>NC_045615.1:117537150-118787150 GCF_009829155.1 Mustela erminea | reverse complement strand
ATCTAAAAATTGGAAACATTCTCACAAAAACGAAGCTTTAAAAAAAAAACAACAACAAATCGAGAGATTTCAACCATGCTGGGTCTATAGGTTTCCGTGGCCAAAATGGAGCCAGAGATGAGCAGCCGCTGGTCCCCTAGAAGGGGCACATGCCCCACCCCCATCTCCACCCCCGTCCCCCACTCGTGATAGGGCCGCACCAGCCCCAGTTTTACCCATTACTGTAGGCACACAGTCGAGAAACCCGGGTCTGCCCTGCTGTGTCCAATGCCACAGAAAGGGCAAGGGCAAGGGGCCTAAAATTAGGTCACTGGATTTGGCAAGTAGGGAAACACTGTAACCTCTGAATCGGAGCAGTCTGAATGAAGCGGTGGAAGGGAAGCCAGATGGCAGTGGGCTGGGACGTGAATGGGAGGTGATGAAGTGCAGCCGGCGAGGGGAGAGGCTCGTTTTTCTCAGATTTATTTTGTCCTAAAGGAGGGTGATGGAAAAGCAGTTCAAACCCACCTCGCCATCCGTGTTCCTCCCGCATCCTCCTGCCCACGTGCTTTATAACTGAAGAGAGAAGTAAAGCAACATGACTTGGAGGAAGATCTCTGCTTAAAATTTTACATTCTAGAAAAAAAAAAAAGTTCAAGTCCAGCAGTGGAAATTAACTGGGATTTTAGTGTCCCCTGTTAGCACATCATACTCAAAGATCCCAATTATGAGTATTTATTGCTGTCGGCATTGGGGGTTAGGAAAAACAAAACTGGGCTGTTGCAGACTAATTCAGAGGGATTTATTTTATTTTATTTTTTAAAAGATTTTATTTATTTATTTGAGAGAGCAAGGGAGCACAAGCAGGGGGAGCAGCAGAAGGAGAGGGAGAAGCCGGCTCCCCGCAGAGCAGGGAGCCCGAGGTGGGGCCAAATCCCAGGCTCTTGAGATCACGACCTGACCCGGTCAGTCAGTTAACTGACTGAGCCACCCTGGCACCCCTTTTTTGTTTTATTTTTTAAGCTTCCTTAGAATATTCTATCTTAGGGCAACATAATTTTTTA
Source organism: Mustela erminea (assembly GCF_009829155.1). NCBI lineage: Eukaryota > Metazoa > Chordata > Mammalia > Carnivora > Mustelidae > Mustela > Mustela erminea. The sequence continues at coordinate 118,786,107 of NC_045615.1, read as the reverse complement.
CAGCAAGTTTCAGGAAAAACCTGTTCTGTTTGTACGGCAGAAAAACACCGAATTACACATTTAGGCGCTCCTTTAGAAATCGAGAAAACTATTTGACAGCCCTATATTTTTTTAAATAACAAGTAAACTGTTCACATCCTAAGCTGTTGTGCAGAATAAGCAACATTCCTCCTTTCAATTGTTGAATAAACTAATCTTAAAATAAATGATGACATCTGTTTCCACCTACTGCCCCGTTGTTTGGATGTTTCACAGGCGTGTTTGTTCATACAGAATGTAATTGAGAAGGCTGATATTTTATCAGGAACATAGTTAGGCTTAGACCAAGCGGGTTCCGTATTTTATGAAATGTCTAAGTTGGTCAAGTATACCTTATCCCCAAAGCAGAACTTACCGGAATTTTGAAAGCTGAGTACCTCTTGCTTGGTGCTGTGAGAGGTGCCCTCTAATGATTTGTTAAAGGATTTCTGTGAGGCGATTTAGGTCAAGGTTTGGAACCCTTGCAAAGTCATCAGATTTTCACCATGGCTTCTGTGAGCCCGTCAGAGCACAGGAAGCCTGCCTGCTCTCTCCGTGGCCTAATCTTGCCAATGACGTAGAGTGTGGTCTACAAAGTTCACCGGGGGCTTGTGAGAGATGCAGCTCTCAACACTTCCTCGTGTGCATGGATGTGATTTGGTGACTTTGAGTGAATGTCAAGTACATGAGAAAGGATACACTTATTAAAAATAATAATAATAATAACCAGGGGGGATTGTATAATTCTTCTGTCTGTTTCTAGTGAAGCTATGGAAGGCGACTAGCCTTGATTTAATAAATTGCTGACATTGTTAAGGAAAAGCCCTAGCCCAACTGTAAACCCCATTAATCTACAAATTTAAGCGTCACTCCCCGATGCTGATAGGTAACTTGAGCCTGCACAAGAGGCTGATACGGTCTACATGAAGTGCAGGCTTGCAGGTCAGGAGGCCAGCTCTGTACACACAACCCCAACAACTGGTCTGTCCTAGACTTGGATGAAGAGGGATGGGGAGCTCATGGACACATCACTGGCGGTGTGGGAAGGGAAGGGTTCTGCCGTAGGCACAAGAAATGGATGCCAACAGGGCCAAAAGGATGGAAAAATAGGTCATTCTTACCTTCTTATTTCCTCATTCTTCAACTACTCTTTAGCCATTAGAAACCTAGATTCTGTCCCTACTGTATCATTGAAATTGAGGTCTGCAAATCCCACGGAATTTTCTTCAACATTTATTCTCCTTAACACCTTGCAGGAGGTGACTATTGTGGCAAGTCCCATTTTTCACAAAGTCTTCATGAAGGCTCAGAACCCTCCTGGTCCCCCTGCTACCTACTTGCCTGCTACTTTTCTGCCTCCTCTCTCTCTCTCACCTCCAACACTTTGTCCTCCTACGCACCTGCCCACAGGCATCCTTGTGGGCCTGGCTTCCCTTACTCTCACCCTTGGTTATCTCATCCAGTATTATGTTTTTGGTTCTCTCTTCTATGCAGATGACTATCAAATCATGTTATATAAACCTAGATTCTTTGCCAAGTTGTAGACCAATGCCAATGAGCAGTGTAGAGGAAAGAGCTAGAAAATTGGAATTGAAATCAAACGAGATGACAGGTGAAGATTCATAGTGCTATAGAGGCTGATTCTTCTCTACCTGCCACAGCTTCCAAGTGACTTTAATTCTGTCTCCCCCACTTCTCCTCATACCCCTACCTTTCTCTCAGCGAAACGAGGAGAATTGTGGTGTAACCGTTGATTTCTCCCTTCTCATTCATCTCATCCAACCCAGTCCACAGCCCTCTAAATACTACATTTTTACGAGGGTTTTGGATCCTTCCGCTCCTTCCTACTCATCACACCCGCCACTAAACAGAACAGCCTCCTGGAGCACAGCTCTAGGCCCAGCACCTGGTCGCAGGCCTCAGTGACTCTCCTCTGTTAATCAAAACCAGGGCAGACTCTTCTACCCAGTCTTTGAGCTCTTCCATGACATACACCTACTATGCCTCCATGGCTTTTCTTCTCACCCCTCTCCTGTTTGATCACCCTGCCCCAGACAAACTGGACGATTTCTCAAATACCCCTGCAAACTCTCTCACCTCTGGGTTTCTCCTCATGGCAGTTCTCCTTTTCAGAATGCCTTTCTGTCTTTACTCCTTTTCTTGATTTCAAGGCAAAATTGGTCTGCGTTTGGACAGGAGAATAGAAGCCGCTTTAGGGGAGCACCTGGGAGGCTTGGTCTGTTAAGCATCGGACTTCAGCTTCAGCTTGGGTCATGATCTCGGGGTCCTGGGATCAAGCCCTATGTCACACTCCATGCTCAGCAAGGAGTTTGCTTGCCTCCCTCTCACTCGTGCTGTGTCTCTCTCTCAAATAATGGATACAAATTAAAAAAAAAAAAAAGAAGAAGAAGGAGAAGGAGAAGGAGGCCACTCTACGTGTTTCAAATACAGGGAATTCCGTGCAGGGAATCGGTTTCAAAGATGCCAGAAGGGTTGGAAGAGCAAAAGGGAAGAGGAAGGGGGCTTTTATGCTGAAGGAGCATAAAAGAAGCCACAGCTAAGCACACTCAGGCTAAAAGCCCTGAATCCACATCCGCTGCTTGTGCTACTCGTCTGTTCTGGATGGGCCAGAGGGCTGCCGCCTGGACCGGGCTGTGGCAGCTGAGATGGGACGTTCTGCTGGGGCCCACTCTGCTGGAATCCCCCCACCCCCTCATCACGCTCCCACCCCCAACTGCTGCAACTCCAGAAACCCACCTCCTCACTCCCGGAGCCCAAGCAGGACTCTTCGGTGCCTGTGGATTTCCCTCTGCGCCCAGACGGCAAGAGAGTCTGGGAAATGTCATTTTCAGACACCTGACCCTGCACAATACAGCAGGGCAGGTGGGACAGTGAGGCAACAAGTGAGTACCTGGTGAACAAGGGCCCAATTCTGACACCAAGTGTTTCCCAAAGATGTTCTGGACTTTTCTCTTTTCTCCTCTTCCCTGGCTTCTCACCCCTCCCCAGCTAAAAGAAACCTCTCACTTGTCCTGGTCCAAATTGTATTGGTCTCTTTGGCTCAGTTGAAAGTATATTCTTTGAGGAACCACTGTGTCCCAGGCACTAGGCTAGGTGCTGAAATTACAACCGTGAGTAACACAAACTTGACTTCCATTCCCCTGGGGCTTCATGGAGTCTACAGTATAGCTCGAGAGACAGACAGTGAAATAGGTGATTACAATGTAGATTGCTAAGCACCAAGACGAGGGGTACAAGAGTCAGAGCCCACAAGAAGGATGTTTAAACCAAACTGGGAGGGCCAGGGAGTGCTTCCAGAGGAAGCCAAAGTGAGAAGCCAAAGAGGTCGGGGTCAGAGGAAAATGCTCTAGATGGAAAGGCATGTATGAAGTCCTGGTGGTGAGACAGGGCAGGTCATGGGGGAGAACCAGAGTGTGCACAGAGCAGCCAGCACACAGACTGTGAGTGGACAAATAGAGGGTGATGGGGAGAGACGGGGCTGGAGGAGGCATTGGGTGTCACATCCTGCAAGGCCTGGAAAGCCACATCAGAGGGTTTGGACTTTATCCTGGCAGCAATGAGAAACTACTGGATGTTTCCAGTAAGGATGTGACACGATCAGGTATTCTTTAAGGAGAGTTGTGTGGAAATAACCTATAAGCAGAAGTCCCATGGTCCACAGAAGCTGTCACGGAACCAGCTCCCTTTACCAACTGCCCCATCTGTTCTCAAAGTGCTTTAGAGACATTTGATCTCCGAAAAGCTCCTCTTTCTTGAGAAATCTCATTTTTTTTCCTGCCACCCACTGTGTGATTTCACTTATCTGCCATTCCGAAGAAGGCAAAACTAGAGGGACAGAAAGCAAATTGTCAGTTGCCAGGGGCCGGGAGTGGCCACAGAGGTGGCCTAGAAAGGGGCACCAGGGAGTTTTTTGTGGTGATGGTTTCATAGCACTGGATGGGTCAGAAACTGGCGCTGACAAAGGAGATTTTTCTGCTTATAAATTGTTTCAAAAGCCTGACTGTAAAAGAAAAGAGAGTATCTTTCCTCCCTCTTGAATCTTGCATGGGCACTGCCTTCCTGATTTCTCGGTTGTGCCACCTCCTACCTTGGCATTTGGGAAGTCTGATTACTGGTGTCAATTTTTTCTTTCTTTTTTTCTTTTTGGGGAGGGAGAAAGAATCCTAAGCAGGCTCTATGCCCAGCACAGAGTCCAATGCAGGGCTCGAGCTCACGACCCTGAGATCATGACCTGAGCCGAAATCCGCTTAAACAACGGAGCCACTCAGAAACCCTTATTGATTACTGGTGACAATTTAAATCCATCTGTTCCTTAATTTCTCTTTTTTCTGTCTCATTGTGAGTGTAGAGAAATGCAACTGATGTCTGTGAATTGATTTTATATCCTGACACTTTGCGGATTCCTGTATGAGTTCTAGCAATGTGGGGGGTGGAGTCTTTTGGGTTTTCCATGTGAAGTATCAAGTCATCTGCGAAGAGTGAGAGTTTGACTTCTTCTTTCATGATCTGGATGGCTTTTATTTCTTTTGGTTGTCTGACTGCTGAGGTTAGGACTTCTAGTACTATGTTGAACTAGAATGGTGCTAGTGGATATCCCTGTCGTGTTCCCAACCTTGGGGGAAAACGTCTCAGTTTTTCCCTGTTGAGAATGGTATTCGCTGTCGGCTTTTTATATATGGCTTTTGTGATATTGAGGGACATACCTCAATATCACAAAAGCCATATACAAATAGGACATAAACTGGGGGTTGCTGGAGGGGAGGAAATGAAGCGATGGGGTAACTGCGTGATGGGCATTAAGGAGGGCATGTGATGTGATGAACACCGGCTATTACATGCAACTGATGAATCACTGAACTTTACCTCTGAAGCTGATAATCTACTGTAAATTAATTGAATTTAAATAAAAAAATTAAAATTTTTAAAAATTGGAGAAAATAATGTTTGCCAGCAAGGAAAATCTCTCCTTGCTTGTCTCTGTGTGTCTGCAACCATGATTCAGCTCCTCGAGGATGATGGGCAGAACTTCCGTAATTGTATTTCGATTGTTTTTCCTGCAGGTAACTCACCACTCACTAATCTTCGGGGAGCATATTTCAAGCCAGAGAAGTGATTTCAGTTTTGATGGACTCATCCATAACCTTTGGACTGCCTTCCCTCTAGCTTCTCTGGTGCCCATCCTGCCTTTTCCTCTTCTCTTATTCCATTTGTTTAAGCCTCCCTATGTGCTACTGTACAGATATGAAAGGTTCTAATCAGGCGGCATGCGAAACTAGGTATCAAACAAGAAGATAAAATGTCTAATTGCTTCAAATGTGGAAAGTAAAAAGAGGACCAGCATTTCCACCATTTTGGCTGGGAAATGAAGGCAATCGCAGATTTCTGGAGCATTCTCCCTAGCTGGACAAGCAGCAGCCTGAAGCCTGGAAGGGACTGCCAGTGTGTGTTTGCAATGTCAGAAGCCTGTGATTCTAAAAGTATCAGGTTTCTAGAAAAAAACAGAAGGCTACCTTTGGAGGATCAGAGAGAGATTTCCCACCCAGAGTGAGGCCCTAGGGTGAAAGGATTATTTTACCGTAGTCATTTGCCAAAAATCTGATTTCCTTGAGTTGCACAGAAAGACAAATCACATTTTAAATAATCCAGTTTTATTTTTGTCTTATGCCCTGGAAAAATCTGACACATGGAATTCTTGATTTTAACTGTTAGGTGTTTAACATCACCTGTGGGTTGCCCAGCATGTAGAAATACTTGTTGAAATTACTTTCATTCCAATAAAATGACCAACAGAATAACAGGATTAGACACTTTGTTTTTGCTAAGTAGCTTGAAGTTGGTATACATTATATACCTGGGATATGTGAGCCTTATCATTTTTATTCCATAGCATCTTGAAACTTAAAGACAGGCAAGAGCAACCTGCTGCCATGGCCAAATCTGGCCCACCACCTGTTTTTGTCAATAAAGTTTTATTGAAACACCACCATTCCCATTTGTTTACATATTGTCTATGGCTGCTTTCCACACAAGAGCAGAGTTGTGTAGTTTGGCAGAGACCACGTGGCCTGAAAAGCCAAAAATATTTATTACTTGACCCTTTACAAAAGTTTGACCACTCCTACTCTAAGAGACAACATTTCCAGAACCAGTTTCAGAATCGTCATCTGTCCTGTGCTCAGACGTTATTTTTGAAGCTAAGAATGGAAAGGCAGAATGTGTTGTGATAATCTCTCTCACTAGTAGAGATATTTTCTTTTTGAATGAAAACTAGGAAAAAAGTTAATTAAATTATTGGTTTGGTTTTTTTTTCTCCTCAAAAACTTCTTAGACAGTTGACCTTCTTTGTGAAATATAAAATTTATGCTCATATGTCTATGTGTTTTCATGAACCTCTAATGGTAAATAACTTCCAACATCTTATCAGAAAAAGCAATCACTCCTACACTTTTGTGGGGTTGTTGACATTTTGGGGTACTAATAAACATCTAAAGATCCTTTCTTCACAGTGAGAAATGGACAGATGCACATATACAAAAACTTTGGGTATAGTTTCAAGAGTTCACAGGGGTCTGAAGCCTCCTTGGACCGTCCAGGTGAATTACTTTATGGTAGGATGAGTCTCCACAGATGGAACTCCGGGCACCAGCCACTTTGAGAAGGGGACTGTGGAGGGGTTCAGGGTGATCCCAGCAGATGTGAAATATCTCACCTCAGAGGCAGTCACTGTGTTTTTCAAAACTGAAGTCTTAAAGGGTGTTTAGGCTACAGATGCAGATCCGTGTCCTGGTTCTGTGTGGTCACAGATACAAACAAAAACTTGAGGCAATGTCTGAATTGCAGAAGCTGTCATCTGGTGGTTAGGGGATCTCCAGGAATAGAACACAACTGCCGGGGTCAGAGGGGATAAACGTCCTGGGAATATGCAAACACTGCACAGCTCAGAGAGTTCCATGAGGGCCCCACACTTCATTGCAAGGACCTCTCTCTTATCTCTCAGTTTTGTCTACACACTAGACAAATGTAGAGTGGAAGTTAGTTTTACAGAAACATCTGTTCTGCCCAGGCAGATGTCATGTGCTCTTCCTATAACTCAAGTGACTACAGGATAACCAGGCCAAGTTAAAGACAGGAGCCGAGAACTCTCCAGCCAAGTGTCCGCTGGCACGCTGACCCACCACACTCAAAAGGGCTGGCCAAACACGGGTGTTTATCATTTCCTTGTAAGTATTGTTTATTCATAGGTGGAACAGAGCAGGGGGATTTGCAAGCACTTGCCAAGTGGAATAAACAGTTATGTAAATCTTCCCTCCAAATTCAAATATGAGATTAAGTGTTACTCTTAGGGGTCAACTTCTTACCAAAATCTCTTTTGTGGACCATGGCTACGCTAGGGGTAGGCATGGGGATGGGAAACCATTACTGGAGGAAATGGCCCAAATCACAGAAGCCCTGTTCCTCGAAGCCAGCTCGTGAATGCTTCCTGCAGTGTTGATGAGTGTGGAAGGAGTGCAGAAGGAATCGCCAAAAGCTCTTGATAGGCATGCTGAGATCCTGTCCCAGTGGAAAACTCTGGGCTGGCCCTATGTCAGACTACCTTGCTTCCTAGATTAATTCCCGGAGTGCAAAACCCCACCTACCCGGTAATCAGCCACGTTCTTTGTCCACGGGCATCACCAAGTGACGCCTAGATCCAACATAGCAACAGGTTTTAGTCCTGATGACGTAAAAATAAACAGAAAATAATACCTGTCTCTAATAAATCTTTATCTTGAACATTTGGTGAGTCACTGCTGAGCCTTGATAATTTCTCTGCTAAATGAGAATTGTCTCTGCAGGTAAATGATCAGTTTATCCTTTTTCCTGTGAAAGGGAGGGGAAAATTGGAGAATTTCCCAACTGCAAATAGCAGCCCCCCCCCCCATCTTCCTCTCTCTGTGAGACTGCAGATGTGTTACCTGAAAGGAACTGGGCTAGGAGTTAAGAAAGTGGGTGTTGGGGCGCCTGGGTGGCTCAGTGGGTTAAGCCTCTGCCTTCGGCTCGGGTCATGATCCCAGGGTCCTGGGATCGAGCCCCACATCGGGCTCTCTGCTCAGCAGGGAGCCTGCTTCCTTCTCTCTCTCTCTGCCTGCCTCTCTGCCTGCTTCTGATCTCTCTCTGTCAAATAAATAAATAAAATCTTTAAAAAAAAAAAAAGAAAGTGGGTGTTGGTTTTACCTCCCCAGTTGCTGAGTGGCCTCAGGCAAATCCTTTAACCCCTTGTTTCTTCAGCCATAAAAAGATCACTTAGGAGGAGATGATTTTTAAAGAAACTTCCTGCTCTAAAATGTGATTGTGTGAAGTTTGGGAATACCTTGGGACATTCAAAAGAACTTTAACTCCCACAGTGGGAACAGAGTCCCAGGAGAGACATGGCCTGTGTAGTTTAAACAACTGAATTGCAATAAGGCTTTTCCCATTAAGGCATTTGGTGCGGGCATGTACTTCATAATAACCTTCCCAGGAGCTCATTTAAAGCTCCATTAAAAAGCAAACATATTTTTCAAAATGGGCTCCTTCTAATTACTTGTTATTTGAGTTTTGCGTTTCCTTCCAATCTTGAGTTCTGGGCATCTGTGGATGCCCAGGCCAAGTCTGGAGCCCTCCAGAAGGATAATCGGTTTGATAAATGTTGTAGGTATAAATGGCCAAAGGAGTATAAACTGCATGGATTTGTCTCTTCTCCCTCCCTGTCCTGTTCTTTCTTCCCACTCTTCTGCATCACAGCCTCTACCATCTAAAACGGTAACATGGGGCACCTGGGTGGCTCAGTCAGTTAAGTGTCCCCCTTCAGCTCAGGTCACAGTCTCCAGGTCCTGGGATCGAGCCCTGCATGGAGCCCCCCGCTCAGCGGGGAGTCTGCTTCTCTGCTTCTCCATATCCCCCTCTCCCCATCTTGTGCTCCCTCATGCATTCTCTCAAATAAGTAAAATATTTAAAACAGTAATGTAAAAGCTAACGTTTGCTCAGGGCCTAATTGCCAAATGCTGTTCCAAGGGCTAACGCTAAACACAGCACTTAAAATAGTCTAAGTCCTTTCCATTTGTTAATTAAGCAAATTCTCCCTAAATCCTGTAAAGTGGGTACTTTTCTTGTCTTATTTACCAACAAGGAAACTGAAGCACACAGGTTAAGGAACTTGGCCAAGGTCACTCTGCTAATAAGTGGCAAAAGCAGGATCTGAAGGTGGTCAGGCTCCAGGATCCACACTTTGAATTACTTGACCGTAATGCTTTATACTGGGGCATTGTATATTCGAGAAGTAATGTTCTATAAGAGGAGTTTTTAAAATGTCATTGCATCAAGTATTTCGCCGTCTAAGCCAAGGCTAATACAGTGATGATTTGGGATGACAAAATGGTTTCCATTTGATTCCAATGATTTCAGCCAAAAAGCAACAGCCACAAAATTGTGTGGAACCGCCGCAGGTGTTTCTGTGGTTTCTTTTCATCACATAGTGCATTTCTGGAGAAACTGCCAGAAGTGTCTACTTTAGACCAAGCCAGAGTTCACAAATAAAACTACCTCCATTTAAGGCAGATGAGGCTACCACTTAGGAAGCCAACATTAGTATCTCTGGTTGGTGTATATTAAGTTGATTTGGGAGCAGTGATCATAATGGGCACTCCTTGCATTCACGCACATAGACCACTGATTTTCTGCCCCGTTTCTGGAAGAGGAACCCGAGCCTTGGAGTGCATGGTAATTCTCCTGGGTGCCACCTGCCTCTTAACCAGGACTGAAGAACTTCGACTTGTAGCATGGGGCAGTTTCCATCTTACCCCATAAACCCACAGACATCAAACTGGCTGCCAAACCAGGTCTCAGAGGAATTGTATACAAGTTCTTTCTTTTAGCAATCCCGCAGATATGTGTCAAGTGGCCTCTTTCCATCACCAAGCCCAGGGGCATTGTCTGATCCTCAAAAATATGTGCTTGGAGGTAGTGGTGAGTAGGTGGGTGCCCGCCTCATGTTTTTGACCCAAATGGTGGATCTAGTCACTAAGATGAGAGATCTTTTGAATAGCAATACATTTAAAGCTGAGTATTTTAGGGGCACCCGGGTGACTAAGTTGGTTAAGCGTCTGCCTTCCACTCGAGTCAGGATCCTGGGTCCTGGGATGGAGTCCAGCATGGGGCTCTCTGCTGAGTGGGGAGCCTGTTTCTCCCTCTGCCTGCCGCTCGCCCTGCTTGTGCTCTCCCTCTTTCTCTGTGTCAAATAAATAAAATCTTAAAAAAAAAAAGTGATTTTAATCAAATGCAAATAAAGTATTTTCAGTTTTTCTGTTCGTGATTTATTGTGACAGAACTTGTGGTGGAGAGAGAGTGCTTATGAGCGATTGTCTGTCTTGATTGACCAGAGTTACGATGGGAAGGTCAAGCTATCCTGGTTGAAGTTAAAAATTAATTACTGTTCCCCACGATACAGTTGAATAAGCACATTAACAGTTTATAAAAGAGGTTGTGAAATCTTCTACGGGGGAAAAAAAATATATTATGTAACCCATTTGAAAGGGGGAGATTTCCTCACCCCCCTTCTCCAGAGGGGGCTGAACGCACCACTGGGAGGTTCATTCCTATTTCATAACTATTATTAGTTCTCCAAAGGGCTTATCTTTTATTGTTAATATCATTTCTCTCTGAGCTGCTTTCTCCACTCTGTCGTCTCCATCTACGTCACCACCCACACCTAGAGCCATTATAAACATGTCCCCAACACCAGGCACTAATCTTCAGTAAGTAGAAACAGCAATGTCTTTTCTGCCTACCAACAGGTTTATAAACCTTGAAACATCAGTATGCCAAGCCTTACTGGATTTTGTTGCCATGGTGGTTGAATATCCAGCTGAAGCGTACCTGACAAATCCGTGTAGACATCCACTGTAACAATGACTTCCAAAGTGAGTATTTTTTAAGCTGTATTGAAGAGCATTAAGAAGTATTTAGGATTGTAACAGCCCTGTTATCCTAACAGTCTTCTGATCTAGAATTAAAAACACAGCAGTAGTGCCATTCATGTGTTGTTTTTTTTTTTTTTTTTCTAAATAAGCTTTAAGCACTATAAGCAGACAGTCCGGGCACTAGTATGTATAAGCTTCAAATTGTTTTAAATACCTTGCTTTTCATTATGGCTGTCATCGTTACCTACATTTTAGGTTGTTGGACAAAATTGCTCTGACATAAGCTTTAAGTGCTTCTTTTGATTCTTTTAGAATCAAAGCTTCAATCAAACCTTAAAGCACAAGCTTTAAATGAGTCTTTGATTCTTTTAGAATGTGAAGTTCTACCAACAATGGGAATGACATTTTCCTTTTATGACAGAAATATGGTCTTCAAATGAAAAATCTTTTTAAAAATGTCAAGAATTTGTCCTCTATATTCTCTCAGAGGCAATATAGACAGGTGTGAGTGCCAGCTCCGTACACCAGCAAGGACACTGTAGCTGATTTATTTAATCTCCTTGCATCTGAGTTTCTTCATTTATGAAATGGACATAACAAAAGAAGTTGCTTTAGAGAGTTGATGAAGATCAAATGGGTTGTTTATATCCTTTATAACTCAGTAAACATTCTGTATGGCTTAGCTATTATTATATCCTGTTACTAACCGTTAATGTTTATTGAGGATTTACCTTGTATGAGGAAGTCCTGTTACAAGTGCTTTACTCATCTTATCTTAATGATACTGTAAAACTCCTATTAAATAGGTACTATTATCTCCATTTTACAGATGAGAAAAATGCACAGAGATTTTCAGCAGTTTATCCAATGTCATACAACTGTTAAGTGATAAGACTGGGTTTTGACCCCAGAAAGTCTGGCTGTAAACCCATTTTAATTAAGTAGTATAACTACACAATAGTACCTCTCAAGTCATTCTGCTTAATTCATGGCGGTTCAATGATACAGAAAATTGTCAGAAAAAATTCAAAGCAATGGGCAATGGGTGTTTCCAACCAAAATGCGTTCACTAGGGCCTGGAGGTTTTTTATTTTTTTATTTTTTGCACATATAGAAAATGTCATTGGAAAAATAACTGAATGTCTGATAATGAGGCATTACCTTATCTATCCAGTTACTCCTGAAAGAAAAGAAAAACAATTCCAAACCTTAAGACGGTAAGAGGTAAATCAAGAAAATATAGGATATATTGATACATATTTGCAAATGATATCCATTAAGGGGTTAATATAAAAAATATATAAAGAACTTTTTTTTTTAAAGATGTTATTTATTTATTTATTTGACAGGCAGAGATCACAAGTAGGCAGAGAGGCAGGCAGAGAGAGAGGGGGATGCAGGCTCCCCGCTGAGCAGAGAGCCCGATGTGGGGCTCGATCCCAGGACCCTGGGATCATGACCTGAGCCGAAGGCAGAGGCCAACCAACATAGGAAAAAAATGTTCATTTTGATTGTAATTAGGACAATAGTAATTTCCAGTGCATGTGATCATGTGGTGGGACAGCAGAGGAACAGATTCAAACAGCCTCTGCAGGGCAGTTTGGGGACTTGTAGCAAAAGCCTCAAGCAAGCACATCTCCTACCCAGTAATTCCACTTCTAGGAGTTTATTTCATATAAAGAAATGCATAAATGTGTTCATTTAAATATTATTTATAATAAAAATTTAGAAACTACCTAATAAGGAATTTATTATACATATGACCATGTAAATTTATCCTGAGGAAATGACCATGGATGTGTGCAAAGATTTATCAACATAGATGATCAACATAGATGTTCATGATAGTAAATAGTAAATTTTTAAAAAAGAAGAAAGAAAAAAATGATTCCTGTTAAAAAGGAATTAAATGAATTATAAAGCACCTGCATGGGGCACCTGGGTGGCTCAGTGGGTTAAGCCTCTGCCTTCGGCCCAGGTCATGATCCCAGGGTCCTGGGATCGAGCCCCGCGTCGGGCTCTCTGCTCATTGGGGAGCCTGCTTCCCTTCCTCTCTCTCTATCTGCCTGTCTGCCTACTTGTGATTTCTGTCTGTCAAATAAATAAATAAAAATCTTTAAAAAAAAAAAAAAAGCACCTGCATGATTTGGATATTATGTTACAGAAGTCCATAAACATGCATATGAAAAGAGTCAAAGAACATACACTACAGGTTAACAATCATAATTTCAGAGTTGTAGTACTAAAAGCGAATTTTGCTTTAATTTTTTTTATGTTTTTCAGACTTTCTGCATTAAGTACTTCTGTACTTCCATACTGGGGGAAAATAGGAATCTTATAATAAATGGAAATAAATATTTATTTCAGTGTGAAAAAAAATTCTGGCCCATATGATACAAGATTGTAAACTACAAGCAACAGAAAACCCAGCTCAAACTGCCTTGACAAGAAGGATGTTACTGCTTTTCATGCTTCAGGCATGGCTCAATCCAGCCCCCAGATAAAATTGTCAGGACTTGGTCCTTCTCTCGGGATCTCTTAAACTTTCTTACTCTCTCTCTCTTTTTTAAATTGCTTCATTTTCAGGAATGCTCCCTCCATAAACTTCCACATTGCAAATACAATGGTGCAAATATGCCCAAAATGTTTCTATTCTCTTCCCCCTGCAAATTCTTCAACTGCCTTTTTCATAAGAGTTAAAATAAAAGTCCTTGATCTTATTTTCATTGGCCATCTTGGGACAGCTTTCTTTATCCTTGATCCAATCAAACACTACCATGAATGGAATGCCCTGATTGGTTATGCCCCGGTCACACGTCCACTGCTGGAGCCAGGAGGTGGGGTCAGCGAGGGTGGCAGGGAGTGAGAGTTGGGGAAGGGTGGTTCTCTAAGACCCGGTGGAGTTCCACGTAGAAAAGGAAGAGTGTGCAGGATGCTGGTGAACTGAAACCACAATAACAAAAAAACAAAAACACATTCACGACGAGATTTCAGTTTCTTTAGATGCTGGTGGTGCGTGGGCAGGAATAGAGTTAGCAGCCTTGAATCATTTAGGTCTCTTTTGTTTGCACATGACAGAGAATCCAATTAGACAGGGCTTAACGAAGACAGAGAATCTATTGACTTACATAATTGAAAAATCCAGAGGTAGAGCTAGCTGGCTTCAGCTAAGTCTAAGCCACCCGAGGGCCTGGCTCTGACAGTCTCTCCAGTTTTCAAAGTGGTAGTGGTTTTACCTCCAGATTCCACACAAAGGCTCCCGGCAACTCTGGGCTTTCTCTCCCCAGGGGAGCAAATTGCTGCAGCCCGTCCATACCTTACCTCCTCACACTGCACTCAGCATGATCCAGGGACAGAGAAACTGTAGCATTTTTCTATACAGGTCAGGTGATTGTCACTTCTGTCACTGGTCCAAATTAGAAGAGTAGGTAAAAAGGCTGGGTATTAATTCTTCCAATGTTTGGTAGAATTCACCAGTGAAGCCTCCTTATCCTAGACTTTTCTTTGTTGTAAGTTTTTGATTACTAATTCAATCTCTTTACTAGATCTGTTCAGATTTTCTGTTTCTTCATGATTCAGTCTTGGTCGGCTGTATGCTTTTAGGTGTTGGTCCGTTTCTTCAAGATTGTCCAATTTGCAGGCATACAATTGTTTAGTCTCTTATGATCCTTTGTATTTCTGTGGTATTATTTGTAATGTCTCCTGTTTCATTTCTGATTTTATTTCTTTGAGTCCCTTCTTTTTTTCTTGGTATATCCAGATAAAGGTATGTCGATTTTGTTTATTCTTTCAAAAAAGCAGCTCTTAGTTTCACTCATTTTTTTTTCCCCTATTGTCTTTTAAAACTCTATCTCATTTATAATTTCCATTCTGACCTTCGTTATTTCCTTCCTTCTGCTAACTTTGGTCTTCATTTGTTCTTCTAGTTCCTTGAGGTGTAAAGTTAGGTCATTTATTTGAGCTTTCTCTTTTTCCCTAATGTAAGTGTTCAGCGCTATGAATCATTGGCCCAAATTGGATCACAAGCTCATTCCTGACCAGTCTGTGTGGCCTAAGGAATGGGATGCATGGTTGGCTTGAGCCAATTATAGTCCATTCCTGGAGATGGGGGCCGGGTCAATCCCATCTTGACCACCAGTGAGAACGGAAGAACGGTGTATTCCCAAGGAAAATCAAAGGGTGGGGAGGGGAAGAATCCATGCTGGGGAGGTAGATGGCAAATGTCTACTCCAACTCCTTAGGAGTCTGAACTGTTTTAAACTCTACCTAGTTGTTCATTTTTGAATGGGAAATATTTATTAAAACTATATCCTGCTTGTGGCTTCACGCAGAATATTTCTAACATACTTGGCTAAATGAAGAAGCATACGTTGGTTGCAAATCTTCAGGCATATCTCCATTTTAAGTTTTTCAGATGTGCCTACTGTCATTTAAAGGGGGAGAGAAAATTACATCATCCTGTAAACTGCCCCTCACAGCCCTGGGAAACCTTTCTTCTCTTGGGTTGAAATAACCGAAAAATTGTTTTTATTTTTAACATGTATTTTCATGAAATTTTGTTGAGGGAAACATATGGGGCTTTGAAATGTCAGCACACTGGGAGGAAGGCAGGAAGTGTAAAGAGTTTTGTGCTCCTGTCTCTTTTATTTACAGAGTGGGTTCAAAGTCGTGCAGGGTTAGTGAGAAAAACAAACATAATGATCCCTGCCTGCTTGGGATGACATCTGTCCACCAGGACAGTCACTAGCTTTGGGTTTTGAAGGGTTTTCGGAAGATGGCACAGGAGTGGAATGACATGTTTTCATCTCCAGAAGAAAGTTTGCATGAATCCTTTCAGAAGCAACCTCTCCTGTGATAAATAAATGTGCCTCTGCCAGAGAAAGCGACAAGAAGACCTCAGCAACTGACGGCTTAAGAGAGAGCAAGAAAAAAAAAAAAATCACCAAGGCTAATGTCATTGCAAATGAGGGACAGCTTTGAAGGTTACACGATTAAAAAATGCTCTGCGCAGACAACAGCAGGGCTGGGCATATGATGTGACTCACTGATCTGTTTTCCCACGTGGCAGCTGCTGCACGAAAATCCCTCATCTTCTCTCTCATGAGTCAACGGAATTCTGCTAAAGGGTCATAAAATGGCAGCGAAAACATGTGTGCTACCAGGGCCCAGGAGATGATGGAAGTGGGGAGAGGGGGTCACCAAGGGAAGGGAAATGGGCGTACCAGAGGCCCGCCCATGTGAAGGATGGCTCCTCTGGAGCCTGGGGCACAACGGCAGATGGGGACAGACACTCCAACACAAGCACTGGGTGCCCAGCCCTGGCTTCCGGGCTCCCAGCCACGCCCATCGCGCCTGGACCGTTCCTCAAAGACCTAGAGTCTCAGGCAGTGAAGGGAAACTTCCTTTTTCGAATCCCGGATTCTTGCCAAGACCATTTTATCTGTTGGATTTTCTTGGTCTCACAGACTTGGGTACTGTGAGATTCCATAATCATGGCTGAGTCCCCTCAAAGAAACAATTACCATCTCTCACGTTTATAAAGAGCATTTCAAAATCTGAATTCAGCCGTGCTCAAGTAAATGCCCACAGAGCACAGAATTATCTGGATTTCATTAAATGTTGAATTGATTAGTCATAAAAACGTCATTGCATTGGAAAACCATTTTAAGGTTAGATTTGATTTCACTTCGAAAGAACTTCTGAGTGGACACGATGACCTGATGAAACTCAGAGCCAATTGTAAATTCACTGAGCGCTTCATTACCATATGATTTCAAAAGCAAAAATGCAATAGTGTTCTAAAAAATTCTCAGTCAAAATTATGTTTAAAAGGGAAGATAGGTGCATTTAACTCTATCTGCTAGGATGGAAGGTGGGACCTTTAAGAGAAAGGAGAGTTTGTATTTGAAGGCCCTTCAAACAGTCTGTAACCTGCTGAGTGCCTATGCACATGCGTGCTTAAGTCCAAAGGTGCTCTCAGCTGTGAATCATATTAGAGCCCACGCATTCCTACACCAAACGCAACAGTTTGGGGCTCAGGGCATGCACAAACCTGAGTAGACACATTCTCACTCATTTAGTAACTAGTCAACAGATATTTTCATGCCTAGTATATTACAGGAGGTGTTCTGGGGACCAAGAATTCAGCCACAAAAACAAATAAATCTCTGTACTGATAGAGCTTTCGGTCTAATGGGGCCAAGGACTATCACTGAAAAAGTTAAATGTATAGTTTGTGAGGTGGTGGTAAGTGGTAAGGAGAAGGGTAAAGCAGAGAACGCGTATGAAGTTTGCAGTTTTAAACATAGCGGCACGAAAGGACTTCATGGAGAAGGTGTCATTTGAACAGAGCATTGAAATTGGTGAGAAAGAAAGTCGGGCTGCTATGTGAGGGAAAAGCATTCCTGGCAGAGGGAAAGGCAAGTACAGGTGCCCAGAGGCTTGAAATGTTTGGGCAGCCTGAGAAAGAGCAAGAAACCAGCACAGTAACAGAAGCGTCATCGAGGCTGGGACTAGCATTGGATAAGGTTGGAGAGCCGCCTGAGAACTGCACCAGGCTGGGTCTCCGGAGCCATCGTTAGGGGGTTAGACTTTATTCTGAGTGAGATGGGGAGCCGTTGGAGGCAACAGTGTGGCATGGCCTGATTTAGATATTAACAAGATGACCTGGCTACCGTGTTGGCACAGACTGAAGGTGACAAGCACAGAAGTGGGTTCATCATAGCATCTGCTGTCGCTATAGCATGACTGGGGGCTGCTACTGCAGTCAGCGTGGTGAGAAACACGGGCAGCTTGGACCAGTGTGAGTGTGGGATGCAGATAAGGAGGACTGAAGAGGCTGGATCTGGTTAGACGTTCAGTTCTTACCTTTTTTGGTCTGTGTAGATGCTTCCCTCCTCACTCCACCATTCTCCACTCTCTTCAGGGTGCACAGAAGCAAAACAGAGTCAGGACAGGTGCTTTAGGACCTCAGAAGAATGGGCACACTTTTCAGTGATCCCCGATAATAGGGATTTCATCCTAGCTATCTTGCTGTCCACAAACCATCCCTGGTCCCCAGAACCCTCATGGGCCTCTGTCCTGAGAGAGGAGACAGACGCCCAAGGTCAGAGCAAGGTGCTCACAAACAGGAAAGAAAAAAATTCCAGCTACTCTTGTTTTAGGAACCAGTTAGTTGTTGGGGATTTGTTTTGCCCTTGCTTCCAGCAGCAGGCTCCCTGGGAGCTATCATCTGAAGAACACTTGACAAGCCAGAGACTCTGATCAGTGTGGCTTCCACACTGGGCCACAGCACTCACTGCTGGGACCCACGGGACTCATCTGAATCTGCTTTGGAGGATGTTTCTTCAAACCATGTTGGGCTTTTTTCCTTTCAACGTTTTATTTTGCTATAATTTCAGACACAGAAAAGTTGTGAGAATATGACAAAGATTTGTCACACATATCCCCCAAACGTTAACATCGACTACATTTGTTTTATACACCCACACACATTTCTTACCTGAACTTTTTGAGAGTCTTTTGCAGCAAACATGACCAACTCCTTCCATTTTGCCCAGGACCTTCCTGATTTTACATGGAAAGTCCTGCCTCCTTTGGCTCCAGGCAAACTGAGACAACTGGTCACCCTAGCTACAGCCATGATGCCCACTTATCTGTCAATACCTCAGGGTGTATGTACTACAAACAAGGACATAACTAACTATTGTATGGTTAAAAAAAATCTGGAAATGAACTTTGATACAAAAGCCTCTTCAATCTACAGATGACAAAGTTTTCAGATTTTGCCAATCTTCCCAATCAAGTCTTTTGCAAAAGAGAAAATCCCAGATCATGCTTTGCAATCACTTGTCATGTTTCTTTTGTGTTCCTTCATCTGGACCAGTTCCTCAGTCTTTGTCTTTTGTGAGGCTAGTATTTGTGAAGAGAATAGGCCAAACATTACATAGAATGTCCCTCAGCATGGGTTTGTCTGATGTTTTCGCACAATTAGATTCAGGTTAATTGTCTTTGGCAGGAATCCCACAAAAGTGAGGCATATGGTGTTGATTTATCCCAGGAGCAGGTATATTAACTTTGATCACTTGATGGAGGGGGGTTTCTGCCAGGTTTCTCCCCTGTGAACTCGCTATTTTCCTTCTTTGTAATTAATAAGTAGATTGTAGGGAGACATTTGGAGACTATGGAAGTATCTCATTTCTCATCAGACCTCCCATTTGCTTCAAAAGCCATTGAGGATTCTTGCCTGCATCATTTTTATGATGGTTGCCCATGGCTGAACTTTATTTTTGAATATTTTAACAGTGAGAATCTTCAGTAGAAGAGAGCATGGGTTTATGGAGAAAAAAAGTTAGAGATAATTACAGTACAATGTAGCAGGGGATGGCAAGCTACAAGACCCTGGGTAAAAGCTAGCCCAACACCAATTTTGTAAAGTTTTACTGGAACACAGCCATGCCCAACTGCTTCCCTATTGTCTACGACTACTTTCACACCACAGTGGCAGAACTGAGAGACTGTATCAGAGACTACGTGGCTTGAAAAGCCCAGAGTAATTACTACATGGTCCTTAGAGAAAATATTTACTGACCCCTGATAAAAGGGGGAGGTCTCCTTTGAATTGAACCTCAGTTCTGTTTAACTCATAGGTAGGGAGCACTCATCTGCTCTATAAAGCCCTGAGGGGTGGGTTGCAGCAAGTAATGGGTGTTCCTGCCCCGAACCTGGTAAGGTATAAGGCTTCTGCACTTGGGTTACCATACATACTACGGAGGTGTCATGTCATGTCTTACTTAAAAGAAATTAACTCTATTTTTCTTTTAAAGTATAACTGTATATTACCAAGAAGGAAAATTACACCAAGATATAGTGATTAATTACAATTACTATGATTAGCCTGACCCAAATCTTTGCATGTCAAAGTATCGCCAAATCATATAAGAATGTCCTCTTTATTTCTAGCAAATCATTGGTACAACAGAACTCGAGGGATTAAAAGAATTTGAACCGCTTTCAAAATGTGTAACATAAGCAGCCCCTGGGTGGTTCAGTCGGTTAAGTGACAGACTCTAGATTTACACTCAGGTCATGATCTCAGGGTCAGGAAATGGAGCCCTGAGTCAGGTTCCGTGCTCAGCAGGGAGTCTGCCCGAGATTCTTTCATTCCCTCTGCCCCTCCCCCTACCCCATGCTCTCTCTCTCTCTCTTTGAATAAATAAATAAGTCTTTTTTTAAAAAAATTGTGTAGCTTGAAGACAGAATCTGTTTTGGCACTAGTTCAGCAAAGATAAATAGTAAGGGTTATTGGGAGGTTGAACGTATCAATTAGTCATTTACATGTGAAGTCACTTTTATTTCCAGAATGAGTCTTGTTTACTAGAGCTCCAGGCAAGATTAAGCTAAATCGAGTGTGTTGCTCAGAAGGCTCTGTTTTGCGATAGGAAGAGGAAGTTCTGGAAAATCAATTAAGAACTCAAAGTAACTTAATCTTGTTGATTGTTCCCTTTTATAGGGAACACCCATGCCATGTAGTGCTGGAAAGACCAGCTCCAGGAAAAGATCAGGCCCAGCCTATATGATTAGAGGGTTATGTATCTTTCTGGCGAATTTTGTCTAAACAAACACACACACACACAAATCAAGATTATTTCTAAAGCCAAAGCAACAATTTTTTATTGGTAAAAGCCATCTATAGAAGATTCTTGCTTGAGATAGTGTTGGGATAAGTAGGCAAAAGAGAGTAGTCAAAGAAAGTAGGCAAAGTAGGCAAAGAGAGTATTAGGGGCACCTGTCAGGGTCAGTTGGTAGAGCATGTTGACTCTTGATCTCGGGGTTCTGAGTTTGAACCCCATGCTGGGTGTAGAGATAAAATCTTAGAGACAGAAAAGA
Organism: Mustela erminea; assembly: GCF_009829155.1. NCBI lineage: Eukaryota > Metazoa > Chordata > Mammalia > Carnivora > Mustelidae > Mustela > Mustela erminea. The sequence goes on along the minus strand of NC_045615.1, from coordinate 118,765,243 downwards.
ATTTTCATGACCGATAGAGTTCTTACTAAAGATTATTACTTTATACTCTAGGGAAGCATGAGACTTAAAGCAGACAGTGCAGTTCCAAAACTGGATAGGGTATTGAAGACTGTGAAGAATATAAAAATGAAACCCCAAATAATTACAAAATAGCAGAAGATAGAAAAGGAAAAGTGGATTGATTGTTGTAAGACTAAAGCACATGAACTTCTTCTGCCCAAGACACTCACTGAAGTGGATGATAGAAATTAAGCTCAGGCAACAAAGAACCGCTGAGTCCTGAAATGGACATCTAGGAAGGAGAGAGGGAGAAGAAGAAAGGCTCTCCTCTTTCAAGTCTCCTGCGGCCACTTCTGGTGTCACAGAGCATAGGTATCCTTTTCTCTAAACAAATAGTTACAGACTGCATATTTGTCCTCCCCCTCACTCCAAATTCTTATTTTCAAAGCCTAACCCCAATGGGATGATAGTAGGCGAGGGGGCCTTTGTGGGAGGGTCTTAGGTTAGATGAGGTCATGAAGGTGGGGCCCTCTTGATGGGACTAAAACCTTTATTTTTTTAATTTTTATTTTTAAAAGACTTACTTACTTACTTGACAGACAGAGATCACAAGTAGGCAGAGAGGCAGGCAGAGAGAGGAGGAAGCAGGTTCCCCACTGAGCAGAGAGCCTGATGCCCAGCTTGATCCCAGGACCCTGGGATCATGACCTGAGCCAAAGGCTTTAAGCCACTGAGCCACCCAGGCACCCAAGGACTAAAGCCTTTATACAAAGAGGAGGAGACACAGGCTCTCTCTCTGTGATGTGAAAATGCAAGGAGAAGATGACGGTTATCTGCTAACCAAGAAGAGGGCCCTCACCAGATACCAGATTTGCTGACGACACTTTGCTCTGGAACTTTCCAGCCTCTAGAACTGGGAGAAGTAAATGTTGTTTAAGCCACCCAGTCTGTGATATTTTTGTTATAACAATCTGAGCTGAGACACAAAGCAAACACTCTTCTATCCAGAAGAGTTGGGGGAGGGGGTAGGTAGAATTCTCGGAATAACTAAATATTCTAGTATCTTAAGAGTTCTGGAACTCTGTATTTCTTTACAGTTGCCTAGACATTTTCACATACAGTGACTGATTTTATTATCACAGCACACCCTAAAATAGGCATTATCAGCCCTTTTTTGCAGATGGAAAAAACCAAGGACCAGAAAAGTGAAGGAAGGGAGGGTCCCAAATTAGCCAATCCATGAACCAGGGCCTCTTGAGTTCAGATCAGGGCATATCCTAGAGCATTATGAAGACTCTGATTTGTCACTGCATTGGTCCGGTGTGCAGCAGGAAGCAAGTGTTCACTCTGGACGGTTGAAATGAAGAGACTCTAATGAAAGGGTTCCTTATAAGGTGTGGGCAAGGTGCAGAGCACAGCATGAAGTGGGAGCATTCAGATGTCTGCAGAACTGGGGAGCTGAAGGAGAAGCAGAGGGGATAGTCTTCCTCAGTGCACAGCATTGGAGCTGCGGATGTGAACTGGGCTGCTGGGCAGGAAGGGCCCAATGACGGACACTCAAGCCAGAGGCAGTGGGAAGAAACACTCCAGCCTCCCACAGCCTTCAGTTCTCCAGCCTGTTCTTGCACCAGCCATCAAGTGAGTCAGCCAGAATGAGCTCATCTGCTTAAGTGGCCTCCCTGGGCAGAGGGCAGGATGGTGGAGTGTGGATTTAGGAGGGGACAGGAGGAAGGCCCGCAATGAAAAGGGAATAGCCAGCACTCCAACTCCATAAAGGAATACCCTAAAAAACGCTTACTCTAAAATAAGGTTGTATATAATTTATACAGGCTTAGGCCCGTTATCCCTTACCTGAAGCTCTTTGGGTCAGATGCATTCTGGGATTCAAAATATTTTGTATTCTAGACAGATAATAGTGACATAAACTATATATTATATAATGCCCCCAAACAGAAACTAGGGCACCGCCTGTCATCAAACACATTCATATGCTTGCAGCAAAAGGCATGACTGTTTGCTCTAAGTGAGATAAATGAGTATAAATAACTTTTCCTTAGCCCAGGTTAGTTTTTGCTACCAAATGAATTTTGGAATTGTGGACAAGGGATTATTGCCAGTAGTTTAATGTTCGGCAAGCACCCTAGGATTTTGTGGCATTTTATTGTCATTATTATGAATGCTGATTGTCTTTCTTTCGCTAGCTTGTTATGTGTATGTATTTTTCGGGATTAAAAAAATGCAAGTTTACCTCATATAGGCTTTTTAAAAAATATTAATTTAAAAATAAAAGAACATGGTGATCCCTTTTGCGAAAGAGTCTCTGGCCTGGAAATGATTCACGGCAGAATTCAGCTTTAAATAGCAAGCACCCTGCTCCTTACAATTTGGCTTTGTCGACAAAAAGTGGAGTGACACACTACTTCTCCTGAGTGGCACTGGGTACTATGTCCTGGATGGGACCCTGACAGTGAAGAGAACATCACCCCCACTCTATCCTCTCGGATTCTTGGCGTGCTCTGGAATGCCCACATTAGCAGCACGAGGAATGGTTTCACGGAACTCCATAGCGATCTTTAGTGGTAACTTTGTTGGCAGGCATTCCTGGTCTCTGAAGCTCTGAAAGACACAGTTCTCAGAACGACTTAACAGGAAGCCTCACCCATGAACAGAGGAAGCCGAGGAAGGAAGGAAAGATGGCAGTGCTGGGGGAGGGGCGGCATAGCAAACAATAAGCAAAGTCACATGCCTTGGGACTGTGTCTACGTGGTCAGAGGAAGCACCCCCATCTGCGCCTTCCCTGCTGCCCCCCAACACTCTTCTAGGTACCCGGCCTCTGCTGGCCCAGATCATTTCTCATTTCCCAGGCTGACTCAGACATGTCCCGCCTCAGGATATTATGTTCTGGAACGCCTCCTCTCCCTGCTCCTCATCCTCCCAAGTCCATCGCCCAGCTACCACTGTCCTTCATGACCTTCAGAGCCAAAGCTCCCCTCTTTGATGGGAAAGAACGGCCGCTTCTCTCCGTTCTGGCAGCCTGCATGGTGGTTTCGACTTTTCCCATGATGCTCACCCTATTTTACTTTTGTTGGAGAAATTAATTGTCTTATTCCATTTCTGAAATTAAAAGCTTTGTCCACTTACTACTTTTTTCCCATTAATTCATCAAGCATTTATTCAAAATCGTCTCCGTGTAGCTAGGGTGCTTGGCTTCAGACTTTGAATATAAGTGAGAAAAGGTTCGTGCGTCACAGAGCTTACAGTCCAGTGGGAAAACGTGGGCAATAGGAGAACAGAGGGGTCTGGGAGCATGCAAGAGGGACAGGCTGTCCAGCTGCGGTGCTGCTTGTGGGGGGCGGTAGAGGAAGACTGAAGCCTCACAGGCAGGTGGGAAATAGACCAGTGAATGGAGGGGAAGGCTGTTGCTGGCACAGGAGAGCATGGCACGGCACCAGAGGCCTGAGGATTGAACTGTATTCCAAGAACTGCAGGTCATCGAGCATAACTGGTACATGGAGGTCAGGCAGGAGAGGTGAGGTTGGACGGTGAGCAGCGGCCTGATGCTGAAAGGTCTTGGCAACCCTGCTATGGGATTCAGGTTAGTCCGTGGTGGCATCTGAGTGGCCTGGAGGGATGAGGCATCCGGTGAAGTCACACATCAAGGTATGATCATCTGGCATCTCGGGCTGAGTTCCCACAGAAGCAGATTCTGAAACAAAGATTCAAGTGCAAGCAGGTTAATTGTGAGGTGATCCCAAGAACTCTAGGGGTGTGGGGAAGCAGGAAGGGAAGGTGGCCACCACAGGGAGCGTGGACAAGCACGTTGTTGCTGTGAGTGTCTCTGCTCATGCCTCTGAAAAGCTGTAGAATGAGTTTTAGAGTCATTTCACTTGATGGGCAAGGTATTACCCACTGGGGCTCCCGTCAGTCTTTGTTCAAAGGTGGTTCTCAGGGGCTTCCGCACCCCAACACTGTGGCCTGCCCTGCATGAGGGGCCACGGGCGCCTTCAGTCAGAGAGGACCTGCGAGAACCAGAGAGGCGCTTGCGGAGGAAGCCACCGGTGTAGACGGTTTGTGTCCTACGTACGTCTGGTTATCCAGATGGAGTAATCTGGACATGCATGGCAGTTCTGGCAGTCAGGGCAGGAGATGGATGGCTCACACAAGGGGGAAGAGAAGAGAGCTGTCGGGGGGAAGGCAGACTTGAGGAGGTGTGGGCAGGCGTGGCAGCCACGAGGAGAGGTAAGTGGCCAGGAGTCCCAGCACTCCGAGGGCTGAAGGGGGAACCACTGCCTCCTCACCCCTCAGGCGGGACAGCCCTGAGGCTTGTTCTACAACATTGTTTTCCAGAGGTCTGAGCCCAATGTTCACCATAAGCACCATGGATGTCCCCTGTATTGGCCGCTCTCACTTTCCCGGCCCACTTCCCCGTGCCCCTAACTGGCCCTATTTCATCCAGTGAACCTTCTCGGTGGGAGATGGTGAGAGAAAGAATGGAGGAAAAGAGTGTGTGATCAGGAGTGTGATCTTATGGAGAAAACTGTAGCCCTGCCCAGGGACAACTTGCCAGACAACAAGCTGAGGGCAAAAGCATCACATTCCTTCTCTTGCCCAGGCCCCAGCCCGAGGACGGGGATCTCCAGTGATGTGATGCTTCCCAAGAGAAGCATCTCCCAGGGCACAGAGCAGGGAGGGCAAATCAAGAAGACCCAACTCCTGTCTCCCGCCAGGAGAGAGGTGCAGCCTATAACCTGCACTATTCCGATTGGCATTTCTGCTGCCAAAGAACTCCTTTCATGGCAAATGCGGCTTTATCTGACCCCACCTTATACTTGTGAACTCCTTGTAATATAATACAGTATCTAAATTACTTTTCATTGACCCCATACTACTTCTTCTTCTTTTTTAAAAGATTTTATTTATTTATTTGACAGACAAGAGGTCACAAGTAGGCAGAGAGACAGGCAGAGAGAGGGGGAAGCAGGCTCCCTGCTGAGCAGAGAGCCTGATGTGGGGCTCAATCCCAGGACCTTGAGATCACGACCTGAGCCGAAGGCAGAGGCTTTAACCCACTGAGACACCCAGGCACCCTGACCCCATACTTCTTTTGCCTCAAAACAACCAGGTCAGCTGGGCAGAGCAGGTGTTAGTGTTCATTCCCTATTGATCCAGGAGTCCAAATCTTATCTTTAGCTTCAAAGTCCAGCATTCGCTCCAGTACACTATGTCCTTCCAGGAGTCAAGGTCGTCAGTGCTCAGCAAGGACCGCACTCTGAGTGTTTGCCATACATCTTTGTAATTGCTTAGCTGGTACTCAGTCAGTAACCAAACTTCTCAATTTCTGAAGGTCCCAGTTAGCGTCAACTTTCTTGGTTTGATAACAATCTGACCTAAATTAGACGTGACCTCGGTGGTGCTACAGATGGTCTGTGTGTGCCCTCCACCCACCAAATTCATGTGTTGAAATCCTAACCTCCAGTGTGGTGTTATTATGAGGTGGTTAGGTCATGAGGGTGGAGCCCTCAAGGGTGGGATTAGTGCCCTTCTAAGGGGCTGCAGAGACCAGAGTTTTCCCTTCCACCATGCAAGGACACAGGGAGTAGACAGGCGTCCGTGAACGAGGAAGGGGGCTCTCACCAGACCTGGAATCTGTCAGCACCTTGATCTTGGACTCCCCAGACTCCAGAACTGTGTGCAATACATTTCTGTTGCACCTGATCGATGGCATTTTGTTATGGCGGCCCAGATGGTCTAAGGCAGGAGGGTACATTATCTCTCTTTAACTGTGGAACTTCATGGAAAATCTACTTGGGCAGAGGGAGGCCGACAGAACTAAACTTGCTGAATGCCTACTGGTGCCAGACAATTTGTAAATGCTGTCACTTTACAGATGGAGAAACCAGAGCCCAGAGAGGCTGAGTCACTTGTTCAAGGTTACACAGTTAGTAGGGCAGAGCCAGGAATGCAATCTGTGTCCCACTGACTCCAAATTCCATATTCTTCTGTGCTTCAGTAAAGGTTTCCAGTGGATGATGGCTAAGAAAATCAATATTTTTTGAAACACGACAAAGAGGGTAAAGAATGATTTTGGGGTCCCCCGTGACACACACATGATCCTTCTCTTGCAGGGACGGGTCCTTGAGCTGCACTGTTGGCAGGCTGGGGACCTGGGCTCCGGATCCAGATCGCCACCATCCCGCTTCGGTTGGTCATTGATCCTTTATTCACTGTGTAACTTTAGATGAGTTATCCAAGCTCCTAGTGCCTCAGTTTCCCCACCCCCGCAAAGTAGGGTCAATAATATCCTTGCCCCTAGATGTGTAAGGGACATTAAGCAAAGCTCAGGGTGCCTGGTGCAGAGTAACCCACCAGGAAGATCAGCTGTGAGGATGTCTCTGACCCATGATCCGTCCTAGAGAGTGTAGGGGTGGACCTGGAAATGCCGGGAGTCCAGGACCCACAGGCGCCAGGACAAACGACCGCCGTTCCCTCTGGGTGGAAGCGTCTGCACCCGCCAAGCGAGCGGCACATTGAGGGGTGGGCGGGTCTCATCAGAAACGTATTTTGGTCTGTGGTTTCCCTGAGGCATTTTTATCTTTCCCAAATGACCCCCTTGGGAAAATGAGGCAGCTCGATATATAAAAATAGCCAGGATGTGAGAGAGGAAGTGAGAGGTTTCCCAAGAGAGGGCAGAGCCGCGGTGGTAGGAGCTCGGAGTCAGCCCCGCACCTCCACAGGGTGGCCCCTCCTCAGGATTATCCAACCAGCCCAGGGATCTGAACGGCTTCCTCCTTCCTGGACAGAGACCATTGTCTTGAAGACAGTGGCGGCTCCTCTGTGTTGGTCTGACCTTGGCTGAGGCTGGGCGGTTACCCGGCTCTCCGCCTCTACCTCAAGAAGGGGAAGGACTCTGTATCCCTGCTATGCTTCCCAAGGGAAGGCTTGTCTGCTGAAGCCCCTAAGAAACTCCTGCAATGTTTTAGGGAAAAAAGGGAAGCTTTTGCCTTCTTGTGGAAGTCAGAGTTTAGGGGAAGGAGGTGTCTGAATTATTTACTCATTCACCCACCCACCCACCAGTCACTGGGTGTTGTGTTAGCTCCCAGGGCTGCCCTACCGAAGTACAAACTGGGCAGCTTGAAGAACAGGGATTTTTTCTGCCACAGTCCTGGACGCCCAAAGGCAAGGGGTCAGCAGGGCCACGCGCTCCCCGGAAGCTCTAGGGTTCAACCCTTGGTTGCCTCTCCCGGCTTGGGGTACTTGCCAGCAATCTTTGCATCCCCTGGGTCGTGTCTGTGAAGTGTCTGTGCCACCACTGCCTCTGTCACCCCATAGCCTCCTTCCCTCTGTGTCCTGTCTCTTCATGTGGCCTCTTAAGAGGATGCCAGTCATCAGATTTACAGCCTGTCTTAATCCAGTATGATCTTGCCTTCCCTAGTGGCATCTGCAGAGGCTCTACATCCAAATAAGACCTCATTCTGAGGTTCTCTGTGCCTTTGAATTTGGGGGAGACACTATTCAAACCAGTTCAGGTGTCTTCTTTATGCCAGATACCCCGCCAGTGAGCCTAGATATAGAGACGAGTAAGTCCCCCCACGATGTCACAGTCTACAGAAGAGGTAGACACAGAAGCAAATGATCGGGCTGCCCTGCCCTGAATGCGAGCTAATGCTTCACATTTATTGAGCACTTACTAAGGGCCTACCACAAGATACATTTTCTATCAATCAGTGAATGCATGGCTAAAGAAAATGTGGGATTTATATGACAGGAAACATTATTCAGCCAGACAAAAAAAAAGAAGGAAATCCTGCCATTCGTGGCAACATGGATGGACCTTGAGGGCATGAGACTCAGTGAAAAAAAGTCAGACAGGGAAGGACAGACACTGTATGACCTCACTTATTTGTGGAATCTTAAAAAAAAAAAAAAAGAACTCAGAAATACAGAGGACAAATTTGTGGTTTTCAGAGGCAGGGGTTTGGGGATGGGGGAAGGAGGGGGAGGGGTTCAAAACTTCCAGTTGTCAGATAAGCAAGTCCTGGGGAAGTAACATACAGCATGGTGACCACAGTTGAGAACACTGGATTGTATATTTGAAAGTTACTAGGAATAGATCTTAAAAATTGCAATCATAAGAAAAAAATTAGCAACTATGTGAGGGGATGGATGTTAACTATACTTATTGTGGCTATCATTTTGCAGTATATACATAAATCATTACAGTGTACATCTTAGACTAATATAATGTTATATGTCAATTATATCTCAATAAAACCAGAAAAAAATGTAAAATTTTGAAAAAAATTTTTTAAAAAGGTGCATTCAAACTCATATCATCCTCCTAGAAAGCCCAGGAGGTGAATACTACTATTCTCTCTGTTTTAGAGATGGGGAAACTGAGCTCCCGAAAAAGCTGTAGGTCAGAGCTCACTCCCTTGGTTCTGGAAGCCAGGGCACACCTCCCTGAGGAGCTGGCATGGAGGCAGAGACTGTTGGAGGAGAAAACGGGAGCTCTGGGAAGGCTGGAGGGCAGATGGGGCGAGCAAATGTTCCAAGCAGAGGGAAGAGCCAGCGCCAAGGCCGTGAGTCAGGCACAAGCTTAGCATGTGTGAGAGGGAGGGAGGAGGCGGCCGCCTCACAAAGAACTAACTGCCTGAGAAGCCAGGTGAGCTTAGACGGAGAGGCCCTGGGGCCAGACTTAGTCTTTTTAAGAGTCTCTTGGGTTGTTGCTGGAAAACGGTCCACAGCAGAGCAGGAGGGGCTGCTGGCTCAGCTCAGAGCAGAGGTCAGGAGGAAGGGCTGGGTTTGGCTTGCTGTTGACAGGACTGCTGATGGATGTGAAGGGGAGGGGGCCGAGAAATCCCAGCTCACAGCCTGAGCATCTGGGGGTGTAAGATGCCGCGAGGAGGTGAGGCTGATGAGGTCGGGCAGGAGTAGTTGCCTGGGTTTAACATGTGTGTTAGGCATTTGTTGGCATTTGAAGCCAAGGGACTGAATCTGAATGGGGCCTTCCCAGGCAACAGTCATGTAGTTCCGGGGAACCTGGTTCCCAAACCTAGAGGTCCTGTAGAAAACTTGGGGGGCGGGGGGGCATGTTGGAAATACAGACTCCTGGGCTTTATCTCAAACGCGCTGAGTCCTGATGGAAGAGCGTCCAGGAGTCTGCAGGGTTAGGAGGCCTACTGTCCTCCCAGAGTCAAACTTGCTTTCCTTAAGCACTTCCTCTGGGCCAACACTTTTCAGTCCTTGTTTTTTTTAAATCTCATAAGAATTCCATGAGATCCTTTCTCCCCTCCCTCCATCACAGATGAGAACCAGAAGGCTGAGAGCATCTCAGTCACTTGCCCTTGTCTCCCAGCAAATTCATTCGAGCGGCTGGGGGACGGGGAGCTGGGCGCCTCGATCTTGAGTGCATTTCATGAATCTCTTGAATCTTCAGGCCTCTTTCTTTCAACCAAGGGCTTTCTCCGGTGCCTGGGGCTTACTTCAGAAAAGCGGTGTCCGGCTTCTTGTCCCGGAGTCTGACTTAGAATGTTGCAGCCGCCTGTGGATCTCCTCTTTGAGTAAATATTTAAAGCGGATTTAAATTTTTCCTCTTCAACCTTTCTAAATAAAAATAAATCTCGCCCTCTGGACTGTGTCCACTTGCTTCCCGTTTATTTAAGAGCTCCGTTTATCCTGCTGAGTGCCGGTGAAGTGGGGCCCAGGCAAACAGAGGATGCCTGTGGTCAAGGAAGGAGAAGGTTCTGCAACAACCCCCCCCCACCCCCCCACCCCCCGCCACTGATCCCCTCCAACCCCCCCCACCCCCCCCCACCCCCCCGCAGCAAGCAAGCTTGCTACCAGGCTCATTTGCAACCCTTGCATTTGGCTGAGTTGCACCCCCGGGGACCAGCTCTGGAGGGAGTCACGCCCCAAACAGATTCCCAGATACCGAGGTAAATGCTCACGATCTACCGTCAGGGATCACAAGTTGCAGACTTTTTAATGATGAAAAAAATGCTGTTTGTTTTCTTTTTTAGGAGTTAGATCCCCGGGCCCCCAGAGACAAGTCGACAGAATGAGAAAGTGAGTGACCACTGACTTCCATCTGAAATCATTTTAATCCACGGAATTCCAGAAAAGTCCACTTTTCCTACTTCAACTGCGCCCCCTCTTCCCTTTGTAATTTAGCCGCCGTTTCCCAAAGACACGCAGCAGTGAAGATTCTCGCTCAGAAGGCCCTGCAAAATCAAACAGGGAAAAAGAGACATCACGCCCCTCCCCTCGCCACCCTGTCTGTCCCCCTGGTTCTGCCAGAACTCCACCGGCTTGCCAAGAGCCACCCAGGAACAGATTTCCTGTCTCATCTGCTGCATCTGGTCGTCCACTCCTACTCCCTGTTCATCCCCCCCAAAGGCACTGCTGGCCACAAACCCGCTGCAGACGCCGAGCTCACCATGGCGCTGATGTGCGTGGCTGCAGCCGCCCTCCCTTCTGCTTCTTCCGGAAACGCAGAGCAGCAGCCGCCCTCCCTCCAGCCAGCCAGGTGACACCGGGCAGCTCCCTGGTGGCAGGGCCACGTCCAAACCCCCCCGCCCAGGAAGCCAAGCCTTTACCATCTATACACTCGCTCCTCTACTCCATGCCCGCGGCTTCCACTTAGCTGGGAATAACCTCACCTCCGGTTCAAGCCACGGGAAAGTCAGGAGGCTTGGGTGGTATTTCAGGTTGAGTAATTGCCTTGCTGGGGTCGGGGTTGGGGTGGGGGGTGGGGCGCTGGCTGAATCCTTTCTGAGCCAGGGTGTCTCTGACTTGAAAACAGAGAAATCTCCCAGGCAATAGGTGTTTGTCAGGTGCACTGAAATCGGCTACTAAAAGATAAATCTTTATTTTAACAGATGAATCCTGTTTATTTTCTTCTTCCCTTCCGCCCACCCCACCTTTTCCTTTTTGGTTGGTCTGGAGCATCCTCAATGCCTCCTTGGTGGGTGCCCCAGGCAACCTGTGTAGACAACCTACTATTTATCTGTTATGGACCGGATATTTGGGTTTCCCCAAATTCCTATGTTGAGGTCCTACCTCCCAGAGTGCTGGGATAGGGAGGCGGGGCCTCTAGGAGGTACTGAGAGTAGAGCCCCCATGGTGGGATTAGGGGCTTTCTAAGAAGAGGAAGAGACCTGGGAATGTCCTCTCCTGGTCCTGTGAAGATCAAGGCGGCCATCTGCAAGACACGAAAAGGGCCTTTACCAAAAACGAGATCTACTGACACCTTGAACTGGGACGTCAGCCTCCAGAACTGTCGGAAATAAATGTCTGTTGATGAAAACCAGTCTGTGAGATTCAGTTATAGCAGCTGGAGGAGACCTAGACATTATCCTTTCCCCACTTTTCCTCCATGTTCGTATAATCATCCATAACCATCAAAGAACATCTGTATAAACACATATATGTTTATCATTGTTTTCTTCTTTTTATATTTTTCTGTATCTTGCTTTTTGTTTGTTTGTTTCCTGTAGCACCTAATGGAATCCCTCTTAATTCACTCAGGCTAGCTCTAAGTTAACTTTCTGAACAGCCACAAAGTGGAGCAGAACTACAGTTTCTTTAACCGTTCTCCTACAGAGAATATTTACTTTGTGTTCAGTTTTTTGTTTGCTTGTTTAATCACCATTTACAATGGAGTGCATTTCTGTGAAAATACATCCTTAGGTCTTAAAGCTTTCACTCCTAAGGGATAGATTCCTGGAAGTGCAGATTCTGAGTCAGACATGTATGTATTTTTAATCATAAAAGATGTTGCCACATTTCTTTCAAGAAAGATTGCATTAATACATACTTCCAACAGAAATGTTCTAGAGTCCACACATCCTCTTTAGCAATAGGGATTATTGGTTCCCCATTTTCCCATCTGATCAGTGTAAGTTGCTGTCTCGTTGTGACTTTACTTCCTATCTCCCTGATTGCCCCTGAATTTGAGCCTCTTTTCATGCATGTGCTGGTCACCTGGAATTGCTTTTCTGTGAATTACCTATTCACATCTTTGGCTCAGTTTTCTGTTATGCTGTTTATCCCTGACTTACTTGTTTTGTAAGAGTTCTTTGTATATTATAGCTGTTCACCCCCTGATCTCTGGGTTGCTCCCCAGGCTAGTGTTTATCTATTGACTTAGTTTATGGTGGCTTTTCCAAGCCATGGCTTCTCATTTTTATCTCATCAAGTATGTATGTATGTACTTTATAGCTTCTGAATTTCCAACATTGATTAAAAAGCTCTCATCCACCCTAGATTTTACATGTGGTGATCCAGTATTATTGTTGTTTCAATTTTTACATTTAGATCTTCAATCTACCTAGAATTTATTTTATGTATGGGGTAAGAGAGGAGCCAAGGCGGGACTTGGTCCCAGGACCCTGAGATCATGACCTGAGCTGAAAACAAGAGGCAGAGGCTTAATCAACTGAGCCACCCAGGTGCTCCTCATCTTTATTTAATACCCAATCCTTACCCACTGGATTGAAAAAATCACTTTTTAAAAACAGCTTTATTGATTTTCAACAACATGGATAGAGCTAGAGAGCATAATGAAATGCTAAACCAAGTAAGTCAGAGATAGACATACTATCTGATTTCACAGATATGTGGAATTTAAGAAACAAAATAAATGAACAAATAAAAAAAAGAGAGAGAGAGAAACTAACCAAAAAACAGACTCTTAACCATACAGAACTCTGAACCATGGTAACCCTCAGTTACCAGAGGGGAGATGGTTGGAGGTCTGGTTGAAATAGGTGATGGGGATTAAAGAGTCCATTATCATGATGAAGACTGAGTAATGCATAAAATTGTTGAATCACTACATTGTACACCTGAAACTCATATAACACTGTATGTTAACTATACTGGAATTAAACTTTTAAAACTTAAAAAAATTTTGTTGAAGTATAATTTACACACTGTAAAATTCATTCATCATTAAGTAATTTGAGTAAGTCAATAGAGTTTTAGAACCATCACAATCTAGTTTTAGAACATTTCCATCACCCCAAAAAGTTTTCTTGTATCTGTTTACTCTCTAGCCTAGGCAACCACAGATCTGTTTTCTACAGCCATAAATTTGCCTTTTCTAGGCAAGAAGAATCACTTTTGTCCTACTTGAAACTATAAATATATGGTTAGGACTGTCTGCTTTGTTCCATTGATTCATTTGTTTATCCTTCAACACACTAGAAATAAGAGCAAAGAATATGAAGAGTTTTTGAAAAGGAAATACAAATGCTCTTTAAAGAGCCTCAATCTCACTCCTAATTAGAAGGAAAAAACAAGTACAGACGAAAATTATGCTGAGATACCATTTTTCCCCTTTTAAGTTGGCAATAATTCAAAAGCTTGTAACACACCACATTGGTGAGGTTATGGGCAAATATATTCTCATGCATTTCTGGTAAAAGCATAACCCTTCGGCATAACCCCTATGTAAGGCAATTTGGCAATATTTCACATGCATATTTCTGGCAATGGTACTTTTGGGAAATTATTCTAAAGATATATTTAGGAGAAAAGACGTGGAGATACACACACACACACAGTCACATTGTAACAGTGCTTATCGTAACAAAACATTAGAAATAACCCGAACAACCAATAAGAGGGAACTAGTGAAATAAATTACCATATATCTATACAATGGAAGCTAAAGCATCTAAATAACAGAGAACAAATAAGCTCTTTTTGTATTACAAATATCTTGGAGATTTAGTAAGTAAAAAACATGATTCGGAGGGTATGCTATGATACCCTTTGTGTAGAAAATGTGGAAAAAACCAAGATTCTCTATTTCTTTCTATCTATCTATCTAAATTCTGGAAGGATATCATATGGTGGGGGGGTTAGATGAACCTGGGCAGATGTGGGACAAAGAAAGGAGGAAAGTTTTCACTGCATATTTTTTCCCCTTAATTTAACTTATATTAATTTTTTGCCTATTCAAAATTTTCTCTTAGCTATCTTCAGGCGTTTATCCTTTTGTATACAAGTTTATCCGATTCTCGCTTTCTCAATGCTACTGGCCTTGTAATTGTAATCGTATTAAATTTATATCTTAATTTTGGGAGAATGAACTTTTACATTATGTTGTCTTCTCAACCAAGACTATTGAGGATTTTTTCCATTTGTTAAGATTTGGGTTTAGATACTTTGACAAGATGTTATAGTTTGATTTAAATGTCCTTACTTATTAAATTTACTTTTAGAAAAATTTTTAGTTTACTGTGAATGAAACACTTTTCCCATTTTTTTTTCAAGTGCTTACTGTCAGAAGACAGAACATTCACTTCTTTTATTAATTCTAGTAATATTTTATAAGATTATCTTGGATTTTCCAGGTATATAGCCATATCAACAGTTAGTTTAGACACTTCCTACATTTATGTCAGTTCTTTCATATTCCTGTCCCAATGCATTTGTTAGAATCTCAAGACAATGTTAAATAATAGTAATGATTATGGCTTTCTATTCCAGTTCCTGATTTTAGTGGAAATGGTTCTAGCATTTGTCATTTAGGTTAATATTAGGTTAAGCTACATAAAATTGTTGTTTTATAGGTCCAAAAGAGCTGGAGATTGGTGATTTCATATGATTCAATATGAATGTTTGTTCTTGGTTTCCATACCTCTTTTGCCTGAAGTTTTTATTAGAAATGGCTGTTAAAAGGTGCCTGGGTGGCTTAGTTGGTTAAACATCTGCGTTTAGCTAAGGTCATGATCCCAGGGTCCTGGGCCTGGGATTGAGCCCGATGTCCGGCTCCCTGCTCAGCCAGAAAACTACTTCTCCCTCTCCCTCTGCCCAACTCCCTCTGCTCCAGCTCTCTCTCTCTCTCTTTCAAATGAATAAATAAAATCTTAAAAAAAAAAAAGAAAGAAAGAAAGATTTGTCCTCTTCTAACATTCCAGTTATGTTATGTGAGTGAGTAAATTCCACATTTCTTTAGTAAGTTTGAATTGGGCTTCTGTCACACACCATAGGAGGAAACCTGATAGACACAGCAGGGGGTGGGGCTGAAAGGTCCAACCCTCTACGCACATGCGTGGGTCCCCTGATAACCAGCCCTCATCCTTTGATTAACTAGGGACTTTCCAAAAGCCACCTTTATTGCTCTCATCACTTAGGATATTCCAAGGGTTTCAGGAGTTTTGTGCCAAAAATGGGGACAAAGACAAAAATATATATATTTCTTAGTGCAAATCACCATAGGCAGAGAGGATAGATACTTGTACATTAAGACAGATACTGGTCAGAGTAAAAGGAGAAATTTATGTGAATCTTGAAGATTTCAAAGAAATCTTATGCTTAGGGCAGACTCCTTAGGCCAATGAACTCTTGAATCCTGGCAACATACAATTTTGATGTAATTGCTCCACCTTAAGGAAAACCCACCCCAGACCCTGTATTCTCCTCTAGCTATGGCCCTTTCATTTGACCTCCTGTATAGCTAAACTCATTCAAAGAGTGTCCACATTTATTGTCTCTACTTCTCTTCCTCCTAGTCTTTCCTGATGGGGTGGCCTTATCCATATTCTGCTCCTATTTTGCTCTTTGCTCAAGTCTCCAGTAGCTTCCGTGTGGATAAATCCAATTGCTAAATCCAATGATCTGCCTTCAGCTTATATGACTAATGCAGAATCTGATGTTTTCAGCCTGTCCTGGAAACACTCTTCACTTGGCTTCTAGGACCTACTTTCTGCTAATCTTGTCTCTAAGAGTGGGCACGCCTTTTCAGTTTCTTTTGCTTCTTGTTCTCATTTCCAGGACCACTTAGAATATGGGCCCTGTGGTCTTGCCCCTTTGATGTCTTCACTCTCTACGTGTTCTGAGTGGTAATCTCAGCCACAGCTTTAAATGCCATCTATATGCTGACAACTTCTAAATTTATGTCCCCAGCCTGGACCTTTCCCCTGAATTCCTATGACATACTTGACATCCCCAGTTGGAAGTCTAATATGCATCTGACTTAACATACCCAGAAAGGAAACTCCTAATCTTTCTACAATAAACCAGTTTCTCTCTCATCTTTTATATTTTTAGCCTTCAAATTATAGATTCTTTTACTGTTTCACACTAATACTCTACATCTAATCAATCAGAAAACGATCTGGGATCTATGTTCAAACTACAGCCAGAGTTTCCACTGGTACCATCCCGGTCTAAGTTTCCATCATCCATCATCTCTTGCTCATATTACTTACTATCTTAGGCTCCTAGCTGGTCTCCTGGCTTCTATCTATGCCCACTCTAGGCCATTTGCCACCCAGCAACCAGAGCAATCATTTCAATACTTGTCTTTGCTTGGAATCCTCCAATGGCTTCCCAGTTCACGCAGGGTAAAAGCCAAACTCCCTCTGATTGTCCTCTGGCCTTCATTCAATCTGGATTCTTCTACTCACTGCATGCCAGCCACACTGGACTCTGTGCTGCCCCTCAAACGGACAAGATGGACCAACCCTCTTGGTCCAAAATTTGTTCTCTGGAATGTTCTTTCTCAGCTCTGTACATAGCTTGCTCCCTCACTTTCTAGATCTTTGCTTAAATACCACTTTTCATGAGTGCTTCCCTGATCACCTTATTTAAAATGCCATCCTCCTACCCCACTCCCAATATGTATTATTATTCCCCCATAATTAATTCTTTCCTGTTTATCACCATTTAATGCACCATGATTTATCATATTTATTCATTTATTCTCTATCTTCCTACACTCTAGAGTAAGCTCCATGAGGGCAGAGATTTTTTGGTCTGTTTTGTTAACTGTTGTATCTCCTGATTGACAGCAGGTGATTACAAATGTTATTTGAGGGATGCCTGGTGGCTCAGTTGGTTAAACGTCCGACTTTTGATTCTAGCTCTTGTCATGATCTCGGGATCATGAGATCGAGCCCTGCCTGCCTCAGGCTCCATGCTTAGTGTGAAGTCTCTTTGAAATTCTTTTTCTCCATTTGCCCCTACCCCCACTCACATACACTCTCTAAATAAATAAATAAAATTTTTAAAGAAACCTTATTTGAGTGAATTCAATCAATGATTAAAGAATACATGACACCAGTTTGTTCTCTATCATTATAGCTCTTCTCTAACACATTTGAGGTTCTATGTGAGAAACAACCAAGGGCTGCGTAGGGTTTGGAGGAGAAGAGAGAGGGGAACAAGGATTTTGAGGCAATGATCTTGAGGACACTGTGCTAGATGGATTTGGGAGTGGGCAGGAAGGCATGGGGAGCAAACGGGGAGCAGGTGGGCTAGTAGGAGGTTTTGTAATAGTAAAAATGAAAGAGAACTAATGCTGATGTTGGGGATAAAGTCTTCGTGACTGGGACAGAAAGATAGCACTGCAAGAGAAATATCAACATCTCAGAGGTGGTTACTACTGAGGCCAGCTCAGTTAGGATCCTTCTTTCCTTCCTCCCGCCCAACCAACCTTCTTCCTCCTCCTTCCTTCCCCCCTTCCCTCCTCACTCCTTCCCTCACTCCTTCCTTCTTCAATTCCTTCCTTCCTTCCTTCCTAATCTGTGAGGAATAGCAACTCCTCATAGGAGCAAATTCTCTCAATGATTATGTGACTGGGAAAGAGAATATATTATTTTTGCATAAATACCATATTTGGCTAAAAAAAACCCCTATTTCATCCAGACAGTATGTCTTTGAAAAAAGCAGCTGTCTTTTATTTTTCTGCAAGAAACATAGAAATGTACTAATCAATGCCTCGGTTTATTTTTCTACGGTGCCCTTTTTGCCCTTCAAATACAAACTCTACAGCCGTATAGTAAAAATGTATTTTTAATATTATCTCAATAATAATCTAAGAAATAAAACTCTGAACTCAGCGGAAGAAATCAGACAGACAAAGGAAAATGCTGTATGATCTCACTTATATGTGGAATCTAAAAAAGCCCCAACAGCAGCAACAATAAAACCGACCAAAGAAAAAACCACTCATAGAAAAAGAGATCAGATTTGTGGTTACCAGAAGTAGGAGTGGGGAGAGGGGGAATTGGATGAAGGTGGTCAAGAAGTACAAACTTCCAGTTTTAAGATAAATAAGTACAGCATGATGACTACAGTGAACTCTGTTGTATAATATATTTGGAAGATGTTAAGAGAGCAGTGCCCAGAGTTCTCATTGCAAAGAAAGAAAAAGATGTCCCCCCCCCGCCTTTTTTGGATATCTGTATGAAATGATGAATATTAACTAAACTTATTGTGGTGATCCCTTCACAATATATGCAAGTCAAACCACTATGCTGCACATCTTTAAACTATTCAGTGCTGTATCTCAATAAAACTGGTGGGGGCGGGGGAGAACTCTGGCCAAGGATCTTTGCAATCCTTAAAGATAATTCTGCCTCTCCCTTTCTCTAGCTCACTATCTATCAACTATCTATCCATCCATCCAAACATCATGATAAGGCAATTATGTTTATAGCACATTTATATATGTTCCAGGCACTGTCAGGAACTCTGTATATGTTAATTCATTCAATTCTTGCAAAGACTTTATGAAGTAGACCTACTGTTATAGAAACCCATCATAGATTCTCAATATCTTAACAAATACAAGCTGTTTTCACTCAAGTAATAGTCCAGGGTTTATATTTGGCCAAGTGGCCTTCCACTTGGTGATTCAGGGACCCAGACACCTTCCATTTGATGACTCCATCATCCCACAGGGCTTCTGAGTCCCGTCAGGCACCCAGCCAATGGGATAAGACAGAATGTGGAGGAGCCAGGCCCACAATCAGGGCTCCCCACACCCCCGAATATTCCATTTGATAGAGAATTCAATCACACAGCAGACCCAAGGGCAAGGGAGGCTGGGCTGGGCAGAACCATCTGGCTGTAGGGGAATTGCTGGCACATACCAGTCTGCCAAAGGTGGACACGATGATGCTATCCTCCACAGGGGAAAACCAAGGTCTAGAATGTCCAGAAACTTGCCCGAAGTTCTACCATTAACAAGTGCTGGAGCCAGAGCTCAAGCCCACGTCGTTGGCCTCCGGAGTGCGGCTCTTTATCACTGCAAGTAGGATGACCTTCCGCAGAGGTCAGCTCAAAGACACAGCTGCTCAGCGGACAAGGACGAACAACAGCAACAGAAGCAACAGTGTCTCCCAGACCCCAGACTGTCTCCCGTTTTCCTGCTCACTCTCCACCTGCTGCTTCCCTGGAGCATTCCTCCAAGAGGGCCAGAACCTCAGCAAGGCACTTGCCCACCAGTGAGGGAGCCTCAGGAGTAGCACGTGGCTGCCTGGGGAGGGCGGCGGCTTCCTCACAGGAAGTCCGCCCAGTAGGGGAGGGGCGCACCCGAAGGACCAGAGGTGCTAGGGGGCAGAGGGCGCAAAGACTTCCGCAGTAGACTCTTCTGACACAGCTAACTTCTGTCCCTGCGGACCATGTTCAGGATAACACAGAATGTCCCCTTATCGTAGGCTCTGTCGTGGGGCCAGGGCAGCGGAAGCGCTCTGAGACTACTTCCTCTCTTCCCTGCTCTCCACCCTTGGAGGGACCTGCGGGGAGTCTATGGTGCTCCTTGGGCAGAACGAGGTTACTCGTGATCAAGACCTGCAGGAGATCTTAGAACCCAAAGGAGCTGATGGAAACAATGGGTCCTCTCCTCGCAAAATGTGCATATCCACCGAATTTTGCAGACTTTATAGACTTCCTGAAGGGGATTCCTGAACGAATGATTCAGATGCGCTGGACTCTGGGCTGTCTCGAGCTCCAGTGTTCCTTCTTTCTTGAAACTAAGGACCCAAGAACCGCTCGCCTTGCCTGTGCTGCCTCCTGTGGAAGGAAACCTGGCAAGCATCTTCCAGGTTCCCGTGTCAGCCTCCCTGTGGTCGGCTTGGTGGCGTGAAGCACAGCCTGTCGAGGTCCCCACAACCCCGGGGTGTCAGGTTGCTGGAACCGCACCCACAGATCTGCTGGCAGAGGGCCTTCTGCACGCAGCCCTGTGAAAGCGTGAGTCACCGCTGACTGCTCTGATTCACGGGCAGCCTTTCCCCATCAGAGGACGTTTAGGGGCCTCGTTTCCCTTTGTGCCAGCTCATCTTTAAACATCATTTACTTCTTAACTGTCAAGGGAGGGTTTGGGGACAGAGCAGCCTTCCCGCGCTTCCCGTGGGGATGGAGGGGGGAGCTGGTTGTTACTGCCCCGCAGCTGTCCTGGGCACAGGAAGTCCAGAAGCTACTTGTCAGAGGTAAAGCGAACTATAAATACTATAAAAAATGAGAGCCTCCAAGTTCAAAGGAAGTCCGGATGTGGCCAAGGTCGGACTGAGGAAAAGGAAGAAAGCGGGTCCAGAGGGAGCCTTTCTGTTTCCCTTTGAACCTTCAGTATTCCTCACGGACCTCCAGGGAAAAGCCAGAATCCCTTGGCTTTTCAAGGCCTCTCAGATTGACTTTCTGACCCTGTGAACCTGTGGCTCTAGTTAGCTTCCCTGAGGGACACTGCCTGTGCCTCCATCTTTTCTAGGTACACGTTCTCATTATGCTGTTCTTCCAACAGATTGTCTCCTTCCCCCTTTCTGTCCACCTCAATCTGTCTTTTCTTAGGTCTGCTTTTAAGTCGGTGACCACCTGAAAACTTTTCTAGACCATTACCACTGGAAATAAACATGGTGGTTCTTTGCTGAGCACCTACCATGTGCCAGTTGCTTCACAAACCTTATCACATTCGATTCCCTCAATCAGTTTGCAAGGCAAGTCTTATCATCTCTATTTTATAGGTGAGGGAACTGGGTTTGACGGGGTTAACTGAATCTCCTGAGGTCATTCAGCTAGTAAGTGACAGAACTGGCTTCAAAACCACTCTGTTACACTGTTGTTCTTATGTACCTATGCACGTGTTCATCTATCCATCCCTCCCCCCAGCCCCGCCACCATCCATCCAACCAACTGACCTGTACTTTGTTCTTCCTCAAATACCTACAAGGAGCAAAGCAGCTCTTTCCCTCTTCCAAAGTCCTGTGGCACCCAGTATCTGAACCCCTCCTATGGCAACCCAGTGTGGTAATTCTCTTTTAGTGTAGACTTTATCTTATTAACTAATGCTAAGGCCAGGTGCCCCTCATAAAGTCTCCCATAGCACTTTGCGCAGACTGGATACTTACTGACAACTGCCTAATGATTGAACGTTTACTCTGGTTTTATGGGCAGCTGAGAATAGCCATGTTCCCAGATGACCAGGAGCTAGGAGGCTGTGTCTTCAGGTGACCGGGGTCAGGGAAAGCCATTCATGAAAGGTCAAGAGACAAAAATGGGCTCTTGCTGGAGTCCTGAGCCAGAGTGTCCATGAACCCAGAAGAACCCCAGTTTATACTCTTTCCAAAACCTTTTGACAGGTAAACACTTCTGTAAAAAAAAAAAAAAAAAGTCTGCAGTGAGCATGGAACTTCTGCTTTGAGACTATAATCCCAGGAATGTAATGTTCAGTTTCATAGATAACCATAATTCTTTTGCTTTCCATCCCGCCTACCCCTTTATATTACAATGAGATCTCTGGTAACTGGACTACGAATCCAAAATACTCTTCAGTGGCACGCAAGGTGATATTTTTAAAAGCTCCTAGAGATCCTGGTCCTCCGTAGCACAAGGAAAAGGAAATGATAAAGTAGCAGTTGTCTGAACCTGTGTTCCTGTTTACACAGACAGATGAATACACAGTCAGTCATTTTAAGTCACTTCTAGTCATCCATGCACATAGGCACCATGTGTCTGTGAGTTGACCGAATGCTGCCTCAGTTACGCCCCCTCCCTTGAGCTGGCTTGAGCTCTCCTCTCCCTGGTCCTGGTTCCTCTTCATGCATTAGTCACACTGCACTGTAGCATGATCACGTGTTTACCTGAAGCCTTCCTCCACTAGACTGGGAACTTGGCGAGGGCAATAACCATGTCCTCATCATCATTATCATGGTGAGAGGCAACATTTTCAGTGCTGATTGTGTGACAGGCATCATGTTGACAGCTCCACCTGTATTATTGGAATCCAACCCAAGCAATCCTATGAAGTAGGTGCTTTTACTGTTCTCAGGGGCCATTTTGGTTTTCTTCAGTCCCAACATGCATAGTTTGGCGAAGTTGAACTTATTGTGAAAGTTTTTTAAACAGAGTGAGAGAGCGAGAAAGAGATTTAGAAGAAATATTTTCCTCCTCTACTGCAAAAGAATGTATCATCCCCGAAACACAAACTTTTTGACCCGAATTGTAAAGATCACCAATACAAAGTCAAAATAATAACTACAGGGGGTACAGAGATAAAAGACAGACTGGGTGTGAAAGTGCCTCTAAAGGCTGTGTGACCTTGGGCAAGTTCCCTCACCCCTCAGAGCCTCAGTTTTAACATATGTGAAGTGGGGGTGATAAAATGGGTGTTGAGGTGTTCTTAAGTATAGGCACAGTGCTTACTTAGCATGGCCTGTGACCCAAAGTTGGTGTTTAATAAAGTGTGGCCATTATCATTATTTCATGATCAATACTTACCCATTAATATCAGAGAGAAATAAAATCTGAGGTTTAGCCTGAATTTATATCAAGGTAGTTTTTAACTCTCTACAAATAGCTAGCCAATGTTCCTGGAGGAAGAGAACTACTTCTCCCTTCACAAATTCAAAAAGTGCTCAGTATTAGAACATGAACTTGCTAGGGTGCCGACGTGGGGGGCACTCAGTCCATTAAACAGCCAACTTGTGATTTCAGCTCAAGTCTTGATTTCAGGGTGGTGAGCCAAAGCCCTGCATTGGGCTTTATGCTGAGTATGGAGCCTACTTAAAATAAAGAAGAAGGAAAAAAAAAAAAAAGAGTATGAACTTGCCATGCAAGAGCTTTAAGGATACTCAAACATGTTATTTTGATCAAGAGTTAAGATCTTTTATGTCTTCAGAAGATTCATAGGACTCATTTTTGATTGGGGTCACCACAAAAATTCCTGTTCTGGGTCAAGACTTAACATGACCGCACAGAACTCTTGCTTGGCAGGAGTTGGAGGCCTTAGAAGCTCTGCAGGTGGGGGGAATCAGAGGCAGACAGAGCGCCCCTGGGAATGTCTCTTGGTATATCAGAAGACCAACTTTGAGAATGTCCATCACAAAGATTTCGCTTGTGCTTTAAGTTGCATTTGGGTGGTTTGCCCATTCATTGCCCCAGGCATTTTGCTAGTAGCCTGCAGAAGTAAGAGGGTGGTAAGGCCAGCTCCAGGCTGGGCTCCTGGGCTCTTGCCAAGTGCCTTGGGCAGTCACTAGACAATTTTGAGCCTGGGAGATAAGAAGCTTATACTACAGTCTGAAATCTCCCTGCCTTTTCTGTACTGGGTCTATGGAGCACAAAAGTGCTCACAAAGACACAGCCTCTAGGCTGCTTTACTGGGAGAACCACTTGTGGTTAAAGGACCTGTGGGATTTCTGCCCTGTTGCTGCCAGTCACCGAAGCCTTCGTTACAGCCTGGGCAATGGAGAGGGAAGAGGGCCAGTGCCCCTAGCCCCAGGGCGGTGTGAACAAGTTCATGCAGGTTATTTTCTATCCCTGGTGAAGATACTGAAGGATTTCTCTCTAGGGGTGGAAAATAGGAGAGGCAGTTTAGAACGAAAGCTAGTGGCTAGTAGCCAACCGAGTGGCTAAACATTTCAATATGGTTAACATACAGGGCTCCCGGGAGGTAGGAGTGTGAGATTAGCTCTGATCTGGCTCTCAGATGACTGGTACACAAGCTTCGGGAAGCTTCCGGGGATGGCAGCCCACCAGAAGGTACGCTCCAGGAGCATTTCTGACATGGACTGAGCCATACCTCTTAGGGGAAGTATGAGGAGCACCCATTTTTCTAAATTAAAAACTGTGGGAGAACATTCTTTCTCAATTTATTCACCCTGCCTCCATCCTCCTGTCTTATGTCTCTCTCAAATAGCTACTATTTTGACATTGTATTGCCAATCTTTACACTTCAGTTCAAAAAGCATACCCACTTTATTTCTCAGAGATGACAAGTTCTTTCGCATTCAAGGGGAAAAATAGGATTGGTTAATGTCTCTACCAAATTGCCTGTTTTTTAAGTGCTTTTTTATCTTGGAAGAAGATGTTCCAATTTGTTCTGATCTTCCTGGTCTATTCAAAATGTTCTTCAGGAGGCCTTCAGTCTGAAACCAGATTGTTCCCTGCATCCGTTTCAATAGAAGGTGTTTCTCTAATACATGCAAGTCATCATCAGTGACCAGCATCTAGAATCAATCACTCCTCAAGTTCTTAATTAAATCTTCAAGTTGGAAACTATGTAGTGAGACTCTTTATTCAAAATACTAAGAGAAAACATAAGCAGGCCTCATTTCTTACTGTAACAATGCCAGTTTTCCATAATCTGACCTTCACTCGACATCAGTGGACCAGAACCTTTCTTCAAAGCAGTGTATATATTTTTATAACCTAGATGCACCAGATGACGACAGAGGATTATCTTCGGTCATTAAAGATGTTGGAACATTCTTTATTACAGAGGGAAAAAATAGCCTCGTGCTTAGTTATGATTCCTGTTTGCAAAGCTGACTTGAGTTGTCTTTTGTTGTTACAAGGTGTGGACTCCAACTGTAGGATTAGAAGTACATACATTCTTTAGAACCAATATTTAAAAGCAGATTAGATACGTGACTCACACATTCTGCAGTCATATTTTGCAGAATAGCGAGAGATATGTGTGATCATTAAAAATGCAAATATACTAACAAACAAGAAAACGATCTGTATTCTTTTCCCTGAGCAAGCTGTATTTATTTTCAAGGGAAACTTAGTGATGCAATGCTTTCAAGATATATGCTATGTTTTATTCTTCCATGCTCTTTTTTTGTTTGTTTTATAAGAAAAGAGTCAATGTTGTTTTTAATCCATAAGTCTCTCTGGAATATGAGTGAATAAAATGATCAGTTACAGGGAAATTGGCATTGCCACAAGATGCCAACGTCAGGGACGCCTGGGTGGCTCAGTTGGTTAAGCGACTGCCTTCGGCTCAGGTCATGATCCCGGAGTCCTGGGATCGAGTCCCACATCGGGCTCTCAGCTCCATGGGGAGTCTGCTTCTCCCTCTGACCTTCTCCCCTCTCATGCTCTCTCTCTCTCTCAAATAAATAAATAAAAAATCTTTAAAAAAAAAAAAAAAAGATGCCAACGTCAAAAGATATTTAGTTTGACAATGAAGCTTTTGGTCACCCCTCCGCCTAGAACATATGATAGTAAATTTAGGACAAAGATGCACAACTGCAGTTTTGGTGTTTTGCTGGTGACAGCTACTGAGCTCACCTCTCCCCTTTCCTTTTGTGCCCCACATCTGGACAACCTGATAAGAAAGCGCAGGGACACCATTCCGTCTACACCAGTGGGAGGAGCAAACCACCCAAGGCCTGGTCATCCCAGTCTCTCCTCCTACCCACAAGAAAAACCAATGCCATTTGCCTTTCCAATCTCTCTTGAGCCATTCATGGACCTCTTTAGAAGCCTGCTCTGCACTCCTCTCCTTCCCCCAGAAAGCCTCATAATGTGAGTAATAAATCTTATCCTAACCTCTTGGTGTATGCGTGTTGCATCGCTAGTTTTGACATCGGAACCAAATTTTGGGTGGGATGAGTCCATCCCCCTTCTGCAGGGTGATCGCAATAGGATATGATGCCATTAAAAAGTTTTTATGTACATACACATAGTAATACTCATACCCGTTAGCAGGAAAAACAACACAGAGAAATATACTGAAACATTAACAGTGATCATCTGGGAGCTGCAGGATATGCGCGTTTTCTTCTTCATATTTCTCTGTATTTTCTGAAGTTCCTGCTCTAAAGATATGCTTTTTTATATGTACACAAAAAGCAATGTAGTATACAACATAGAGCCAAAAGCGTTCTGCCCTAAGAGAGAAGGAAAAGACTCAAATTGTTTTGATCAGTTTTAACTTTACCTAATCCTGAATTATGTATATACAAAATATGAAAATCAAGCCTCACATGATCTGTTCTTTTCCCTCTCTTCGTAAGAAAAAAAGAGGAGGCATAAGTGAAGTTAAGTTTCACTTTTTAGGAAAGTTTTAATCTAATCTTTGAAAATATTTGGATGAAAGTCAGCCTGGGGAAACATAATTCTGCTAAAAACAATTCTTCATCCTCGGGACTCAAAGGCTGAACTGAACTCTTGTAAACCTAGAGCTGTTTAAAAATGTTAATTAAAAATGTATTAACCTTAGCATCTTGGACATGTGTGGTCATTCCTTGTCTCACAGATTTTCACTCTAGGGGTGGTGGGTCTGGTTTTGTAAATTTCCTATTTGATGGATTGCCGGAGGGAAGACACAGACACTCGTGACTTCCCAAGGAAGAGGCATGAATCCCTCTATCCTAGAGCTGAAAGCAGGATGTACAAGGTCACAGGACTAGGTGGGGGCAGGGTTCATCTTCCGAACCATGCAGATGGATCTGAAATTCCCAACCCCCGTCCCTCTGGGTGATCCAGATGTAGAAGGGGCTAAGCAAACAATGATGTTTTTCACAGGAGCACTGGTCCGAGAACTTGAGCCTGCACTGCAGTCCCCAGAGGGCTTGCTCAGACACAGGTTGCTGGATCCCACCAGCAGGGATTCAGACTCAGTAGATCCAGGATGGTGTCTGAGAATGTGCGTTTCTAACAAGTTCCCAGGCAATGCTGAGGCTCTTTCCCAGCAACCATACTGAGAACCAGCAGGGTGAGAGCAGAAACTTAACTCTGGGACTTTTGGGGGCAGATGGTTCCAGGCCCGGGTCTTAGAGCCCTTAGGGAGCTCCTCTAATTCACTGGATGCGTATGGCTGCCAGAGGGCTCTAGTGGTCACCCTAAAATTTCCAGTCCTAGAGACCGCCACCTCCACACCCTGGGACATTTCCCTGCTTGTCAAGTGATCTCCTCCAGAGCTGCTTTCTCCTCTGCTGTCTCTTGGTTAATTAGCCACCACCCCCACAGGTGAGATTTCATTAGGTCAATTACTTGTGGAACAGGAAATTTCTTCTTTTATTGTCGCTCTCAAAACAGCTCTATTTAAATAGTGCTCCCAAGGGGGTGTTATTAGGGTTAGGGAAGCGAAGACAGGGGCTTATGTCTACTTAGACTAGTCATGGGAGACCAGATGCCAATCCCGAGGGGTTGGGTCCAACCCAGATTGCAGCTGGATACCTGGCCGTGGGTACTAGCTGGGACAAGGGTTTTGGGGAGATTGTTTGAACCTCATCTGAGGAATGAAGTGTTCCCTTGGCCAGCTTTTCGGGAACAGTAAGGATTAATTACGCTACTAGCAGAGAGGAAAATCTGCTCAGCCTTTGAGCTACATTAACTCTTCTAGGTCCCAGAGTGGCTTTCTCTGAATCCTTAGAAACTGGCAAGAAATGAAATAGAGTCTCTAGAGTCTGGAATATAAAACAGAGCTATTCCACAGGGTCAACACGTTGTGTCCTGATGACTAGCTTTATCTGGCCTGTGGAAAAGGCCTTGTAGGTAGTGCTCAGAAAAATGTCAGTGAACATACGACTCCTCAGTAAAACACGCAGGATGATCTCAGTGTAGACGCTGACATTTAGAGAATCTCTGACTTGGCTGCCTTTGCAATGGGTACCCTAAGGTCTCCGTGTTTTCCCTCCCCAACCCCATCGTGCTTTTCTTTCTGTCAAACCTAGAGGAAAGTGAGTCCGTTTGCGCGGTATTCGAGGCTCGCTCTGGCCGCCGGGATTGCAGGCAGGTGCTCTGCCACCTCAGAGCCGGGCCAGTGAAGGCTGGCGGGGGAGTCCTCAACCTCCCGGCCTCCAGAGGGAAGCGCTTCCTCAGCCCTCGCTTCCCGAGCAACCGCTCTGCTCCGCGGCAGGCGAGCGGATTCCAGTCAGAATTCTGGGCCGCCGCGTCCCCAGCCCGGGGCTGCCTCGCGCGCGGCGACTCCCACGCCGCGGGCTGCCGCCAGGAGCTGGGCTCTTGCCAGGGGAGAAAAGCAGGTAGATTATAAACTGGAGCGAGAACGTGTTAAATCCCGCCAAGCTGCAGTCCTCAGACCAAATCTTGCACGTCCTGAGCCGGGCCGGGCCGGAAGCCGAGTCAAGTCCGGTCCTGCTGTGCCTCAGGCGCTCCCTCTCCCGCGCGCGTGCCTGGGGGCTCCGGCCTCGGCGTCTGCAGTCCCGACTTAGTGCGAAGGCCAAGGGCGCATGCGTGGGACGCAGCAGGCGCCCCAGGGAAGACCCCCGAGCGGAGAGAGGGAAGGACAGAGCGGGGAAAGCCGGTGAAGGCGCGGGTAGCCCGAGAGAGGGGTGAGCTTGCCCGAGCGCCTGCCCCCCCCCCCCGGCCCCCCGCCGCCTTCTGAGGCCGCAGGAGGCCTCGGCTCGGCCCGTGCGCTCCGTGCGGCCGCTCAGCCCTGCGCCAGGTGTCCGGTAACCTGGAGGAGCCTGCGGCAGCCCCCCTTCTCCCAGAGTTCCTTGTTTCCGGTGCCGCGGCGGTAAGCCGGCCAGGACTGGGCCTTACAGGAGCCGGCCTGGATCCTGTGCTGCTGCTCCTCCTGACGGGGCTTGGTGGAGGAAACCTCCCAGGTACCTGCATTTTACACCAGAAGCTCCTGGGACCAGCCGCATCTGTCACCTGGGACTCGCTCTCAGGCCCCACCCTTTACCTACTGAGTCAGCATCTGTCACTTCATGCTCCCGGGTTATTCTGAGGAACATAAAGCCTGACGAGAACTGCCTGAAGCTCGGGTTCCCCAACCCGCATGTACTTCTGGGGAATTTAATTTAATTTTTATTTTATTTTATTAAAGATTTTATTTATTTACTTGAGAGAGATAGCGAGAGCAGGCATGCGCATGGAGCGGGGAGGGATAGAGGGAGAAGCAGGCTCCTGACTGAGCGAGTGGCATGACGTGGGACTCCATCCTGGGGCCTGAGCCAAAGGCGGAGGCTTGAAAGACTGAGACCCCCCGGGCGCCCCAATTCTGTAGTTATTCTAACATTCAGTAAAGTTTGAGAAACACTGCCTACAGTACCTTCAGATTTTCCTCCTAAACCACTGTTTCTCAAAATTTAATGTGCACAGAAATTCCCAGGAGATCTTGTAAAATCTCAGTAGAACTGAAGAAAAGGATATTCCTCAGTTCTAATGAGCTCCAAAGCTCATTAGATGTTAATGCTGCTGGCCCAAGGACCTTTCTTTGAGAAGCAAGTTTTTAAGACATGGGAGAGTGACCACTGGAAAGAAGGTAGTAAAATAAAAACAGGGGAGATCCGACTTTGTGATATCAGGATCCGGGCAGCTAGCTGGGTAGTGTGGGAGAAAGCCCTCAGGATCCAGAAATAAATAGACTAGAGTTCTAGCTCTCCCCCTACCAGCTGTGGAAACTTGAATAACTTAAGTATTTTTCTGATCATCATTTTCCTTAGTTGAAAAATGGGGATGGGAAGGCCTATTTAATACAGCTATGTCAAGATATCAGGTGACCTACTGTCCTAGGGTTTCCTGTGGGAAAAAACCCAAACAAGGAAACACAATGAACACTAAAAATTATATTTCAAGAAAGCTTTTTTGAAATAATAATAATAGTAATAATAATAATAATAATAATAATTTGAGAGGAACCCGAGTGGGTTGGTCAGTTAAGCATCTGCCTTTGACTCAAGTCATGATCCCAGGGTCCTGGGATGGAGCCCCACATCAGGCTCCCTGCTCAGTGAGGAGTCTGCTTCTCCCTTGGCCCCTCACTCTGCTTTGCTGCTCTCTCCCTCACTCTCTCTCTCAAGTAAATAAAATCTTAAAAAAAAATTTTGAAATTACATATTTCAAAAGATTTGAAACAGCACAACATGAACCTCAGAAGACCCACACAAAACCACCAACATCAAGGCATATTTAATTACTTGGCTTTAAAGAAAGAGAAAAAAACCTTTAGAAAATGGATGTAAAACCAGAAAGTGACTTATAAGGTAAAACGATTTAGATAATCATCTTATTTTGGGGCAGAAGAAAAGAGAGTAACATATTTATGATATTCAAGGAAATAAAATGGGAGCCAAGAATTTTATATCCAGCCAAACTTACTTTCAAGTAAAAAAGGATGCATATAAGCTATAATCACCATGTAGACTTTGGGGATTATTATCCCATGAGTCCTTCTTGAGAAATCTACTAGAAATTGAAGCTTCAGACAGCTAAAATGATTAGGAAGACACTAGCATAAGTACTGATGGTGAGTATTCAGTATAGTTGCTTGTAGAGCCAAGACTAAATATGGGTTATATGGAAGAGAGGTATAGTATGTTCTGACCATGTGCTGACAAGGTAGATTTGGTGCAACTACAAATAATAGTATTAGAATGAGGAGAATATATGACAAAGATATTTAAAAGCCCTTTTGCATTGAGGCGATAGTTCTGTTGTTTTGAGACTATGGAATATGAATTGTTGGATAAAATAAATAAGTGATTATAGATATTTTATCATTTCTTGTGTCCTTGAGAGTCATGATTATCAATGTTGAAGAAAGGAGATAGAGATGTAATATAGAAGAGCTAAAATAAAAACACTGTAGTCTGTATTTGAATTGGAAATGTCCTCTGAACACTTGAAAAAAACCTGATAATGATGATTAACCTAGTAGCAATGAATGGCCCTAGCAACCAGGTTGTGGCTTTGAAATATTGGGTTCCACTAAAAGATGCCAGAACTTCCTGAAGAATTGGCTGTTTTCAGGTTTGTGGTGGAAGATGCACCAGATGAACCTGGAACATTTTGTCATAACAGACAGCAAACTAGCTTTCAGTGAGGACTACAGTCGTGCTGGAAGGATGTAGGAGCCCTTTGAAGGGTCTTTCACTGACCAAAGATGAAGCAATTTGAGCTTCAGTCATGACAAAAATTTTAATGGATTGAAACCCATAAGATATCACATTTAAATCTATTATGTTCATAATGATTTTTAAAAAACAACTGACCACTTTGAAGAATAATCCAGAAACAACCCATGGCCTTGATAAATGATAAAAAGAAAGAATCAAGAATTATCTGGGCTAGCCTACATGTACAGTGTCAAATTATTTAAATAAAATTCACCATATTAACACACTAAGAGAACAAAACCATATGATTAAGTCAGTAGATACAAAAAAGGAATTTTTACAAAATTCAGCATTAATTTCTAATAAAAACTGTCTGTAGACTTGGATGAGAAGGTAACTTCTCAACCTGACAAAAGGGATCTATAAAAAGCTTAACTGGGTGGCAAAGTCGATTAAGCATCAGACTCTTGGTTTTGGCTCAGGTCTGGTCTTAGGATCATGGGATCGAGCCCACATTGAGCTCTGTGCTCAGTGTGGAGTCTGCTTGAGTTTCTCTCTCCCTCTCCCCCTACACATCCCCCACCCCACTCTCTCTCTCAGGTAAATAAATAAATCTTAAAAAAAAAATCACATACTGTAACACCATACTTTTTTTTTTTTAAGATTTTATTTATTTATTTGACAGACAGAGATCACAAGTAGGCAGAGAGGCAGGCAGAGAGAGAGGAGGAAGCAGGCTCCCTGCCAAGCAGAGACCCCCATGTGGGGCTCAATCCCAGGATCCTGGGATCATGACCCAAGCCAAAGGCAGAGGCTTTAACCCGCTGAGCCACCCAGGCGCCCCTGTAACACCATACTTAATGGAGAAATAGTGAATACTTTCTTCCTAAAGTTAGGAACGGGGCGGGGGGGGGGGGGCGGGGGGGAAGTCCACTCTCACAACTTCTACTCAACATTTTATCTGTAGTTTTAGCTACTGCACATAGGCCAGAGAAAGAAATAAAAGGTATCCTCACTGGAAAGGAAGAAGTAAAACTGTTCTTATTCATAGATATTATCATTTATGTGGAAAATTATAGGGAATTTACAAAAAGCAGTAGGACTAGTGATGAGTTTAGCAAGGTTTCAGTCCATAAAAATCAATTATATTTATATGCTAGCAACAATCAAAAATTAAAATTAAAAGTGCTTATAATAGCACCAAAATGTGAAACTTAGAGAAAGCTCTGACAAAGGCTGTGTAAGACTTATACACTGACAACAAAAAGAACTACAAAAATGGACATATACCATGTTCATGAAATGGAAGAAATATTGTTAAGATATTAATTCTACCCAAATTGATCTTTGGATTCCACAAAATCTCAATCAAAATCCCAGAAGCCTTTTTTGTAGAAACTGGCAAACTATAATTCAACGGTGTCAAGGACTGAGCTGGGTTGAGTTGAGAGTGCCCTGAACTCCCAGGTGTCAGAGTAGCTGATTAAGGCAACAAGCCAAAATGAAAGTGTAAACTAAGCCTTTAACCATTACTTCAGGAGTATAGCCAAGAGGCTAAACTGGCAAAAGGATCACCTTCCTCTTCCATTTTGTCCCCATGAAACAACTCCTATTGAAGGTGAGGTATATTGGCAGAGGTGTGGGTTATTGTGTTAATGCTCAGGGAGCCCCAAAGAAAAGTTTCCTGAAGGGGACCCAGAGGGGAAAGAGAGGGAAGAGCTGGAAGTGGAAGAGTACCAAGTATTGAGGCAGAGGCAAAGAAAATGTCTTCAGGTCCTCCTTATTCCCAGCACCCTGAAAAGAATTTGGCAGAGCCCCTGAAGAGGGCCCCTGTAGAAGACCTCTGATAAAGGGGCTTCCATGAGAAGGCAGCTGGGCTAGGAATGCAGATTATATTGAAGACCATGGCCAGGCAGGGGAGCCCAGTCCATGATGCAATGTCTTTTAGAAGCTGCTCTGTGTTGGCTGTGCACCAAGTCTGGTATGTGGGGGGCAGCTATCCCTCATGGGGCCTACCAGGTGAAGCCTTAGCAGTTGTCTATGAAAAAAATTATGCATGGGTTTTTGGCCAGGAGCAACTCCTCAATAAAAGATGCAAACATACCAGAACAGTCAAAATTTTGAGAAAGAACAGTTGGAGGGCTAAAACTGCTTGACATCACATTTATGGGCATAGGTTTTTCATAATATTTCCTATAGTTAGAGCATGTCACTCAATTTTGATTCTGGTAATTTTTTACTTATTTCTTTTCCTCCTAATCAATTGGGATAGAGGCTTGTCAATTTTATTGATCTTGCCCAAGAAGCAGCTTTTTTGTTCTATTGATTTTCTCTATTTTTTTTCCTATTTCATTGATTCCTGCTGTGATCTTTATTTCCCCTTTTCTACCGACTTTTGGTTGAATACTGTTATTTTTTTCCCTAGTTTTTTAATGGAAGCTAAGATCATTGATTTGGAATCTAGTTTTCTAATATAGACTTCTATAGTATTTCCCACCAAACACAGGTTTATCTGCATTCTAAAAATTTCCAGATACTGTGTTTTCATTTAGTTCAAGTATGTCTAATTTCCCTCTTCGATTTAGTCTTTGATTCATGGGTTTTTAAGCAATGTGTTAGTTTCCAAATAGTTCAAGTTTTCTCTAGATATCTGTGCTATTGATTTCTACTATAATTCCATTGTCATCAGAGAACACATTATATGGCTGGAATCCTTTTAAATCTATGGAGACTTGTTAGCTGGCCCAAGATATATTCTGTATTCCTAAGAGTTCTGTGTGCACTTGAAATGAAATTCATTTTGTTGTTGTTGTTGGGTAAAATGTTCTAGAAATGTGATTAAAGTTGGTTAACAACATTGTTCTTTTATATCCTTACTGATTTTCTGCCCACTTTTTCTGTAAATAATTGGTAGAGGAGTGTTGAAATCTCTGACTATAATTTTAGATTTGTCTATTTTTATTTTTTTAAGGCATTTATTATTTTTAAAAGATTTTATTTATTTACTTAGAGAGAGAGGGAGAGCACAGAGGGAGAGGCAGATCACTCCTGAGCAGGGAGCCCAATGTGGAGCTCCATCCCAGGATTCTGGGATCATGACCTGAGCATAAGGCAGATGCTTAATCAACTGACCCACCCAGGCATCCCTAGATTTGTCTGTTTTTCTTAGCATTATCAATTTTGCTTCAGAAACTGTGTTGTGTGCATAAATGTTTGGGACTGCTATGTCTTCTTGATGACCTCATCTTTTCTCCTGGTGATGATCTTTGCTCTGAAATCCTATTTTTCTGATATTAATACAGACACTCCAGCTTACTTTTGATTGGTGATAGCAGACTATATATTTTTTTCATTCTTTTGCTTTTAATCTAATTATATTTTCATATTAAAATGGGTTTATAATAAGGACCATGTAGTTAGGTATTGGGTTTGTTTTTATCCAATATGTAAATCTCTACTTTTTAACTGAAACATTTGCATTTAAATCTTACATTTATATATAATTATTGATATGGTTGAGCATTTTGTTATTTTCTGTTTTCTCCATCTGTATTTTGTTTCCTTTTCTGCCTTCTTTTGAACTGCATGTTTTTATAATTCCATCTTAATCTCCTTTAGCTTATTAATTATACCTTGGTGGTTTTATTCTAGTGGTTGCTTTAGGAGTTTTTATATAAGTCTTTAACTTATCACAGTGTACCTTCAAGTGAAGGTGTTTTCATGCCACTCATGTACAGAAACTTACAACATATGTATATTCACATTTCTACCCTACTTGCTGTTGTGCTACATTGTCACATATTTACTTCTACTTCTATATAAACCTCAAGATTATTATTTTTGCTTTACATGATTTATTTTTTATAGTTTATTTATTGATGTATTGACTTACTTAATCTCTACACCCAACCTGGGGCTTGAACTCATGACCCTGATTTCAAGAGTCATGAGCTCTTCCAACTGAACCAGCCAGGTGCCCCTATATGGTTTATTTTTAAAATGAATTTAAATACTAAGAAAAAAGGTTTTTTTAAAAGATTTTATTTGTTTATTTGACATAGAGAGAGAGGGAAAGAGCACACAAGCTGGGGGAGCAGTAGAGGGAGATGGAGAAGCAGGCTCCCCACTCAGCAAGGAGCCCAATACAAGGCTCGATTCCAGGACTCTGGGATCATGACCTGAGCCAAAGACAGACACTTAACCAACTGAGCCACCCAGGCACCCCAAGAAAAAAGTTCTTGTGTTTATTCACATAATTATTATTTCTGGGGCTCTTCATTCCTTCTGATGTCATTTTTCTTGTTTGAAGACTCCCTTTACCGCTTCTTTTAAGGCATGTCTACTTGGTGAAGAGTACTTACAGCTTTTCAATGTGTGAAAAAAGAGTCCATTCCCATTCATTTTTGAGAGATATTTTCACTGGGTAAAGAATTCTAGATTGACAATGTGTTTTCTGCAGCATTTTAAAGATGTTGGTCCACACTCTTCTATTTGGCACATTTCTAGCAGTAATATGCAGCCATCCTTAACTTTGTTGTTCTGCACAGAATGGGACTTCTTGGGCTGCTTTTTAGATTTTTCTCTTTATCACTGATTTTAACCAAGTGTATGATGTGTCTTACAGTTTCTCCAAAGACAGCAAAATACACATTCATTTCAAGTGCACATAGCACTCTTATGAATACAGAATATATTATTGGCCAGCTAACAAGTCACCACAGATTTCAAAGAACTCCAGTCATATAAAGTATATTCTCAATGACAGTGGAATTATGGTAGAAATCAATAGCAAAGATAACTATAGGAAACTTGTACTATTTGAAACTAACCCATGAATAAAGAATAAATCAAAGAGAGAAATTAGATAGTATTTGAACTAAATTAAAATACAGTATCTGGAAATTTTTGGAATGCAGCTAAAACAGTGTTTAGCGGGAATTTATACTGTATGCCCTATTTGGCACTGACTGGCATTTTATAGATGAAAAAATTAAGGCTTTTAAAGGTTAGGTAATTTTGCCAAGGTTGCAGAGCTAGCAAATGTTGGAGCTGGGTTAATAGAGTATATACAAAAATATAGGATATTGTGAAAATATTTGCTTTCAAAGTGTTGACTGTTCCCTCTGTGTCTAGCACAGGAGTTACTAAGATGCATAGTTCCCTGGCACAGGTACAGGAACTCTTCCTGTCTCTTCCAACAATCTCCATCACATGGAATAGATGTCTGTTGTCTGGTGGTTCCTTAAAGGCAGGGAGTCGTTCCTACTCAGCAGATGAGTCCACTGACCTTATCCTGGGGCTGAAGTCGAGGGTTGGCCTTCTGTCCAGGGAAGTTCCTGTTCCTCATACACTGACCTGTTATTTTTGTACTTTGCTACCAGCCTGGCAATATCAGACCTCTGACAGAGTTGGGGTTCTATCAGCCTGTCCACTGATCCAAATGTTTCTTTCCATATATGTATTCAAGCCTTCTTATTTGCTTTAGGCTCTCATACATGAAATAATCATTCAGCCACTTTTCTCCTACACTAGGGGAGGTTGCACAACACAAAAAATTGTGTGCCCCTTTTGAAGGTTAGGCACACAGTCCTTTGAAAGGTGAGAGAAAGAGAAAAACCTGCATGTTTCTCTCTATAGAGTCTTACAATTGGCGTTCTAATCCCCATTCATTGATTCCTTCATTCATTCTCTCTGTCTCTGGGTCAGTCCATCACCGTACATGCTATGGGTGCAAATTAAGTTGTGTACTAAAGATAATTTGTTGCTTTCTATATTTCATGAATACTTTGCAGTGATTTCATTTATAAAGGAGGGATCCTTTTGTCTAAGCAAAGAAAATAGTCTCTGAGTTGAAACAATGAATAGGCAAAAGCCAAAAGAGGGGAGAAGAACTAAATTCACTGGGTGGGGAAAAAAAAGAAAAAAAGGCTAAGACACCAAACTAGTGCAGTGCTCTCTCAGAGACAACCACAACTGCTGTCTGTAAAGGCAGCTGACTGTAAGTAGCACATGACCTTAGGTTGCCACAGGGAGCAGCTGCCCCACCAAGGAGAAATGGTCTGGACCACAGTGGTCAAACTGGTGGCTTAGTCACCTGTGAGAGGACCAGCCCATCCACATATCCCTATTTATCCCACTCTCCATCAGAATTCCAAGCTTCTCAAGTCATCAATTATCTAAACTTTCCCTTAATTGGACCTAATTCCCACCCCACTTTTTATTTCCCTCCCTGGGAAAGCATTTCCCTTTGTCTCTTGGAATTTCCAAGTCACAATGTGAGGTGAATAAACTATTTTCCAACCTCTTCTCTGAAAGTTCTCTTCACCTTTTCACTTAACTAAAAGCAGGCTGTATCCTGGGGACACGGTTTCTTTGCTGCTCTCTCTCAAATGGATTATTTCTTTTCTCTTACATTCAGAGTGATTCAGCACCAGGCTTACTTGGCAATGTCAATTTGAGTTTTACTCCCCCTTCCCTCTTGCAAACTCCTTCTGCTCCTTTGAGGCTCCTACCATCTGGTCACACCACTCTTCCTCCTCCAAGTTACAGTTACTAACTAGTAGCTTCGGAGTCTTTCCTTCTGATTCTCAGAAAAAGTAACTTGCAAGTCTGTTTTCTTCTTCTCCCCTACTTCTGTCATCCTCTTTGGTGACTTCAATATTTATATGATGATTCATCCAACACACCACAGACTCTTGGTTTCTTGACTTCCTCATATTTTCAATGATGGTTTCCTCTACTCCATGTCTGCTATCCACCATGCCTTCGATCTTGGCATCAACAAAAATGGCATCAAGTTCAAAATTTCAAATGCAAATATCCCATTCTGGTTACAAACATTATCATCCCAAATTACTTGCTGAAGTACCCTTCCTTCAAAAATGCTTTCTCTTTTTTTGTATTTACCTTTAATCCTCCCACCCTTCTTTATCAGTATCTATCATCACCCCCTAGTTATCCTTCATTTCTCTTCTTTTCTAGCTTACATCCCATGACCCATCATTACAGTTTCTTCCTTGCAACCCTTAACTTTCTTATCCACATGAATAAGGCTTGGAGGTCCAATGAACAGCACATGTCTTCCTGCCCGAGTTCTGAGTACTTGAGAGATAAAATTAAAAACTAAGCAAATGAAAGCTTATGAAGATGATATATCATCTTTCTTGCTGATAAAGTTAATCTCAGGAAGTGTGACTTAATTTTGCAGCAAGGACAGGTTTTTCAAAACGTATGCGCTCAGTGATGCGCTGAACAGCCACCTCCCCTGCCATACGGTGGCTTCCAGATTTTCTAAAGCCAGGGTGTAGTGGAGCAGTACAGAATATATGCTTGCTTTGGGTTGTTGGATCCCAAGAGAAATAGAGAAAGGAGTTGGCTTTATATGCCCACTCACTGATCCCAACTTCATCAATAATTTAATCTACTCCTGGCCACGGGAGGAGGGAGTGAGGAACATTACACCAGTGAACAACAACTGCACCGAAGGAAATGTTAAGACTTGGCAATACATTTCCCCCAACACATCTCTTCCTCTGTTACACTTGTCTTAAAATAACCCTGCTTTGTGGGGTCTTTTCCCTGTCAGTACCAGAGCCAAAAGTTGTCTTCAAAATACTTCTACACATTTTATCTTATTTGATCATTATAAAAACCCCATGAGAGACCCTGGACAGGTAGAAGCACCTATATTATAGGAAAGAGAATTGAAACAATGTGAACTTACTATCGTATGTCATAGCTGATACAATAAATCTAATTTATCTGAGAGGAGGTGGATTGATTTCCTGTTCTTGCTGCAACAAATCGCCATACACTTAGTGGCTTCAAACAACACAAAATTACGATCTTATAGTTTTGGAGGTCAGAAGTCCTAAAACCGAGGTGTCAGCAGGGCTGGGTTCCTCCCAAAGCTGTTGGGGAGAATCCGTTACCTTGCCTTCTCCAGCCACTGAAATGACCTGCATTTCTTCCTCCATTTTCAAAGCCAGTAGCACATCCTCCAATCCTTCCCTGACTCTGACACTCCTGCCTTCTCCCACTTACATGACAAAGGACCCTTGTAACAAAGTGTCTTTTGTCATGTAAGGTCACATACTCACTGGGTTCAGGGACTGGAACATGAACTTTTCTGGGGGACCATTATTCTTCCTACCACTGACGGGATGGCATCATTGCTTGCAAAAAGAGGGGTTACTATTTTATTTACATAAGAAGTTCTGTCTCTTACCATTGTTACTGAGAAAGTGAACTTACAAATACATATATATCAACATTGAATGCTCAGCATAATACCTTGTTCCAAGTAAGCATTTAGTATTTGTTGAGTAAATATCTACACACCACATTATCTAAGAAAAAAGTTTTAAGGATAAACAGTAATTGAAGAAGTAATATAAAAACAATCACCTAATTAACATAAGAAAGACATTGAAAATACTTTAAGTCAATTGCTTAAATTAAAAGGAATAATTTGAAGAAGCCATTTGGATGATTAGCAGCATGTAACTGACCAAATTTATCTTCACTGTGTATCAGTATGTCTCCCCACCTCATTCTGAATCTGTTTCATTTCCTCCCACTGTTTTATTCTTAAATTGACCAAACTATTACACTGGTATATATTTAAAATATTTATTGCACTTATTCATGAAAGAAGTACATTTAATTTAAAATTAGGTGAGCTGTAAAATTTCTATATCCTATTGGAAATTCTAGTCAGCGAATTAAAAAAGCATATAGATTTGAAAAAAAATGTAAAATTGTCTTTATTTATAGATGACATTGTATATGTAGAAAATCTTAGGGAAGCTACAAAAAAGGGTTTAAGGGATGGTAAGTTTATTAAGGTCTCAGGATACAAGGTCAATATTAAAATATCAATTGTGTTTCTATATATTGACAAACCATTGGGAAGTGAAATTAAAAATATCATTTACAATAGCATAAAAATGTGAAAGAATTAAGGGTATTTTAACAAAATATGTACAAGAGTTCTACATGGAAGACTACAAAATATTACTGAATGGAATTGAAGAAGACATAACTAAATGGAAAGCTATCTCATGATCATGGATTGGTAGGCTTCGTATTGTTAAGGTATCAATTGTCTCCAACTGATTTATGGATTCAATGCTTTCTCAATAAAAATCCCAGCATCTTTTAAAAAATTTTTGGTACAAGTGGAAAGTTGGTTCTAAAAGTTATTTAGAAATGCAAAAAACTTACAATAGCCAAAATAATTTTGATATAGGAAATAAAATTAGAGTATTTGAGACTACCTGATTTCAAGATTTACTCTAAAGTTGCAAAATCAACACGGTGTGATATTGGAGAAGGATAGATATAAATTGGAACAGAATAGAGTTTAGAAATAAGGCCACAGATTTATGATCATCTGATTTTATATAGAAGTGCTGACATAAAAGGGATAGCTTTTTTTTTTTTTCCCAAATAGCACTGGGACAATTGCATATCTATATGCAGAAAACGTGACCCTCAATCCTTAACTCTTGTACCATACATAAAATTAACTTAAAAAAAAAAAAAAGGATTATGGGCCTAAATATAAGAGCTAAAGCTATAAAGTTCCTAGAAGAAAACATAGGGAAAAAGTCTTTGTAACCTTTAGTTATGGAAAAATCTCTTAGCTAGGACACAAAAAACATGAACCATAAAAGAAAAAAGATAACCTGTTTCAATAAAATTAAAATTTTTGCTCTTTAAAAGACAATAAAATTAAGAGATAAGCCACGGGGTGGGAGAATATATTACAAGATGTAAGTGTACCCAGAATAAGAAATTCTTACAACTTAAGTAATTAAAAATGGGCAAGATATTTGAACACTTTTAAAAAGATTGTGTAAATGGCAAATAAGCATGAAAAGATGCTCAATGTCATTAGTAATCAGGGAAATGCAAGGTAAAACCACCTATCAGAATGACCAACATGATAACACCAGGTGTTGGTGAGGAATTGGAGCAATCAGAACGCTTACACACGGCTGGTACGAATGTAAAATGGCAGAACCACTTCAGAAGAGGGTTTAGAGGTTTCTTAGAAAGTTAAATTTATGCTCACGAATGACTCAGTAAGTCTACTCCAATGTATTTACTCAAAAGAAATAAGGATCTACGTCCACATAAAGGCTTGCACACAAATGTTTATAGTGGCTGTATCCGTAATACACCAAAGTATGAGAACATGGATGCCCATTAGCAATGATGGAAAAACAAACTGTAAGAAATAGTGATACACTGAAACACTGCTCAGTAAGAAAAAGGAATGGACAACTAATCACACAACATGCATGAATCTCAGATATTACGCTGAGTAAAGAAACCAGACACAAGAGTACCTATATAGGGCGCGGTTTATAAGCGCAGTTTATAAGTTTATATTTCTAGAAAGGACCAATCTGATCGGGGACAGAGCAGATGAGTGGTTGTCTGAATGGAAAAGGAAAACCAAATGGGAACGGGCTTAAAGAGAATTGTTTCAGATGATGGAAATGTCGTATAGGACAAGTGATTGTGATGGTGATGTGGGTCTATACATTTGTTAAACCTCATAGAACTGTACAATTAAAATGGATATTTCACTGTACATAAATTATACCTTAGTAAAATAGACTTAAATGCAAAAAGTTGTTTATAAAGTTGTTTATGAAGTGTTTTCTTCTCTCAAGATATTCTTCCCTTTTGGAAGGGAAGATATTCTCCTTGTGGAGGCAACTCCACAAATCAACTTTGTGGGTAAAACAGCTGTGTGACACTGAACAAGGTTAAGTTACTACTCTGAGCAAGTTTCTTTCTCAATAAAATGAGTGAATTAGGTTAGATAATTTCATCTGTTCATTCAATAAACGTTTTTTAAAGCCCACGATGGGGCAAGCACAATGTGAGGTTCTAGAGATATAAAGCTGAAAAAGAAACCATTTTGGCCCTTGGGGAGTTATAGTCTAGTGCAAGAAAGACACGCTAGCATGATTATGATATAGCTTATGTATACGTAGGGTATGAGGAGAATTCATAAGCAAGCAGTCTTCCCTGATGATGCAATACCTGAGTTGGATTTTGAGGTAAAAGTAAGAGTTCAGGAAGAGGGAAGAGAAGGCATTCTGAGCAGAGGGGGCTGAATGTGCAAAGGGCCGAAGTCGAGAGACATACTATGTGTTTAAGGTACTTCAGGTGGCTCAGTAGGTCTGAAACATAGAATTTATCCTTCTAAGGTCATGGTGTGTCTTGAATGAAAAAAGGTTTAAAAAAAATCCCTCCAGTTTAAGCAGTGTGTAGACAGGAGTCCTGTACCACGTAATGACACCCATGTTGTAGTGGATCGTCTAAAACGTAAAATGACTGACCTTCAGTTAGGATCCTTTCTGTGGCAAAGAGAATCTTCTGGCTCATGTAACACAACACTCGTGGGGCAGATTGGTGCGATGTGACTGGGGGATCAACAAGGTCAAGAGAGCATCTTTTCACGTTTTCCATTTCTAGGCGCAGCTCCAGACACTATATCCTCTTTTTTATACCCAGCTTTCCCAGAAGATTAAACCAAAGTCTTACAATCAAGTTTCATCAGTCTTCATTGGTCTTAGATTTTTGCACTGATCCTGAAGCAATCTCTGTGGCCAAGAGGTACATGGTGACTGGCTTGACCAGGACCCAGAGGTCCTGGGGTGAAGTCAGCCTCATCTGAAGCATATGGCACCAGGGGTGGGGGTGGAAATCTCCAAAAAAAAGGGAGACTAGTAGCTACTTAGGAGGAATTATGTTTTAAGAAAAGGAGACCCCCAACAATTTTTAGAACAGATCAGGGGATACAAACACAAATGAACAAATTCTTCTTTCATCCTCCATACTTAGGACCAGTAATGAAAAGTGACTTCAGAATAAGGTGATGGGAGGGGCGCCTGGGTGGCTCAGTGGGTTAAGCCTCTGCCGTCGGCTCCGGTCATGATCTCGGGGTCCTGGGATCGAGTCCCGCATCAGGCTCTCTGCTCGGCGAGGAGCCTGCTTCCTCCTCTCTCTCTTTCTCTGCCTGCCTCTCTGCCTACTTGTGATCTCTCTGTGTCAAATAAATGAATAAAATCTTAAAAAAAAAAAAAGAATAAGGTGATGGGAGAATCAACATGTATACAAAAAACTGTCTCTCAATATTCTAAGTAACCATAGTAGTGGATGAGCAGTTTTATGAGAGCAAAGAGAAGGGTGTAATTAATTCTAACATACAGACTCCAGGGTGTCTTCACAAGAGAGATTTTTCAGTTGGGCCTTGAAATATGGAAGTCCTTTTGGCAGAGACAGGTGCGTGGCCTCAGCTGACTGAAGATGAGCAAGCAACCTGGTGAAACTCAAGTCCAGGATAATGGACCAGAGTGGGGGCCTAGGAATAGAAAGTCCCAGCTGTGGATAATTTGTCATGCTATGCTATGGAGTCCGGACTTTATCCTTGAAGCAGTAGGGTGTTGATGAATTTTTAAGCATGGAAGTGACAAAACCAAGTGTATTTAGAGAGCTGTAGGAATAGATTAGACACTTCCCGAGAGAAGAAGGAAGGAGGTAAGTATAGAGGGAATAAAGGTAAGTTTTGAAGCAGAAGGCTGGGGGAGGTTCAACCTTAATGGTCTTTATTTTCTCTCTGAACTAGGAAGAGAAAGTACCTGCAGAGTATAAGAGGGTGCTATGCAGTTAAGACCAGCTGGAAATTTCAGGTAGCCAGAGCGCTGCACTACCAAAACATTCTATCAGAAAGATTGTTCAATAAACTCTTCCATCACATAAAGTCATACATATTAGTGGGTGAACTGAATTCCAGAAGAGCCAAATACAATTTGTCTACTAGCCTGTTTTACGGTCAGTGGGAATGCTGCAGATAGAAAGATTACATGAAATCTTACATGGTTAACACGGGTCACTTGGGTCCTCGTGACCACTAGCAGAACATCTGTGGGGGTTTTGGAGGTTGGTAGGAGGTGGCGCAGGACACAGGAGGAAGGAAGGCAAGAGGGACAGCGTGAGGAGTGCGGCGAGAGGCAGAGGGGGGCAAGACAGCCCGAGTGCCCTTGATGCACGATTTTAACAAGCAATTAAGAGCAGCACCGGGCCCGGAGGGGTTTGTGATGGCAGCAAGATGTGTAGCAGCTTTGGGATTCAGATTCAGAACTGCTGGCTGGAGCCACCTGTTTCAAATGAAAGGATCTGCTCTGCCATGTTCCAGGTTTCATGTTTTTATAGTCATAGTCTCAAATTATCAAAAAAAGTCAGACAGATACAAATGAAATTATGCATTTTTCATATGTATCTTCTACTACTTGGCCTTAAAATGTTGTATTTAAAATTAATTACCAACAACATCTTACATTTGTTTAGTGCTTTACAGTTAAAAAAAAAAATCACTTTCAAATATATTTTCTAATTTAGTCTTACTCCACCTGGAAAGGTAAATAAGAACAAATGCAATAATTTTCTTTTGCCAGCCCCTTACACCTTCCACCCCCTCAGCTGTAGATGAGAGAGATTAAATTATCTAGGGACTCACTGCTAGGACAGAGCTCTCAGTCTGGAGTTTTTCTACTTGACCACTACATTGGAACTTTGAAAAAAGGTTTATGAATATTCTCTTAAAGAAGCTAATAATGGGTGTATCTATACACAGTTGACCTTAATCATTTCAAACTCTAACAAGGAAGAAAGTCAAAGGCGTGTGCTTATCTTTGTGATGAATATACATTTGCATATACCCAACGGCAAAGCATATGATTATAACTGAATCACTTTCAGAAGCAATGAAATGGGGCTTCTTAAGAATCATTCACTGAGTCATAAATT
Organism: Mustela erminea; assembly: GCF_009829155.1. NCBI lineage: Eukaryota > Metazoa > Chordata > Mammalia > Carnivora > Mustelidae > Mustela > Mustela erminea. The sequence goes on along the minus strand of NC_045615.1, from coordinate 118,720,592 downwards.
ATTACTTTGTTTTCAATAAGTACCTGATGAATAAAGCATATAATAAAGATTTTCAAATGAAGAACTAATTCTATCAAACTCCATCACACTTGCAGTCTTGTGTTAACCCTTACACATTACCTAATTTATATATACTCTTTAAATAAGAGTGTCAGGAAATACATCTGGACAAAACTTAATATAATTCTAGGCATCCAGTAAGAGCATCAATGTTTTGATTTGAAGTGGTGTTGAAATGATCAGCATCTTGAATTTGGACTTTTTTTTCATATTCTATCATTCCAAATTACAGAAATGGTAGGTCTTTAGGAAGTGATAGAAAATAAAACCCTTCATTTACAGTAAAGACCAAAATAAGGCTGATGCCCGGCATAATGTCTTCAGTTCTAAAATAAATCTGTATCATACCTACTGCTAGTTTCTTAGCTGCTCTGTCCTGGAAGTAAATCTTGTTAAACAAAGATTCAGCAAAAGCTGATATGCCTTTGATTTTTCATTCCCTTCATCGACTCCGTGGGTGTCCTCTTTGCATACTTCCAAAGTAACAGACTCCAGCAGGGTCAAGTCTTCCAAGGAAGAGGTGGAAGGTTGAGAAGTCTTAAGGGATCACTCCATAATTTTCTCTTTTTCAGAAAGTGATGAAGAAAATACTGTCAGATGGAGACAACTGTATTTGACCTGCTCCACTGAGACCTTTCAGGGAGAAATAAAGTGGAAAGGGATCTAGAAGATCTGCGTGAGACAAAGCCGTTAAGAACACCAAAGTACATTTGAATTCCATTACCTTTTCCAAATCTTCCCACAGTCTACTCCACCCCTGGCTCTGAGCAAAGAGCAATTTACAAGACAAAATGATACATTATCTAGAGATAAATTTACAAACTGACATCAGAAAACTGTCCCAGAGGCTACATTACCTCTTCAAGTTTATTACAGTATCTTTAGTTCCTATTGCATATATTGTTACATGCCTTTTACAAGTCAGGAGTATATATATAGTATGCTCAATTCAGCAGAAGTCATGTCTATTGCTTCTCTCTTGAAAACCAGCAGCATGCAGTGCAATATTTGGTGTGCGGAGTTTTGTTTCAAAAAGTGAAAAACTACTTAGGTTTAACTGAAGAGGGAACATGATCTTTATTGGCTTATATGCAAAGTTTCATTTTGGTTTTATGCAGAGTTTGCATAGTTCATGATTATTTTCTAATGAAAAACTAGATGTGTTGTCAGTGACCTTGAAGAAGATCAGGTGACAGTAGCAAACAGAAAAATTTGAAGAAGAGGCATAACTTTTAAAGTAGAAAGGTCAGCAAGAACTGCCTGAAACAAAAGAACAAAAAGGATTATTAATATCAGTATTCTAATGGGCAAGAGAAGCCACAACAGAAACACCACTGCAATGTAAGCCTGGCATTGACCCCCCTCTAAATTCTTCATGTGTGTCCTAAATCTGTACAGAAACTACAACCTCCCTTCTCTTTTCTGAATGTATTAATGTTAGAACATGTGCAAAATGCGAAAACATGCAGTAGAAAACAACCTGGACTTTTGTCTTGAGCCTTCTTCAAATATACAAGGTAGCAGGAGTTTATAAGAGGTCTAACATTTCAACTTGCTTCTATAAATAAACGTACATTATGAATCTTGGTCCCGTTATTCTAGTATACGGAGTATCTGGCTTCAGGAAATCATTTGGAGATGGAACTAATGTTTATTCAATTGCAAGATGCATAAACATCCTCTTCCCTTTAAACAAAGAATGTAGGCAGCTATTTTAGGGGTAATATTTAAATTTCTATGTGAGATAACAAATACACTAATATGGTAATTCACTATTTAATTGAACTATGTTTCAACTGAAAATATATTGAAAAGAAACCAGCTTTAAAGAATTAACTCATTATTAAAAATAACCAAAAAGGCTTGTATCTTTACTGTATCATCTGAATGCATGCTCTTTAACTCTCTCAAATAGTTTTTCTTTGTTCTAGCAGAATACTTAATAAGAAAATAATAAGAAGATGCAACCGAAGACCCAATAGTTGCTACTAAAATTACTGGGTATCTTGTTTCCCATAATGGTTATAATGGTTTCCTGTAATAAGCTTGTTTGTGATTCCTTCACATGAAGATTGTCTTCAAGTAAGGAATTTTGAATACTTATTATTACTTAGCTTGGAACTTACAGGTTTTAACCGAGTTAAAAAATTAGGTTATGAGTAATGTGTGTCCTATGCATCTGAGACTAAAGGGCCTGAGCCTGGCAATCTCTCAGGAACTATTTCCATCCCCTCCGAGTAAACTTATCCTTACTTCAGCTGCGGCCAGTGATGTCACCTCCATCAGGTTCACTGCTCGGAAAGCAAACACAGCAGCTGCCAGCACTGGAAAAGAATGCACACTATTTCAACTGCTGGCCTACCCATCAGCCTGACACACTGCCTGCGATGCCCACACCCCACCAGGAGAGCTCAGAATGCACGCTTTACATGACTGCATGCGTGCATTCTGCACAAAGGCCTCGTGAGGACTGGAAGTCGTCAAGGATGGAGTGCCTGATGGCTAGATAGATCAAAGCCCACAGTTTTGGGAAAAAGGAAAATTCAGTGGTCTTAAAAGAGCCATTTTATAAATTGCTTCTTTCCTACCTATAACTTAAGTCATAAGTTCTGAAATATAAATAAATAACAAATACAATATCATAAATACAGATAAATAAAGGTTTATTTTGATGCAGGTGTTTCTTACTAATGCAACAGGATTCTGAAGTTATATGAAGACTATTTTAAAATTCTTCAGATCATGTTTCGTATGTATGAAGGAGGTGTCCTGATAGACATGTGTAATAAACCTTTACTTAAAAAAATTTTTTTAGTATTTTGTTATATAGTTACACTTTTATATTCAGCATTGCCTTTCATAGAGTGTCATAAATGGATAGTTCTGTGGGGAGAGCTGCTGTGGACTGATCCTCAAATTTATATTAATGTTGGCTATAGGAAAAAGAAGTTGAAACTTTGAAAAAAAATCATAGGACACCTCACAGGTCAATACTATACATGGAGTAGAAACCAATATTTGTCATATCCATCATATGCATGTGACAAGAAAGCAATGCTAACGGGTAATTCTTCTTACTACATAATCTGCCATAAAACCCCATGTGATGGAATGCATCATACTGAACAGCAAAAGGACCCAAGTAAGAGGTGGGTACCCTGACCCAGAGATGATGCTGCCTCAAGATGACTCTTGACTTTCCCTTGTTTCTTCTTTTTTATCACCAGTGGTGGTAGTTTCCTCTACCCAATAAGTCATTGAAATTTAGGAAATAAATGGTAAGGAATCTTCAAAATTACTGAAAGACTGGCTCCCAAGTATATGGCACAACTAATGCAAACACACACACACACACACACACACACATATGTATTTTAAGTACATTTATAAAAATAATAATGCTAATGATAATTCTCACAGCAACTCTATGAGTTAAGTACCACCACTAGCCCCATTATATTAAGATGGAAATGGAGGCTCAGTGAGTTGGGAGGACATGTTTGGAGTCCCACTGGTAGAAAATAGTAGACTGAAAACTTAACCCTGGCTCTGGAGCCTGCGCATCTAACCATTCACTCTGTGATGACTTTAGTGAGACTGAAGGTAAGTAGTACTGACCCTTCCCTGATATGAGAATCTGGGTGCTTTCCTATGAATCGTCATCTCTGCTATCCTTCAGAATGGTTTTCCAGAGATGGCCTGAAGCATGATGCTATGGTGACCCTGAACTCTGAGAGGTAGGTGGCTGTGCCTGAGGAGTGGAAGTCAGCATCCAGACCTCTTAATTTCCCCAGACACTGAGTGCAACCAGACCAGACTGGGAAACATAGGCATTTTTCTAGGGTACAACAGATTTTGGACAGTCTGACAAAAAAAAAAACAAAAAAACAAAACAACCCCAAAATAAAAAAAACAACACTGCAATTAGTTAGCAAAACTCTGAGGAAAAAAAAAAAGATAATAGCAGTAAAACAAAATTTAAAAAGTCAGATCAAGCTGGGATTATTTAATATGTAACAAGGGATACAAGAGATCAGGGACAAAGAATTTACCTTTTAACTGAAAAGGAGAAAGCTTAAGTACTTTAAAGTCACTAAGCTTCTAAATTTATAAGAATATCAAAGAGAAGAATTTCTGTGGACCAGCAACTTCTTTATAGATTCCTAATATCTGGAATCATTTTGACAATGGGGACATTTGAGAAGCTAAGGACTGTGTGACTGTTACTTCCTATTGTATGTGTGATTTAAGAGGGTTGATGAAAGCTTGACAGGATGGCCACATTTTCTGCTGTAGCAGGAAAGAGTTTTACATGGTGGGAAATTGTTTTTCCAAAGGTAGATAAGAGGGAGGAAAAAAAGATCAGTTCACTAATTGACCTTAGCATCCCAAGTGCTTATGTGCTCATAACCTTTATTTATCTTGGTGTCACATCACAGAAGTTCCTTTGCGTCTGCTTCATGTTTGATTTGCCCAGCCCTTCCGCAGAACACGTTTTTTTGCCAAGGAGTAAAGATCTCCACATTGTGATATTCTCAGCTGCAATCATGCTTCACAGGAAACATAGAAACTCTCACATTTACCTGTAGTTTTTTAAGCTATTCCCATCGTTTTATTTTTTTAATTTTTTTTATTTTTTTATTTTTTAAAGATTTTATTTATTAATTTGACAGAGAGAAATCACAAGTAGACGGAGAGGCAGCCAGAGAGAGAGAGAGAGGGAAGCAGGCTCTCTGCTCAGCAGAGAGCCCGATGCGGGACTCGGTCCCAGGACTCTGAGATCATGACCTGAGCCGAAGGCAGCGGCTTAACCCACTGAGCCACCCAGGCGCCCTCCCATCGTTTTAATTCTAAGCAACTCTATCACAAGCATCAAGACACCTATGCTTTAAACTGTTTTTAAGGGGCGCCTGGGTGGCTCAGTGGGTTGGGCCGCTGCCTTCGGCTCGGGTCATGATCTCCGGGTCCTGCGATCAAGTCCCTCATCGGGCTCTCTCCTCAGCAGGGAGCCTGCTTCCCTTCCTCTCTCTCTGCCTGCCTCTCTGCCTACTTGTGATCTCTCTCTGTCAAATAAATAAATAAACTGTTTTTTAAAAGACCCAATTAATTTAAAAATAAAGCCAGTAATATTTACTAACAATTTCAAAAGACTATATAATAACTCACTTGAGCAAAAAAGGTGGCCCCAAAATACCCATTCCAAAAACATCTGAAATAATAAAAACTAATTTGGGTGTACCTACATGAAATGCTCTAACCCGTGGCTCCTTATTTGGATTCATGGTAGGGGAGTCCCCACCAGTTTAGTTCCATTTCTAGATGTTCTATAATTCTTCTCTGTTGATTTAATAAAAGACTCAGGGAAAGGGGATGGGTACAACAGTGCAGACTGTATCGCTCTACCGATCAGCATTTTTATTAATGTATTAAGTCACAGCAGAGTACTAGTTTAGACCAAATGCGTTATTCAACATTCATTTATTTCTCTCTCACTTGAGAGTTTGCTGGGGAGTGGGGTGTGATAAGTCACAAAGTGCGAAAATTTAAACTGAAAGAGGTCTTGAAGTTCTTCCAATTCAGCATTTCTTTCCCAGTAGAAAAGCTCTTAACTTTTGGGTGACAGTTAAAAGCCCATTCTAGTTTTGAAAAATCCTAATTATTAGAAGGTACTTTCTTGTACTGAGCCCCCTTCTTTAACATGCTCTAATATCTTTTTGCAATGATACAAAAAGCTATACACAACACTCTTCAAAATTTATGACATACCCAGAAGAGGTTTATTTGCTGAAAAGTCTAAAATCCTGTTGCCTGAGAAATGGTAGCAGAAAACAAGGCTTCTTAGCTTGGAGAGTAGAGGCTTTGGGGAAAGGCAAGAGTAGAAAAAACATGATGATGACCATGGTTTAACAGGAGTACATTTTAACAAGGTATATTGTCCAGAAGTGAAACGGGCTATGTTGGTAGACAAGGACTCCAACACTGAAGAGTTCAAGCAAAGGATGAGAACTGCCTATCAGAAACACCTAAAAGGAGTCATACCTGAGGACCTCTAGGATTCCTCTACCTCTAGATTGTAAGTGTCACTGCCATTCAGCCAAGAGAAATGAGGGCAGACCCTTCTTTCCTAAGTCTTATCTGTGTGGGCTTAAAACCCAATTGAGATAGAAGGATAGTAGGAGATATTAACATCAGTGAGTGGTATCTGTGATTATACCAAGGGTGACACTGATCTTCCTGGCACTTTATTATTACTGTAATTTTCCTTTTTAAAATGCCATACAATTACTCTAGACCTCTCAGCATTCAAGAATATGTTAATATGGTACCTAAAGAATCTTCTGCAAGAAAAGGGTCTTCTTTAATTAAGCACTATTTCCACCAACCCAGAGAGGTGTCTTTACAATGCTATCAATATAAGGTAAGGAAATGAAGGTCTCACGCAGGTTACATAATTTATTCAATATTACACAACTGGAAAAGTTTGGACCCAGCACTCTGCCAACTTTTCTACTCTCCATCCATTATTGTGGAAACCTTGTGCTATTTACCTGAACTTCCTGATAATCCCAATGATTAAAAATAACTGAGCCTATTTTGGATAAGAGAAACAAAGTAAATAACAAGAAATCTGTGTCCTATGTATTACCATACAGTTGTCTTGTGTGTATACCTATTGTAAGAAGTACTTAATTATAAGTAAGAGATAAATCTGTGGCTTCCTGGAAAAAAAAAAGAAATATTTTTTTGGCTTAAGAGAATACGTAAGAGGGGAAACTCAACCACCAGGAGTCAGAGACTGTTAGCAAAAAGGAAAAGGTTGGGGCGCCTGGGTGGCTCAGTGGGTTAAAGCCTCTGCCTTCGGCTCGAGTCATGGTCCCAGGGTCCTGGCATCGAGCCCCAAGTTGGGCTCTCTGCTCGGTGGTGAGCCTGCTTCCCCACCTCCCCTCCCCTGCCTCTCTGCCTACTTGTGATCTCCGTCGTCAAATAAATAAATAAATAATCTTAAAAAAAAAAAAAGGAAAAGGTTTTGAGTTCAGTAGAAGCTGAAGTCCAGGAGAGCTGAGATCTCCACTCTGTAGGGAGGTTCCTTGTCAGTGTGGATTTTAGGCAGTGGTTGGGAAAGGGCACAGCAGAGATATCAGGGAAGCCAGGAACAGAAATGCAGTATACAACCTGCTGCATGGACGTCACAGAGGTATAGCAAGTCCTGGCTCGACTAGAAATGAGGGAGGAGAAATGGACTTTCCTGGGAGCAAAGAAAGAAAGATGAGGAACACCCTAGTGTTGGGAAGGTACAGAGAAGTATCTAGATGTTAGAACTTCAGTACTTGTTTTCTAAGGCAGATAAATCTATTAAATATTTATGAATTAGAAATGACAGATAACTATAGACTCAAACTGCAGTTACAGATGATGAAGGTTAGAAAGGAAAAGGGCTTTATTATAGAAACATGTGTTTTACAAACAAGCACTTATTACCAGCAAGAATTTCCAGAGAGTTGTATCCTAGGATTCTATCCCACAAAAGTAGGAGTTGATCTGTAGCTAAGTATCCAGAGAAAGCTCGAACCATCCACTTAAAGGATATGCGAAGTCTGTAAGCAAAGAAAAAAGAAAATGCATCTTAACAGGGACTTTTCTTACGAAAATGCAGTATCAGAAGAGCCAACCAATTCTATTGTTCAGGTAACTTCTCTGTGAGGCTTAGAAATCACCTATGCTTTTAAATTTCACATGCCCTCTTAAAAGCTGCAGAAGGGTAATGGTGAGAAACCGCAAGTCTTCAAATTAGTGGTTTCAACATATTAAGAGGAAAAATTTGACCTGCTGTGTTATAGTTCAGCTTTCAGAAAACTCACTTCTATGTTCTGTTTCAGGGTCTGAACTCATTAGGTATCAATGAGGTGGTCTTAAGAGTCAATAGTTCTTAACAGTTTGAATCATGATTATTTGAATTTTCATTCAAAATTCTTGAAAAAGTGCTTGCTAGCTGTACGCTTTTGCAATTCAATGCATTATATACCTGTATTTTTTAGTCAAATGGCTACATAGTACGAATAAAATATAGTTCAGTTTTCAGAAAACTCACTTCTATGTTCTGTTTTAGGGTCTGAACTCATTAGGTATCAATGAGGTGGTCTTAAGAGTCAATAGTTCTTAACAGTTTGAATCATGATTATTTGAATTTTTATTCAAAATTCTTGAAAAAGTGCTTGCTAGCTGTACGCTTTTGCAATTCAATGCATTATATACCTGTATTTTTTAGTCAAATGGCTACATAGTACGAATAAAATAAAACAACAGGCAGGAGTCTTTGAAGATAAAGAAAAATAGTTTTAAAGCTATAAAGGACCTTAAAACTAGATTTCTGATTTCAAACCCTCCATTTTAATGGGAGGTTATCAGAACTCTGAAAGGTCAACCAGAAAATTCAACTGATTTTGCAAAAAACAACAAACAAACAACCCCCCCCAACCCAAGAGATATGGGATCCCATTACTTACAAGTAGGTTACGTTATAATAATAATTTCTCTCTGCAATCAGGAAATGAACTCTGTACTATCTATTAGCATCTAAACATCACTTGATTGTCCCTGAGAGGTGCTAGGCAAACTCTTTGCTGGAGCTGTTATAATATTACATAGGTAAATATCTGTGCTATTTTCTTAAAGCAAGAGAATGGGACCTGGAGATTGCCATTGTTGATGTGGTATTAATTCTCTTAAGACCAAAAAACACCCCTAAGTTTTCAGAAATTCCTCAAGACTAGATAACTATTATTCTAATATAACAAAGTACACGCAGAGAGTAATATTGACAAATTAAACTTTTTGGTTGGTTTTAGAATATCTGTTTATAAATGCTGAAGAAAGTTTTGGCTACCAGATATTTTAAATTTAAAAAGATCATTTGACTTTTAAGTCTAAGTTATTAATGTCATCCAGTTTCATTTTACTGGATCCCTCATGGTGTGTTATTAGAACAAGAGCACCCCACACTGTGCTCCATCCATATATAGTGCAGAATTAGTTTCTTGGAAATAGTTTATTGACGTATAATTTATGGGGAGTAAAATTTACCTTTATTAAGGCACAGTTCTATGAGTTAAGAATCAAATGGAAACTTTACAACTGAAAAATACAATAACAAAAACAAAACAAAAAACAACTTTCATTGGATAGATCCAACAGCAAAATGGTAATGACAGAGAAAAGAGCCAGTGAATTTAAATATAGATCGGAAGAAAGTATCTCATTAGAACCATAGAGTAAAATGGATTGAAAATAAAATGAGTAGAGTTTCAGGGACCTCTGGAATGAGACCACAAGTTTTAAATTTGTATCACTGGAATCCTAGAAGAAAAGGAAAGTAAGTATGGTTCAGGAAAAAATATTTACAGATACATCCTAATTAAACTGCTGAGAACTAAAGACAAAGAGAAAAAACATTTTTCCTGAAATGTTTGGCAGAATTTACCAGTAAAGCCATCCAGGGAGTTTATCTGAAGGTAGAATGTGATTAATTAAAAAATGTATACTGTAAGCCCTAAGACATTGTTATGGGCTGAAAGTTTCTGTCATCTCACCAGCCCCCCCATTCATGTTGAAACCTACCCCCCAGGGTGCCTGAGTGGCTCAATTTGTTGAGTGACTGCCTTCAGCTCAGGGCATGACCCTGGGGTCTGCAGATAAGTCCTGCATGGGGCTCCCTGCTTGGGGTGGGGGGTCTGCTTCTCCCTTGGACCTTCCCCTTCTCATGCTCGCTCTCTCTCATTCTCTCTCTCTCAAATAAATAAATAAATAAATTTTAAAAAACCCCCAAACCAAAACCTACCCCTCAGTGTCATGGGGAGTAGTCAAAGAGGGAGGGTCTTAGGGTGGTAAGTGAAATGACATAGCTTTAGAGGGTGAAGCATTCAGGATTGGGCTTAGTGTCTTCATAAGAATCATGACAGAGTTAGTTTCTCTTCTCTGCTCTCCACCATGTGAGAATACAATAAGAAGTTGGCAGTCTGCAGCCTAGAAGAGGGTCCTCACTAGAACTCAACCATGCTCTATCACCCTGATCTTAGACTTTCAGTTTTCAGAACTGTGGGAACTGTTTCAGTAGTTCATAAGCTACACAGTTTATGGTAATTTGTTATAGCAGACTGAACTAAGACAGGCATCTATCAAAAAAATGTTTTAAGAAAGGTATAAATAATAATCCAATAGTAGAGATAAAATGGAATAAAAAATACTCAGTTCAAAAGCAGGCAGGAAAAGAGGAAAAATAGAATAAAAAAGACAAATAGGGGCGCCTGGGTGGTGCAGTTGGTTAAATGTCTGCCTTCAGCTCAGGTCATGATCTCAGGGCCCTGGGAACGAACTTGCTGAACTGGGCTCTCTACTCAGTGGGGAGCCTGCTTCTCCCTTTCCCTCTTCTTGCCGCTTCCCCTGCATGTTCCCTCTCACTCTCTGTGTCAGTAAATAAGTACAATCTTTCAAAAAACAAATAGAAGATAGTAGATAATATCAATTGCTATTATTTTAATCAATAAATCAATTATAAATATAAATGGAATAAATACAACAATTAAAAAGACAAATTGCTGTACGGGAAGGCCCAACTATACTTTTGACAAGAAAGCCACTTAGAAAATAAAGAAATCGATCATCAATACACTAAAACCTAAAGGACATATGAATTGTAATTGAAAGAAAGCTGGGATGGCTATATCAAATGCAGTAGGTTTATTACCAGGAATAAAAACATTAAGTAACGATAAAGGGACCAGTTCTTCTAAAAACAGAGCTTCTAATGCATGAAGTAAAAACATATATAGCAATGAAGGAAGAAATAGACACACTCCCAATAATAACTATATTATTATATAATAATATATATAATATATAATAATAACTATATTATTAATAGACACACTCCAATAATAACTGGAGACTAACATTTCTTTCTCAATAATTAATAGAGAAAGTAGACAGAAAATAAGTTTATAGAAGGCTTCAATATTATCAAAAACTTGATGCTGTTGCCATTTACAGAACATTCTGCTGAACACCAGGAGAATATGAATTCTTTTGAAGCGTACTTGGTTTTTTTTTTTTTTTTTTTTTTTTTTTGACAGAGAGAGATCACAAGTAGGCAGAAAGGCAGGCAGAGAGAGAGAGAGGAGGAAGCAGGCTCTCTGCTGAGCAGAGAGCCCGACGCGGGACTCGATCCCAGGACCCTGAGATCATGACCCGAGCCGAAGGCAGCGGCTTAACCCACTGAGCCACCCAGGCGCCCATTGAAGCGTACTTGGAATAGTCACCAAGACAGATCATATTCTGGGCCATAAAACAAACTTTAGCACATTTAAAAAAATTGAAATCTCATGAAGCATGTTGTCTAATTACAACATAATTAAAATAGAAATCAATAACAGAAAGGTTTCATAACTTTCCAAATATTTGGAAATTAGACAACACACTTCTATATAACCCATGATCAAAGAGAAAGTCACAAGAGAAATTTAGAAACACTTCAAGGAGCGCCTGGGTGGTTCAGTCAGTTAAGCACCTGACTCTTGATTTTGGCTCAGGTCATGATCTCAGGGCTTGTGAGATGGAGCTCTGCAACAGGCTCTGTGCTGGGTGGGGGTGGGGAAGGAGTCTGCTTGAAATTCTCTTTCTCTCTCCGTCCACTCCCTATCCCCCTCCCACACATGGGCTCTTTCGAAAGGAAGGAAGGAAGGAAGGAAAAGAAAGAAAGGAAAAAACATTGTGAATTGAATTAAAATGAAAATACAACATATCAAAATTTGCTGCGTGGAGGTAATGTGGTGCTTTGAAGGCAATTTATAATAATATTCCTTATATTAGAAAAGAAGAAAGGTCTCAAACTAACGACCTTTAACTTTAAACAAGAAAACAAGAGCAAAATAAAAGGCAAACATGAGGAAGGAAATAATAAATACAAAAGCATAAATCAGTGAAACTGGAGACAGAAGAACAATAGAGAAAATCAAAGAAAATAAAAGAAAACCAAAACATGGTTCTTTCAAAGAAGAATAAAATTAATAAAGCTCTAGCCAAACAAGAAAAAAGAGAGAAAATATAAATATCAATCTCAAGAACGAGAGAGGTGTTGTCACTGTGATTCTCTGGATATTAAAAAGATTAATTAAGAATATTTAGGGAATATTATGAATAACTTTATGTCCATAAATATGATAACTTAGATTAAATGAACAAAGTACTAAAGCTTATTCAAGAAGAAACAGATAACCTGAACAGTCTTATTATCTACTGAAGAAATTAAATTCTAATTAAAAACCTTCAACAGCATCAGTTTTAATTCATAAAAGCCTTTGAGAAATTGATTTCTAGCTTGACAATTACATTTTTATGCTTTCTTTTGCATAAGAATTTTAATGTTTGCTATAAGTCATTGAAATAAATGTGTTCCATTTTCATGATTAAAATGTATAAATTGGCCAAAAAAAAAAAATCAGGACTTTAGTTTTAAGCAGTAAACTAAATGTCTTCATCCTAGAAAGCTTCATTATATACAAATATTCATTGCAGAAGAGTAAAACAGAAGCCAATTTACTACAAGTTTAAGAAAAAAAGACATGCGCAATATGAAATATTTCTGCCACATTCTTGTTTTTATCACCTTAATCGTTAACAGAATCTTGTTTTTTAACGGCTACAAAGGAAAGAGTATAATCTCAGTATTATCAATGGATGAAATGAGGTATTGTTTTATTAAAGGTATTTCTAAGATCTAAGATGTCTGACATTCAAGATCTAAGATGTGCTTTAGAGAAAGTATATATATGTATAAAATTTTATTTTATTTACATATATTTTTATTTACATATATATACACACATACATATGTCTATATGTATAAAATCCTTGACTACTGAAACAACCTCATGAGGTAGAAATTCTCTTGATTTTAAAGACGAGGAAGTTGAATTATCTTGATTTAAAGAAAGAAATTCAGGGACGCCTGGGTGGCTCAGTTGGTTAAGCAGCTGCCTTCGGCTCAGGTCATGATCCCAGTGTCCTGGGATCGAGTCCCACATCGGGCTCCTTGCTCCGCAGGGAGCCTGCTTCTCCCTCTGACTCTGCCTTCTACTCTGTCTGCCTATGCTCGCTCTCGCTCGCTCTCTCTCTGACAAATAAATAAATAAATAAAATCTTTAAAAAAAAAAAGAAAGAAAGAAATTCAGACTTAGATGAATTAAATAACTTCATCAGGATTATACGGCTTAGTAGATAGAATTTAAGTCCTGGTCTGTCTTTGAAACTCACCCACTCATCCATCCACCCATCCTCCCATCCACTTGGTGTGGATTCAAGTATGGAGAAATCAATACTAAACTACTGCATTTTCTATTAACTACAGTTGTGATCTCAAAGAGTTAATGCTCCTTTCAAATATGCCCTGCCAATAGGGGAAACTGGTTTCACAGAGGGGAAGACAATGACAAAACATTAATAAATCATTTAGAAACTTCTGTTGCCTTCGACATTGTTATTTTAAAAAAAGAGAAGGGACCAATAATATTGAAGCCCAGAGGTACCATACCGACATGTTCACTGATAACTCATACTGAGATAAACGAAAAAATATTCAAACTTTTGGAGCAAAATAATCACAGTGTACAATCATTACTAGGTAACTGATTCAGTTTCCTTGAACAAAAAAGCAAACTTTAACCTATATAGCTTTCATTAAGTTGTTCTCTGGTAAACTTAGCCTAAAATGACTTAATTTTAGTATTATCACATTTCTTACATAGTATTTGTGTTCACATATTTTTTCTCAATTTTGGCAATACCTTTCCTTTTGAATAGAAATCAGCTCATTTTGGTGATCCTTCCACAAGGCACAAAAATCCCAGCAAATAAGAATTCATTAGGATTTTGGATGTTCTTCTGAGAATTTTTGGCACAACATAGAGTTACACTCTATTACTTGATAATCTGTGTTTTATTGGAGAAATTGTTAGTTTAATTTCCCTAAAGAATTGTTTATCTTTACATTGTATGCTTTAAAGTGATATAATAGTACCTTCTGATGTCAATCTATTCTTTAATTAGGAGAGAAAGGCACTCACGGTTGAGCCCCAATTTCTCGTAGATGATAGAAGAGCTGAGGGAGATAGGTCTGAAGAAGAGTTTCAAACAGCAAACAGAGGGACACAATACCCTGGATATAATAAGAAAACACAAGAGAAATACATATTTTAGCATTTAAAAATTAACTCTGACAATAAATTATTCAAATAGAAACAAGGACAAAATTATCAACATAAATATTTTTATACTGTCGGAAAGTAAAAAACAGGAAATGCTCTAAAGATCTCCAATACTTTGTTTAAAGATACATTTTTTCCCTCTTACTATTATAGGTATGCTAAGGAGCCTCCTTTTGAACACAGTAGGATCCCCATATAACCTGGTGTATAATATTCAAAGAGTCCAAGGAAAACATCATTTTATAGAAACCTACTACTCTGTAAGCCCTGTATTATCACTTATGTCCAGCAAACTAGTTTTTTCTGGATGCATTCCAGTTTCCAGGTATTTCTTTGTACTACACCCACACCCTTTACTCTCTCCCTCCATAAGTCCCTTCCCTTTCAGCTGCCTCACCCATCCAGAAAAATATTTCCTGCTTTTTTTCACTCTTTCTTTGAAATCTATTCCCAGGGGAAGACTGACCAATGACTGTTTGAAACTTGCATCAGGAAGTTATCAAACAAGAATGCCTGATTACCTTAGTATAAAGCTCTATCTTTCTATCTATATATATAAATCTACTTTTTATAAGGGCATCATTTGTAGAGGACAAAAAGTAACCAATTGAAGCAGATGGTTTTTCAAGTGCGTTTATTACTTGACGACTCTGAATAAAGTCTTTTTTGTACCTCAGCATTCCTCAGGGTTGATCTTTGTGAGGAAGTTTGAATCCTCTTTGTGAGTTTCTAAGGAAAAAAAGGGCTGGCATGGTTCCAAATAGTTCGGTCTGGCTACAAGCCAGAAAAGGAGCTGACCGCCTGTAAGTCTATTCCATTGAATAAAGAAAGGGCAAGAGGCAGGGCTGGCCCAACCAATTCACTGAAAAAGGACACCTCAGGGTCAGCATGGAGCTAGAGAAGGAGTATCCAGGGTTGCTGGATGTCAAGCTTCAGTGCTCTGCACAAGGAAAAACACTGTGGGTGTATCTTGGGCAGCCAGTTAAAAAAATTTTTTTAACTCTGAAGCATAAAATGATACAGATATGAGAGTAAGAAATCTGAGACTAAAAATAAGGTTATTAGAAATCAGAATTATTTATATATTTCTGATTACTCTACACTAAAAATTAATATAAGATAAGCACTAACTCAAGTTGTTTCAGAAAATAGGAAACCCCCCCAAAGATAATTGGTGGTGCTTCATTTGTTCATGGGAGAAACCCTGGATTTCTGTTACTTGTCAGCTTTTACCAGCAATGTAGGAGAGAAAAGGTGGAGACAAAGCGAGGTAGACTAGGAATACACAGGGTTAAACTGTGGCAGAAAAAGAAAAGTGATTTAATTTAATAGTAGTGACAGAGTATTCTCTTCAGGGAACTCTGGTAGCCCTGATACATTTCCATTTAGTGTTTCTTCTGGAGCGTCAGCTGAGTTAACCACAGGTGGACCAGAGCAGGCCCAAAGGTGAAAAAGTATAATTAAAGTAAAATACTGTTTTGACTCAGGCTCATGGGTAGAAAAAAAGATGTGATAGAGGACCAGGAAACATAAAATAGATAAAAATGTTTGACTCCTGGGGTACCTGAGTGGCTCAGTGGGTTAAGGCCTCTGCCTTCAGCTCAGGTCATGATCCCAGGGTCCTGGGATGGAGCCCCGCATCGGGCTCTCTGCTTGGTGGGAAGCCTACTTCCCTCTCTCTCTCTGCCTGCCTCTCTGCTTACTTGTGATCTCTGTCTGTCAAATAAATAAACAAAATCTTAAAAAAAAAAAAAAAAGTTCGACTCCCAGTAGGTTCCTCTTAGAGGTCAAAGGAGCTATCTACTGAACACAAAGAAGTTATCTATAATGGTAACTGATAATTAGTCAAATATGAAAATGATAAATAAGTGACAAATAAATGCTGGATTTTCATTAACAGATGACAATCACAACAATAGTAATAAAAACAGCAGTCATTTATTTACTGAACACCCACCATGAGCCAAGAGCTACCCTGGCAGTCTATAGCCCTAGAGAAACATACTAATCTCATCTCCGAGATGAGGACATCAGCGCTCAAAGAGGGTAGGCAACCTTGCCAAAGTGAATAATAAAGACATTTTTATATGATTTTTCAGTTAACAGATAAAAGACAATGTAAGTGCAATTGATAAATGCCCTTTTCCTCCCTAATTATCACCAAAAATATTTAAATATCAATTTCTTCTTCTCTTCAATTTCACTTATTCTGTAGGAATATGCTGCTTGACATTACAAATTAAAATTTGCTGCTTTACAATTTAACTAAGTAGCAGACTTTTCCTTAAGGAAAGAAAACAGATCAGAGTCAAATTTGATCCAATTTTTATGAACTTACAGAAGGATGAGAAGAGATGGAATGGAGTCTGAAGAAAAAACGCACATACATCTCACGGAATATCTGATACAATTTGGAAGGTTCATGGTAGAGAAAACAAAGTGGTGCAACTGAAAGAATAAAGAAATTAATCAATAACATTGCAGAACTATTATAATTTGAGAAAATAAGTTAATGAAACATGAAAGAATATTTTATAGTAATATTCATTCAAAGACAAGTTTAAAATCATATATATTGTTTCTCCATGTTGAAAAGGAAATAAATACACATGTAAAAAGTTCAGTCCTTAAAAATGATAGAGAAAGGGGTAATTAAAAACTACCATAAACCCAACTTAATGGAATGACACAGTGGAATTACATATAGAGGGATATTAAAGTTCAAAGTAACTTTAAAAAACTAGGTAATGTCAAGCTCTCTTTTTAAAATTGAAATAGTAAGAAAGTGAGATGGAGGTCATTCATTTTCACTTTGTTCACAAAGGATACAGAAGGTTTTTCAAAGTTTTTTATTTTGGAAGTGAGGTAAGTAAAATATAAGATGATTTATGACTAGCATTTAGAATCACGGTCTTCAACTAATTTAATTTGAAAATAAAAGTTTTGATTAACAGTTTAGAATAACTGGTCCTTGAGACTAGCGTTATCTCAACATTTGTACAAAGAAGTTTTTATAGGCTTAAAATAAAACAACTGTCAGGCAGAGGATTTATTTCTCTAATGAATGTTGAATTAAGTTTCCCTTTGCACCCAATTCTTGGCAATTAAGCACAGGTGAGTCAACTCAATCAGACATCCCAAAACTGAATGTCAGAAGTCCTCATCTCAGATGCTGATGTGACAACATGATATTCTGGACTGACATGGTCATGCTTTTCATCTTTTCAAACCTTGAGAATTTTATGCAGCATGCACACATTCATAATGCAGATACATAAAACTGCATTACCTAAATATTAATTTTAAAACACAATGACTTACTAGGTAATTTTAGCTATGACATAAAATGGATAAGTTAGAAATTCTCAGGCTCTATAATCCATCAATACCGTCCCTGGCAGTAGGCAGTTAAATTATCAGGGAAAGCAATAAGCCAACTCAACTCACTTCTTTTTGAAAAAATGAAAGGGAAAAATGATAACAATTTTTAACTCTTACAAAAATAAAAATTCAACTATCTGGAATAAATGTCAGTGCACAATATTATAGATGAGTAAATCATCAAAAGCTAGCATTGCAAGGGCGAGATTTCACTTTTTCTGAAGAAGAAAAGAGAGACAAATCAATTTTAGGGGAGTAAATAAATACCTACAAAAATAAACTACTTTTATATATAAAGAAAAAAATTAAATTATATACAAACACGTTTAAAAACTAACTGGCATATCTTTCCATTTTAAAACTAACTTTAAAAACTTACTCTACTATCAAAATAAATTGCTCTTTGTTAAAATAGCCCAAATTAATGTATTCTACACATTTAAAAAGAATAATTCACATTCTAGTTGCAACAACCTAAGAAAAAGCAATGTGGCATAAATACATGGCATTATTATAAATTCAAAGTGAAGCTATGAAATTTATTTATCTTTTTAGGCATTTTTTCCCTTTAACTTTGAAAGTTATTGATATGTAAAAACCTATAATCTGAGTCTAAAGATTTTATGGATTCAGTACTCATTAATTATCATTTCCAGTGAAGGAATAAAAGAGATAATTTTAAAATCAGCACTTTTTAAACAAACATGTATAATACAAACCTTTACAATTGGTTATTATTTAAGATACCACTACTGTTTGTGTTGAATTCCCTTATAAAGCTATGAAATGGAAAAGCTTTAGTCCTTTAGATGTGACATGTAAGAAATCTACATGAGCTTACTTTTTATTTATAGCACACTTCCCATTTGTTTCTTCCATAAAAATGAATTAGCTCATTATCTTTTTAATCAATTAAATATGGCATCATAGGAATTTCTTAGTGAAATCATCAAACGATATTAATTGGCATAAATGGGAGAGGGGAAGGCCAGTTTAAAAATAAAAAGTTTTGAATCAGTTTTTAATGAGAGAAGTATTATATAATTATTAAGAAACATAGTAGCTAAAACTGAATTAGTAAAGTATTATGTGGAGTCCTTGGGGATGCTTGGATGATTATTCTAATACACTAGTTCTGAATAAGTGGTGTTGCTAAGGTGTTTGTGGATGCTTAACATACATTTTTAAAATAGTATAAAGAAACTCTGTATCAAACATTTTGCATCATCTAATTCCTTAGTGAACATTAAACCTTTACCTATTTAAGTAAGCATGGGAATAAGCAGAGACAGAGTCAATGATGTGTTTTGTTCCCTAAGAATTACTAGATTTAAGCTTTTATAACATCATTGATATCCTCCAAATCTCTCAAGTTCACTTTTTAAAAACTGTTTACTTGAAAAATTCTTGGAAATAAAATAGATAACAGGCTAACATTTTTATTATTAGATATAAAACTTTATATTCTTAACCTTTTGGGGGTTTTCTATTTTAAATTCCTCACATATTTATAAAAGAGAAATGTGCTGAAAGGTGATTATAATGTTCCGTATTATGTTATGAAATTTTGGTTGCTCAAGAGAAGCAAGCAGAGTGCCTTGTAATTCAAGCCTGTGATTAACACCGTCAAGGGTAGCATAATGCAATGTTCCTAGGTCTTCTGAACTCCTTCCATTGTCTGCTAGTTTTAAAAAATCTAACCTTCTGTCCTTCACCATTATTGTCTGATGCTGAATACAAAGAGGGGCTTTTACAAAGAAAAATGTTAATGCGTCACTGATTCCTTTTATAAAAGCAAAACATTAAAGTATTTCTATTTAGTATAAAGGTGGGGAGATAGCAGATGGGGAGACAACACTCTTCCACCTGTTCATATGCAATGTGTGACAATTTAAAAATTATTTTCATTGGAGTATAGAGCATTCTTCCTCTTGCTCATCTTCATTAAGCTTCTTGCATTCCTCATTCAATGACACCTGAGCCTGGAAGGCATTCAGGGTCCTCATGCCTGAAGGTGCACTTTTCACATGGTCCCTTGGGATGTGCAAGCCTTCAGTGAAATCTGATGTCTATGTCAGCAGTCTGGAGAAAGCATAGACTCGAACTCAGTCTTGGCCCTCCCTTCACATTCTTTCGGACCTATTATTTGTGTAAAAGACTTAGGAGAATTAATTCGGGAATTTAAGCAACCTCATTTTCCACCTATGAGAACTAAATATTAACATGTATCTCTAGTTTCTATCAGATTAGTAGCTGGTCAACACAGAAGCACTTTCACAGTATGTTTTGATTTTAATTCGTCAAGCAATCATCATCTGAGAAATTACGAGGACACTTTACTTTTAAAATATTTAATAGGAGATATAAACAAATACTAAACTCAATGTTTAAAAATGTTCACGATAACTTGTTAAGTGGGTGGGTGATAACGGTATAAATTGTGATCTTCATGTTTAATTTTCTAAAGTGTGATAAAAACAGTGACTATTTTAAAGCCCAACTTACCATACATTGAAAATCCATGGAAAGGGATTACACCTTAAAAAAAAAAAAAGAAAAAAAAAGTTTCTTTTCAATTAGTATACCCACTGAGTTATTAGGTAAACTTGAGAAGATTAAACTGAAATAGAAAGGTTTCCTATCTTTGCTTCATTTGTTCATGAATGTTAGAAAGACTGAGTGATGGTAACCACCAAAACCAAAAATGCTTTTTAATACCTGTATAAAAACAAACTAGAAGTTTTCAAGTAAAAAGTCCAGTTAACTTTCTATTGCTAACACTGAAAAACTAAAACTTTGAATATATTACAAAAAGAAGACAAAAACAGAACAAAGCATATCAGAACTAAGTTTAAGAACAAATTGTAATGGTCTCAGAAAGTCAATAGATCATGTCCTTCCTGAAACAACTTCATCCTGTATATTAGAACCCAATCTGTTAAAAAGATAAGTGGCTGGCTTATACAAAACAGCTGGGTAACCTCAGGAAAGTCACCGACTTCCTGAGTTTTAGTAACTGCTTGTCATGCACAGGAACTAAGACTGTCTCTGAAATATCATCTAGCTCTAAAATTCTATGTTTAACAATTATGCTTAGAGCAAACACAGAAAAATTTGTGAGATCTAAAGAAAAGTGGACATAGGAGGATCTTCCAGTTTAAGATTCTTCAGCAACGTAAAGGTTTTTGCTTCTAGAAACTGAAAAAATTCAAAACCAGATTAGGTTCACATTAACAAGTCAACATTCCTAATGTGATAGCCACCAGCTCAAGTTCCAAGGAACACTTAGAATGAGGGTCCACGGGACACCTGGGTGTCTCAGAAGGTTAAGAGGCTGCCTTCGGCTCAGGTCATAATCCAGTTCCACATCAGGCTCCTTGCTCAGTAGGAAGCCTGCTTCTCCCTCTGCCTGCTGCTTCCCCTGCTTGTGCATGCTCTCTCTCTCTGACAAATAAATAAAACCTTAAAAAAAAAAAAAAAAGGCTAAGAGCTGAGGGCCCACCCACCATCTTTCTTCAAGTCTCTCTCTCTGTTTATATCTTTGGTTGAGCATCTTTTTTCTACTTATGAATGACTATCTTTTCCTACCTTCCCTCTCAGCTACTTAATTTTGTTTCTTTTACTAATTATAGGCTTTTAGCAAATAATAAAAAAGTCTGTATTTTCTAACTTTTCTAATAAAAATAAAAATAAAATAAAATAAAAACAAAATAAAATTGTTGATATCTGAAAATAAACTGAGAGGAAAATGAGTTAATAAATAGTAGACATATTTTGATGCTTTACAGAAATATAAGTATATATTACATCTTTCTAAATACTGCATCTCAAAGCAAATGGATATTATACAAAATCCCAGTATTCTTACTGCAAAGACCCTTTTTCTTTCCTCTGTTAAACTACTGCAGCAACATTTGAACAAGCAGAGAAAGATAGTCAGAAATGGAGGTGGTACTATTATTATTATTTTCATATTCTACAAATATGTATTAAGGATCTGCTAAGGATAGGAGTACCCTAGTCCAGACAAGACACTTTTAATTAGGAAGCTTATACTGAGTGAATTCATGAACTGTCAGGCAACAAAAAGGGATGCATATATTAAGACGACTTGTGGTCAACTGCACTTCCCCCACATTTTCCCCAAGTTCTGAAATCTATAGCTGCTTTATAAGCAGTTAGGTTATAAACTCTTTGAGGCAAGGGGCACAATTCATACTTGTATTATCTTCAGCACCCAGCACAGTATCTTCTAGAAATGAGATATAAATTGATGGAAATTTGAGGATTTATAATCAGGTCTTTTAAATAAGATATTAAAATACAACAGAGAACCAAAATAATGGTTGCCGAGGCAAGAAAGTAGGGAGGGGGACAGGCAAATGGGCAAAGGGGAGTGGGGAAAACAGGTTTCCAGTTATGGAATGATTAAGTTAGGGGCCAAAAGGCACAGTATAGGGAATACAGTCAGTGGTACTGAAGTCGTGCTCTACAGTGACAGGCCTCACTGTACTTGTGGGTGAGCACAGCATAATGTGTAGACCTATCCAATCAGCATGTTGGCCATCTGAAACTAATGTAACATTGTGTGTCAATGATATGCAAATAAAAAAATTAAAAAGTGAAAAAACATTAAGGCGTAAGATTCATTTACGAATAAGTAACTAACATGTAGGATAAGACGCTCTCAAAAACTCAGGGTTGAAATTAGAAATGGCCAATGAAGTCATACAGACATGAGTATGAATGAATTCTGTGTGACTCCAGGCAAGTGACACCATCTGAGTCTCTATTTTCATTTTTGAAAATGGAGATAAACAAGACCAACTTCATCAAGTTGTATAAAGCATATGTGAGTTAATGTCGTCAAAGTGCAAGAGTCCACTATTTAGGACACAGCAGATGCTCCACAACTGTAACTATTTTACGCTTTCAGAAGGGACAGCACCACTTTTAAGTATCAGCTTAAATCTAAGAAAATCTTTTTTTGGTGAGTATTAGGTAAGATTAACCAGGGCTTACGATTCCAAAAAAAAGGGTGCACAGTCTGCTCTATTGAGGAAGGACAAAGTGAAATTCTGGCCAACGAAAGTAGAAAGCATAAGAAGCAGTGACGAATCCATTAACACTCTCAGGCACATATGACCTAAAACGTTTCTTTGATCTCAGAGGTTGTCATGTTCTTGGCCAGTTTTCCAAAATCCTTTCCTTTGCCTCTCATCACTTCAGCCTTTCAAGGGTCAAGTTTCATACACGTGGCCATCATCCAAGAGTGTACTTCTAACAGGCGTCAGGATGCTTGGGACACCATCTCTTCCCTGGCCTTAGAGTTCTGCAAGTCTGCCATAACTGATTATTTTAAGATACTAGGCTTTGTCTATCTAAAGAAAGTCTAAAATATGAACTGCCTGTCCCATTCAATAGGAATAACTTTATAAAAAAGTAATGGTTTCATGGGCCTTTGACATAGCTCAGAATGGTAAGCATGGTCAACAAAAATAAATCTTGAACTAAGTAAGATATAAATAGTAAATATGACTCAGAAAATACACCGAATATTAAAATGCTTTGCACTTACTAAATATTTTCTCTTCATTTCCTCACTGTCTCTGTTAATACTCAGCATTTATAGTTGTGTCACAGATCTCACCTCTTACTCAATTTGATATCATTCCAAAGTTTTACACTCTTTCATTTGGGATTACTTAGTACAGTTTATTGAATTCATTTCTGGAAATAATAATTTCCTTTGGTTATCCTCATTCTACACATAGCGAACAGGTAAATAAATAAAAATAAATCCAAATAAATTTTGGATTATGAGATGTTTTTAATTTATTTAATTCATAAAGATGACAAAGTACATTGCTATTTATAGACTTGACACTTGTAAGAGGATTTTTTAAAAGATCTTATTTATTTATTTGACAGAGATCACAAGCAGGCAGAGAGAGAGAGGGGGAAGCAGGCTCCCCGCCAAGCAGAGAGCCTGATCCCAGGGCCTCGATCCCAGGCCCCTGAGATCATAACCCGAGCTGAAGGCAGAGGCTCAACCCACTGAGCCACCCAGGCGCCCCAACACTTGTAAGAGGATTTAAAATGACATATTTTCACTATGTCTTCCAAGTGCCTTTCCTAATCTTTGTTTTGAGGGGCTATCCTGTGTACTGCAGAATGTTTAACCACATCCCTGGTCTCTACACCTGAGATACTGGTAAAACCCCTCTTTCCTCTGGCTCTGACAACCAAAAGTGTCCACAGATATTGGCCAATGTTTCCTGGGGGATGGAAGGTGGGACATGGAATTACCCTTGGTTGATAACCACTGATCGAGAGTCCCCAAACTCCTCTGCTTAATGTTCACTAGCAACTAATTATTTTCTCTTTTCTTTTGGAAACAAATGGTATTAGCAAATTGTAGTGTCTGTTTACCCAAGTCTCAAAAATCTATGTGTATTTCTCTTGTTAAGTCTTGTCCTTTGCTTCTATTTTTGTTCTTCATATTCTTCAATATTCACTCCCTCATTCATTTGCTCTCTCATTCAACGATGTCTACTGAGCAATGAGTGACTTTATGACATGCACGATTCTTGGTGCTAAATATGTTGGTCCTCAAAAGATCCGTGTTCTCTTGGAGTTTACATTAGAGTGATACTTCTATTCCACACAGTAGTTAGGATGATTTTGGAACTGGAGAAGAGATATCACTGCGAATAGTAGAGTAGGGGACTCCAAAACTCTGTCCTTCTGTAAGGTGATGGCTAGAACTATTAGATCAACTTTTTTTGAGTTCTGGAATCAATAATAATAATAAACCTCACAATCAAGGAAATGCTTAATAAAAGAAAGAGAAGCTGAATTTTGGAAAGAGAGCATTGTGATATTTTAATTTATCTGTCTACCATCGTCCATTGTCCAGTTTGGTGGCAATTATGAAGATATAGCTCCCTATGTTCCCGAGGCAGTTTGCTGGTCCCAGAGTGGACAATATGGATCTTGAATCAAAAAACTGTGGTTGTGTATCTTGACCTGTCTAGTAGCTTCTAGTAGGTTCCTGAGGGACTGGGCTTAAGTCAAAAGCCTATAAGTGCAATTATACTCGCTACAGCTCCCTCGGGTGGGGCAAGTCATAGACAGACCGGCAACCCTGGAAAGGAAGAAGCTAGGGAAGGAAGAGGCTGGGAAAAGCTCCTTTCTATTCAGGGGAATCTAGAAAGGACCTAAGAAGCACTTCAGCTTTCACTTCTGCCAGACTCCTGCGCTCTGTGCAGGCAGCAAGCACAGGCTAAGGTAGAACCACAAATGGCCTGGCCTTGAAAGAATACCTCAACGCAGAGCCAGGCTATACAGTCTGGGGTAATTTTTTTCCTTTTGGTGTCCGATATTTAAGGAAATCTCTATCAAATTATCAGCTGACCACTAAGCTAATGAACAGAGACTTCAGTGGGCACTCCCTACAAAAAACACAATCCTGACAAAAGCAGTTTAGAAAAGTCACGAAACAAATAACTAGTGCACAACAAACAACAACAGATTTTGGGGAGGGGAGACAATCCGATTCCTAGTTACCACACTATAATAGTCAAGAGATCTAGTTATCAACAAAAAAGTTACCAGGTGTGCAAAGAAATAAGAAAGTATGGCCTAAGGGGATCAAGAGTACACTTAAATCATGACGAACACTGAGTAAGGTACGGAAGTGCTGAACCACCATATTGTACACCTGAACTAATACAACACTGCACGTTAACTAACTGGAATTAAAGTTTTTTTAAAAGGATAGCTCATTCATAGGAAACAAGGAATTAACAGAAACTGTCTCTGAGGAATCAGCCCAGACACTGGACTTACTAGACAAAATTTTCAATCAATGGTCTCCCTAGCTGACCTGGTCCATAAGTCTCCTACCTCACCCTGTACCAGGTTATGTTTTGTTCACTGTCACCAGCTCCGCAGATCATCTTATTCTTCAAAGCATCAGGCACATGTCTGTCGTAGGCCCTTCACCAGGCTGTATATCCTCTTCGGAATGTTCTGCCTCTTTGCACAGCCCAGTCTGCATATTTGGTCACAGTTCATATTCTACCTCCTCAGAAGTACTTTTCTGATCACCTGACCTAAAATAGCCATGCCCCCCACTATCAATTTTTGTTCCCCTTTATTGTTCATGTCCTCTCTGAAATTATTTTCATTAGCTATTTATTTACTTATTTATTGTTTGTCTCCCTCAATAGAATGTAAGCTCCTTGATAGCAGGTGCTCAGGTTATGACTGCAGCTCACCCAGCTAGAATAGAAAAGAAAGCCAGAGAAGGACTAAAGTATTAAATGAATACAGTTATATAAAGTGAACAAAAAATAAAAACGAGAAGCTTATGTAATTCCTGTGAAGAGTCTCCTCAGCTCAGAAATTATGCTCACCAGTTGTTCAGTGAATCTACTACAGAAAAGCCTGTCCACTAACAAGGCCTCAAATGAGGTGAGAGGGTAATGTCCAATGCCACTATGGCCTGTCATTTCAACCCTAGGAAAGGTGATACAGGGAGGGAGGTGCCCCTGGGTAAGCATCTGTCTGGTCCGGGACAGAGAGTGTGTCAGTGGGCTATAGTCTCTCTGTGTGGACCCCTGAGACCAAGAAAGCCAGGCCAATTCTGGTGGCAGTGGTGGTAGAGGTGTCCTCAAGATTTTATATTTTTAATTTTCTATATTTTTTCTATTTATTATTTGAGAGAGAGAGAACATGCAGAGAGAAGAGGCAGAGTGAGGGGAAGAAGCAGGCTCTCTGTTGAGGAGGGAGTCTGATTCGGGGTTCGATCCCAGGACCCCGAGATCACGACTGGAGACAAAGGTGGACACTTAACCAACTGAGCCACCCAGGCACCCCAGAGGTATCCTTAAGATTTTAAAGTATTCCTATCTTTGGCAGAAGAGAGTGAGTAATATAAAATGTTGCCTTGTATTGCCTTGAGGAAAGAATAAAGGGACAGCACACTAACTACTCTTTGTCTCTTCTTATTCTGCAACTTCAGACTCATTGCCCAGAGAGGAGAGTTCTCTCTGATTCTGGTAACATTCTAAAATAACCTGAAAGAAGAAATAATTCTGAAGAATTAAGTTTACGGAAAGCTGTAGGTTTACCCTATTTTCCCTATTTAGCAACAAACTACTTTTATTCTGAATGAGTATCTTCTTAGAACCTATTATATACATCTAATTTTTCAATATGTTTCAATATATTACCCCTTCCTTAGCTTCTGAAAGACACTCTAGCATACACAGTAACATTTCCCCGAGGCAAAAGGGCATGGTGATGGAGAACACTGCAGTCAAAGGACTTTGAACCCAAAGCCCTTTGAAACTCACCAGCTGGACAAGTTGACATGCTATGCCTCAGCTTCTTTATCTACAAATAGGAATAATAGTAATACCTGCGTCCAAAGGTACCTGCTCTGTAAGCATTCAATGAATGAACATAAGCTATGTGCTTAGCACCCTGCCTGGTACACAGTGCTGCTTGGAGAACGCTGGCAGCTGCTGCTGTGGCTACTCTTACTCTTATTACAGCAATATTTTTCCTTGGTGTCTTGAGTTCCTAATAAAAGTCTTAAATTATGATAGCATGCTACACCCCAGTGAGACCTTTTAAAAAGCTTTTACATAAAATGGTCCCAGCCTGATTTTCTGGAGTGCTCTTATGTGCTGGTCTATCGTTTTTCTATTTTCCTTTGTGAAACCTCTGATTTTCATTTCTACTATTGTTAGTCATCTTTCCTATCTCTATCGGCCCCTTTCCATGCTTCTAGTTTTGCAGGGCACCATAAACACTGGCAAACCGAGCTTGCTAGGCATGTGTGTGAAGTAAAAGCTAATATATTTTTTTAAAGATTCATTTATTTATTTGAGGGAGTGCAAGTATAAGCAAGCAAGGGAAGCGGGGGGAGAGGGAGAGAAACCCCAGCTCAGAGCTCAATACAGGGCTCAATCTCACAACCCTGAGACCATGACCTGAGCTGAAACTGAGAGTTGGACACTTAACCGACTATGTTCTAAACTAAGTTGAAAAAGCTCTCCTAGGAATGGAGAGAGGAAGAGCTTGACTCCATGGACACTTCTTTGGGCTCTTCAGAGGTATTTTTCCTTTGATTTCCTGATTCTTGGATAAACATAAAAAGTTGTCTGAAAATTAGGTTTCCGAGGAGTCAGAGGTATAACATAAATAAATGTTAAAATTAAAAATCCTCTAATTTATTTCAATTAAATACTCATTAAACCCCTGTGATGACTAGATGCTGGGGGAACAAAAATTAATATGGCCTTATACCTCAAGGGTTTTGCAATCTAGAAAGGAAGATAAAGCATAAGCAAATAATGTCAAGATAATATAATAAGGGGTATCAAAGATTTTCACACTGGATATTATGGGAGCCTAAAGAAAGGGTCCTTAACCTAACCTGGGGATGCGGGGAAAGCTTCTGGAAAAGGATTGTGCCTGAGGTGAGCCCTGAGAGCAGGGAAAGAAAGTCTTCTCCATACATGAGAGCGGAGAGGGAATGAGGCAGGAAGCAGCACAGTGCTCTGACAGTGCACAGGGCTGCGTGTGCGTGTGTGTAGCTAATCATTTGATATTGCTATCATAAACGAAAAGTGAGATAGGAAAAGGGGAGATACAAAGCTAGGAGTCAGACTGAGTAGAGGCCTGGACATCTCTTATAAAGAGGTGGTAAGCCTGAAGAAAACTTTAAGGAGAAAAATGGCAATTCTGAAATTTTCCTTTTAGATGTAAAACTCAGACAGCACTGTGAACAGTAAAGCAAAGCTAGAAAAGGCTGGAAAAAGACAGACCAGTGAGGTGTCTATTACAATTAATAAGCTAGAGATGGTAAAGCCTGGTTGAAGACAAAGCAGCAGTTACGGTGAGGGAGAGAGAAGGGAGAGGTCCCAGATGCATTTTAAAAGTAAAATGGGATGGCTCTGGTGACTTGCTAGATGAGGGGATGCAAGACTGAGAGGAGTAAAGGATGACCACCTGGCATTTGGCCTTGAATGACTGGTTAGATGAGAGTACAACGAACTGAGAGAGAAAAAGCACAGTTTTGTTTCATTCTTAATTTCATCTTGTTTTTAACCTTTTTTTTTGAATAGTGGGTAGAGGAAGATAAATGAATGAGTTCATGTTGAGATATGTTAAGCTTGAGTTAATTATTTTAGAGGTGAGAACTGCAGATGTAAATTTTAGAGTAATGAACAAACAGAACCAAGAAAGCAGGTAAAAAAGCCTGAGGAAACATGTGAAAAGAAGAGCAGCAGAATTGGGGTGCGATGGGCCACGGGAGAACACCGGTGCTTCAATTAAGAAGGGCAGAGAAGGATGGCCGGTGGAAGAACCTGAGAGGTCACACTGACAGGTGCGTGGAGAGATCAGTGCTGTGAATGCCAAGTATGACTTTCACATGGAGAGGTTGACAAAGAAGCAAAATACACCAGTAGCAACTGCGTTTTCTGAGCATTGGCTACTTATTAGTCACTGTGCCCTTTTTATAGATTGTGTCTCTTCTAATCCATGTGCTATCGATGATGCATCTGAAGCTCGGCAAAGTCATACAACTTACCCAAGGTCACAGGGTGAGCTGGCAGAACTGGGATCTGAACCCACATCTGTTGGATTATAAAGTCCATGTTCTTAACTCTACTGGGTGGACTTCTTCAGGATGCAACTTAAAATTATCAGAAAGAGGAATGTTCTATATTGCTTTTCCGAAAAGCAGATCTTAAGAAATGTCCAATAACCTCAAAGGAATACTTAATATCTAATGAGGTCATTACGCATTTGATCAGTTTATACAGTCAAAATAGATTATCCTGGTGATATATTTCTTCAAAAATTTTTAAAGATTTTTTATTATTTGACAGAGAGAGAGTGTGTGAGAGAGCATAGGCAGAGGAGGGGCACGGGAGGGGCAAAGGGAGAGGCAGAAGCAGGCCCCCACTGAGCAGAGAGCTTGAGGTAGGGCTCAATCCCAGGACCCTGAGATCATGACTTGAGCGGAAGGCAGATGCTTAACTGACTGAGCCACCCAGGTGCCCCTTCAAAATCTTTTTATTTCATAAATACCACACTTGTAAAATTATGAGAATAACAAAGTTTAACACTGTTTGCACTCAACTGATTCGAGCACTGTTGCAGGGAAATAACAAAGTTTAACACAGTTTGCACTCAACTGATTCGAGCACTGTTGCAGGGAAATCAAAAGGAAGGCCCTGGGCCTGGGTGCCTCAGCTGGTGAAACATCTGTCTTTGGCTCAGGTCATGATCCTGGAGTCCTAGGATCAAGACTACATAGGGCTCCTTGCTCAGTGGGGAGTCTGCTTCTTCCTCTGCCTGCCACGCCCCCTGCTTGCTCTCTCTGTGTCAAATAAGTACATGAAATCTTAAAAAAAACAAAAAAAAACCAACAAAAAAAGGAAGGCCCTGGATGGCCCAGTCAGTGTCCCGCAGAAGAAAATGAAGCACCCTGGCCCTAAGTCTGATCAGCTTTCTCACAAACATCACTACTGGTTTCAAGGAAAGCCAGATAGGGTGTGCACAGGTTAGCACAAACCTACCACAAACATGGGAAAAATTTGCTAAAATAGATAATCTTTTTTTTCTTTTCCTTTTTTTCTAAGAGATATTCTATAAAAGGTTTACTTTAGATAATAAATTATCCATCTCAACATAGAGAAGGTCACATTTGTTACAAAAGTTGCAATTTTCCTATTTCCCACTAGAGGAAGCAATGGTATTACTCTTACCATTTGGTGGATAAAAGACTGCATATTCTTCTAGTCCTAGTTTTCCTGCAAGAAAAACCATAGAAGGTTTCAATATGATTAAAATAAATCTTTAAAAAACAACTAATTTTGTGGATGTACTCATAATGGTGTTTTGAAAACTACCAGAGTTACCAGCTCCTTTGACTTCGTTTCAGGATATGGAATTAATTTGAAAATCTACCAGCTAATCTTTTGATATTAGCAAATCTTTTCCTCAAAGTCAACAGTATAAACTTAAGTATGAGCAACTGATACAAAGTAATTAAAATAACAACTGCTTTCAACTTCCTTAAGAACTTAAGAAGAGAAGCATCAATTTAGAAGCATAGACTTGTTTTGCTAACTATAAATAATTCTAATCTATTCATTAAAGTAAGTCCTAAGCTTCACAATGCCTCATTAGCTTACATGCCTTTGGAATGTACTGAAGAGTTAAAAATTAAACGTCTTAAACCATATAGTGGTAATATTTTCTGAATCCTAAAACAGTTTATGTGGTCCAAGAATGAGGTTAAATATTGGGAATCAGGATTGTTTCAGAAAATTAAAGTAATTTCACCATAATCAAACATTTAAAAGTAGTTTTAAAAAATAGCTTTCCCTCAAAAAAAACCAACCAAAATCAAAACTAGCTTTCCCTCTTAAGGTTCTGAGTTTTTTCCTGCTTTCTACTGAATATGTTAAAGTAGCTTTTATCTTGACAGTCCCCCCCACCCCTTAAACCTTTGAGTCTATTGACTAGTCTCATGCATTCTTGCACTTGGCTTTAAGGTAAGTTTTTAGTGGGGAATAAAAAAAAAAGAATTTTTTTTTTTTTTTTTTTTTTTTTTTTTTTTTTTTTGAGCGTGGTGACAGAGAGGAGAAAAGAATAAGGAGTATGAACAACTTAGGTTAGGGTGGAGGTAACAAAGATAACAAAGACTGAGCTTGTGAGTAAGGAAAGATTGGAATAATGAAAAGTGGATGTGTGAGAGAGAGAGGGAGAGATATGGATGGTACAGAACGCCAGCTGGACATTAAATATAGAGCTAGGTGAAAACCCTTGTAAATTTCTCAGTGGTAAGAGACTGGGAGCATCTGTTGTTCTACTGGAGTGACTCTGGTGAACTTCTGGATGAGGACTGGTCACCAGAAAGACCAAGTAATTATTAGAACCTTGGAATTTTCAGCTCCGTCTGCCATTTTCCAGAGAGGGAGACAAGTGCTGGAAATGAGGTCAATAACTGCTCATGCCCACCCCAGGAAGCCACCACAAAATCCCAGTAATAAGGCATTCAGAGAGGTTCCAGGTAGGAAGACACACAATCACTGGGAGGATGACACACCACCCTGCCCACGGGAGCAGAAGCGCCTATGCTCAGGACACTCCCAGACCTTGTCCTATGTATGTCTTCATCTGGCTGTTCATCTGTGTCCTTTATCATGCCTTTTTAAAAACTGGCAAATGTACATGTTTTCCTCGGTTCTGTGAGCCCCTCTAGAAAATTAATTGAATTCAAAAAGCAAGTTGTTGGACACCCCCCACCCCCCCAATCTACAGCCAACTGGTCAGAAGGACAGCAGGTTATGTAGACCTGTCCTAGGGCAGGGACTATAGTAATCAGGTTAGACAGACTTGGGAGATACAGGAGAAATAGTTTCTTTCTTTATGGGAACAGCAGAACCATCATACACAATGGGGTTATAAGCTCTCAGTGTTGGGTGTTCACCACTTAATAAAAATAAATTGGTAAAGGCTTCCAGCTGAAATCAGATCTGTTGTCAGGTGACAGCAAGATATTGAAATAGCAATATCTTGTAGGCAGCTAGTGATAAAGAAGAGCAGAAAGCCCTCAAATAGAAATTAGAGAGCTAATAGCATATAAATTACATCAAAATTTAAGGGTGGTAGACCATTCCAAGGGAAGGGATAAAGAAGGGAGAAAAGGAAGTAGAAAAAGCAAATTTGTGTGATAAACTCATAATTAGGAGGGAAAGTCAACAGATATGACAAAAACACCAATGGAGGAGAAAGAGCCAGGAAAGATAAAAGAGGCAACTCTAAGTGCTGCTTCTGGGAACCACTTGCTTGTGATTGTGATGAGTTGCTTGCGCCCTGATTTGAGTAGGAGTGAAAGCACGGTTAAAATAATCTGAGAGAAATCTTAAGTACTTTACAATAGAAAATTCAACAACACCAACAAATGTTATAAAATATAACAGACTTGGTATGACTTTGTACGTCTTAAAGAATACTCCCTTAATGTAACTAAAATTTTACCTCTTATGTATTCAACAACACCAATAAAAGCTATAAAATGTAACAGTCTTGGTATGATTTTGTAAGTCTTAGAGAATACTCCCTTCATGTAACTAAAATTTTAACTAAAAATTTTACCTCTTATGTATGATTTCGGTGGTGAAGCACTGTTGTACGCAAAATGACCCAACACAGATGTGTCCCGGGAAAAACAAAGTAATACCTGGGTACAATAGCGTAAGAAACAAACAATTAAGCACTGTTTTGTAACAGGTAATTTATTGCTATTTCCCGCTTAGGAGGAGCAGGATGGAATCTTTCCAGTTCAGTGTGGTATCTGGAAATGGGAGGAGCGCCCTCTATTGGTACACCTATGCTAAGTGTTTTAGTGGATGCTAATGTGATTTTTCACTCAAAGTTGACCCAAAGATTTCTCACTGTTAGCCTTGAACAATAGCAGATAATGTATGGTACTAAATACCATTTGATTCTTTTATTGTTTCCTATCTGGAAATGAGAAACAGCTGGGAGAAATTTAACCCAGTAACAAATGTGTAGCGGGGACCCTAGTTAACTAGAGTGGCACAGAGTCGTTTGGGAAGTGCAGGAAACTGGACCTAGAGTCTTCGCAGGAATGCAGCAGCTGGCAGTTGGGCATGTCAGGGTACAAGGGAAGGCAACTCATGGCATCTAGAAGGGAAGGCAGCTGGAGAACAAGTGGCAGCCCAATACAGGTTAGTAGCTGGTTGTTCTGCCCAGCAGGTGGAGTGTGGCATCTGCCTGGAGATGAAAACAGGAAGGGCAGAAAGTCAGAATCAAGGATATTCTTAGGAGGAACTGGGTTGCTGACATCAGCTTAGAATCTTGGGGCAAAAGGTTGATCCCAAGGTGAACGGTGACAGGAAATCTGGGTCCTGGTATTGGAAGACCTGGGATTCAAAAGATATTACTGAGAAAAGAATTGGAAATGCCAGGAGAAAGGCAGAAGTCCAGTTAATAGAATACGGGCACAAGGTCAGGGTTGGACTAGCCGCAGGAGCCAATAGAGAAACTGTAGATCCAAGGCATAAGAACGGAGCCCAGCTTTAGAAAAAAAATAGATAAGGAGATTGCACATCAGTGAGGCCTGATGGTGAAATGTATACCAGCCACTACCACTGATTTGTTTTTATTGTATTTTAAAACATTATACAAGGAATACATGGTTATGGTAAAAATTAGAAGTACAGATCATCAAATACCCCTAAGCCCAGCTGTGTTAACATTCTGATGTATATCCTTTCAGACTGCTCTTATATGTACATCCATTTTTCAAGCAGAATTATGTATGCAATTCTACAATCCATTTTTCTCAATAATATAAATATTCTCTGCTCATATTTTTTTTTTAAGATTTTATTTATTTATCAGAGAGAGAGGGGGAGAGAGCGAGCACAGGCAGATGGAATGGCAGGCAGAGGCAGAGGGAGAAGCAGGCTCCCCGCTGAGCAAGGAGCCCGATGCGGGACTCGATCCCAGGACGCCGGGATCATGACCTGAGCCGAAGGCAGCTGCTTAACCAACTGAGCCACCCAGGCGTCCCTCTCTGCTCATATTTTTAATGTTGCAGAAAATGTGTCACTATATGGATAAACAATAGTTTATTTAGCCTTTTACTGTTGAACATTTAATTTTTCCACTTTTCCCAGCTGTAACAATGCTGCAATAAACCTCCCTATAGTTAAATATCTATGTACAGCTTTATTTAACTTCCTAAAACTGGACTAGCTGTCTGGTGAAAGCAATGGGCATTTTATTTTATTGTTATTATTTTTTAAAGATTTATTTATTTATTTGACAGACAGAGATTAAATTTATTCTCTCACAGTCCTAGAGACCAGAGATCCAAAATCAAGGTAATGTTAGGGCCACACTCCCTCTGAAGCTACTGGGGGAAAATCCTCTCTTGTCTCCTCCTTCCAGTTTCTGGTGTCTCCAGGTGTTCCTTGGCTTGAAACTGTACAACTCTAACCTCTGCCTCTGAATTCACACATTCTTCTCTTCTTTCTCCTCTAGGTCTCTCTTTTTTGTTGAAGTATAGTTGACATACAATGTTATATTAGTTTCAGGTGTATAATATGGTGATTTCACAATTCCAAACATTATGCAATATTCACCTCGTTAAGTGTACTTACCTTCTATCACCACACAAAGTTATTATAATACTAATGACTATAACCCTTATGCTCTACTTTTAATCCTTATGACTTATTTATTATACAACTGGAAGTTTTCACCTATTTTGCCTATCCTCCCACCTCTCTCCTGTCTGGCAACTACCAGATTGTTCTCTGTATTTATAACTCAGTTTTTGTTTTTCGTTCATTCATTTGTTTTGTTTTCGTAGTTCCACATAGAAGTGAAATCATGTGGTTTTTGTCTTCTCTCCTGACTCATTTCACTTAGTATAATACCCTCTAGGTTCACTCATGTTGCTGCAGATGAAGAGTAATGAGTGGGTAAAAAGGGTGTGGTATATAAATACAATGGAATATTACTCAGCCATAAAAGAGTGAAATCTTGCCATTTGTATAGCATTTCTGATAAATTCATTTTGTGTTAAAATCATTACCTATCTGGAATTTATTTTGACACTGCACTGCTAGAGCTCTAATTAGAATTTGAACTCCACCACTTACTAGTTGTGTGGCATTGGGAAGTTACTAGATTTCGTGGTGTTTCAGTTTCCTCACATGCAATATGCATACCATAAGATCTACATCAAAGGCTATTGTAGGGCTTAATTAACATACATAAAGTGTGTTGGGGTGCCAGAGTGGCACAGTCAGTTGAGTATCTGACTCTTGATTTTGTCTCAGTTCATGATCCCAGGGTCATGATATCAAGTCCTGTGTCAGGGGGAGTCTGAGAGTCTCTCTCCCTCTCCTTGACACCCCCCCCCCCGCCCCGCTTGTGCTGTCTCTCACTCTCTCTCTAAAACAAACAAATCTTTAAAAAAAAAGTGTGCAGAACAGTGCCTAGCACACGGTGAATATTATCAAGATGTTAGCTAGTATTACTACTACTATTACTTTAATTTTAATCTATATTCTGTATTTCCCCACTCACTAGTATATTTTACTTGGTTTTTATTTATATGGCTCAAGACTGTCATGTTTCTTCAAATTTAAATTTTCTTTATCCCCATTTCTGGAAAATTCTCAGCCATTATCTTTTTGAATGATGCCTTTACTCCATTCTCTGTTAACTTCTACTTGACTTCTGTAAGATGTGACTGAGCTACACTTACTTGACCTGCCATATTTAATTACTTTTATTCTGTGCTCTATTCTCAATGATTTCTTTTCTTTTTTTTTTTTTTTAAGATTTTATTTATTTGACAGAGAGAGATCACAAGTAGGCAGAGAGAGAGGGGGAAGCAGGCTCACTGCTGAGCAGAGAGCCCGACGTGGGGCTCGATCCCAGGACCCTGGGATCATGACCTGAGCCGAAAGCAGATGCCTTAACCCACTGAGCCACCCAGGTGCCCCTCTGAATGATTTCTATAGATGTTATCTTTTAAAATCAGTTCACTAATTCTTTCCTTCTGTTTCTATTATGCCCTGGACACTCTTCTAGGTGCCTGGTGTTTGGGATATAACAAAGGAAACAAGCAAACAAATTAAAAAAAAAACAAAACACCTCTCTGTGGAGCTTAATTATGGTGGGGGTAATAAATAGCAAACATAACAAATAACTGCATGATATGGTATTTTAGGTTGTAGGTGTTATGGAAACACAGTAAACGGGAAATGGGAAAGGGTTGCCATTTAAGAGCAAGGGCTGAGAACTTTCTCATACTGTTGGTGAGAATGTAAGCGGGGGTAGCCACTCTAGAAAATAGTATGGAGGTTGCCCAAAAAGTTGAAAATAGGGCTACCCTAAGACCCAGCAATTGCACAACTGGGTATTTACCCCCAAAATACAAATGCAGTCATCTGAAGGGGCATCTGCATCCCTATGTTTATAGCAGTAATGTCCACAATAGCCATATTATGGAAAGAACCCACCAGGTGTCCATCAACAGATAAATGGATATATATATTATTCATACACACACACACACACACATAATCTCCACACGATGGTATACTACTCAGCCACCAAAAGAATGAAATCTTACCATTTGCAATGATGTGAATGGAACTAGAGGGTATTATGATAAGTGAAATAAGTCAATCAGAGAAAGACAGTTATCATATATTCTCACTGATAAGGGGAATTTAAGAAACAAAACAGAGGATCTAGGGAAATTGAGGGAAAAGTAAAAGAAGACAAAACCAGAGAGGGAGACAAACTATAAGAGACTCACAATCATAGGAAATAAACTGAGGGTTGCTCAACGAGACAGGGGTGGAGGGATGGGGTAACTGGGTGATGGACATTAAGGAGTGCACGTGATATAAGGCGCACTGGATATTATATAAGACTGATGAATCATAGGCCTGCTGAAATCAGTAATATATTATAAGTCAATTAAATTTAAATAAAAAATGTCTAAATGTTAAAACAAAACAAAACAAAAACAAAGTGCTCAGGGTAGAAATCATTGAGAAGATAACTTTTTTTTTTTAAGTTCAGTTAGCCAACATATAGTATATCATAAGTATTTGTTGTAGTGCTCAACGATTCATTAGTTGTATGTAGATAACATCTAATCAAAGACTTGAAAGAACTTGAGAAAGTTAACATACAGATATCCAGGGGTAGAGCATTCCAGGCAGAAGAGTCAACAATCTAAAAGCTGCTAAGGCTGGACAATGCCTGATATATGAGAGGAACACCATGAATACAACTGTGGCTGGAGCAGACGAGTGGGAAGAGATACGTGGGAAAAGTAAAGAGAGATGGAATTATGCAAGGCATTGCAGGCCACTGTCAGGATACTGGCTTTCATTGTAAGTGAAATGGAGAGCCACTGCAGGCAGGGTTTTCAGCAGCGGAGTATAATGATCTAACTGATATTTTATAAGGATCACTCTAGCCACTGTGAATAAATTGGCCATGGGGGTGGGGCAGGGGCAGAAGGACGGAGACCCTTTAGGAAACTACTGATAAGAGCCTGGACTAAGGTGGTAGCAGTGTGTGCTGGGCACTGGGATGTGCCCCCCAGATTCTCTTTAGGAATAAAGGAATTCGCTGCTAGTGGTGCTGAAGCAGACGATCCTCAACTACCCTCAGCAGTCAGCTCCTTTCAGGGAGTGCCTCTGCTCAAGAGAGCTATTTTGTTCAAGGATCATGCCCCTTTCCTGGAATGGCCTGCATCCAATGACAACTGATACTTGGCAAAAAGGTCTGAACTTGCTGCCCCCATCTCAGGATTAGCTGAGGCTTCCATTTATACTATTGCAACTAGACTTCTTCCTCTGCTCAATCCTGCTTTATTCATTGCCATTCTACAGGTGTTGATCGTAAGAGCACTCTGTAATAAATCTTTGGCATGCTAATCTCAATTTGGGTCTCCTTCCCTGGGAACTCATCTTGCAACAGAGTGAAAGTGGGAAAAAATGGTCAAATTCTAAATATAATGTCAGAAAAATAGGAATCAAGAATAATGCCAAGTGGAAGGATGTTTGATTTGAATAAGTGTAAAATGGGGTTACCATTAACTGAGATAGGGACAGCTGAGTGGAACCATTTGGGGATGATTTCAGGGCTTCAGTTTTCAACGTACTGTATTTCAGGTATCTGCAAAATACCTAAATGAGG
Organism: Mustela erminea; assembly: GCF_009829155.1. NCBI lineage: Eukaryota > Metazoa > Chordata > Mammalia > Carnivora > Mustelidae > Mustela > Mustela erminea. Next base: position 118,682,097 of record NC_045615.1, on the reverse strand, counting down.
TATTGAATAGGCAGTTGGAGATACCAGTCTGGAGTACGGGAGAGAAGTTTGGACTCAGGTATGAATTTAGAAGTTATCAACATACAGATGATAATGAAAGTCACAAGATAGTTGAGCTTGGTGAAATCAGCAAGTGAGTAGGTATTACTAGAGAAAAGATCAAGAACTGAGACCTGGGACACTTTAACCAAAGATATGAGGGAGAAGGGAAGGAACCAGTCTTGGAGGTTGAGGGGTAACCAAGAGAGGTGAATTTCCCATGATGCTAATGAAGGGTCTCTTTAGGACCTCTCATTTGGATGGATCCCTTTGAGTGCTGGGAATTGCTGGGAGGTGTAGTGTCCTCTAAGTAAGGAGGGCAAGTCAGGATGTGACCAGAAAACATTTCTAAGTATGAATTTCTAGTAAACTGCCTAATAAGATCTCAGAAAAAGGGGACCTGACACTCTGTTCTAATAATTAATTATGATTTTCCCTCTTCTTCTAAACCATTATGCATTTGCTTACCTAATTACGATTTATTTGTAATATATTTTCTATCTTTAAAGGGTTTCCCAAATTATATAAACTTTAGTTCCCAAAATGCTAGATTTGCCTCTGGTGACCAGTAAAGTAAGAGAAGAACCAAAAACAGTGTAGTGTCTTAAAAGCCAAGTGAAGAAAGGGCACAATTAGGTCAAATGCTGTTGAGAGATCAATTTAGAAGAGGAATGGCCATTGGTCATTAGAATTAGTTATTGGGGACCTTCACAAAAGCTGTTTCAGCTCAGAAGGTAGAACACCATATACAGTGTTCAGTATCTGACTTTTTTTTAACTTAATAATGAATTTTAGAGATCCTTTCATACCAGTACATATGAATATATTGCTGCTTTATATAAAGCTACTTCATTTTAAGAGCTGTACTGTATTTCATTATAGATATATACCATAATTTAATGGGTTAGTCACCAATAAATGAACATTTAATAAATTTTCAACTTTATGCTATTTCTGGCAGAGCCAAAATAATTTGCCTTTTACTGTGTCATTTTCACATATATATGAATATCTCTGTAGGACAAATACATAGAAATAGAACTGTCCAGAGGATAGGTGCATTGAAAACTGTGATGAACTGTGATAAAAGGTTATGTAGTCACATTATTTGGTATCTTCTATCCAGAATTTCTTTATATTTACAGTGTGAGTGAACTCAGTCTCTTTGTCATCCAACTCTTTATTTTCCACTGTATATTCTAACTGATTACTTCTCATTTTTAAAAGAGTAAATAATTTTAATTTTTTTTGGGTAAACATATATTTAACTGAATTATTTTATTAGTTCTAATAGCTTTCAGTTAATTCCTTTGAATTTTTATGTATCTATACTTGATAATAATTTTATATTTTTTCTAATATCTGTAACTCTAATTTATTTTTCTTATCTTGTTCATTGGCTAGAAATTCCAAAATGATTCATGCTCTTTCTTTGCTTTAGTGGGAATATCTCTAGTATTTCAACCTTAAGTAACATTAACTTATGTTAAGATGGCAAAGGTTGGTTTCACACAAATATTATACGTCATGAAAAATACTTCCATTCTTTTATATAAAGATTACAGAAAAAAAGGATGTTAAGTGTATAACAGTGTATATATACTTAACACTACCAAACTGTACAGTTAGAAATGGTTAAGATAGTAAATTTTATGTTGTGTTTTTTATAAAAATGTAATAAAATAGTTGTTACTAAATACAGTTTCAAATATGTTTTGGGCATCTATTGACATAATCATATCTTTTTTGTTGAGATATAATTAACTCATAGTAATATTATAACAGTTTCAGGTATACAGCATAATGAGTCAATATTTGTATATACTGTAAAATGATCATAATTATATAATTTTTATTTTTAGACCTATAATTGTGATGAATATCTGCCAATAATTTAGTAAAATCACTAAGTTCTAAAAAATCCCAAATCTATAAAATTTTATCAAATCAGTAAATAACATTAATCCTTTCTCCTGTCAAACTTTCCTGTACCACCATGGTAGATAAAATAATGCTCCCCCAAGAAACACCCACATCTTAATCTCAACTTGGGGCTTGGTCCCAGGACCCCAGTATCATGACCTGAGCCAAAGGCAGATGCTTAATCGACTGAGCCACCTGGGTGCCCCTTAAGTATTTTTTTTTTTTTTAAGATTTCTTTCTATTTATTTTTGAGAGATAAAGGGAGTGTGTGCACGCGTTAAGTGGGGGGAGGTGTAGAGGGAGAGGAAGAGAGATAATCTCAAGCCAACTCCAAGCTGAGAGTGGAGCCCAACGTGGGGCTCCATCCCACAACCCTGAGATCAGGACCTGAGCTGTCACTAAGAGACGGATGCTCAACTGATTGAACCACCCAAGTATCCCAGGAAGGGATTATTCTAGATTATTTTGTTAGGTCCAACATAACCACAAGGATCCTTGTAAATGAAGGAAAGAGGGAACAGGGTCAGAATGAGAGAAATCTGAAGATACTATCTGTTAGCTTTGAAGATGGAGAAAGGGACCATGAGCCAAGAAATACAGGTTTATCTTAAAAGCTGGAAAAGGCAAGGGAATGTATTCTCCTTCAGAGCCTGTAAAAGGAACACAACTCTGACAACACTTTGATTTTAGCCCACTAAATCTCATTTTAAACTTCTGATCTTCAGAACTGTAAGAAAATATACTTGTTTTAAGCCACTATATTTGTGGTAATTTGTTACAAAAGCAATAACAAAATAATACAATTAATATAACTAATACAGTAACATGGCTAATATAATAATAAACCAATGCAACCAATAATAAATTAATATAATTAAAGTAAAATAATGCAAAAGGAAAATATACTTAATCTTTCTAGCATTGCCTGGAAAGAAAACAATTTCTAAAGAAATGTTCATATTAATTCTCCCTCAGCAGCTGGTGGGAACATACTAATGTTAGGAGAAGATCTGTGCTTAAATATAAGCACAGATATAAGCCCTGAGTCTCTGTTGCCCTAGAGAAGACAAGATATCTGAGACCGCTCTAGAGAGAATCCTGGTGACTGTAAGGTGATAATGCCAGAGGTGGTATGTCAGACATTATGTTCTGATGGGCCACCCTAGCATACAAGCAAAGATCTGCCAACTTCCATTCTAACCTGGGTTGTTTTAGCTTCTGAGATTCCAAATTTGTATCTGTAAGGAAGTAACAGTTTAGTTGTAAATTTGCTATAAAATTTTGTGATTATATAAAGACAACAATTTCAATTAGCCAGACACTAACTAGCAAATTAACTAGGAAGTTTAATTTTGATTACTTACTAATTAAGTGAAAACTGAACTTTATGAGGATAAGGCTATACATGGTAATGATTTACTTTATGTACGAGAGCTGTAAGAAACTGCATTGTGATTCCCAGCTATTGTTTATACAGCAGAATTACATCTAAAATGTCCACATATAGCTATAAAAGATTTACTTGAGCCTATAGTTTTCTTCAGTCTCTTGAATACATATTTATGGTGAATGTTTCTAAGAAGTAAGTTATTTATGTAATAAAAAGCACATAAGGAGCAATTGATATCAATTAGAAATCACTTTAACTTAGAATTATTACACAATTTTTTTCATTTGCAGCTTTTGCATTTTTATTCAAACCAACTTAGAGAATTTTAAACGATACATTTTCAAAAAAGATTCTTTAAAACACTCTTCATTGATTCAAATTTTCATAAATTAAAGGGCAAAATTTACAAGGACTTTGAAACTGGGCAGCCCTAACCTGGGGTCATGGTAGCTGTACTGAACTTGGGCTCTGAGCCTCTGCTTCTCCACTGGGAAAAACGTGAATAAACCTGCCTTATGGTTTTCGGGTAATTCTTATGGGTTAGAATAACTAATAACATAATATAATATATAATATTATTATGTATAATATATAGCTAATAACATAACTAATTCTTATGGGTAAGAATTAGTTATGAAATATATAAAGTATCTAGAGCAGATCCTGGAACTTAACAGGCAATGCATAAATAAATGACAAAAGGACTGACAATCTCTCTTGCAATGATTGGAGAATACTGGGAGAAAAATAAAATACAAAGCTTTTTTCTGGACTAATTTCTTGCTTAGGTATTGGCTCTCATCTTCTTATCACATTCTTTTAGAGAAAAACAAACATTTAGAATCTTTCCCTTCTCTGTCTCCCTGGCTTCCAACCTATACATTCTTTCTGTATGACTAATCTGAATTCCTGGAACCATCAAGCTTGTAACTACCAAAAACCTGAAAATCTGGTCATTCTTGAATCTTACATTTCTCGCAACTTGCATATTTAGCCAGTCACCAAAATCTTCCTTTGATAGTTGCTCTTCCTTCCTTCATTCTCCCCTTCCTTCCCTTCCACCTTCCACAAGTATTTATTGAACTCATACTGTGTGGCAGGCACTGGTTAAATTTATTGCATGTCACTTGGTAAAATCAATGGGAAAAATAATGCAGACATGAGGGATAATGCACGCACACATGCACAAGTATATACTGGGAGAAGTTTGCTACTTAAATTAGGACCTGAAAGTAGTCAGGAAGAAGTAGTCAGTACTCGGGTAATAAGGCTTTTGGCAGAAGAACAGCTCCTGGGAGCACATAGGTAAGCCTGGAGTTTAAGGGAGAGGTCCAGAAAATGGGGAGTTGTTAGTACATGGGTGATATAAAGATGTGAGAATAGATGAGATCACCAAAGGCAAAGACAAAAAGAAAAAAGAGAACTGAAGACTTATCCTTGGGGTACTCCAGGATAAGACACTGAGAGGAGGAGAAACCAGCCAAGGGGAATGAGAATGCCAGCTAGTAAAACAGAAGAAATCAAAAAGCAAAATATCCTGGAAGAGAAGAGAAGAAAGAGAAGAGATGAGGAGACTGGATGATTCGCCAAATGAGATGAGGAAGAGGAGAGATGGAAACTCAACTAATGGGACTCAGCAATGTGAAGTCACTTGTGACTTTAGTGGAATAGCTGGGCAAAAAAAAAAAAAAGTAATAAAGAAGGATACAAGAGACAACAGGAGGATAGAAATGGAAAACAATACGGATTTTTTTTTTTTTAAAGACATTATTTATTTGAGAGAGAGAGAGAGCACGAGCACAGGCTGCTTGCTTATGACCTGAATCAAAGGCAGACTTGTAACCCACTGAACCACCTAGGTGCCCCAATATCTATGGATTTTTTAAAAGAAGTTTTGCTGAATAAGAAAACAGAGGAATGGGACTGTAGCTGGAAGGACTAGGGATCAAGAAAGATTCTTGCTTCAGGGTGTCTGGGTAGCTCAGTCAGTTAAGTGCCTGACTTCGTTGACCTCTCAGGGTCCTGGGATTGAGCCCTGTATTGGGCTCTCTGCTCAGTGGGGAGTCTGCGTCTTCCTCTACCTCTGCCCCTCCCCCAGCTCATGCTCACTCTGTCTCTCTCAAATAAATAAATCTTTAAAAAAAAAGATTTTTGTTTCATTTTATTTTGCTTTGCTTTTTGGATGAGAGGAATAACAGCATATTTGTATACTGAGAGGAGTGACCCAATAGATACGAGAAAATGGACAATAGAAAAACTAACAACTGCACTGTTGCTGAGTACCTCTTTTGAGGTTAGTGGTCATGAGCATAAAGCACAGCTGATTATCATGGTTGCATGTTTTTCTCTGGCCACATTCAAAAGCATACTGCTGTCACAGAATTGGTAAAGAATTGTATTTAACCAGGGTTAAGGTTTGGTCAGGTCATTACTACTAGACAGTAGGAGGAAGGCAAGGGAGTTGAACATGTATTCAAGAGGAAGTGATTATAATGATGGATAGATCATGGTACTGACATTTCTTTATTTGTCCTCTCTTGTCTATTCACACAGACCTTGCTCTCTAACAGGTGCTCATTAACACTTACCTGAGCCACTGGAGCTGTTCATTGCTGTGCTAATCTCTCCTCACCAGTCACTGTATATAAGTGGTTCATGTGCATTTTTGTTTTTTCCATTCTCCTCCTAATACCTTGCCTTTAAGAACCAGACATTTCTGTTCTGGAGTCACCACTAAACTGTACTACGCCTAGAATTTATGTCTACTTTAACTGTATTTGCATGGAACATTACACAGACTTAGAGCATTTATCAAATTATAACTGTGTATTTGCCTTTCCCTTCATTTTCCACTAAAATGTGAGCTTAATAAAATCCTTTTACGTGGCACCAAACACAGTGCCTGTATCAGAACACACTCAATATAATGTGACATGGATACATGAACAAATGATATATGATTGCCCTTCGGCCTTCCTTAAACTCCATTCAATGGCATTAAAATATCTGTAAGTATAGCATACTCTAATATATCTGTATGGCTGAGTATATGCTAGATAAGCCAAACATAGGATAGAAGATCTGTCACACAAGAGAATGAGTAAATCCCCATGTATTCCCTTTACTATACAGGGATTCTTCCTTATGGATATTTTATATACTTTGGGCCACAAGTTAACTTTTATAGGTTTTCATGATTTCTTAGAACCCCAAAATGATTAAATTACCCAATTTACTTCTGTGGAATAAGGAGCATCTTCTGTATGAACACATTTTAAAGTTGGCAATTTAAAATTTTCAACATCACAAAGTATTTTTAAGAATTTCATGCAAAATAAAAACTAACTAAATTTTGGAACTAAGCTAAACTGAACTAAAAAGTTTACCTCTTACTTGAAGCATTATTTGTATAATAGTGTTGTTGCCTATAAAATTTAGGTAACTAGCATGAGACACTTGGGAACAGTGCCTGGTGTTTCCTTGTAACATAGGCCCAGATTTCCCTTAAAAAGAAAACCTACTGGAGCTTTTCTAATCTATCTATGGACACAGCAATGTCACATGTCATCTAACTTTGTAGTCTAGTCACAAAACTCAATAAATGGCTTAGGACTCAGGGCGTGGCCAGAAATATTAAATTCATTTTATTATCATCAACAATTTCCTCACATAACAGTTATGTAGCTAGACAGTTCTGCCAAAGGAAAGCCTATAATTAACGATTAAAAAACAAAACAAAACTATGCCTTCTCTCTCTCACACACACACATACACGCACATCTATGAATAATTTTTTTCCCAGAGAAAAATCAGAATTCAATTTCTGATAATAGAATATTGTTTTCAATACATACAATTACATATATTTTTACTACATAAAATGAACTTTTCTTTAGTGAGACTAATTATAAAATAAATCATTAAAAGGTATAATCATGGAAAGTGTTTCCTTAACTTATCTGCATAATTCCCCAAGACAAAGCTTATGTATTATAATTATTCTTTTCCTTATTTTATAGGGATAAATATCCACATGAAAGCTTATTTAGTATTATTCCTGAAGTTCTAAGAGTAGCAAAAGCCATGAGATCTATGGCTGAAAAAAATTACATAAAATCTAAAAAAAAAATACAATCGGGACTGGACTATTGATAAGAATAAAAAATAAAAGTTAATGCACACTCCTACAGTATCACTGTCTGTGATATGAATTAATAGCCAACGCTTTACATAAATACCTTAAAATAATTTCAAAACATTTTTAATGTTGTTTTTGTCTCCTTAACTAGGATAGAATGTAAGCCCATCAAAGGTAATATAATTTATGTATAATATAGAGATCAATAAAGATCAATAAATAATTACTGATGATTACTCTGCTTTTCTCAGAGAACACATCCATTGTTCATAAATAATTCTGTTTGTCAGACTTAGAGTCACTTACAAGTTTTCCATGTTTGTGTGGGAAAATGAGTATCTTTCTATATCCCCCCGCTTAGCCATAGGGAATATGTTCCAAGACCCCCAGTGGATGCCAGAAACCACAGGTAGTACAGACCCTGTGTACATATACTATGTTTTTTCTTACATATAAATATTATGATAAAGTTTAGCTTATAAATTAAGCATAATAAGAGATTAAGAACAATAACTCAAAGAAGAACAATTGTAACAATACTCTGCAATGTAAGTTATGTGGATATGGTCTATCTCTCAGAAAAGGTCTTGTACTGTACTCAGCTTTCTTCTTTTTGTGAGTATGTGAGATAGTGAAATGTCTACGTGATGAGATGAAGTGAAGGGAATGATGTAGGCATGTGATGGAGCCTCAGGCTACCATTGACCTTCAGACTATACAGCAGAAGGAGGATCATCTGCTTCTGGACCACGGTTGACTATGGGTAACTGAAACCATGGAAAGCAAAAGTGTGGATAAGCAGGTACCACTGTACCTTCAAGGGTTAATTCTGGAACTTATTTCAAGAAATTGTTACAACTCTCATTTCAAAGGATACCCTTACTGATTCTGTTCACTGAAGGAAGCAGATTTGTTACCTGGCAAGTCCCTTTCACCACCCCTAAAAAGCTTTTGTAATTGTAACTTGAAACTGACAATCCTCTTCTCCCCAGTCACCAAAGGGGATGAAATTGTCAACTTTACACTTTCTCTTTATACTTTACCCACACGCTGAAGTAGAATAGTCAACATGTTATAAATCATGTCATTACCGATCTTTAGTTGATTTTATAATATATTTATTCCTGTGTTTAGTGTTGTAACAATTTCATGTTTCAAATAATTTGCACAGGAAGGACCAAAAAATTTAACAAGTTAAATTAAAAATTTTGCCAAGCAGTAGATATTTAGTTTGTTTGGTTTCATTTGTTTTATATCTTTAATATTGAGTAACATTAACTGATCTGTTTCCTTTAGGAGTGAGTTCACAAAAAGGATCTATCACATCTAAACCTAAACTCAACTTAAGGAAATCTTGAGCCCTGTATAACGACAGCCAATAATTCCTAAAATTAAGACTTCAGATAAAAGAAGAAATCTTCCTTCTCAACAATGAAAAAAAAAAATCAAACCGCATCAATGGAAAAACATATGATGTTAAGATAAGCATTTTCATTCAGTATCTACAGCATGGTATGCACTGGGACTAACACTGAGGACCAAAACACTATGGAATTTATATAGGAGAGACAATCTTAAATAATCAAGCCATAAGAAGAGCTATAAATATAAGGCATGAAAAGTACTACATAGTACCTTAAAAGCACACTTCAGATGGTCATGACCCTGTTGTGTGTGTTTGTGTAGGGAAGTAAGGTGTAGGTCAGGGAAGGTATATGTCAGGAACTGATATTTTAGCTGAGAGCTAAGGGAAAAATGGGAATTTACTTGGTGAAGAGGAGAGGGTAACGTCTGTCACATCAAAGGAACTGTAGATCTGATGGCCCTGGGGTAGAAAGGAACACAGGGAACTTGAGGAGTGAAACAATCAGTAGTTGGAACACACTGGGCCAGAGAGTTCAGGACAGAGGTAAGCAATGCAGCAGGGGAGCTGGGCCAGGCATGTAAGGTCATATAGGCCCCATGAGGGATTCTGGTCTTTCTTGGTTTTAATCATACAAGTGGCATGAATTGATTGGTGTTTTTAAAAGACCACTCTGGGCAATCAGCTAAGAAAAAGAAACAAAAGACATCTGAATAGGCAGAAAAAAAAAGTCTTATTTGTAGAGACAGGGAAACTGAGGGGACCCCATGAGAAAAAAGAGTTGCTTTATTTTTTCCCCTTTGCTTCTTTTCCGGCTTCTATTCTTACTAGGACCTGCACCCCTGCTCTATGCATGCCTTAATGTATGTCCTCCTCATAAGGGATGAAGGGTTAATGATTTCTTTGGAGGCTTCCAGCCTGACAGATACCATCTAAGGAATGACCAGGTGAGGCCATCATGTGCATATTCCAGACCACTGTCACTGAGCACCTTGACACTAAAACCTTCTGGCTCTAGGGAATAAGTGACTATGATGGACACTCGGACCCTGTCCTTGTTTTGACCAGTTCCTGGATGCCTGAGAAGACACGTGTTCCAGACCACAACGTCAATAAAAACCCGGGGCCCCAAACACAGGCTCCCTTGTTTCCTCTCGGAGGTTCCCAGACACTATCTGATCTGCTCACTCTCTCTCTTTCAGTAAACTCTGCTTTTGCCTCCTGCTGGTTCGAGTTTGATTTCCATCCCGCGTGCCGCCAAGGACCTTCTTGGCTGGTCCTAAGGACTCCCTCTGGGTCCTCAGACCCAGCTTGCCTGCATCATCTTGGAGACCATAAAAGGACCCACAGAGGAACATCGGTAACCCCCAGATTGAGTCTGCGAAGCACAACTTGTCTTTTGGGAACTGGTAAGTTCCTCCTCTTGGGAACAGAGCTAGTTTAATGTTGATGTAATTTTTGTCTCTGTGCTTCTCGTTTTCCTCCTTCATTCTCCAGGAGGAAGAAAAACTGGGAAAACTGGTCTGTGAGGCTGCGTTTCTTACTCCCCACTCTCTCTGTGCTCTGAAACTTTTTACTCTGGCTTTCAGACAACTTCAAGGCTATTAGTTGTCATGGGGGACTGAGTCACTCAGCTCTAAAGAAAAGGGACACTTGTTCCTTCCCGCCGAAAGGTGTTCTGAGACAACTAAGGACCAAGGGGAGTATCAGAGATTATTTGAGACAGGTGTGGTCCCATAGAAAAACTTCTGCCCAACCATGGTAATCAATTTTTGGCTCACTCAGGGATATGCAGGCATGTGTGTGCACGTGTGCGCACACACACACACACACACACACACACACACACACACACACAATAAAGAGTGGTCCTGGTGTCTCCAGTGGCAGTGGGTTTTCAGCTTATAGGGATAAGACACATGGCATCTTGTTGGATAAGGGAGGAGAAATGTGGCAAACTAGAATCTTTTGCACCCTTTTGCTCAATATGCCAGACCCTATCACTCCTCTACACCTGTATCTATCCCTCTGAATTTTTGCCTTTTTCACCCACTGTTCACCCCATCATTGAGGAATTACATTGTCTGACCATAGTATTCAGCATTAGCAGACTTCTCTATCCTTAAGAGATTATCTTTCCTTTTGGTTTCTAGGAAACTCCATGGCTTCTGATTCATTTGGCTGGGGCCACTGTAGCCAATGACTTTTTCCTCTGCCTTAGATCTCTGGCATTCTGAACAATATTATCCTAGAATCTTATCCTCCCTGTGCCCTAATCTGATTCCTTGCTTACAGTCCTAAATGGGAGCAAGAATGAGCATTCCCACAGATTCCCATTTGTTTCTTACATGATTAGGCACAATTTATGCTGAGAAGTTGAAAAAGAAGTTAATATTCTACTGTAATGGGGCTTGGTCCCAGAATCACTTGGGGACCAAGAAACCCAGCCTGCAAATGGGATTTTCAATTACAGTACCATTTTACAGCTTGATTTATACTGTAAGAGGGAAAGGAAATTGAATGAAGTACCTTCTGGGTTACCTTTAAGGCCCTGTATCAGGACCCCAAAGGACAATGTAGTTTGCATGGCCTGAGTTCCTAAATCAGTGGAGGCACTTGACATCCTGGAACTGATTTTGATGTTTGATCTGACTTGGGGGAAACCTGCAGACCTTATCATCTCATTGCTGCACTTTAGAGGAGGGAATGAGACCATGCATAGTTAAGCCAGTTAATTCAATAAAGTAAGGAAAGAAACTCAAGGAAAGGATGAAAATCCAGCTTTCTTTAGAGGCTCTCTGGTGGAGGCTTTCCAGAAGTATACCAATACAGATGCCAATTCTCCAGAAGAGCAGTCACTGTTCACTGCATTTTATCCTGCAATCTACAGTAGATATCAGGGGGAAATGACCAAAGGCAAATGGTGGGCCTCAAACTCCTATGAACCAATTATTGGATATGGCTTTTGCTGTCTTTAATAATAGAGACAGGGCAGAGAAGGAGAACAAGTTTGTCCAACATAAATACCATGCCCAACTTTTGGCCACAGCACTGGTGATCACTGTATATGGAAACCTGTGAAGCCGGACTTGGGCAAAGGCACACCAGAGCCCCCCGCTCACAAAAGGCTGGGTCTCAATCAATATGCCTTCAGTAAGATGGACAGTCACTGGAAAAAGGATCATCCCCATCTTAGAAGGAAGGTGGGTTCAGTCCCAAAACTTTTGCTGGCCAAAGTTATGGAAGACTGAAGGGTCCTGAGCTCTCCCTATGACTCTTCCTGAACATCTCAACATAATATACCAAGAGCCTCGGGCCATCTCTGATGGGGAAAGTAAGGATATTGAGTTTTTATTGGACACAGGAGCCATTTACTCTGTCCTGACTCAGCCTAATGGGCTTCTACCCCAGCACTCCTGTATAGTTACTGGAATAGATGGATGGCCACAGGTGGAACAATCTACTTGTCCACTAGCTTGTGGCATGGGCTGTCTCTTGTTTTCACATAGCTTTCTCCTGACACCTGAATGCCCTACTCCCTTACTGGGAGCAACTCACTTGTTAAGCCACAAGCTATCATCCAAATAGGACTGACAGACCCAAATGTAGACAAAACAAAGTTTATAATGATAATGGCCTGAACATGCAAGTGGTAAATAACATTTATGTGCCAGACAGTATACCATCCCATATTGCAATCAGAGTAATGCCCAATGTATGGGAAACAGAAGTTCCCAGGTGAGCCAATGATGTTTTACCCATTGTTATCTCCCTAAGACAACATGTAGAATATTCTTAGAATACCTAAAAAGGTATTCAGCCTCTAATTAAGAAATTTTTGAAATATGGGTTATTAACTTCTTGTCAGTCACCTGCAATATCCCCATTCTACCGGTTAAGAAGCCAAATGGGAAGTACTGTTTTACCCAGGATTTGAGCGCAATTATGGAGGCAATGATTTCTATTCATCCTATAGTCCTTAACCCTTAATACTATACTGACACAAGTTCCTCCAGATGCAAATTAGTTTATGGTATTAGACTTAAAGGATGCTTTCTTCTGCATATCAGAACACACTGACTCCCCATTGCTTTTTGCTTTTGAATGGACTGATCCTGATACTTGTGAGACCTCTCAGCTGATCTGGACAGTGCTGCCTCAGAAATTCACAGACAGCCCAGATTTGTTTGGGAATGCATTAAAAAAGGGAATGGCGGGGGGAGCAGGGGGATTTACAACTGATTAATGGAACTCTACTCCAATATGTGGGTGATATATTGACTGCCAGCCCAACAAAAGAGGATTCTGATGAAAACACAACCCTCACCCTTAACTTCTCAGGACAATGGGGATAGAGTACCTCTCCAAAAAACCCAGACTTCTAAGGAGAAGGTTCAATATCTGGGCTATGTCCTCACTCCAGGGGCACAGACACTGGCCCAGAACAGAAAAATCAGCCATACTGAATATTTTAATACCTCAAGCAAAAAGGCAATTGAGAACCTTCTTAAGTGTGGTAGGCTTTCGTTGCATTTGGATTCCAGCCAAACTCCTTTATAAAGCATTGGAAGGTAGTGATTTAGAACCCGTGGAATGAAATGATGACTGCCACCAAGCCTTCAAAGGTATGAAAGAAAAACTGAGCACTGTTCCTATCTTGGGCTCCCAAACAGGAAAAACCCTTCACCTCATATGTGTGAGAAAGAAAAAGAATAGCTTTGTGTGTCTCAGCTCAAACATTCAGACCCATTCCTAGACTAGTAGCTTCTTTCTCTAAACAATTAGTTCTGTTAGCAGAAGGATGGCCAGAATGTTTATGAGCAGTGGCTGTGACTGCCCACCTAGTTGGAGAAGCTAGCATATTTACTCCAGGAAAACATCTGGATATCAGGATTCCATATCAAGTCCAAGGGGTTTTAGAAGCCAAAGGGCACAAATCCTTAAAAGGAGAGAGATTAGTGAGGTATCAGGCTCTCCTCCTTGACACCCCTGATGTAACTAACCCTCCAGGTGTGTGGAGGCTTAAACCCAGCTACCCTATTACCTGATGAAGGCAAGCAGGAGCTTCTAACCCACTCCTGTGCAGACACCGAACAACACATGTATTCAGGAAAGCCTGATTTAAAGGACAACTCTCTGCCCAATCCAGAGGCCGAATGGTTTACAGATGGAAATAGCTTCATGCATGAAGGAACCAGAAAAATTGGATATGCTATTGTCAGCCTACAGAATATAATTGAGGCAAAATCTTTCCCTCCCCATACTTCAGCACAAAAGCCCAAACTGATTGCTTTAATCTGAACACTACAGCTAGATAAAGGGTTAAAGTTAAAGATATATCCTGATTCTAAATATGGCTTCTTTATTTCATGCCCATGCAGCCATCTGGAAAAAAGGGATACTATCAAATTCAAAAAGCTCCCTATGAAACACAAAGAGAAAATTTTAACATTATCAGAGGCTATACAGCTTCCTTGGGAGGGGGCAGTTATACATTGTACAGGACACCAAACAGACCAAACCATAATGAGTACAGGAAATGATTTTGTGGATAGAATAGCAAAAGGGGCAGCAAGGAAGAAAGAGCTTGCTACACAGGTTTTAGCTTCCAGAAGGTCCTTTGCAAGAAAGAAACCCAAAGTATACTCCCTCTGAGGCTCAATGGGCCTCACAAAAGGGATCTGAAATCGACTGGGATGGTATATATTAAATAACAAATATGTACTTCCCAAGGCACTCCAATGGAGAAGAATTAAGCCTTCTTCTGCCACTCCTGGTGCTGCTTGTGTGCTCGCTCGGTGTGGACCTGGCCCCTCTCTGGTGAAGCAGCAGCTGAGGAGACTCCAGTGCTCGTCATGGCCGAGGAAAAGCCCAAGGAAGAAGTCACGACTGAGAACAGCAATCATATTCATTTGAAGGTGGCGGGGCAGGATGGGTCTATGGTGTACTTTAAGATTAAGAGGCATACGCTACTTAGTAAACTGATGAAAGCCTACTGTGAACGACAGGGTCTGTCCATGACGCAGGTCAGGTTCCGATTTGACGGGCACCCGATCAAGGAAACAGACACGCCAGCGCTGCTGGAGATGCAGGATGAAGATATAATCGATGTGTTCCAGCAGCAGACAGGAGGCATATGCTAAAAAGGGAACTCGCTACTTTATTCCAGGACTCCATTCCTCCTGACCAAGAAGACATTCTCAGTTAGAAAACTGCAATTTGGTCCCATCACACCCTGACTACTGCGGTACAGTTTTCTCTATTCTTACATTTTCTCCTGCCTCATTCCCTTGGTGGACATAAAGTAATCAGATATGTGCACAAGCACATTACCCCCCCGCCCACTTTTTTTTTTTTTTTTTTAGCTAAATGGCCAATGGTATGTTTTGATCGGCATCAAATGGAGACGGGATGGGGAAAATACTGGTTCTGTGAGAATACCCCCTCCTTCCGAAATTCATGGCATGCTCAGTCAGCTCTTAACTTTATATTCCAGCAAGTTGTTTTGTTTTCACAGTTTAACAAAAAAAGAACAACAAAGACATCTTTGCTTGTTTGATTGGAGAATTTTGATGTTTTTCATTTAGCATTGTAAAACCAAGGACAATTTTATAACTTTTTTGTATGTAGCTGTTACATGTTAAGACGATCTGTCTTTAAGTGGGGATAGATTACTCTAAAAGAAATGAATCCGAGATTGTTTTCCTGTCAAGTCAAGCATCTTGTTGTTTAAATAAACTTCTTGTGTAAAATGAAAAAGAAAAGAAAAGAGAAGGAAAGAAGAGAAAAGAACGAAGTAAATCCATGACTCCACTCAGAAGTTACCAGAGCATGTGAGATTTGTGTCAGAAATGACCCAAGGTCCTATCCTATGCCTTCCCTCTTAATTAAGTCAGTTCAGCTTAGAAGAACTTACCATGGGGAAGACTGGCTAACTGACTTCACTCAAATGCCACCTTCTCTGGGATCTAACTATCTGCTGGTTTATGTGGGTACGTTGACAGGGTAGATAGGGACCTTCTCTATTAGGACAGACAGGACTTTAGAGGTTTCTAAGATCTTATTAAAGGAAGTCATACTTAGGTTTGAATTTCTCTGGAGTTTGCAAAGTGATAATGGACCCTCTTTAGCTGTTAAAATAACACAACAATTATCAGTGACTCAGTGATCATCTGTCTTGGAGGCCTCAATCTTCAGGAGAAGTGGGCAAAATGAACGACATCTTTAAATGAACTTCGGCAAAACTCTGCCAAACTCCTGGAACATGGTGTAGGTGTTGCTGATTACTTTTCTAACACTAAAAGTGGCTCCAAAGGGGAGTCTTAGATTGAACCCCTTTTTGCAATAACATACGGAAGACCTTTTCTCATTGCAACTTTATGGTTTGCTGAGGAACCCAATCACATTTTAAAATATATTACTAGTCTGGGTAAAGCACTAGTCTCTCCAAAAGTATGGGAATAAAGAGTACTTCCAAACCCCGCTGAAGACAAACAGTCTGTGCCAATGCCATCAGGGAGCAAGATATCATTAAAAACATGGAGAAAGGGGTCACCAGAAGGTCAGCTCAAACCAAGGTGGGAATGGCCCTATCCACTTTGACTCAGCACCCCCAGAGCAGTACAGCTTAAAGGTATCTTTAGCTGAGTTCACTTGTCCAGAATCAAACCTGTCTCCCCTGAGTCTCTGCAGGAGCCAACGCTGATACTGCCTCCATGGGAAGAAAGGGACACACATGCCTGTGAGCCTGTCAACGAATTAAACTGTCTTTTCAAGAAAATACCTGCTGCAGTGTCTACCTGAAGCTCCTAGCATCCATCCACGCCTGAGAACCTGAGGAAAAGACTAAAATTGCTGCTCTGACGGACCAATAAGTAAGGCTCGATGGCACTTTTAAAATCTTTCACTTTTCTGAATTTACTCTTTACTTACCTATCTCTAGGTAGAACTACTGGCCCCAATTTATTTTTGCATTGGGCTCAACACTATGCTGACAGTTTACAGAAAAGTTCCTGCTGGATTTGTGGCCTCCTCCCTTTATCCAGCACCTCAGGCCTCCCATGGTGGGTTTCTCCTTTACAAGGCACAGACTGGCAATACTTACACCAATATGTAAAGGATATGGTTCTCCATCCAGATTCAAGCATATACAGGGACATCTCTATCACTAACAGAAATGTTTCTTGTTGGCCTATGGTAAACACTACCTGGAATTCTCCAGGCCATAAAAGACCTTTTTCCTACCACCAGACTGTCAAAATCATGACTGAATATGCCAGCTCTAAGATTGAAAATAAGAACGCATTGTGGGCAACAAGTCAGTCTAATAATATGAGATACACTGAGGATGGTTATTTTCAAGTATGGGATGAATTTATGTGGCTTACTCCGACCATAGGCCAATTAAACCGGAAAGCTCTTTTATGTTGGGAGCAAAGAAATCATTCCTATGATGCCTGGCCTAATAGCACCCGTAAATTAGGATGGCTCCCCCCAGAAGTCTGTACCCATACCATTGTTTTACAAGCAACTGATTGGTTTGCTACTGACTGGATGAGACGACCAGGAATCAGATGGTTAGCACCTAATGGAACTCAATGGCTATGTGGCACAAATTTGTGGCCGTGGCTACCCCCTGGATGGTTAGGGCGCTGTACCCTGGGCTTTCCCTGGATACAAGGGAAAATGCGTAAAAATTTACCTATGCCTGCAAATTATCCCCATTTACTCCATCGCTGGACACGGTCAGTCTTCCACTGGTATGATCACCTATTAGGTATTTTCCTGCCCCATGTAGGAATAGAAGATATAATGTGGCACGTAGAGGCCCTCACAAACTATACCAGACATGCCCTTAATGATACTATGCTGGCAATCGGGCTATTAAATTCTGAAGTTACATTAATGAGAAAGGCTGTATTACAAAATAGGATGGCCTTAGACATAATAACAGCAGCTCAAGGAGGAACGTGTGCTATCATTAAGACTGAATGTTGTGTATATATCCCAGATAACTCAGCTAATGTATCTAAACTTTTATCAGACATGAACATCCAAATTAAAGAAATGTCTGACTCCTCTAGTTCCCTCAATGATTGGATTTATTCCTGGTTTAGTGGAAATATATGGTCTTGGTGGAAAAAACTTCTTTTAGTAGTAGTAGCAATAATTCTGCTAGGGTTTTTTCTTTGCTGTGGGAGCTATTGTTGTTGCATGTTCTGCATAAATATGTCAGAAAAATTATCAGAACGGATATTCTTTAGGAGGCGTTCGCGGCCTCACGAACAGCTCTGACAATCTACAAGTAGGGACCCTTCATTTAATTGGGATTTTTATGCGTTCCGATAGGCAGGGTCTACAATCCCTTTCAGCCTGAAGAAGCTACAGAAGATGAGACCTTCGCCCTTCAACACCCCTTAAGAATAGGAGTATGAGGGGCACCTGGGTGGCTCAGTGGTTTAAGGCCTCTGCCTTTGGCTTGGGTCATGATCCCAGGGTCCTGGGATCGAGCCCCATATCAGGCTCTCTGCTTGGCAGGGAGCCTGCTTCCTCCTCTCTCTTTCTCTCTCTGCCTGCCTCTCTGCCTACTTGTGATCTTTGTTTGTCAAATAAACAAATGAAATCTTTAAAAAAAAAAAAAAAGAAGAAGAATTGGAGTATAAAAATCCCATACCAGGGAATGAGACAGGGAAATCAAAGGGGTCCCATGAGGAGGGGAAAGAAAAAAAAAAAGTTAGTTTCTTTTTCCCCTTTGCTTCTTTTTTTGTCTTCTATTCTTGCTAGAACCTGCACCCTGCCCTATACATACCTTAATGTATGTCCTCCTTGTAAGGGGCAGAGTTAATGATTTCTCTGGAGTCTTCCAGCACGACAGATATTATCTAAGGAATGACCGGGTGAGGCCATTATGTGTACATTATAGACCACTGCCACCAACACCCCGATGCCAAGACCCCTGGCTCCAGGGAATAAGTGACTTATGATGGACACCTGAACCCTGTCTTCATTCTGATCAGTTTCTGGATGCCTGAGAAGACACATGCACCACACCACAATCATCAATAAAAACCTCAGATCCCAAGCAAAGACTCCCTCTTTTCATTTCTGAATCACCCAGATTCTCCATCTGTATCTGTTCTCTCAACCTTCAATAAACTCTGCTTTCACCTCCTTCTGGCTCATGTTTGATTTCCATCCTGTGTGAAGCCAAGGACCAGCTAAAAGGGTCTGAGTCCTCAGACCCAGCCCACCTGCATCAATGTGAACGAATAAATATAAAAATCCTAAAGATGCCACCAACAAGCTGCTAGAACTAACTAATCAACCAATTCAGTAAAGTTGCAGGATATAAAACCAACACCAGGAAACAGCTGCACTTCTTTTTTTAAAATACGTTTATTTGAGAAAGAGAGAGAGCATAAGAGAATGGGAGAGGGAGAAGAAGAGGGAGAAAGGAGACTCCTGGCTGAGCAGGGAGCCCAACACAGGGCTCAGTCCCAGGACCCTGAGATCATGCCCTGAGCTGAAGGTAGACACTTAACCAACTGACCCACCCAGGTGCTCAACGGCTGCATTTCTATACACTAATAACAAAACAGTTAAAACACACACACACACACACACACACACACACACACACACACACACACAATAATCCCATTCACAATAACATACAAAAGAATAAGATACTAAGGAATAAATTTACCTAAGGAGGGAAAGATTTTTTACACTGATAAATGTAAGACTTTGATGAAACAAACTGAAGAAGACACAAATGGAAATGAAAAATCCCTGTTCATGGATCAGTAAAAATAACATTGTTGAAATACTGATAACCCAAAAGCCATCTACAGATACAATGGAATCCCTATCAAAATTCCAGTGGCATTTTTCACAGAAATAGAAAACCTGATCCTAAAACTTTGTATAAAGATGAAGGACCCCGAATAGCTAAGGCAGTCTTGAGAAAGAACAACAAAGCCAGAGGCATTACACTTCCTGATTTCAAACTACACTTCGAAGCTACAGTAATCAAAACATATGGCACTGGCATAAAAACAGACACAGAGACCAATAGAACAGAATCAAAGAACACAGAAATAAACTCCTGCATATATAGTCAAGTCATATTTGACAAGGGAGCTGAGACTACTCAATGCAGAAAGGATAGTACTTCAATAAATGGTGCTGGGAAAACCAAATAATGACATACAGAAGAATGGAATTAGACCCCTGTTTTACATCACTCACAAAAATAAACTTAAAATGAATTAAAGACTTAAATTTAAGACCTGACCATAAATCTTCTAGAAGAAAACATAGAGAAAATCTCCTTGACATTGGTCTTGGCAATGGTTTCCTGGATATAATGTCAAAATCACAAGGAACAAAAGCAAAAATAAATAAGTGAGATTCCATCAACCGTGAGTTTGCTTATTTGTTTACTGACTTGGTTGGAATATTTTATTGAAGTTAATTTCTCACACAGTGTGAAGCCTCTGATGTATGTCAGAGGGCACAGCCTTGCCTATGCAGTCATTCCTCAATAACAAGTTTTAAAAGGGCTCTTCTAATTGTCTCCCTCTCTCTGACCTCTCTGCTAAGCTTTCTGCCCCTGCCTGTATCACAACCAGATGTTAAGCTCCACTAACTGCTAGGTGATGCTCTACTGTTTTCAACAATGTTCTTGGGCATAAATCGTACCACAGTGTGACACAATTAAATTTTGAATCCTTTACTGAAGTCATTTTTGAAGCCAGTCTTTGAAATTTGTTCCTACCCCGGCAAGGCTCTTTCCAGCTGTCTTTTTCTCTGGTCTCTCTGGTAAAGTAGGTGGCTTGTAGTTTTAGCTCATTACCCTTATGAAGCTAATTGCCTCCTCTTAATTGCTTATTGGTAAAATCTCCATTGTTTTAAGAAGCCCATTAAGCTTGAACTTTCCCACATTCCATTTAAGGTCAGTTCTTTGTGGACAGCTTCATTAGTCTCTTTTCTTATGTCCCTGGACAAAATCTCTTGAGTGACTGCTCTGGAACTAGGGGTAGGGACAGTGGCCCACTTCTGATTTCTGAGAAGGGCACTGGTTGGCTACAGTAACTTCTAGTGTTCTCAGCTTGCCTCTCCCAGTGAGGAACTACCACCCTATAAGCAAATTGGGGTGAGGGAAGTGGGGCTCCAGTATTCTCAGCCTATTGAGAGCAGGTGGAGCATTTGGGGTAGATGCCTGCTCCATGAGTGGAGGCTAGGTGGAAGAAGGGAGCTTATGACTTCTTGGCAGCAATATTCTGGAATTTAGCATCTGCAACAAAGAGCTAAAGGATATGAGAAATACTAGCTACGTACACCTTCTGTAGAGCTACTGTAGCCCTTGACTGGAAGTTAGAGGAAAAGGGAGCCCCATCTTCTCGGTCACACTCAGATGAATTGAAGCTTCTGTCTTGCTGATCTGGGGGTGAGGGGAAGGAGAGAGTGATTTGGCTCAAGTGCCACAGACTGTTCTTCCTGGGACTTAGTAGCTTCTCTTGAGCAATTTTCTTCTCTTTTCTTTCTTTCTTTTTTTTTTTTTCTCTGATTTGATATATAGCCTTAGGACCATTTTCAGATACTTAAAATGTTTCTGTTTTTAAAATAATTTTCACCAGTTATGGTTCTTCTGCTGGGGATGGTTCCATGCAACTCTTCTAAAAGTGATAGCATACATTCAATTTTCTTAAGTTTAGAGGTAATCAATAAAATAACAATCTATAAATGAAATTCAGAATTTAACTGATTACTAACAATTAGACACTGGGGTATAATACTGGTGCCATAAGTAAATAAACTTTCAGATTTTTGTATTTTCTAAATTTTAATTAATAACTGACTTTATATTAAAAATAGAATTTTAAAACATTATTTTTTAAACTAAAAAATAT
Source organism: Mustela erminea (assembly GCF_009829155.1). NCBI lineage: Eukaryota > Metazoa > Chordata > Mammalia > Carnivora > Mustelidae > Mustela > Mustela erminea. The sequence continues at coordinate 118,660,330 of NC_045615.1, read as the reverse complement.
AATCACATATGTGAAATCATTAAAATCCTCTTAAATTTGTTTCTAGATTATTTTAAACTTTAATTTTATCAATGAAGTCTTTGGATTTCAGTTCTTTGAATGAATGATTAATTAAACCTTGAGAGATTCTTTTCTAACTCTTTTTCTTATATAGATGCATACTACTACCACTATTACTAACAGAAATCTGCTAATCCAAACAGCTGGAACTGATTTATATTTAATCAAGCTGAAATTACTTTGTGAAAACTAGATATTTATACCATGACATTTATATTGACACTCAAAATAAAATTATTAATATCTATGTGTGATCTTTTAAAAAAGAATACCATCTAGGCAATTCTTTAGAAATTATACATTTTCTACTTATGATAAAATGTTTTAATTTTAGTAGATATGAAAAAGACTTAGGTAAGGACCAAAACATCTACAACATCAGTACATGAAATGATCAAAGAATAATCAAGACACCTCAAATAGATTTCAAAACATTTAATTATTTATTCAATACTTTTAATAGAAAAGTGTCATGTAAAATGCTTTTTCTAAATATCTTGGGTTCCCTTAAGTATGAATTTAATACCCAATATAAGGCTCTGTGCCTATACCTCTCTTGGTCATAGCAAATATGACCAAAAGAAACAGTCCAAACACTCATTTGAGAACTCTTAATCTCCCACACAATTCCACATAAGAATAAACGTTAACCTTATTCTAAACTTAGAATATTTGATAAAAAACCAATGTGGCTTAGATTTCAGGAGATTCAGTTAAAAACAGAGATACCTCCTCAAGTATGCTGAGTTAGAGCACTTAAAACAAGGACATTATATATTTTGATTTTTTGTCTTACCTGATACAAATAATCTTCAAATACAAAATAATAATCATCGTTGCTTGCTGTCAACTTCACATCCTATAATTAAAGGTAGAGAGCACAGAAAAGAACCTAAAGGAGTATGTCTATAGTACTATGACATAAATGCATTATCTAGAAATAATACTGTAATGATTTTACTTATGTATGATTATAAATGTGTCAGATATCATCACTGCTATAAATTTACTTGACTAATACACGTGACACATTATTGGACCTCAATTGTTCACAACTTTTTAGGTTCCATTAGCAATTCCTTATTATTTATTTTAATCTTTATCTTCTTTAGTCGGATTTTTTAGTGTCTTAAAGTTGGAAAAGCAGATATATCACAACAACCAGAAGAAACCATAACAAGTTAGCTCTAAGTTACTGTTTCAAAATCATCATCTACTGTTCAAGTTCACATTCTTGCCATTACCTTGAAATACCAAACATCTTTCACATGACAGTGATTATTCATTTGCAAGTCATTGCATATTACCCAACGAACAACTGCTACCTTCAAAAAGTCTATAATCACACCAACAAGAAAACATATGTAGTAGAAATATGGGAACAGTTAGAAAGAAAAATTAAAGAAATCCAAGATAATATTGCTCAATCTACAAATTTCAACCAGGGTATTGAGCAAAGCAGCAATCAAGGGAGGATGAAATGAATCATGGATGATCCTGGAGGGAGTGAATATGTGCTAAGTCTAGAAAAATTTAAAGACACAAATTAAAAGAAAAGAAAGGGGTCAGTCTTCTAAATCAGAAGATAATACAGGTAGAGATAGAGATCATGCATTCTCAATAGGGATGACACTACCTCCAAGGGGGTGAGAATTAGCTCTCTGAGGCCAAAAAATTTCATTATTACAATGGTTTATAGACCTCTAAATCTTACTCTTTGGTATTATTTTTTTATATTAGAGAAAAATTAATTTTTCTCTTTAGGGAGCTAATAATGAAGAAAAGGTCGAGAAACTCTGGTATAAACTGTCAGGTTATAGTAGGTGGTGCAAAACTGTAGAAAGTGTGGACACGAGGCAACTTTGTGGGAAAAAAAAATTCAGTCCAGAGAGAACAATTTAATAATTTAGCTTAGGGAGGGTTTGGTGATGTTCTAAATTTAGTATTGCCTTGTTCCATCCATTCCTTCAACCAATAACATAATTTTGTTTTATTTTCAGTTAAATTAAAATTTAGTCTTTGCCACAGGGAGCTTTAATGAAACTTCAAATAATTTTTTTAAAATGCCCATTCCTTCAAAAGCTGACTTTAATAACATTTGGAATTGCTCCAAAAAGATCAGCAAAGCTCAACACACTCAAGTCAGGAACAACCAGAGACAGATATCTTCCTGAAAATACTCATGCTATATGGACAGTCAGGATTGATTCTACTAACTTACAATTAATTTTTCAAATACAAACTGTTTACCTCTTCCTTTACTGATTCAAACTGAAATTCATCTTGGCAGCAAAGAGAATTCTCATGCTAGCCCCTCCTGACTTTCTGAACTTCTTTTTGAGTCTTCTTTCGTTTGAATAGAAAAAGCGGTTGAAAGGTCTCAGAGTCCTGAAAATCTCTTTGGCTAGTGCTAAAATAATCCCCTGAGCGTGACTAACTGACCTCAGTTAACAATAGTATCTATGATCCAAACCTATGTAAAACTTCTGAGAGAGTCAAGACTTTGCTTCCTGTAGTGAATAGTGATTTAAAAAGTATGATTGTGAAGTCAGATTATCTACACTCAAATCTTGACTTTGCTACTTATTATGTGAATTTAGCTAATTAATCTTTCTTTACTTCAGCTCCCTCCATACATAAAATGGTAAAAGAAGAGTACTTCCTATTTTGCTATAACACATGTCAGTATGTGGCTGGGGGGTAAGGGAACAATATATGCTATAACATGGAAATTGTGTTGGTTCATATGCAACTTTTCTTTTAACAGAGTTGCCAAAATTGCAAGAGTAGAACTAGAACCTTTGGCAAGAAAGGAAAAATGCCTTTTGCTCAGCGGCTGCACAGGAATGAACCTTTATAATTATATTTCAAGAAAATTAAAAATAAATGACCATATGAGGGGCTCTCTCTTCAGACAGGCACACCCCTGGCCTACACATCTCCTAGCTGCTGTACTTCCTCTTGTGCCCACCTTAACAGCAGCCCCAGGGGCCCAGCACATCACTTCCATCTGCATTCTGTTAGCATTTCTACTTCTTTATATTTGTACATTTTTAGTAACCTCCTGCAGGAGTAGCCTGCTGGAGCTGTCCAATTCATCTTCCAAACTATCAATAATTGTTTTTGTTAGTATTCTGGTTATAAAATTGCAAAAGTTACCCCAACACTATTTTTCCCAGGAGCTCTATTATCTTTAATGTATGATTTTACTGAACATATGGCTTTTTCTCAGGGGGAAAAATGCATTAATCTATAAATGATACCTAAATGCTGGTATCTGATACTCTTAAGATAGCTTTCAGGATCAAGGACAATCTATATGAAGAGTTTGGAACACTGTATGGCACATGGTAGATAGTCACTAAATGCCAATTGTTATTAGCCTTGGTCAAGTTCTACCCATAAAAATCTTCAGGTCTTCAATGTGTTTTCTCTCTCCCATTTTTGAGGCCTGAAATAATATGCCCTTCTTCCCTATCTTTCAAGTCCTAAATTAAAAATCCAAGTCTTTTATTAATGTAGAATCAGGCATATCCTATTCCATGCTTATACTATCTATATCTCAACATTCAACTCAGTATCAGATACCTGGAACAAAAACTCAGTGTATACCTATCATAAAACTTGACATGTGCTTGACCAGATGTCCAAAACTATAAAAAAATTAAAAATAAAAATGAATTCAATGCAAGAGAATAAGCAAGTAGCCCCTAAAGAATCATTAGATAAATAAGATAAAAATATTAGTCTAATTTTGACTCTGAAAAATAGTCTTATTTTTCCAGTTGCATTTTTATTTGGTTTGTGTGGAAAACTTGAATTTACTGGAAAAAGGAATGTTTATCATCCTTTTAATCAAAAAAAATGGGAGTATCAGGAAAGAATCATGAGGACAGTTTCAAAGGGAAGGAGGATAATACTGACTGAAGACTAAATATTTTGAAAATGAACCTTACCTTACAGGTACAATGATCACTTAAAATTATTTTTAAGATTAACATGTATTATCATACAAAGTATAGGTCCTATATGTTAAAGACTCACAATGATTGTTTAATGATATTACTGAAGTGAATAAACTGTGTACACCTTTACTTACTTTATAGATTAGACTGTCCACCAAAAGGTCATGTTGTATTACATTGGTCTTAAGCTGCTCATAATACAAGATATCCTAGATTTAAAAGTAAGACAAACACACAAAATTAAAGGTCAGTCACATTTATAAAGTCAGCCTCAAATTTTAATAAATAATATTCATTAATAGTATCATAAACACCAAGAGGACTTCATTTTATTCACTTCTATATTCTCCATGCCTGGCCAATAGTAGATACTCAATAAATATACCTAATCCTATTACTTAGGATAAGAATTGGGGACCTGGTGGGTATTTAATCAATGTTTGCTAAACTGATTACCTATTATTTAATAGCAAATACAGTAATATTTATTAATTATTAGATGTCAGAAACTGTTTTACCCACCATACATATTAACTCATTTAATCCCATACCAATAAAATAGTTCAGTGATTATTCTTCCCGATTGTATTTGAGAAACAGACCCAGAGAAGAAAGCAACTTGCTATCAAAGGCCACAAAAGTAGTAAGAGTTGATTCCAAGAAACCTGGCCTGGAATCTATACAGAAACCCAGAAGGACACTCCATATTGCTTTCCTAATATCTAAATTATTATAAAATAAAATCCCAGCAAGTAAAAGCAATCACATAGCATATGAAAGTCAGTTTTTTTTAAATATTAGAATATGGTCCCATAACATCATAAAATCTGATTAACACTATGTAGTGAAAAGATTAGGCTAATTTTTTTTTTTTACAGATTTTATTTATTTATTCGACAGGCAGAGATCATAAGCAGGCAGAGAGGGAGGCAGAGACAGAGGAGGAAGCAGGCTCCATGCGAAGCAGAGAGCCCGATACGGGGCTCCATCCCAGGACTCTGGGATCATGACCTGAGCCGAAGGCAGAGGCTTTAACCCACTGAGCCACCCAGGTGCCCCTAAGCTAATGTTTAATTTAATAGATAATAGGATATAGAAGACAGAGAGGGAAGATGGAAAGGAGGGAAAAAAGGGGGAAAAGAAAAATAGCAAAGGAGGGAGGGAGAGGGAAGAAGGATTTGAGATTATAATCCAGTTAAGCATCAGGTTAATGTTGGTCAGGGCATTCAAAAAACAGAATGAAGGTAAGAATCAAATGGATAATAGCTGTCTTAAAGACAGATGGAAATATCATCTCATTGCTTTAGCTGGCCCTTGTGTTTTTCCAATCCCTCCATTCAACTCTCAGGCACTTTATGCTCTGGTTTCTGCTGATATCAACACTGCTTAGCTCCACTACACACTAATCTGTATGATTCTTTCTGAAAACATTTCTTCAGACAAGTAAGAGGTAAGGGACAGGGTCATTAGCGACAAAGATCTGTTGTGAGCAGCTGCTTTAGCAGGATGGTGTCTGACCCTATGTTTCATGAAATATGATTTCTTAATCTTGAAAGATGCTTAATACACAGTTCTCTGATTTGGGCTAAAATGCTCTTTGCCTAAAGATAATCTGGAGATTTACTGGCTATTCTTAGTCATTTTAATTTTAATAAAAATGCCTTACTTTGCTCTTATTTATGATGCTTTGATTTCTTAACTAAGGCAAAATTATTTTGTTATTTTATTTAACTTCCACTGTATCTATTGAATCCATTTCTCTCACTAGAATGAAGAACATTCTTAAAGACAGGAACAGTACCTAATTCAAACACCAATCCTCAACAACTGACAAAGAGCCTAGTATTATACTTTAATGTTTTCTAGAGTGGAAAAGCTAGTAAGTCTAGAGTTATGCCTCTTAAAAAAAAAAAAATCAAACAAATTTAAAATCACAAACTGATATGTGACTGTTAAGGAACTAAGACAATCTAAAGCTGGATAAAGAAAAAGGTAACAATCCTTCCGTTTCCCATTCTGCCTTCCCAAAGAAACTAATGTTATTTGCATTGTATTTGTAATATTATTAGTAGTTTGTATTTTTCCATAGCTTTTTCTATGCTTGTATAAATATATACTTATATGTAAGGGTTTTGATTGTCATTTAAAAAAAAAGGTTAGAGAGGAGTCAAGATGGCGGAGAAGTAGCAGGCTGAGACTGCTTCAGCTAGCCGGAGATCAGCTAGATAGCTTATCTAAAGATTGCAAACACCTGAAAATCCATCGGCAGATCGAAGAGAAGAAGAACAGCAATTCTGGAAACAGAAAAACAACCACTTTCTGAAAGGTAGGACCGGCGGAGAAGTGAATCCAAAGCGACGGGAAGATAGACCCCGGGGGGAGGGGCCAGCTCCCGGCAAGCGGCGGAGCAATGGCGCACAAAATCAGGACTTTTAAAAGTCTGTTCCACTGAGGGACATCGCTCCAGAGGCTAAACTGGGGCGAAGCCCATGCAGGGTCAGCGTGGCCTCAGGTCCCGCAGGGTCACAGAAGGATCGGGGGTGTCTGAGTGTCGCAGAGCTTGCAGGTATTGGAACGGGAAAGCCGGCTACAGAGACAGAGCCGACAGTAAGCTCACAGCTCGGTGTTACCTTGAACCGGTCGCAGGCTCGGTGAGCTTGGAGCGCGGCTGGAGGTCAGGCAGACAGGAGTAACTGGGCGCTGTTCTCTGAGGGCGCACTGAGGAGTGGGGCCCTGGGCTCTCGGCTCCTCCGGGCCGGAGACCAGGAGGCTGCCATTTGTATTCCCGTCCTCCAGAACTCTACGGAAAGCGCTCAGGGAACAAAAGCTCCTGAAAGCAAACCCGAGCGGATTACTCAGCCACGCCCCTGGTAAGGGCGGTGCAATTCCGCCTGGGGCAAAGACACTTGAGAATCACTACACCAGGCCCCTCCCCCAGAAGATCAACAAGAAATCCAGCCGAGACCAAGTTCACCTACCAAGGAGTGCGGTTTCAATACCAAGGAGAGCAGCAGAATTCCAGAGGAGGAGAAAGCAAAGCACGGAACTCATGGCTTTTTCCCTGTGATTTTTTTTAGTCTTGCAGTTAATTTAAATTTTTTCTTTTTCATTTTTTGTTTTTTTTTTCTCGCCTTCTGGTAAATTTTTTTTTAACTTTTACCTTTTTCTTTTTTAACGTTTTTTAACTAGTTTATCCAATAAATATATTTTTTCTTTTTTATATTTTTCTTATTTGTTTTCTTTTTTTAAATTCTTTTCTTTTTTTTTTCTTTTTTCTTTTTTCTTTTTTTTTCTTTCTTCCTTTTTGAACCTCTTTTTATCCTCTTTCTCCCCCCTCACGATTTGGGATCTCTTCTAATTTGGTTAAAGCATATTTTCCTGGGGTTGTTGCCACCCTTTTAGTATTTTACTTGCTCCTCCATATACTCTTATCTGGACAAAATGACAAGATGGAAAAATTCAACACAAAAAAAAGAACAAGAGGCAGTACCGAAGGCTAGGGACCTAATCAATACAGACATTGGTAATATGTCAGATCTAGAGTTCAGAATGACAATTCTCAAGGTTCTAGCCGGGCTCGAAAAAGGCATGGAAGATATTAGAGAAACCCTCTCGAGAGATATAAAAGCCCTTTCTGGAGAAATAAAAGAACTAAAATCTAACCAAGTTGAAATCAAAAAAGCTATTAATGAGGTGCAATCAAAAATGGAGGCTCTCACTGCTAGGATAAATGAGGCAGAAGAAAGAATTAGTGATATAGAAGACCAAATGACAGAGAATAAAGAAGCTGAGCAAAAGAGGGACAAACAGCTACTGGACCACGAGGGGAGAATTCGAGAGATAAGTGACACCATAAGACGAAACAACATTAGAATAATTGGGATTCCAGAAGAAGAAGAAAGAGAGAGGGGAGCAGAAGGTATACTGGAGAGAATTATTGGGGAGAATTTCCCCAATATGGCAAAGGGAACGAACATCAAAATTCAGGAGGTTCAGAGAACGCCCCTCAAAATCAATAAGAATAGGCCCACACCCCGTCACCTAATAGTAAAATTTACAAGTCTCAGTGACAAAGAGAAAATCCTGAAAGCAGCCCGGGAAAAGAGGTCTGTAACATACAATGGTAAAAATATTAGATTGGCAGCTGACTTATCCACAGAGACCTGGCAGGCCAGAAAGAGCTGGCATGATATTTTCAGAGCACTAAACGAGAAAAACATGCAGCCAAGAATACTATATCCAGCTAGGCTATCATTGAAAATAGAAGGAGAGATTAAAAGCTTCCAGGACAAACAAAAACTGAAAGAATTTGCAAACACCAAACCAGCTCTACAGGAAATATTGAAAGGGGTCCTCTAAGCAAAGAGAGAGCCTACAAGTGGTAGATCAGAAAGGAACAGAGACCATATACAGTAACAGTCACCTTACAGGCAATACAATGGCACTAAATTCATATCTCTCAATAGTTACCCTGAATGTTAATGGGCTAAATGCCCCTGTCAAAAGACACAGGGTATCAGAATGGATAAAAAAACAAAACCCATCTATATGTTGCCTCCAAGAAACTCATTTTAAGCCCGAAGACACCTCCAGATTTAAAGTGAGGGGGTGGAAAAGAATTTACCATGCTAATGGACATCAGAAGAAAGCAGGAGTGGCAATCCTTATATCAGATCAATTAGATTTTAAGCCAAAGACTATAATAAGAGATGAGGAAGGACACTATATCATACTCAAAGGGTCTGTCCAACAAGAAGATTTAACAATTTTAAATATCTATGCCCCCAACGTGGGAGCAGCCAACTATATAAACCAATTAATAACAAAATCAAAGAAACACATCAACAATAATACAATAATAGTAGGGGACTTTAACACTCCCCTCACTGAAATGGACAGATCATCCAAGCAAAAGATCAGCAAGGAATAAAGGCCTTAAACGACACACTGGACCAGATGGACATCACAGATATATTCAGAGTATTTCATCCCAAAGCAACAGAATACACATTCTTCTCTAGTGCACATGGAACATTCTCCAGAATAGATCACATCCTCGGTCCTAAATCAGGACTCAGCCGGTATCAAAAGATTGGGATCATTCCCTGCATATTTTCAGACCACAATGCTCTAAAGCTAGAACTCAACCACAAAAGGAAGTTTGGAAAGAACCCAAATACATGGAGACTAAACAGCATCCTTCTAAAGAATGAATGGGTCAACCGGGAAATTAAAGAAGAATTGAAAAAAATCATGGAAACAAATGATAATGAAAATACAACGGTTCAAAATCTGTGGGACACAACAAAGGCAGTCCTGAGAGGAAAATATATAGCGGTACACGCCTTTCTCAAGAAACAAGAAAGGTCTCAGGTACACAACCTAACCCTACACCTAAAGGAGCTGGAGAAAGAACAAGAAAGAAACCCTAAGCCCAGCAGGAGAAGAGAAATCATAAAGATCAGAGCAGAAATCAATGAAATAGAAACCAAAAAAACAATAGAACAAATCAACGAAACTAGGAGCTGGTTCTTTGAAAGAATTAATAAAATTGATAAACCCCTGGCCCGACTTATCAAAAAGAAAAGAGAAAGGACCCAAATAAATAAAATCATGAATGAAAGAGGAGAGATCACAACCAACACCAAAGAAATACAAACTATTATAAGAACATACTATGAGCAACTCTACGCCAACAAATTTGACAATCCGGAAGAAATGGATGCATTCCTAGAAACATATAAACTACCACGACTGAACCAGGAAGAAATAGAAAGCCTGAGCAGACCCATTACCAGTAAGACCCATAACCAGTAATGACCAGTAAGTCATTAAAAATCTCCAAACAAACAAAAGCCCAGGGCCAGACGGCTTCCCGGGGGAATTCTACCAAACATTTCAAGAAGAACTAATTCCTATTCTCCTGAAACTGTTCCAAAAAATAGAAATGGAAGGAAAACTTCCAAACTCACTTTATGAGGCCAGCATCACCTTGATCCCAAAACCAGACAAGGATCCCATCAAAAAAGAGAGCTATAGACCAATATCCTTGATGAACACAGATGCGAAAATACTCAACAAAATATCAGCCAATAGGATTCAACAGTACATTAAAAGGATTATTCACCACGACCAAGTGGGATTTATTCCAGGGCTGCAAGGTTGGTTCAACATCCGCAAATCAGTCAATGTGATACAACACCACCAATAAAAGAAAGAACAAGAACCATATGATACTCTCAATAGATGCTGAAAAAGCATTTGACAAAGTACAGCATCCCTTCCTGATCAAAACTCTTCAAAGTGTAGGGATAGAGGGCACATACCTCAATATCATCAAAGCCATCTAGGAAAAACCCATCGCAAATATCGTTCTCAATGGAGAAAAACTGAAAGCTTTTCCGCTAATGTCAGGAACACGGCAGGGATGTCCATTATCACCACTGCTATTCAACATAGTACTAGAAGTCCTAGCCTCAGCAATCAGACAACAAAAGGAAATTAAAGGCATCCAAATCGGCAAAGAAGAAATCAAATTATCACTCTTCGCAGATGATATGATACTATATGTGGAAAACCCAAAAGACTCCACTCCGAAACTGCTAGAACTTGTACAGGAATTCAGTAAAGTGTCAGGATATAAAATCAATGCACAGAAATCAGTTGCATTTCTCTACACCAACAGCAAGACAGAAGAAAGAGAAATTAAGGAGTCCATCCCATTTACAACTGCACCCAAAACCATAAGATACCTAGGAATAAACCTAACCAAAGAGGCACAGAATCTATACTCAGAAAACTATAAAATACTCATGAAAGAAATTGAGGAAGACACAAAGAAATGGAAAAATGTTCCATGCTCCTGGATTGGAAGAATAAATATTGTGAAAATGTCTATGCTACCTAAAGCAATCTACACATTTAATGCAATTCCTATCAAAGTACCATCCATCTTTTTCAAAGAAATGGAACAAATAATTCTAAAACTTATATGGAACCAGAAAAGACCTCGAATAGCCAAAGGGATATTGAAAAAGAAAGCCAACGTTGGTGGCGTCACAATTCCGGACTTCAAGCTCTATTACAAAGCTGTCACCATCAAGACAGCATGGTACTGGCACAAAAACAGACACATAGATCAATGGAAAAGAATAGAGAGCCCAGAAATAGACCCTCAACTCTATGGTCAACTAATCTTCGACAAAGCAGGAAAGAATGTCCAATGGAAAAAAGACAGCCTCTTCAATAAATGGTGCTGGGAAAACTGGACAGCCACATGCAGAAAAATGAAATTGGACCATTTCCTTACACCACACACAAAAATAGACTCAAAATGGATGAAGGACCTCAATGTGCGAAAGGAATCCATCAAAATCCTTGAGGAGAACACAGGCAGCAACCTCTTCGACCTCAGTCGCAGCAACATCTTCCTAGGAACAACGCCAAAGGAAGGGAAGCAAGGGCAAAAATGAACTATTGGGATTTCATCAAGATCAAAAGCTTTTGCACAGCAAAGGAAACAGTTAACAAAATCAAAAGACAACTGACAGAATGGGAGAAGATATTTGCCAACGACATATCAGATAAAGGACTAGTTTCCAGAATCTATAAAGAACTTAGCAAACTCAACACCCAAAGAACAAATAATCCAATCAAGAAATGGGCAGAGGACATGAACAGACATTTCTGCAAAGAAGACATCCAGATGGCCAACAGACACATGAAAAAGTGCTCCATATCACTCGGCATCAGGGAAATACAAATCAAAACCACAATGAGATATCACCTCACACCAGTCAGAATGGCTAAAATCAACAAGTCAGGAAATGACAGATGCTGGCGAGGATGCGGAGAAAGGGGAACCCTCCTACACTGTGGTGGGAATGCAAGCTGGTGCAGCCACTCTGGAAAACAGCATGGAGGTTCCTCAAAATGTTGAAAATAGAACTGCCCTATGACCCAGCAATTGCACTATTGGGTATTTACCCTAAAGATACAAACGTAGTGATCCAAAGGGGCACATGCACCCGAATGTTTATAGCAGCAATATCCACAATAGCCAAACTATGGAAAGAACCTAGATGTCCATCAACAGATGAATGGATCAAGAAGATGTGGTATATATACACAATGGAATACTATGCAGCCATCAAAAGAAATGAAATCTTGCCATTTGCGACAACATGGATAGAACTAAAGCGTATCATGCTTAGCGAAATAAGTCAAGCAGAGAAAGACAACTATGATATGATCTCCCTGATATGAGGAAGTGGTGATGCAACATGGGGGCTTAAGTGGGTAGGAGAAGAATCAATGAAACAAGATGGGAATGGGAGGGAGACAAACCATAAGTGACTCTTAATCTCACAAAACAAATGAGGGTTGCTGGGGGGAGGGGTTTGGGAGAAGGGGGTGGGTTTATGGACATTGCGGAGGGTATGTGCTTTGGTGAGTGCTGTGAAGTGTGTAAACCTGGTGATTCACATACCTGTACCCCTGGGGATAAAAATATATGTTTATAAAAAATAAAGAATTTAAAAAAAACAAAAAAAACAAAAAACAAAAAACAAACAACAACAACAAAAAGGTTATATTTATTTATTTGACAGAGAGAGAGAGAGGTCACAACTAGGCAGAGAGGCAGGTGGAGAGAGGGGGGAAAGCAGGCTTTCTGCTGAGCAGGGAGCCTGATGTGGGGCTTGATCCCAGGACCCTGAGATCATGACCCAAGTCGAAGGCAGAGGCTTAACCCACTGAGCCACTCTGGCACCGCTTGATTGTCATTTTTTAAACATAAACTGGTATCACACTGTACTCATTATTCAGTTTCTCTAAATTAGCTATATAGAAAGATCACCCATCTAGGTTAATAGATATACATCTATCTTTCTTCTTATTAGCTATATACACTTCAATATTTTTAAAGCTGTGCCATAGACATATCACCATTCCATAGACAGATCACCATTTATTTAATCATTCTCTTATAGATGGATACTGAAGTGCTTGTCACTACAAGTAACACTATTAAAACTATCCTTATTCACATGTGCTTTTGTATGGGATATACCGGCAAAGGAAGGGTTATAGGCTGAAGGTTAAATATATATCTTTAGCGGGACTACAGTTTGCCTGATATTTCCCCAAAATCATCAATTCAAATTCCCACCAGCAACAGATGAGAGCAAAAGTTTACCTATATCCTCACCACTTTTAACTTTCTCACAGATGGAAAATGAGTTCTTTTTTTTTTTTTTTTAAAGATTTTATTTATTTATTTGAGAGAGAATGAGAGAGAGAGAGCATGAGAGGGGGGAGGGTCACAAGGAGAATCAGATTCTCTGCTAAGCAGGAAGCCTGACATGGTATTCAATCCCAGGACTCCAGGATCACAACCTGAGCCAAAGGCAGTAGCTCAACCAGGTGAATCACCCAGGCGAAAAATGAGGTCTTAACTGTTGTGTTAATTTGCACTTTCCCAAATGTCAATAAAGTTGAACATCCTCTCATATGTTTACTGAGCATATGAATTGATACTTCAAAGGTAGGCCTTTTATAACATTTCCCTGTTTTTCTATTAGATTATATTTATTTTGTTATTTTTTGGGGGGGCTATTTATAATGAGGATTAACTCTTTGTCATTTGTATTACAAATACTTTTTCTTCAAAACAAAGGGGTTGTTTGATTCTTGTTTATGGTATACATTGACAAATTTTTAAAAAATTCCTTATGGCTTTGGATTTCCTTCCTTGCCTTAGGTAAGGCATCCTACCACATATTTATACAAATATTTTTCTAAAATTGCCGTTTTTTACTTGAATATTTATAGTCTTCCTGAAACTTATTTTTATATGTCATAAGCAAAGTCTTCTTTTTCATAAGCATATGTTTTCTTTCAGGAAGATGGCTAATTATCACCAACATTTATTAAATAAACCATACATTTCCAGCTGAAATAAAACTTTATGACTTCTCTATCAGACATAGACAAATTCAGCAGGCAAAAAAATCAGTAAAGGATAAAACTGAATACAACGCCATTAATTGGATATAATGGAAATCTATACATTACTTCATCCAACAACAGCAGAATACATATGCTTCTCAAGCTCACACGAACCATTCATCAAGACAGATCAATTCTGGGTCATAAAGCATCCTTAACAAATTTAAAAGAATGAAAATCACACAATCTGCTCTCAGAATTAAACTAGAAATCAGTAACAGAAAGTAACAGAAAGATAATGAAAAATGACCGAATACTTGAACATTAAACAATATATACACATGGGTCAAAATAAGAACTCTCAAGAAAAATTTAAAATATTTTCAACTAATATTTTCAACTAAAATGAAAACAACTTAAGAAAATTTGTGGGCTGCACTGAAAGTAGTGCTTAAAGATAAATTTACAAAAGCACTGAATGAATATATTAGAAAACAAGAATAATCTAAAATCAGTATCTAGGTTTCTACCTTAGGAAACTAGAAAAAGAAAAGCAAATTAAATTCAGAGTAAGTAGTAAAAAGCAATCATAGTATTTAGAGCAGAAATAAATGAAATTAAAGACAAAAAGTCAGTAGAGAAAAATTGTCAAAACCAAACTGGTTCTGGGGCACCTGGTTGGCTCAGTCAGGCAAACATCCAAGACTGTTGGTTTCAGCTCAGGTCACGATCTCACAGTCATGGGATTGAGTCCCATGTCGGGCTCTGTGCTCAGTGGGGAGTCTGCTTGAGATTCTACCCCTCTCCCTCTTTACACCTTTCCTACTCACACGTGTGCATAAATGGGCTCTCTCTCTCTCTCAAATAAATACTATAAACAACTGTATAACCACAAATTTGATAACCTAGGTGACATGGACCAATTATATGAAGTACACAATTTTCCAAAATTCACACAAAAAGAGATAGACAATCTGAATAGGTCTATAACTGTTAAAAATAATTGATTCAATAATGAATAACGTTCCAAAACAGACAACACTAAGCCCTGAGGGGTTCACTACCAAACATTTAAGAAAGAAATTCTACCAATCCTCTACAATTTCTGTCAGAAAACAGAAGCTGGGGAATACTTCTTAACTCATTCTGTAAGGTCAGCATTACTCTAATACCAAAAACAACATAAGAAAAGAAAAACACACCAATATCACTTATGGGCATAGAAAAAAAATCTTCAACAAAATATTAGCAAAACTGAATCCAACAGTGTATAAAAAGAATTGCACACCATGACCACTTGGGCTTTACCATGGGTCTATAAAGTTGGTTCAACATTTGAAAGTCAATTAATGTAATCTATCATATCAGTGGATTAAAAAGAAAAATAACATGATTAATAGATAAAGGAAAGCATTTGATAAATCCAGCACCCACTTATAATAAAAACCCTCACAAATTAGAGTCAGAACTTCCTCAACTTGATAAAGAATACCTATAAAAACTTATAGCTACTGTTAATCCTTATGCTGAGAAACTCAAAGTTTTCCTTTTAAAATTAAGTATAAGGCAAGGGTGTCCCCTCTCACCACCATTTTCAATATCATGATGTAGGTTCTAGCTAGTGCAATAAGACAAGAAAAGGAAATAAAAGGTACACAAATTGACAATGAAGAAATAAAACTGTCTTTGTTTGCAAATGATATGACTGTCTATGTTGAAAATCCCAAAGATTTAACAAAAACACCCACCTGGAACTAACAAGAAATTATAGCAAGGTTGCAAGATAAAAAGGTTAATATACAAAAGCCAATCACCTTCCTATACACAAGCAATGAAAAAGGGGAATTTCAAATTAAAAAACACAATATCATATACATAAGTCCCCAAAGAATAACTTCAACTTAGATATAAACCTAACAAAATATGTATAAGAGCTATATGAGCAAAACCACAAAATTCTGATGAATGAAATCAAAGAAAAATTGAGTAAGTGGAGAGATAGTCTATGTTCAATATTGTCAAGATTCAAGATGTGCATTCTTCCTAACTTGATTTATAGATTCAATGCAATCCCAATCAAAATCCCAGAAAGTAATTTTATAGATATCAACAAACTGATTCTAAAGTTTATATCAAGAGGTAAAACCCAAAATAGCCAACACAGTATCAAAATAGAAGGAAAAGATTTTAAAAGTCTATTTCAAGAGGTGAAAGACCCAGAATAACCAATACGATATTGAATAACAACAAAGTTAGAGGACTGATGTTACTGAACTTCAAGACTTACTATAAAACTATAGTAATCAAAATGTATAAGCCTGATGATTCACAGACCCGTACCCCTGGGGCAAATAATACATTATATGCTAATAAAAATAATTTAAAAAAATTATAGTAATCAAGGCAATATGGTTTTGGCATAAGAACAGATAATAAATCAATGGGACAAAATACAGACTCCAGAAATAGACCCACATAAATATAGTCAACTGATCTTTGATGAAAGAGCAAAGAAAATATGAGGGAGTGAAAAAAAACTAAAAAACAATCTTTATAAAAAATGATGGAATAAGTGGACATCCACATAAAAAAAAAGTTAATCTAGATAAAGACTTTATACCCTTCATAAAAATTAACTCAAAATGGATTACAGACCTAAGTGTAAAGTGCAAAACTCATAGGAGAAAACCAAGATGACTTAGGTATGGTGATGTCTTTATAGATATAATATCAAAGACATGATTAATAAAAAGAAAATGGATAAGCTTGCTGCATTTAAAATTAAACACTTGTGCTCTGCAGAAGACAATGTCAAGAGAATGAAAAAACAAGACACAGACCAGGAGAAAATATCTGTAAAAGATACATCTGATAGGGATGCTTGTGTGACTCAGTCATTAAGCGTCTCCCTTTGGCTCAGGGTGTAATCTCGGGATCCTGGAATCCAGCCTCACACTGGGTTCCCTGCTTGGCGGAAAGCCTGCTTCTCCCTCTCCCACTCCCCTTGCTTGTGTTCCTCCTCTCACTGTCTTTCTCTCTCTGTCAAATAAATTTAAAAAATAAAAAAAAATACAACTGATAAAGGACCATTATCCAAAATATACAAAGAACTCTTAAAACTCAACAATACGAAAACAAACTAAAAAATGGGCTAAAGAGACCTTTACAGACATCTCAACAAAGAAGATGTACAGATGTCAAACGAGCATATGAAAAGATGCTCCACATCATATGTCATCAGGGAAATGCAAATTAAAACAACAAAATACCACTACACATCTACTGGAATGACCCACACCTGGAACACTGACAATACCAAATGCGGTGGACATGGAGAAAGAGGAACTCATGTTCATTGCTGATTGCAGTGCAGAATGGTACAGCCCCTTTGGAAGACAATTTGGTTGTTTCTTAAAAGACTAAATATTCTATTACCATATAATCCAGCAAGTTTTCTCCTTAGTTTTTACACAAAGGAGTTGAAAATTTATGTCCACATAAAACCTTGCACACTCATGTTTATAGCAGCTTTATTCACAGTTGCCAAAAGCTGAAAGCAACCAAGATGTCCTTCCGTAGGTTAATGGATAAACTGTGGTATGTTCAGACAATGGAATATTATTCAGCATTAAAAAGAAATGAACCATCAAGTCATGAAAAGACATGGAGGAACTTTAAATGCATATTACTATATGAAAGAAACCAATCTGAAAAGGCTGCATAATATATGATTCCAACTATGTGACATTCTGGGAAAGGCATAATTATGTAAATAGTAAAAAGATAACTGCTAGCATGTTGAAGGGGAAGAGATGAATAGGTGGAGCACAGAGGAATTTTAAGGCAGTGAAAATCCTCTGTATGATAGTATAAGGATAGATCTTGTCATTATACATTTGTCCAGATCCTTAGAATGTACAACACCAAGATGAACCCTAAGGTGAACACTGGATTTTGGGTGATTATGATATGTCAGTATAAAAGTTCATCCGTTGTATCAAATGTACTACTCTGTGGGGGATGTTGACAGCTGGGGAGATGATGCATGTGTAGGGCACGGCAGGTATATGAGAGATCTCTGTACCTTCCTATCAGTTTTTCTATGAAACTAAAATTGCTCTAAAACATAAAATTTAATAATTTTAGTATGAGTGATTTGAGTGCTTTTAATTTATTTTTATCTTTTTTATGGATTTATTTACTTATCTTGAAGAGAGAAAGCGCACACGTGCACAAATAAGGGAGGGGCAGGAAAAGGATGTCAAGCAGACTCTCTGCAGAGAGCAGAGCCCCACACAGGGCTTGATTTCACAACCTTGAGATCATAACCTGAGCTGAAACCAAGAGTTGGACGCTTAACCAACTGGGCCACTCAGGTACCCTGAGTGATTTCAATTTATTATTGTTTATTTAATTTGCTATTTTAAAATCCTGGGTTTACATTTTTATTAACATAAAAAAGTGAAGTAAAATCAAAGAAAATATTTCTTTAAGAAATGTATACTGCAAACATATATCCATAAGTCTATTATTGCCTATAATTCAGAAATTCCCACAGGGAATTTAATTTTAATTGCTATCCTAAATAGCAATTTGTAATTGTATTTGTAATGCCTTTTTATTATAAATTAATAATAAACACACTTCATGACCAATGCTAGAAAGCTAATAAATATTTTAATAAAAGTCCTTAAAATTCTAATTTTAGTACAGTATGCTTCCATAAAGAAATACATCTTCAGAATGCTATGAATAACTCAACATCTATAACTCTTGACATGTAATGGTGCCAACAAAATTGACTTTTAATTATAGAAGAAAAAAACATGTTGGACAATTTGAATCCTAGAAGGGACCTTGGAAATATCTAGTCTATTTGTCTTATTTGCACATTAAGAAAATGAGATCTGGTCAAGTTAATTGCCTTAGCCAACATTATAGAACTGGCTAGTGAGTGAACTAGTCTTCCTAATTCCAGTCTATGGTATTTGGTTTCAATAACCTTTAGTGTAATTTATCCATATAAAATGAAAGAAAAACATGGGTAGGAGAGTTGAAATTATAACATGTGATGGTGATTAAGGGATTATTTTTATATTGATAGTTTAATTTTAGTCTATAAAATACATAAGCATTTATAAAGTGCAATGATTACCAATAATAGAACAGAATAGTCTTAAAGATTGTTTTGTATAAGCTCCAGTAATATAGATATTTAAGAGTAATAAATTATAATTATAAAAAGTAATCTCTGAAAAACAAAGTAGCTCAAGTTTTTTAGTATCAGAGAATATTTAAAGTTTAGTATATATATTGTTTGGTATTTTACGCAGACTTACACTACCTCTTTAAAGAAAAAAAGGAAATGTACTTTCAGGAAATGAAAGACCTCAAAGAACATTCCTAACATTTTATATAGTTCATTAAACATGTAGACATAGTACAAGATACTGACATTCATAGATGGTGAAGAGAGAAAAAAAAAACTCTGTCCTTAGGCACTCAACTTAGAAAGAGCGGCGGCCAAATGGTATGGTAAGTATGGTACATTTTCCTCTGTCTTTAGGCCTTTGCTCCTGCCCTGGTTATGAAAAGAGAAACAAGTATCTAACTGTAATGGTGATGGAACTGGGAGAAGGCAAGGGAGAGGAGAGAATGTTAGAAAAGGTTCTCAGAAAAGAGGATGGAATAAGCTGTATTTGAAAAATGAGTAGGAGTCTCCAAGCAGACAAAAGTCTGAGTAGGTTTTTTTGGCCTGGTGCAAAGAGAAACAATAGAGCATCTCTTGAAGGACCGCAAACACATCGAGGTAAAGATTGTGCCTTTTCTTTTAGATATCATGAGTCTAGCATACTTTCCGAACACATATTGGTGGGCTTTTGTTTGTTTGTTCTGTTTTGTTTTTGTTTTTAAGATTTTACTTATTTATCTGAAAGAGAGAAGACAAGCAGGGGGAGGAGCAGAGGAAGAGGGGCAAGCAGACTTCCCACGGAGCAGGGAGCCTGACTCAGGGCTCCATTCCAGGACCCTGAGATCATGACCTGAGCCAAAGGCAGATGCTTAACCAACTGAACCACCCAGGCGGCCCCACATATTGGAGTTCTGTAGGCAACTGGAAATAAAAGTTTTAGGCTTATGAGAGAGCTTGGTTGAACACAGAGTCAAAGCCATTAGGGAGTAAATGAGACATTCCAAGAAACATGTACAGAATGAAAAGAGGATCAAAATGGAATTCTTAAAAATACAAGCCCTTAAGGTCTAAAAAAAGGAACTCAAAGGGGAACGGAAAAAAGGGGAACAAGAAATTGAAGAACTAAGACAACAGGGCAAAGTAAATTAGAGACCAAGAATATTTCAAGGGCAGAGTAGGCAAGAGTATTAAATGCAATAAACGTAAAGACTAAAAATGTGTCCACTGTTTCTTGGTGACTTTAGCTAGTGTGGTTATAGTCATGTAGTGGGGTGTATGCCAGGACTATGGTAGACTGAGCAATTGATGATTTTAAGGAAGTAGATGCCACCATCATAGACTTTTTTTTTCCAGAAGGGTTAGCTACAAAAGTAGAGGAGGCATGAACAGGTGCGAATGCAGTTAAGTCTACAGGTTTGGTAGAAGAAATCTGAATGAGTTTCTTAGGATGATTTCTATTTTCTCTGGGTAGGAGAAGGTGAGGTGTTTTGCTAAGACTCTAAAAAGAAGTGTTGAGGAGAGTGAAGGTCAGAAACAGGCACTGTGAAGATTAATTGAGCTGACGAGGAAAATCTAGGAAGCTCAGGAGTTGTTGTGGACTTGTGTAAGGTTGTGGGGAACTTTATGAACTCACTAAAGAAAATGTTAAATATTAATAGTAGTCCTGGCTATTTCATCAGTAAGGGAGTACCTAGAGAAAAGTATAGAAAAATTTTCTGCATTCTTTAATTAGCAAATTGAAATTAAGCAAAAAGTTTAAAATCTGAATAATGTTTATTAAATATATTTTTATATATACCTAGAGATTTGCATAAAAGAAAACATATAAAAGCAATCCTTTTAAACACATCACATGTTTTCTTGATAAGAGAAACAATCAAAATTAGTAATGTTCTAGTGAAATAAATTAATTATTAGGAACTTAAACCATTATATACAGTCTTTCTGTTGAGATAAGATTTTTAAAAATATCCTTATGGGTGTGAAATGTGAAATATTCCACTTATCTAACTCCTTAATTATGATGCATTTGTATGTGTAGCTTATTTTAAGTGATTGAAAAGCAACTGAACAAAAAGTTCTGAATCAGTATTCTTATTAAGAAGCAACCATTCTGGGCGCCTGGGTGGCTCAGTAGGTTAAGCCGCTGCCTTCAGCTCAGGTCATGATCTCAGGGTCCTGGGATCGAGTCCCGCATCGGGCTCTCTGCTCAGCAGGGAGCCTGCTTCCTCCTCTCCTCTCTCTGCCTGCCTCTCTGCCTACTTGTGATCTCTGTCTGTCAAATAAATAAATAAATAAATAAAATCTTAAAAAAAAAAAAAAGAAGAAGCAACCATTCTCCCCCTCTTTCCCCGCCTTCACCCTCTAATGTATTACCTACAACCATTATTTTGGAACTGTTTGTTCCAGTTTGTTGAGGTCATACTTTTACAGCTGAAAACAAGTGTAAGTGAAGGAAAGTATTTTATTCAATAAAATCAAAACTGTTTTTCTGATAATATTACTTTCTATTTACAAACTTACCATTTTGCATTTAAAAATTAGGATGGCCATTAGCTCCAAAACTCAAGTGTAAAAACTGCCTTTGTATATTATAATAAACAATCATTATCTAGGATTACTACTTTTTTTTTTTTTTTAAAGATTTTATTTATTTATTTGACAGAGAGATCACAAGTCAGCGGAGAGTCAGGCAGAGAGAGAGAGAGAGAAGAAGGCTCCCGCTGAGCAAAGAGCCCGATGCGGGGCTCGATCCCAGGACACTGAGATTATGACCTGAGCCGAAGGCAGCGGCTTAATCCACTGAGCCACCCAGGCGCCCCTAGGATTACTACTTTTATTCTAGAGTGATGCTTCTGGAAAAATTCTAAATTTGTTTCTAAATAGCAGCAGTTTGTTCCTCTGGAGTGACAGATTTTATTACTGTAGCTCCTGATTAGGGAACATGGGAGTTCATCTACACCGTTAGATAAGAACAAGAGTTACAATCTTCTCTCCAAGTGTTGATACACTCACAAAAAATGCCCAATACATACTCAACATCTATTCTGTAAACTGTTACTTCTAGTGTCACCACAAAAGATCAGCAGTATCATTTCTTATTTCAAAATTTCTCTGAAATAAATTACAATGTTTACTCTTTCAAAAAGAAAGAGAATAATTTTTGCCAGCGCTGTTCATGAAGGGAGATTTAAAAGACACATATACACACAAGCGCACAAGTATATATATAATTTGCAAAAGTCAGAGGTGTAGCTTTTATAATATTAATAATATTTAATTTTTTAACTGTATTATTATAAATTATAATTAGTTGTAACAAAATAAATACAACATGTAAGTATTATTTTATTAGTATCATTAACAGTCATTATTTGTGTCAGACACTGTGTTAAAAGACTAACATACAGGGACGCCTGGGTGGCTCAGTTGGTTAAGCAGCTGCCTTCGGCTCAGGTCATGATCCCAGCGTCCTGGGATCGAGTCCCACATCGGGCTCCTTGCTCTGCAGGGAGCCTGCTTCTCCCTCTGACTCTGCCTTCCACTCTGTCTGCCTATGCTCGCTCTCGCTCATTCTCTCTCTGACAAATAAATAAATAAAATCTTTAAAAAAAAAAAAAAGACTAACATACATCATTTCCTTTAACCACCACCACTCTATGATATAAATATTATTTCCTATATATAAGTGTGGGTAAGTTGAAGTTTCAAGAAATTTAACTTGCTCAATGGCTCATTTCAAATAAGTTGAGTATGCTAGGAGTTGAAACCTGGTCCATATATTCCAAAACCCATGTTTTTAAAGCCTAGGCTAGGGAAGTATTAGTTTGCTATTTATTAAAATCTTTAAGTAGATGGATTATTTGATCAATGGGCTTAAAGTAAAAAAAAAAGAAAAAGAAAAATATTTTTTTTCAAAAGGAATATCTTGTATAATTTTTCCTTATTGAATCTATTAGCAGTCTGTTGGTGATTTCTCTTCATATTATTTCCTAAAATAAAATGTTCCTATACTTAGAAAAATAATATTCCTATATAATATATCACTTTTTAGAACCATAAAAATAGTAATGTTTCAAAAGTAACAGTAGGGAGAAAGGGCTCATTTACATGTATTGGGTGGTCCTTCTTTATTTCTCCTTAGTCTAACAACACAGTTCTACCAGATCTTCACTGACCTCTACTGGAGGACTCCATTTCTTACAATTTCATTTACTGGTTTTTGTAGCTTTAAGTTTAAAGTATACAACTAATTATCAATAACAAAAACTTCTATGTTAAGCACACAGTGATTAAATTCTGTTAATCTTTTCTTAGAACTCAAAACTACAGTGATTTTGAAAATAAAAAAAAGGGGAGTGAATACATTAGACTAAGAAACCATAGTAGAGAAAAAAGAAAACAAAAGTATTTCTATTTTGAATAACTGGTCACTGAAAAATAAATATTAATAGCTCAAGTTTGGCCCATCCTTTTTCTTCTTACCTCTGGTTGACTGGAAATATTCAAAATGAGAGCCCATAATTCTGCTCTCAGTGCTGTGGGGCTTCCTTGTCTGATATACTGTTGAGCAGCAGCACTGTCTTGTTCTGCTAGAACTGTCAAAAGTATAGAAAAATCTCATTAGAAAATTCATAATTTAAGAAATTACACTGAAATCCTTAATTAAAAATCTTTGATGAAGTTAACATTTCATCTTTATATCTAACATTACATCATGTCTTGACAACCTTCTTTTACTCTCTGAATTTTGATGTGGCCCTGTTTACAGCCCTATACATGTCAAGATTTAAATTCCCCCACCTCTTACCTAATCTGGTAAAAGTTTTTAATATAGGTATCTGGAAATCACTTTGCTTTAACCATAGCTCACATATTTATTTATTTATTTATTGGTGGGTGCTCTGATTGCCTTCATTTTTTAAAAAATTTTATTTTTTCAGTGTTCCAGAATTCATTGTTTATGTATTCCATGCAATACGTGCCCTTTACAATACTCACCATCAGGCCCTCCCCACTCCCCACACTCCTCCCCTCCAAAACCCTCAGTTTGTTTCTCAAAGTCCGCAGTCTCTCATGGTTTGTCTCCCCTTCCGATTTCCCCCAACTCACTTCTCTCCTTCACCCAATGTCTTCTGTGTTATTCCTTATGCTCCACAAGTAAGTGAAACCATATGATACTTGACTGTCTCTGCTTGACTTATTTCACTCAGCATAATCTCCTCAAGTTCCATCCATGTTGATACAGAATTTGAGTATTCATCCTTTCTGATGGAGGCTTAATACTCCATTGTATATATGCACATACATAGTTAATCTTTGGATTCCATGATCAAGTAAAGTCATATTTATAAAAAACTCAAATTTCTTATGCATATTCTCTAAGTCATGGATGCTCTAGTATTTGGAAGTAGTATGCTTTTGAAGTATTATGGTTAAGAATTATAAAGGTGATGAGCCCTGGGTATTATATGCAACTAATGAATTGTTGAATACTCCGTCAGAAACCAATGATATATTATATGTTGGCTAATTGAACATAATAAAAAAAGGAATTATATAGGATGTAAGATATCTATTAGATGATTTCTTAGCTACCTGTCAAAAACAACAGAAAACAGAGATTTAAATAAAAAGAGGTAAAAAATAAAGGATCTGATAACATTTAAGAAGGCCAAAAACTATTTGTAAGCAGCCAAGTATACAAAATTAATACATTATCCCGCCTTCATTTTCATTTTTATTTTCTTTAATGGAAATACCAGCTATTAGGTCTGGAAATAAAGGCCTTCTTAAACAAGCAAAACAAAAAAAAAAAGCAAAAAAAGATATTCCAGACAACTGCTGATATTTATCTAACATAATGTTTTCTTATTATTTTCTTCTTACTATTTTTTAAAAGATTTTATTTATTTATTCATTTGTCAGAGAGAGAGAGCGAGAGAGAGTGCACACACAAGCAGGCAGAGTGGCAGACAGAGGTGGAGAGAGAAGTGGGCTCCCAACTGAGAAAGGAGCCTGATATGGGACTTGATCCCAGGACCCTGGGATCATGACCTGAGCCGAAGGCAGCAGCTTAACCATCTAAGCCACCCAGGTGTTCCTATTTTCTTCTTAAAAGGGAAAAAAAACTTATACCAAATGAAAATTACTTAACCTAAAGAAATAAAGGGATCATATAAAATAAAAAAAGCCAAGGCATATCCTTTAATTTGTAATTGTGTTTAATGCAAAGGTCAAATATATGAAGGAAAAATGATGAAGTCTAGAATAAATATGATTTTGAAAACTGAACTAGTGAGTTTAGAATATGACAATACAATTGCTACAGAAGGTACTTGTGACACAAAGACTTATCTGCACTTTGTATTTCAAAAACAAAACAAAATTTATAAAAACAAGGAAAATAATCTTCAAAGGTGGGGAAAAATTATTCCCCAGAACAATAAGAGCTGCTTTGGTTATTAAGCCTTACCACTGTGAACAGTCATAGAGAAGCATGAAAGTTATAGTTTCTCCTGATGCAGGGGCATATTCCCATTAACACTAATGAGAAGTGTGTGAGCACATCAAAGAGAGCCTGCCTCTTTGATTTTAAAATGAAATTCTGTTGAATGGAATAAGCTAACATTCTTGAAGAATGTGTGTCTGCATTTATTATTTCCTTTTTAGTGAGCCATCTGTGTACTTCTTTATCTAACATTTATTGATGAAGTGAAAATGATGCATTTCTCCTTTTTATAAGGATTCCCATTATATTAACTACACAACTAAATATTACTCTTTTTAGATTTTTGACTTTTTAGAGATTGAATTTCAGTTGGAGGTACAGAATGCAGACATTTACTTCAGACCACTTCATTTTCAGAAAGTATAAATATAATCAAAATCTTACCTTTTTGCCCAATACGTACATGCTCATTTTCAAAAAGTTCTAAAAATGATAAAATAAAATTATTAGACACAAATATGATTAACCATGTTTAGAACAATATTAAGTATATTTTTCTGCTATTGATACTGTTTTAAAGCTAAGTGGCTCTATGGAGAACTATAAGAATATATATCTTTATATGTAGAAAATCTTTTTTTAAAGTTGTTTAAAGTTTATGGAAATTAAAAATGAGTTAAGTACATCTAATCAGAAAAAAAGGTGATAACTAATTTTCCTTTGTTAAAATAAAATAGTATCTTTTCAGAACAGAAAAATGTCTACTCATCTTGACAGCTTCATTTGCAAAGCTCTACTTTTGCTCTCTAATCTGCCATGACAGCATAGCTAAAAATAAAGCCTTAATGCTATTAAAGGTAAAATCCCACTATACAAATGCCATTTTAAAAGATTATATTGGAAAAAACAAAGACTTACTTTAAAAGAAAAAAAGGTTTTATTTATTTATTCATTTTGAGAGAGATAGAGAGTGAGCGAGCAAGCGCAAGAGAGCAGGGGCAGGAGCAGGGGGAGGGGCGGGGGAGAGGGAGAGGGAGATCATGACCTGAGCCAAAGTCAAGAATCAGGTGCTTAACCAACTGAGCCACCCAGGCACCCCAAAGATTTGCTTTTAAAGTACCAATCATAATGGGAAAAGACTCAATAAATGAGACCATATTAAAAAAGAAAAAACTTCTATTCATCAAAAGACACCTGGTGCCTAGTGGGTTAAAGCCTCTGCCTTTGGCTCAGGTCATGATGCCAGAATCCTGGGATCGAGCCCCACATCAGGCTCTCTGCTTAGCAGGGAGCCTGCTTCCTTCTCTCTCCCTTTCTCTCTCTCTCTCTCTCTGCCTGCCTCTCTGCCTACTTGTGATCTCAATCTGTCAAATAAATAAATAAAATCTTTAAAAACAAACAAAACAAAAGACACCATTGAGAGTGAAAAGGTAAGTCGCAGAGTGGGGAACTGTATCTGCAATGCATATACCTGACAAAGGACTTGTATCTAGAACATGTAAAGAACTCCTGGTAAAGACAGATGACTCTCTGACAAAATAGGCAAAACATGCGAACAGGTTATTTACAAACCCAAAGGACTACTAAAGTTATGAAAAGAGACTCAACCACATTAGTCATCCAAGAATGTAATTAAAACCATTATGAAATGCATACCCATCGCAATGATGAAACGGAAGACGGACAATTCTACATATAAAGAAAATGGAGTAAATGTACTTTTCATATAAAGGTGGTGGGACTGTAAATAGTGCAGCCACTTGGAAAACCAGAAGCACTTACTAACACAGAATGTATGCACACCCTAGGACAATTAGCAATCTGCTCTTGGGTATACACCTTAATGCATTCATATGTGCCCCAAGGGACATATACTAGAACATTCATGGTAATGCTGACTACTGGTAATAACCAAATAGAGAGAACAACTCAAATGACCATCAACAGTAGAAATCATCAACTGTATGATCCCATTTCTACAAAGTAAAAAATAGGCAAAACTAACCTACAGTGTTAGAAGTCAGGATAGTTGTTACCCATGCGGGTTGCTGGAGTGTAGAATTGTACCTGGAGGCTTCTGGGATGCTGGTAATACTCTATCTCTTGATCTAGTCAAAGGTTTCACAAGTGTTTTCACTTCATAAAAATTCACTGATCTGTATACTTAGGATCTGTGTCCTTTTCAGTATGTATGCTATACTACTATAATGTTACTCAAAAATTAGAGGAAAAAAAAGATTATGCAACTATGAGAGAGAAAGATTTTAGCTCTTTTCCCCACCCCAGAGAAAATCAGTTTTTCCATTTTCTCTTTCTCTTTCTCCCCACCAGCTGAGAAAGGAGAAGCTGTTAATTGGATTTGTTAGATTCTACAACAATGATTAGTTTAGCTCTTCTAACGAATGGGATAACCATGTGTTAAGGGCCAGGAACTTACATGTGACTGTCTGGGTAAGTATAGCCTGGGTCCCCTGGCAACCTGGTGACCATCTTGGCACTTGATTCCCTCCTCCCAATTTCTAGCAGTCCTGCTTTGAGGAGTAGAGAATAAAAACAATTGCATCAACTAAAGAGACTATCAGCCTCCTCTAGCAGATGTAGTTGTTCCTTCCTCTGCTATATGTATGTATGTAAGTAGGTATATGTATATATGCATATGTATGTGTATAATAATATACATATGTATGTATATATGTAATATGTAATGTATGTAATAACAGCAAATACCACACTGATTCTTATCTGAATCTTACTTTCCACTACCTCTTCACCAAGAGTAAATATTATGTCACACCTATGTGTTCACTAGTCTCTGGCCCTTAGAAGGGTCTCATATTTGTTGTGTTACAGTGAATCAAAAAAGACAGAACTGTATTCTAGATTAAGAAAATAACTGGGCTTTCTAAAGCATAGGTACTACAGGATCTAGAATAATTTTAAGCAATTCTTAAGGGTTATTTCAAAAATGAAAAACATAAATATCATTCAAAGTTATATTATTATTATTTTCTTTTCCTTTTGTTATATGTACAGCTATCACTGGCCATGAACAGAAATACAAGGTCTCTGTCTTAGTCTGTTCAGATTACTACAATAAAACACTCACAGACTGGGTTATAAACATGAGAAATTTATTTCTTACAGTTGTGGGGACTGGAAGTCCAAGATCAGGGCACTGGTATGGTTGGGTGCATGCCCTATTCTGGGTTGCAAACTGCTGACTTTTCTCTGCGTCCTCACATGGTGGAAGGATCTCGAGAGATCTTTCACAAGGGCACTTATCTCATCCACGAGGGCACCACCCTCCTGACCAAATCATTTTCCTGAGGACCCACCTAATACCATCACTTTGGGGATTAGAACTCCAAAATATTTCAGGACAAAAACATCTAAACCACAGAAATATCTTATTCTGTGAGATATATGATATCTTCTCATAAAATAAAAAGGACTATCAAAGGTCAGGAGGGGAGGCAGCATATAATGGCAGACTTTAAGGCAGACTGTTTAGTTTTGAATCTTGGTTCTAGCACTTACTAGCTTTGTGACTTTGCACAAGTTACTTAACATCTCCACTTCTTCAACTTTAAAATGGTAGTAAAACTTCTATCTCACATGATACTAGAAAATTAAAATTGTAATCAAGTATAACTATATACCACCAGAATGACTACAAAGAAGATGGCATACATTAAGCATTAGCAAGGATATAGGACAACTACTTCTACTCTCATACCTTGTTAGTGGAAGTGTAAACTGGTATTACCATTTTTGAAAATTCTTTATTAATTATCTACCAAAGCTGAACTTATGCAAACTCCAGGAGAGAATAATTATCTTCCCAGGTATATACTTAACAGAGGTGTATACATATGTTCACCAAGAGAAACAAACTAGGATGTTCATAGTAGCCTTATTTGTAATAGCCCCAAACTTGAAACTTCCTAAATACTCATCAACAGTAGAATACTATAATGCAAAAAAATTGCTCACAAATACACACTATATGACTGAATCTCACAAACATAATGTGGAACAAGAGAAGTCAAACATCAAAGAGTACATACTATATGTTTTCATTCATACAAAGTTCAAGAATTGGCAAAATTAATCTATTCTGCTAGAAATCAGAATAGTGGTTATCTTTGACAAAGGGAATAAAGATTGAAAGAGGATAGGATGGGGCTTCAGTTTATTGATCTGGGTGGTATTTTAATATGTGTGTCCACTTCATAAAAATTCAATGAGTCATTCTCTTATGATATATGTATTTTTCCTTTTTAATAAAAATATAATCTCTATATGTAACGTGGAGCTCAAACTCACAACCCAGAGATCAAGATTCACACTCTCCTCCGAGTCAGGCAGATGCCCCTGTAATTGTCCATATGCATTATACATTAATAAAGTTTTTAAAATGGTAATAGAACACACCTTCTAGAGCTGCTGGGGTTAAAATTAGATAATACACGTGTAACATATAGTATGTACTCAATGACTTTATTGTATTTGTTATTGTTATTAATAATAAGAAACAGCCAACTTCTTTATTTTACAGAGAAAGAAACAAGTCCAGAAATGTAAAGTGACGTGCCCAAGTCACACAGCTAGCCAGTGGTGGAGGAAAGACCAGCACAATTCCACCACCATATAGACCTCCATATTTTAAGCCAATTTTTACTTCTTATTATAGCTAAATACCAATCTGGCCTTTTATGAAAATCACATTTATTTATGCACAAAGAAGAAAAGTTGCGGAAGTTTTCTATTGGGTTAATATTTAAAAGATACTAATTTTATAACCCAAGTTTATACAAGGTAGAATATATGTATACAATTAACTTGGTGATACAAATAGTTATGAAGATAGATAGTAATAGCCAGTAAAGGAAAATATGAGTGCTGCCGATGACAATTTTGCCAACCAAACGATGTAAGTATTTTTTTTTTACAAGATTTTATTTATTTATTTGAGAGAGAATGAGTGAGAGAGAGCATGAGAGAGAAGAAGGTCAGAGGGAGAAGCAGACTCCCCAAGGAGCTGGGAGCCCGATGCGGGACTCGATCCTGGAAGTCCCGGATCATGACCTGAGCTGAAGGCTGTCGCTCAACCAACTGAGTCACCCAGGCGCCCAAATGATCTAAGTATGTTTAAGGACTTTTCAAAATTAAAGACCTTCGAATTAAAAGATAAAATCTAGTTGAATTCTGATGATAAAAACATACAGAATTTTATTTAATAAATAACAGAAATCAAGGAGAAGCAAAAAGTATACTTGGTTTTCAGACATTAAAAAGTTACTAGATTAATTTGGAAATGACCAGATAAGACTTCAACTTGTTCTCATTTACCATTAATTATATGGTGTATAGGAGAAACACTCACCAGGAGGCACTTGTGTAGAATCATCTATACCTAGCTGTCCTGTAGTTAAGCCGAGTTCTACAAAGAATTCTTTCTGAAAAATAACATAGAATTAACATACATCTCAGACTTTGCTACACAATATTTAAAAAATCAGTCCCCTCCAAATATCAGCTTAAATAAAAATTACAATGTAAAATGAATCTTTGCTTCATTCAAGTATCTTAAAAAGAAGAGGTTTTTATTGAACTTTTCAAGAGTAATGCGTTAGTCAGAATTTTGCCTTTTTAAGTAATAGATTAATCAGTTAAGTAAGACATGATAATTATATTTTTTTAAAAAAGATTTTATTTATTTATTTGACAGAGATAGAAACAGAAGAGATGGGAACACAAGCAGGTGGGAGAGGGAAAAGCAGGCTTCCCGCTGAGCAGGGAGCCCGATGTGGGGCTTGAGCCCAGGACCTCAGGATCATGACCCGAGCTGAAGGTAGACACATAACAACTAAGCCACCCAGGCACCCTGATAATTATACTTTTGAGTAAAGAACTAGTAACATTCAAATCTTTCCTAACACACACACACACAGAGTATGTGTAAAACTCAGCAATTTTATTTTTTAAATTTTTTAAATTCCGAAATGATTCTCTACCTGTTTTTTATGGTACTATACTTCACTTCACCTTTAATCAACTAAACACTGCAAATATCCAAAACAACTTAAATTAATTTTTAAGTAAAATTAAACTACCAAGCATTCTGCTAAACTAAGAACAAATTAGATTTATTCTCCAGACTTCCTCCACTTATCTAGTAATGTCCAGGGAAAGTAAACATGTTTTTCTGTTATTTTTTAAATATACAACCACCTCATATTATTCACATTATGTTTATTCCTTAAGTAATTAAATATTTCTATTAATATTTGCCTCAGTGTTTTGTTATTATTCTAATTGCTAAAACCAAACTTCCTTCTCCTTTAAAAGATGAAATTAGTTTTAATCCTTCATAATTATGTATTATTATTTAAGTTACTGATTTATTTCTGCCCCTCATAAGACAGTTATCCAGCCTAACAGGCATAGTCATTTTATTTTTGTATTGATTTTAAGTACTGATGTTATACTTCAATCTTTAACTAAATTTGAATTTATATATACTTTTAAAAAGCACTTCAATTTATTTATTTATTTAATTTTTTTTAAGATTTATTTATTTGTTTGATTGAGAGAGATCACAAGTAGAGAGGCAGGCAGAGAGAGAGAGAGAGAGAGAGAGAGAGAGAGAAGCAGGCTCCCAGATCATGACCTGAGCTGAAGGCAGCGGCTTAACCCACTGAGCCACCCAGGTGCCCCAGCACTTCAATTTATATTTCTAATTTTTAACAACTAAAGAGGAAAAGTCCCTTCATACTACGGAAGGGACCTAGATCCAATAAACATGTCTATATAAGCTTTTGTAGCCACAATGGGAAAGAGAATTTTACTTATGCTAAGTCATGTTAAGGTGCAGAAACAGAACTCTGAACATTCATTTTCTATCTCACTGCTCTGTACTATTTTTCACTCAATAGCAGTAGACCTGCACCCCAATCTCAGATTGCCTTCAAAACTTACCCAAGATACTAGGCTTTCTGGGATGCTTTCCTTGAAATTCTGGGCTAACAGAAACAACTTTCTATGCTACATGTATCACCTTTTATAAACCTCTAGCAAAGAACAGAATCATATCATACTGAAATTATCTTCTTAATGTCCATCTCCCAGTAACCCAAAGCTCCTGGAATACAAGACTGTGTCTTACAAATATTTGTACCCCCAGTACTTAGCAGTGTGCTAAGTGACATATTGCAGAGGGACCCCATAAATATTGAGTCACCGTGCTGAGCTCTAGTTTTCAACCTGTTGCCTCATTGTGACTGAATCGGTAAATATAAATGAGCTGACAATTTCACTTTAGAGTTAAAAAATTTTAGTTTATTAAAAATGCCCTTTTAACATGGATGAGTTTACATAACACTGTGAACTAGGTTTGAAAGCCATCTATTATAGGATCATTTGACTCATTGAGCCTCAGTTCAATACTCACACACACAGACCAGGGTCTCAAATAAACTATGCATCATGGGGTCAGAACCATATCCCCAGGCCACATGACTCAAGGAAAGCGGGAACAACTAGCCCTAGTCACAGCAGGAAGAGAAGGACTAACCATACTCTTAGTGGGGACAGCCACAAGTTTTTTGAAAATTAGCCACAGGCTTTTGGTTCTTCAATAGCTAAGAACGAATCCACATCTACTCCAGGTCCCCCCAGACAGACAGAAGGCATAACTAGTCCCACTCACACACATACTAAACTTTTTCATACAGCAGCATCCTTTTCCTGCTTCATTACCTAGCAAACTCCTTCAAACTAGTCCAAATGGCAGTACCTCTAAGAAGACCTCCCACCACTTTCAGCAGAAGAATCTGCCACTGCCTCTTCTGTATATTTTATATAAACTACTACAAACAGGTCTTCTAATATTAAAAAAAATAACTTCTTAAAATTAATTTTAATTGATTATATTATATTTTTATATTTTTAACAGTAATTATATTTTTTAATTATATTTTTATATTGATTATATTTGATTATATTTTTAACAGTAATGACGAACAGTTATATACTACTTACTAACTTTCAGGTACCAACTATATGTCTTATATTTTAGTTTCTTAGGTCTTTCATTAAAAAAAAAAAGTCCCACTTAACTGGGTGGCTTTAAACAGAAATTTATTCTCACAGTTCTAGAGGCTAGAATCAAGGTGTTAACAAGGCCATGCTCTCCCTGAAAACTCTAGGGGACATCTGTTCTAAGCCTTTCTCTTAGCTTCTGGTCTTGCTGGCAACTTTCAGTGTTCCTTGCCTTAGAGATGCCTAACTCCAATCTCTGCCTCTACTGTCTTTAGAAATTCTCCTTGTATGTCTCTCTTCTGTCTCTTCTCTTCTTATAAAAACACTGGTCATATTGGATTAGGGCTTACCATATTTCTGTAAGATATCATCTTAACTTGACTGATCTGCAGTGACCCTATTTCTAAATGAGGTTACATTCACAAGTACTGAAGGTTAGGACTTCAACCTATCTTCTTGAGGGACACAATTCAACTCATACTTTACATCTTAACTTGATCTATATAATACTTCTATGATAAGTTATTATCCTTCTTTACAAGTAAGAAAACTAAGGCTCAAGGAAACTTGCCCAAGGTCACATAGCCAGTGAGGGGAAGAGCAAAAATTTAAATCCCAATTAGGTGGCTTCAGAATCTAATCAATTCCACATATAGCAAATAGTTTAAGACATCAAATCAGCTAAAAACATGTAGCAACAAAATAGCAGCTCCTTACCTTATACATTCCTCTGCCATTCGTATATACACACGTGCACACACAATCATAACTGGCCACTACTCAGGGACAACTATTTACAGTTTTTTTTTCTGGTATTTACCTCCAAATTTCAAGTAACACTTATTGCTACTTTTATCAGTTTCAAATATCTATTGACTTTTTGTTGTAAATAAGGATTTTAGCTCAGGTACATTCTCTTTTCCTCCATCATTCCAATATAATTACATATCAATTCTTTATTAAATCCATATTAAGAGTTTGTATTATGACTAAATATCCACTGCTGAGCCATGCAGTATGTGATAATGTTTCTTTTTGTACTATTTTTTTGTATATGCAGCTCATAATTAAATTCTTTTTTCACATACATAATCTTCTCTAATCATTTATCTCTTCCTGTACCTCCAACAACTCTGAAAAGACCATCCACAATATAATTTTGCATGTGGTCAAACTTTTGTTGCAAACACTCATCCTGGAACCCTCCCAGTTTGGAATCCCTGTGCTCTGGCCTTATGCACACCCTTTGCCCTGAAACTTCTTTTCACTCTCATTCTGGAAATTTTTCTTCTCTTAGGTTGGAACCCTGTTTCCTGGGTCCCCTACTTTGCTCTTTTTATGAACTTGCTTTGGAGGCTTTCTTCCAATAGGTCCCCTAATAAGAGTAAATATTTTAGATCACATACATCTGAAAACATCCACTCCAACCTCATATTTGTTTAACCGTTGGCTACATATAGAATTCTTGGCTTGAAATCATTTGGATTGTTAAAGGGATTACTTCGAAATCTCCTCACTTCCAGTTTTGCTGCTGAGAAGTCAGATGCCACTCTAATTCCTAACACTTTACATGTATTCTCCTTCTCTTCTATAAAATGTTTTTAGAGTCCTCTTTTCAGAGGCCTTTATATGGGTCTTCTTTCATTCATGGCATTGGAAAGTAGGTAGGCCTTTTCATTCATAGGATTCATTCATAGGAATCAGAGATTCCTATCTTTCAGATCTTGGGATTTTTTTTTTTTTAAGATTTTATTTATTTATTTACCAGAGCAAGCACGCGAGAGAGGCAAGCACAAGCAGGGGGAATGGCAGGCAGGGGAGAAGCAGGCTCCCCGCTGAGCAAGGAGCCTGATGTGGGGCTCAATTCCAGGACCTGGGATCATGACCTGAGCCCAAGGCAGCCGCTGAACTGACTGAGCCACCCAGGCACCCAGGTCTTGGCAATTTTAAGAATTCCCCTACCACTGTTTTCTTTTTCTGGAACTCCTATTAGTCAGATGTTAGTTCTTCTGGATTTATCATCTAGTTTAGAAAAAAAATCTTTCCCTCTTATTTTTCATCTCTTTGGCTTTTTGCTTTTGTTTTGTCTTCTGATAGAGATTTCTTCACCTTTGTTTTCAACTCTCCTACCATATTTTTGATTTCTAAATATTCTTTCTCATTCTCATGTTTTGTTTTGTTGTTTTAATGAAACTCTCTTCTTTTGTAATTCTTGTCTCATGAGTAGTTAACTTCTCTGAGAATATTAATGGTTTAAGTCTCCTGTGGGGAAGAAATGTTTGACAGGCTAACTTCTTTGTCCAGGTGAAGATGACCTTGGGTTTACCTTTACCCAGCACTGTTGCCCTGAAAATGTTCTGGATCTCACACACACCATATATACACACAGACACACAAATTATGGCAAGGAATGCTAGCTATTTTATTAACCAAGGGGCTTTACAAAAAAAATATGACCCTTGATGGTAAATTACATTTGAAATGGGAGACTCTGAGTGGACTATAAAAATCTATTGGAAAACACAGACGTTAGCTGCCTGGTATGGTGTCCCTTGATAGGACTTGGAAGTTATGCTCATGTGCATTATAAGAAACAGTTCCTATCGTGTATGACTTCCCTATGTTGTGCCTATGTAACTGTCACTTCCAATTCCATGCATTTCTTGTCAGGGCTTGGAAGCAGCATAGGATTGGCTGTGAGGACACCCAGCGAAGATCTGCGTGATATACAGACATGCTGTGTCTTCTGTCCTGTACTATTCTATAAATCTAAAGGAACCTGATGCCAGGTTATGACCTATTGTATCCTGTGAGTGTGAATGTAACTCCAAACCTAAAACAATCACTAGTGCTCATGATAAGTATTCATTCCCTAAACTGGCTATTTTTTTTTCTTTCTTTCTCTCTTTTTTTGAGGGGGGAGGTGGTTTAATTTTGGTTTCTGCCTTTCAAATTGAAAGATTTCAAATAAATGTGGCGATCCTAGGCTGTTCAGTCATATTTAGGAATGAGGCAATTGACTGTAAGCTGTCTCAGCAAGGATGGGGCACAGGATGCAACAGAGGGAGAGAACTGGTCAGGCACAGTGATGGAGGTAGGGGATGAGGGTATTAGTTTCATCATTTGGTCAACTTTCACTTAATTTCTCCGTTTTCAAAGCAGTGTCTCATTTGTGTAATGCTGTAAATCTGAAATCTCCGAATTCTTAGCCTTTCTAATTCTTTCTCTCTCATGAATATGTCTCTGGTCTCCTCTGGGGAAGAAGGAATCACTTGAATGAATATACAACGTGGTAGGAGTCTGGGGGTCTGCTCTCTCCTAATAGACTTTCACGCAGTCTCATTTTCAACCCTATGGTTCAGCAACATGTGGTGTCTCCACTTCTTGAGTCTTTCCAAAGTTCTGTGGAGAAAATCATGTTGCTTCTTGTATCAGTCAAGTGTCCAGTAAGAAAATAGAAATCATACCAGAAATGTGAAAAGGGAAAAAAAGAATTAGCAAATGCAAAAAGAAACTATGACTTCTAGACTGATGAAGAGGGAACCAAGAAGGAACTAGGAACTCTGGAAAGGGTTCCCCCTGCCCTCAAGACTGAGATTCAGACTTTTTTTTTTTTTATGAAATGCTCACCATGGCAAGTTGTAGTTACCATCTGTTATACAAAGTTATTACACTTCTACTGACTATATTCTCTATACTGTACTTTACAGCCCGTGCTTTATTTATTTTGTAACTGGAAGTTTATACCTCTTAATCCCCTTCACCTATTTTGCCCATCTCCCCACCACTCCCCACTCTGACATCCACTAGAGTTTGTTCTCTATTTATTTCTGTTTTTTGTTTGTTTTCTTAGATTCCATGAGATTCAGTCTTCTTTTTTTAAAGATTTTTATTTATTTATTTGAGAGAGAGAGAGAGAACAAGTGGTGGGGAGAGGCAGAAGGAAAGGGAGAAGCAGGCTCCTGGCTGAGCAGGATCCCAGGACCCCGAGATCATGACCTGAGCAGAAGGCAGACACTTAACTGACTGAGTCACCCAGGAGTCCCAGATTCAGTCTTTTAAGGAGAGAGAATGGCTACCCCAGGAATGTGCATGGGGGTTTAGTGGGTGGGTGAAGAAACATGCCAGAGGGCACAATTTGGAGTTGGCTTCTCCATGCTGATCAGCTCCCTTCTGAACATAGGAGCCAGGAAGGGAAGCTCTTTTTTCCTGTTCAGTCTGCAGTGTCCCCTCCAGAACCCTCTACTGCTAAAGCCTAACATCAAGTCAGTTAGCAGAAGAGGAATGTTTGTAAGATCTAGCTCTAGCATAATAAAGCAGAGCAAAACAAAGAGGTGGAATTAGAGCTGAAAGATAAACTGATTGTTGCCATGCCTCTCATCTGTATCTCCCATCTTCTACAGTGAAGCATTTGGGCTTGACCTTCTTTCATGTTTAAGTCATTTCCTACAGCTCTCCAAAGGAAGTATATTACAGAGTTATAAGCTGTTTCCTAGTTTCACCAATGATGGTATTTATAGTTCTGCGCTCCTTATTGCTTTGATTAGCAGAAGAAGGAGTGATAATTTCTTAACTCCACCATCAGAATTCTCTCCACCTTTCTATATTGCTCTATTTTTAACACAAACTTCCTCACTAAAATGTGATAGTTTCCAGAAGAAGACAAACCTACTTCATCTTCCCTTCCCTTTATCTCCCTCAGTAACCTCATCTTGTTAAGCTTATAAAGGTTGGTTGAATTGTTAAATGTAAATTGTTCAATGTTGAATTGGTTAAAATGTACATTCTTTAAAATTTTTTAATAAAATTCACAACTTGTTTCAATGAGTTTTATTGCCATAGATCACACACCTGAATCCCAACAAGCTGTCTTATAATCTATGCTGTTGATTAAATGAGAAAAAAAGCAAAAGTATTTATAGGCCCATGAAAGCTCATTTTTAGTCATACCAGCAAAGCAAGATTCACTGTCTTTATACATATTGACAATAAAAAAATAAACCTTTCACTTAATTTATTTAATAAGCAGTCTTGTTGCTTTAGATATATGATACAATAAATATTTTTCTAATGGCTGTCTTCTAAAATATGTAATATTTTGAAATGCCTATACTTACCAATTCAGGGATGTCTTTTACTTTCAGAGGTACTTGGATTAAGCCCAAATGGGTCCTGAAACTAAGAGAATCACCATTTTCATAATTTGGGTTGCGAAGATTAATTAACACCTTTAAAAACAAATCCAACAAAATTGGGTTAGTTTCTTTATAGAATGTTTACACTTATAAAATGTGGCAATAATATACTTGGTATATCGCCACAAAAATTAAAAACTATTTGGGGTTATGCATATACTTTAATTACATTCTAAAAAACTATTCAATTGTGATGAAATGTTAAAATACCAGAAACATGCTTTAAATTTAATATTCCAACTGATGATCTACCATATGAAAGTCTAAAAAGTTAAGAATTTAGTTAGAATGAAAAACCTTTATGCTAATAAAAATAAAAATTGCTTGATTACAATATTTAACAAGGAAGGTGATAGAAAAATAAAAATTGCTTGATTGTAATATTTGCCAAATTTTAGGCTCAATTCTAGCCCTTTTAAAAACAGCTATTCACAACATTTTTAGAGAGATAGGAGACTGAAAAACTGCAGGGTATTGCCTCTAAACCAAATCCACAAGGAAAAAAATTCAGAAGTCAAGCTAACAAGAAAGGCCATTTATATACTTCTCAAAATTATGCACAAAAAAAACTTAGACATTTACATACCCTTTAATCTAGAAATACTACTTCTATAAATATGATTTTGGAAATAATTAAGATGTTTACAAAGATAGTGCAGAAAGAATGTTAGGTCAAGTAGTTTATAGCAGAAAAAAATGAAACAGCTTAAACATTCCATTAGAAGGAATTACTTAAATTATAGTTAATTGATAAAATACAATGTCATTTGCCTCAATTAATACAGGTAATGTAGGTAATGACATGAAAATATATTCACAATACATTCAGGTTAAAAAATGTATAATAATGTAGTGGTTTTTGCTATGTGATGTTATTAAAAGTAATTTTTAAAAAATTTTCTTCTTATGTATGCTTTCTTATTTTTCCAAAAACAACAATACAGTTTTGGGAAAGAATAATTATAATTAAGATATATTTTTAAATTGAAACTCTTGAGAAAAAAAATTTTAAAAATCCAGTGCAATGACATAGATGGAATAGAGCGTATGATGCTAAGTGAAATTAGTCAGAAAAAGACAAATACCATGAATTCACTCATATGCGGAATTTAAGAAACAAATGATCATAGGGAAAAAAGAGACACACCAAGAAACACAATCTTAAGTATAGAGAACAAACTGATGGTCACCAAAGGGGAAGCGGGGTGGGGGACAGGCCAAATAGGGATTACAGATGCACTTGTGATGAGCACTAGGTGATGTATGGAAATTTGATCACTATATTGTATACCCGAAACTAATATGACACTTTATATTAACTAACTGGAATTTAAATAAAAGCTTAAAAATAAAAAGCATCCTGTGAAGGAGATTAGGTAACAGAAATGCTATTGTATCTGAGGAAGGGATAATGAACTGATAACTAATCACTGATGAAACAGAATGTGCGATAATGCCAAATAGTTTCTTAAAATTGCAAACACTAAACTGAAACTAAAAATATCAATGTTATCTGTTAAAAAAATATATATAGCAAAGAATCAACAGTCTGCTAAGTGCAGACTAATACAGAACAATACAATTTTAGATTAATTACACAAGTAAGGGATTATACTACCAGGAACTTCACAAATGGATAGAAAAGAGAAAGAAATGATGATATGAGGGTAACAGAAAAGAGAAAATATTAGAAATGCAGAAAGTATAAGGATATAATTATAGAAAATTTTTTTTTAGTTAAGCATCTCAGCATGAATAATCAGAGATCAATTCATCAATAGTCCTGAAAGAAACAGAATACTCTGACTATTAAGAGGAAAACATAAAGATAACCATACAAAAACCACATGAACTTTTGGCTCTTAAGTGCTAGAAAGGGAAAAGAGTTTGGGAGAAATCTTTAAACAAGCCAAGAGAATTAAGGCAGTTTCTGATTCAAAACTAATTCCTCCTTAGAGTTACAAGGAGATTACAAGTGGAGAGTCTGGGTGGCTCAGTCAATTAAGTTGTCCCACTCTTAATTTCAGTTCAGGTAATGATCTCAGGGGGTTGTGAGACTGAATCCCACTTTGGGTTCTGTACTGAGCACTGAGCCTGTTTAAGACTCTCTCTCTCCCTCTCCCTCTGCCCCTTAAATCCCACCACCTCCCACTTGGTCTTTCTCTCTCTCTTAAAAAAAAAAAAAAAAAAAGGAGACATCCTACAGTTGACTTTTAAACAACATAGGTTGGAACTGTGTGGGTCCACTCAAATGCAGAGACTTTTACAGTACTATAAATGTGTTTTCTTTACTTTATGATTTTAATATTTTCTTTCCTCTAGCATATTTTATTGCAAAATTAGAGTATATAACAC
Source organism: Mustela erminea (assembly GCF_009829155.1). Classification (NCBI taxonomy): domain Eukaryota; kingdom Metazoa; phylum Chordata; class Mammalia; order Carnivora; family Mustelidae; genus Mustela; species Mustela erminea. The sequence goes on along the minus strand of NC_045615.1, from coordinate 118,619,122 downwards.
CTATAACACATACAATATATGCTCATTGACTATTATGTTATCAGTAAAATTTCCAATCAACAGTAGACTATCAGTATTTAAGTTTCAGGGGAGTCAAAAGTTTTCTGTAGATTTTCGACTATGCAGAGGATCAGAATCCCTGGGTTGTTCAAGCATCAACCATATGCCATATGTTTTATGCTGGCAAACTAGTATCAGGGCAACAGTTCAGAAAAGAAATAAAAATAAATTGTGAAAGATTCATTAATTCTTTTACTCATTCATTCAACACCTATTTATTGAGCAACTATAGTGCTAAGCACTATTCTACCATAGCAGATGGTTTGTGGTAGCGCTATGCCTATCTCCAGGGACACCTAGATGTCCAGTAATGACCCTTGGCCACGATGGGATTAAATATACTAACCAGTCATTTAAATTGTGCTATTTAATGTCCCTGGATACAGTCCATATCAGTTTACTTACATTGTTTCTTGAAAATACAGATAGCTCGTTTCACCTGATTTACCAGTGGGGCTATAAAAGACCCCTGGGAAAACTTGTGCCTCAACTACCAAGGCCAGTGTATCTCACTTGTATCTTGACATTTCATAACCCAAAGACAAAGCATGTCCTGTGCAACTGAGGAAGAATCCTAGGAGCTCATCTGAAAGTTTGGATCTCTTTGTACTTGTATGTGCTTTCTTTCTCTTGCTGAAACAAAAACCTTCTGTGGTTAAATCTTGTGAAGTCTTGTGAGTCTCTTGGATTATCTGACTCTGTAGTTGTTGCAGCAGTGCACAAAACAGAAAGAGAAGCTCCTGCCCTTGTGGATCTTCCATTTAATAGGAGAAGGCAGATAATAGGAGAAGGCAGAAAAGGACAATTTTATATAATGATAATGCTATGAAGAAAAACAAAGTAGTTAAAGGCTAAAGGGAGTTCCAAGCAGGAGGTACACGGAAGACTTTGCTGAAAAGGTGACATTTAAAGTAAAGAGATAAGGAGTTAAGGGAACACGCAAACAAACATATGGGGAAAAAGCACTGTGGGCAGAGAAAACAAGGAGCAAAGACCCTCAGATGGGAGGGAATCTGGGAGAAAGCAAGAAGGCTAAACTAGCTGGAGTAGAACAAATCAGGGAAAAGTTATAGGAGATGAACTCAGAGGTAATGGGGTACCAGATCAAATAGGATGTTTTAGACCACTGTCAGGACTTTGGCTTTTAAGTAGAATGCGATGGGAAGCCACTAGACACGAGAGGAGTGATTTATATGGAATGGTACTTAAAGGGCTTCCTCTGGGAACTGCACTGAGAAGAGATTCTGGGTGGGCAAGGGTGGAGCAGGAAGACCAGTAGGAAGCCACTGCAGTGGTCCAGACAAGACACCAGAGCTTGGAACATGAAAGTAGGAGGGGTTGTGATAAGAAATGGGTGGATTCTGAATACATTTTGAAGGTAAAAGTAACAGGATTTGCTGATAGATTACATGTAAGGTATAAAAGAAAGAAGAGAGTCAAAGAAGGGTCATTAAAATAATCAATGAGTTCTAGCTGGCTACTATAGAGTTGCACTTAATGATCGATGTACCTATCAAACTTAACTAAGCTCATCTTCACTAACAAATCTGCTCCTCCTCCTGTATTCTTTCTCTCATGGGAAAGGTACCTCTGCCCAGCTACCCAATCTAGACACTTAAAATCATCCTTATCTTTTATTTTCTCATACCTCCCCAAACCTAATCAGGTCCTAAATCCTCCTAAAAATCTCTTGCAAATCTGTTGAACTCTTTCCATTTCCAACACTGTTCTTTTGCAGCAGATCCTTTTCACGTCTTGCCTAGACTACTAAAACAGGAAAGGACTTAAAAAGGAAAAGATTCACTGAGCATCTGTATAGGCCAGGCAACAGGTTACCTGATTTACAGTTACTGTTTTTTTTTTAAAGATTTTATTTATTTATTTGACAGAGAGATCACAAGTAGGCAGAGAGGCAGGCAGAGAGAGATAGGAGGAAGCAGGCTCCCTGCTGAGCAGAGAGCCCGACGCGGGACTCGATCCCAGGACCCTGAGATCATGACCCAAGCCGAAGGCAGCGGCTTAACCCACTGAGCCACCCAGGTGCCCCTAATTATTGTTTTTTAATCAAAATCTTCCTAATTGATTTTCTTGCCTTTAATCTCTCCACATTCCATGTATTTCCGAGAGCTACTTCCAAACACAAATCTGATCAGGTCATTACACTGCTTCAATGAATCTAGGGCTTTATACATGGCAATTCCTCTGCCTGGAGATATTCTTATATCGTCATTTCTTCCTCTTTTACCCTCACTAATATACTTATATTGATCCAATATAACCTACCTCCAGAAAATCCTTTGGTGCATAAACAGGTCTGAAAAGGCTTAAATCTGGAATTAATAAAATATATTAGAACAAAATTCAATTAATACAACATATGAATAGTTAGTAAATACAAAATGTTAATGACTCTTTCATATGTTACAATGCAGCTAAATTAATTCGACATTGCAGAGTATTGACAATTTGTCATTCATTGTCTTAAGTTTTGGGAACACAAAAATGAAAAGGCAGTCCCTTCCCTTAACAGCCTAAGATGACATATTCTGAAAGAAATTAAGAGACTCCCCTTCATAAATCTGTAATAAATTTATAACTGAATTGAAAAAACAATGTCAATATAACATAAAAGTTCTATATGAGAATTCTCCAAGTACAGAGAACATAAATAATACTTTCTTAGTGAATTCCTCTAGTTGTATTGAACTGTTCTCCCTTTTGAACTTATATAACACACTGCTCCTCTAGTAGGGTACTTATTTCTTGCCCAGTCTCCCACACTTATTTTTAAAGGAGTGGTGGTGGGACGCCTGGGTGGCTCAGTTGGTTAAGTGTCTGCCTTTGGCTCAGGTCATGATCCCAGGGTCCTGAGATTGAGTTCCACACTGAGCAAGGAGCCTGCATCTCTCTCTGCCTGCCATTCCCCCTACTTGTCTCCCTCTCTCTCTACCTCTCTCTGACAAATAAATAAATAAGATCTTTTAAAAAAATAAGGAAATAAAGGAGTGGTAAGCGATTATGTACATGTCTATCTATACAATTATATACATCTGTTTATCATAATAAATGAGACGAGTTGTCACTCAAATGTTTATAAAATTGATTGACTCCATTTAACATTAAAATAAACCAAAATACTTAAAAACATTTAGAAGTCTCAAAACTCTTCACCATTTAACCTACCTTTAAAGCCTGAAAAATATTTACCTTAATTATGAGTCTAAGAAATCCACTGAAAGATTTAATCTACTTTTCTATAAAGATGTTTTCAAATGATGCTTTAAAAAAGGATAACTGATTTAAATACTCTCGAAATAATGCAAAACATTGGTCAAAGTTAGGAATTTTTAAACTGCAAAGTAGAAGTTTAAGCAATAAAAGTAGAGGACAGTAATTAGCAGCGAAGGAAAATTGCTATCTTTCCAAAAGAATTGTTAACATTGTTATTTTGGAACCAGAATTAAGAGCGCAATTTGTTTCCTACTACCACATTTTGAAAAAAGTTGTTCATATACCTGGTTCATCAGTTCCCATTTCATTCCATTTATTGAGAAGTTCTTTCTGTTCTCCAACTGGCCTCTAAAAAAGGTAATTTTAAAATTGGTTTCATTTTGTGAAGTTTAGCAATGCAGCTGAAAAATAAGAACCAATAACTTACCGAAAAGTTTGAATAAGCTACCATAACGTAAGAAAAAAATAATTTTACTACATACGGAGAACTTTTGTTGGAATTACTCTTAAATTACTGTTATTTAACTATTATATCTAGTCTGAATGGCTCAGGTGGAACGTGATACTAATTGAGCCCCCCAAAAAGAAGGTAAATGATCTCTACTGGACAGTAAATTTCACAAAGAAATACTGCTCCTCAGCCACATACTCCATCTCTTACCCCATCTACAACCTCAGAAAGGCATCGTAAGGGGGACTGGCAAAGGACAGTGTGACTCCGAGTCAGTAGCATCATCTTCCTATACGAAAGACTGTATATTGCCCAATACTATGTACTTCGACTTTATATCAAGAACTTTATAGTTCTCCATATAAATTTATCTGCTTTTTACACCATCCTTCTGGTGCCTTCAGTGACTTGTCCTTGGGTATTACCCAAAGTTCATCCGCTATATCCTGTCCCACAACAAGGAATAAATAGCAGGTAGGGAGAATAAAGTGAAGAGAAACTTGTGTTTTCCTATTCAGGAGCCGTCAGAAAGAATCTTGAGCATTCCTCAAGTGGCTTTTCTTTTCCTCTTTATCTCTCCCCACTCAAAACCCATAGTGACATGTAGGCAGCCACGGACCCAGCTAGAGGCGAGGGATCAAACCAGGCCCTGACTCGTGCCTCCTGAATATCAGTTGAGTTGCCCTGGAGAAAGAAGAGCCTGAGCTATGGACCCTAAGACTCGCTGGCGTGACTGCCTGCATGTATTAAGAGGCAAAACTGGGTTGCACATTTAACTGTTACAAGATTACCCAGTACTTGCACGGATTATAAATTGCACCATTGTAAGCTCGTGAATTGCTCGTTAAAGATTAGCTAAGTAGACAAAAGTTACTGGTGTCAGAAGATCCACTACCAGTGCTTGGGAAATGGGTTTCGTAAAAGCTTAAGGGGTTTCATGTGAATGTTACGTGTGTATAAAGAATCAACCGAAAATAGATACTTCCTTATAATTGTTTCTGTTAGCTATATAATGCCTCACAGCCTTGAATAAAATTGGCACTGCTTGGACATCAACCACTGTGTCCCTCCTGTCCTCATTTCTTTACAAGTCTTATTCTCTCCGCATTCTCTTACTCGACCCTGCTCGTGTCGTGGCACCGGCCGCGACAGTGACAGATAAATGTTGAGAATTAGATCTAATAGTACTATTATTAGAACTAAATAGTTCAACAGAGAGATGACAAATCATCATTTCATTCTCTATGTTAATACTGAAAGATGGTACCATACTGGCTATTACAAGATAATAGTATGCCTCAACCCCATCTCCGATTACAAAAATATGGTTATTGTGCTAATTAGTCAAATGTAAGGAGACCAAAGGTAAGTAAAATTCTTAAAGACCATTTATAATACTTATAACCTTTATAGCCAGATTTCTAAATAATCTATACGTAGATTATATATTGTATTTTTATTTATTCTCAAGATATGTTCATTACGAAAAGCATTACAATATATGTAATAGAAATCTATATAGAATATACCCACGTAAGTGGCCTTTTACAGAATTTTGTTTCACTATAAACTGGTATACTGGTTAAAAAAAAACAACTGCCTAACAGTTACAACTTCATGGTACTCCTAGTATTTGATTCACAATAAAATACTTAAATGTTAAAATTACCTTTCGTGCCAATGGGATACTCAGTTCAGTGCACATGCTATTTAAACTCTTCAAAATTCTTTTTTCCCAACTTCCCTGAAATATAAAAAAATAACTTATTATTGTTTCTGGTTAATAATACCAAAACTAATTTTTTAAAAATTAAAGCTATTATGAGTTATATAGAAATGGTGAGGTTGGTTGAGATTGGTTAACTTCATTCATTAGTTCACTCAATAAATATTGATTACTGCCTACTATGTGCCAGATACTACCCTTAGTGCTGTGAATTAAGCCATGAACAGAAGGTCTCAGTCTTCATAAAACTTATGTTCTAGGGGGAAGGTTGGCAATGGGGTTAGGAAAAAAAAAAAATCAACAACTCATATTATAAGAAAAAATAGCAGATAATAAAAAGGTAAATTACTTTTAAGCATTTTGAAAATGTTTGATACTTAGAAATCCCATTAATAACCTAGTAAAAAATGAAATTTTATAGGAATTATTATATTGTGATTTTTCCAAACAAGACATTTCAGTCCTAAATACTTCACCATGCATGTTCTAATAAGAACCTTCTCCTACAATAATAACTACGATACTGCTATCACACCTAAGAAAACTAGTGTTAATATTTCACACATCTAATACCTAGTCCACCATCAAACTATTCCAGTTGTCCCCAAAATATCTTTTATAGTTTCTAAAATCCATAATCCATTAAAAATGCATGCATTACATTACATTTCGTTGTTATGTCACTTTTCATGTAGCTGAATCTAGAGTCTCTTTGTTTTTTTCTCTTTCATGATATTGACTTTATTGAGGAGTCCAGGCCAGTTATCTTTTAGAATGTGTTACAATATGGATTTGTCTTATTGGGTTTTTTGCAGCATTGATCACCTTCTTCTCCAGCCTCCATATCTCTTTTAAGCTTGAAATAATAAGTTATTTTTAATAGCCAGTCATAAACTGGTTACCCATGTATACCATGTTTTAGTAAATTATTCTTTTTAACAACAAGCTAAATTGTCATAATTTTTTTTTTGGTCTTTTTACTAAAACATGCCTAGAGGCCACTTCTGGCTCACTGAAACCAAAATGCTCACTGAAACCAAAATAAAATAATACCAAAGCTTCAAAATTTAGATCAAGAGAAGAGAAGAGAACTATATATAACAGCATTGATAATGGACAGTTATATCCAGGCAATAAAAGTATAATAATAATAATAATAATAGCTCTTTTATGTGGTTGTTATAAAGCTTAAAGATGTAAAGTGCCTGGAACAGTGACATAATAATGATGATAATAATAATCATTCAATAATCGATAGCTTTTACTATAGCTATTATTGTTCACAGCTTCCTCTTTAACAGACACATTTAAATACATTACCCTCTTTATCTGGAATATACTCTCCACGTTCTACTCCAATCCCCAACATATTTTTTCCTATTATCTGAGTAAATCTTACTCGCTTCTCAGGTCTTCATCTCTATTAAGATTTCTCTTCCTGATCCCTCACCGCAGATAGTAGTAGGTACATTTGCTTATAGTCTCTCACAGCACCCCTTCTTTCACCTATCATCACATAATCACACTTTGTCTAGCACATAATAGACGCTCAATGATTGAATCGATTTCTACTCTAAGTAATGTTGCAAGCATTTTTTAAAAAATTTGATACTACAGCCTAAGCAATGAATGAACAAAAAAGCATTTATCTGTAGGAGAAATATATAGCTGTGTGAAACGTATAAGCCTTAGTTCACTAAATATTTACAAACAGCTTTTCAGGAGTAATAGAATAGTCTTCATAAATTATATGAAATGCTGACAAAATAATCCCATTTACTGGTTTATTTTCAATGATCTCTCTCTCTCTTTTTAACTGTAAATACTTCTCTTAAATCCAAGACCTAAATAAAATACATTTGAGCACCTTATTCATGATCAATGAATTAACAATTATATATTGTTAGTTATAACAGTATAACCTTCTTCCACCCCCAATGTCCTATCCTCAATTTATCTGAATAAATCTTATTCAACTTTCAAGTCTCAGCTTAAATATCATCTCTTCTAATAAACCTTCTGTCACTTGCTTCCCCCACTTCAGACTGTGGCGGAAGGAAATACAAGAAAGCTTATTTGGGGGGTAAAAAAAAAAGGAATTTTAATTCAGTCATTGCTATAAAAATAAAATTTGCATAAAGATTAAAAATCTAGTCTCTGGGCACCTAGGTAGCTCAGTCGGTAAAGTGTCTGCCTTCAGCCCAGGTCATGATCCCAGGGTCCTGGGCTCAAGTCCACATTGGGCTCCCTGCTCATCGGGGAGTGTGGTTCTTCCTCTCCCTTTGCCCCTCCACACTGCTTGTGCTCACTCTCTCTCTCATACTCTCTCTCTCAAATAAACAAATAAAATCTTTTAAAAAATAAAAAAATGAAAAAGTCCAATTCCTGAATTCATATTATTTATCCTATTATATAAAGAAAAACTTAACTGAAATGGTTTAAGTTAGTGAAATGGTGAGTTCCCTGTTTCCAGAAATACTCAAGCAAAGGGACATGAACTTCAGAGGTTGAATGAGATAAACTTGGGTCCACTTCAACTCCAGTCATAGATAACTTTTTTCAGGCTCTATCTGTAGAAGTGCCTAAACAAGCCCAAAGTCTCAAAAATACTTAAAAAAAAAGTCCTGAGTGAAATAAGTCAAGCAGAGAGAGCCAATTATCATATGGTTTCACTTATTTGTGGAGCATAACAAATAGCATGGAGGACATGGGGAGTTAGAGAGGAGAAGGGAGTTGGGGGAAATTGGAAGGGGCGGTCAATCATGAGAGACTATGGACTCTGAAAAACAATCTGAGGGGTTTGAAGTGGCGGGTGGGTGGGAGATTGGGGTACCAGGTGGCGGGTATTATAGAGGGCACAGATTGCATGGAGCACTGGGTGTGGTGAAAAAATAACGAATACTGTTATGCTGAAAATAAATAAATTTAATAAAAAAAGTCCTATGCTATTTATTTAAATTAAAATCTTTATATTTAACACACACAGAAAAAGTGGAAGTGGCAAATAAACTATTGAGAAATGACAGTGCACTAATGCAAGATACAAAGAAAATAATGGTTTCTACCCCAAAGTCATGAAATAAAGCTTTAAAATGCTACTTAAAAGAAAAATGAATGGCCTTTTACATTTAAAATGTTTAATAGGAAGACATTACCTTTTACCCAAACCCACATCCTCTCCAAATGAAATTATCGTTGCCTTCAAATCATTTTCCCTAATAATTGGAATCTATGGTATTAAGTCAAAGGATTTCAAGAGTTTTATAAAAAAGGTAATTTCTAAGCCATGAGATGCAAAAAAATTACAAAAGAATCACAATTGTATTGAAAACTCTAATAGGGTATTATCTATTGCCTTGCTACTTTTTTATAACTTTTGGGACTTCATCAAGATCAAAAGCTTCTGCACAGCAAAGGAAACAGTCCACAAAACAAAGAAGCAACTCACAGAATGGGAGAAGAGATTTGAAAATGACACTACAGGCAAAGGGGTGATATCCAAGATCTGTAAAGAACTCCTCAAACTCAACACACAAAAAACAGATAATCATGCCAAAAAATGGGCAGAAGCCATGAATAGACACTTCTCCAAGGAAGACAAGTGGCTAACAGACACATAAAAAAATGTTCATCATCATTAGCCATCAGGGAGATTCAATTCAAAACCACATTGAGATACAATCTTACACCAATTAGAATGGCCAAAATTAACAAGACAGTAAACAACATGTGTTGGAGAGGATGTGGAGAAAGGGGAACCCTCTTACACTGTTGGTGGGAATGCAAGTTGGTACAGTCATCTGGGAAAACAGTGTAGAGATTCCTTAAGAAATTAAAAATAGAGCTACCCTATAACCCTCCAATTGCACTACTGGGTATTTAACCCAAAGATAGAGATGTAGTGAAAAGAAGGGCCATCTGTACCCCAATGTTCATAGCAGTCAATGGCCACAGTCACCAAACTGTGGAAAGAACCAAGATGCCCTTCAACGGATGAATGGATAAAGAAGATATGGTCCATATATACAATGGAGTAATATGCCTCCATCAGAAAAGATGAATACCCAAATTTTGTATCAACATGGATGGGACTGGAAGAGATTATGCTGAGTGAAATAAGTCAAGCAGAGTGAGTCAATTATTATATGGTTTCACTTACTTGTGGAGCATAAGGAATAACACAGAGGACACTGGGAGATGGAGAAGAGAAGTAAGTTGGGGGAAATTGGAGGAGGAGACAAACCATGAGACACTGTGGACTCTGAGAAACAAACTGAGGATTTTGGAGGGAAGGGAGGTGGGGGCTGAGTGAGCCTGGTGGAGGGTACTATGGAGGGCATGCATTGTATGAAATGGAAAAAAAAATGAAAGTAAATAAGTCTTTAAAAGCCATATACTTTAGTGTGTAAAAATTTTGAAATTATAAAATTAAAAATGATTTCCTTCACACTGAAAAAAATAAAGCAAAATAGTTATAACCCTGCTATCTAAAGGAAAAAGATTTTAGTAATTCTCTGACTATAAAAGTAATACATGTATTCAAGATAATTTGGAAAAAAGAATAATATGTAAAGAATAGAATAATAAGTAAGTATCCTTAAGTTTCTATCAGCCAAAAATAACCATCATTAATATTTTGTTCTCTTCTTTCATTTGTTCTATGCATGTGTGTGTACAGCTGAGATATACACCTGTGTATATATTTTTAATTAGGGTGGAATTAAATTGTTTTATATTTTGCTTTCTCCATTTAAAATTATATTATATACATTTTCCTATTTCATTATATTCTTTCAAAAGTAATATTTTTTAACTTTTTTTTTTTTTTTAATTTGACAGACAGAGATCACAAGTAGGCAGAGAGGCAGGCAGAGAGAGAGGAGGAAGCAGGCTCCCCACTGAGCAGAGAACCTGATGCAGGGCTTGATTCCAGGACCCTGGGATCATGACCTGAGCTAAAGGCAGAGGCTTTAACCCACTGAGCCACCCAGGCGCCCCAAAAGTAACATTTTTAAGGGCCATATAACATTGTCTTTTGGAGATACCATGCTATATATATGCAAGCCTTACTGTTATTCATTTAGATTCTTTTAAATTTTTAAATATTATCATGAACATAAATTTCTGCATTTCCCTGATTCTTCCCTTTAGATAAGGTTCTAGAAATGGAATTACTAGGAAAAAGGGTGTGAATATTTTCTGAGAGGGAACAATTTTCTTTTTTTGTTTATTCAATTCATCCATCATTCCATCATTTAAAAAAAAAAAAAAAGGTATGTACTGAGCATCTGCCAAGAGGCAAGCACTGTGCCAGAATTTGAAGATACAGTTCTGGAAGGAGACAATGATCCTGCTTCACAGAGATGGCAGAATCTAGAAGATAGTATAGACAATCCCACAATATTGTGGGAGGAGGTCTAGGAAGCCTCCTGTATGGAGGATTGGAGACAAAGAAAAGGTACCTGAGAATCTGAGATCTCAGGGTCAGAAAGACTTCCTATAGAAACCATCATGTAACCTGACACCTGAGAATATGCAGAAGTTAGCCAGAATGTGTGAGATTTGTGGGGAGGCAGTTTCAGGTAGAAGCAACAGCATGAGCAGCAGTTCTCCTACTGGAACTACTGAAGGAAGTCAACCATGATTAGATAGAGTAGATGTGGTGGAAATATGCAGGGGAGTAAGGAGGGGGAGGAACAATTTGAGGACACAAGAGATAAGACTTGAGTAGTAAAGAGGAGCAAGGTAATTTATAGTTTTTATAAGCAAAAATAAGAAGTTGCAGTTGTGTCCTAAAAGTCTGGGAAGTTTTGGGTTTTTTAAAAAGATTTTATTTATTTATTTAAGAAAGAAAGCATGCTTGCACTTGAGCTTGAGCAGGGTGAGCAGCAGAAGGTGGAGTGGGGGGAGAGAATCTCAAGCAGATTCCCTGCTGAGTGTGGAGTCCTATGCAGGGCTTGATTATCAGACCATGAGATCAGCACTGGAGCCAAAACAAGAGTCAGACCCTTAACCAACTGAGCCATCCAGAAACCCCCTAAAAGTCTGGGAAGTTTTAAGAAATGGAGTAACAAAACAGAAGGTAGAAAGATCAATTAGGAAGAGGATGAGAATTGAAGTTATATAAAACTTTTCATTTTTATTTAGGTTACTGGATTGACAGAGAACTGCACAAATTCAACCACATAGCATATTTTGATTTTGTCCGAGCATTCCTGGAGTGGATAAAGAAACAGGCTGAATATCATCAGGTAGTACAGATTCTAAAGCCAGACTGTCTGAGTTGAAATTCCAACTCTTCCATCTACTAGTTTTGTGAAACTGGACCGATCTAAGATCCTAAGAGTAACACATCTCGCAGCCTTGTCATGAATGTTAAATGAGTAAATAATTGTAAAGCGCTAAAATGGTATGTGGCACATAATTAGAGCACTATGTGCTCACTAGTACTATTTCACAAGAAAATAGTACTTAAGGATACTGAGAATTAAGTATAAGGATAATTATACTTAATCACACACTGTGTATCAGTTTCTTCAAATACGGCTTTTCTAAAAGGTGTAGCAAAGTAGTTCTCAAATTATTTTACATGGAAATAGGGTTTCACAGTCACATCAGTCTGAACAACACTGAATTAAATAAAATTAAACAGCTTCTTTATTGCAGAACATCTCAGAGCTCTTAACATGCCAAAATAAACTGTATGCAACAAAATTAAGGAGTATTGAACTAAAACCCAAAGTATAAAATAAACACCCATGAGCCCACACTTATATAATAAATAAATGGGGGGGGGGAGGCAACTCTTCCATGCAGAAACACCAAATAATTTCTGCACAGACTCCCACCTCACGTTGGTGGAACCTAAATGTCTCACCTTACATGTGAACCATAAATAGTGACTTCCTCCAAACAGTACAGTATACAAGGGGATGGGACCGAAAAGTGACTTTGCAGTGGAACAGCCTCACAAATACTACCCAAGGCAGTAGAGCCAGGTCAACAACAACAGTGCCAATCATGTCGACAGTATATACCCTGATGTGATATGAGGAACATAAAGGGCACTTTCTATCTGTGGTCCTCCTCCAAGAACCTCCCCCTGCAGTCTAATCATGAGAAAAACATCAGACAAATTCCAATAGGGGGATATACTACAAAATACCTGACCAGTACTTCTCAAAACTGTCAAGGTCATCAAAAATAAGAAAAGTCTGAGAAACTGTCCTAGCCAACAAGAGCCTAAGGAGATATGACAAACAAATGTAATATGGTATCCTGGATGGGATCCTGGAACAGAAAAAGGAAGGTTAAAACTAACTAAAGAAATACTCATAAAGTATGACCATTAGCTAATAGGGGAGACTAGGTGTGAAGTCTATCGGAACCCTATAATATCTTCTTAATTCTGTAAATCTAAAATCTAAAACTCTTATAAAAAATCAAGTCTACCAGGTGGTGGGTATTATAGAGGGCACAGACTGCATGGAGCACTGGATGTGGTGAAAAAATAATGAATACTGTTATGCTGAAAATAAATAAATTTAATTAAAAAAATCAAGTCTATTAAAAAATCATAAAGTAAGTTGTGAAAGGAGTGAAAGGTACAGCACAGGGAATATAGTCAATGTAACCGTAAGAGCAGTGTATGATGACAGATGGCACTATGCTTCTGGTGAGCATCGTGATGTGCATAGACTCATCAAATCACTATGGGATACACCCGAAACTGTGCTCAACATCTGAAACTAATGTAACATTGTGGGTCAACTATACTTCAACAAAAAATAAATACAAATAAAAGTCATGAAATTTTTTTTTTAATTTTTTATTTTTTATAAACATATATTTTTATCCCCAGGGGTACAGGTCTGTGAATCACCAGGTTTACACACTTCACAGCACTCACCAAAGCACATACCCTCCACAATGTCCATAATCCCACCCCCTTCTCCCAAACCCCCTCCCCCCAGCAACCCTCAGTTTGTTTTGTGAGATTAAGAGTCACTTATAGTTTGTCTCCCTCCCAATACCATCTTGTTTCATTTATTCTTCTCCTACCCACTAAAGCCCCTATGCTGCATCACCACTTCCTCATATCAGGGAGATCATATGATAGTTGTCTTTCTCTGCTTGACTTATTTCGCTAAGCATGATACGCTCTAGTTCCATCCATGTTGTCGCAAATGGCAAGATTTCATTTCTTTTGATGGCTGCATAGTATTCCATTGTGTATATATACCACATCTTCTTGATCCATTCATCTGTTGATGGACATCTAGGTTCTTTCCATAGTTTGGCTATTGTGGACATTGCTGCTATAAACATTCGGGTGCATGTGCCCCTTTGGATCACTACGTTTGTATCCCTAGGGTAAATACCCAATAGTGCAATTGCTGGGTCATAGGGCAGTTCTATTTTCAACATTTTGAGGAACCTCCATGCTGTTTTCCAGAGTGGCTGCACCAGCTTGCATTCCCACCAACAGTGTAGGAGGGTTCCCCTTTCTCCGCATCCTCGCCAGCATCTGTCATTTCCTGACTTGTTGATTTTAGCCATTCTGACTGGTGTGAGGTGATATCTCATTGTGGTTTTTGATTTGTATTTCCCTGATGCCGAGTGATATGGAGCACTTTTTCATGTGTCTGTTGGCCATCTGGATGTCTTCTTTGCAGAAATGTCTGTTCATGTCCTCTGCCCACTTCTTGATTGGATTATTTGTTCTTTGGGTGTTGAGTTTGCTAAGTTCTTTATAGATTCTGGACACTAGTCCTTTATCTGATATGTCGTTTGCAAATATCTTCTCCCATTCTGTCAGTTGTCTTTTGGTTTTGTTAACTGTTTCCTTTGCTGTGCAAAAGCTTTTGATCTTGATGAAATCCCAATAGTTCATTTTTGCCCTTGCTTCCCTTGCCTTTGGCGTTGTTCCTAGGAAGATGTTGCTGCGGCTGAAGTCAAAGAGGTTGCTGCCTGTGTTCTCCTCAAGGATTTTGATGGATTCCTTTCGCACATTGAGGTCCTTCATCCTTTTTGAGTCTATTTTTGTGTGTGGTGTAAGGAAATGGTCCAATTTCATTTTTCTGCATGTGGCTGTCCAATTTTCCCAGCACCATTTATTGAAGAGGCTGTCTTTTTTCCATTGGGCATTCTTTCCTGCTTTGTCGAAGATTAGTTGACCATAGAGTTGAGGGTCTATTTCTGGGCTCTCTATTCTGTTCCATTGATCTATGTGTCTGTTTTTGTGCCAGTACCATGCTGTCTTGATGATGACAGCTTTGTAATAGAGCTTGAAGTCCGGAATTGTGATGCCACCAACGTTGGCTTTCATTTTCAATATCCCTTTGGCTATTCGAGGTCTTTTCTGGTTCCATATAAATTTTAGAATTATTTGTTCCATTTCTTTAAGATGGATGGTACTTTGATAGGAATTGCATTAAATGTGTAGATTGCTTTAGGTAGCATAGACATTTTCACAATATTTATTCTTCCAATCCAGGAGCATGGAACATTTTTCCATTTCTTTGTGTCTTCCTCAATTTCTTTCATGAGTACTTTATAGTTTTCTGAGTATAGATTCTGTGCCTCTTTGGTTAGGTTTATTCCTAGGTATCTTATGGTTTTGGGTGCAATTGTAAATGCGATGGACTCCTTAATTTCTCTTTCTTCTGTCTTGCTGTTGGTGTAGAGAAATGCAACTGATTTCTGTGCATTGATTTTATATCCTGACACTTTACTGAATTCCTGTACAAGTTCTAGCAGTTTCGGAGTGGAGTCTTTTGGGTTTCCACATATAGTATCATATCATCTGCGAAGAGTGATAATTTGACTTCTTCTTTGCCGATTTGGATGCCTTTAATTTCCTTTTGTTGTCTGATTGCTGAGGCTAGGACCTCTAGTACTATGTTGAATAGCAGTGGTGATAATGGACATCCCTGCCGTGTTCCTGACCTTAGCGGAAAAGCTTTCAGTTTTTCTCCATTGAGAATGATATTTGCGGTGGGTTTTTCATAGATGGCTTTGATGATATTGAGGTATGTGCCCTCTATCCCTACACTTTGAAGAGTTTTGATCAGGAAGGGATGCTGTACTTTGTCAAATGCTTTTTCAGCAATCTATTGAGAGTATCATATGGTTCTTGTTCTTCTTTTATTGGTGGTGTTGTATCACATTGACTGATTTGCGGATGTTGAACCAACCTTGCAGCCCTGGAATAAATCCCACTTGGTCGTGGTGAATAATCCTTTTAATGTACTGTTGAATCCTATTGGCTGATATTTTGTTGAGTATTTTCGCATCTGTGTTCATCAAGGATATTGGTCTATAGCTCTCTTTTTTGATGGGATCCTTGTCTGGTTTGGGATCAAGGTGATGCTGGCCTCATAAAGTGAGTTTTGGAAGTTTTCCTTCCATTTCTATTTTTTGGAACAGTTTCAGGAGAATAGGAATTAGTTCTTCTTGAAATGTTTTGGTAGAATTCCCGGGGGAAGCCGTCTGGCCCTGGGCTTTTGTTTGTTTGGAGATTTTTAATGACTGTTTCAATCTCCTTACTGGTTATGGGTCTGTTCAGGCTTTCTATTTCTTCCTGGTTCAGTTGTGGTAGTTTATATGTTTCTAGGAATGCATCCATTTCTTCCAGATTGTCAAATTTATTGGCGTAGAGTTGCTCATAGTATGTTCTTATAATAGTTTTGTATTTCTTTGGTGTTAGTTGTGATCTCTCCTCTTTCATTCATGATTTTATTTATTTGGGTCCTTTCTCTTTTCTTTTTGATAAGTCGGGCCAGGGGTTTATCAATTTTATTAATTCTTTCAAAGAACCAGCTCCTAGTTTCGTTGATTTGTTCTATTGTTTTTTTGGTTTCTATTTCATTGATTTCTGCTCTGATCTTTATGATTTCTCTTCTCCTGCTGGGCTTAGGGTTTCTTTCTTGTTCTTTCTCCAGCTCCTTTAGGTGTAGGGTTAGGTTGTGTACCTGAGACCTTTCTTGTTTCTTGAGAAAGGCTTAAAGCCATGAATTTTTAATCAATTAATTAATTAATTAAATAAACTGTGTTCACCAAGAGGAAGGTGGTATGGGCCTCAATTTCCAAACTCATTTGTCCATGGAACCCTTTTTTTGTGGAGCATCTCTCAGGGCTAGTATTCAGTAGAAAACACTCTGGGAAATGCTGATGCACTGTAAGAAACCTCTTTCCCTCATCAACCCAGAAAACTGAACACCAATCTAGCTTGCCAAAACCTGTAGAAAGTTGATTTACATCCAACTCTGAAGACATAATTAAGACCAGAGTAAAGTTCAAATAACTCATGAAACTTTAATAGGAAAAAAAATCAAATTTTTCCAGGTACCAGTTCCAATATATTTTCTGCTGACTTGTTTAATGAATAAAATTAGAGGGAAATACTTATTTTTTTTTAAAGTTCTTTTTGATTGTAAAGAACAACTTAATAAGTAACCACCTATGCCCAGGTCCTCCCTAGCACTCCTACAGAATGTTTTAGCCAGCTCCCCCATAGCACATAGTACTTCCTACCTTACACTCCAACTATTTATGCCCACGTCTTCTTTCAATGATTAAACCATGAGTTACCCATAGGCAGAATCTTTATTTAATTTCTTTCTTTCTTTTAAGATTTATTTATTCATTAGAGAAAAGGAGGGAGAGACGGAGAGCAAGCTGAGGGGAAGGGCAGATGGAGGCGGAGAGGGGAACCTAAGCAGACTCCACACTGAGCATGGAGCACAGCATGGGGCTCAATCTCACAACCCTAAGATCATGACTTGAACTGAAACCAAAGATTGGATGCTTACTGACTGTGCCACCCAAGTGCCTTATATCTAGTTTATTTCTGAATCTTCTTAGCACATAATAGTGTCTTTTAGCAGGCATTCAGTAAAGATCTTTTAAATGAATATCACAATAATTGGTAGAAGAGATGACAAGCACCTTTACTATTAATTTCACATAAACTTCCCATGTTCTTGCTACTTAAAGGTCAGTATGCTAGATGTAATGGGTAAACAAAAATGTTTTTAAATTGTTACTGCTTCCAAGAGGCTTATAACAAAAGCCAAAAAGATGTACACAGAAATTGCTCTAACAGAACAGAATTTGTGATAAGAACTGTAAAATGATAGTGTGCTACAAGAGTCCAAAAGAGGGAGAGGTCCTTTTCAATGGGGATGACAACTATCACAGAGAAGAATGTCCTCTGAGTTGACTCTCACAAATTAGATGGATTTTCATAATGCTAATCATGCAGAAAGAGCTTTCTGGGACAAGAAAACGAAATGAGGAAAGTGTTAAAAGATGCAAGAGGAAAAGGCAAAATGATTCACTTGGAAGGGCACACAGAACAGTTCTAAGACAGTAGAGATTGATAAAGTGGAAGGGGAAGCTAGGGACAAACAGTAAAATTCTTAAATGTTGAGCTTTGGAGTGGCAACTTGTTAGGCATTGGTAGTCACTGAACATTTGGGAGAAGGCAGTGAGATACATTATAAGGTTTCACCTGCTTGTACCTAAAATTAATTGTAGTAAGAGTATATATGATGAGGGGGAGGGAGACAAGTTGAAAATCAGGAGGTGTAAGAATAAGACAAGGATGTGAATTAATGTTTGAAACAAAGCTAGCACTCAATAAAAGGCAGTAGTCCTCCTCATCATCACTGTGACCACCATGGTAATGGTCTTGATGATAAAAAGGAAGGAGAGGCTATAAGACTATGGGAAGAAATAATCTGTAGAACTTAATGACTATTTGGATATAGAAAACAGAGATCAAAGATATTTCAAGTCTAAATTACTATAGTAACGATAAATTAATAGAAATAGAAGGTCAGGAAGAGATGCTCATTTTAGGAACAATGTAATAAATTCAGTTTTAGACATGCTGATTTTGACCTCACAGAAGAAATGTACAGTAGATAGTTGATTATAGAGGATTAGAGGCAAAAAAGATGTGGCGGCAAAGAAGAGGGAAGCTGTGGAAATCTGAATGAGATGACCTGAATGCTCTTAATAAACTAAGTGGCAAATATTAAAAGCATTTAAACATTTAAAATGAGATAAAAGTAGAATTAGGGGCTACACCAGCATGAAAAATTCTGGGAAAATCTAACCGGAAAGCAGGTAAGGCATGATGAATAATAAAATAATTGACAGGCAGCAAAATGAATCCACTCAAGGACAAATAAATGGATTTAGAACTAAACTGATGGTAAATACACAATTCATGTGACTTTCCTAAGTAATTCCACAGTTAGGGAGAAGAAAGCAGATGACAGAAGGAGCCATTGGCTGAGGACTGGAAAGGCAGACAGAACAGAAGTCAAACAGGGCAAGAGGCGATGAGGTGCAAGGGGGCACACTGATGGAGTGGTACTTACGCCATTCAGACTAATGAGCTTTTGTGCAAAGAGGAGAGAACTGCCTAATACAACAGGGAGCTTAAGAACTAGATGACTCTGCGAGAACAAATAAAAGATAGGCAGACACTAACTGGTAGAGGACATATTTAGTGTGACTACAGTTAAAGAATCAATTATTTCAATAAATCGTGTTCCATGGGCTAAGCACTGTACTGGATGCCAAGAATTAAAAAACACAATCCCTGCCCTTAAAGAATGAAAAATGTGGTACGGGGATTGACAAGGTTCCTGTAAAAAGACAAGTGGCAAACATTTTAGACTTTGTAGGTCATAAGGGATCTATGCAACGACTTAACTCTGACATTGTTGTGTGAAAGCACCCACTGACAATGTGTAAATAAATGAACAAGACTATTTTCCAATAAAATATATTTTATTAATTCCTATAATTTTCATGGGTCACAGATATTATTCTGCGGGCTTTTCAGCCAGTTGAAAACGTAAAAGAAAACGTAAAAGAAAATAGTCTTAGCTTGCCAGCTGTACAAAAACGGGCTGCAGGGCAGATCTGGCCCAGGGGCTATGGTGTACCAACCCCTGAGTTAGTGGGTAAGTCTGGGAAGAAAAGAGAGGAGTAGCATAATATATACACAATACATATACTTACCCATCATATGTGTTCTCAGCAACTGCAGTGGGCTTGAAGAATGGACCTATTATTTACCTCTCTACTACTTCTTTTCCATCATGATAGGAAAATAACTTTAGCAACTTCTTTCTCACACTTAATATGCTAAAACTGGTTCCCTTTGGAAATTTTCAAATTTCACCAAAAAAATATTCATACCCAACCTTTTTACTTTTTTGAGTTTATATCTTTATAACAAAAGAGCAAACTATCTTATCATACATGTATCATTTAATGATTATGCTTTATGACATATCAATAATATTGTCTGATTGCTAGACCTAAGGGTGCCACCCAGAGATAAGAATATATTACGTATTTCCTCAAATATCTTCATGTTATTGCTTCCTTTAACCATCTGATTTTGAGAGCTTTTTAAATGAAAATAAAAGTTGATAAATAAAAGAACTGCCACACATCCAATGCTTGAATGATGATAATTCAAAGCAGCAGATTATTTCCCAGGAGCAAAACGAACCACTGTGATAACTGAGGTTGAGTGATGGGTTCATGGAAGTTCTTTGGGATATATTTTAAACTTTTCATGATAATCTCTGAGACTATGATCGAGAAAGGTCCACTTTGTGGTGCCCATTAAACACCTTGGCAGTGGCAGAGAGTCACACTCAGTGCCTTGAGGAAGGCTTGCAGAGGCTACCTCAGAGGCTACCTCATAGGCTACTTCATAGGCAGGTGCACGAGGCCCTGCTGAAGTGAAAAACAGTCTAGAGGTCAAGGGCATGTGACAGAACGTGTTTCTATTTTAACAGTTCTTTACAGTTTTCTGTGTAAAATTTCATTTTTAAAGTGAATTTTAGTTGTTTCAGCAGGTTCATTTGAGTTCTGTGACAGAATACAGTTAGTAAATAGCAGCCTGCTGTGAGACAAACCAATTTCAAATACAGTAACAGTATCACTGGCTTCAAAAGCCAATATTTCAAAGGAAAAGTGAATCAGTTCATTCCCATCTCATTCTTTTACTATCACAGAGCATGAGAAATAAATGGTCACATAATACTTTTATCACATTTACAATTTTAGGCCAGTATGGTACATTATTTTTTCTCCTCCTACTCAGCATTTTCAGGATAACTGTAGTTATGTACGTGTGCTTCTTGGTTACTGAGAGCAAAAAGGAAGAGCATGTAAATACTATTCAGATTGCCGGAGTGGGTCCTACCCAGGCTACTATACAATGGATAATATATACTCCTGATGTCCATAAGGATCTTCCATTCTGTATTATACAACTTGGCATGGAAAATAAAATTGAAATGAACAATAGCCAACCTGTGCTTTCCTCATGTAAACCAAAGGTTCTTTCAGATGTTCAGGAGGTGCAGCGGGGTGACTAGGTAAAGGAAACCTATGGACAAAAAGAGCCTGCTAAATATTGTGCATTACCTTGATAAATAATTAATTTTCTTTGTTAGAAATTACTTACCTCTGTGGTCCATGTCATAAGTGAACGAGAATATCTGTTAGCAATATTTTCTGTTTATAGAAGGCACAACAACATAATAAAGTGTTCTTATCCTACTAGTATTGTAGTTTTAGATTAGAAATTTAATCACTTGTTAAAAAAAGTTGAATTGCATAATAATCTGAATTCATAATTTGAGGTAATTTTAAAATCACTGAGCTTTGTAAATGCTCATGTAAAAATTGTCAGAGCTGTTACTTTTAGCATAAAAATATTGTTAACATTTAGAGGAATTTTTTAAGGCTGAATAAAAATCCATGAACTTGTTAACATATCAAATGTTTTCATTTCTCCCAATTTCCTTTTCAATATGATTATATATTTTTTACATAGTTGAAATGATAATATAAATACTATCTTTCAAAAGAGCCATGTTCTAATATATACTCCATGTATTTAATAGAATTTAAAAATGTTAATGTCTTATGGATTCTTTCTGTTTTCTATGTAACTTTATATTCATATTCAAAATGTCTTGTTTTTATTAAGAAAACAATTATTCAACAAATATTTGAGCCATTCTAGGTACTAAGTATACAGTGGCAATTGAGACAATATCCCCTGTTCTCATATACCTAACATTCTAGTGAAGAAAGACAGTCAATAATTATAAAAAGAAACAAATTGATGGAACAATATCAGGTAGTAATACATGCCATGAGAAAATGAGAGTGGGGTAATGAGACAAGTGATTTGGAAGGAAAGGTGTCTATGGGAGCTAATACTTGAACTAAGACATAAGTGAGAAGGAGCCAGCCCATACAAAGATCTAGGGGAAGAACATTCCAGGCAAGAACATTTCAGGCAAGACCCTGAGTTAGGAACATTTAGAATGTTTAAAAATCAGAAAAAGCCAGAATGGTTGGAATATAATGATTGAGACACAGAGTTACATGAAATCACAGAAAGCACAATGGGAAAACATAACAGCTCAACATTTATTTAGAGATTCCAGTCTCTTTCATAGGAACAAATAACTCCTATCAAAATTAGTCTTAACACTTGTACCTACAGCAAAACAACCATGTTCCAATACTCAAGAACCATACACTGAATTTTCAAGAAATGTCTCATCCAAAGTGGGACACCAACACATAAAGTGTTTATGATATACCAAGCTCAATTATACTTATCCCAGGACTTAAGAGTAAAATGCTCAAACGTCCAAAGGAAACACATCTGGAATAGAAAAAGCAACTTGTTCAATCCAATCTCTAAAACAGTTTCACTAACTAATTATTTCTAGATAATTGTTTTTTCCACTAAAATCTATACTCCATGTACCTAAATAAATCATCTTTCCCCATTCAAATGAAAAAAAAACTAAGCCTCAGTTTTCTCTTCTGTAAAATGGTTGTAATAAAAAATTCCACAATCACAGAGTTGTTGTGAAGATAACATTCCATAAGGCAATATATTTAAAGTGCTTAGCACAGCGCTTACATAAATATCATTTAATCATGTAAATTACCTATTAAATATTAACTATTAACACAACAATAATTAAATAAGCTTGACCCCATGATCCCAAGATCATGACCTGAGGCAAAACCAAGAGTCAGTCACTTAACAGACTGAACCCAGGCGCTCCAATTAAGTAGTCAATATGAAGTGGGAAGAACTAACTTAGCCTACAATTAAAGTTTCAGGTAAATAATAGAATACAAAATTTTTTCTCTCTCTTTTAAACAAGAATTGGACAAAAATCATTGTCATGTTTTCTAAAATGAAGTTAACAATTTTCATGTTATCATCTGTATAGTTCATGTGTTTACACCTTTATTAGGTAAGAGCATATTTTTTTTACTTAACCTAGTGAATTCTTCTACTCTATTTTTTGCATTCTTCACTTGTCCATCTAATGATTTCTGCCAATGAAAAATGCAACACAATATACTAAGTCCACTTTATTCTTCTGATTTATGTTAGTGGAAACACTTCTCCACCCTGGATGTGTCCTTCCCTGTGAAAAGAGCTCCATTACTGTAACATTCTTGGCTTCTCTCTAGGGCTTTACTTGTTATACCACAGAAGAGGTATAGTGCCTTATCCAACTTTTAAATTTTGGAATAATAAACTGACCATGCTCACCAATGTTATTTAACTAGAAAGTGAGTCTATTTAATTTTGGAGTTCAGTTAAAGGACTCATTTTGCTTTTGCATTAAGCTACGTCCTCTTATCTAGTCTTCACCAGTAATAAAAGTATAATTTTGATCACCCATTTGCCTTTATGTTTTATGTTATTTCTCAATTTCTGCAGAACCCGAGTAAAAAAGGTATTACTTACTCCTTCAAAAATCCCAACAACTTATTAAAAATATTTATTTAATGTCTATTAGGATACTGAAAATAAGACAATGAATGAAATATTGTCCTTCCCATCAAGTAAAAAGGCACTCACTGTTCACTCACAGAACAATTTTCAGGAATGGATTAGACAAAAATAGCAATCACCAGTAATATCTCCTCAGATGAGAATTCACTGTTTGTAATTACACAGAACCAGATGCTTTTATTCCACCAATACTGGACATAAAGACAAAGTTATAAGCTTTCTGTGTAATAGGCAGAGATAAATCACTATGTTCTATATTAAACTATAAACTAAATTATAAACTGTATATATAAACTATATTAGTTTAAGTAACCTGTGCCATTTCTATACATACTGTACATTTAAGACCTTACTTATCATGATAAACATCTACTCCTTGGTGACTAGTACCAGGGGTATGGTCACAGTCAACTTCCATTAACAGATAGCACTTAAATATAGTATTATTTAAGAATTTGTAAATCTGTTGGGAAAATGGTGATAAGTAAAGAAGTAAATACTAGTTTTTTAAATGTGGGTTTAAGCACAGGTCCACAGGCCTTCATCTGAGTCTCTTTATTTTTAAAAACAATCTTGATAAACTGGGTTATCTTGTTTCCTAGTTAACAGCAGATTAGAAGGGGCAATTATAAACAGAAGTGTTAGAATCTAGGGAATGCTAGAGACATAAGCGCATTGATAGCAGTAAAAAAAAAAAAGAAAAGAAAAAGACATAAGAACTCCATTAGACTATAAACTCCATGAATGTAGGAATCGATTTCTTGTTCTATACTATATTCCCAGTGCCTAGCACAGTGCTAGCACATGGTAGGTGCTCAATGAATAAGTGATGAATAATGGGATATTGAATAAACTATAAAAGCTAACTCTAGAACTTTATTCTTTATAATAACAAATAGTTATATACACCTCAACACACTCTGAGGGCAAGTCCACATTAACAAAAACATTGATTTTTCCTAATAACACCAATTTTGCAAAAAAAAAAAAGGGAAGTTAATTATATTTTATATTTAGAATGGTTGTTTTATAAAGATAGAAAAAGGGTAATATCCAAAATGGCAATAATAAAAAGAATATTGATAAGCTTCAGTTATCTGAAATATTAGCTTAATTCCCTTACTATACTAGATAAATGAATTGTTAATATAAAAATATTGGTGTAAAAAACAACACTTATTAATTATTCATTCTCAGGCAAGACTTTGATTTTTAAATGTATTAACTTACATGAAATGTTATATACATACTAATGAAAAATAACAATATAATGAGTGTACATAGCAATACTATATTCATTACTTACAAAGTAAATACAGCTAAACATAACAGTATCTCAAAATACGTAGGAAAAACTCACACACTCAGTTCACTATAAACAGCATTCTGAAGTTTCTTCTCCCAACCTATTTTTTAAAAAAGAATAAAATATATGAACATATTAGTTTTAAAAATAAGCATACAACATAATTAAATTTATCTCACTAAGACTCTAACATTATATTCATTTGTGGAAGAACTTTATCAATTGCCAATTGCTGTGTGTTATTAAGGAATTATTTCCTATACATTCACTCTGTTGGCAAATACTGAGTACAAAATTATCAGTATGACACTATTTTTTAGGTAAAACTATTGCACCATATTCTCAAGATGGGAGAAATCCTTCTTCCATTGCTAAGGTACCCAATGAATACCAAAAGAGAAATGGCTACTGTACTACCAGTCTATCAGGAATGTACCCAGGGAAGGGCAAGAAATAGCCAGGCTCTTGACAAAGATAGATCATAAGCAATTAGTTACAACTAACTAGTCAATAAACTCCCGAAGAACAAAAACATTACTATGGGTATTGGAGAGGGCACGGATTGTATGGAGCACTGGGTGTGGTGCAAAAACAATGAATACTGTTACGTTGCAAATAAATAAAAAAATTTAAAAAAACAAACATTACTATGAGGTACCATCAGACCAGTGAGCTTGGCTGCTAATTAGAACTTTTCTGGGTAAGTAAACCACTTAACATCTCAATTTCCATGTGCAAAGGTTAGAATAGGGAACTTTTTCTTGTTCTAAAAGAAATCAGGAAAAAAAAAATTTAAAAATTTAAAAAATCTTTGAAAGAATAGAAAAGAGGAGGGGGAAAAAGTATAGAAGGGAAAGAAGTATAGAAGAAAAAGAAGCCACAAATGAAAATAAGAGAGGGCATGGGGCGCCTGGGTGGCTCAGTGGGTTAAAGCCTCTGTCTTTGGCTTAGGTCGTAATTCCAGGGTCCTGGGGGAGCTTCCCTTCCTCTCTCTCTGCCTGCCTCTCTGCCTATTTGTGATCTCTGTCTGTCAAATGAATAAGTAAAATCTTAAAAAAAAAAAAAAAAAAGTAAAGAGGAAGTACTTAGTGAGGGGGTCTCTTCATACATTCAGGATGTATTTTTATCAGGAAATAATAAGCAGCATTCAAAACTGATTACTTTAATGCAGTGATTCCCACAGCGTTCCTGGATTTTTGCAGCATTTTATTGAAATATCTGAAACTTCTAATTCTCCTCAAACAGAAACCTATCCAGCCACTGTTTCACAATTTTAAATAAGTAATTGGAAGTTTAAGGATAAAATATTCCCTCCAAATAAAGTATTTTCTTATTTTGCCTTAAAGAATTAGGGTGGGGGAGCAACTTACAAACCTGATATTTTAAAGAATTCCTTAATATCTTCTTTTAGTGACTGAAGTTTAATCTCAGGTCTCTGAAGACTGGCCTAATTTTAGAAAGAAGAAAAAGAAGAAAGGAAAAGACAGAGGTCAAAAGGAAGCCATTGGGTTGTTTGATATGAAGGAAAATTTTTAAAAAGAAGTGTCTAAATGTGCATACAATTTTTAAAATTCATTTTTGAAGCCAGAGCACTTTAGAATTATCTAGAATAGCTCTTAAGAGAGAAAACGTTTTCCACCTACTCTTAAAATACAGTATCTGGAATGGTACACTGCAGTCTAATACTTAACATTTTTACCTAGGATTTTTACCTTTGTGAATAATTAACATCTATTTTTCTAATAGGAAAAATACTCAGATTTTATAAATTCTCTTAATATTATATCAAACATATACGGTAGCATTTATACCTAATGACCAAAAACCCAGTTGCCTCCCTTATATATAGACCTTCAAAAAGTGTCTTCCTCAATGTAAATGTCTTGCTCAATGCACACCTTCATTTGCTATGCATATTTATGGAAAGCACATAAAAGTATTAATTCACTAATGTCTCCTTTATCTTCAAGTGCATGCTTCCTATTCTGTTGGTTTTTCACACTGTAATTTTAACAAAAAGTAGTAATTTCTCCCATTTATAATGTCTTTGATTATTTTCAAAGTGTTGCTCTTTTACCTAGTTCTTTTTATCAAATTCTAAAAGTCTATTCCTTAAGAAGGTATTAATATTAGGATAATTCACGATAAGCATTTTAAACCTAAGAAATCAAAAACTGATCTTATCTTCCACTCATAATTTGTTCCTTCTCTTCTATTTCTTAATCCTCATCTATGAAATCACCATGCACCAGATCTTCTAAGTCAGAAATTTCAGTTATTCTTGATTCCACTCTAACTCCACGAAGATTCAACCCCTTTCTGGGAAGATGGCATTGGAAGCCGTGAGTTATTTTTTGGTATGGGTGGGTTTTTGGTTTTGGTTTTTTTGTTTGTTTGTTTTTTAATCTCCCTGATTTCCACATAACAGACCAAGCAACTCAATAGGAAAACCCAAATCCCATGGAAAATATTTACAAAACTTCATGATAAAACTTAAAATATGGGGCGCCTGGGTGGCTCAGTGGGTTAAAGCCACTGCCTTCAGCTCAGGTCATGGTCTCAGGGTCCTGGGATCGAGTCCCACATTGGGCTCTCTGCTCAGCAGGGAGCCTGCTTCCCTCTCTCTCTCTCTCTCTCTCTGCCTGCCTCTCCATCTACTTGTGATCTCTCTCTGTCAACTAAATAAAATCTTTAAAAAAAAAAAAAACTTAAAATACAAACATTTGGGGACAAACCAACAGCTACAGACCTGTATGGTATTAGCATTTGTGCAGGAAAAAGCAGAAGGAAGCAGTGGGATATGTGATGGATGTGAAAACAGCAAGACCCCAAAATAGCCAACACTGTATTCACTGGAACATATCAAAGGCCAGTTTTAGAACAGGAGCTAAAACTGAGAGGGGTTTTTGCCTAAGTGAATAAAGCAGATGAGGTCTGAAAAGACTGTGGCAGCCTAGGACCTATGAATTCCTGACACTGGCCAACCAGCACCCCTTTCCAGAGAAGGCCATACTGAGGAGAAAATACTGATAGAGTAATAAAAACTGAGGATGACAGAGAACCAATGTATTACCTTGAAAATCAAAAAATCAAGGAAAAGGCGTGTATCTTATCTTTCCTATAGAAACTGCATCACAGGATAACTAAATAATAGATAAGGGGAAATGTCTCTTGATAAAAGTATTCCAGATAATAACTAAAACAGATGTAATGAATATCAACATTTTACAGCCCCTAATAAATTACTAATTCTAGGCATTGGGCAGAAACAGCTGTTAATAATGCAAAAGACAACCAGACATTATGTGTTTCTTTTTTTTTTTTAATTAATTTTTTATTTTTTATAAACATATATTTTTATCCCCAGGGGTACAGGTCTGTGAATCACCAGGTTTACACACTTCACAGCACTCACCAAAGCACATACCCTCCCCAATGTCCATAATCCCACCCCCTTCTCCCAAACCCCCTTCCCCCAGCAACCCTCAGTTTGTTTTGTGAGATTAAGAGTCACTTATGGTTTGTCTCCCTTCCAATCCCATCTTGTTTCATTGATTCTTCTCCTACCCACTTAAGCCCCCATGCTGCATCACCACTTCCTCATATCAGGGAGATCATATGATAGTTGTCTTTCTCTGCTTGACTTATTTCGCTAAGCATGATACGCTCTAGTTCCATCCATGTTGTCGCAAATGGCAAGATTTCATTTCTTTTGATGGCTGCATAGTATTCCATTGTGTATATATACCACATCTTCTTGATCCATTCATCTGTTGATGGACATCTAGGTTCTTTCCATAGTTTGGCTATTGTGGACATTGCTGCTATAAACATTCGGGTGCATGTGCCCCTTTGGATCACTACGTTTGTATCCTTAGGGTAAATACCCAATAGTGCAATTGCTGGGTCATAGGGCAGTTCTATTTTCAACATTTTGAGGAACCTCCATGCTGTTTTCCAGAGTGGCTGCACCAGCTTGCATTCCCACCAACAGTGTAGGAGGGTTCCCCTTTCTCCGCATCCTCGCCAGCATCTGTCATTTCCTGACTTGTTGATTTTAGCCATTCTGACTGGTGTGAGGTGATATCTCATTGTGGTTTTGATTTGTATTTCCCTGATGCCGAGTGATATGGAGCACTTTTTCATGGGTCTGTTGGCCATCTGGATGTCTTCTTTGCAGAAATGTCTGTTCATGTCCTCTGCCCATTACTTGATTGGATTATTTGTTCTTTGGGTGTTGAGTTTGCTAAGTTCTTTACAGATTCTGGACACTAGTCCTTTATCTGCTATGTCGCTTGCAAATATCTTCTCCCATTCTGTCAGTTGTCTTTTGATTTTGTTAACTTTTCCTTTGCTGTGCAAAAGCTTTTGATCTTGATGAAATCCCAATAGTTCATTTTTGCCCTTGCTTCCCTTGCCTTTGGCGTTGTTCCTAGGAAGATGTTGCTGCAGCAGAGGTCAAAGAGGTTGCTGCCTGTGTTCTCCTCAAGGATTTTGATGGATTCCTTTCGCACATTGAGGTCCTTCATCCTTTTTGAGTCTATTTTTGTGTGTGGTGTAAGGAAATGGTCCAATTTCATTTTTCTGCATGTGGCTGTCCAATTTTCCCAGCACCATTTATTGAAGAGGCTGTCTTTTTTCCATTGGGCATTCTTTCCTGCTTTGTCGAAGATTAGTTGACCATAGAGTTGAGGGTCTATTTCTGGGCTCTCTATTCTGTTCCATTGATCTATGTGTCTGTTTTTGTGCCAGTACCATGCTGTCTTGATGATGACAGCTTTGTAATAGAGCTTGAAGTCCGGAATTGTGATGCCACCAACGTTGGCTTTCTTTTTCAATATCCCTTTGGCTATTCGAGGTCTTTTCTGGTTCCATATAAATTTTAGCATTATTTGTTCTATTTCTTTGAAAAAGATGGATGGTACTTTGATAGGAATTGCATTAAATGTGTAGATTGCTTTAGGTAGGATAAACATTTTCACAATATTTATTCTTCCAATCCAGGAGCATGGAACATTTTTCCATTTCTTTGTGTCTTCCTCAATTTCTTTCATGAGTACTTTATAGTTTTCTGAGTATAGATTCTGTGCCTCTTTGGTTAGGTTTATTCCTACGTATCTTATGGTTTTGGGTGCAATTGTAAATGGGATGGACTCCTTAATTTCTCTTTCTTCTGTCTTGCTGTTGGTGTAGAGAAATGCAACTGATTTCTGTGCATTGATTTTATATCCTGACACTTTACTGAATTCCTGTACAAGTTCTAGCAGTTTCGGAGTGGAGTCTTTTGGGTTTTCCACATATAGTATCATATCATCTGCGAAGAGTGATAATTTGACTTCTTCTTTGCCGATTTGGATGCCTTTAATTTCCTTTTGTTGTCTGATTGCTGAGGCTAGGACCTCTAGTACTATGTTGAATAGCAGTGGTGATAATGGACATCCCTGCCGTGTTCCTGACCTTAGCGGAAAAGCTTTCAGTTTTTCTCCATTGAGAATGATATTTGCGGTGGGTTTTTCATAGATGGCTTTGATGATATTGAGGCATGTGCCCTCTATCCCTACACTTTGAAGAGTTTTGATCAGGAAGGGATGCTGTACTTTGTCAAATGCTTTTTCAGCATCTATTGAGAGTATCATATGGTTCTTGTTCTTTCTTTTATTGGTGGTGTTGTATCACATTGACTGATTTGCGGATGTTGAACCAACCTTGCAGCCCTGGAATAAATCCCACTTGGTCGTGGTGAATAATCCTTTTAATGTACTGTTGAATCCTATTGGCTGATATTTTGTTGAGTATTTTCGCATCTGTGTTCATCAAGGATATTGGTCTATAGCTCTCTTTTTTGATGGGATCCTTGTCTGGTTTTGGGATCAAGGTGATGCTGGCCTCATAAAGTGAGTTTGGAAGTTTTCCTTCCATTTCTATTTTTTGGAACAGTTTCAGGAGAATAGGAATTAGTTCTTCTTGAAATGTTTGGTAGAATTCCCCCGGGAAGCCGTCTGGCCCTGGGCCTTTGTTTGTTTGGAGATTTTTAATGACTGTTTCAATCTCCTTACTGGTTATGGGTCTGTTCAGGCTTTCTATTTCTTCCTGGTTCAGTTGTGGTAGTTTATATGTTTCTAGGAATGCATCCATTTCTTCCAGATTGTCAAATTTGTTGGCGTAGAGTTGCTCATAGTATGTTCTTATAATAGTTTGTATTTCTTTGGTGTTAGTTGTGATCTCTCCTCTTTCATTCATGATTTATTTATTTGGGTCCTTTCTCTTTTCTTTTTGATAAGTCGGGCCAGGGGTTTATCAATTTTATTAATTCTTTCAAAGAACCAGCTCCTAGTTTCGTTGATTTGTTCTATTGTTTTTTTGGTTTCTATTTCATTGATTTCTGCTCTGATCTTTATGATTTCTCTTCTCCTGCTGGGCTTAGGGTTTCTTTCTTGTTCTTTCTCCAGCTCCTTTAGGTGTAGGGTTAGGTTGTGTACCTGAGACCTTTCTTGTTTCTTGAGAAAGGCGTGTACCGCTATATATTTTCCTCTCAGGACTGCCTTTGTTGTGTCCCACAGATTTTGAACCGTTGTATTTTCATTATCATTTGTTTCCATGATTTTTTTCAATTCTTCTTTAATTTCCCGGTTGACCCATTCATTCTTTAGAAGGATGCTGTTTAGTCTCCATGTATTTGGGTTCTTTCCAAACTTCCTTTTGTGGTTGAGTTCTAGCTTTAGAGCATTGTGGTCTGAAAATATGCAGGGAATGATCCCAATCTTTTGATACCGGTTGAGTCCTGATTTAGGACCGAGGATGTGATCTATTCTGGAGAATGTTCCATGTGCACTAGAGAAGAATGTGTATTCTGTTGCTTTGGGATGAAATACTCTGAATATATCTGTGATGTCCATCTGGTCCAGTGTGTCGTTTAAGGCCTTTATTTCCTTGCTGATCTTTTGCTTGGATGATCTGTCCATTTCAGTGAGGGGAGTGTTAAAGTCCCCTACTATTATTGTATTATTGTTGATGTGTTTCTTTGATTTTGTTATTAATTGGTTTATATAGTTGGCTGCTCCCACGTTGGGGGCATAGATATTTAAAATTGTTAAATCTTCTTGTTGGACAGACCCTTTGAGTATGATATAGTGTCCTTCCTCATCTCTTATTATAGTCTTTGGCTTAAAATCTAATTGATCTGATATAAGGATTGCCACTCCTGCTTTCTTCTGATGTCCATTAGCATGGTAAATTCTTTTCCACCCCCTCACTTTAAATCTGGAGGTGTCTTCGGGCTTAAAATGAGTTTCTTGGAGGCAACATATAGATGGGTTTTGTTTTTTTATCCATTCTGATACCCTGTGTCTTTTGACAGGGGCATTTAGCCCATTAACATTCAGGGTAACTATTGAGAGATATGAATTTAGTGCCATTGTATTGCCTGTAAGGTGACTGTTACTGTATATGGTCTCTGTTCCTTTCTGATCTACCACTTGTAGGCTCTCTCTTTGCTTAGAGGACCCCTTTCAATATTTCCTGTAGAGCTGGTTTGGTGTTTGCAAATTCTTTCAGTTTTTGTTTGTCCTGGAAGCTTTTAATCTCTCCTTCTATTTTCAATGATAGCCTAGCTGGATATAGTATTCTTGGCTGCATGTTTTTCTCGTTTAGTGCTCTGAAAATATCATGCCAGCTCTTTCTGGCCTGCCAGGTCTCTGTGGATAAGTCAGCTGCCAATCTAATATTTTTACCATTGTATGTTACAGACCTCTTTTCCCGGGCTGCTTTCAGGATTTTCTCTTTGTCACTGAGACTTGTAAATTTTACTATTAGGTGACGGGGTGTGGGCCTATTCTTATTGATTTTGAGGGGCGTTCTCTGAACCTCCTGAATTTTGATGCTCGTTCCCTTTGCCATATTGGGGAAATTCTCCCCAATAATTCTCTCCAGTATACCTTCTGCTCCCCTCTCTCTTTCTTCTTCTTCTGGAATCCCAATTATTCTAATGTTGTTTCGTCTTATGGTGTCACTTATCTCTCGAATTCTCCCCTCGTGGTCCAGTAGCTGTTTGTCCCTCTTTTGCTCAGCTTCTTTATTCTCTGTCATTTGGTCTTCTATATCACTAATTCTTTCTTCTGCCTCATTTATTCTAGCAGTGAGAGCCTCCATTTTTGATTGCACCTCATTAATAGCTTTTTTGATTTCAACTTGGTTAGATTTTAGTTCTTTTATTTCTCCAGAAAGGGCTTTTATATCTCTCGAGAGGGTTTCTCTAATATCTTCCATGCCTTTTTCGAGCCCGGCTAGAACCTTGAGAATTGTCATTCTGAACTCTAGATCTGACATATTACCAATGTCTGTATTGATTAGGTCCCTAGCCTTCGGTACTGCCTCTTGTTCTTTTTTTTTGTGTTGAATTTTTCCGTCTTGTCATTTTGTCCAGATAAGAGTATATGAAGGGGCAAGTAAAATACTAAAAGGGTGGCAACAACCCCAGGAAAAAATGCTTTAACCAAATTAGAAGAGATCCAAAATCGTGAGGGGGGAGAAAGGGGATAAAAAGAGGTTCAAAAAGGAAGAAGGAAAAAAAAAGAAAAGAAAAGAAAAGAATTAAAAAAAAAAGAAAACACCTAAGAAAAATGTAAAAAAGAAAAAAATATATATATTAGATAAACTAGTAAAAAATCGTTAAAAAAGAAAAAGGTAACAGTTAAAAAAACAAATTTTACCCGAAGGCGAGAAAAAAAAAACAAAAAATGAAAAAGAAAAAAAAATTAAATTAACTGCAAGACTAAAAAAAAATCACAGGGAAAAAGCCATGAGTTCCGTGCTTGGCTTTCTCCTTTTCTGGAATTCTGCTGCTCTCCTTGGTATTGAAACCGCACTCCTTGGTAGGTGAACTTGGTCTCGGCTGGATTTCTTGTTGATCTTCTGGGGGAGGGGCCTGTTGTAGTGATTCTCAAGTGTCTTTGCCCCAGGCGGAATTACACCACCCTTACCCGGGCCGGGGTGAGTAATCCGCTCGGGTTTGCTTTCAGGAGCTTTTGTTCCCTGAGCGCTTTCTGTAGAGTTCTGGAGGACGGGAATACAAATGGTGGCCTCCTGGTCTCCGGCCCGGAGGAGTCGAGAGCCCAGGGCCGCACTCCTCAGTGCGCCCTCAGAGAACAGCGCCCAGTTACTCCCGTCTGCCTGACCTCCGGCCGTGCTCTGAGCTCACCGAGCCTGCGACCGGTTCAAGGTAACACCGAGCTGTGAGCTTACTGTCGGCTCTGTCTCTGTAGCCGGCTTTCCCGTTCCAATACCCGCAAGGTCTGCGACACTCAGACACCCCCGATCCTTCTGTGACCCTGCAGGACCTGAGGCCACGCTGAACCCGCATGGGCTTCGCCCCGGTTTAGCCTCTGGAGCGATGTCCCTCAGCGGAACAGACTTTTAAAAGTCCTGATTTTGTGCGCCGTTGCTCCGCCGCTTGCCGGGAGCCGGCCCCTCCCCCCGGGGTCTATCTTCCCGTCGCTTTGGATTCACTTCTCCGCCGGTCCTACCTTTCAGAAAGTGGTTGTTTTTCTGTTTCCAGAATTGCTGTTCTTCTTCTCTTCGATCTGCCGATGGATTTTCAGGTGTTTGCAATCTTTAGATAAGCTATCTAGCTGATCTCCGGCTAGCTGAAGCAGTCTCAGCCTGCTACTTCTCTGCCATCTTGACTCCTCCCCGAAATTATGTGTTTCTTAATAAACTTAACAAACACTCCACTGCTAATAGTAATGGCCAAAGGGATGACACCTCAGTCTGATCAAGCCCCTAGTCCAGCTGTCAATTTACAAGTCATACAAAGGACAGAGGACCATGTTAAGCTGCACCAAGAGGGTACAATCAGAAAAATCCACAATAACAAGTTGTTCTAAAGGTCAAATGTCGGGACGCCTGGGTGGCTCAGTTGGTTGGACAACTGCCTTCGGCTCAGATCATGATCCCAGAGTCCCACTGAGTCTCGCATCGGGCTCCCAGCTCCACGGGGAGTCTGCTTCTCTCTCTGCCCTTCTCCTCACTCATGCTCTCTCTCACTGTCTCTCTCTCAAATAAATAAATAAAATCTTTTAGAGGTCAAATGTCTCTGCTCTTCAGCTCATAAAGTATATGGAAAACAAAGGGAAAGAGAAAACCTATAGATTTAAAAAGATATCAAAATAAACTTCTTTAGGCATGCCTGGGTGGCTCAGTCGGTTAAACAACTGACTCTTGGTTTGGCTCAGGTCATGATCTCAGAGTCATAGGATTCACTCATCCCATGCCAGGCTTCACGTTCAGTCAGCTTGAGATTCTTTTCCCTTCCTTCTCCTTCCCCTCGGCTCCTCCTCTGGCTCGCACAAGCCCTCTCAATCTCAAATAAATAAATAAACTAAATCTTCAAAAAAAAAAGTTTAAAAGTAAAAAAAAAGTTTAAACTTTTTAAATTGGCAAGACCAAGTTAGAGTGTCTTCATGTGAGGGATCTACATTTGGTAAATAAAGCTACCAAATTCAGGAAAGTGATTACCACAAAGATGAGATTGCTCGGGAGAGAGGAGTTTGTGATTGTGATGGGGTGGAGCAAACTGAGGGATCTGTGTGGCTGGCAAAGTTTCATTTTTTTTTTTTTTTTTTTACCAGAGTGGTTGTTACAAGTTCATTCATCTTGTAACTGATTACATTATAAGTTTGTATTATATAGTTTCTGTGTTTTATTTTAGGATAAAAAACGTCAAAAAAGAAAAAGAAAAATATGTCTCCCAATTTATTCCTTCTCTCCATTCTAAAGTCCTACACTTAAGCCTAAGTCCTCATCATTTCTCATTTGGACCACTGTAACAGCTTCCAAACCATGTCTTGCCACTTCATTCAAATTGCAGTTACTCCCCACCTGGCATTTTTACACTCCCTTAGTCTACCTTCTTTCCTAATATTTATTATCTCCTTATATGCCCTATGATTAATGTACTTACTATATTTATTGGTATATTGTCTGTCATCCTAAATTATAAGTGATAAGCTCCACTAAAACAGATATCTTTGTCTTTCTGTTCACTGTAATAGCTCAAGTTCTTAGAATAGTTACTTTCACATAGTAGGTTATCAATAAATGTTTATTGAATAAATGAACAAATTTCTCCATTTATTAATCTATCCTCTGCCATTTTCTTCCTAAAACATAAGGCTTTCTTAACTGCAAATCTCCATAGCATAAACAAGAAATCTAAATTTTTCAATAGGGCACATTTGGTCCTTCACAATATAGACCAGTTTATCTCCCCAAATCATCAGCTGCTCTTCCACCAAACTAACAACATCTTCTCTTTTCTCACACTTTCTCTCCCCAAGACACCCTGCCTCTAGTCATAGTGAACTACACTATGTAGTGAACTACATTCAACATTATCCCCCAACTGTTACATATTTTAAGGTTTCCAGGCTTTTGTTCATGTTGCTCTTCAGATGCAAGTGCTCTCTCACCACCCTGACAAATACCTACTAGTTTCTAAGACATCTCTCAAAATACCACCTCCTTTATCAATTTGTTCCTATCACTTCCCCACAAAGATAGTACAGTTCATTCTTCTGTTACAGCACTCATCAGATTATATTGTAATTTTCAGCCTACCTATTTTTCTTTTTGACTCTTAAATTCAAAGGACCATGATTTCATTTTTGTATCTCAAGTATTAACTCAGTATTAACTGTTGCTTGGCAAAATCATATTGATCAAATCACATTCTATCCTTTTTATCCAGTTTTCTCCCAAATAAACAAGGAACTTTATAAAAGTTATTTTTAATTAAGGAGACTGGTTTCCAGTCTGTTATCCCTAGGATTTTAAAAGCTGCAAAACCTTGCTCATTATTCAAAAATATCAAAGCAAAAGGAAATAGGCTTTCTTTTACAAGTGTTTATTTGGAAATGACTCTAAGGCAGCAAAATTAAAAGAATTTTAAGAGAAAAAAATGGTTACTCCTTCTCAACATTTTCAGTATTTTAAGATTGCTAGAACTCTTGGATATATTTTTTAATCAAAGGCAAACCAAATTCATAATCAACATAATTATAAAAATCTTGAGAAATTTGGGGTGCCTGGGCAGTTCAGTTGGTTGGGCATCCAACTCTTGATTTCAACTCAGGTCATGATCCCAGGGTCATGGGATTGAGCCCCATATATCAGGCTCTGCACTGAGCATGGAGCCTGCTTGAGATTCTCTCTCTCCCTCTCTCTCTGCCTCACACCCCCACTCACACTCTGAAAAAAAAAAAAAAAATTGACAAATTTGAAAATCAAAAGCAGGCCAGTGACAGGAAGACAACATGGTAAGGCGGTTTTCAAACATGTTTTAGCAGCATAACAATTTTTTCAAATGAAATCTGAACCCAATTAAAAACCTCACTATAAAAAAAAAACCCTCCTATATGAAACACATTGAAAGTGATACTAATAGACAATGAAAATGAGTATTCTCTCATTGCTAAGGTATAATTATGTTAGAAATGTGTAGATTTAGCTTCAATATCCAGTTTGTTTTGTATTTTGTTTTGGTTGCTCAACATAAATAGTCTTAATACACAGAGATAAATGGTTGCACTTTTAATAGCCTTCTTGGCAATCTCAGCACATTCCCAAATTAAACTGCTACAGGAACTCAAAAGAAGAGACTTGGAAATAATTATTTTGAACACAAATCACTAAAGGGGCACCTCGTTGGCTCAGTCGGTTAAGCATCCAACTCTTGATTTCAGCTCAGGTCATGATCTCAGGGTTGTGGGACTGAGCCCTGTGTCAGTCCCCACATTCAGCTTGGAGTCTATTTGAGATTCTTTCTCTCCCTTTCCCTCAGCCTCTCCTCCCAATCACTCTCTAAATAAATAAATAAATCTTTTAAAAAAGAAAACAAATCACAGATACTAGTTTTCATAAATACAAAAATCAGATGCAGAGCTTCTTATGCTTATGATTGCAGAACTACACATATCATGATATTACTATCATATGACGTGTCACTGGCTCACTAGTCCCACATTGTGGCAGTATACCATGAAGGGAGACTCTGTTGAGCAGATGTACCTTCACTCTACCTACTACCTGAAGTAATATCCTCACCTGCACAATGAACCATGAGTGCACATCTGCAAAATCCAAATATTTTGAAAGACCAGTGCAGAATTATATCCTTGCTCAATGATGACACATTTATAAGTGTCTCTAATATATGAAGAGGATGAAAGGAACAGGTTTTTTTCCTGGGACTTATCTAGAGACAAGTTAATTTGGAAGCACAACAGTGGATTATGAAGTATTTAATATAGTAACAATGCATTTGAAAGAGTGGTGTTTCTTAATATACTTTTCAAATTAAGAATTTTTAAATAAATAGGACATTTTCTGAGTCCTTGGGTATAACAAAGCACAATTTTAAAACTATTTGGGACTAAATGAGGATAGGATTTGGCATCAGAAGACCTTGAATTATCTCTCAACTAGATCAAGTCATTTAACCTCTCTGTATCTCAGTGTTCCTTACTTTTTTAACAGGGAAAGTAATACCTAAACTAGGTTATTGTGAGTCTTAAATAAAAAATTTTTCAAAGTTATTTTTAGTTGGGAATTCCAGTGAAAATTAAAGTTGTGTTATAAAATATGAGCTATCCAGATGACAATGGACTGAATGTAAAAGACTAGCAGGGAGGGAGTAACTAGAGATAGAGGTTTTTTAAACATTTACAACAAAATTTAACATTTTCTTTAAACAAAACACCTATAACTCACTATAAGAGCTAGTAAAAATATGATAAAAAATAAAATCCAGGGGTGGCTGGGTGGCTCAGTTGGTTAAGCTTCTGCTGTCAGCTCAGGTCATGATCCCAGAGTCCTGGGATCAAGCCCCTATCCCCCAAGCTCTCTGCTCAGCGTGGATCCTGCTTCTCCCTCTCCCTCTGCCCGCAACCACCCCCCCGCACCATTTGTACTCTCTCTCTCTGTCAAATAAATAAAATCTTATAGTATATATATATGAGATCCAGCAAGCATGTACATTACCCTGCATATATTCGTCACCCATTTATTTATGTTGACATTTCTAACATCCTCCACCATTCTGCACTCTAAAAACACATGACCGTCCCTGCCCCTGACACACACACATGAATTCAGTTTCTTTCTACTGCTACCAGAATAATCTTAATCCAAGCATTAGCCACTAGCAATCTTAAATTTCTAAACTTGGTAAGTAAAGAAAATGAGAAGGAAAGTGGCTGATGTTGTGGCTGAGTCCAAGAAGCTGGGAGGTAACCTGAGACTAAATATTCCATGAAGTACAACCAGGGCCTAGTATGTCTAAAAAGGTGGTTGCAAGGATCTTTTAACTCCCTTTAAAGAGGCCCCATCCTCTCCACATCTCACTATGCCTTCATGCAAATCCTAGACTTCATCTTTCTGTGTCTGAAGACTACAGAATTTCAGGATTAAATGAAGCTACAGAGTTCTTCTAGGTCAGCTAACCATTTAATAAAACTCTCCTCCAAGTGGTTTTTCTAGCTTAGAAACTCTAACTTAGAAACTCTAAACTAGGGCAAGACTTGAGATGGCTGAGAAACAAGGAAACCCTGGGCTTTCTTCATCCCTCAAACACAGCTGGACCAACATCAAATCATTTTGAACAACTAGGAAACTGATCATAAGATTAAGAAAATAATCTGTACAATTAGAGGGAGATGCAAGGTTCAGAGATACGAATTGGGGAAGAGAAAAGCCACTGTACCATAGAGGGAAGAGAGCCCTTTACACAGAGATAAGTCAGAGAGAGAAGGGAGGAGAACAGCAGGTAGGGTTCCTGCAAGATGCTGTGGGTGGGGATTCCTTAGGTTGCACCGGGAGAGAACATGGTCCTTCCTGGAGTACATTTGGAAGAGGGTCCCTTGCCTCTCCAAGGACAAAAGGCCCACCAGGTGCCACTGAGTAGCTGTTGAACAAGCTGGGACAGAGGCTCACTTAGAAGGCAAATAACTTGATCAGTTTTTCGCGGTGCTTCACCATAGACTCCAGGCACCAGTGTGGCCCTGCAACTGCTTTTCTGAGACAGAGAAGTGTCAGGCACAGTGCCATGAGGCTCTCCTCCTTTAAGACTTGGAGTTCTGAATCCCAGCCACACTCCATAGATAAAACATAGGAGAACAATGGCTTGGGTACAGACAGATTGAGGGCAGGAATCTGACAGAAGCCTGGGACCTCAGGGGCGGGGAGGGCAGATTGTTTTCCTTTATATGAGGGCCTTCTGAACAATCTCACCCCTGAATTGCCCTCTCTGGGGAAGAAAGAACAGGGTGATGCCATTTTCCCCACCACACCCCACCCTGCCCACCAGCACTATCAGACTTCAGAGAGAAACACAGTGCCCCTGGTGGAAGCTGGAGTCGCTTACAGCAAACCTCAGCCCCCTGTGCCTGGCAGGGGCATCTTTACCAGGGCAGGTCTGACTGCGAGCCAATGCAGTGAGTCTCTCCCCCAGAGGACCAACACAGGCTCTTTGCAAGTACCAAATCAAATGAACATAGAGTGTTCTAAAGCATCAGTTTCAGTTCTGGTGGAAATAGGACCAGACTTTCTTTTTTTTTTCCTCCCCTGCCCCTTTTTCTTTGGAATCAAGCTTACAGGTTTTGTTCATTTGTTTGTATGTTGCTTTGTTTCCTTTTCTCATTTTTTGGATCAAGCTGTTTTTTTCTTTTTTCTTTTTTTTTCCTAATCTTTTTTTCTTCTTTCTTTTTCTTTGGAATCAGGCTTATAGTATTTTGTCTGCTTGTTTTTTTTTGTTTTTTTTTTTGTTTTGTTTTTTTTTGGTTGTTGTTGTTCCTCCTTTTCCTTTTCTCTTTTCTTACATCAGGGTTTGTTTGTTTGTTTTCAGGCTTATCTTAACAAACAAATCAAAGCACACCTAGTTAAAAGTCCAAAGACCCCTCACAGCAAGCAAGGACTCTGCAGAGGACTGACCTGTGGGAAAGAGAAATCAAAACACAACAGCAGAGTGCACACAGAAAAACTTCCTGAAGTGCCAGGCCCTGGACAGTGTATGACCCCCTTCTTAATACCGTATTCTCAGGAGCAGGAAACATAACAAGCTTTCATAATATGCAAAAGACATAATCTGGACATAATGACAAAATGGAGAAATTCTCCCCAAAAGAAAGATCAAGAAGAAATCACAGCCAAAGATTTGCTCAAAACAAATATAAGCAATATACCTGAATAAGAATTTAGAACAACACTCATAAGAATACTAGCAATTCCAACCAGGCTTGAAAGAAGCATAAAAGACATCAGAGAAACCCTTGCTGAGGAGATAAAAGACCTAAAAGCTAGTCAAGCTGAACTAAAAAATACTATAACTAGATGCAAAACTGATTGGACGTAATCATAACAAGGACAGAAGAAACAGAGGAATAAACAGGTGATACAGAAGATAAAATTATGGAAAATAATGAAGGTGAAAAGAAGAGGGGGGAAAAAACCTATTAGATCCTGAATACATACTTAGGGAACTTAGTGATTCCACAAAGCACAATAATATCCATATCATAGGAGTCTCAGAAGAAGAAGAGAAGGGTAAAGGGGCAGAAGGTTTGTTTGAATAAATTATAGCTGAAAACTTCCCTAATCTAGGTAAGGAAACAGGCATTCAAGTCCAAGAGGCATACAGAAGCCCCCTCAAAATCAACAAAAACAGGTCAACACCAAGACATATCATAGTGAAACTTGGAAAATACAAAGATAAAGAGAGAATTCTGAAAGCAGCTAGGGACAAAAGGTCCTTAACCTACAAGGGCAGACACACAATGTTAGCAGCAGACCTGTCCACAGAAACTTGACAGGCCAGAAAGAAATGGAATGATATTCAACATGATAAATGGGAAAACTGTGCAGCCAAGAATACTATATCCAACAAGGCTGTCATTCAGAATGGAAAGAGAGATAGAGTTTCCAAGACAAGCAAAAACTAAAGGAGTTCATGAACACTAAACCAGCTTTGCAAGAAATATTAAGGAGATGCTTTGAGCAGGAAACAGAGACCAAAAGCAACAAATATTAGAAAGAAACACAGACAATCTACACAAACAGTGACTTCATAGGTAATACAATGGTATTAAATTCATACCTATCAATAATTACTCTGAATGTAAATGGACTAAATGCTCCAATCAAAGAACATGGGGTGTCAGAATCAATAAAAAACAAGATGCATCCATATGCTGCTTACAAAAGACTCACTTTAGACCCAAAGACACCTCCAGATTGAAATTGAGGGGGTAGAGAACAAGATATCATGCTAATGGACATCAAAAGAAAGCTGGAGTAGCCATACTTATATCAGACAAACTAGATCTTAAAACAAAGATGGTAATAAGAGATGAAGAAGGGCACTATATCATAATAAAGTGTTCTATCCAACAAGAAGATCTAACAACTATAAATATTTATGTCCCCAACTTGGGAGCAACCAAATATATAAATCAATTAATGACAAACTTAAAGAAATAGATTGATAATAATACAATAATAGTAAGGGACTTTACCACCCCACTCATAGCAATGGACAAGTCATCTAAGCAGAAGATCGACAAAGAAACAATGGCTTTGAAAGACACACTGGACCAGATGGACTTAACAGATATATTCAGAGTATTTCATCCTAAAGCAGCAGAATCCACATTCTTTTCGAGTGCACATTTGTGGGTCACAAATCAGGCCTCAAACAGTACAAAAAGATTGAGATTATTTCATGCATATTTTCAGACCACAATGCTATAAAACTTGAAGTCATAGAAAATTTGGAAAGACCACAAATACACGGAGGTCAAAAAACATCCTACTAAAGAATGAATGGGTTAACCAGGAAATTAAAAAGAAATTTAAAAATACATGGAAGTAAATGAAAATGAAAACTTGACAGTCCCAAACCTTTGGAATACAGTAAAGGCAGTCATAAGTGGTAATTATATAGCAATACAGGCCTTCCTCAAGAATCAAGGAACGTCTCAAATATACAATCTAATCTTACACCTAAAGGAGCTGGAGAGAGAACAGCAAATAAAGCCTAATATCAGCCGAAGAAGAGTAATCATTAAGATTAGAACAGAAATAGTGACACAGAAATTTAAATAGAGAGAGAAAGAGAATAGATAAATGAAACTAGGAGCTGGTTCCTTGAAAGAATTAACAAAATTGACAAACCACAAGCCATACTTAAAAAGAGAAAAAAGAAAGAACCCAAATAAATAAAATCACAAATATAAGAAGCGAGATTACAACCAATACCAAAGAAATGCAAACAATTATAAGAGAATGAGCAATTATATACCAACAAATTGGGTAATCTGGAAGACATGAATAAATTATTTGGATAAACTACAAAAATTGAAGCAGGAAGAAATAGAAACCTGAACACATCCATAATCAGCAAAGTAACTGAATCAGCAATAAAAGATTTCCCAACAAACCAGAGTCCAGGGCCAAATGGCTTCCCACAGGAATTCTACCACATAGTTAAAGAATTAATACCTCTTCTTTTGAAGTTATTTAAAAAAATAGTAATAATAGAAAAGGAAGGAAAACTTGCAAACTCATTCTATGAGGCCAGTATTACCTTGTTCCCCAAACCAGACAAAGACCCCACTAAAAAAGGAGACTTGTAGACCAATATCCCTGATAAACATGGATGCAAAATCATCATCATCTTCATCATCATCATCATCATCCTGTTAATATACTCTTGAATTCAATTAACAAGAGACTAGTTAACTGAATTCAAGAGTATACAGCCCATGAGCAAATGGGCTGTATTCCTGGGCTGCAAAGGTGGTTCAGTATTTGCAAATCAATTAATGTGACACATCACATAAATAAAAGGAAGTTTAAGAACCATATGATCCTCTCAAAAGATACAGAAAACACATTTGGCAAAATACAGCATCCTTTCTTGATAAGAACCATCAAGATAGTAGGGATAGAAGGAATATACCTCAACACCACAAAGGACACATATGAAAGAAACACAGCTAATACCATCCTCAATGAGGACAAACTGAGAGCTTTCCGCCTAAAGTAAGGAACATGAGAGGGATGTCCATTCTCACCACTGTTGTTCAACACAGTACTAGAAGACCTAGCCTCAGCAATCAGACAACAAAAAGAAATAAAAGGCATCCAATTGGCAAGAAAGAAGTCAAACATTTACTCTTTGCAGATGATGTGATAATCAATGTAGAAAACCTGAGGACTCCACCAAAAAAATTGCTAGAACTCGCACAGGAATTCAGCAAAGTCATAATATATAAAATCAACATACAGAAATCTGTTGAATTTCTAGCACCAATAATGAAGCAGCAGAAAGAGAAACCAAGGCATTAATCCCACTTACAACTGCACCAAAACCCATAAGTGTCTAAGAATAAACCTAACCAAAGAAGTAAAAGATCTGTACTCCAAAAACTACAGAACAATTATGAAAGAAATTAAAGATATGAAGAAATGTAAAAACATTTCATGCTCATGGATTGGAAGAA
Organism: Mustela erminea; assembly: GCF_009829155.1. Classification (NCBI taxonomy): domain Eukaryota; kingdom Metazoa; phylum Chordata; class Mammalia; order Carnivora; family Mustelidae; genus Mustela; species Mustela erminea. Next base: position 118,574,917 of record NC_045615.1, on the reverse strand, counting down.
CAAATATTGTTAAAATGTCTATACTATCCAAAGCAATCTACATATTCTATGCAATCCCTATCAAAATAACACCAGCATTTTTTATAGAGCTATAAAAAAAATTCTAAAATGTGTATGGAAACAGAAAAGACTCTGAATAGTCAAAGGAGTGTTGAAAAAGAAAACCAAAACTGCTGGCCTCCAATCCTGGACTTCAAGCTCTATCACAAATCTGTAATCGGTACTGGCACAAAAACACATAAATCAATGGAACAGAATAGATAATCCAGAAATGGTAACCCACAACTCTATGGTGAACTAATTTTCAACAAAACAGGAAAGAATATCCAAAGGAAAAAAGACAGTCTCTTCAACAATTCGTGTTGGAAAAACTGGACAGTGACATCTGAAGAATACAAATGGACCACTTTCTTACACCAGACACAAAAATACACTCAAAATGGATGAAAGGCCTAAATGTAAGACAAGAAACCATCAAAACCCTAGAGAAGAACACAGGCAGCAACTTCTTTGACCTTGATTGTAGCAACTTCTTTCTACATGTATCTCCAGAGGCAAGGGAAACAAAAGCAAAAATGAACTATTGGAACTTCATCAAGATAAAAAACTTCTGCACAGTGAAGGAAACAATCAACAAAACTAAAAGGCAGCCAATGGGATGGGACAAGATATTTGCAAATGACATATAGGATAAAGGGCTAATATCCAAAATCTATAAAGTACTTATCAAACTCAATACCTAAAAAAAAGAATAATAGTACAGTTAAGAAAAGGGCAGAAAACAGGAATAAAGAGTTCTCCAAAAAAGACAAACAAAGGGCTAACAGACACATAAAAAAATGCTCAACCCTCCCGCGAATATCATTCTCAATGGAGAAAAACCGAGAGCTTGTCCACTAAGGTCAGGAACACGTCAGGGAAGTCCATTATCACCACTGCTATTCAACATAGTACTCAAAAATCAGACAACAAAAAGGAATTAAAGGCATCCAAATTGGCAAAAAAGAAGTCAAACTATCACTCTTTGCAGATGATATAATACTATATGTGGAAAACCCAAAAGACTCCACTCCAAATCTGCTAGAACTTGTATGGCAATTCAGTAAAGTGCCACGAAATAGAATCAACGCACAGAAATCAGTTGCATTTCTTTACACCAACAACAAGAAAGAAGAAATAGAAATTAGGAGTCAATCCCATTTACAATTGCACCCAAAACCATAAGTTACCTAGGCATAAACCTAACCAAAGAGGTAAAGAATCTATACTCAGAAAACTATAAAGTACTCATGAAAGAAATTGAGGAAGACACAAAGAAATGGAAAAATGTTCCATGTTCATGGATTGGAAGAACAAATACTGTAAAAATGTCTATGCTACCTAAAGTAATCTACACATTTAATGCAATCCCTATCAAAGTCCCATGCATTTTTTTCAAAGAAATGGAAAAAATAATCCTAAAATTTATATGGAACCAGAAAGACCTCGAATAGCCAGAGGATTACTGAAAAAGAAAGTCAAAGTTGGTGGCATCACAATTCCAGACTTCAAGCTCTATTACAAAGCTGTCATTGTCAAGACAATATGGTACTGGCACAAAAACAGACACATAGATCAATGGAACAGAATAGAGAGCCCAGAAATAGACCTTCAACTCTATGGTCAACTAATCTTCAACAAAATAGGAAGGAATGTCCAATGGAAAAAGGACAGTCTCTTCAACAAATGGTGTTGGGAAAATTGGACAGCCACATGCAGAAAAATGAAACTGGACCATTTCCTTATACCACACACGAAAACAGACTCAAAATGGATGAAGGACCTCAATGTGAGAAAGGAATCCATCAAAATCTTTGAGGAGAACACAGGCAGCAACCTCTTCGACCTCAGCCGCAGCAACTTCTTCCTAGGAACATCGCCAAAGGCAAGGGAAGCAAGGGCAAAAATGAACTACTGGGACTTCATCAAGATCAAAAGCTTTTGCACAGCAAAGGAAACAGTTAACAAAACCAAAAGACAACTGACAGAATGGGAGAAGATATTTGCAAACAACATATCACATAAAGGGCTAGTATCCAAAATCTATAAAGACCTTAGCAAACTCAACACCCAAAGAACAAACAATTCAATCAAGAAATGGGCAGAGGACATGAAGACATTTCTGCAAAGAAGACATCCAGATGGCCAACAAACACATGAAAAAGTGCTCCACATCACTCGGCATCAGGGAAAAACAAATCAAAACCACAATGAGATACCACCTCACACCGGTCAGAATGGCTAAAATTAACAAGTCAGGAAATGACAGATGCTGGAGAGAATGCGGAGAAAGGGGAACCTTCCTACACTGTTGGTGGAAAATGCAAGCTGGTGCAACCACTCTGGAAAACAGCACGGAGCTTCCTCAAAAGTTGAAAATAGAGCTACCCTATGACCCAGCAATTGCTCTACTGGGTATTTATCCTAAAGATACAAATGTAGTGATCCAAAGGGGCATGTGCACCCGAATGTTTATAGCAGCAATGTCCACAATAGCCAAACTATGGAAAGAACCCAGATGTCCATCAACGGATGAATGGATAAAGAAGATGTGGTATATATTTTATATATACACACACACGCACGCGCACACACACACAATGGAATACCATGAAGCCATCAAAAGAAATGAAATCTTGCCATTTGCGATGATGTGGATAGAACTAGAGGGTATCATGCTTAGCGAAATAAGTCAATTGGAGAAAAACAACTATCATATGATCTCCCTGATATGAGGAAGTGGAGATGCAACGTGGGGGGTTTAGGGGGTAGGAAAAGAATAAATGAAACAAGATGGGATCGGGAGAGAGACAAACTGTAAGAGACTCTTCATCTCACAAAACAAACTGAGGGTTGCTGGGGGGAGGGGGTTAGGGAGAGCGTGGTGGAGTTATGGTCATTGGGGAGGGTAGGTGCTATGATGAGTGCTGTGAAGTGTGTAAACCTGGCAATTCACAGATCTGTAGCCCTGGAGCTAATAATACACTATATGTTAATAAAAAAAATAAAAAAAAATTTTAAAAATGCTCAACATCACTCATCATCAGTAAAATACAAATCAAAACCACAATAAGATACCACCTCACACCTGTCAGAATGGCTAAAATTAACAACACAGGAAACAACAGATGTTGGTGATGAAGGAGAGAAAGGGGAACCTTCTTACATTGTTGGTGTGAAAGCAAATTGGTGCAGCCACTCTGGAAAAGAGTATGGACATTCTTCAAAAAGTTTAAAATAGAACTACCCTACAACCCAGCAATTGCACTACTACATATTTATCCAGAGGATACAAAAATACTGATTCAAAGGGGCACATGTACCCCGATATTTATAGCAGCATTATAAACAATGACCAAATTATGGAAAGAGCCCAAATGTCCATCGACTAATGAATGGATAAAGAAGATGTGGTACAGCTATATACAATGGAAAATTATTCAGCCATCAAAAAGAATGATATCTTGCCATTGGCAATAATGTGAACGCAACTAGATTGTATTATGCTAAGCAAAATGCTAAGCAGAGAAAGACAAATACTGTATGATTTCACTCATATGTGGAATTTAAGAAATAAAACCAATGAATATATGGGAAGGGGAAGAAAAATAAAATAAGGTAAAAACAGAGAGGAAGGCAAATCATAAGAGACTCTTACCTACAGAGAACAAAGTGAGGGTTGCTGGAAGAGAGGTGGGTGGGTGTTGGGCTAAATGGGTCATGGATATTAAGAAGAGCACATGTTATGGTGAGCACTGGGTGTTATATGTAAGTATGTAAGTGATGAATCACTAACTTCTTTTTTTTTTTAAATCTATTTTTAATTTATTTTCGGCATAACAGTATTCATTATTTTTTCACCACACCCAGTGCTCCATGCAATCCGTGCCCTCTATAATACCCACCACCTGGTACCCCAACCTCCCACCCACCGGCCACTTCAAACCCCTCAGATTGTTTTCAGAGTCCATAGTCTCTCATGGTTCACCTCCCCTTCCAATTTCCCCCAACTCCCTTCTCCTCTCTAACTCCCCATGTCCTCCATGCTATTTGTTATGCTTCACAAATAAGTGAAACCATATGATAATTGACTCTCTCTGCTTGACTTATCTCACTCAGCATAATCTCTTCCAGTCCCGTCCATGTTACTACAAAAGTTGGGTATTTATCCTTTCTGATGGAGGCGTAATACTCCATAGTGTATATGGACCACATCTTCCTTATCCATTCGTCTGCTGAAGGGCATCTTGGTTCTTTCCATAGTTTGGCGACCATGGCCATTGCTGCTATAAACATTGGGGTACAGATGGCCCTTCTTTTCACTACATCTGTATCTTTGGGGTAAATACCCAGCAGTGCAATTGCAGGGTCATAGGGAAGTTCTATTTTTAATTTCTTGAGGAATCTCCACACTGTTCTCCAAAGAGGCTGCAACAACTTGCATTCCCACCAACAGTGTAAGAGGGTTCCCCTTTCTCCACATCCCCTCCAACACATGTTGTTTCCTGTCTTGTTAATTTTGGCCATTCTAACTGGTGTAAGGTGATATCTCAATGTGGTTTTAATCTGAATCTCCCTGATGGCTAGTGATGATGAACATTTTTTCATGTGTCTGATAGCCATTTGTATGTCTTAGCATCACGTTACCTGATTTCAAGCTTTACTACAAAGCTGTGATCACCAAGACAGCATGGTACTGGCATAAAAACAGACACATAGACCAGAGGAACAGAGTAGAGAGCCCAGATATGGATCCTGAACTCTATGGTCAAATAATCTTCAACAAAACAGGAAAAAATGTACAGTGGAAAAAAGACAGTCTCTTCAATAAATGGTGCTGGGAAAACTGGACAGCTATATGTAGAAGAATGAAACTCGACCATTCCCTTAAACTCAAAATGGATAAAAGACCTCAACATGAGACAGGAATCCATCAGAATCCTAGAGGAGAACATAGGCAGTAATCTCTTCGATATCAGTCACAGCAACTTCTTTCAAGATATGTCTCCAAAGGCAAAGGAAACAAAAGCAAAAATAAACTTTTGGGACTTCATCAAAATCAAAACCTTCTGCACAGCAAAGGAAACAGTCAAAAAAACAAAGAGGCAACCCAAGGAATGGGAGAAGATATTTGCAAATGACAGTACAGACAAAAGGTTGATATCTACGATCTATAATGAACTCCTCAAACTCAACATACACAAAACAGACAATCATATCAAAAAATGGGCAGAAGATATGAACAGAGACTTCTCCAATGAAGACATACAAATGGCTATCAGACACATAAATCACTAACTTCTACTCCTGAAACCAACCAAACAAGAAAGAAAAGAAAAAACACCCAACAAAACTCTACACCAGCTTTCTAGTTTAGAAACTCACTACATCCCTACCTTAGCCAGTTCCATCTTCGAATTATTACCTTAGAAAATTCCTTATTATGAGCTAAAATTGATTCCTCATACCATCTGCCACCATCACACCCCCCCCACAACATACACACACAATGTCACAAAATATAAACCTAATCCCTTTTCTACAGGAGACCTTCAAATATTCAAAGAAAGCTACTGAGTCTTCTCTAAAAGCTTCTTTTCTCAAGGTCACATATATTTCCAGATTCTCCCAAGTTCTCTTCAAATGACAGATTCTTCATACCACCCTTCCCATTCTTCTATAAGCAACTTATCTACTTATCTACTTATAGTAACTTCCTAACAGATCTCTCTACTTCACTCCTTTCACTAGACCACTGATTCTCAAACTTTTAACCCTCAGGATGCTCACTCTCTTAAAAATTGAGGATATAAGAGCACTTCCTTTATGTGGATTGTATCTACTGATATTTATAGCATTAGAAATTAGAACAGAAAAAAACCTATTTGTTTATTAGTATGGAAATTCCCTACCCCCAAAATTAGAAACTGAATTATCTCATGATCCAGCACTTTCAATTCTAGGTACATACTTGAACATATATTTATACACTCATGTTCACAGCAGTATTATTCACTATAAGTGCAATGTGGAAGCAACCCAAGTATCCACAAACAAATGAACAGATAAGCAAAATGTGATATGTGTACACAATGAAATACCACTCTCCCCTTAAAAAGGAAGAAAATCTTGACACATCTACAACATGGATGAACCTTGAGAACATTATGCTAAGTGAAATAAGCCTGTCACAAAAAGACAAATCCTATATGATTTCACTTATATGAGGTACATAGAACAGTCAAATTCAAATTCAAAAATTCAAATTCAAAAAGTAGAATGCTGGTTGCAAGCGGCTATGGGGAAGGTTGGAATGGAGAGTTAGTATTTAATGGTTACACAGTTCTTATTGTGATGAAAAAGTACTGGAGATGGATGGTTATTGATGGCTGTGCAACAATGTGAATGTACTGAATGCCACTGAACTATATACTTAAAAATGGTAAAAAATGGTAAATATAACACTTTAGCCCATTATATATTAGCCTAAATATTATTTAAGATTTTATTTATTTATTTTAGAGAGAGAGAGAGAGAGAGCACAAGCCAGGGGAGGGGCAAAGGGAGAAGCAGAAGCAAACTCCCCGCTGAGCAGGGACACCCCCCCCCCGCCAAATGCAGGGCTCAATCCCAGGACACCTGAGCCAAAGGTATACGTTTGACTGACTGAGTCCCCCAGGCACCCCTGCCCTAAATATTTTTATTTCAAAGAACTGTATTTTCAGATACAAAAATAGTAAGAAAAGAGGCACTGTTTTACATTTCTGCAAATCTCTGATGTTTGGCTTAACTGAAGACAGCCTGGAAACTTCAATCTGCTGTGATATTCCATTTGCAGCACTAGGTTATTTTGATTGATGTATATGAAAAAAATCAGTGTCACACAGATATGTAACTGGAAAAGGGAAGAGTATTTTAATATCCTTTTTAGATATTGTAGATACTCTCCTGTGATAGTATATCAAAATTTGACTAAAAGTTCCCTAAAAATTAGTTGCACAATAGTATCTGAACCTCAGTAAAGTTTTCATGCTTTATTACATAAACATGTATCACTCTACCTTGCACTCTGAATCAATCTTCTATCTATACATGATTTCACAACATTACACACTGATCATTTTGAATATATTAAGTGATGCAGTGGACACATTTCATTAAATAATATCAAAAAGTAACATTCTTTAACATCACCATAAATATCATCAGAAAAGTCTTCAAAGGGGCACCTGGGTGGTTCAGACAGTTGAGTGGTTGCCTTCAGCTTGGGTTGTGATCCCAGGGTCCTGGGTTCAAACCCTGTATCAGGCTCCCTGCTCAGTGGAGAGCCTGCTTCTCCCTCTCCCTCTGTCTGCTTCTCTGACTACTTGTGCTCTCAATCTGTCAAATAAATAAATAAAATCTTTTTTTTTTTTTTTAAAAGAAAAGTCTTGTGCTCGCTTTGGCAGCACATATACTAAAAAAAAAAAAAGAAAAGTCTTTAAGTATTAAGGAACCATCAAATTCACAGTAATGATTTCAAGTTTTCCAGAATCTAAGTGTCTTTCATCTCTGTACCCTAAAAATCAGCACAATAACTATCACATAGTAAGTACTTCATAAACATGTTCTCAAAGAATCCATTTGCACTAAAGATTCCTTAGACCGACAGCTGCAAAACCCCATGGGAAACACAAGATGATTGGCCTAGTTTTCTGGCATTTTTAGTCCAGACATGAAGATACCTAATAAAAAATAATAATAATGCTACCATAAGAAAAAAATGTTATAACAGAGTTATCATCCTTAGAGACAGAAACAATTAATTCTAACAGAAGAACTGGAAAAGGGGAACAAAAGAGTATAGGCTAAGTAAAGAGACTGAGTAAAGGCCTGGGGATGTTCTTGTACACTGTCACTTTGTGGAACAGCAAAGTTCCAAGAGAATGTAGGAAAGAATAAAGTGGAAGATGAAGCTGGAACACTCTCTCCTATTCCCATCTATTGAACTCACCAGTGCTATATTAATATTCTTTACAAAATCCTTCATATCTTCACCCTCCTCAAAATACCTCAATGACCCCTTCAATACCTACAGAATAAAAGAAAATTCATTCTGGCATTTAGGATCTTCTAAACACCTAGTACTACCCAACGTACATAATCTTATCTTCTGTTGGGAAGAAAAAATCTTCCTCTAGCCTTTTTTTTTTTTTTTTAAGATTTTATTTATTTGACAGAGAAAGACACAGTTAGACAGGAAACACAAGCAGGGGGAGTGGGAGAGGGAGAAGCAGGCTTCTCGCTGAGCAGGGAGCCTGATGCGGGGCTTGATCCCAGGAGCCTGGGATCATGACCAAGGCCAAAGGCAGACACTTAACAACTGCACCCCCCAGGCACCCCTCCAGAGATTCTTCCAGCTGGTCTAAGAATTAAGCTGACAATAGACAGATTAACAGGAGAAAATAAAATTTAATTTCATTCATATGGGAATCCCACATACATAAAAGGTTCAAAACAGAAAGGTAAAATGAGGTGTATGTGCCATCCTGAGCTAAAGAATGGGGTAGAAGCCTGGGACTTCAAAGGGAAGGAAGGTAATTATAGAGCAGTAAGAAGAGCAGATGTTTCATAATTAGATGTTTGCCCTGCCATATAGATGGGCCACTCAGATAAAATTTATCTCTGGTAATAATTCTTATTCTGGGAAACACCTAATTTAGATTCTTCTAGGTAGTTAAGTGCAGAAGTTTCTTCTGAGGCAGCAGGATCTTGATTGCCTTCAGCTCAAAACAGTCCACATACGAAAGTGGCATGTTTTGGGGAGACTTGTTCTGAACTCCTTCACTCTTTAGAAGTGCCCTATAATATAACAGAAACCCTCTGCTTAACCTTCTCACTGTTCCTATATTGGGAATTCACTCCAGTCTTCCCACCTTGAGTGCTAACCAAGCTTTCTCTACCCCCATCTGTGTCCTTTCACTGTATTTATATCCTAGTATATGCTTTTGAATTTACATTCTTCTTTCAATAATTAATTGAACACTTCCTATGTGCCAGTTGCTAAATATAAAAAGAAAAATAAGACATGATTCTCCCTCACTCTTGAGGAACCTACAATGTATTGAGGGACATAAAAAGCTGGGGTGCTGGCTATTTCAGTCAGTAGAGCATGTGACTCTTGATCCTGGGGTCATAAATTTGAGCCCCACATTAGGTGTAGAGATTACTTAAAAAAAAAATAGCTAAGAAAAAGTGTGACAAATAACTGCTCTTTCCTGCATTAATCCACATTCTTCTCATTAACATCACTGTTTTGGACGTTGTCTAATTTTCCCCATCACCACCACGTAAGAGAGGCTCAATTAAAACATACTGAATTGGGTATCTCCATTCCTTCCTAATATTTTTGGTTCTTTATGAAATGGTAGACCAAATCTGTTTCTGTAATCCAAGTAGTCCCAGTGGATATGCACTGTAGCCAGGAATGAGTTTTAGTTACCAATTGGAAATTTTGGCTCTGTACAAGCTGACCATGCCTAATACTCAGTCTGTGTTGTATAATTCAAACCCTGCTCTGGTTTCTCTCACCTGAAGATAGATTCCTCTCTGGTTTTCTTTTGCTGACATCTCAAAGCTGACCCACTTTTCTGCCAGCACTGTCTGTCTTATCCCTCTAATTCCACATCTTACTTCTTAGCCTCCTTTCATAATATACTTTATGCCTGAGCCTGTCTTCAGTTCACATTTAGTAATCAATCTTTTCTCTCTTGTTTCAGCTTGGCCTTACCTAATTCAAAAACCCTATTTGACCTTCTCTAAGCAAGTCAGTCCTGAAATAAAATGCAAAAAGATATACTTACTTATTCAAAGTAAACCCATACTTTAATAGTTATCTTGCCTACCACCCCCCGCCCCCAGTACATAAATTCTATGGAAAAAAAGGCTTCTTATTTTGAAATGCTATATACAATAATTCATTTCCACACTGTTGTTAGAAGATGGGAGAGAGACAGTAAAGTATCCCCCAAACTGAGAAGGTACTTTGATAGTACAACCGCTCTGGAAAACAGTATGGAGGTTTCTCAAAAAGTTAAAAATTGGGTTACCCTACAATCCAGCAATTATGCTACTAGGTATTTACCCAAGGATACAAACATACTGATCCAAAGGGGCACATGTACCCTGACATTTATAGCAGCATTATCAACAATAGCCAAATTATTGAAAGAGCCCAAATGTCCATTGATTGATTCATGGATAAAGAAGATGTGGTACATATATTGAATGGAATATTACTCAGCCATCAAAAAGAATGAAATCTTGACATCTGCAATGATGTAGATAGAGCTAGAGTGTATCATGCTAAGCGAAATGAGTCAGTCAAAGAAAGACAAATACCGTAGTATGATTTCATTCGCATGTGGAATTTAAGAAACAAAACAGAGTAACAGAGGGGATGGAGAAAAAGAAGACAGAGGAAGGCAAACCATAAGAGACTTTTAACTTTAGAGAACAAATTGGGAGTTGCTGGAGGATGGATGGGGGATAGGCCAAATGGGTGATGGGTATAAAGGACAGCACTTACTGTGATGAGTACTGGGTGTTATAGGTACTGGGTGTTAAAGGACAGCACTTACTGTGATGAGTACTGGGTGTTATAGGTTATTAAATCTCATTTCTGAAACCAATATTATACTATATGTTAATTAACTAAAATGTAAATAAAGAGTTGGTATCAAATCAATCAATCAATCCATCAATCAATAAAAAAGAGATACAAGGCACTTTGAGACAAGAAAATGAAACTCCATACAAGTTACATAGAGTTTTACCAGGTAACTTACTGAGCAGGGTGGCAGGCAGATGACAATTCAGGTACCATATAGCTATTCTCCACAAAGTCTAGACCTTTGTCCACAGATTTTAGAGTGTGACAGAATGTGCAGAAGGGCAGAAGGGCACTATAGTGAGATCAAAGGGTCTGCATGCACTCAACAGGCTTTGCATGCACCTAATTAACAGCTAAACTTGAATTGGATCTTGCGGTACCACCTGTGCATCAGAAAAGAGAAAAACTGTTATCTTTATTGGATTCATGGGAGGTCAAAGCAAGCTTCCCCCCATCTTAGCCTTGGTGGGCATTTCTAAGTTATGTATATTAATCTCCAAAGAACCAGAAACACACAGCTCCAAGAAAGATCATCCAGTGAACATGAGCAAAATGAAGGAACAAAGATGGGAGTCAGTATTGTGAGCATTCCTACAATTGTCTTACTTTCCAATACTGAACACAATAAAAGCCATGACAGATACAGGTAAGAAAGACACAATCCTAGTATCACACCAAACACAGTCAGAGTCCCTGAATTATTAGTTTTATATCGACTGCAGTAGTCCAATCTAAAGCTTAATCATATATATGCCAAATCCCCCTCTCCCTTTACCCTTGCCCCCTGCTTGTGCTCTCTTTCTCTCTCTCAAATAAATAAAACCTTTAAAAATATATACATGTTCTATCTATGTCTTACAGAAAATATAGTTAATTAAAAGTTATTTAAATCCATTAAATATTCATTTATTTAAAATAAATGATAAATGAATGTTTCTTCTCTTTTTATAATCTCTAAATTCCTTACACATGTATACATTTCTAATAATGATAAATGAAAAAACAGTATTTGAAATATAATTTCTTAAGTTTTTTAGTAGGGACATTAGCATTGAGATGCTCTGGGGTTCTAGACTTATGACAGCATCCTATCGATTATATTATTCCTTCTCTCTCCAAAGCTTATCTTCTTTCAGGTTCTTCCCTTTCACAATTCTATTATTATAATAACAATCAGAGCAACAGGATTTATTAAACACTTAATGGAATGCAAATAACATTTGAGGTTTTATACAACATCCATTTTTAAAAAATTTTTTTGATAGTTTACAATTATTTATTTTAATACATTTTAGAGAATCACTTTGGCTGAACAATTATTTATTTTAATACACTTTAGAGAATCACTTTGACTGAATAGGTCCATTATTATGTAAGTAGTATTTTTTTTAAATATATAAATAGTATGATTTAATAAAGTACCAAGTAAGGCACAAATGAGACATATTTTTGCTGTAGGGGAATTTTTTTTTCCTGGACATAATGTCATGGGCATTGAAGCAACTTGCCCTTTAGTAGAGAGTAGTAGACTCTTTAGTAGAGACTAAATTTATAGAATTATTTTTCTCTCTCTTTCTTTTTTTTTTTTTTTAATTTTTTATTTTTTATAAACATGTATTTTTATCCCCAGGGGTACAGGTCTGTGAATCAGCACTCACCAAAGCACATACCCTCCCCAATGTCCATAAACCCACCCCCCCTTCTCCCAAACCCCCTCCCCCCAGCAACCCTCAGTTTGTTTTGTAAGATTAAGAGTCACTTATGGTTTGTCTCCCTCCCAATACCATCTTGTTTCATTGATTCTTCTCCTACCCACTTAAGCCCCCATGTTGCATCACCACTTCCTCATATCAGGGAGATCATATGATAGTTGTCTTTCTCTGCTTGACTTATTTCGCTAAGCATGATACGCTCTAGTTCCATCCATGTTGTCGCAAATGGCAAGATTTCATTTCTTTTGATGGCTGCATAGTATTCCATTGTGTATATATACCACATCTTCTTGATCCATTCATCTGTTGATGGACATCTAGGTTCTTTCCATAGTTTGGCTATTGTGGACATTGCTGCTATAAACATTCGGGTGCACGTGCCCCTTTGGATCACTACATTTGTATCTTTAGGGTAAATACCCAATAGTGCAATTGCTGGGTCATAGGGCAGTTCTATTTTCAACATTTTGAGGAACCTCCATGCTGTTTTCCAGAGTGGCTGCACCAGCTTGCATTCCCACCAACAGTGTAGGAGGGTTCCCCTTTCTCCACATCCTCGCCAGCATCTGTCATTTCCTGACTTGTTGATTTTAGCCATTCTGACCGGTGTGAGGTGATATCTCATTGTGGTTTTGATTTGTATTTTCCTGATGCCGAGTGATATGGAGCACTTTTTCATGTGTCTGTTGGCCATCTGGATGTCTTCTTTGCAGAAATGTCTGATTATGTCCTCTGCCCATTTCTTGATTGGATTATTTGTTCTTTGGGTGTTGAGCTTGCTAAGTTCTTTATAGACACAACATCCATTTTAAATACAATAATGAATGATACAAAATAACAATGCTGATCTTTGTGCTAAATATCCAATTTAGATTAGGTTATCAAGCTATTGTCTAGAGGATGAATGAGCAAATTCGATTTTAAGAGTAAGTCGACTTCATAACAAAGTAACTCAAGAAAACTCAGAAATCAAAAAAATCACCCCTTTACAGAAACACAAAATTCCATGTTATCCACTAAGATCTTGATAATTAAACTTAATCTACAAAAGTATATATTAAAATACAGTTTAATTATACTATTAAACTGGGGCACCTGGGTGGCTCAGTGGTTTAAGTGCCTGCCTTTGGCTCAGGTCATGATCCCAGGATCCTGGGATTAAGCCTCACATTGGGCTCCTTGCTCAGCAGGGAGCCTCCTTCTCCCTCTGCCTGCTGCTCCCCTCCTGCTTGTTCTCTCTCTCTGTCTCTCTGAAAAATAAATAAATAAAATCTTTTTTAAAAATTGCTAATAGTGGGGGAAAATTCTAGGTATCATTTATATTTCTCTTTGAAATATTCTGTGTGATTTTATTTTTCTAATTAAGTTGAACCAATACTGCTCTAGCATTTTGACAGTATACCAAAACAGACAAAATGAAGATAGTACAGAAAAATGCTGGTGGCAGGAAACAGCCCTCACGATTAAAACTGTAAAGGCATGTAACAAATAACCAGTTGTTTAAAATTATGTTACTAAAACTGACTATAGAGTTACCTTTTAAGAGTTAGCTTATTTCTACTAAATGTCTTCATTAGTGGATATGAGCTAAGGCAAAGTTGTCAACACATTTTTTCAGGTTCAAGTTTGTATTAATATTAAAAGATCTGTAATTATATACTTTTAAAGTATCAATCTGTAATACTATGGGTCTTTTACTTTAGGTATCTTAAGAACCAGCCAAATACTAGTTGAGTTCCCATGTAATCATCTCCTTACCCTGCTGTATCTTTCTTTCTCTTTTCTTGCCCTAATTTTTATTATATCAAAGCAATTAGCTGATGTTATATTGCAGACACATTATCCTTTACTTGAAATTCTCTAAAAGCCAACGTTTTTCCATAACTGAATAGGTGGCATAATCGGTCCTGACTTGACTCATTCAGCAGCAAAATCTGATCTGACCTGAATTGACATGAGACTATTTATAGTCCTTATTTATCACAATTAATGTGAAAATTCATACATTTTGTTGCAGAAATATTAATCTGTATAATTACAAGGTACTACAAGACCATGGGATAGGGATATTAAGTAACACAGAATATGCCTAAATTAACCTATTAAAATTTGAAAAAAATCTGAATTCCAAAAACATACCTGGCCCCCAGATTTTAGATAAGGGATTTCGGGACTGCATTTAACTGTAATACTATCATCTCTCCATGATAGCAGAACTTTATTTTATTTGCTGTTGTATCCCCTGGCAGTAGAACTGCACCTGACATATACTAAATGTTCAATAAATACTTGCTGAATAATCAAATAAATAATAATATTTAATTAATGTAAGTGGAGTTCAAAATAGAAAGCAACAAAAATACTTCCTCAGGGCAGTAATCTCCAAATAAGGTTATATTATACACGTCTTCAATCTCTTACTTGCAATTCTGAAATACAAAAAGCTTTAAAAATAAAAAGTTTTGTCATTGTTGCTTACTATTTGGAACTTTAAAAAAAATTTATAAATGGAGAAATAGCTATTAAGTTATTAGATCTCAAGTTTGAAAAAAAAAGAAATATTTAAAGGAAAAAACCTTTTCAAAGAAAAGCAGAGTCCCACATAAGACTTTGAATGGTTAGGATGCTTTCCGTAATCTCTTATCACCTAGTATAGTATCTGGCACATAGCAGATATACCACATATGTCATTACAATCAACATTAAAGAAGAATATGGATTTATTCCATTTAATAAATACATGTTGAGCACCTGGCTCACGCCAGTCATTTTGGTAGGTGTAAAATACAGCAGCTCAGTGAAGACTTGTCCTGCTTTCATGAAACATATACTTTAATGGGAAAAGCAGACATTTAAAAAATAAATACAAGCATGATAAATATTACAAAAAAGAAAGTTCCAGGTACTATAGGCCACTAAACTGGGAGATTATAGAAGACCTACGGAGCTTAAATGGTTTTGGCTGAAATAGTAGAGTAGGTATGATCACGGATTTTGACCATTTTTCTAAGGGTCATTAGAAGCCTGAGGGTTTTAAGTAATCTTGTTTGGACTTTGAAGGATACCCAAGCTCCTGTTCACTAAGCACTTACAATGTACCAGGCATATTATCTTCTTCAGTCCTCACAAAATGCGACTTACATTCCCAAGCTGATAAAAGAACTGGTGGCTGATCAGGACCCCTAAATAGAACTAGCAAAGCCAAGCGGGGGAGGGGTGGGGAATCAACTATCTGAAGGTAGAAGAGAATTGCTGAGAGAACAAGAACTACAGTAACAGAAATGGGAAAATATTGATAGATGAACTGCTGTCTATAGCCATGTTTTCCCTGGAATCATTACTGAGCACAGGCAAGAGGCTGAGAATCAATACAAACCCAACATAAAGCAGGGCTACCAACAATGGACAGAGAAATAAGGACAGCTTTGGCAAACAGTTGGAGGTCTTAAGCACATGGCTGGTTTTGTCCCCAAGAATTTTTTTGAATATTAGAATTCTTTGAAGTAGAAAGTTAAAAATCTAAGGAGGAAACCTGTGAAAAAGTTTTTTTAACAGTCTGACAAGAGAAAAATTAGCGTTTGGGACCCACAGAGGAAAGGACCTCTAGAATACATCAAATTCTTATTTGAAAACTTTGGAGAGCCAGGAAAGAACTAGAGGAAGACTGGCCTAAGAGGCTAAAACTCAGCCTCAACCCAGAGCATTCCCTAACTGGATTACAGTAACCAGTGACAAGAGTATCTTCCCAGTGGAGAGGGAACCCTTAATAAAGTAAGATATCATTTGCAAGCTATACAGTTTTTCAGACACAATGTCTAGCATCACATAAAAATTTACTAGTCATGCTGACCGTAAAAATCAGATAGACAAAAGCTAAGAGAGAATAACACCACAGAAACAGACCTACATGTGATCCAGATATTGGTGTTAACTAACAAGGACTTTGAAATAATTATGAGCTATATGATTTTTCAAAAAAGAGGAAAAAATTATCTGTTCTACTGTTCTTTTGGTTTCTATTTCATTGATTTCTGCTCTGATCTTTATTAATTCTTTTCTCCTGCTGGGTTTAGGCTTTGCTATTCTTTCTCCGGCTCCTTTAGGTGTAAGGTTAGGTTGTATATTTGAGACCTTTCTTGTTTCTTGAGAAAGGCTTGTATTGCTATATACTTCCCTCTTAGGACTGCATTTATGCATCCCAGAGGTTTTGAACAGTTGTGTTTTCATTTTCGTTTGTTTCCATGAGTTTTAAAAATTCTCCTTTAATTTCCTGGTTGAACCATTCATTCTTCAGTAAGATGCTCTTTAGCCTCCATGTATTTGAGCTCTTTCCAACTTTCCTCTTGTGATTGAGTTACAGTTTCAAAGCATTATAGTCTGAAAATATATAGGGAATAATCCCAATCTTTGGTACCAGTTGAGACCAGATTTGTAACCTAGTATGTGTTCTCTTCTGGAGAACACATGTGCAAAGAATGTATATTCTATTGCTTTAGGATGGAACACTCTGAATATATCTGTGAGGTCCATCTGGTCCAGTGTCATTCAAAGCCCTTGTTACCTTGTTGGTCTTCTGTTTAAATGATCTGTCCATTGCAGTGAGTGGGGAGTTAAAGTTCCCTACTCCTATTTTATTAATATCAATGTGCTTATTTAATTTTGTTATTAATTGGTTTCTATAACTGGCTGCTCCCATGTTAGGGGCATAAATATTTACATTTGTTAGATCTTCTTGTTGGATAAACCTTTTAATTATGACATAGTATCCTTCCTCATATTTAAGTACAGTCTTTGATTTAAAGTCTGATTTGTCTGAAATAAGGATTGCTGCCCCAGCTTTCTTTTGATGTCCATTAGCATGATAAATGGTTTTCAAACACCCCACCCCATTTTCCATCTGGGGGTGTCTCTGGGTCTAAACTGCGACCCTTGCAGACAGCACATCAATGGGTTTTAACTTTTTATCCAATCTGATACCCTGTGTCTTGATTGAGGCATTAGCCCATTTTCATTGAGTAAATATTCAAAGATACGAATTTAGTGCCATTGTATTACCTGTAAAGTCATTATTGTTTTTGCATGTTGTCTCTGTTCCTTTCTAATCTATGTTACTTTTGGGCTCTCCACTTAAAAGATCCCCTTTAATATTTCTTACAGGACTGGCTTGGTGATCACAAATTTGTTTAGTTCCTGTTTGTCCTGGAAACATTTTATCTCTCTTTCTATTTTGAATGACAGCTCTGCTGGATAAAGTATTCTCAACTGCATGTTTTTCTCATTTAGCTCCCTGAATATACGATGCCAGTCCTTTCTGGCCTGCCAGGTCTCTGTGGCTAGGTCTGCTGCCAGTCTAATGTTTCTAGCCTTGTAGGTTACAGACCTCTTGTCCTGAGCCACTTTCAGGATTTTCTCTTTATCTCTAAAATTTGCAAGTTTCACTACTATATGTCAAGGTGTTGACCTATATTTATTGATTTTGAGGGGGAATTCTCTGTGGCTCCTTGTGACTTGAACACCTGTTTCCCCCTTCCCCTAGGGAAGCTCTCTGCTATAATTTGTTTTAATTTACCTTCTCCCCTCCTTCTCCTTCTTTCCTCCCTCTTCTGGAATCCGAATTAATTCTAATATTGTTTTGCTTTATGGTATCACTTATCTCTCAAATTCTCCCCTCAGGATACTGTAATTGTTTATCTCTTTTTTTTCCCCTCAGCTTCTTTGTTCTCTATCACTTTGTCTTCTATATCACTAATTCTCTCTTCTGCCTCATTTATCCTAGCAGTTACAGCCTCCATTTTTTATTGCATCTCCTTAATAGCCTTTTTAAAATTTTGACTTGATTAGATTTTAGTTCTTTTATTTCTCCAGAAAGGGTTTCTCTAGTATCATCTATGCTTTTTTCAAGCCCAGTTGTATCTTTATAATCAGTATTCTGAACTCTAGTTCTGACATCTTACTTATATCCATAGTGATTAGATTCCTGGCAATCAGTACTGCCTCTTGTTCTCTTTTTTGAGGTGAGTTTTTCCATCTTATCATTCTTTCATAAAGTGGTTGCTTTTCTATTTGTAGAGTTGCAGCTATCCTTTTCTTAGATCTCCAGTTGAGTTCATAAGTATTCAGAATGATCTGATAAGTATCTAGCTGAATTCCTGGGATCAAATGAAACTAAGATTTCCTACTCATCCACCATCATAGACAATCTCTCTCTTGAGGGATTTAAATTACACATAAAAGGCATGGCAAAAATAATGAAGGGAAAAAGTCATAAATGAGTAAAATGTTCTAAGTTCTAGCATTAGCTAACAGGGAAATAGTAAAGTGATCATTTATATGAGACTATAACTAATCAAGAATAAATTCTGTAACCTCTAGGGTAGCTATTTAAAGAATAGTAAAACACTGTGTAACTATCACATTAATAGAGAGAAAAATAAATAATAAAATATTTGAATAATATCTGAATAATCAAAACAAAAGAGGGAAAACAGAATATGAAGCAAATGGATCAAATAAGAAAAAACAAATATTAAGACCAATAATACAAACTAAATCAGTAACATATAAATACAAAACTAATGTCAGCAAACTCATTAAATACAAATAGACTAAATAATACAATTATAAGACTGGCTATTAGACTGGATTTTAAAAACAGCTATAAGATGCTAAAGTTTTCAAGAAACACACTTTACATGCAGTAACAGTAGAGTGAAGATAAAAGTATAGGAAAAGTCATACCATGCAATCACTAACTTAAAAAAGCTGGTGTAATTATACTAATATCAGACAAAACAGACTCTATGGCAAGAAACTCACAAGAAATAAAGAAGGACATTTCATAATGATTAAGGGTTTAAGCTATCAGGAAGATAACACAATGTAAATCTTACACAACCAATAAAATAGTCTTACAATATAGAAAACAAAAAAATTGAGAGTATTAAAGAAATAGACAAATATATAATCATGGTGGGAAATTTTAACATATTTCTTAAAATTGCTAATAAAACAAGCAAAAAAAAAACCTCAATAAGATTATAAGAAAGTTAAACAGCATAACTAACAAGTGGACCTAAGAGTCATATAGAGATAAACCTAACCCAACAGTGACAGTACAAACATTCTTTACAAGTGCACATGAAACATTCAGCAAAACTGATTATATACTGGGTTATAAAGCAAGTCCCTAAAATTTCTAAAATATTTAATCAATCAGAGGATGGACATTCTCTGACAACACTAAAATTAAGCTGTATATCGGTAACAAAAATAGAATATCTGAATTGCATAGGAATTAAGCAATATACTTCAGAATAACCCTTGCATCAAATTAAAAATCACAAAAAATTAGGAAATATTTTGAATGAAAATATGACTCATTAAAACTATGGGAATACCATTAAAATAGTGCTTAGTAGGGAAAGTATAACCTTAAATGCATATTTTAGAAATGAAGAAAGGTTTCAAATCTTTGATGTAAACTTTCATTCGAAGAAACTAAAAACAAAACAAAACAAAGAACAGTTACTCAATCCTAAGGAATGTAGGAAGCAATTAATAAAGATATGATCCAAAATTAAGGCAAAATCATCAAAGCCTAAACTACTTTTTTAATGAGATTAATAAAATTGAGAGACCCTTAGCAAAACTGTTCAAACCAACACACCACAGGCAAAATATGAATTACCATTACCAGAAACTGTAATCAAATTTTCAGACATTAAAAAAAAATGTTTATTATAAACAACTTTAGGCTACTGATTTATATCATTTAAATGGAATAAACAAGTTCCTTGAAAAACACAACTTATTAAAAGTCACAATAAAAGAAACAGAAAATCTTAATATTCCTCTATCTATTAAATTTAATATTATTAAAAATCTTGCCAACACAATATTAAAGAATAAGAGCAAAGTTGGAGGATTGATACCACCCAAGTTCAACCTATTATAAAGCTACTGAAATCACAGTGTGGTAATGGTGAATGGACAAACAGATCAATGGAATAGAATAGAGACCCAGAAATACCAACACAAATAGAGTCAACTGATCTTTTGACAAAGGAGCAAAGACAACGCCATGGAGCAAAGATAGCCTATTCAACAAGTCAACAAATCATATTCAAACAACTTGACATTCACACGCAAAAAAAAAAAAAAAAATCTAGATACACACCTCATACCCTTCACAAAAATTAACTCAAAATGGATCAAGGATCTAAATTTAAAGCCCAGAACTACAAGACTTCTACAAAAAGATAACATAAGAGAAAACGTAAGTGACTTTGGGATTAGCAATTAATGTTTAGACACAACACCAGAAGCACAATCCATAAAAGAAAAACAATGATAAGATGGACTCCACTAAACTTTAAAAACTTCTTTGCAAAAGATATTGTAAGAGAATGAAAAGACTAGCCACAGATTGGGATAAAATATTTGTACAAGACACAGCTGATTGAAAAACAAAACAAAACAAAATAAAAATCAAAAACGTGTACCCAAATTTTATGACAAACTCTTAAAACAATAAGAACATACAATCTAAAAATGGGCAAAAGATCCAAATGGACACCCACCAAAGAAGATATATAGATGGCGAATAAACATCTGAAATGATGCTCAGTATCATATGTCATTAAAGAATTGTAAATTAGGGACGGCTGTGTGGCTCAGTTGGTTAAGCACCTGCCTTCAGCTCAGGTCATGATTCTAAGGTCCTGGGATCGAGTCCCACATCTGGCTTCCTGCTCAGCAGGGAGTCTGCTTCTCCCTCTGCCTGTGCTCCACCTGCTTGTGTATGCTCTCTCCTGACAAATAAATAAATAAAATCTTAAAAAAAAAAAAAGAATTGCAAATTAAAACAACAGTGAGAATATCACAAAACATCTGTTAAAATGGCTAAAATCTAATGCACTGATAACACCAACTGCTGATGAGGATGTGGAGCAATAGAAACTCATTCACTGGTAAAGGAAATGGAATATAGTATAGCCACACTGGAAGAGAAGTCGTCAGCTTCTAACAAAGTTAATCAGTCTTACCATAAAAGCAGTCATGCTCCTTGGTATTTTATTTTAACACAAAAATTTACACAGGAATGTTTTAGCCGTTTTATTCGTAATTGCCAAAACTTGAAAGCAACCAAGATGTCCTTCAATAGGTGAATGTATAAATGACCTGTGATACATCCACACAATAGAATATTATTCCCCCAAAAAAGCTATCAAGTCACAAAGAGACACTGAGGAACACAATGCATATTACTAAGTGAAAGAAGCCAGTTTTAAAATGCCACATACTGCACGAGCCCAACTATATGATATTCTTCAAGGTGAAACTATCGAGACAGAAAAGTCAGTGGTTGCCAGAGGCTTGGGAGGAATAGAGAGAGGGATAAGTAGGTGGGGCACAGAGGATTTTTAGGGCAGTAAAACTATTCTGTAAGATACTGAAATAGCA
Organism: Mustela erminea; assembly: GCF_009829155.1. Lineage (NCBI taxonomy): Eukaryota > Metazoa > Chordata > Mammalia > Carnivora > Mustelidae > Mustela > Mustela erminea. The sequence goes on along the minus strand of NC_045615.1, from coordinate 118,553,053 downwards.
AATATATGACATTACACGTTTGTAAAATCCACTAGAACTGTACAACACAAAAAGTGAATCCTGATGTAAAATATGGATTTTATTTAATAATTACGTATCGATTGGTTCACCAATTATTAGAAAGTACCATATTAATGCAAGATGTTAATAACAGGAAAATTGTGTACAAGAGAAAATGGAATATATTGGAAATCTGTACCTTTTGCTCAATTTTGCTGTAAACCTAAAATCATTCTTAAAAAATGAAGTCTGCTAATAAAAGAGAAAAAAAAAAAACCTTCCGAAAAGAAAATCTAAGACACACAGTTTATTGGAGAATTCTTCCAAAAATCTAAGAAATAAATAACACAATCTCATAACACTCTTTCAGCGAACAGAAAATAAAAAAGGAGGGAGCATTTCTCTACTCATTTTATCAGGCCAGCATAACCTTGATAATAAAGCTTTTCAAAGACATTATAAGAAAGGAAAATTACCGACCAATTTTTCTCATGGACATAGATACAATCCTTTAACACTTGTTATTGGAGTTCTACTAATACATAGAATGTAGAAAGCCAGTACAAGAATGTCTCTCCCACCCTAACAATGAGGGAAAAAAAAGGTATAATCTACCAAATCTTATTTTGTTCTTGAACCCATCAGAAAATTGAAGTTGTACACAATCAAGTGAATTAAATTTCAAAAAAATAACAAGCCTCTCCAAAGACAGAAGGGACTCCAAACCATCTCACCTTTGGCAAAGCAGAGGAGGAAAAAAGCAAAAAAGAAGAAATCAGTTAAAATTTTAACTGTAGTATGTATGTGGGCTAACATTTCAACTTAAAATAACTAAAAAGCTCAAAACACATGGGGGTAGTGGGCACCTTCGGCTCGGTCATGATCTCAGGGTCCTGGGAAAGGTCATGATCTCAGGGTCCTGGGATCAAGCCCCGCATTGGGCTCTCTGCTCAGCAGGGAGCCTGCTTCTCTCTCCCTCTCTATCTGCCTCTCTGCCTACTTGTGCGCTTGCTCTCTCTCCCTCATCAAATAAATAAAATAAATCTTTAAAAAAAAAAAACAAAAACCAAACACATGGGGAATTATACTCACATTCATTCTCTTTTCCATGGGTCTCTAGCTGGTGCTCATCCAAAAGAATGGGGGCAAAGCCAGGAACTGCAGAGAGCCCTCTTTTGTGGCACAGGTGCACAAGAAGGGATAAACTGCCACTCTAGGACAGGCATAAAACCGTGCTACCTTTCCTAACTTTCCACTGATTTAAGGAAAAGGCCTTAAACTTCTGAGAGGGCTCATAAAACTTCCCACTCTGAAGACAAGGCAATAATTAATTGTTTCTGGGGGTGAGATGGATTATAAAATGATCTTCCTCATGGGAATTTAAGAAAAACTCTCCTAGGCCCAGGATCCTACACCAGTAGGATCTACACCAGATCCTACAAAGCCAAGGTAAGCCAGGACTACTGAGGATCAGGAATCTCTCTTTCACCCAACATCAGCAACAAATACAAGGCGAAGTTTGGTTGCCAAGGAGAGAAGAGAAAGGAACGCTGAGAAAGACCCACTCCCAGGGCACACGGACTAAGACAGGACCAGTAGAATAGAGAATGCCTGTACCTACCATGAGCTTAGGACTGATAAAACAAACAGCATTCTACTGCTGAGGAAAAGATTAAGAGCAGGAAGAGAGACTTCTCTCTGTGGCAGAGGCAAACAGAGGCAGAAGAAAGCACAGGATGTAGAAAAAATACTGAGAAAAACCTTCCAGTCCCCCAGGTTCCTTTCTAAAGCACAAAGTTATAGCAGCCCACCAACTTTGAAGCCTACGGTACACTGAAGCTAATGACAGTAATAACAAAACTCAAGCCTAGCTTGATCCCCAACTATACTGCCTGAAGCTTCCATACTCAGTCAGCCTCCACACTCATTTAAACAAAATTGCCCCTCTACTTGACAACTCTAACTGACATTTGTAGAATACCAAGAGCGGAATGTTCATTCTTTTCTTTTCTTTTTAAGATTATTTATTTATTTATTTGCCAGATTCTTTCTTTTCAAATGCACGCAGAACATTCAACAAGATAAACAAACTGAACAGCCCTGCATATATTTTTTTACTTAAACTTTTTATAAAAAAGTTTCCCACCAAGAAAACTCCAGGCCCCAGTGACCTTACTAGGAAGTCTACCAAGTATTTAAGAAGGAAATAATATTAATTCTATACAAATTCTTCCACAAAATAGAAAGGAGGGAACACTTCCCAACTCAACTTATGAAATCAGCATTACCTGATAACAAAATTAGATGAAGATGTTAAAGCTACAAACTAATATTTTTCATGAAAATATTCACATAATATTCAACAAAATACTAGCAGATCAAATCAAGAAATATATATATATAAAGGATGATGCATCAAAACCAGTGGAATTTATCACAGGAATGCAAAATTGGTTCAACATTCAAAACCAATCAATATTATTTTCCATATCAACATATTAAAAAAGAAAAATCACATGAGCATCTCTACAGATACAAGAAAGTATCTAACAAAATCCAACATCCATTCATAATAAAACTCTCAAAAAACAAGGAATAAAAGGGAGCTTCTCAACCTAATAGAACACATCTAAACACCGCTGCAGTAGAGACACTGGGCAGTGTGACAAGGCAAAAAAAGGAAAAAAGAAAAGAAAGAAAAAAAAGAAGGGAAGGAAGGAAGGAAGGAGATGAGAGAAAGGGAAAGGAAAGAAAGAAAAGGCATACAGATTGGAAGGAAGAAATAAAACTATCTTTATTCACATATGACATATGTTCTTAGAAAATCCTATGCAATCTACAAAAACTGGTACTATAACTAATAAGTAAGTTTAGTGAGGCACAGGATACAAGGTAAATATACAAATATCAATCATATTTCTGCGTACTAACAATAAACAACTGGAAAGTGAAACGAGAAAAAATCAGCACTTATAATAGCATCAAAAAATATTTAGAGGAAAATCTAAACAAAATATTTGCAAGATTTGTATACTGAACTATAAAACACTGACAAAAAAACAAAATAGAAATAAAGAGATAAAATATGTTTATAGGCAGAAAATTCAACACTGTTTACATGTCAATTTTCCCAAAATTGATCCACATATTCAACATAATCCCAATCTAAATCCCAGCAATTTTTTTGTAGTAATTTACAAGATGACTCTAAACTTTAATATGGAAAAGCAAAGGATGTAGAATAGTCCAAACAATTTTGAAAAAGAGAAACAAAGTTGGAAACTAATTATCTGATTTCAAGACTTTCTATAAAGTTACAAAAGTCAAAACAAATAGATCAGTGGAGCAGAGCAAAGAGCCAGAAATAGGGGTGTGTGTGTGTGTGTGTGTGTGTGTGTGTGTGTGTGTGTTCTAAATCAATTTTCAACAAAGGTACCAATGAAATTAGTGGAGAAAGGATAGGTGTCTCAACATAGAGGTACTGGAAATAGGTGTGGTACTGCACATCAATCTATCTATATCAAAAAATTAACTTAAAATGGATCACAAACCTAAATGTAAAATCTGAAACTATAAAAAATTCTAGAATGAAACATAGAATGAAACAAACATTTGAGACTGTGGGTCAGGCAAAGATGTGTAGGTAGGGCACAAAAAACCACAAATCATAATTGAAGAAACAGATTAAAAAGTGGTCATCGAAATAAAAAAATTTTGCTCTTTGAAAGATCTAGTTAAGGAAAGGGAAAGATATGCCACAGATTGGCAGAAAATATCTGCAAGATGCATGTCTGATAAAAGACTTGTGTCATATATAAAGTATCCTTACAATCAAACAATAAGAGAACACCATTTTTTAATGGGCAAAAGATTTGCACAAACTACTTAACCAAAGAAGATATTAACGTATGGTAAGATGCTCAGTATCATTACTCATACAGGAAATGTAATCAAAGCCACGATGGGCTATCATAGTCCTACCAGAGGAATGTAATTAATAAATAAAAATTAATTTTAAAAAAAGCTGATACCAAGCACTAATTAGGATGCAGAGCAACTGAAACTCTCATAATTGCTGGGAGAAAGGCAAAATAATACAGCCACTTTGGAAAAGTTTGGCAGATTCTCATACAAGTAAACATACACTTACCATACAACTCACCAATTCCCACCTAGATATTTATCCAAAAGAAAACAAATATTCAAGAAAAAAACCTGTATCAGAATGTATACGTCAGTTTTATTCATAATCTCTATAACTGGAAACAACCCATAGCTGTACCGGAAAATACCCAGCAACCAATGAATGGATAAACAAATCCTAGTACATCCAAACATGAAATATTACTCAGCAGTAAAAAGGAACAGAACTAGCGAAATACCAACAATATGACTAAATCTCAAACACATGATGCTAAGTACCAGAAACACGAAAATTCACAAAAGGTACGATCCCGTTGACAGGACATTCACACAAAAAGGCAAAGACCAACCTCTGCAATCCCAAGAAACCTAGCACCTTGGGAAAATACTCCGTGAACCCTGGATAGGGGAGAAAGGAAGAAATCACTGCAGGGAGGACAGAGGGCAAGAAGGCGACGGACTAACGGGGAGCCCCAAAAAAAAAAAAAAAAAAAAAGCACCTGGGGACCAAACGCCCTCCAGGACGAAAAACGTGCGGGAAGGCGTGGCCTCATCCGTCTCTACGGATTCCAGAAGCTTAAAAAAATGAGACCCTGGAAAGGACTAAGGTCTCAATGAACAGCCTCAGCATGCTCTGGCCTACAGAAAGGCGGGGTGCGCCCCACCCTTCTTTCCAAATCGGCTACCCCACGCGCGAGGCCGGGCAAGTGGAGCTTGCACCCGCGAGGGAAGCGTTTCCGTGCGAGGCGCGGAGCCGGAGGACCAGCCGCCGGCTCCCGCCCAGGCTAGCGGGCGGCAGGCGGAGCGCAGGCATCCCCGCGGCCCCGCCCGTCTCCGTCCCTTCCCGCCCGGCCTCACTCACCCAGGCCTGCCGTTCCAACTGAGCGTATAAATTGGAGCCCTTGAGCTTCTGGACTATCTGGGCAATAACGAGAGACAGATCCGACTCCTCCTGCAACATTTCCGCGGCCCCAGCCCGCCCAGCCGCGGGGACAGCTGGCGCGGGTCTCTCACACGGGGCCAGTGACACTTCTCCGGGACCTTCTTACGCCGGGACTCCTCCAGCGGGCGTTACCAGGCAACTGCCGGGCCGTGAGTCCGTTCCTCTCTGGTCCCCCCGGCGGCTGAAAGTCCCAGCGCCTCAGTTCCGCTGGCGGGAAAAAAAAGACCTCGTGGGGGTAGCTTTTCAAAAATTCCATTGTTCCTGCTTGGTTTACATCGATAACGCACAAGAAGAGCTCTTTTCTCCAGGACTGCAGTGCGTCTAATGGGCAAGGCGAACTCAGAGTCGCGTATTTTTGTGTTTTATTATAATGGTGCATGCCTTCCCCACCTTTGAATCTCTGCAGAAACAGGACTGTGCACACAGTTACACGGGAAATTATTGCCAAGAATTATCCGGCTCTGACACTAGCTGTGTATACATGGGTGGGGCGCTTACATCTCAGAACTCAATTTCTATCTCTGTAAAATAATAGCAGTTCACAATGTTGTGATGATTAGCTGAGGTAACAATTGTGAAGGCGGCTTGCTCTGTATGTAACAATTCATTTTTTATTTCCACGTCTCCTGTTTCTATTCTCTGGGGTCTTATGCCAGGAATAAATAGACATCTTCTCCTCAAACAGCTTCAACTTAACCAAGAGGGATTTATTTATTAATAGGCTTTCTGTGACGCGTTGGCAATTCAAGGATGACTAAGACACTGTCCCAGTCCAAAAGATGTACCACCTAGATGCCTCCTCTTCTATGTATTTATCCATTCAATCATTATTCAAAATTCATTCAGCTTTCAACTTACTGAGCATTTCCATACAAGAGACTATATGGGCACAAAGGTAAATAAAACATGGTTCTTGCCTTCAAATAAACATATCAAAGGTTTTTAATAGAACTAGAAGAAACAGATTTAGCTAATTGAATGGCATTCCCAAAGGCAACTAGAAAAATCTCTGTGGAATAATATAAACATTAGAATAATTTCACCAATATAATCAAGAATTAATTTCAAGTGTGCGTATGCATATATTTTAAGCAAAGCAAAGGTAAAATTCCAAGAAAACAAACCAAGATTACTGCAAAAATTACTCTAGCTTAACTACGTTAAACTTTAATTTAATATTGAATCAGATCCTCTGACTCAATAGGCTTCTTGTAAGACCTGTTAATCTGTTTTTTGGCAAGTTCCAAGGAGATTGTGATGCTGGTAGTTCAGGAACTACACTCTGAACACCAAAGGAATAAAGCTGGTACATGATAGAAATTCTAAAGAACTGGACCTTTGGCACCCATGCACAAGACCTTGGCACTCAAACACCACTGTTCAGAATAGTTCAATGGTAAATACAGATTCCAAATAACCTATTTGGTCATGTTTGTTTGTTAAAAACAACTTTGGAAAGAGGCAGTCAAGGGGAAAATAGTACTTAAAGTCAATTAATGATAGTCTCCACAAAACAGGTAGTTTCTCTACAAAACAGTCCCCCCCCACACAATTCAGAATTTCTGCAAGTAGCAGATGAGTAAATCTGCTCAACCCTTTATAGCCTCTCCATCCCCAACACCCTCATCCATGAATCTCCAGCACAAATCTCACTTAGAAAAAAAAAAGGGAAACTATGAGACAGTTCTTTTTGAGATTGTAAAGGGGAAAGTGATTAATAACTAAAGAGATAAGAATGCTTAGGTTGAAGAGGGTCATAAAGTCAAGGGAGAAAAGAAGATGAATCTGTGGAGTGGAAGAAAGCCATGGTACCTGGAGTCAAAACAACCTCACTTCTTCTCTGCTATGTACCCTTGGGTCTCTTCCCTTCTCAGAGTTTTAGCTTTTTTGTCTGTAAACAAGAGGATAAAATAATGACCTGGGGGACACTCTGGGGAAGGATATAGTTAGTGTTAAAATATTTTTTAAAGTATGAATAAATGAATTATTAAAAAATTATAGCAACATGTGTGAAAATGCCCAGCACAATTTTTTGTACAGACAGAAGCTTTAAGAAGTTTTTTTTCCCCCTGAGGAGAAAACAATTTGCAGTCTTACAGAAACAATTAAGAAGTTTGGATGTGATTCTGAAGATATGCCCAAGCAAAAAAAAAAACAACAACAAAAAAAAAAAACAAAAAACAAAACAAAAAACCTTAATCCTAATAGTGAAGATTTGTTTCCTGCACTCATAGAATCAGATATGTTAGGCTGTAATTCAATTCTAGAATGCCCTCTGTTCTCTTTTTCCAATACAATTTAGCAAAAACTTTTCAGAACACCTGCAAGGAATACAAAGATGAGTAAGAAAGGTTCCTTTCTTCTGAGACATTCTCAGTCTCAGAGGGATAGTGAGATCAGTCCACAAAAAGCTGAAATGTTAGACAGGCCACTCTAGACTCCCACATGTGTATCTGGAAATTTTATTACTCTAAAGTCATTGTCCAGTAAGAAACAAAAGATGCAGATTTCCATCTACATCTCACCAGCACAACTTTGCCTTGGAAATCCTTATTCTACTCAGAGTAGGGGGGAATTGGGAAAACACTCTATTTCTGAAGTTTTAGAGTGAACCATGACCCAACCTAAGAGACAAATAGCAAAAAGAATCCAGTGTCACTGAGTAGCTAAAACCATATGAAAAGAAACAAAAGTAAAACAAATACAGAGAGAATTCTCCTCAAAATTCCCTCAAATTCAAAGCAAACTCACTTTTGGGCCAACAGGTGTAAGGTTCTGGGCTCAATCCTGCCCTTTTTCAGATCTGCTCTGCTCTAATGTATTTTATATATAATATTGTGTCAGACTTCACTGTGGTGAGGGGGAAGAGAGGAAACCACTAACCAGTGGCCTCACATGAGCAAAGATGAGGAGGAGCACATCCGAAACACCTTGTGAGCTCAACACCCACAATCTGCAACGAAGTATGTTCAGCTGTTGTTTTAGGAGACATTGCTATTAGCATGCTGTATCTGCAGAATAGATTGAATTGTGTGTTGTCAGGAATTCACTTAAATAAATAGAAAAGTATTTTCATGTGTGTTGTGTGTACCACAAATGTCACAGGCCTCCTTGTCTTTGGGAACAAATGAGCTCATTGTGGTACCAGTTACCTGTCACTGGATTGTTAGCAACCATATGCTAGCACAGGATCTCAGGCTCCTCTTCCAAGCCTCTTCCTGCTACTTCTGGGAGTCCTCAGATAGTGGCACGTGTGTGCTGAGGAGCAAATCTGGCTGTGATCTGCTCTGCCTGCTTTGGTGGTATCTGAGGTCTCAAAGCTACTGTCCAAGGTGCTGCCTTTTGGTGCTCCCAACCCTGCAAAACCCCCAAGATGCTTAAATCCCAAGTCTCACAAAACCTCTCAAAAACAAAGCCCCTTACAGTTCTGCTTGCCCCCTCTCTTTGCAAGGTGGTCAGATCTCCTTTCTGAACCCACGCTGAATATCAGACCATGCTACTGGATGAGAGCAGATTTTGCTACCCCAATATATATCTCTTTGGCATAAAGATTACTTTGAGCTAAGGCCATTTACAACCCAGGAGATTCACAAAAAGTTTTTTATTCAACTGCTTAGATTGATATTGGAAAGGGGACCTGTACCAGGAAGAGAGCTAGTACTAGAGACATCGTTTTCACTAAGAAATTTATCTGCGAAGGAAGTTGTCTGCAAAAGTTGTCACCTTTGTTTCCCAGGCATCTTCTTTGCCTTCCTGTGAATAACATTCTCCCCTTTGTATATCAAAACCTCTACCCTTTTCCTTAGCTCAGGATGTTATATTTTTTAAAAACTGCCCTTTGAGTCTTCATATCTCTCCCCTATCCATTAAATTTTTGTTTTCCTCCTGTTAATCTTACTTATACCAATTTAATCATTAGGCAAGCCAAAGAGTCTAGAATGAAAGAGGGAAAATTTTTCTGCCCTACACTATACTCCACTTCTCCATCTTTCCTGCTTCTGGCCCCAGGCACTTATGTGTAAATGGGGAGGATTGGGCTATTGGTTCCAGAACACTCTCAGGGACTGTGTTGGTTTCATGTTAAATATAAAACTCATGAGAAAAATCCAAATAACAGTGGTTTAAATCATAGTGGTTTAAATCATGGTTTAAATCATAGTATCAATCATAGGTTTAAATCATAGGATCATAGGGTATTTATTACTACCAACAAGTCTAAAGGAATGGACAAAGGCTGTCCACAACATCATCAAAAATCTAAGCTCTTTCCATTCTGCCCTCCTTAGCATGTTGGCCTTTACCATTCAGCTTACCGTCTTAAGGTGACTGCTGCAGTTCGAAATATGACATTCTTCCACCACTGCCTGCAAAGGGAGACAAGAAGAAGACAAAATAAAGGAGTTCTCAATGACTTTGTATGTCTCTTCTTTTCCTGAAGAAAGATTATTTTTCCAAGAAGCCCCCAAGAAGATTTTCCCATGCACCTTATTGCCCAAAGCTGAGTCGCCTGAACACCTGTAACCACAGAGAGTGGCGAGAAATAATGCGGTATTTTATCCTCAATCCTGGAAGAAAGATGAAGGAGAAGAATGGGTTGTTGATTCTACCATATTGTCCAAAACAACTTCAGGTCTCAGATTGGCTTTGTGATATGAACGCTTGTAGCTGAGCATTCCTGACTGACATTCAGGCCAATTGGACCACAAATAAAGTAGAGATGAGCAACAGCCAGATCATTTATTATCCACAAAGTTGTTTGTATGAAGTTCAGAGTCTGGAATCTAAATTATAGTACTTATTGATGTGACATTTTCTCAGTATTATGGTGACATTCTAAAAGCTAAAAATAAATAAGGTTGACCCATTTGCAAAATAAGATGTATAAGTAAAAGATTGTGTGACAAGAACAGAATATTTGCAAGTGTTATTACTTTTAAAAAAGACAAAATTGATGACTTGTGAAGAAAACAGCTTGTTCATAAATAACTTTTGTGAAGTCCTCCCTACCTCTCGAATTCACTCTACTGGAATTCTAGGTTATTCTCTCTGGTCATACAAGCAGAAGTGGGCACTGGAAATAACCTGTTCTCTAATACAACCTGTACTTCTTGGAGCAAAAGAGGCTTACTATTGCAAAGTGAAGGATGGCCTAGTTTCTCCAGATACTTCCTCTAGGTTTCAGATAACACAGTAGAGCAAGATCTTCTTGACTCATTTTCTCTTCATTTCTCTAATCATAGCTCTGCTTTCTCACATACCCGCCCACACACACACTTCCATTCCACGATGCTTCCTTTTTAATTATTCTTTCTTGTTTTGTACAGCCTTTCCTCCATTGCCTCCTAGGAAACTTATATACCGTCTGCCATCTTTATTTCTTTCCAGTTTTTTTGAAGACATAGCAACATGTACAAGGCAATGTATATATATATATATACCTATCTGTCACAAGCTTAGTCATCTAGGAGCAGCGCCAATGAGGAGCAGAGCATGGAACTCTAGGGCATCACCAGCAGCCCCACTGCAGATGCTTGTTAACAGGAGGGATCCTAGGGAAGGGGCTGATGGGTGTGTTACCAGGACTTAAGCCCAAGACAAGCACTGTGCATTGCAAAGAGCAAAACCATGGGCTCTGGAACAAAGTGGGTGTTGACAAGGGTCTTGCCAAAGAGAAGCCTTTTTAGTGGGAAACAGGGAAGAAGGAGGACTTGGCATGGTGCCACCATTTCTTCCTCTTAGGTCTCAGTGCCTTTCACAGAACTTCCACCAGCACCATGTTGGGACAGAGTATCTAGAGATTCACACACGGGAGCCACTGTGAGGAGGGCCTAGGGAAGAATTTGCCATTTTCAGTGAAAAACAAGTAGCAGTTACTAATTATGATGACCGTGTACTTTGGATCTGAACTTGCTGCATCCTTTCTTATAACAAAACACCAGCTACTTAAGAAATGAGAACGTTTAGTTAATCCATAAGATAGATAAGAAGAAAAGCCTTATTCTTCTGTTTCTGGTTTGTCCCTGCTGAATGGACTCCACTCTTAGGAAATGGCCTCTTGAGATGATCCAGAGCGCCTACCAGAGTCCCTCTTGGGTATCATCTGGGTCCAGAGTGGTCCATCCTGGTGGATCCCAGATGTTATTTCCTCCAGAGTCCCAAAACAATACAAAGTTTAATTCATAGAACTAAGCATGAAATATGTCAAATAGCGCTTCTCTTAAGGGATAGGGAAAGTGGCAGAATCAAATTCAGCCCCAAGGAGGAAGGGAGGGGAGGCTGTGATTGATCACTGGTATTTTAGTCACACTCCTGTGTGTGCGTGTGTGTGTGTGTGTGTGTGTGTGTGACTTAATATCTAAACACACTGGAAACATTTTAAAAGAATATCTTTGACACATCACATCAAATAAGTACTGCCAACTCAAATGACTCACGTGCTGGAACAACTTCACTTGAAAATACAAATAAAACAGGAAACGTGTATGGTGGAAGAACTCGTTTTAAGGTATTCAATATAGGAGTAAAGATGTAGAGTTTTTTAAAGTAAATTTTAAGAATTACTTTTTATATTCCTGCAACACATACTGTCAGAATTAGAACAAATCTGGGAAGTCAAAAATTTAATGATAAATTTAAATTTGGGAACTTCTATTGACTAAAGAGTTTACAAAGTTTAAAAGGGTATAATATTTCCTTTTATTCATTGTGCATTTCTGCACATCTTTATAAGAAGTTCCTATGAACATCTTCCAATATCTTCCTCTACATTATTAATTTCTAGGCATTAGGAGAATAATAAGGTTTTATTAAATCTTAGAGATGCAATCTTGAAAATGTAAGAAACATGATTAGTAAGAATAAAAGGATGTGGGACTCTGCAGCTAAATAATACTATTTTGATCTATTCTTCTTGAAAATGTATGATGTTTTTCTAATAATAAATGGAGGGACCTAAGGTTCAGTTTGCTATTCTTCACTTCAAAGATAATAATAATATTCAGGGAATTATTAGTTTTGTATCTGAGAGCAATTACTCCTTCAAGCTATTGCTTGATTTAAATAGGTTTTATTAGACTTTGAAGTTTGTTGCACCTACCCTAGAGACTATTGTTTCGCTAGAAAGAGTTTTGTTAGCCCAAACCTTTTCTTTAGTAACTAAATGACCTGATCACAGAGACTGTGATATTGTTGTTGCTGTTGCTTTTGTTTTAAGATTTATTTATTTATTTGAGAGAAAGAGAGAGGAAGAGGTAGAGGCAGAGGGAGACAATTTCAAGAAAACTCCTTGCTGAGTGCAGATCTCAACGTGGGACTTGATCAAAGGAACATGAACTCATGACCTGAGGTGAGATAAAGAGTTGGACACTTAACTGACTGAATCTCCCAGGCGCCCCAACACTGGGATATTGTTATGTTTTTAAAAATTACTTGGAGGAATCTGATTTAAATTTAAATGAGACTCACCTTAGACTCTTCTGAGAAGAGAGAATTCATGCAGAAAAATGTAGTAGTCATGAGCTTGGGGGTCTAAGTCCCTTGGTTCTTGGGTTTAGGAACTAAAATCTACTTATGAACTGTGCGATCTTGGGTACTTTTCCAAGGCTCTTTAGTCCTTGGTTTTCCCATCTAAAAAAATGGGGATAATGCCACTTCCTACTTCATAAGGTCAATATGAGAATAAAAAGAGTCACTGGGTATCACGTGCTTTGAAGATGCCTGGTTCCTAGTAGGTCTGAGAGAATTTTAATCCAGAACTTCTCAAACTTTAGTGGTTATTAGAATCTCATAAGGAACTTGGTAAAAATAAAAATCTTATTTTTTCTCGGTGAATCTGGGCCTTCATGTTCATTATTGGCTTCTAGGTAATGATGATACACATCAAAGACAAAGAATCACCAGTTTAGGCAACAATGATAAGAGTTTGTTCATCTACTACATATACCAGGCATTGTGCTCAATGCTAAAGACACAAAGAAGAATGCATCAACCCAGCTTCAGTTGCAAAAACCAGACACTGCTCTAGCTTTCTTAAGCAGAAAGAGATTTTATACAGATCATTAAATACTTATGACATAGCGAGAGAGTCTTGAGGAGGTACTTCTCGACCAGGGTTCCAAAAGTGACTCTCAGAACATTGTCGAGGTGGCCTCACCAAGGTGGCTGTTACTTCTGTCACAGTCGGGGGTGGGGGAAGAATCAGATGATCCCATTCAGGGGGTGCCTGGATAGCTCAGTTGGTTAAATGCATGACTTTTGATTTTGGTCCATGTCATGCTCTCAGGGTTGTGAGATCAAACCCTGTGTTAGACTCTGTGTACAGTGTGGATCCTCCTTAAGATCTTAAGATTCTCTCTCTCCCTCTTCCTCTGGCCCTCCTCCTCCCTCTTCTTCTCAAAGAAGAGGAAGAGGAAGAAGGAGGGAGAGGGGAGGAGAAAGGGTGCGGGGGAGGAGGAGGGGGAGGTGGAGGTGAAGATCATCCTATTCAGAAGCTGTTGAGTTTGAGGATAAATTGCTTTAGCTGCCATCCGACAATCAAGAGTCTACCTTAATCACCACAATAACTGCCTCACAACCTCTTTCCAACTAGGACTGGACACTAGCATGCTGCTACAGAGCAACCCAGCACTTCATGACTGCCTGTCCCAGCAACACCCACAGCAGCCTGAAGATGGCCCTGCCTCACTTCCACCTTCCAGCTTTCCCTTAAGAGCATCTAATCAGTGAGACTAATTTACATTTGAGATGAAGGAGACTATTTTAAGCTCTCTGGTCTCTACAGTAAAGGAGGACACACTGGAAGGAAGTTGGAAGGAATGCTGAATGCCAATCTTCCAGTTTCATCATAGATAAATGTATTCATTGGCTAAAGCAGCCATAACAAAATACTCAAATACCAGAGTGGGTAACTTAAATAAAAGAAGTCTATTTTGCAAGGTTCAGGAGGCTAGAAGTCCAAGATCAAGGTAATGACATGTTTGGTTTCTCCTTAGGCATCTCTCCTTGGCTTCTGAATGGCTACTGCTCCCTGTGTTCTCATCTGGCCTTTCATCTATAAGTGTGCATCTCTAGTGTCTCTTCCTCTTCTTATAAGGACACCAGCCCTGTTGGATTAGGGCCTCACCTTTTTGACTTCATTTAGTCTTTTTTTTTTTTAAAGATTTTATTTATTTATTTGACAGAGAGAAATCACAAGTAGACGGAGAGGCAGACAGAGAGAGAGAGGGAAGCAGGCTCCCTGCTGAGCAGAAAGCCCGATGCGGGACTCGATCCCAGGACCCTGAGATCATGACCTGAGCCGAAGGCAGCGGCTTAACCCACTGAGCCACCCAGGCGTCCAACTTCATTTAGTCTTAATAACTTCTTTAGAGGGCCTATTTCCAAATACAGTCACACTAGGAGTTAGGACTTCAACTTGTGAATTGAGGTGGGGGAGAAGGCACATCTTAGTCCATAACAGTAACTTTGACAGGCCTCTTCCTTAAAAGAATTTCATCTTAGTAAGACCAAATTTGTCTGTCACTGAAGTGTTCCGAGTTATACCTTGATGTTTTAAAGAGAAATGTTGGTTAAAACAGCTCTCACCCTCTAGGATCTACTTTTTAAATCTTCTGTCCCCTGTAGTTACCAGATGCATGTACCAGGCCTCTAGAAACTAGTAGTTAAACCAAGCTGAAGGGAGTAACCGTGTATAGGGCTTGTTTTCCAAAGAGGAGCGTTGTTTAGAGTAGCGACATTCTCAGCCTACTTAGGCGTGTTGTAAAGCTGTTGGAGGAGTAACTCCACAAGTTCCGTGAGTGGAAATATAGTGCTCAAGTCACATTCTACAATAAAAGGTTGTAACAAATACAAAAAAAAAAAAAAAAAAAAAAAGGTTATGAACATAGCTACACATGTTAAGAGTCACAACAGAAGTAGGTAGAGATTATGGTAAAAATACAGCACAGGACACAGGTGACCTTTGATGATGGGTTGTATGTGTCTGTACAGAGCTTATTAACTAGAATCCTTCTGCGTATTAATTCTCTTTTTCCATTTCAGAGGTAGAGTTCTAATGCAAATTCCAATGCTCAATAGTAAGAGGAAAAGATGGTACAAAATGTTTCCTGTAGGAGATTGCTGACATTCTGTACAAATCTCCACTCCTTTGACTTCAGGAGCAACCTCGTGCCTGATAAGAGTTTCGCTCATTAGCAAGTGGCTAAGTACCCTGATTTAAAATACAAAATAAAAGGTGACAGTTTTTAACACTAAGAAGCAGGTTCAGTGCTAAGACCTTTATATGTTTATTTCCTTTAAGTCTCATTTCAAAATCATCTAGGCTTTCCAGGATTTGAATCTGGGCGTCTCCAATGACTGGTTTCTTATTTATGGTGTCAAGAACCAAGATTCTCTGCCTCTCTTATTCATCCAGGATTCTAATCCCTGAGGATCACTGCAGGGAGCATCCCAACTCAGCAGTTCAAACCTTCCACTTAATACCTTACCTAACTTTCTTTCTTTGCCAAATTTATTTTGCTTTTTAATCCTTTAGACTTCTTTTGAATTTTACCCATAAGATCATATAAATTATTTAATAATAATTAATAATCATTTCATTTTATTCTTTATTTTCCAAACATCTGGCTCTGTCTGTTTTATTTAGTCTTGTTCTGTAGTCATTCCTGTTTCCAATTTCTCTATTTGTCTTAGAGGAGTTTCTCCTTTGCACAGCAACTTGGAAATTAGTTTTCATTCCAAAGGAAAGAAAGATATAATTAAGGCCATCTGCCTTCAGTTTTTGACGCATTTAACAAATATTTACTCCATGTCTCTCATGTGTCAGGCTCCATCCTAGGCCCTGGAGATCCAGCAATGAACTAGATCATCAAGAAAACTAACCTTACAATGCTCACACCCCATGGAGGAAATGGACAAGAAAAGAAAGGATAATCACATTTCCAAAAAACAAAACAGTGTGATGGGTGGAGGTGTCTGAATGTGGACTGGGTGGTCATAAGAGGCATCTCAGAGGTGGTGACATTTGACAAGGCTGACACGGGGTACTTAGCCATTGACGTCAAATTCTGTTCATCACCCAAATAATTAACACACACTTGAAGGTAATTATCACTTCTGTGGAAGAAGTAAAAAACAACGGAAACAAAGCCCAAGCTGCTAGTGGTTAGATGTTTGATAGCTGTGAGCAGTAAAACTTCTGAAGACTCATGAAACGCAGTAGCTAAGAACAGACCTCTCTCATATGATACAACCTCTTATTTTTGTGTGTGTGTGTTTTCTCTCATTTTCTAGGCACTAGGGATTTCTTCACTGAACTCTTAGATGACTGGAATCCTTGAAACTGCAAGTTATGTGTACGTGTGTTTTCTTAATAGTAATCAGTGACACTAAGGACTTAGCATTCCAGAAACCCTGCCATTCTACTGAAACATCAACAATTTTTTAAGAAGATTTATTTATTTATTTGAAAGAGAGAGAGTGCACAGGGGAAGTGGAGGGGCAGAGGGAGAGAGAGAATCCCAAGCACACTCCCCACTGAGTGTGAGCCCGATGCGGGGCTCCATCCCAGGACCCCAAGATCATGACCTGAGCCAAAATCAAGAGTCAGCTGCTTAATGGACTGAGCCACCCAGGTGCCTTATTGATCATGTACATTTAAAAAACACCATGGTTAAGCTAACAGTGTGCTGGCTTCTGATTAGAAAGTTGCATTGGTTCACTTCAATCTTTTCTCTTACATGGTATTTATCTTTCAGAGAGTTTTTGAGCATTTGAGTTGTGCGTTGCACACCCAACTAAGCTATGTTCTTTCATCAAGCCCGTAATCATCCAGATCGGTGCCTTAAATTTCCAATTATATTCTAGGTAGAAACGAATCGCTCCTTGATGCTACTACAGGTTTGAATTTGACTGTGTCCATTACTGCAAATCTGGATGATAAAAACTCAGTCTAGAGAGTATGATACTAAGCCAAGTAAATCAGTCAGAGAAAGACAAATATCATATGTTTTCACTCATATGTGGATTTTAAGAAATAAAACAAATGAACGTGGTGGGGGGTGAGGGAAGAGAGGAAAACCAAGGAAACAGACTTAACTATAGAGAACAAACTGATGGTCACCAGATGGGAGGTTGGTGGGGAATGGGTGAAACAGGTGATGGTGGTTAGGAAGGGTACTGGTCATGAGCACTGGTGTTGTATGGAAGTGTTGAATTCGCTGTATTGTACGCCTGAATATTACACTGTATGTTAACTAACTGGAATTTAAATAAAAAGTTGGGGAAAAAAAAAAAACCCAAAACCTCAGACAGCCATTTAATGCTTGCAGACAGCTATCTATTTGTCATTATGTAGTCAAAATACCCAGACAATTGACTGTTGGGTTTTGTTTTGTGTGTGTGTGTTTTTTTTTTAATATTTCAGATGATTCAGTGCAGATGCAGCCAAGGAAATCTTTGAATCATAAATGTCCAATTTTCATGGCAGATTACAAATTTCTACAACCAGCATGACTCATCAGTCTTTTCTCAGAAAGAACAGTTCCTCCAAGGACAGGATTTTTGTTTCTCAGTCAATTTTCCCAGAAATTTTTTAATGCTAATCTTAAATGTAACCTTTGTTCTTTAAGATGAGCTTCTGAATTTTAAGCACAAAATCGAACTACTAAATGAGGAAAACATAAAACAAACAGCCAGTTCAGATCTTATTGACTTTATCACTCAATTACACATTTTCCTTCCTCATAAGGCCAAGCAAAACAAAAGAGAACTGAATGGAAAAATCAAACCCTTAGAGGCTCACATATCATCTGTGAATATTTCTTGTGGTCTCAGGAAGGCTGGGAGTAGAATACCTTTGTTTCTCCTCTCCTCTTCCAGAATTTGATCTACAACAAAGGAATCACACCAGTCAGTATTCTCTAGGTTTGAAGTATATGGGATATGCATCCTTCTGGAGCCACAAGAGACTTCTGGGCTTGTAAAATCATGCCATGTGGCATGGTGGGCAGAGACCTGGACATAAATTCAGAGGATATAGGCTCTCAGTCTGGATCTGCTACAAATTAAGTGTGTGGCTCTTTGGGTCTTAGTGTCACATCTGAAAACATGATGTGGCTAACCAACAAGATCCTTAAAGATTTTCCTTCAAAACCTATGTTGATGTAAAGCTAACAAGGAATCCAGTGGCTCAACAATTTTAAGGAAGGACATCTTTGGTACTGTGATGAAAGAAACCAGTATTAAAAAGAATCTGTTGACTTTTCTAGTATTCTACTATACATTAAATTCCATGAATATACAGACAATTAGAAGAGTTTAATGCAAGTAATAATGATTAATCTAGGGGTAAGTGGTAATGATTATACCAGATCAAAACAACACATCGATAAGCACAAGAATAGTAACATCTCCTACTGCTCAAATACGGTTGAGTTAGGTCTATGTGATGACAACAACAACAACACAAAGAACCCCAAGCATACTGTGTGTGGCCAGTGTCTAAATAACAAGAACACGCTTCAAGATATTTTCCTGATCAATTCAATGTTTAGTCTTCATATTATCAGCTCCTTGTTTACCAAAGCATTTGGATCTTCTGGCTTTAAGTAATCAGTATGATTTAGACTTCCTTGTCTTCAATTTTCTTATCTATAAGATAAGCGCTTTGACTGATAAAACTCGAAGATGCTTTCATTCTCTAAAATTCTGAGAGTCAATATTTTGAGGTCTCTAAAATTCCGAGAGCCTATTTTGGGGCAGGTTGAAAATCTGCTCTAATTAACTAAATTCAACTGTTCTAAGAAATGTATGCTATCAGATATACAGACTCAGAGAGAGGCAAATCTTACCAGAGAACAAAATGACTTCCTAAATAGTTTCATTGCAGAGATATCAAAAAGGACACTATAAGCCCTGTGCCCTCCCTTCCCCCAGAAAAATCTCTCCTGATGCCTGATTTATAAAATTACAGATTCATCTAAGAACTTGTCTTGTGGTAAAACACAAATGCCTTCAGAAAGGTCACGCATTAAATATTATCAGTCATTTTTACCTTTGTTTGAATGATTTTTTTTTCTCCAATTTGACCCTGCCTTGTTCCATAAAAGATTTGAAGCAGCTTACTGGAAATGAGTTTATCAGATTTGATGAAAGCCCATGGGGACCGGGAGGGAATGCAAGAAGGGGGGTGCCACCAACAAGAAAAGCTTAATGTAAATTGTAAATTGCAAAGTGTTGTAAAAATATTAGAAATTGTTATTAAGAAAGGGAGAATCTGGATGGCTAAAGTTCTTTCCCCAAGATTAAGTCTACTATTTCAACAGGTCAAATTATTCTCCATCCTTCTTATGAGGTTTAATGTTCTTTGTCTAATTCTTTGGACAGTCTGTTAGAAAAAGAAATACATTCGTAATTTGCTCTTTACCTTGCTCATGTTGCTTTCCCATTTCCTGAATGGCATAAAATTCTGTTAGCCACTGTGCTGTCTGGGAGCACTATTTGCAGTCTCATGATCTATTTTCTGGAAATGCAAAGATCCTTTCTCTGTCTTTGCATAAATAGGTGTCTATTAAGCTCAGGAAGGAAAAAATGACTAATTTTAAATGGCTCTCTCAATGTTGCCAGAGCTGATTATAGCAAAATGAATAGTTCTAGCATAAGATGGCAAAGAAAACCAAAGCCCATTTTCAGAGATAAAATCTTTAACGAAACACAAAAAATTCATGTCATTTCTGTATTTTATTGTATAGATTATATTTTGTTTAGGTCACAAAGATAATAGAACTTTGAAAAAAGAAATCTTTAAACCCTGAGAATTAGGCTGAAAATAACTTGCTTTCCTGGAAAATACCAGCCCATGAAGGAGATCTACTACAGGATCAGAGACCAAGAAAGAGAAGCAGACCTTTTGAGCTGGCCTTTCTAACCCCACTGGTACATTCAGGGCACCTGGGTGGCTCAGTCATTAAGCATTTGCCTTCAGATCAGGTCATGATTCCAGGGTCTTGGGATAGAACCTTGCATTGGGCTTTCTGCTCTTCAGGGAGCCAGCTTCTCACACTCCCTGTTCCCCTCCACCCAACTTGTGTTCTCTCTAGCTCTCCCTCTCTCTCTCTCTCTCTCTCAAATAAACAAATAAAATCTTGAAAAACAAAAAAACAAAAAACTAGGACTTTCAAAAACAACCACATATATAGGAGAAATTGGAAAGTCACCACACATGCACAGATAAAAGCTTAGATTCGGAAAAAAACTAACAACGCCTTAAGTTTACACCTCAGGCTGATCCTTGGCACAGAAATAGCTTACAACAGTCAAAACAAAACCAATCAGAACAAAATCCAGCAAAACCTAGCAATGGGGAACAATCTGACTTCATTTGACTCAAATGCTCAGTTTTCAATAAGAAAATCATAAGGCATATGAAAATATAGGAAAATATGACCCACTCATAGGGTAAAATAAACCAAAACACTGTCTCCAAGTAAGACCTGACAGATGTATAAGACAAAGAGTTGAAAATTACTGTCTTAAAGATGCTCAAAGGCAAAAGAAAAACCTAAGGAAAATCAAGAAAATGATGTATGAACAATCTGTAAATATAAATAAAGAAAGACAAAACTAACATGTGTTGGAGAGGATGTGGAGAAAGGGGAACCCTCTTACACTGTTGGTGGGAATGCAAGTTGGTGCAGCCACTTTGGAGAACAGTGTGGAGATTCCTCAAGAAATTAAAAATAGAGCTTCCCTATGACCCTGCAATTGCACTACTGGGTATTTACCCCAAAGATACAGATGTAGTGAAAAGAAGGGCCATCTGTACCCCAATGTTTATAGCAGCAATGGCCCCGGCCACCAAACTGTGGAAAGAACCAAGATGCCCTTCAACGGATGAATGGATAAGGAAGATGTGGTCCATATACACTATGGAGTACTATGCCTCCATCAGAAAGGATGAATACCCAACTTTTGTAGCAACATGGACAGGACTGGAAGAGATTATGCTGCGTGAAATCAGTCAAGCAGAGAGAGTCAATTATCAAATGGTTTCACTTATTTGTGGAGCATAACAAATAGCATGGAGGACAAGGGGAGATGGAGAGGAGAAGGGAGTTAAGGGAAATTGGAAGGGAAGGTGAACCATGAGAGACTATGAACTCTGAAAAACAATCTGAGGGTTTTGAAGGGGCAGGGGTGGGAGGTTGGGGGAACCAGGTGGTGGTGGAGAGGGCATGGATTGCATGGAGCATGGGATGTGGTGCAGAAGTAATGAATACTGTTACGCTGAAAAAATAAAAAATTTTAAAAAAAGAAAGACAAAACTAAGATAGGTGATAGAGGATAGACAGATAGATAGGTAGATGATAGATAGATAGATTGATTGATTCTGGAGCTATAAGGTATAATAACTAAAATAAAGAATTCACTAAAAGAATCCAAAGGCAGCTTTGAGGAGACAGAAGAAAGAAACAGCCAACCTAAAGATAGGAGAATGGAAATTAGAAAGATAGGAAGATTTTAGGAAGAAAAACTTAGGAGGAAAGATAGATAAAACATTTTAGAAAAGTAAACAGAACCTAAGAGACTTGTGGGACATCATCAAGGAGAAGAAGAAGGGGATATAGGCAGAGAGAATATTTTCAGAAACAAGGGCCAAAACTCCCCAAATTTAATGGAAAGCATGATTATAAACAATCAAGATACTCAACAAACTTCAAGGAGAATAAACTCAAAAGGACCCCCATTGAAATGTATAGTAATCAGTTGAAAGACAACAAATCTTTAAAGCAGCAAGAAAGAAGTAATCCATCACATACAAGGATCCTCAATAATATTTTGAGCAGATTTCTCATCAGAAACCTAGGAGGCCAGAAGACAGTGGGCTGATATATTTAAAGTGCTAAAGCAAACAAACAAACAAAAACCTGTCCATCTTTATTTGGCAAAACTGTCCTTCAAAAGTGAAGGAGAACTCGGGACATTTCCAGATAAACAAGCTGAGGGAACTCATTACTTCTAGACCTTCCCTGCAAGAAATGCGAAAGAGAATTTTGCAGGTTGAAAGGAAAGGACACTAGACTGCAACTGGAAGTTGCATAAAGAAATAAAGTTAGAGTAAAAATAAGTACATGAGCAACTAGAAAAACTAGTATTATTATAACTGTGGTTTGTAACTCACATTTTGTTCTCTACATAACTTAAGAGCCTAATTTATTTAAAAACAAAACAATTGGGTGCCTTGGTGGCTCAGTCAGTTAAGCATCTGCCTTCGGCTCAGGTCGTGATCCCAGCATCCTGCGATCCGGCTCCACACTGGGCTCCTTGCTCAACGGGGAGCCTGCTTCTCCCTTCTGCCTGCTGTTCCCCCTGCTTGTGCTTGCTCTCTTTCTCTCTCTCTCTCTCAATTGCTCACTCTGTGTCAAATAAATACTAAAATCTTTAAAAATTATCAGTTTATGTTTTTGGAAACACAATGTATATAGATGCAGTTTTGTGACATCAGCAACCAAAAGCTTTGGGAAGGGAACTGTAAAGAGGCAGAATTTTGTATGTTATTGAGGTTAAGCTGGTATAAAGTCAAATTAGAGGGCTATAACTTTAGAATATTAAATGATATCCCCATGGTAACCACAAAGAAAACAGCTATAGGATATACACAATAGGAAATGAGAAGGGAATTAAACATTTCATTACCAAAAAATCAACTAAACGCAAAAAGTCAGTAAACACAATAATGCGGGAAATGAGGAACGAAAAAAGCTATAAGGCACATAGAAAACAAACAGTAAAATAACAGAATTAAGTAACTCATCAGTAATTAATTTTAATGTAAATTGATTAAATTTTCTAATCAAAAGACAAAGATTGTTAGTGTGGATTAAAAAAAATCATCCAATTATATGCTGTCTACAAAAGACTCACTTTATTTTTTTATAGTTCTTTTATTCCCCAAAGTTGTTTTTTTTTTAAATTCCAGCTAGTTAACATACAGGGAAATATTCATTTCAGGTGTATTCATTTATTTCTGAAATATTCATTTCAGAATTTAGTGATTCATCACTTACATAAAATACCCTCCTTAATCCCCATCACCTATTTAACCCATCTCCCCCACCGATCTCCCCTCCAGGAACCATCAGCTTGTTCTGTATAGTTAAGAGTCTGTGTCTTGGTTTGCCTCTCTTTTTTCCTCCTCTCTTCATTTGTTTTGTTTCTTAAATTCCACCTATGAGTGAAATCATATGGTATTTGTCTTTCTCCGACTGACTTATTTCACTTAGTATAATACTACCCAGCTCCATCCATGTCATTGTAAATTGCAAGATTTCATTCTTTTTTTTTTTTTTTGACTGAGTAACATTCCATTGTACATGTACATCTTTTTTATTCATTCATCAGTTATGGACATTTTGACTCTTTCCATAATTTGACTACTGTTGGTAATGTTGCTGTGAACAATGGGGTGTATATGCATCCCTTTGAATCAATATTTTTGTATACTTCGGAGATATCTTGTATACCTAGGAGAGCAATCAATGGATTGTAGGTAGTTCTAGTTTTAAATATTTGAGGAAATCCCTTTCCAAAATTCTGTACCAGCTTGCATTCCCACCAAAAGTATAAGAAGATTCCCCTTTCCCACATACTCGCCAATATCTGTTGTTTCCTGTGTTGTTAATTTTAGCCATTCTGACTGGTATGACGTGATATCTCATTATAGTTTCAATTTGTATTTCCCTGATGATGAGTGATGTTGAGCATCTTTTCATATATCTGTTAGCCATCTGTATGTCTTCTTTGGAATAATGAAGAAATTCACTTAAGATCCAAAGACACAAACAGGTTGAAACTGAAAAGATTGAGGGGTTCCTGAGTGGCTCAGTCAGTTAAGCAGCCAACTCTTGATTTTGGCTTAGGTTTGCTGATCTCAGGGTTATGAGATCAAACCCTGTGGCGGGTGCTATGCTCGGTAGGAAGTCTGCTTGAGATTCTCTCTCTCTGCTCCTCCCCGTGATCATTCTCTCTCCCTCTCTCTCAGAAACTGAGAAGATTGGAAAAGAAATTCCATGCAAACAATCAAAAGACAACAGGGGTGGCTATAATAAGGTTAGGCAAACTACACTTCAAGTCAGAAGAGGTTATAAGAGACAAAGAAGGACATTATGTATTAGTAAAAGTTTTTTATTTTTTATTATTTTTTATTTTTTATAAACATATAATATATTTTTATCCCCAGGGGTACAGGTCTGTGAATCACCAGGTTTACACACTTCACAGCACTCACCATAGCACATACCCTCCCCGATGTCCATAACCCCACCCCCCTTCTCCCAACCCCCTTCCCCCCAGCAACCCTCAGTTTGTTTTGTGAGATTAAGAGTCACTTATGGTTTGTCTCCCTCCCAATCCCATCTTGTTTCATTGATTCTTCTTCTACCCACTTAACCCCCCCATGTTGCATCTCCACTTCCTCAGTAAAAGTTTTAATACAACATTTACACACTTAATAACAGACCATCAAAATATATGAAGCAAAAACTAACAATTGAAAGAAGAAATAGATAATTCTACAGTGATAGAGACTTCAGTATCTCAATCCCAAAATGGATTGAACAACCAGACAGAAGATAAGTAAGGACACAGGGGACTTGAACAACACATAAACAAACTAGCTCTAACAGACATATATAGGATAGTACACCCATCAAAAACAAAATGCTCTTTTTTCAAGTGCACATAGGATATTTTCGAGAATAGACCATATATTAGACAACAAATTAAGTCTTAATAGCCTGAAAAAGATAGATACACAAAATATATTCTCTGACCACAACAGGATGAAGTTAGATATCATTTAACAGAAGGAAAATTAGAAATTCAGAAATTTGTCAGAATTAAACAACATACTCTTAAACAACTAATGGATCCAAGAAGAAATCACAGAGGAAGTTAGAAAATACTTAGAGGTGAATGAAAATAAAAACACAATATACTAAAACTCATGGGACATAAAGAAAGCAGCGCTAGGGGGAGGTTATTTTTAGATCTAGACTCATATTAAAAAAGGAGAAATATCTCGAATCAACAACTGAACTAGAAAAAAAGAACAAATTAAACAAAAGCTAAAATTAAAGGAAATAATAAAGATTAGAGGAAAAATAAACAAAATAGAAAAAAACAATAGAGAAAATCAATTAAACAAAAAATTGGTTTTTTGGAAAAAATCAGCAAAATTAACAAAACTTTAGTTAGATGGACTAAAAAAAAGAGCATACTTAAATTACTAAAGTTGGAAATGAAAGTGAGACATTACTACTGATTCTACAGGAATGAAAAAGGAAATCTTGTGCATTTTTGGTGGGAATGTGAAATAACACAGCTACTGTGGAAAACAGTGTGACAGTTCCTAAAACAGTTAAAAACTTAATTACCATATAATCCAGTAATTCTACTTCTGGGTATATACCCTAAAGAATTGAAAGCAGACTCTGGAAGATATATTTGATACCTGTGTTCATAGCAACATTATTCACAATAGTTAAAACATGGAAGCAAGCCAGGTGTCCATTGATGGATAAATGGGGCATTCTGACATGCTACAACACAAATGAATCTTGAAGATGATACGGTAAGTGAAATGATACGGTAAGTGAAATAAGCTAGGCAGAAAAAAGGCAAATGTTATTATGACTCCCCTTAAGGTTCTTAAGAGTGAGGTCCTTAGGGAAGTCAAAATCACACAGGCAGAATAGAATGGTGGTTGCTGGAGAGCAAGGAGAGGGCGTGGGGAGTTACAATTTAACAGGTGTATATACAGTGTTTAGTTTTGCAAGATGAAATAAGTCCCAGAGAGGAATGGAATTGGATGGTGGTAATAGTTGCACAACAATATGAATGTTTTGAACTGCACATTTAAAAATGACTGAGATACTAAATTTTATGTTATGTTTATTTACCACCAAAAAAAGAAAAAAAAAGATTGCTTACAGGGTGCCTAGGTGCCTCAGTTGGTTAAATATCTGCCTTTGGCTCAGGTCATGATCTCAGGGTCCTGGGATTGAGCCACACATCAGCCTCCCTGCTCAGTGGGGAGTCTGCTTCTCCATCTCCTTAAGCCCCATTCCCCTGGCTCATGATCTCTCTCTCTCTCTCTCTCTCTCAAATAAATGGATAAAAACTTTTAAAAAAATTGTTTATTACATGATTTTAAAATAGGAACAACAAACCCATTACATATTGGACTGCATTTTCAGAAACAAAAATTAGTGAGAAAAAGGACATTATTTTAGATTTCTGCACATCTCTTTGATGTCTGGCTTAATAGAAGACAGCCAGATTCTTTAATCTGCTGGGGAGTTAAATTTATGGTGCTATGTTATTTGTGGGTAATGAAAAAAATCCTATCACACTGATAGGTAACTAGAAAAGGGAGGTGTGTTTTTATATATCATTTTCAGCTATTGTGAATGTTCTCCTTTGATAATACACTAAGTCACATTAAAACAAACAAAAAAAAATCAAGTAGTCAAAACATGGGAGAGCCCTACCACTTTTCAGCAATATTTGAAATAATGTGATATCAATCTAGTATTCTTCAATATTTCATTAAATTGGATGATAAATATTTAGAATGCTTATATGAGATGTTTGTTTGCTTGTTTGTACGTAAGATATTATTTATTTATTTGACCAAGAGAGAAAGAACACAAGCAGGGGGAGAAGCAGACAGAAAGAGAGGAGAAGCAGGCTCGCCATGGAACAGCGAACGGAATGGGGGGCTTGATCCCAGGACCCTGAGATTGTCACCCAAGTCGAAGGCAGACGCCCAACCAATTGAGCACCCAGGCACCCCACATGTGAGATGTCTTAAGGCTGAAACCCAAAAGCCACACACCACCAGTGGAAACACTTCTTCTTCCCATGGTGGTGAAAATGGCCAAAACAATATATCGAAAACAATATAGTTAAAAACAAATACATATTTATCTGTCAGAAGATACTGTCTGGAGTTTTATTTTTAAAAACCGCTAGGGGTGGGGCGCCTGGGTGGCTCAGTGGGTTAAGCCGCTGCCTTCGGCTCAGGTCATGATCTCAGGGTCCTGGGATCGAGTCCCCCATCGGGCTCTCTGCTCAGCAGGGAGCCTGCTTCCTCCTTTCTCTCTCTGCCTGCCTCTCTGCCTACTTGTGATCTTTCTCTGTCAAATAAATAATAAATAAAATCTTAAAAAAATAAAAAATAAAAAATAAAAACCGCTAGGGGTGCCTGGGTGGCTCAATCAGTTGAATATCTCACTTTTGATTTTGGCTCAGGTCCGGATCTCAGGGTCATGAGGTCAAGCCCCAGGGCGGGCTCCCCAAATAGCAAGGAGTCTGCTTGAGATTCTCATTTCCTTTCCCTCTGCACCTCCCCTCACCCGCACCTCCACCTTCTCTCTCTCTATCAAATAATCATTACAAAAAAAAAAAAAAAAAAAAGCTGTTGCAAAACTGAATCAATATCAGTATATGTCAAGCAGTTTGGGAAGTTTGTTATTCTGTTGGAGGAAACCACAGATGTTGCAGGCATGCTTCAACATGACAGTTTTCAGGGTTGGGTGTCACTCATGAACAGAGTAAGGATTTTTGTATATCCATGAGAACCTCAAAGGAAATGTGTACAGTAGAATTCAATGGGGAATGCTTTCCATTGGGAAAAAAAAAAAAAGTTTTAGTTTTGTTAAAACCCATGTGAGTGTAACTTCTGATGGGGCAAAAGCCTTGATAGGAATAAATACAGACATTCCAGGGGAAAGGTTACAAAGATAACACCCACTGCGGTGAAGTTTGTATAATATGTTTTAGAGAGATGAGAAGTGACCACAAAAATCTTAGGAAGATGTGGTGAACTGAAAGACTGATCCCAATTCTTCCTTTCCGTGCTAGAAAAGTATATTTTAATACACCTGACACGGATTCGTGGTGGGCAGGCTGTTATTTCCACGCCTGACTTTGGGTTTACTGCGTGACTCGTTTTGACCAATGGGATATTAGAGGCTGTTGCACTAACCAATCATGAGCTGAGGCTTAAAATGCAGTAGCCAATCCCTGCTCACATGCTATTACCACTGGAAGACCATTCCCTGCTGCCCATCACCCGTGGGCTCTGTAGTAAGATGAATGCGGCAGCCGAAAGCCAAGCTCAGTGACCCACAGAATGAAGCAGAGCCTTCTTGGACCTCCAAGCAGGAACAAATGCTCTGCCCTAGGCCATAGGTCCTCTACATGTTTGTCAGTACAGCAACAGTAGATAACATGATACCCCACGGAAAAGCAGTAATCTCAAGGTAAAATCATTGCCAAACTTAAAGATGATACTATTTTTTTTTTTACAAAAATTAGAAACATTACAAATCTGCTGACCTTTCCTGTGATGAGCAGTAAATGTCACTAGAATGTTAACTACCACAGGTTTATAGATTTAATCTCATCTCAAGGTAAAACTAATTTTTTAATGATGAGTAAAAAAAAGTCTTTGTTTTAAAAAAATGTATTATGCTATGGAAGGATCAGTTCAAAACTGGTGTTGGAGGTGTAATATTTCAGATGACTGCTCCGCATGACTTGTGTTTGTTCCCTGTAGAAGCAGCCAAATGTGCACACTTGAGAAACCTTGAAACTGAATTTTCTTCTGCTTAGGAATCCTCTTTTGGGCTTAAGATCAGTGTATTTTACTGTGTGTTAAGTTGTCACTCAATAAACAGTATCTTTTCCCATTTACTTTTTTTAACTGAGGAACAAGTGGCATAGAACGTATTAGTTTCAGGTGTACTACATGATTTGATATTGCATGTTTTACAAGATGATCACCATAGTAAGTCTGGTTAACATCTGTCATCACACATACTTTTCCCTTGTGACGAGAACTTTTAAAATCTACTCCTAAGCAACGTTCAAATATGCGATATGGCATTATTAACTATAGTTGCCATGCTGTACATTTCTATACCCCCATGACCTATTTAAACTTGTTTTCCAAACAAGGAACTTCAGTGTCTTTTAAATACATTCATTAAAAATAGAGACGGAACACCTTACAGTTAGTTTGCAAGAATGAATGATTGACATGAGAGAAGATGGAAATTTCCCGGCTAAATTTTAATAACAACTCTTGCATACTTGATAGGTGGAAATGAAAAACAAGGATTATGATTTGGTAAGTCAAGCAAATGGTGCACTACTTCCAACCAGATCTACTTATCTTTGTGAGGTATCTTTTTCAGCTATAACAGACCAAAAAAAATCAAGTATTAAAATAAGCTTAAATTAGAACCAGACCTTTGGATTACTATATTACAAAATGTTAAATCAAGATTTTTAAAAATAATGAAGGATATTCAATCACTTGGCTGCCACTTAAAATATTATTATCACCACTAATAATATATAATAGTGGATATAAATAATTTCAAATACAAAATACTTGTGTATGAATAACCTATTTTAAACTACTTTATTTTTATATCCACACTTCTAAATATCCATTTTACACAATTTTTAAAAATATGTATAATGATGGCATATGTAAGCAATTTTTAAATAAATAAACATACTTGAATTCAAAGTAAATCCTCAAAAATGTTTTACCCACAGCAATGGCACATTCTGAAGTTTCAGGACCACTCACCTAAAAATGTCTTATGTCTATGGGCTCACACCTATGCATTCTTATCCAACATCTGTATTTGGAGACATCTCGGTGTTTCTTCCTTTCTATTCAAGCATACACACCTTCATCCTTCCTTGAAATCAAACACACAAGAGCATTCTTATTTGATCCTGTAACCTCCTCTAGCTGAGATTCTATTTCTCACCTTTTTCCTGTCAAATTTCTGCCCTTAGTGGGCATTAGTGATGCCTATGTTGCTCTAACATGTGTTACCTTCATGCCTCTTTTTCTCCTCATCACCATCCCCAGCATGCATACCACACACAGACCCTGTTTGTAAGACTCTGCAAATATGCCTCTGAGACTGGTGGTTTGGATGTTCCCTCTCAGATCTTAATGCCTAATCTAAAAGTCTTTCCTTGGTCCTTGACATTCTTGCCCCCAGTCTAATTTATTGCCCTTTTGTATTACTTTTAAAAACTATACACAAATAAAATCTTTCACCTTCACTCCACATTATTATGAGAAATCTAGGGTCTTGTCAGATATAGCTAAAGATTACTTATGAGAGATGCTTGTCACTTGCCCCAAGATGGTTGTACCAGGCTGCACTGTTGGATACCTCTTGTCATCTTGTCATTCTTGCCCAACGGTGGACACAGGCCCTTCCCCCATTCCCCATGTCCCTGCTGACACAAATTTACTGTGAGGAATTATCACAGAAGATAACAACAACAACAATAACAACAACACAAACAAAAGAATAAATTTGACATCGGTCATAAGTCACACAGTAAAAATCCCAAAGTTCACTGGCTGTGCCCTTTCAGGGCATGGTAGGCAGGGGTAGAATTGAAAGTCGGGGAGGACAGCCAATACTGACTGTCTACCTTTTTAGCCCTAGGCGAGTCATCATATAGCAGAGGGCCCATTCCTCAATCATATCAAAGACTACCTCTCATCTTTTCACTTACCCAGTTTCTGACTCTGCATCTCTAACAGCATGCAGAGGCTAAACTTCTGAAAGCCGCAAACAATCCCTGCCTCCTAGGAAAACCATGCTTTGACCTTATCACATAAAACAGTTTAGTTCAGTGATTCTCAATCCTGACTACACACTAAAATCACCCAGGGAGCTTTTTTTAAAATCCCAGTGATTGAACTGTACCCACTGAGATTCAGATTCATGTGTTCTGAATTGGGCCTAGGGTAGGTTATATTTGAAAAGCTTCCCATGTGGTTTAATGTGCAGCCAGAGTAAAGAAATCCCAGCTGTCTGCTCGCTGTGTCCACTTCTCAATTCCAGTATAAAAGCTTGCATTCTTCTTTGCATGGCTAAAGACCTACTCACTCCTTTCTCCACCAGAAGCAAATCCCAACTTTTGACCTTTAACAAAATAAATAACAAGCAGAAGCTCTGAAATTATTCATTTTCTTTAAAGACTGCAGTGTCCCTCAGATCAAGGCCAAGTGCTCAGGCTTTCTCTAAGTGGTAAAGCTTTCTCTAACCCATGGGGAGACCAATTCCAACTTGGGTCAAGAGGGATTGTGGCGGTGGGTTGAGTTCCAAAACAGAAAAAACCTAGGGGGCTGTGACTTTCTCAAATTTTTATCCTTTTCCACTTCACTGTAGTTAACAGTGCCTTCTCATGGCACATGAGCCACTGGTGGCTCAGTGGGTTAAAGCCTCTGCCTTTGGCTCAGGTCATGATCTCAGGGTCCTGGGATCAAGCCCCGTGTTGGGCTCTCTGCTCTCTCCTCTCTCTCTGCCTGCCTTTCTGCTTACTTGTGATCTCTGTCTGTCAAATAGATAAATAAAATCTTTTTTTTTATTTTTTATTTCTTTTCAGCATAACAGTATTCATATTTTTTGCACCACACCCAGTGCTCCATGCAATCCATGCCTTCTCCAATACCCACCACCTGGTTCCCCCAACCTCCCACCCCTGCTCCTTCAAAACCCTCAGGTTGTTTTTCAGAGTCCATAGTCTCTCATGGTTCACCTCCCCTTTCAATTTCCCTCAACTCCCTTCTCCTCTCTATCTCCCCTTGTCCTCCATGTTATTTGTTATGCTCCACAAGTAAGTGAAACCATATGATAATTGACTCTCTCTACTTGACTTATTTCACTCAGCATAATCTCTTCCAGTTCTGTCATGTTGCTACAAAAGTTGGGTATTCATTCTTTCTGATGGAGGCATAATACTCCATAGAGTATATGGACCACATCTTCCTTATCCATTCTTCCATTGAAGGGCATCTTGGTTCTTTCCACAGTTTGGTGGCCGGGGCCATTGCTGCTATAAACATTGGGGTACAGATGGCCCTTCTTTTCACTACATCTGTATCTTTGGGGTAAATACCCAGTAGTACAATTGCAGGGTCATAGGGAAGCACTATTTTTAATTTCTTAAGGAATCTCCACACTGTTCTCCAAAGTGGCTGCACCAACTTGCATCAGTGTAAGAGGGTTCCCCTTTCTCCACATCCTCTCCAACACATGTTATTTCCTGTCTTGCTAATTTTGACCATTCTAACTGGTGTAAGGTTGTATCTCAATGTGGTTTTAATTTGAATCTCCCTGATGGCTAGTGATGATGAACATTTTTTCATGTGTCTGACAGCCATTTGTATGTCTTCATTGGAGAAGTGTCTGTTCATAGCTTCTGCCCATTTTTTGATATGATTATCTGTTTTGTGTGTGTTGAGTTTGAGGAGTTCTTCATAGATCCTGGATATCAACCTTTTGTCTGTACTGTCATTTGCAAATATCTTCTCGCATTCCATAGGTTGCCTCTTTGTTTTTTTGACTGTTTCCTTTGCTGTGCAGAAGCTTTTGATTTTGATGAAGTCCCAAAAGTTCATTTTCACTTTTGTTTCCTTTGCCTTTGGAGACATATCTTGAAAGAAGTTGTTGTGGCTGATATCGAAGAGGTTACTGCCTATGTTCTCCTCTAGGATTCTGATGGATTCCTGTCTCACGTTGAGGTCTTTTATCCATTTCGAGTTTATCTTTATGTACTTTATAAGAGAATGGTCGAGTTTCATTCTTCTACATATAGCTGTCCAGTTTTCCCAGCACCATTTATTGAAGAGACTGTCTTTTTTCCACTGTATATTTTTTTCTGTTTTGTCGAAGATTATTTGACCATAGAGTTGAGGGTCCGTATCTAGGCCCTCTACTCTGTTCCACTGGTCTATGTGTCTGTTTTTATGCCAGTACCATGTGTCTTGGTGATCACAGCTTTGTAGTAAAGCTTGAAATCAGGTAACGTGATGCTCCCAGTTTTATTTTTGTTTTTCAACATTTCCTTAGCGATTCGGGGTCTCTTCTGATTCCATACAAATTTTAGGATTATTTGCTCCAGCTCTTTGAAAAATACTGGTGGAATTTTGATCGGAATGGCTTGAAAGTATAGATTGCTCTAGGCTGTATAGACATTTTAACAATGTTTATTCTTCTGATCCAAGAGCATGGAATGGTCTTCCATCTTTTTGTGTCTTCTTCAATTTCTTTCATGAGTGTTCTGTAGTTCCTCGAGTACAGATCCTTTACCTCTTTGGTTAGGTTTATTCCCAGGTATCTTATGGCTCTTGGTGCTATAGTAAATGGAATCGATTTTCTAATTTCCCTTTTCTGTATTTTCATTGTTAGTGTATAAGAAAGCCACTGATTTCTGTACATTGACTTTGTATCCTGCCATGTTACTGAATTGCTGTATGAGTTCTAGTAGTTTGGGGGTGGAATCTTTTGGGTTTTCCATATAAAGAATCATGTCATCTGCGAAGAGAGAGAGTTTGACTTCTTCCTTGCCAATTTGGATACCTTTTATTTCTCTTTGTTGTCTGCTTGCTGTTTCTAGGACTTCTAATACTATGTTGAACAAGAGTGGTGAGAGTGGGCATCCTTGTTGTGTTCCTGATCTCAATGGGAAGGCTGCAAGCTTTTTCCCAGTGAGGATGATATTTGCTGTGGGTCTTTCATAGATAGATTTTATGAATTTCAGGAATGTTCCCTCTATCCCTATACTTTGAAGCGCTTTAATCAGGAACTGATGCTGGATTTTGTCAAATGCTTTTTCTGAGTCAATTGAGAGGACCATGTGGTTCTTCTCTCTTCTCATATTGATTTGTTCTATCACATTGACTGTTTTGCAAATGTTGAACCATCCTTGTAACCCAGGGATGAATCCCACCTGGTCATGGTGGATGATCTTTTTAATGGGCTGTTGGATCCTGTTTGCTAGGATCTTGTTGAGAATCTTAGCATCCATATTCATCAGTGATATTGGTCTGAAATTCTCCTTTTTGGTAGGGTCTTTGCCTGGTTTGGGGATCAGTGTAATGCTGGCTTCATAAAAAGAGTCTGGAAGTTTTCCTTCTGCTTCAATTTTTTGAAACAGCTTCAGGAGAATAGGTGTTATTTCTTCTTTGAAAGTTTGGAAGAATTCCCCAGGGAATCTGTCAAATCCTGGGCTCTTGTTTTTTGGGAGGTTTTTGATCACTGCTTCAATCTCGTTATTAGATATCAGTCTATTCAGGTTGTCAGTTTCTTCCTGGTTCAATTTTGGGACTTTATAATTTTCTAGGAATGCATCCATTTCATCTAGGTTGCTCAGGTTATTGGCATATAACTGTTGATAATAACTTCTGATGATTGTTTCTACTTCCTTGGTGTTCGTTGTGATCTCTCCCTTTTCATTCATAATTTTATTAATTTGGGCTTTCTCTCTTTTCTTTTGGATTAGTGTGGCCAATGGTTTATCAATCTTATTGATTCTTTCTAAAAACCAGCTTCTAGTTTCATTGATACGTTCTACTGTATCTCTGGTTTCTACCTCATTGATCTCTGCTCTAATCTTAATTATTTTCCTTCTTACATGTGGAGTTGGTTTGATTTGTTGTTGATTCTCCAGTTCTTTAAGGTGTAGAGACAGCTGGTGTATTCTGGATTTTTCAATTTTTTTGAGGGAGGCTTGGATGGCTATGTATTTCCCCCTTAGGACCGCCTTTGCTGTATCCCATAGGTTTTGGACCGAAGTGTCTTCATTCTCCTTGGTTTCCGTGAATTGTTTCAGTTCTTCTTTGATCTCCTGGTTGATGCAAGCATTCTTAAGCAAGGTGGCCTTTAGCTTCCAGGTGTTTGAGTTCCTTTGGAACTTTTCCTTGTGATTGAGCTCCAGTGTCAAAGCATTGTGATCTGAGAATATGCAGGGAATAATCTCAGTCTTCTGGTATCAGTTGAGTCCTGATTTGTGACCCAGTATGTGGTCTATTCTTGAGAAGGTTCTATGTGCACTTGAGATGAATGAGTATTCTGTTGTTTTAGGGTGGAATGTACTGTATATATCTGAGGTCCATCTGGTCCAATGTGTCATTCAATGCTCTGTTTCTTTATTGATTTTCTGCTTTGATGATCTATCTATTTCTGAGAGAGGCATGTTAAGATCTCCTACTATTAATGTATTCATATCAATATGACTCTTTATCTTGATTAATAGTTTTTAGTAAAATAGTAATATTTTAAATAAAATCTTTTTAAAAAATAAAATTTATGGACAACTAGTATTTAAATGGACAACTAGTATTTAATTTGTCTCTGACTTCTGATTAACCCAAATATAGAGGTAGATAATTTATTTTAAAATGCTATGGTATGGTATGTCCATTCATAAGTTTAAGTCAAGTTGATCAGCATGACTTTTTCTCAGGTATTAAGTGAATCATTTGAGAGTAGGAAGGTTTAGGAAACATTGTTTCAACACTTTTCTTCCTTCACCATGAAGAGATGGCATTGACCCTTTCTTCACACAATAATTCTTTAAATTATTATGCGTGGCTCCTTTTCAGGCTGCGTCAAATTCTTTCTAAAATAGAAGGAATGAATTGGGACCCAAACCTCTCACTCAAGACAAGAAGAGCGTTCTCAGTTTCCTTGTGATTCCCCTGAGAGTATATTGAGAGCAAGTGTGACCTGGAGAAAGTTATTAACTTCTGGGAACCACAGTTTGCTTATCAGTGAAGTGGGGATGATAATATTACCTCTCTTACAGGATCCCGTAGAGCCTGATCTCTTAAGAATATCCAATGAAATGCCAGCTGCCATCTTTCTATATACAATGTTTGGTCCAGCATAAGTGGCACTAAGATGCCAAACCTCTATCTGTCCTCTGTGTCGTCAAGTCTTTCACAACCTGACTAGCTGCCCTTCATTTACCCCCCAAATTTGTCCCACTTATTCTTTTTGAAACTCATTTTTATTCTTGAAAGATCATTTTCTCTTTGGTAAAGGTGACTTTGAATTACATTTATTTTCCCCAATGTGTTAACGACAAGGCTCAGTGGAATAATCAACAAGCAATATAAACAAGCTTTAAAATGTTTTCACTCACATAATAAGAACTAAATCATTTTGACCTCTATCTTATAGAGTACCAATCAGCATGATTCTCCAGGGTGACTTTTAGTCTCCTGTCAGTCTATTGATACCACATCCTCCTGATTTAATGAGGAAAATCATTATCGTCATCAGATTTTTATTAACTGCCTGAAGCAGTGGTAAGAAAGAGAGAGAGGGAGAATACCAGAAAGATCTGTGCTTGCTTACAGAGACAGACATCCAGAATAAACTCCAATAGGCCATATATATGGCTAGAAATAAAACAAAGTATAAAATATTTAACTGCCTTTTGGAGTAGGAGCCAAGTTCAAGTATTTTACCTCCAAAAAATTCCTCCCAGGCAAGGCAGGTGCTATTCTAGGTACTGGGGATATATGACTGAATAATAGAAATTCCCCAATTTCATGGATTCGCAATCTAGTGAGAGGTAACAGACTGAAAAAAAAAAAAAAAAGAAATATATATATTACATTAGGTGGCTATTGGGTCATTGTGAAGAAAATAAAAACAGGCAATAGGATAGAGAAGAATGGGAGTGGGGAGTAGAAGGATTACATTATTTTAGAAAAAATGGTCAAGAAGACCTTTTTTTTATGAAGTGATATTTGAGCTGAGATCTTAATGGAGTGAAATATCTGGCCATGCAGATATCTGCAGGAACACTTCTCAGGAGGAGGGACAGGAAGTGCAAAGGCCGGGAGGCACTGTCATACTTAAGGAACAGTAAGGAAACCAGTGTGACTGGAGCATGGGGGCAGGGGAGGGGCAAAGAAGAAAGAGGAGATAAAATCATATATGTGGTGAGGTGGTATGGATGACTGACTCACTTGGGGTCTTGTCAGACATAGAATCGCTTTGGATCTTGTTCTACATGGGCTGGGAGACCATTCGAGGATAATGGCAGAAAGACCAATCAAGAGGTGTTTGCAGTAATACAGTTGAGAGACAATGATGGTTTAGACTACATGAGTAATGGAGGAAGTGAAAAGAAATTGTCAGACTGTAGATAATTTTGGAGATAGAGCTGACAAGATTTACTGATGGATGCAACATGGAGGAGAGAAGAAAGCAAGTGATCAAAGCAGATTCAGAGTTTTGACCTGAGCAACTGGGAAAACAAGCTAATATTTACTGAGATAAACAAGCAACAAGTTTGAGTTTGGGGGTAGAGTGAGTGGGGTAGGGAACTGAGAGTTTGGCTTTGCTGTGCCAAGCAGGGTCCGGATCAGGCCGAAGCAAGTGTGGCATTTGCCTTGTACAGAAAATGTAATG
Organism: Mustela erminea; assembly: GCF_009829155.1. Lineage (NCBI taxonomy): Eukaryota > Metazoa > Chordata > Mammalia > Carnivora > Mustelidae > Mustela > Mustela erminea. Next base: position 118,515,652 of record NC_045615.1, on the reverse strand, counting down.
GGAACCAAAAAAAATCAGTAATCAAAATAATATATTTTTAGAGATTTTATTTATTTATTTGTTTGAGGGAGAGAGTCGGGGGAGGGACAAATGGGGAGGAAGAGGGAGTGGGAGAGAGAACCATGAGCAGACTGTGCTGAGCAGGGCTTGGTCTCATGACCCTGAGCTGAGATCCCAACCTGAGACTGAAACCGTAATTGCATTTTTAATTGACTGAGCCATGCAGCCATCCCCAAATAAATACTATTTTAAAATATACTTTAAAAGAATAAATATTTTAAAATACTAAAAAATAAAAATCGATGCAAAAAATTGATGTTGAACTGGGGCGCCTGGGTGGCTCAGTGGGTTAAGGCCTCTGCCTGTGGTTCAGGTCATGATCCCAGGGTTCTGGGATCGAGCCCCGCATCAGGCTCTCTGCTCAGCAGGAGCCTGCTTCCTCCTCTCTCTCTCTCTCTGCCTACTTGTGATCTCTGTCTGTCAAATAAATAAATAAAACCTTTTGAAAAATTGATGTTGAACTAAATAAAAAATTTAAAAATAGGCTGTTATCGTTTGTTCATTTATGAACCTGTATTATTATGCACCAGGAGCAATCATTTGCATCAGCCTATGCTTCCTGGTGGAACCTTAAACTCCCCTTAACGAGGGCTGACAATGGCCTTTGCAAGGATTAGGTAACAGAGCTTTCCATATTGTCATTTTTTCAAACGTAGAACTTCCGTTGCCTTTTACACTCAGTTCAGAACATGGAGCATATTTTGACAAGCATGGATAGGGGCTCACCTGTCTTCTTTTACTTTATGCTGCAAAGTACTCAGCAGGGCATTGCATCGAGTGGAAAGGGCAAGTCTGGACTTGGAGTCTGGAGTGCAGGACACATAAACGTGGGAGTGTGGACAGAGAAATGTGGTATTTAAAACCATGGGCTGGTTGAGCTTGGTGGGAAGAAGAGCAGGAAGGCAAAGGAAGTGAGCAGTCTGAGGAGTACACTTGGGGAAGAACATAAGGACAAGAAAGCAGACCTCCAGATGTGACCAAGGAGGAGCAACCAGGAAAGGCCATGAGGGAGCGGTGTCATAGAAATCAAGGAACAATCCAGTGTAGAATCCCACATTGCATTAATATGTTGTGTATCTTTAGTATCCTTCAATCTGGCACATTTTCTCAGCATATATTTGTCTTCCATGACCTTTAAATTTTGAAGAATACAGGCCAATTGGTTTGGCATATGCCTTTAAAATCTGACTGGCTTCTTATTTCCTCATTATATTCAGAATGTATATTTTTGTCTCTCATTCTATCGTCCATTGCTATCCTTACTGCCTTACTTATGTACTTAAGTTCTTTTTGTTTTTTTTTTAATTTTTTCAATTTATTTATTTTCAGAAAAACAGTATTCATTATTTTTTCACCACACCCAGTGCTCCATGCAATCCGTGCCCTCTATAATACCCACCACCTGGTACCCCGACCTCCCACCCCCCCGCCACTTCTGAACATTACTGAGAAAATAGTGAAATTTGATTGTCTAAGGTGGATTAGAGAAGAATACAGTATCAATTATAATCTCTGATTTTTATCATTGTACTGCAGTTATGAAAAAGAACCTCTTTGTTCTTCAAAATACACATTGAAGTGTTTGGAATACAAGAACAGAATGTTGTCTACAACATATAATCAAATGGTTTAGAAAGAATAAAGGAGAAAGACAAGAGAGAAAAGCAGAAACAGCAAGACTGCAAAACAAATGGGACAGCTTATTAATTGCTGTTCTAGTTAAGTGTAGATAGGACTTGTACTCTTCTCATATCTTTTCTGTACAATTTAAATTATATTAAATAAAGTCTCAGAAATATCCAGAAAAAAAAAAAGAAATCAAGGAACAAGAGTATTTAGGAAGGAAATAGAAAACCATATGGAGATGCTACTTCTGCATCTCTGAGATTGGTAAACATTTTCTAAAGTTTTAGTAAACTTGTAGCAGGTGGAATGGTGGTTCCCAAAGAGATGTACCCTGTCCTAATCCCAGGAACCTGTGACTGTTAACCTTATTTGGGAAAAGGATCGTGGCAAATGTAATTAGGTTGGGAATCTTGAAATGAGGAGATCTTCCTGAATTATCCAGATGGGCCTGAAATCCAAAGACCAGGGTCCTCTTGAGTGAGGTAGGGGGACATTCCACATCCTAAGAGGACAAGGCACTGAGGATGGAGGCAGAGACTGGAGAACTGTGTCACAAGCCAAGGATGCCCACAAATCCCTAGAACCACCGGAAGCTGGATGAGGGAAGGAAGATTCTACCCCAGAACCTCTGAAGAGGGCATGGCTCTGCCAACGTCTTGATTTTAGACTTCTGGCTCCCCAAACTGTGTGGAAATAAATTTCTGTTGTTTTAAGTCACTAGATTTGTGATCATTTGTAATGGTAACCTCAGAAAACAAATACAAACCTCTATAATTGAGGGGGTGGGGAAAGCAAGTCTCTCACACATTACTAGTGGATGGTAAATTAGAGAGCACCTTTCATGGAAGGCAATTTGGTGATATTTATCAACATTTCAAACACACATATCATTTAAACCAGCAATTCCAGTGACAGGAATTTATCATACAGCTAGACTCACATGCCTACCAAATTATGCATGTGCAAGGGTATCCACTGAAGCAGTGTTTGTAGCAATAAACTAGAAACAGTCTAAATGTGTTGACCTTTGTGTTAAATGAGTTTGACTCTAATAGGGAAAAATAAAAACATAGCTTTATGTTTTCTCTCATTATGGGTCTAGCTTTTTTCTATCCCTGGATGAAATCACAAGCTGTTCTCATGTTTTTTTCCCAGACACTTAAGATCATAAAAAATGCCTTTGGAGATTTTTATTACCACACTGGCCGTGTTGTATGAGCCTGAATATCCACTCTGGGGTGATATTAAAATTGTCATACTCTTGGCTTATTTAAGGATGTCCCCTCTCCCCAACCACAGCCTGGAAGTCTGTGGTGGAGGAAGGGGCTTATCTTCCTCCTCCCTACCCCACCCTGAACTCTGAACTCCCACACAGCCTCTGAACTTCTCTGGAGTCAGAGAGCTAGGGAGGGGGATGGGGAAAGAGAGGTAAGGAACTGAAAAAGCCTTAGCTGTTTGTCACAGATACAATCTGGTAATGGTGTCTTCTAGGAGTCAGACTGTACTAATCAGATTTACATGAACTATAATACCAAATGGCCCCCAATTTGAGTAACTTAACAGGGAACATTTATTTCTCACCCATGTCCTGAGAAACCTGGATCAGCCTTTGAGCCAGCTGGGGAGCCAGGACTCAGTTCTGGTCATTCAAAGCCATACTTCCTGAAGTGTGTGGCTTCTCCATTTTCTAGGGCTTCACCCTGCCGTGCTATGCATGGGAAGAGAAAATCACGGAGGATCCATTGGGGTGTACTTCAGTTGGGAAGGTGTCTGTCACACCTCTGCTGCCCCCACGTTGTTGGCTGGAACTCAGTCCTATGATCCCACCGAACTACAAGGGCAGCTGGGAAATAAATACCATCTAACTGTGTGCCTGGGACATTAAAATGCATAGCCTTGTCTTCACTGGATGGGGATTCTCAAACTGATTCTTTCTCAGCAGTGATGGTTTCATGGGTCCCCCAGAGATGTCCCATGTGATTGCAGCATCCTTCATCACCACTACCCCACCCCACCCCCACAAATGGGCATTTATCAACTCCTCTGCTGGGGTCACATTACCCCTCCATCAAGTTCTTTTGGGTGGAGTCCAAGATGACGTCAGACTGAATCCCTTCAATTTGTCCTCCAGTTGGTCCCCTCAGAAACATCTGTGCTTCCCAGCAGTGAAATGCAATTTGTTCCCAATGTAGGTCTTTCTACTCAGCCACCTAAGCCATCATCACTCAGCCACCTGCCTGTAGAATTTTTCAGAAATGGGTCAAGTACAAATCAGGGAGTCCCTTCACCTCCAGAGACATGTGCTAAGATCTCTTGTAACCTGCCAGATTCAGTGTAAGGAACGTAGGTAGGCAAGGTTCTCTTCTTAACCCTTATTGAAGAAAGATTGAATACACAGCACCTGTAACTTCCCTCAATGTTGACTCTCCAGATCATTCATCTGGGGTCACGAACCAGGTTTTCCAAAAATTTTGTTCACAGGTCCTGCATAGATGGCCTCATATCTCGCTTTGGAATGTAGAGGTTCTTGACATAGTGTGTCGCTTGTGGTGTTTCTGCCATGTAAAAGATTTTTGTTGTTGTTTGTTTGTTTAATGTAATTTAATTTGTTATTCTTTTGACCCTGGCTCAAAAAAAAAAAAAAGGTTCTTATCCTACTCCTGGTCTTAAAAACTTTGATTCTCCTTCCAGATCTCCCATTACTAACTGAACTGCGGTGGGCAAATTACACTACGGGCTTAAATCTTTGTTCCTTGACCAGCAAAGCATGAAGTTAAAACTTCTCGGAATTATTGTGGAGGTTAAACTGAACACTGTGAAAACACACTAGCACTATGCGCAGACAAACCAAATGTTCAACCAGAAAGATCTTCATTCTGTTCTAGAAGAAAGATGTCCAAGCTGTTTCTAAACTATAAATCAAAGAATAAGTAGTAGTTTTAGACTCGAGTTTATGATTAAGAAATGGCTTTACAATAGAGGCCCTGACGAGAATGAATTTGCTAGACATCTAAGATGGACATAGGCTTCCATGTTCCTCTCGGTTGGGTGCTCTCATTTTGTGGGCAGTGGGCTGCTCATTTAAACTAAGAGCCTGGCATGAAAAATAGGTTTAGATTTTACTTCATTTTGCCCACCCCCAAGACCCTGTATAACCACTGCCAAACTGTAAAAGCTACCTACTGTTTCCTGGGAAGATCCTTTCTGAGTATAAAGTGCCCTGGGGATACTGATAACATGCTCTAAAAACAAAACAAAGAAAATACATCAGGGTTGCAAGGGGCAGCGGGGTTCCTGGTCAGTGTTGAGGTAATATTTACTTCTGACATAACCAGGGAGCCCTGCCGGTCAAGTTGGCATACACAGGAACAGTGAAATAGGTGGTCCTGGTGTGTTAAGCCAACCTCTGACAAATCCAATAACAAGCCAAGCCTGAGGCTTACTCTAACCTGCTGCGTGGTTTGTCTCACAGTTTGCTGTATAAAGCATCTTCTTTTTCTGGGAAAATGGGTAGCTCAGATCATTTCCAAAATCAGAGATGGAAATTTCAACTGTTTCAGATTCTTGGGGCTCTGATCAAGTTCTTACTGTGTGTTGGGGTAAATTCTGAACGAATGGAGAAATTAGACAAAGGAGTTCTTTTTTTTTTTAATAAGCATGTTTTTTTTGCTAGTCTGCTATGTATTTGTCCCTTTAAATTAGGGAGGAACCCGACACACACATTCTCAGCTGAGGTCCAATGAGGTGATGAATGCTTGCCCTTCTTGTTCCAGCTCTCCCGCCTTAAACAAGTGTCCTTTTGCAGTCTATTTAGTGCCCTGTTTTTTGCATTTTTTGATTTTTGTTAGTGATCTCTGTTTAAAATAGTCCCCGTGCATAATGGTGAAAGGCTTTCTAATGTTCCTAAGTGCCAGAAGGCTTTGATGTTCCCTGCAGAAAAAATACATGTCAGATAAGTTTTAAAAATACTCGTGTCAGATAACGAATCAACAATAGATGCCAAATACGGTGTCTTTAAACAGAAATAATAAGGTTATGTATTGGTCAATCGATGAAAATGATGTGACAGGAATTTTGTGCATACCTAACCTTTCTTTCCCCCTAAGAATAATGGTGTAGTATCCATTTATTTAAAGCTGTCAACAACTTTATAGGATATAACTACTGGAAATAATGAGACTCGACTAGAATCATGGCAGTCACAGTAGTATACCAACATGGTCATTTTGTCATTATTAATATACAATAATCGGAACTACTATTACTAAGGCAGAACAATTCTCGATGGAGCATTCCAGTCCCAAGGCCTCCTGATAAAACCCGCCCCGCTCCCTGAGGGGGGAAGAAAAGAGACAGGGAGGGGAATTTGCAGTAACAACTGAAGGTGTGGTAGTCATATGAACATTATTGCTGGAGGCCTCCTGAGCCCTATTTAGTCACTATGCCTTATTAACCCTTCCTCGACACAAGTGATGTGGTAAGATTTTATTTCAGAGTCTTCACATTGTCTGTTGCTGGATGTGGTCAAACTGCTTTGATGTAATCTTTTTCATAGTTGATGGGGTTGCTCATGGGAAGTGTTAACATGACGAAAGGTTTGGGAAAATTGGCCCCAGGAGAAAAGATTAACAAAACTGGCATAATTTTCCACAAGGAAAGAGGCAAAAACATCATAATAGTCTTCCAACAGGTGGAGAGACTATCATGAAGGGCTATGAGTGGGTATTCTTTCTGTCAACTAAGGACAGATGGCTCGAGCTGGGAATACTGCACATACTGTTACTAAAGTTGAAACTTCCAGATGAATTCGTAAATGCCAAGTTAATGGTGAGTTCTGAGGTTTTGTTTTCTTTGAAATGGCTTTCTCATTTCTATTGACAGTAAAAGCAACACATGTTCTTTTTAAAAAATGAGAAATAGAGAAAAGGATAAAGGAAAAAGTTAAGTATGCTTGTAACAAGAGAAAGCCACTGATTATTTTTTTAAAGACTCTTTGTTTTAGAGCCGTTTTAAGTTCTTAATAAATAGAGAGGAAAGTGTAAAGATTTCTGGTTCATTTCCTGCCGCGCACATGCATAGCATCACCTATTACCAACAACACTCGTCAGTATGGTATATTTGTTATAACTGGTAAACCTATATTAACAGATCACAATCACCCAAAGTCCGTAGTTTACCTTAGTTTACCATATTGTACATTCTGTGGGTTTGGGAAAATGTATAATAACATATCCATCATCACTGCCCTAAAAATCCTCTGTGCTCTGCTATTCATCGCCACCCTCCCCCAGACAGACTCCTGGCAATCACTAGTCTTTTTACTGTCTCCCTAGTTTTTTGCCTTTTCCAAGATGTCATATAGTTGGATCATACAGTATGTAATCTTTTCAGATTGGATCCTTTCACTTAGTAATATGCTTTTGAGTTTCTACCCCACCATTTCATGACTTGATAGTCCATGCCTTTTTAGCCTTTTTAGCACTGAATAGTATTCCATTGTTTGAATTACCAGTTTCTTCATGCATTCACCTGCTGAAGGACATCTTGGTTGCCTCCAACTTTTGGTAATTATGAAAAAACAATTTGGCAATTATGAATAAACATCCATGCATAGGTTTTTGTATGGACATAAATTCTCAACTTTGGTAATATCAAAGGGCACAATTATTGGATTGTACAGTAAGAGTATGTTTAGTTTTGCAAGAAACCACCGAACTGTCTTCCAAAGTGGTAGTACCATTTTGCACCTCTACCAACAACGAATGAGAGTTTCTATTGTTCCACATCCTCACCAGAATTTGTTATCAGTGTTTCAGGTTTTGCCCATTCTAATAGGTGTGTAGTGGTATCTCACTGTTGTTTTAATTTTCATTTTCCTGATGACACATGATGTAGAGCATCTTTTCATATGTTTATTTGCCATCTCTATAACTTCTTTGGTGATGTATCTGTTATAGTCTTTGGCCCATTTTTTAAAAATTTTTATTTATTTATTTGACAGACAGAGATCACAAGTAGGCAGAGAGGCAGGCAGAGAGAGAGAGAGAGAGAGGAGGAAGCAGGCTCCCTGCTGAGCAGAGAGCCTGATGTGGGACTCAATCCCAGGATCCTGGGATCATGTTTGGCCCATTTTTTAATTGGGTTGTGTGTTTCCTTATTACTGAGTTTTAAGAGTTCTTTATATATTGTAGATAACAGTCCTTTATCAGATGTGTCTTTTGCAATATTTTCTCCCAGTCTGTGTCTTGTCTTCTAATTCTTGTGACACTTTTTTACAGACCAGAAGTTTTTTTTTTTAATTGAATAAAATCCAGCTTATCAATTATTTCCTTCACAGATTATGGATTTGAGGTTATATCTACAAAGGCATCACAATACCCAAGGTCATTTTGATTTTCTCTTTTGTTGTCTTTTATGAGTTTTATAGTTTTTTATTTTAAATTTAGGTCTGTTATCCGTTTTGAGCTAATTTTTGTGAAGGGTATAAGACCTGTGTTTAGATTAATTTTTCTGCATGTGGATGTCTAGTTGATCTAGCACAATTTGTGGAAGAGACTATCTTTGCTCCGTTGAATTGCCTTTGCCCCTTTTGTCAAAGATCAGTTGAGTATATTTGTGAGGGTCTATTTTTGAAATCTATATGTTATTCCATTGATTTCTTTTTCTTCTTTTTTAAAATTTTAATTCTTGTATAGTTAATATATAGTGTTATATTAGTTTCAGGTGAAGAGCATAGTGATTCAACATTTCTATACATCACCAAGTGCTCCACTGAGACACGTGCACTCCTTAAGCCCCATCTCCTATTTCACCCATTCCCCCAGCCACCTCACCTCTCGTAATCACCAGTTTGTTCTCTGTACTTAACAGTCTGTTTCTTATTCTGTCTCTTGCTCTCATTCTTGCTCTCCCTCTCTCTTTGCCTTTGCTCTTTTGTTTTGTTTCTTAAATTCTGTATGTAACTGAAACTATATGGTATTTGTCTTTCTCTGACTGGCTTATTTAGCTTAACATTATACTCTCTAGTTCCATTCATATCGTTGCAAATGGAAAATTTTCCATTGATTTCTTTGTTTATTCTTTCTTCAATACCATACTCTCTTGATTATTGTAGATTTTTTAGTAAGTCTAAAGTTGGGTGATGTCAGTCTCCAACTTTGTTCTCCTTATGTATTGTTTTAGCTATTCTGGGTCTTTTGCCCCTCCATGTAAACTTTAGAATCCACTTGTCCATCTCCACAAAATAAATTTCTGGGATTTTGATTGGGATTGCACTGAATCTATAGATCAAGTTGGGAAGAACCAAAATCTTGAGGATATTTTGTCTTCCTATCCATTAACATGGAATATCTCTCCATTTATTTAGTTCTTCTTTGATTTTGTTTCTCAGAGCTTTATAGTTTTCATCAAATACGTCTTGTAGTTATTTTGTTAGACCTACACCTACACTGAAATTTTTTTTTCCTTTTTGGATGATAATGTAAATGGTATTGTATTTTTAGTTTCAAATTCTACTTGTTCATTATTCATATATAGGAAAGCAATAAACTTTTGTATATTAACCTTGTATCTGCCACCTTGCTATAATTGCTCATTAGTCGAAAGAAATATTTGGAATTTTGTACATAGACCATGATGTCACCTGCAAAGATAGTGTTATTTCTTAATTCTCAATCTGTTTACTTTTAATTTTCTTTTTTTTTGCTTTATTGCATTTGCTGGGACTTCTAGTATGATGTCGAAAAGAAGTGGGGTGAGAAGGAACATCCTTGACTTGATCTTAATGGGAAAGCTTCATAGCTCTCTCCTTCAATATTTTATTGAATGATTTTCCAGAACATTTTTCGTACATTTCTTCTTATGGCAGAAGCACAGAGAAAAATCCAGACAAATCCCCAAATTGCACCTGACACCTTGGATATGAGACTATAATGCTGTTTCCTTCTCATGGAAACAAATAAGTTCTTAAATGAGGTATGTCAAACAAACTCATTACATCTTTTCCTTTAAGGAAGGAAAATTAGTGTCATCCAAAAATCTGTACTTCAGAGTTCTTGTTTAAATAAGCTTGTTTGTTTGTTCTTTTGATATGTATTTGTCTCTTTAAGTTTTGGAAAAACTTATTTCTTTTCATCCAATATAAAGAAAAAGAAAGTCTTAAATGGACTTCTTTGTTGGTTCACAGTTGCCACCCTGGGACATACTCTTCACTTGATGGAGATAACCTGACCACTTTAGGGAGAAGACAGTGCAGGTTCACTGCAAGGAGAGGGCATCCAGCCTCTCACCTCCAGTACAAATGAGGATACCAGTAACAAGATCCAAGATAATTAAGAAAAATTGGTTTTCCATGCTCAGGAGGGGACTGAAAGAGTGCAGGGAACATAATCACGATAGCAAATATTTGAGTAGCATTTACTATGTGCTAGGTACTGCCATTAAGAACTTTAGGCATGAACTCACTGAAAATTCTTTTTTGTTTGCTTGTTTAAAGATTTTGTTTATTTATTTGAGAGACAGAGAATGAGAGAGAGAGAACATGAGAGGAGAGAGGTCAGCAGGAGAAGCTGACTCCTTGCTGAGCAGGGAGCCTGATGTGGAACTCGATCCCAGAACTCCAGGATCATGACCTGAGTTGAAGGCAGTTGCTTAACCAACTGAGCCATTCAGGTGCCCAACTCATTGAAAATTCTGAACAAATTAAAAAGGTAAAAACACCATCCCCATTTTATAGATAAAGAAACACAGGCACAGGTGGGTGGGAAACTTGCCCAATAACACAAAGCCAGCAAATGGTAGAGCTGAGCGTTGAACCAAGGTAGTCTGGCTCCAGAATCTATGCATACAAGCAGTAGGCTAATATTCTCTCAAACAGCATTTAAATACTACTTGGGCATTGCATTTATAGAGGACAAAAGCCTTGAGAAACCAAGGTATAAAAGTCATATGAAACACTGTTCAAGTCTGAGGATAGCTTATCTGAATAGTAAAAGATGAACAGAAGCACAAAAAACAAGGTAGGGTGGAAAGAATTCAAGCAACAGTGTTAGGATGGAATTGGGTGCGAATCCCATCTGGCCATTCCTATCTAGACTGCACTATTTTGGAAACATTACTTTCCATCCTGAAACCTTGATTGGCTCCTCTGCCAATGAATTGAATGATACGTGAGAAAATAAGGTATTGAATAATGCCTGTGTCCTGCACTCTGCCTTCTTGTTCTCTGACTCCTGAGTAACTGTGGGCAGCCGCTGTCTGGTTGCCCCCTACTCACTTGTGTGCACAACTCAAATGACTTTTTAGTTTTCCCCAAAGACTGCACTTGCATAGAAGCATTTGTAAGTAATGTAGACTTTACCGAAGATTGTGTAGTGGCAACAAAGAAGAGCTTTACGTATCACTCACCATAGCACATGAGTTCATGTTTTTCCCCAAACTCCCTTCTCTGCTAACCTGCCTCAAGAGGAGACGAGGTCATGTGGGGTGATGGTTGAGCTCCCCCACCACTGCAGTCTTTGTTTCCCTTTTTCTTTCTCCTTTTCACTACCATTTATTGCCCCAACTCCATACTCTCAACATGTAGACTCTTTTTCCCTCCAAGATCTTTCTGCTGCAACATTTCATCAAACTTTTATTACCATATTATTTTGGCTCTAAGTCAGCTCGGAATTCTACACTAACACATGCAAACTTGAGGGACTGCTCAGGAAATAAAGGTCCTCCCCTTATTTTATCAGAACCCGTTATTTGGTTTTAGATTATTGCATTGAAACCCTACCCCTAGTCTTACTGGCATAATATAACAACAAGCATTTATCTCTCACAGTGCTTTGGGTTGATTAGGCTCAACCTGGTGGTGTCTCAGCTCTGTATGGTGTCAGCTGACCAGATAGTCATTAGGAGGCTGAAATGTTCAAGATGGTGTACTCACATAGCTGGCAATTGGTGTTGGCCCTCTGCTGGAAGCCAAATTGGAGCAACTCAATTCTCTTCCATGTGGCCTCTCCACTTGCTGGGCTTCTCACAGCGCAGCAACTGGGTTCCAGTGGGGAGCATTCCCAGCACTTGGAAGCAGAAGCTGCAGCTCTCTTTAGGAACAGGCTTGAAAGTTCTACAGTAAAAATGTCTACTACGTTCTACTGGTCAAAGCTAGAGCTAACCACATTAAGGGGATGAGGGGCAAAGAATTTGTGCTATCTTCTACCCACCATGTCCACCATTTTGAAAAAGGGTTGGCAACAGCATAATGATTTTTCTGTTACCTATTCAAAGTGTTTGACATATAAATGCCAGAATGAAGTTTCCTGACTTTGTCCAACCCTTTCAAAGAAATGAGCATATCAGTGGATTTACAGGAGTGGGAATACAAAGAATGGAAGATACTGGCTAGAAAGAGATGCTAATTTTTATATCTGCGTACAAGAACCCTCTTTTGCTTAATCTTAGATTACAAACTCCAAAACCATTAAGATCATATTGATCAGATAGTTCTTCCTTATCTCCTCCCCAGCTGTGGGGTATTGTTCATCCCTTCACCCTCCCTAGAGGAGATGGGATATGACAGTGGGAGATATGCCCCCCCATGTCTGCACTGCTCTTGGGCTCAGATTACCAGCATCACACCCCTTAGCACATCTCTGTGTCAAGACCCTGATGTGTTCCTCCTCTTTTCTTCTTTTTTTTTTTTTTTTTTGCAGATTAAGTTTATTATCATCTGAATGGTACGTTTGAAATCTGACAGGAAATCAAAAAGCAATGTATTTTATGTTGCCAGTAAAAAACAATTGTCAGATCCTAGCTAGCCACAAGAGCGGAGTCCAAACATTCTCCAGTAGATGTAATGAAAAAAAATAAAGAGGATTCTTTTTAATGGCCCCGTGTCAGCCTTCACTTAAGCAATAATACATTCTGCAATAACCTTGTAAACAGAGCTGAGGGAACTGGAGGAAAAGTCTACATTGTGACTCAAGTCATTCCTCTTGCTAATTAAAAGAATCTCATAAGTCTAGACATGTATTAACTTAAATTCCTCTAAAAGACAGAAAGTAATTTGGACAATAAAAATAATTAAACTTTCCAAATATGTAAGAGCAATTCTTAAGAGACTGGGAAAAACAAAAGCTTATTTTTTAGAAATAGAAATAATTTTCTGAAGTAGAACAGAGCCGGTTTTTAGGCAATCCTGAGAGGACTGAAATAGTTTCATCTGGACTCAAATTATGTGATTTCTGATGACCTTCCAAATATATTTTATTCAGTTAACTTGGGCATTATACATGTACAGATTTTAAAGGAGACACCCAACATGGGTTAAGCAGTCAAATTGTTCATGGTTTGCTTGATGTAAGCATTGGATTTTCAGGTAGTTGAATCTATTGATCTGTTCCTTTGTGATTTCTTCTGTTGCCTTTATGCTCAGAAAGTCCGTCCTTATTCCAAGATTGGTTCAATATTTGCCTATATCTTCTGCCAGTCCTTTTAGAGCTCCCTTTTTTACATCAATCCTTCAATTGCTAGAATTTATTCTAAAATTTATTCTAAAGCATTATACTGACTGTTTTTTACTTGTTCGGCTAACCAGCCCCTTGGACGCATCCTTCATGTGTGTTGGGGGTGGGCTGTGTCCCCACCTTATCTGTCTGCTCTTTCCCTCTTGCCCCGTGGTAGAAGCCAGAAACTTGATATTCAGCTGCCTTCACAAATAAGGCACAGGCGTGTGACCAAGACTCTACCCATCCATGTGGAATGTCAATTTAAAAAACAGTGATGAGCAGAGTAGGGATCTCCAAAAATCCATTCTGGGGAGGGTGGTTGCACAGAGCTCCAGACCTCAGAGTCAGTGACGGCAGAGGTTCTGGTGGTACCTGGCTATGGTGGTGAGATCTGGAGGTCAGTACTCCAAGGTGAAGGGTAGGGGGGTCTTCATTATAGCCGACCTGTGTTGTCATTTGGGCTGTTCTTGGTTGCATAGTCCCCAGAACTGATTCTTACCTTCTTAGAGAGTCTTGGGGCTGTTTACTATCTATTAATAATTTCCTTTTCTGCTTAAGCTAGCTAAAAATGGTTTTGCTGTCTGCAACCAAGAACACTGACTGATTCAAGTATGCTGTAAGGAGGAATAGAACTTCATTTTCTTCAGATACTTAAACAATTTCCCCTATATGAATTGTTAAATAATGATAATCATAGTCTGTTTTCTCCTAACTAATTTGAAATGCCATCTGCTATAGATTAAATGTTTGTGATCCCCTAAAATTCATGTATTGAAATCCAAATCCCCTGAGAGATGCTATCTGGAGATAGGCTCTTCACGAAGTGTTTAAGTCAGAAGTAGTAGAACTCTCATGAATAGGATTTGTGCCCTTATAAAATATACCCTTCAAAGTACCCTCCCCCATTCCATCATGTGAAGATACAGGGAAAAAACAACTCTCTGTGAATCACACAGTATGCTTTCACCAGATACCAAATCTGCTGGCATATTGATTTTATACTCCCCAGCCTCCAGAACAGTGAGAAATAAATGTTGGTTGTTTATGAGCTGCTTAGTCAATGATATCCTGTTGCAGCAGCCCAGTCCAAACAGACTAAGACACCATTTTACTTCCTTAAATATGTTGGGGTCAGTATCTGTGCTCTCGATTGTGTTTGACTGGTCAGCAGTCAGTTAAATTGTCTGGAAAAGGAAGGAAAGCAGACGACCACAAACCTTGATATAGACTATGACAGCATAGCTCTTCTTTCTGGTTCTACCTACAGATAATTGTGTTCTGGCCTTGACTGCTATTCATATCATTTAAAGTAATGTGATTTTTACATTCTGGGACGCCACTCTGAAATTTTTTTCTTCAACAAAACCAACTGTGGAGATGCCTAACCCTCTCCATACCTGTGTCAAACAAACATCCTGATGTCAGTCAGAGAATTCTGCTATTTAGCTGTTTGGTACTAGCAAATAAAAATTCAAATGATGCACAGAAATTTTCCATTTCATACAGCTTGTGTAGACAGCACTCTTTTTTTCCTCGTAGGAAGGGTAAAATGAAGCAAAAAGTATACTGAACCACAAGTCTATGGGCAATGTAGTTGGTATGAGGGACTCTTTGCTCCTTGCTGCCTCATTTTCTACTTCGATCAGGTGTTCTCACATACTCCCCTTCCACAGCCTCATGCTAGAGATGTAGAGGAAAGAGTCTTAATTTGGGTTTCCTAAGGACCAGGTTCAAATCCCATTCTACCACTAACTGGCTATGGGGTGTTAGCAGCATATTCTATAAATAGGACAACAATCACAGCAGGGTCTGAATGGGTATGTTAGTTTTCTAGGGCCGCCGTAACAAATCAGCACAATCTGGGTGTCTTGAAACAACCAAAATTTATTTTCTCACAGTTCTGGAAGTCAGAAATCTGAAATAAAGGTGTCAGCAGTGTTGGTTCTTTCTAGTGGTTCTAAGGGAGCATCTATTCATGTTTCTCCTAGCCTCCAGTGGTGGGCTACCATCCTTGGCATTCCTTGGCTCACAGACACACCCCTCCAATCTCTGCCTCGATTTCCACATCCTCTTCTTTGCTGTGTATCTCTGTCCTCTCCAGATCTTATAAGGATCTTAGATGTAGGACCTACCCTAAATCTGAGATGACCTCACTTTGAGATCTTTAATATAATTGAATCTGCCAAGACCCTGTTTTCAATTAAGGCTGTATTCTGAAGTTCTGGTTGGACCTGGTTGGTCAAGGGGGACACACTATTCAGTCCAGTGCAAGTAGTAAGTAAAGATCAAAGGCAAGCACCTGGCTGAGGTCAGTGCCTAATTCCTGCATTCTGATCTGGTTGCCTGGGAGCTAACACAAGTGATGGGTCAGAGCCAGAGGGATAAATGAGGGGAATAAGAAACCCAGCTCACCACAGAGAAATAAGACAGAGAAATAAGGATATTATTAGAAGGATTAATGAGAAGGTCAGGGATACTTGGAGAAGTATGAACATAACCAAAGGACCAAGGGAAGTTAGGCTGAAGAGACAGTTTGCCACCGCTGCTGATGTAGCTACCTACACTGACCTCCCATTTCTGTGAGGATTAATTCCAAGTGAACTGGATTGGATCCCAGCCTCTCCGAGTCCACAGGGGCCAAGTTGCTCATTCCTATGCAGTCCCTGAGCTGATAGCTTACAAGACGATCAGCTGATACCCATCTGCAGCTGGAGTCTAAAGTTATTTCTCAGGACAAATATGTGTTTTGTCTAGAAAAGTTCTGCTCTACCACCAGCTTCTGATCCATAAACCTCCTCTGTGCTTGCTCTAATCCCAGGTCCCTTCCACATCTCCTAGATTTTCAGTAGAGCTTCTCACTTGGACTAAACACCTGCTTATCTGTGAGGTTAGATACTCTAGCCAACATGTTCCACCACTGCCCAGGGTTCATTCCAGACTAGCTTTTGCTGCTAACATACCTTTGCCCTTTTCTGGATTTTCTCTGAAGGACCAATTCCTCCCTCCCTTTCTGTCCTTGGGCCATAGATGGACTTACCTTCTACTCTAGCTCTAGGGTGGGCATATCCCTTGGGGTTGGCCAAATATTTTCCTGACATAGTGATGAGTTAAGGCATGTCACCCAGTACAAGCCAATGAGACATAATTAGGCTACTGCTGGGACTTTCTGGAGAGGAGCAGACACTCTTCTCTGCTGATTATGAACCTAGGAAAAATGGGCCTGGAGCTGCTTGTAGCTATTTGCTGCCAAGAAGAGCCTGAGAGTAGAGCAAATATACAGGAAGGTATTGCTCAGAGATGGAAAGATCAGATTTAGCAACATCAATTGAATTTCTGGATCAAGACAAATGCTTTTGAACATTTCGATTTCATTAGGCAAGTAATTTTTTTTTTTTTGCTTAAAGTAATTGGACTTTGTTTTAAATTCTTGAAATGCAGACTCCTGATTACTCCTGAAAACTTGATGGATTCCCTCTACTTCAGAGTTAAAACCCTGCCAGTATCTGGCTTCTGGGGTTGCCAATGCCCAGAGTCTCCTGCAATTGTGCCTTTCCTTTGCACCTCACTCTCATGTTGGGCTGTCTCGATGGAGTGGGCACTCATTACTCTTGGCTACCCAGAATCTGCATACTTCACCTTTTCTATTCAAAAGGATTCCTCTCCCTGATTCCTGGCTGCTATAGCATGGACGGCTGGCCCATGGACACCTGGCCCATCCAGAAGGTGAATCAAAGATGTAGGGACAGTATTCATAGCAGAAATGGCAGTTTTGAAACCAGTGGCTACAATTCCAGTGGTAGCCTATCCAGAAAGTTTCTGAGCTGTGGTTATGGATGTGTTTCTACTAACCTAGGTTCTTGCCACTTTTTCCAACTGGCTTTCTAAATCTTCTGTCATTTCTATTAGAAATATAATATCTTTCTAATGACTCCCTTTTCTGCCCAGTTAACCAAACTGAGTTTCTGTTGTTTACAAACAAAAGCCCTGATGATACATTTGATATGCACGTCAGTGCACATGGAGTCCAACTTAGTTTCCATGGCCTGCTGGGCATTAAATTTTGCACGGAAATTGGAGGGGCTCAAGAAGAGACAAGCATGAGCAGTGGTGAACAGTGGTCTCCTCCTGAATCAAATGTTATTTGGAGTTGAACCCAGGAATACATACTTCTCACTGGAGGCCCACATCTAGGATGGCTCAGTGAGTCAAAGAGAAAGAACTCCTTAACAAGAAAGAACATAACATTAACTTCATTTTGCTCATTTGTTACTATAATACTGTGAACCAGTGAGATTTTATGAGACCTAAATCCCCCATTATTTGGTATATTGTATGGAGTAGTCACCATGTATATCTTGTTCACTGTTGAACAAGATCACTAGGTCCAACAGTGCCTAGAACCTGGTGGGTACTCTGTAGATATTTCTTGAATAAATTAATAAAATAACATTTTTAGGGTGCCTGTATGACTCTGTTGGTTAAGCATCTGCCTTCAACTCAGGTCATGATTCCAGGGTCCTGGGATTGAGTCCCTCCCTAAACTCCCTGCTCAGTAGGGAGTCTGCCTTTCCTTCTCCCTCTGCCCCTTCCACCTGTTTCCGCAAGCACTCTCTCTCTTAAATAAGTAAAATCTTCTTTAAAAAATATTTGTACATCCCTTAATTAGGCCACCATAGAAAATAACAATTACTATGACAAGATTCCTAGGCCCATCTAGTTTAGCCCCAGGATTATTCAAGTGTGATAGATCTCAGGGTCAGGAAATCTTCCAAGCAAAATTTCTAGTTTCAAGGAAGGGCATCAGAAAAGTCAGGCATTTTCATTGGTTTTTCTAGACAACAAAGATACAAGTGTTTATATTAGGACAAGTAACTCTAGGTTCTATAGCACATCTCCATGACTTCACAGAGGAACAATTATTTCTAGCTCATATAAAGTCCGATAGAGGTCAGACGACGCTATTGGGCAGAATGCCTTCAATAGTGACTCAGAGATATAATCTCCTATCAACTGGCTCCATCATCTTTGGAAACTTTTGCTTCTAACCATGTAACTAGGGAACCGAATAGCATAGAGAATGGTACAGTGTATTAATCGGGGTTCACCAGAAATAACAGAGCCAATAGGATATGTGTATATAGGAAAAATTTTTATTTTAAGGAATTGGCTCATCCAATTAGGGAGGCTGGCAATTCCAAACTTTGGAAGGTAGGTAGCCAGGCTGGAGGCCAATGAAGAGCCAAAGCTGCAGTTTAAGTCTGGATGCCAACTACTAGCAGAATTCCCTCTTGTTTGGAGAAGGTCAGTCTTTTGTTTAGTTTTACAACTTATTGGATGAGGCCCACCCACATTATGGAATGTAATCTATTTTACTCAGAGTCTACCCATTTAAATATTAATGTAACCCAGAAATACCCTCACAGAAACATCCACAATAACGTTTGACCATATATCTGGACACTATGGCCCAACCATCATGTACAGTATACTTTATTGTTAGACATGGAAGTAGGATATATCACCTTTGAGCACATTCCACTGGTCATTAATCATCATCAGGCTCCAATCCACCCACAAGGGAAGCCAGGGAATATTATTTTCCCAGGCGTCTAAAAAGAGGAAACAGGATTGGTGAACATCTAGCCACTCTCTGCTACAGTGTTTTTTTTAATATATAGAATCCTTGATCTGGGGAGAAATAATCCCCAAAGTGTTGGAACCAAGTGAGAAGGATGTCCAAGGAATTTCCAGAACACAGAAGGTGGCAAGGTATAGGATGTCCTGGGAATTCAAAGCAGAGGGCAAACCAAGGTCACACTGACCAAGTCTATTGCCTGGAATATTATTTTAAAAACTTAGTGGAATTAAAATAATTTTAAGCCTTGGCCAACAACCTATACTGAATATTTTTTTTTGGTAATATAGCTATGAAAATCACCAGAGTAAAAAAATGCATTACTATGTTTTAGAGCTACATTTCCCCCCCTCCCAATTCTTAGTATATGAGAAGTCCTTCAGGAGAACGAACTTTGATATAGTCATCTTTCCTCAGTATGGAAGCCAGCGTGATCAAGAGAGAGTAAAAAGCAATGGTTTGGGGAAAAACTGATTTCTCACCCTGGGGACTCAAAGAAAGAATATCATGGTCGATGGCACCTGCGTGACTCAGTCTGTTAAGCATCTGACTCTTGATCTCAGCTTAGGTCTTAATCTCAATGTTGTAAGCTTGAGCTCCACATTGGACTCCACACTAGGTGTGAAGTCTACTTAAAAAAGAGAATATTGTGGTCAGAAAATGTAAGATGGGTTATAAATGACCACTATTGCCTAGTGCTCGTTTAAAAGAAGGAAAATATAATGGAAAGAGCACATGTTTTATAATGAGACACACAGTTCAGAACCATGGTTCCACCACACCATGCATCAGGTAAGTATCTTAATATTTCTGAATTTTATTTATAATGTTTTATAAGTAGAGATTTAAAAATACATACCCACCAAAGGAACACATCACACATGGTAGGTCCCTGGAAATGCATGACATGTTTTAAAAAGCTTTTATTTATTTATTTATTTGTCAGAGAGAGGGGGAGAGAGAGAGAGTACAAGCAGGGAGCAGCAGGCAGAGGGAGAAGCAGTCTCCCTGCTGAGCAAGGAGCCTGATGAGGGGCTCATTCCAAGACCCTGGGACCATAGCCTGAGTGGAAGGCAGACACTTGACTGACTGAACTTCCCACAATCCCTGGAAAAGCATGACTTTTAATGAGCCAGGCAAACAGATCCCATCTCATCTCATCTTATCTTATCTTATCTTATCATCTTATCATCTATCTTATCTTACCTCATTTAACCATCACAACAACAGTATGCAACTGAGACTATTATTACTCACTGTTGTCCAGATGAGGAAAGTGTATTCAGGAAAGATTTAGTAACTTGCCTGAAGTCATAGAACTAACAAGTGGTATAGTCAGGATTTGAACCCAGGCAGTGTGATTCCAGAGCCTATGCTTTTGACTTCATAATACATATAAAGGATAACTTAGAGCATAGGTAGGCTGTAATGCTGGTTCAGAATACACAAATACATTATTGTTAGAACACAACAGGGAATCCAGGAATGAAATAAAGGCAGATTTAGGAGCTATGATAAAGACAGCATTTCAAATCAAAGAAAAAAGATAAACTGGTATTTCATAGAGTATGTTGGAATAATTGGCTACCAATTTATTAAATTAAAAATAAACTAAAAAGTGCTACAAATATATTGGAGAAAAATCAGTTATTGATTGAGATTAGTTTTCCTTATGATGAAATGAAACCAAGAATATCACTGTATCAGGAAAAACTGACAAATCTGCATGAAAATGGAAGAAAAATCTCTTTGGTAAATTAGAGTACAATGAATTCTTATAGGTCATGATATAAATAATCCAATAATCTGAAATCTTTCAGATGTGAGATAAACATAGATAGATAGATATTAAGATTCCCTATGAAACCAATAAGAAAAAGTCAAACAACCCAATAAAAATATGGTCAAATGATATATTCAGGAAATTCACTGAAGAAATACTAATGGTTAGTAACCATTTAAAAAGAGCAAATTCCTACTAATAGTAAAAGAAGAGTACTTAAAGTAGCAACAAGACTCCATTTGCCACCTGTTGCCTAACAAAAATATTAATAGGCACTTTTGTATGCTTGATGGCAGTGTCAACTGATAAAGACTTTTTGGAGCACAATTTCAGTATTTTTCAGAAATATATGTGTGTTTACTCTGTGGCCCCCAAAATTCTACTTTTAGAGATAAAATTTCCACTTTAGAAATAGTTGTGCCAGTGTGTAAAGATATGTATAGAAGGATATTTGTTGCTTTATTGTCTATAAATTAAAAAAAAATAGATGAAATGTAAGTGCTTACCCATTGGAGAATGGTTAAATAAATGAGGGCATAAATAGACTATCACTATTACTCAGCCTTGGGAAGAATGAGGTAAAATTTTACGTGCTGGTCTGGAAAGTGTCCACCACATATTCTTAAGTAAAAACCAAAACTATTGCAGAACAACTTGAAAGAGTCCCAATGGCTACACTAAGGGAGTAAAAATTGAGAATGAGAAAAAGGAATATTTTTATATAGATATGTATCTTTTTTTTAGAGAATGTGTTTGGAAAATATAAAAATATTAACAGGAAAGATTCAAATATGATTTTTGAGCAGTGGTTATTTCTGGAGAGATGGACTAAGGAAGAAGGGATAATGGAGCTTGAGAGTATGCTTTTAATTTTATGTTCTTTATTTGAAATCAGTGCAGGAAGTATATGTGAATTTCACAGTAAAAGTCAGAGAAAAAACAAAATGGAAAAGAAATACACACAAAATATCATCCTAAGGTCAGTAGGTTTTACGGTTTTCTCTTTAATGTCTGGATCTACAAATAGAAAGAATGGCAGAGAGTATTTAGAAGCAGAACGAGCTCCAACAGACCAAGCTGGATGACATTGATTCTAAGGTATTCAAGGAATGGGAAGATGAGGCCACAAAGCCATAAACTATTATTGTTTAGTTCTTAAGAAGAATAAAAGAAGCTCTTGGAAAATGAGAACAAATCATTCTTCTCAAAAAAAAAATTTTTTTTTAAATGATGACCTTGGGTTTACAGGCTGGACATTTCAAACTCTGCTTATATCACTGCAAAGATAGTAGAGAAGAACCTTAAGCAAGTAGAAATACAACTGCTGGGATAAACAGGAAGTTCTGAGGGGAGCAGAGGGAGGGACGTCAGCATGAAATGGCCCCTTAGACTTTCCGGTCACACTCCCATGGGCGGAACCACTGGCCCTTGGAAGGTACCTACGTGCAGGGCAAACACACCAGTCACACAATCAGGTGAGCTGAGTTACATCAGCTGTGCCACTTTTGAGCTCCAGGATTATGGCCAGAACTCAGCCAGAGAAACCCGGCTCACTGGTGTAATCCAGGAGTATTGGCCCTCTAAACTGTATCTTCCAGCTAGATCCAGATTATACAGAAGCGGATAACAGTCCGCAGATAGACTGCAGATAGTCCGCAGTCATGTATCAACTATATTTTCCGTCTCCTCTTTTCTCCTGGGACCCCACCTAAAACTTAATGTCTAGTGAAAAAGGGGCCCTTCTGCAGGTACTCCCAGGATGAGATAGGTTGGATCTGAGGGAGTCACTGACCAATTTTCAGTGATGCTTGGGTGGTCAGTCTAATGTCCACTTGTACAGCCATTGGCTGACTCAGCTTCATAAGGGCCTCACACCCTGAGACTGGGGAAGTTGGCTCCCGTAAAAATCAGGATAGTGTTAGGAAAAGGGGGAGATGTCAGAGGAAAATTAGATGTCTACTGTAACAGTCGCATAGCACAAATCACCAAAAACACCTGAATCTTCGTTTTCTCATTTGTATAATCCATGTGAAACCCCGTCTCATGAAGCTATCGAGAAGATTCAAGTTATATAAATGAAAATGCTTGTAATTCAGAAAGCACTATTCAAATATGAGATATTAATATAACTGTTGACCTTTAATAATAGGAAGAAAAAAACTAAATGAGCAAGGTAAAAAGGAAAGAAAGAGAGAGAGAGAAAGAAAGAAAAAGAAAGAAAAGAGTAAGAAAGAGGAAATGTCATATACAGGGGAAATTAATATGGCAGTGGAAAAAATGAAGGAGTAACATGACAGTTTGTTGAAGAATTACTCCTGACGTTTGCACAGGAGAGAAATATCTGTCTGGAGCTGGGAGCCAGGAAAGGCTCAGCATTCTGAGATGAAGGGGAGCGTTCATGCTTGGCAGCCAGGGACTGGGGACGGCAGTCGCAAACAGCAGTGAGAACCCAAAATGAGCTCCAAAGACAGATGTTAACATTCTTTTGTAGACAAGAAAAATGCTGAACTCTTCTCAAAATGTAAATAAAGGCTTACTCGGCCTGCCTCTGTTCCCTGGCTCCCTGAGTGGCCTTGAGTCGGCACTACACACATTTGGAAAGATAAAGGCATTAAGGTTTGCTTTATGAAAAGCAAACATTTGTCCAACATTTAACTTGTTAAGGGCTACCTGCGCAGGGTCATTAGATAATGCTTATTTCTCTGGAGGGAATAGGACTTTTCACTCCCGTGATAGAGCGACATCTCGGTAGAATAGCAGCTTTGAAGGCCAACATCTGGTTTAAATGTCACCTCTGCCAAAACAAGACCGCTGTGCCCCATTATCTTACCTCCAGAATGGGGGTAACACAAATACTTGCTTTATAGGTATGCTGTGAGGATTTAGTGCATTAACACATGGAGACCAAAGTGCATGCAACAAATATTGGCCAAGATTATTATTATCGTAACTAATCAACAACATTATATCAATCAAGGAGATTGCTCATCAAAGCAGATGTGAAACCAGGATCATCACAAGGAGAGCAAACATTTCCTTTTGGTTGCATGAAATGCCCCCCAAGATTAACAAAAGGAAGGCGAGAAAAATGAGAACTTGTTAAGATCCACAAGGGCCAGGATTTTATGTTTTGTTTATCACTGTGTTCCTACCACATTGAACAGTGACGGGTACATATTAAGTGCTCAACATGTCATATGTCATGCAGTCCCACATGTTTTGCTTTAATTAGTCCTTATCATACTGAAGGGTAGATGTTATCTCCATGTTTACGCATAGCCCAAATAAAACAAGGCCACCTTAAAAGAAGCACAAATCCCACCTGATGGCATGAAGGTAACATGAACCCTCAGAAAAGCTGGAGTGGGGTGGGAGCAAGATGTGGAAGTTCATGATGGTGAGAGAGCAACATCATTGCACAGCTGTAAACCCTCCTTCCCAAACTCAAAATCTCACTCACCAAAGAGGGGTCCACAACCTCTCTCTTCTTTTCCCTCTCCACCTCCTTCTCAGCCACCTGACATTCCCTGGTCCACTCTCCTCTCCACTCTCAAGTCTTTTCTCCCTGTGGAAGAACATTTTCAAATTTTTCAAAAAAACTTCTTTTTCCTTATACAGTATGCTAAATTAGTGGTCAAGGGAAGCAATCACAAAACCTCAAATTTTTGTGTTCACTTTGGTTTGCATACAAGTCCTGCTGTGGTCTTCCCCAAAAACATTGACCCTTTATTCCTATTTGCCTTGGTCTTACTTGCTTCTCTACATGGGTTCTGACACTAAAGGAAACATTTCCCTTAGGTTCCACAGACCTTCTTCTTGACACTTGTCCTTATTTTTTTCTCCCCTGAGTCAATTCTCATCACCATCGTGACTCTATCATCTGCCCTAAAGTCACCAAATTCTTGAAGGTTCATCCCACATCTTCCTAAAAAGGAGAGATCATCAGAAAATGGTGCCTCCCTCCCCTGCTTCGCTCATCTGGAAACTTTTTACTGTAGTGTGATTCATTCTTCAATATCTCTTCAGAACCATGTAGAATAGGTTCATAACTTTATCTATTAAAAACTGAACTAATCAATGATTCCTAGCATAGAAGTTATTAAAAGACATAGCCTGTAAAGACAAATGTGGTAAAGTTTTCTTATAACAAAGAAATTGCCTCTCCGCTTGCTGTAGTGGGACAAGGCTTACTTTCACCTACTGTCTCAATTAATATTTACTCCTAGACAAAATATTACCAACACTTATTGTGAAATGGGTAATGGAATGAATTGCCATGTTTTTCCATAGGTAAAGGAATTTCTTCACATTTCACATGCTTTGCTGCCTGGGTCTTCAAGTTACTCACTTGTTCTGTGATTTGGACATCACCCCAGTAAGAATTCTCTACTTGTAAATTACTTTGAGCTACGGCAAAAGACAGTGCTGAACTCAGAGGTTTCCCATCGCTGTGAATTTCCTGATGTTAAATCAGTGACGTTTGTAACTAAGCTGAGTTCCACTTTTCATTCTTCTGCCTGAATTCTCTGTTATGAGTAAGGAGTGACATTGGTTAGAGATATTCTCACCTTCTTTGTATTTATTAGGATTTATTCAGTGTATGAATTGCCAATGTTGATTCCAGGCTTCTCCGCATTCATTACTTACGTGGACTTTTTCCCCCTTTGTGAATTCTGTGGTTTTGTTAGATGTTTACACAGTGCCTGAAGGACTTCTTACAATCATGAGATTTGTAGGCTTTTCTCAAGTATGCATTGTCTCACTCTATGCGGCTGGCATCATGTTTGAAGACCTTGCCTTCCAAAGTCATTCTACTCATTGGTTTCATCTTCGTTATTAATTCTGTGGTGCCTAGTAAGGTGTGAGCATTTGGTAAAAGCCTTTCTATGCCATTACATTCGCAGGCATCAATCACAATATAAGTGCCCCAGTAGAGAGTAAACACTGAACAGTGGCTAAAAAACCTTTCATATTTATCATATCTAGAGCATTTTCCCCCCAATATATATATTTTTTGATACTGATTAAGGTGCCATCCGCGGCTAAAGACCTCCCTCCCTATGTCATGTTCACACTTTTTTATTCCAGCATGAATTCTGCGATGTTGATAAAGCTGTGAACACTGATGAAGGCCAGCACCCCTTCCTGACTCTCCTAGAACTTTCCCACAGAACGAAATTACTGCTCTCGAGCAAAATAATTCAATCCTTTTCAAATTCACAGCATTTTCAGATTATCATTCTTACATAGGTAATGTTAACCTTCATTGTAAATGTGTTTCTTTTGGAACTGTGATCATGTGGATGGTAGTTATGGATTCTCCCTGTGGGAGAAAGGTGTTGGACAGAAAGAACTAACTTCAGGTGAAAGCTTTCCCTAAATTTGTTATCTTTGTGCTCTTTTCACAGAAGGACTTCTGTTATGGTTACCTCTGCCTTCGAACTGATCACCTTCTTCCCAGTTTTTGGCTAAGCAAAACTATCTTAAGGAAATAGTTTATAAGATTTTCCGTCACTAATCCCTACATAATTCTTGATACAAACCCAACATTGGAGTTCACCTCTTTGTCATACAGATCGCTTCCCTCTCTATAGATGGCTGGCTCTGTGGAATGTGTTTCTGATGGGACACATGATGAGAACTGAAAACTCACAGCCACTGTGACAGGTAGAATAATGGCTCCCCAAAGACACCTATGTCCTAAATCCTGGCACCTGCGAAGATGTCACCTCACACAATAAACAGGCTTTTGTAGAGGTGATTAAGTTAAGGACCTTGCAATGGAGAGATTATCCTAAGTTATTTGAGGATAATTACGTTGGGCCCAACGTAATCAGAAAGTACTTAAAAGTGGAAGAGAGAAGCAGAAATGGAAAGACAAGGAGGGAGTTGGGATCAAAGAAGGAAGGTCCAAGTGATGTGTTGTAAGGACTGTGCCTGCTTTTGCTGGCTTTAAAGATGGAGGAAAGGGGCCATGAGCCTCCAGAGCCTGGAAAAGACAAATATTCTCCCCTAGAGTCTCCAGAAAAAAAACCATAGCCCTACTGACAGTTGCTGTTAAGTCCAATGAGACTCGCCTTACTCTTAACCTACAGAACTGTAAGGTAATAAATTTGTGTTGTTTTAGGGCACTAAGTTGGCAGTAACTGTTATGGCAACAACAGAATACTAGTACAGCAATGGTGATCACCAGCCCTGCAGCCATGATGGCCTATGGGGAAGACCATCTTTGCATCATCGTCTGTGGCAAACCTGGGGGCATGCCTCTCTGATGTCCCTTCAGGACAGAGCCTACTGTGATATGTGACACATGTAACAGCTGACAGCCTTAAAGTGCTGTGCCTACAGGACCCATCACAATGTTTACAGCAAGGACATCTCCTCCCTGGGCTACTCCCAGCTGATGACTAAGCATGGTGTGCGTCCCAGAGCTTGGCCATTCCTCCTCAGCAGCCTGGCCAAGACTCCCACAGAGCTGCACTGCCAACTGAAACTCTTATTCAATCCGTCTTTCTTCACAGATGTCAAATTTCCCTCCTGCTTGTCCTGCTTCCTCTCCCTTTTATCCTGCAGATATCCACCAACACCCCCAGCAAATCTCAGTATTTCTAACTCCACCTTGGTGTCTGCTTCACAGAAGATCCAAAGCAACACATCTTCCAAGACTTTTACCCATGAAAAAGTCTCCCATTTGCTCCTTTCTAATCACCACGGTCTCCCTTCACATCTTTCTTAAATAACTGCCCCCCCCCTTTGTTGGTTTCTTTAATTTTCCTCTCTACTTCTCACGCTGATGGAACCCATCCAGAGCTCTGATTAAGCAGGCAAAGATCCTTGCTCATTTCAAGTGTGATGTAATGTGGAATACGTGTGTGTATGTGTGTGTGTGTGCACGCGTGTAGAAGAGTCTTAGTATTAATAATCTAATATCCTTCCTTCTTGCCCTGTCACATGAAGATAAGGGATCCAAGGCTTAGAATGTTTGAATAATTTGACCAAGTTCACATCCTGAGAATATGATAAAATCACTTTCAATTCCCAATTTTGCTGACTGCAAACCCATATTATTTCAAATAGTGTATATTCTCTGTGTGCAGATGTATTTGTGAAGACTCCCATAGGTGTTTACTCTAGGATTCAAATGCATCTGGAAGAGTAGGGGAAGAATCACATCAAGACCCCTTTTCTTGAGGAACAAGAATCTTCATAGGAAAACACCCATCCCAGGCTAGAATTCAGTGTGCAGATGTGTCCAAGTTCAGCAGGATTACCATGGGGAATGGGCTAGAGCCCAGTGTGGGATTCCATACTCACTTCTACAGTCTGCCTTCTGATGACCCAGACACTGGGGACTCACACCTGGGTCCTAGAAGAAGAAATTATAGTAACAAGCTGGTTCTCAATACATGAATAGAACTAAAAACACTCAGAGTTAGAATAACCAGCTTTTAAAAAAAGAAGTTTCCTTTAAAAAAAAAAAAAAGGATTTATTTATTTATTTTAGAGAGAGGAGGGGAGCAAACTAGCATGGTTTGGGGGGTGGGCAGAGGGAGAAGGAAAGAGACTCAAGAAAATTCCGTGCTGAGCACAGCCTGACATAGGCCTCAGTCTCATGACCCATGAGATCATGGCCTGAGCCAAAACCAAGAGTCAGATGCTTAAGCAACTGTGTCACCCAGGTGCCACAATGTATCCAGTTTTAATAAAGCAAAGAGGAAAGACATCCAGAGCACAGACACAGGGTGAAAAATGTTCATCACAAATAAAGTCCCCTGTGCAGCCAGAAACAAGAGTGGGCTGAGATGGTCTGGGTAGTCAATTCCTTTAAGGGAGGCAAATTGCCAATAACACAGGAGCCAGAGGAGGCCAAGGGGATAGCAAGGTAAATATTCAAGGGAGCAGCTGCTCACCACGCCTGTGATGCTAATAACACCAGTGTCAGGCTCTAGAATGTTCAGTGCCCTGTAAAATGTTTTCTGTGCTCTTCAGGCAATAAGAATCACTCCATATCAGGCAATAAGAATCACTCCAGATACGAAGTGATTCTTATTTTGAGACACTTGGAGTTTTGGTTTTGTTTTTGTCTTTTTTTGTTTTTTATTTATTTGAGTATAGTTGACATACAATGTTCCACTAGTTCCAGATGTACAACATAGTGATTTGACAAGTTTATGCACTAGGCTGTGCTCACCACCAATATAGCGACCATCTGTCACCATACAGCACTCTTGCCATCCCTTTGACTATATTCCTTATGCTGTGCCTTTTATCCCCATGACGTATTCACTCCATGCCTGGAAGCCTGTATCTCCCACTCCCCTTCACCCATTTTGCCCATCCCAATCCTCCTCCACTCTGGCAACCATCAGTTTCTTAATTGAACCCCCAGTTTAGCACAGTGCTTGGCCTGTGAAGGTGTTTAATAAATGAAAGCTAGTCTATTTAAAATAAAAGTGGCACATGTGCACTCTAGACAGCTTGGAAACTAAAGGAGAGACCACCGTCACCCTCAAGGTCCTCCACTAAAGAGAATTATAAAACTGTTCCTCTTGGTTCTAAAACCTGTGCACATGCTTTTCTTGTTTCACAATTCTACACTGGTTGGTCAGAACAGACAATGCCTTTGAAGATCTTTTGAGTGAGCCAGTAAATCATTGCTGGTGGCTATATTTTGCCTCCATTCCCAGTGTCAATGTTGATCTCACTTTTCTTGTCTTATCACTACCTCTAATTCAGTGGACTCCAAAGTACGTACATGAGACATTCGTTGATGGCTAGGAGGTTCTATTTCTCTTTTTCATCTTATCTTTTTAAAATTCCTCCATAGTTAGTTTCTTTAAAAAAAAAAAAAAAACCTAGAGTGAGGAGTGCATGCTGAAACATTTTGGACTGACGGAAGATAGAAACATTTGGATATCAAATTTTTGTCCCTCGTAGTTCAAGCTTTCCAGATCATTTAAGGTTATTCATTTTTTCAATCTTTTACTCCTCAGATATTCACTAAGAGCTGACTATGAGCTACACCTGTTCCAGCTGTGGGAATGCAACATTAAGATGGAAATTTTCCTTGTCATCATAGAACTTACTGGGAGATACAGACACATATTTTGTATATCTTTATATAGATACAGTACTTAATGCTATATATTAACTATATATAGTTATAGTTATAGTTCTATAACTGTAGTTATAGTGCTATATAACAGGAACAAGGTCTCAAGTAGGTCATGGGCCTCAAGATGCTGGAAGGTGCTATTTTAGATGAGGTGGTCAGGGAAGAGCCCTCTCAGAAGGTGGCATTCAAGTACAAGTTTAAAATAAATTCAGGGCAGGAGCCAAGCAAGTACAGGGTGGACTGCTGTAACAAAAACAGCCCACAACATAGCTGCCCAAATGAGACAGATATTTATTACTCTCTCACCTAACAGACTAAATATAAGTTACCCAAAGCTGATATGGTAGGGACTGGGAATCTTTCTCTGACTTATGTGTCATCCCCTAGAGCAGGGCTCAGCACTTGCTGGTCACTGTCCCATAATGGCTTTTTTGTCATGACTCCATCACACTCACCATCCCACCCTCTGGTCCTTCCTCTTCACTGCTCCCTAGTCTATAAGCCCCAGGGCAAAAGTGATGAGGCCAAGCTTTGGGGTTGGCCTTGGGCAAAAAACTTCCTGTTCTTCTTCCTCTGACCCTCGTTCCTCGGGGTCAGAGGAGGAGGGACCACAGCCTGAAGTGATCTCTGAGCTAGAGAGCCTATGAGCAATCTGCTTCCTGAAATGTGGAAACCCCAGCAAGACCAGTCAGGGAGGAGCACTGTAGCCAGCAGGGGAGGAGGGTCTGAAGGGGGCCGTGGTGAGGCCTCCCTAAAACACCACCTCCAGGGCAGGTGGGGTCCCATACAGATCTCTCAGCTTCACACAGAGGAACTCAGAGGTGAGCCTCACTGTCGGATGCCACCAAAACTGCCACGTGGGGGTGGCCCAAGTCCTACTAGAAGAATGTGGATCTGTGTTGTATCGAGATTTCACAAAGAGAGAAAGACAAAATGAACCTCTTCTTTCCATCCCCCGTGTTTGTGAAGTTGGTCAAGAATGAAGTAATTCGCATAACATCACGATTTGTGACCATGAGATCTGGCATAATCACACTTCATTGCCAGGGCTGTGTTTAAAATCACAGATAAAATAAAGAGCAGGAGGCTTGAAATATTACACATAGATTATTTTAAGTGGCAGTGGTGCCTCTTCCAACGTTTTAGAAGATAGGACCATCTTCCATCTCCTAGCCTGTGTTATATCAAGACTCCCCAGCCTACCCCCACCACTACGGTAAATTAGGAAGGATACATAACCAGACCCTAAGAAAGAAGCCATGATATGGGATGTAAATCTAAAAGCATTGAGGGGTGCCTGGGTAGCTCAGTGGGTTAAGTCTCTGCCTTCAGCTTAGGTCATGATCTCAGGGTCCTGGGTTTGAGCTCCACATCTCAGGTAACCTGCTTTTCCCTCTCTCTGCCTGCCTCTCTGCCAACTTGTGCTCTCTCTCCCAAACTGTCAAATAAATAAATAAAATCCTTAAAAAAATTAAAATTAAAAAAATAAAAGCATCCCCATTAAAACAAAAGTTTAGTGAGAAAAAAAAAGCATCAAGATTATTTCTCTGTGCTAATCACAACAACACAAAAGTTTGCATGAAAAGAATCAGCAGGAATGTGTTCATCGTAGTAACCCATATAGGAAAAAGGAGTGGGGTGTGTGTTGCCCTGATCCCTTACTAAAAGTCAGAGTGTAAGTGAGCAAAACTGGCTCCAGACATTGAAACACTGTCGGGCCCCCTCTGCCTTCCCCCCAGTCCCTCCAAATGCCCAACCACAGCCTTGTTGTTCCATTTCCAGAACCAAGCCTCAGGGAAAACCCTGAATGTGGTTTGTTCCAAGGAGAATGAGACTGATAAGAGCCTCGTGTGGTCCTAATCCTGAGCATCTGTTTTTTAATAAGAATGAAAGATGGAATCTGGTTCTGGGAAAGGGAGAGCATGCGAAAGCCAAGAGAGAGAGGCTTTCTTACCACACACCAGGATGGATGGCAGCCTCCTCAGCCCTAGAGCTCAGGGAAGCCTGGAGAAAAGATCCTATCTCAAGAGACCAATAAAAGGAGAGAGTTTCGTTAAAAGGCTGTATGGTACCAAGGTGAGAATGCTTGTTATAGCCACTCTGGAAAACAGTCTGGCAATTTTTTAAAAAGTTAAATACTCGCTTACTACCATAAGACTCCGCAATACCATTCCTGGGAATTTGCCCTAGAGAAATTAAAACTTAGGTTTATATAAAAAATCTGTCCGTGTGGGACACCTGGGTGGCTCAGTCGGTTATGCATCTGACTTTGGCTCAGGTCCTGATCTCAGGATCCTGGGATCCTGCCCTTGTCAGGCTCCCCGCTCAACATGGAGGCAGCTTGTCCCTCTGCCCTTCCCCCTCTCGTGCTCTCTCTCTTCCTCTCTCTCTCAAACTCTTTCAAATGGATAAATAAATTCTTAAAAAATAAACAACAACAACAAAAACCAGTCCCTCAGAGTTCATGGCAGCTTTGCTCATAACCACCCCAAACTGGAAACAACCTAAATTGTCTTCTCTAAGGGAATGGATAAATGCCTTATGATACAACCACACAGAGGAGTACTGCTCAGAGATTTAAAAACAAACAAACAAACAAAAATCAGCTACTGATACACGCACTTGAATGGACCACAAATGCCTGATACTGAGTGACAGAAACCAGTCTCAAAAGGTTTACACTGTATGATTCCATTTACATAACATTATCAAGAAGACAAGAGGAAAGTGATGGAGAACATACCCATTGTTGCAGGGGTGGGGGTAGGGGAGGGTGCACCGAAAAAGGCCACACGAGGGAGGTGTTTCTGTGATGTTGGAACAATTCTGTCACTTGATTGAGGTAGTGAGTGTATGACTCTATGTATATGTCCTAAAATTCATAGAAGTCTATATACACACCCCCCAAAAGTCAGTTGTACTAGATGATGATTTAAGACGTTTTTTAAAAAATCATTAATACATCTAAAGAAGAAGTGCCTGATACGACTTATGAAGACCTGGGCACCACTTCTTCGCAGGTCCGACAAGCATTCACCCATTAATTCACCCATGAGTCAGCCCCCCAGCGCCGCATTCATGTCAGGCAGCCTTACAGATGCCCAGAAGGTTGAGTTTCTGCTCAGAGCGAACTCGTCCAGCAGAGGAAACCAAGGCTTATGTGCATGATTTTAATGCGGTTTGATAGAGACTCATACAATGGCAGGATGGAGGCACATAGAAGGGGACCCCAAGTCACACCAGGAAGGGCAAATATGGCTTTGCTCTCAGAGCCTCTCTTTGCTCATTTAGAAGCTTGGAAGAAATAGTTCTTCCAGCCTCCTCTGCTCTAGAGGCTTGTTTGGGGAACAAAGTTCATAAGAAGGTGTATGACCCGTAGATCATGGTCATATGAGAGTCTTAAGATCTTTCAGATTCAGAGGAAGCTCTTTGCACTCTCAGAACAAATAGGCAGATTAAAGAGCGATGGTTTTATAGGTAATGTCACGGGCGCGGGGGCTGGGGAGATGGAAGAGAAAACAGGAAGTCTCTGCATCTTCCCAGGCTGTTTTGAAAAATGTTTTTATAAATTTTCTTTAAATTGTTTTCGATGGAAACTGAATTTTACTTTTATTCAGGCTTTTCCCTGCTGTGCTAACAATTGGATTTCTACAACATTGGCTGGAAACGAAAATAAAACAGACCTATTGTAGAAGTTGTAAACCAAAATCAGGCGTGATGTTTTTTTCTACTAGTCACCCTAAAAGATCTTTCGAACTTTCATTTCTGTTTTCCTATAGAAAACAGATCTATAACCAATGGGTAAAAGATGAAGGTAGGCATTATTTTTGCTCATTAATAAAAAAATTTTCTAAAGATTATCCTTTACTTACTATACTTACTTACTATACTATATATCCTATACTTACTATATGCCAGGCATGGTGCCAAGCATTTTATAGGCATGATCACTTTGGTTCTTAAACTATGGTTTATGTTTAGATTATAGCAAGTTTGTGAACTTCCTGAAACTGTGTGCCCAGTTTCGTGTCTTGAGTGCACATTTTTCCTTAGGTGGAGATTTATAATATCTAGTTCCTGAGGGTGATTCAACACCCAAAGGAGGCCAAGAACAGCCTCAGCAGAACATGTTTCTGTTCTGTTGTAGCCTCGGCAGAGTTACCCAGCTTCTCTGGGAAATGGGGACCATAGAAGCTCCTGCCTCACCGGGTCTATGTGAGCCAGGGTGTATAAAGCTCTTGAAACAGAAGTCAATGGCATTAGCTACTATTATTCCTTTCATTGTTCCTGCTGTTAGTTATGGCTTGGAAAGAGCACTTCCTTCAAGAGACTTAAGTTCTGAAAACAGTGACATCACAAGTAAAATAAGGGAGACTTATAGTCTTGTGGTCTGAAATCCCACAATTCCAGACTCCTACTAAATTTTCTTCCGTCTGGAAGAATGATTAAATGACATTAAAGGACATCAGCCCTCCCATCTCTTCACCCTTTAACCTAACAAACATTTAGTGAATGCTTACAACGTGCTAGACATTGTAGGAACAGCTGGAGACAGGACCACAGCAAACGCGGCTGACAGGGCCCTGCCCTCCAGAAGCCCCTAGCCTACTGTGGAGATGTCGCCACAGACTAAGCTCTGAGACTGGGAGCTTAGCTGCTGTAATTATTCTGTGACACGTTAGTAGCTTCCTAAGATAACTGACTTTCAAATTCAAGCTTTTATTATTGATAGACATAGACGTTGTATTTTTTAATCCTTAAATCTGACATTTCTCCTTTAATTTATTGGGCCATGAAGGGGGCAGAGCTCAAGAGTTCTCTTCTGACCCTACTTTCCGCAGTAATTAGGCCAGATCAGCATTATGGTGCTTCAACATTTCAAGGTACTTGTGCTTCCAATTGCTTTTACTTTGAGTCCAGCTAATGGATTTGGTAGCTGTTACAATCCCAAAATAGCAAGTGGACACGTGGGTGGACCAGCTGCCAGCCGGGCACAACCCTCTAAAAGGTTCCCGTAAGAGCAATGTTGCTGGCTC
The DNA here is from genome assembly GCF_009829155.1 of Mustela erminea. Classification (NCBI taxonomy): domain Eukaryota; kingdom Metazoa; phylum Chordata; class Mammalia; order Carnivora; family Mustelidae; genus Mustela; species Mustela erminea. The sequence continues at coordinate 118,480,905 of NC_045615.1, read as the reverse complement.
CGCACACCTCAGAGGCATGTGAACCCCACGTTTTTAGTGACCTGACAGTGTGCAGCAACCTTGTCCTGGTGCAGTTGGAACACATCACTGAATGACGATGATAGTGAATAGGACATTTGGCTGGCAGAGCTGGGACGCAGACCTGCGCCATGCCCAGAGGGGCACATCTAGCTCTTTACATCCACTGATATTCCTGGGGAATTTTTGTCTTTTAACTTAGGAAGGAGAATGAGGCTTGGATGGGGGAGCACCACAGGAGAGCAGGGGGATGTAGAGCCACAGTGTGCCTTTGGATGGAATAAAGTACCTAAAGGGAGCACGTGCTCAGTGGGTGGTGCTTTTATCACTCACACACGTCTCCAGAGTTCCTACAGAGCTTTCAAACAAATGTCTCATCCTGTGTGGTCCCCACTCGACTCTGTGAGGTTCATATTATGATGGGTGCTTTATGGATGAGAAATTGGAAATTCTGAGGGATGAAGGTCGGGGTGGAACCCGGCGGAGGCCAGACGGTAGAGATGGCACAGTAAAGACATACACAAGATCCTCATGTGTTCACCTCACAGCAGGTGCCTTTCGGTGTCCGGTTCTGAGAGGTCCTCAGAGCGCTTGAGGAGGAGTGAGGACTCTTGTCTTCCTGCTGACTCTCAGGTTACCACAGCCTGCGCCCACAAGTGTCTCCCCGAGTGTCTGCCAAGTGCTAAGGAATCCCATTCTGAGATTCATGCCCTTGAGTCTTAAAGCCTCCCAAGCCCCTGGGCAACTCTGCAGAGAGGCAGGTGGGAGTGGGAGTCAGCCAGATGCCGGTCTCTGTCCGTCAGACGTGGCTGTCCTTAGAGTGGAATGGATGCTGCGGCCCTGAAGCGAAATGAGTATAGATGTTGACACCAATCCTCCCTGGGTCTGGGTCCTAATGCTGCCTTTACAGCCTCTCAGAGACGTATCTTCCTCATCTTCCAAAGGAAACAATAATAACACAGACTTATAATTTCATAAGGTTTTATGGAATGACGCTGGGCGCTTATGCTGAAGAATTACCGTAGCGATGGGCAGGTCAGACACGGTCCCTGTCTTCGTGAAGCTTCAGGCTAGTGGGGCAAGAGTAAGTGCTGTGGAAGTGCAGAATACATGAAGGAAGAGACCTGGGAGACATCTGAACATCCAACGGGGGCTCTTGTTCTAGTCTGGGTCCAAGCGGAGAGTTGGCGGGAAGCCTGCTCCTTCTCAGTGGGCGGGGCCTGTGCCGCCCACTCTGGGGGTCAGGGAAGAGAGTGGGCCGCAAAGACGGCGCGGGAGGGAGGAGAAAGCGTGTCTGGCCCACACAAATTGGGGAAGGGGATGAGGAAAAGTGTAAGATGAAGCCATGAAGGGAGGCAGGCGCCATTTGTTCAGGGCTTTACTGGGTTGGAGAGTTTCAGGTAGGCAGTGACATCCTGGTCTGTCCACTCAAGTGACTGCATGAAGAGGGATCGGAGAAGTCAAAGGGAGGGTGGGAAGATCAGTTATAGGAGCTACAACAATTCTCCATGTGAGAGATGAGGATCCCATGGACTAGGGTATAGCAGAGATGGAGAGATGAGGACAAGGGGAAAATTGGGGCAGAAATTAATCTTCAACCTGAGAACAAGACAATTTGGTTAAGTCCCAGTGAGTGGGATCCGTGGGGAGGGCTGTGGCAGTGAAGGGGAAAAGGCAGAGTGATGAGGGCTGTAAACTGGAGAAGACTGCTTAAAGATGGGGTAACGTTGGACCCTCAAGAATGCTCTGAAGTTTGTGAAGTGAAAGCCACCATGATGTATCCTGCATACAGGTGTAAGGTGGTGGGAGACAACCTCAGAAACTAAGATGCACAGACTTTAATTCACAGTGTTTTAGTTAGGATTAAGCTGCAAGAGGCAGAAAACCCCAAATAACACTGGCTTAATAAAGTAAATTTATTTTACTTTCTCACATAAATGAAGTGTAAAGGTAAGTAATCCAGGGCTAACTGGTGTATAAATATTAAGACCATCAAGGATCCAGATTCCTTTTAATAACTTGTTCTGCTATACTGAACCACCCACTTCCTCAGAATACAAGATGGCAGCTCCAGCTCCGGGGATCACATCTTCATCCTAGCCAGAGGAAAGATGAAGAAGAAAGAAAAGGGTACGCGTGCTCTCTGTAAAGATAGGTCTCAGGAGCTGCACATTTGTGTCTGCCTACATCCCATTGGACAGAACTTGTCATGGAGCCATGTCTAGCTGAAGAGGAGACTGGAAAACACTGCATTAATTCTAAGCAGCCATGTACCCAATTAAAAATTGGGGATCCAATTACCATATAAAAAGGGAAAAAGGGAAACAGTCTCTATTCCACTCAGCAGTTTATGACATCAATTTGTAAGTTAAACATCATTATCTCTTTAAGTAGGGTTCCTATCAAGCAATGAGGAAAGCATTAAGACCACAATAAATATCCTGTCTGGAATGCTCTTCTCCCAGGGAGTCGTGAGACTCATTCCCTCAATTCATTCCGATCTCTGCTCCAGTGTCACCTCCTCTGATCACCTATCCCTCTCAACTCCCTCCTCTGGCTTTGTTTTCCTTCATGGCACTTATCACTCTCTGACATTATGGACTCCGCTTATTTACTTGTTTATTGTGTGTCCTGCACTCTACTGAGAGCCCAGAGAAGGGAGCTCCGTGCTGTGAAGAGAACCTGTATCACTTCCCGCCCCATAGTAGAAGTTCAACAAGCATTTTTTTGATCAAATAAAGAAATGGGCAAAGTACATAAACAATTCATAAAGGACGCTCTGGTTTATCTTAAGTTTATATAAATAGCAAAAAAAAAAAAAAAAAGAAAGAAAGAAAGAAAGAAGGAAACACAACTGGTCACAAAACTCATGGAAAACAAGAAGCGTCTTTGGTCATGAAAGACACACAAATAGAAACAATGAGGTGCCCTTTTCAATTATTAAATAGCAAAAGGCAAGTGCTGATACTCTCAGATGCTGATCAAAGTATAAGGAATACTTATAAATAGCAGCTTTGTCAATGAGTACAATCTTTCGGAAAGCAATTCACCCAGGCCACGGGCTACCCGTGCAGGAGAGGTTGCACACTGCACTGGCAGCGGGAAGACGTGGCTCGGCCAGTGCATCCAGCGTGAATGCTGTCCCCGAAGTAGGCTAATGGCAGCTCTGACTTTGCCAAGGTGTGTCAAATGCCACACAAATGTGTGCGTATGTGTTCACTACAGTGTCACTGACAGAAATAGGGGGCTAAGAAAAATAACAAAATACCTAACTATATGGAAATACGTCAGTAAATTGGAGTACATATTCTTTTTTTTTAAAGATTTTATTTATTTGAGAGAGAGAGAGAGAGAGAACAAGTGGTGCTGGGTGAGGTGCAGAGGGGGAGGGAGAAGCAGACTCCCCTCTGAACAGGGAGCCCCTCATGGGGTTCGATCTGAGGACCCCTAGATCATGACCTGAGCCGAAGGCAGACACTTAACCAACTGAGCCACCCAGGCGACCCTGCAGTACATATTCCTAATGAAAGACTAGACATCAGTGTAACATAACCCTATGGAGAAGAAATAAAACATGACACTGAAATAATGCTATAGTTTAAAAAAAATGAACATACGAAATAGTATGTGTGCAAAACACTTTGTAAATCCTCTGGGTAATACGGTTATCGATTTTTTCCCACTTTCTTCTTACCTAACGTTTTAAAAAGTAAACACATTTCTTCCAAACCTCGCAAAATTTCTATTTCTCGTTTTCAAATTTTTCACTGAAACTCCATTTTCAAAAAGCAGTAAGTAGGATGAAAACCATACATAGAATATGATTCCAAATTTGCTTTTAAGAAGATGTATTAGGAGGGAAAGGCTGGAAGAATATCTACCTAGCCGTGAACGGACATTATCTTGAGGCAGTGGCATTAAAGATGATTTTAATACTCCTAACGACATGAAATAGGGTAAATGAAGGCTATTATCCTTTGCCAAACCTTTGTGACACGCCAACCACTCCCCTGGGTGCTTTACACACAGGGTGACCTGTGATGTCTCAGCCGTCCTCTGCTGGGGAGGGGGGTGGCGGGGTTTACCACTGTGAGAAATCAAGTTTGAGAGAGGCAAAGCAGATTGCCCAAACCCAGGCAGTGGGAGAAGAACTTCGGCGAGGGGTGTGGGGGGGTGTCTGCATTCTCTGCAGGGAGCAGGGGTCCACACCTAGACCCATCCAGCTCAGTCAGTCAGTTCCAGAAGCTTGGGGATGCCCAGAGGGAGGAAAAGAGGAGAGCCCTCCAAGGAGGTGGTCTGGCTGTGTTCGGGAGGAGAGTGAGGAATTAGGAATTTAGAAAGCCACATTCCAAGCAGCAGAGTGAGGGGAGAAATTGCAGAGGAGAAGCAAGAGAATTCTTAGAAATGTCAAGGTGCCCTGTGAGTCAGGTACCTCATGACGTGCAATTTCCTGTCAGCTACCTCAGGCTCTGGACTGTGTCTCTGAAAGTGGCACAATTGAGAATAAATCATGCGAGGACCCGAAATTTCATGACTCTTATAATGACACGTATCTTTTTTTCTTTATTTACAAAATTTGCCATAATTTTGTGAGTGATGTGATGATGAGGAAAAAATACATAGAAATCGTTTTTGGTGTTTTAGAACAATTCTTCCTTAAGATGGAGAACGGTTTAGGGAGCAGCTACCGATTTCCTTTCCTAAGAACCAGGGAGGTTGCTCATGGTCTGTCTTTCTAGTTTTTGGTGGAGAAGAGAGTCCCCAGCACTGGTCCTCACCAGCAAATCACCGAGCCACTCTGATCTTTGGGGAGCGCGGGAGACACTGGGCTTATGCTGCTCAGGACTGCGTGCCTTGAAGAGGGGGGCACTTAAACCATTTCAGCTCAATTTAGTAAATTATTATCAATTTGCCTGGAACTCTCCTTGATCCCAGGATAGGCTCCGAGGGGAGAGGGGCACTTCCATTTTGCCCAGTTTATTAATAATCACCTGTCGCCCACGGCAGACTAAGGATTTCAGGAGGGCAGGATTTCCACCAGCGTTGCTCATAGCTTATCTCCCCCTGGACCTAGCACACTGCCAGGCACCTAGAAACTCATGATAAATGTGTGCTGGGGAAAGCAATAAGGACTAATACCCTGAAAAATGCATCCTTTCCTCCCTCGAAAACTCTAACAGCTCTCGTTGGAATTCCCTTTTCCGGGTTAATTCTTATGTAACACGGGCTCAGAAACTCATGAGTGAAAAATCCAGAGCTGGCCAGGAAAAGAACCTATATAATAGGGTTAGAAAAAGGTAGAATAAGCAATGAAAGATTGGTTCTGTCAATTTTCCACTCTGGATTCATTCACGTTTCCCGAACACGTCCTTTACGCCCATCACTGTGCCCAAGTACTAGAGACACAGACCTTTTCGCCTGGCCGTGATAACCGGGATAAATAGAGTATCCCTTAGCATTTACTTATCCACTAATAATAAGCGTCCGGCACTATGTTCCAGGCATTGTTCTGAGTGCTTTCCATGTACTGCTTTGTTTATGGGTAGCACTGTGTTATCCGCATTTTGAGCTGAGGCTCAGAAAGGGTAAGTCGTTTGTCTGTGTTCCACAGCTGGAGGGCCAGGCTTGGGTTCCTACAGCTTGATGCTTGTGTTCATGCTCTTAATGGGGTCCAGGGAGCTTTCCAAAAGAGGTGACCCTGAGATCACTGGCCTTGGAATCACCAGGGATGCAGGATAAAAAAAGCAGATTCCCAGGTCTGGGGCTGAAGGGTCAGAATCCCTGGGAGAAGAGCCTGGAAAACTCAGATTTTTTTTTTTTTTTTTTAAAGTACGAACCAGGTGTTTCAGATGTGCACTGAAGTTCGTAAAGCACAGCACCCAAATGTGCCACACTCACTCCTGGGGAGTTCAGAGTATCGCCAGCACCCACCCTCATATACCCTCCCCGCCCCTCCCTGTCGCTTCCTGCCAACCCTGGGACAGAAATGGAATAGAGAGGAAAGGAGGGATGGAGGGAGGGAGCCTCAGGGCAGCTCTGGGGGTGACGAGACTCAACAGGAGGCTCCCTCTACCACTAGGGATGTCTGCCCAGTTAGAGCCGCTGAGCAGCTGGGAAGAGCAGGAGGGTGACATTTAGCTGTTCCCAGGGCTCAAAACCTGAACCTTCATCCCTTCCAGGACCAGGACTGGGCAGCACTGGGTCCCCTCCTAGTGGGCAGGGTCCACATCAGTCTGCACGTTGGAAAGATTCAGCTGACAGGACACGTGGCAGGAAGGAGGAGCAGAGGGGAGGGTCCTGGCAACAAATGGGCTACATGCTCCTAGGATAACAAGGAAGGTTCCAAGCTGCAGGAAGTGGAGGAAGGATGGGTATGCCAGGTCCCCCAGGGGGTATCCAGCACTGGTTCTCACCAGCAAATCACCAAGCCACTCTGAGTCTCAGTTTCCTCCTGCATAGGAGGAAATTAATAAGTATAATTTGTTGTTGTTGTTTTTTAAGATTTTGAGATTTTATTTATTAGGACTCCTGGGTGGCTCAATCAGTTGGGTATCTGCCTTCAGCTCTGGTCATGATCCCAGGGTCCTGGGATCAAGTCCTGCCTTGGGCATCTTGCCAGTGAGAAGCCTGCTTCTCCCTCTGCCCCACAGCTCCCCCTGCTTACGAATGCACTCGCTCTCTCTCTCTCTCTCTGACAGATAAATAAGTAAATAAGTAAAAAATTCGTCAGAGAGAGAGAGCATACAGGCAGGCAGAGGGAGAGGGAGATTTATTTGTCACTCTAGGTGCTACTCTATCTTCCCAGCCCACATCCTCAGCCTCCACAGCAAAAATGCCAGTTAGTTCATCTGCATTCAGCAAAGAAGCAATGCGTAGCTCTGTCAACTGAGAGAGCTGTCAGTACACAGGGTTCCCAGAGATATCTAGCAAATGGACCCAATATTAGCCCTGTCATGTGGTGACACTGAGGGACTTTGGAGGGCGACAGAGCTACACAGAAAACCCAGACCCCCAGGCCAGTCTTCTTCTCTCATCTCACCTCTCACTGTTTGCCCCTCACTCACTCCTACTATTACCTGTTCCCCAAAGGGGTCAAGCTCATTCTCACCTCAGGGCCTTTGCACTTGCTACGTCTGCTGCCAAAAACACCATTCTTCCTGCCTGAAAGAAGCTTTCCCAAGATCTTCCCTAGGTTTCCTCCTCCTTGTCTTCCAAGTCTCAGATCATGGTCCTCTCCCTCAGAAGGCCTTTCTTGACCACCTCACCTAAATTAGTGACCCCCAATCCATTCCTCTCCATTGCATCATCTGGCTTGCTTTTCTTCATGGTGCTCAACACTATCTGAAAGGATCTTGCTTATTATTCGCTTCTGTGTTTAGAGAATGCCTGACAAATGGTTGACTTTCAATGAATATGTGCTGAGTGAATGGACAAATGAATAAATGAATGAATGGAAGATCTGAACAATTTTTCTTATAATAAGCATCTGGAACCCCATATCCGAAAGCACCCCCTCTCCTTTCAGTTAACAAGGGCAGAGACCACGAGAAATAACACTGTGGTTGGTAACAACTTAACAACCAGCGGGCAGTTATATCTACACACATTGCTGGGCACGGTTCCAAAGCTAAAAAGGCACTAATTGCTTTTATATAAGGAGGTAGAAACGCAGTCCCTCCATGCCCTTCAGTCCTGATGGTGTGCATTATCGTATCTGTTACCGTGTTGATTGTTCCTGTGTCACACAGCCAGTTTGGGCTTTATTCTGCACATGTCTGGGTTGGTGACAGGTTCCTATACAGAGGAGAGAGGTACCGGGGAAGCGTGTGTGTTTGTGTCTGTGCATATGTATCCATGTGTGCTCAAGTGTGTATAAGAGCAGTGACACTCTGGGAAGGGTTAACTCTCAGTCAAGCTCTCTGTGCTCAGGGCCCTAAGACTGGCCCAGGAATGGGAGGGGTGGGCTCGGAAGGTGGAGCAGGCTGGCTTGTCTGAGCTGCCTTTTCCAAGACAGGAGAGCAAGCGCTTGCCTGGCTGGACTGAGCGTGGTGAACTCGCGTCGCCTTTAGGAATGGCTGCAAAAGCCCACACCTGGAACTCCCTCCCTTCCTGCCCCCCCATGGCAGGTTGCATTCGGGAGGCTCTCCAGTCATTAGAGGAATGAGCCGAGGGTGAGCAATTCACCAGCTCGCCAGCACTTCGAGAACAGCAGGCAAGGATGGATGTGGTCGACAGCCTTCTTGTGAATGGAAGCAACATCACTCCTCCCTGTGAGCTGGGAATTGAAAATGAGACACTTTTCTGCTTGGATCAGCCCCATCCTTCTAAAGGTAGGTGCCAGACACTGTTATTTTAATTCAGGAAATGATTAAGGTGCGGGAGAAATCAACAAAGATGGGGCTGATAGAGAAAATTATAACAAAGTCCTCTTGAGACCAGGCTGGATAAAGTCATACGTTCACAAGTTTGGATAACAGATCAAAAAGCAGAACTGAGTCAAATATCCTAATTGTTCCCCGCAGGAGAGTTGAGATGGAGGTAGAGGGCATGGGGAAGGGGGGTGCAAAAGCCAAGGGAGGAGGAGCTGAAGTGTCATAAGAAGGGGGTACAAGTGTCAAAGCTGGAACTTAGCAGCGACACAGAAAAGGTGCTGTCACAATCTAGCTGTCACCTTTTCTTGGGGAATATCCAGCGTGAAAAAGTGATTAAAGTGAAATCAAGCTTAGCAGCTGGGAAAAGAAAGCAACCAGTAGTCACTGGAGAAGCTTTGTTCTTAAGAAAAAGTGCTTCCCTGTGCGATTCTTTAACAAACCAACCTCTCTGAAGCAACGGGATCACTCCGTACGCTCCTCGGTTTGTTTCTGCAAAATATTGGTGACAGAGGAATAGTCGGGTTCAGTGATGTAGACCCTTGCAAAAACAAAAACAAAAACAAAAACAAAAACAAAAACAAAAAACAAAAAACCACAACCAACAAAAATAACCTGCAGGAAATCACCATTCATTTTGTGCGCTGAGGTTTTCACATTCTGCTCCCATAACCTCCGTCCCTGTCTTGTTCCCGTTACTCTTTGCAGAGTGGCAGCCAGCCGTGCAGATTCTTCTGTACTCCTTGATATTCCTGCTCAGTGTCCTGGGGAATACGCTGGTCATTACGGTGCTGATTCGGAACAAGAGGATGAGAACGGTCACCAACATCTTTCTGCTCTCACTGGCGGTCAGCGACCTCATGCTCTGCCTCTTCTGCATGCCGTTCAACCTCATCCCCAACCTGCTCAAGGATTTCATCTTTGGGAGTGCCGTCTGCAAGACCACCACCTACTTCATGGGTGAGTTGCTCCTGGGGGCTGTTTCTGGAGCTCGCCCCAGACCTTCCCAACCCTCTGACAGCCTCAGCAGAGGTGTCCTGCTGAATGCAAAGCAAAACAAAACAAAACAAAACAAAACAAACAACTGGCTGTGTGGGACTGTGTGCAAGGATGCAGGTGCTGGCTTTAAGGTGGGTCGGTCCTCATGCGCCCCCAGAAGTCAGTCCCCAGTCGTCCATTTCAGAGGTCAGTTTCTCAGAGTGGAATAAGTTATTAATCAGCCATAGGAGAGGTTGGTTTTGCTGGCTTCTGCTAGAAAGCAAGAAGGATTCAAGCGACCCTGTCCTTTCCTGGAAGCCATTGGTCATAGTTTGAGTTCTGCCCGAGCCAAGTCATGGCTTTTGGGGGTCATGGGGGTGGTGGAGGAAGGTTTTCTGTTGTTGCTCTTGCTCTCCTAGGGCTCAGGGGCTATGTGAAAACCAGCTTTGTCCTAGAGGACAATTCACTTCCCAGCCTGATCCCCAGGGGCTGGGACCCTCTTGGGCAGAGAGAGAGAGACAGAGAGAGAGAACATGCCTTCTGGCACTAAATGAGGAACTGATTTTGCTCCCAGAGCCTGTGGGTCATTAAGCTCACCCTGACTGGCTAACACACGCAGCTCTCTGCTTCTGCCAATCAAAATGAGGATGATGATAAATAAAAATCACAAGAGCTGATATTTGTGATGCAGCAGATTTTGTACGAAGTGCTTTTACTCTCACCATCCCATCCCCCAACCCACCCTGCCCCCCCCCAAAAAATATATATATATCACAGTTATTCTTTCCCATCTCAACAAGGAGCAAAGAGAGGCACAGAGAGGTTAACCAGGTGCCCTGGGACACACAGGTGCTAAGCCACAGAGCCGAGATTTGAACCTAGATCAGGAGCCACCACAGTGGCGGATGAGGACAGATGCTGCCCCAGTTTGCCAGCAGCTGGTGCTTTCCTGAAGCCAAGCAAAGACGTCTCTCTGCCCTCTTTGGCTGCCAGATTGCCCTGTGCTTTCTCCCTTCTGAGTACGAGCCTCAAGGAGGAGGGTTGTTTTTTGTTCTGACCCCGGCCTTACAACATGGTCAGAGCTGAGTTGGGCTGGGGCCATCCTCAATGACTGGAAAGCTTTCAAAGCCTTGATTTCTCCCAATCGAGGCAGCGGGATCCAGCCCTGACAACAATGATGGATTACTGATCCCTGTGCCACAGACAAACAACCAAGAGAATGTCCGTCCTCGTCCACGAATGAAAGGGATCATGCTTAAACAATGAAGCGGTAACAGTTACCAGCATCTCCTCGCGCTTTTGGCTTTCATTGCCCACCCATAGTATGATAATATTATTTAAGAATCTTAACTAGGGTCTGTGAAAGGAATCTTAAAATGAGGGCTGGTGTGATTGCACAACACTCTAAGTGTGCCAAAGGCCACAGTATTGCCTGCTTGAAAATGGTTAATGTTTGGTGATATTTCACCTCAAGAAAAAGAATAGTAAAAGCAAGAAAATTCTGAAGCTGTGTCCAATGCCGTAATGGTTTTGTTGGATTTCTAAATCCAGGGATTTTGATTCTTCCCTTGATGTTGGGTTCTTTTCAATACTATTGCTAACAGTTAAGACTCATTAAACTCCTTATAGCAGGCAAATAAAGAAAAAGAAAAGAAGGAAGGAAGGGAGTCAGTGAGGGAGAAAGAGAGAGGGAGAAGGCTAGAAGGGAAGAAGGCAAAGAGGAAAAAATGAAAGAGTGCTTGCCTGATGGGGGTTTATAATAACAGTGAGCCCATTATACAGATTTGACTCCGGAGATGCTGGGGGCACACTCTGTAATCTCAGTGTGATCAGTTCCTTGGGGTAGAGTCCAGGAAAACACAGCCATCCTGTCTCAGAACATGAGTTTTCATTTAATGTTTTTTGGGTTGTAGATGCCTTCAAGTCTCTAAGGGATACTGTAGGTATCTCCCCTCCTAGAAGAAGAACATTTTTATGCACAGTTTCAGAGAATTTATTTATATCCATTAAAGGCCCCAGACTAAGAGCTTCTTCTCCCCAACTTAGATTAATCCTAAGGTCTAAGAAATCATGCTAAAGATAATCAGATTAACTGACAGAATCCATGGATGAATAGTTAGAGGGAATTCTAAGGCGGTAAGACATGATAATAAATATACACAAACAAATACACAAATGAAAGAAAATTAAGCTTTTTGACTATGCCTAAGCACATCACTATAAATGAGCTGTTGTGATGTCTTTCTCAGTGATGATGCATGCTCCTTATAGAACAACAGAAAACCAAACAGAATAAGAAGGAAAGTTCTAGTCCCCCCACCGAGAGCAGCCTTTAGTTACGGCGTGGAGCCCTCTCCTTTTATCCTTCCTTTACTGTGTGTTTTTTTAGTAGACTGCTTTTTCAAATTTATAATGGTTCATTCTTAAAACTGTCTGTACTAGAAACTCTGAGTTTTAATGCCCCCAGCTCAGACCCCTGTGACCTTTCAGGGTCACAGTCCTTAAGAATCTGGGCTATTAGGTCAATTTAACTCCAGGTTATGCTCAAAATGAGAGCTTCTCTCCAGGCGACTCAGAAACCTCTTGTGTAGGAGAGAAACGTATCTCCTCCCGTTGGTTATTAATTAATGAGCAACTTCAACCTGGGAAGGAGTTTGGTTGTAATCAAAGTTCAATAAACTTATCTAAAAACTGGCAATCAGATGGATTCATAAGTACATTTCTTCAGTTGCCTTAAATCCTTTTTGAAATGAAGCTGGGAAAAAATCACTTAAAAAAAAATAAATACAGGTACATGATATTTCTTTACCCTCTGAGTGTTGTCCCTTGATAGCGAACCTGTGCCGAGCAGATATGCTTAAGCTAACACGCAAATAAACTTGGGATTTCAGAGCCATCATAACCGACTTCTCTGTTCCTTTCCCAGGCACCTCTGTGAGCGTATCCACCTTTAATCTCGTTGCCATATCTCTGGAAAGATACGGTGCGATTTGCAAACCCTTACAGTCCCGGGTCTGGCAGACCAAATCCCATGCTTTGAAGGTGATCGCCACGACCTGGTGCCTCTCCTTTACCATTATGACTCCGTACCCAATTTATAGCAACCTGGTGCCTTTTACCAAAAATAACAACCAGACAGCGAATATGTGCCGCTTCCTACTGCCAAATGACGTCATGCAGCAGTCCTGGTAAGGCGGTGTGATGTTTATTTGTGTAATGCAACTTGCTATCGTTTGCAGTGTTTGTAAAAATGGGAATATATTGTCCAGAGTGACTGGAGGAGGTCTGTGTCCAGGAGACACGGATTATGAGAAGGATTATGCTAACTTCTTTTTAGGATAACAGTGATAGCAAACACTAAAGTGCTCTGTTTCAAAGGTCATGTACATATGAATCCAATTAATTCCCTCAAAACCAGGCAGGGTCGGTACTGTTATTGTTCCCATTTTGCAGATGATGAAACATGGAGATGAAACACGGAGACATGGAGAGGTAAGATGAGTCGCTCCAAGTCACAAAACTAGAAGATACAGAGCCTCTCTGCTGACCCGCTATGCAGAATCCCTCTGGATGGTCTAGTGGGGAGGAGGGACTGAAGGGCTAGGATCTGAAGAGCTATGATTTTTCTAAGAACTGAAGATAAAGCAGAGAATGAGTCCCAAGTCCTGCGTGTGTGTGTGTGTGTGTGTGTGTGTATGTATGTTTTTAGACTACAGCTACGGTGCTGGCATAGAACACTTCACTAGAAATAAACAGGCGAGATTCTAAGACTTTCTTTGCTTACTAGCCGACTGACGATAGACAAGTTCAAGAGACATTACTGAGGTTCAGGTTCTTTACCTATGCAAGGATTTAATAATATAGTTTTTTTTTTTAAATCTACCTCATTGGGTGGCTGTAAGATTCAAAGGAGAGCATGTGTATGAAAATGTCATTAAATATCTTTAAAAAATACAAACGCGGGGTATTATGTTTACTAATTCCAAGCATATTTTAGAATCAGGGAACTCGACATTCAAAAATGGCTCAAAATAGAGATAATCTCTTCTTTCTTTGCCTTCCTTTTTTTTTTTTTTTTCATTTCAACCAAGTAACACCACACAAAGTTATGTTGTAAATGAGAGAAACATTTCCAAGACTTGAAAAGGAATCTTATCAAAACATGTCCAATTGAAATGAGAAATGGCCCAGCCACTGTGAGCCTCTAACTATTTTATGGCCTGATCCTGTAACCTTACACATGCCAGACTGCAAAAATGATTTAGGGGCCAGACTCATAAAGGAGTCTGTGGGGCTTCAGGAATCAAACGTGTTTAGAGAAAGCACAGCTCTGCCCCACCACGCCCTAGAAGGAGCCCTCCACTGTGCCCATGGGGGAGAAATAGCCAGAAAACCCTATTGTGCAAAACCTCAGAGGTCATCCATCATTCCTCCCTCTGCTTTGGATGGTTCTGTCGTTGTAAAGTCAACAAATAGTATATTGTAATGCTTAAGAGCACAGGTTCTAGAATCGTATTCCCTGGGTTCAAATCCCATCTTTGCCACTAGGTGTGTCTCTGGGTGAATGATTTAATCTCTGTAAATCTTAGTTTCCTCACATATAAAATAGGTATTATGATAACAGTACCTATCTCAAGGGTCCCTATGGGAGTTAAATCTAATGTTACATACATATATATGAGTTATTATTATATATATAATGCTTAGCCTAGTGGGTAGCACAGCAAATCCTCGATGAATACAAGCTCTTATAAGTATTTATTTATGTTTTTGGTAAGCCTTACTGAGATTATTCACATACATTTTGTTGTTAATTTCTCATTGGTTTTACATGAAGTTTTGTTTCAAGCACAGAATCACACCAGCCTTTTCCAACTTAACTAGTTCTTCCTAAGAGACTTTATCTGAAGAGAGAGAAGTAAACAACTTCAAAAGACTGAACCTCCAGACATAGAATTTCCAAGGTTATGAAATATTAGTAATTAATGTGTTTGCTCAGACCAGTTAAAATGAAGATGAACCCTACTTATTCCACCCCATCTGAGTTTGAAATACTAGAGATGATGGTTATTGAATTTCTTTTCATTTTATTAGGCACACGTTCCTGTTACTCATCCTCTTTCTTATTCCTGGAATTGTGATGATGGTGGCGTACGGATTGATCTCTTTGGAACTTTACCAAGGAATAAAATTTGATGCTATCCAGAAAAAGTCTACTAGGGGTAACTATCTCTTTGCTGTATGTTTATGCCAAAATACCACAAAAGCTTGTTTCCTATAACTTAAATAGATAGGCTCAGAGTGTATGGTGAGGATATTTTAAAGTATCCTTAGGAGACTCTGTGTCATAAGGCACAGTCGCCAGACATAGTCTTCCTATTCCTTCATCTGTACGATGGAGAAACTGTTCCTCTCAAAACAGTACTGAATGGGACAAAATGACATAACCGACATATACCCAATTATTAGCTGAGGACCCTTGTGTCCCTTGCCGTCTGCTCTGTTGCATTCTAATGGACTCCTGTTTCCACAGCCGAAGGGAATTGTAACTCTAATCCCCCAAACTCTCTCCTCCCTTTCTTTGTCACCGTGCAGTTACAAAGCCCAGCTTCTTCCCACTCATTATAACCCACAAACCACTGAAATTTAGCCCTTTGTTGATATAACTTTTTGCCTTTCTCACTCCACGCTTTCACTCAGCTCTTCTACCAGAATTTACGTGTCTTGAGAGCTTCTTTGGTTTGGGTTGATTTTTGATCATTATCCAGGTTTCCCAGTAAAAGCATTCTGGAAGCTTACCAATCAAGCAGGAACCTTTCCCCTGAGAATGTGGGGCAAGAAAGAGTGTGAATATTCATTCTTTAGTCATTTTAATCCTTACAATTGATGTGCATAAAATATGTTTTTACTATATACTATGTATATGATAGATTATATATTATTGGTTTTTTCTTTTTAAAGATTTTACTTATTTATTTGGGAAAGAGAAAGCAAGGGGAGGGGCAGGGGGAGAGGGAGAGAATCTCAAGCAGACTCTGGTCTCAGTGCAGAGCCAAATGCGGGGAGCTGATCTCAAGACCCAGAGATCAAGACCTGAGCAGAGGGCACCTGCGTGGCTCAGTGGGTTAAAGCCTCTGCCTTCGGCTCAGGTCATGATCTCAGGGTCCTGGGATCGAGCCCTGCATCGGGCTCTCTGCTCAGCAGAGAGCCTGCTTCCTCCTCTCTCTCTGCCTGCCTCTCTGCCTACTTGTGATCTCTGTCTGTCAAATAAATAAAGAAAATCTTAAAAAAAAAAAAAAAAAGACCTGAGCAGAAACCAAGAGTTGGAGGCTCAAGCGACTGAGCCACCCAGGCGCCTCACATTACTTTACTAGTTTTAAGCAACTTTCCCTTTGAAGGAGAGGAGTACTGTAGATCAGTACCTAACGATAGCAGAACAGGCCCAAGGATGCCTTCTCCTTGCTTCAGTTCCAGTTTGGTTTGATCCCCTTGATAGAGGGGGGGGGGGTCTGTCCCTCATGATCCGTCCCGACAATAAGCGATGTCACTTGCCGCTCTAGACAGGAAGCCAAGCACCGGCAGCAGCGGCAGGTATGAGGACAGCGATGGGTGTTACCTGCAGAAGGCCAAGCCCCGCAGGAAGCTGGAGCTCCAGCAGCTGTCCACACCCAGCAGCGGCAGGGTCAGCCGCATCAGGAGCAGCAGCTCCACGGCCAACCTCATGGCCAAGAAGCGGGTGATCCGCATGCTCATGGTCATCGTGGTCCTCTTCTTCCTGTGCTGGATGCCCATCTTCAGCGCCAACGCCTGGCGGGCCTATGACACGGCTTCGGCCGAGCGCCGCCTCTCGGGGACCCCCATTTCCTTCATCCTCCTGCTGTCCTACACCTCCTCCTGCGTCAACCCCATCATCTACTGCTTCATGAACAAACGGTTCCGCCTCGGCTTCATGGCCACCTTCCCCTGCTGCCCCAACCCCGGTCCCCCAGGAGCGAGGGGAGAGGTGGGAGAGGAGGAGGAAGGCAGGACCGTGGGGGCCTCTCTGTCCCGGTATTCCTACAGCCACAGGAGCGCCTCGGCGCCGCCCCCCTGAGCCGGACCCGCCTCCCGCGCCACAGGAAGGAGTGGGCAGCGGTGGGGAGACGAGGAGGAAGACTCCATTACCAGTGGGAACTGTTCATGGTCTGCTTTTCATCCTTCATCCTGGTTCCAGGGGGACGCCGGCAGAGTAGGGCTGTGACTTCGTTTCTGGGCAGTTCAAGGCAGGAAATGCTTAGTAACACCCACCATCAGAAACACCTCAACAGGCCAGTCACAGGAGTCCAACAGGGCCCACACTACAAAAGGCAATGCCAAACACATGGTCCAGATGGAGATGTGGACCCTACTTAAGCTTTAGAAGTTTCTAGAACATCCAAGGTGGGCTCGCACTCCCCTTAGTGACACAGCTCTATGCTCTACTTCATCTGCGGATGAAGAAGTGTGGAGCCTTGCTTTGCCCCTGGAGTGAGTCTATCATGTATATACTGTAACCACCCCTCTCATCATGACCACAAAAAGGCAACATGAACCAAACCCTCTTCTGGCCATTTTTCTGAAGCAAGACAACAGTCTGACTTTTTCTTTTGAGGTTGGTGAAGGCCATTATGGTGTCATCAAAACAGCATAAGGAATGTTGTTTTGATGAATTGGGAATTTATGTTTCTAAAAAGAAAACAGATGTGTGGCAAATAGCTGAGTGGAATGCTGTCCTCCCATAGTGAACATTAAGAGCCAGTAGGCATACAGAATTTTTTTTCTACTTTAATGACCTGTATCGCTTAACTCCACCTTTATATGGCGATATGGAACGCCATGGCCTCTTTGCCTCAATTTCTCATACTCATCTGGCACTGCCTCTTTCCCAGAAAGACTCCAGGTACAAAGGAGAGTTGTAACCTCTGTGTACCTGTCCAAGGTTGGAAACAGAAACATGTGTAGTCAGTCCCAGAAGAAAAACTGACATACTTGGATTCCATTCGCAAATAGCTTTGAAGGTCAAAGTTGTCTGTCCCGTTAAATTCAATCTATGTATTTGTCAGTAATTGTATTAATTTTATGTATATGTATAAACCAAACATGTAAGTATGTTCTTTACGTATAAATATATTCTTCAGTGTGTTTAAAAAAGAAAAAACAGTGAATGGGCATTGGAATTCGGTAATTGTTATTTTACATTCCTTCACAACAGCTATATTTCCATGTGAAATTTTCCTCACAAAATTAAGGTTGAAATATCTCTTCTCCAATTTAGAAATTTCAATTAAAATAAGACAGGAGCTATAAATTTAGATAGTAGGAAGTGCATTTCTAGAAAGGATTTATCAATGTGCTCTGCCAGCACTTCTGTCTTTTTCTTTCTTTTTTTCAGGACAACATTGTCTTGACCACTTAAATACTTTAACACAGGCATTTTTGACACAAACAAGTGCACATGGTAGTGTAGGAATGAAAAAGGAAAGAAGGAGAGAAGGGAGGAAGAGAGGGAGGAAGGGAGGAAGTTCATAGTGTCCATACCTCCAAGCAACTGACAAGTGAGCTTTTCTTTTCCTGGCCAGGCCTGATGTTCTTGAGGATGCACAAAGGTTGGTGATTTCAATCATGAAAAAAAAAACAAAAAAAAAAACAACAAAAAAAAAACTGGTGTGGAAAGGAGAAAGGGGAAGACATTGGCAAGAGGGATCATGAATAGGGGAAGGGATGTTGTGTAACTTAATAAGATGTCAGCATCAACCTTTGATTTTTTGGGTGGGATGGCCGTGTGCTAATAAGACGAAAAATAATTGAGGACCTGACCATTAATTATAGGGGACTTTTCAAGCCAGGTGTTAGTTTTTCTATTTCTCAGGCTACAGTGTAATGTTAGCTTTTATAACCAGTCATCTCAATTATTTCAAGGTAAAAATTCAACTGATCAAAGCACATACTGCTAAATGATCAAAGGAATAAGACATGAAATTGTCTCCATTATTTAAGTAAATTCTACAAAATCTACAATTTTCCTTCCAGAAGCAGAAGTCTTCCCCTTTGGCAGTGTTAACTTATACATAAAGATAAATTAGGCCCTCCCCCCATGACTGGAAGTTCCAAAGTTGTGTTAACCTTTACACAGGACTGCCAGATTTAGCAAATAACAATATGGGCTGCCCAGTTGAATTCTAATTTCAAATAAACAACAAATAATTTTTTTTAGCATGAGTATGCCCCATGCACTAACATACATCCTGTATTTTATCTGGCAACACTACTTTAAAATAATTTTAAAAGTACATAAAAATAGAAGTAAGATTTCCTGGATACAGAACAATAGTATACCTTCGTTCACTAAAATTCATTGCATGGTCTTTCATATAATGGAAGCTCATTTTAGAAAGAAGAAAAATGCTATTCTTTCAGAATCTGGGTCTGGCCTTTGGGAATGGTACTATCAACAGACTGATTTTACTCAAGAAACATTTTTATTAACATAAAGCTATTCTAGTACTTTGTTGACTCAACCGCCTTTTTCTCATGCTGCAATGGATTACTAATTTGATTTTGAACTAGAGGGGCCTATTACAGTGAAGAAAACTGATTCATCAAGTTCCTCATGTTTTCTAGTGTTTTTGGGTAGCTTCCACACATCACCAGTGCGGTCAATCACAAATGTGTCCTTGATGTTTACTTTACCCATGTGTCCCCGTGGCTTCTGGTGCCCTGGTTACTGTGGTAATTTCGCAAGATAAACTGTAGTGGTGAATGAGCAATGCATGTATCCATATGTTGGTCTCACATGTTTGTGTTTGCTTAACATGTATCTCCTCCATTCAGTTAAAATGTAATCGTGAGGCATGTGACAATAGCTGTTGAACTGCCCGCCTCCACTGTAATTCCTTCCAGTGTTTTGCCCAGCACTCTGCATACTGAGAGTGCTCAATAAATGTTGTGACTGGTTTCTGCTCTGCTTCTTATGCTTTGGGGGGCACTCTTTCCATCTACAGCAGTGATTCTCAACAAGGGGGCACGTTCTTGGGGGAGTATCCAGAACTTCTAGAGGGCTTGTCCCAACACCCAAGAGCTGGCTTTGTGAGTACCTGCTGCCATCTCTTCCTTCCCTGTGCTCTCTTCCTGGGTGTGTGTGTGTGCACACGAGTGCATGTGTGTGCATGTGTGTCTGGGTGTATGCTTGTGCAAATGGAGATGTTACTAATGGGAGGATGTTGTGTCTGTGAATTGTGCTAGACACAGATTTTTTAAAAAGGGCTGGGCAGGGGCACTTGGGTGGCTCAGCTCAGGGTATGAACTCAGGGTCCTGGGATCAAGACCCGCATCAGACTCCCTGCTCAGGGAGCCTATTTCCCCCTTTCTCTCTGCCTGCCTCTCTGCCTACTTGTGATCTCTCTCTGTCAAACAAATAAATAAAATCTTAAAAAAAAAAAAAAAAAAAGGAGGGGAGCTGGGCAAAGGACATCTAAAGTGGTCAGAAGTCATAGAAACAGAAAGTAGAAAGGTGGTTAGCATGGGCTGGGGGAGCGAGCAAGGAGGGGGAGTTCGTGTTTAGCAAGTATGGAGTTTTTGTGTTGCAAGATGAAAAGTTCTAGAGATCTGTTGCACTACGATGTGAAAATACTTAACAGTCCTGAACAGTACACTTAAAAATGGTTAAGATGGTAAATGTAACATTATATGTTTTTTAGCTAAATAGAAAAGTGGAGGAGGGGTTGCTCTATCATATCCCCCGATTTTGCTCTTCTCCGCTCTCATTCTCTTTAAGGAGAACAGCAAAGAACATCACAACAATCCTAATCCATGCTGAAGTGCCGTGCAGACTCCTTAGGACTGTAAATAATATTAAAGCCCACTTGGTGTCCTTAAGCTTTTCCTTCCTAGCCATTGTTCCCCTGTATGTCCCCTCTGACAGCATCTCTGCTCCTTCCTCACATGGACTCTCGACTCCAAATTTCCTAAACCAGCTCCCTCAGCGAAGGGCCAGCTGCATCTCACAAAGCTTCTCTTAAAGCCCAGCCTGGGAGAAATCCTAGCTCTTTCTTGCCCAGGAAGAGAGTTCAGATGAGCACAAATTATCCAGCACCCATAGCACATACAGGTGCTCTTCGGGGTTTGGGGGATGAATGAATGAGTGAACGAACGAATATACTTGAATGGAGTTGTTCCTCAAGGCTAGTTCTCTCCTGGCCACTTGGGAGCGGGGCGGCAGGGGGAGCTTCTTGCACCGAGTATGCGGTGGTCTTGACAAGGGACAATGCTGATGGCAGCCACACTGTGTTTCTAGTCCTCCACGATGTACATGAAATCCAGCTGATCCTGCATTCAGGTTCATTGACCATAAATGCCTCCTCTGTGGGCAAAGAAGATATACTCTGGACCACAAGTCCAGAATCCTATGTCCCTATTATAGCCATCTTGCTTGCTCTGTGTGTGGCTCCAGAAAAGTCACACCACCTCTCTGGATATCAGTTCCTTCATGTGCAAAATGGCAGGTTGTCGATCCCTGTCTGATACTGTGTGACTCGGTGGCTCGCAATTTGCTATGTCCTCTTCTTAGCCCACACCTGCCCTTTAATTTCATTCACTTCCCATTGACTGCAATTAGAGAAGCTCCTTGACACCCAAGCACATGACCACCTCTGAGGAAGCCTTGACCTCTGGAACACCTCTGACGGAAGGCTGCCAGAGAAAGAAAGAACAGGGTCCACGGAGATATCTGCAAACCCTCAGCCCCTTCTAGGTCACTGCTGCCCACAGTTTCCCACATGTAGCTGTGGGCAGCTAGTCTTTGCAACATCAGCCCCGTTGCCATTGAAGTACAGGCATAAAAAACCACCCCTGATTCTTGGTTCTTTCCACAGTTTGGCAACTGTGGCCATTGCTGCTATGAACACTGGGATACAGATGGCCCTTCTTTTCACTACATATGAATCTTTGGGGTAAATACTCAATAGTGCCCTTCAACAGATGAATGGATAAAGAAGATATGGGGTCCATATATACAATGGAGTATTATGCCTCCATCAGAAAGGATGAATACCCAACTTTTGTATCAACATGGACAGGACTGGGAGAGATTTTGCTGAGTGAAATAAGTCAAGCAGAGAGAGACAATTATCATATGGTTTCATTTACTTGTGGATCATAAGGAATAACACGGAGGACATGGGGAGAAGGAGAGAAGTGAGTTGGAGGAAATCAGAGGGGGAGACAAACCACGAGAGACTGTGGACTCTGAGAAACAAACTGAGGGTTTTGGAGGGGAGGGTGGTGGGAGGTTGGGTGAGCCTGGTGGTGGATATTATGGAGGGCACGTATTGCATGGAGCACTGGGTATGGTGCATAAACAATGAATTCTGGAACACTGAAAAAAAAATTAAAAAAAAAAAAAAGCCCCTCCTGGGGCATCTGGGTGGCTCAGTGGGTTGAGCCTCTGCCTTTGGCTTGGGTCATGATATCAGGGTCCTGGGGTTGAGCCCCACATCAGGCTCTCTGCTCAGTGGGGCGCCTGCTTCCCCCCACCCCGCCGCCTGTCTCTCTACCTACTTATGATCTCTCTCTTTCTCTGTCAAATAAATAAATTAAAAATCTTAAAAAAAAAAAAGCCACTCCTGAGATAAATTTAGCCTAAGTAAGAGGGGACCAACACTGATTACAGCCCGCTCTATGCACTGCGGCAAGTCACTGCAGGTGACAGCAGGTGACAATAAACACTCATAAAAGGGAGGAACGAATGTTTGTTATGCATTTAATTCTCAGAGCAAGGTGTGGCAGGCATCATGGTCCACATTTCACTGGTGAAGAAACTGGCTCTGAGAGGGTGGTGATGTGTCCGAGGTCAGGCAGCTAATAAATGACAGACAGGATGGGACCGATTCTAATGCCATCAGGCTGCTGTGGAGATGAGGTGACAGCTAGTGGTTCAAGCAGTCAGTTGGCAGTTCTGTTTCTGGTGATGCTTTCCAGTTCCTAGTCCTTGTGCTGTGACGTCCCCAAGGAAGAGAGGTCCTGTCTGTGTCCCCCTCTCTCCTTCCCTCCGTGGACAGTGGTCCTTTCTCTGAGCTCCCTGAGTGGAGGATTTGAAAGCTGGCTTTGCGCACAGTGACCTGGATACCCTGTGTTTATTTTAAGAAGAAAGATAACACACTTTGCCACCTCACAGGGAAGCCAAGAGATAATGTCAGTAAACAAGCTTTCACCCCTTCGTGGATCATCAACATTATTAAGGCACATATATTTTCTCAGAATCATTGGAGAGAAGACAAACACGGGGCCAAATTACCCAGCAGCCTGCATTGTAAAACTCCCCGCTCTGCCCATTCACCTGGTCCCTGTTTACCAAGTCCCCCTTTCCCAGTGAAATCAGCAAATGATTATTCCCTGCTGGGCATCACTAGGCTGCCCAGATGTCCCCCACAGCCCCAAATTCGTCATATCTGAGACGCAGTCCTTTGCCGTATCCCACAACGCTTCTCCTAGTTCGCTCTGCCTCCTCACGGTACCCTCACTCTCTCAGACCCTCAGGCTCAAAACCAGATTCATCCTTTACAAGGTGGTATCAGAAAGCAGTGAAGAATATGGACTCTGATGTCAGGAAATCTTGAATTCCTAACCCAGACCCAACAGCCCTCCGCAGGTGTGGGGTTGCAGGCCATTACGCAGGGCCAAGCATGCGGTCCTTATCCATAGTACTCAGTTCAGGGGTGTGAAGGATATTAGTGATACTAAACTTAAAATAATATTAAAGGATCTTAAAGGAAACTTTTTTAGACCCAGATTGTGGCTGCAAACAGAAGTGACAAGTCATCCAACATTCCAAAAGGGCGACTCGCTGCAGTCCCATGATTTGCAAGGAGATAGTGAGACGTGTTCTAGAATACGTGTTTCTTCACCATTTTCCTGCTTATATGAACACAAAAGAAAGAAAGAGAGATTTCTTTGAAGAGTGTTTTAAGTTAAGTGCGTGGGGAATTCTGTGCCAATTCTCACCATAGAGCCGAGCAAGCGAGACTTCCAGAAACATTTGGAGATGGCGGAATTTGTGCCAGCAGGGAAAGCTGACATCTCATCCTTCTTTTCGTGGGACATCAGTTTGGGAAAAAGTTCCAAGGGAATTTGTATCTCCTAGATTCAGGTTTTGTTTCTTGGACCTCATGTTGTAAAAGCTTCAAGAAGAGTCTGGCGGGAACCGGGTTCCCAAAGATGGAGAGTGTCTCAGCTGGTTTGAGCTGCTCTAGCAATAATCCCCTAAACTGGGGGGCTTCTGCATCATAAATTTATTCCTCACAGTCCTGAAAGCTGGGAAGCCCAAGATCAAGGTGCTGGCTGGTTTGGTTCATCATGAGACCCTCTTTGTGGTTTGCAGAAGGATGCCCTCTTTGCTTCAAATGAGGGAGAGACTCCCTTGGGTCTCATCTTATGGGGGCACTAATGCCACCGGTGAGGACTCCATCCTCATGCCCTGATTACCTTCCAAAGCCCCCCTCTTCCTAATACCCTTGTGCTGGAGATTGGGGTTCAACATGTGAATTTCATGGGAATCTTGGAATTTCAGTCCATAGCAGTGAGGAAAGAGGATCTGGTTCCATGGACACAGCAGACATCAAAGAGAATTGCCAGGTTTACTCAGTCGGGGACAGCAAGCAGTCTTGGGAGCTGACTGGAGAATGCAGCACCTCCCTCAGAAAATCATGCGGTATTGGAGGAGCCCACATTATGCTGTTGGGGATGGGCTATGGTAAGGAAGGTGTAGAAGACTCTGAAAAAACAGGGCTGCCCCCCAGGGGAAAGAGCTAGCATTTGCACATCTGGCATGACAAAGGTGATTTGCCCACTGAGGAAGAATCACAAACGACCTCATTTTTGCCGTTTTACCATGTACCACCCCCCCCCGCCACACACACACCACCATACCTTCAAGAGGAGGAGACCGAGCAAGGAAGAGAGAAGAGACCACCAGCTTCTTCTTCCCCGGTTGCTGTCTCTTGCCTGGGACCAGTGTGACTTAGAGGAAATGGGAGAAGCTGCAAACTGGATGTGAGATAAAATGTTTGATTTATGTCATATTCAATACCTAAAAGTTAAGATGTTCTAATGAAGGGAGAAAAGGGATGGGGAAGAGATGGGAAAGCTATGGGAGCTGTCAGAGGTCATCATGGTGTGGGCATGGGTGATCTAACAGATAGGAACTGAAGACAGAAAAATAAAGCTATTTCCCGGCGGATCCAAATCTTTTTGTTGTTGTTGTTCATCAGTCTTATATTACACCCAGTGCGCATTACATCATGTGCCCTCCTTAATGTCCTTTACCTGTAAGGACCTATTTAGCCAGAGTGACCCCATCTTGGTTAAAAGCCATTTTGCCGTTTGTGCAGTAAAACTTAAAACTGACCCTGCCCCCACCCCCCCGAGAAATTTACTCAGAAGCAAGTCTGGGAAACCAGTAAAATATAGTTGGCTAGTTCCTAATAACAGAGCCCAGAATACAAGGCCAGGTCGGCCAGTTCCTGATAACAGAGCCCAGAATACAAGGACGAGTCAGGCCAGGTGGAGACATCCAATCAGTGAAAGTATACATATTGTCTCCCTAACCACCAAAGAATGTAAACCCCACCTTTTGGGCACCAAACTTGAGCACCAATTTTGACCAGAGTAATAGGCTAGTTCAAACAACTACTATAGGGCAAATTATAATTCAACTGGCCACCTGCATGTGACCTAACATGACTATGCAACTTCTTCCGTGTGTTACAATCTCATTGGCCACCTATGTGTGGCCAGGCTTTTGCTCTCTAAAAGGTAGTCTGTAAGATGGGGAGGGGTCGCCCTCTTCGGAGGCGGCCCTGACTGGTCAGTCAATCATTTCTTGAGCCTGTAAGCTGGGGGTGGTTGCTCTCTTCAGAGACGGCCCTGACTGGTCAGTCTGACTTCTAATGCTTAGCATAGAATAGGTCTTTGCATAATTTGAACTTTGTTTCAGTCTCGTTCCCCTGGCCAATCAGTCTGACTTCTAATACTTGGCATAAAATAAAGCCTTAAATAACTTTCACTTTGTCTCAGTCTCGTTTCGTTTAATAACGGACCTAACATTACCCAATTACCCAATTACCCCATCCCTCCACCCCCTCCCATCCAGCAGCTCTCAGTTCGTTTCCTGTGATTAAGCCAAATCTTTCAACACATGTGCTACACGTCAAGGGCATCCGGCAGAGAGGATGCACGTAGGGAACGATAGCCATCATAAGGGATATCTAACACACCTGTGTCCGTTATTAGCCCAGTCTGGCTGCTATATTGAATTGTCATTGAGAACAGTCTAATCAGAATTACCTCTGTACTTAATGACCCCAAAAGCCGCAGTAGCTGTTCAGCTGACCTCTCAACCCCTAATTCTCCTCCCTCCATTTCACCGCACGCTCCCATTGCCTTAGCCTGGCTTCAAAGTCCCCAGCAACTGAGAGTTAACCCTGCTTCCCAACTTCCTTCCTTACCAGTCAGGACCATTTTCGTTCTGGAACAGAATGATCTGCTCTTCTCCAAACATCTTCTGGCACTCATGCCTCCCCCAATTTGCCACATGCTCCCTTTCTCTTTAGCTCTTCCTGATAAAACCCTATCACTCTTCATAGCTCAGCTCACGTATTATCTTCTCCAGAAAGCCTCCAAAATCTTCAATTGGAAAGGATTTCTCCCTTTTCTGAGCTCCCATAACACTGCCTTTGTATCCTTTTAGTTGTCCAACAAAAGCTTGTTTCCCCTACCCTGCTCTTCACTGCTTGCATTATATACAGGCAGGAATGGTATTATGTCCAGGGGCGGGGTGGGTGGGGTGGAGTAAATCACCATAAATCATGGTGGAGATACAGTAGACATGACAAGTTCTTTCTCTTTTGCTAGTTGTTGGTTTAGGGGGAAGTCTGGGTCTCAGTTCTCACAAGGAACATTTAATGATGTCCATCCAGTTTAAAAAAAACAAACAAACAAACCTTAATGTGCAGTAAAAGTTTGCTGATTTCTATGGTACCATGACTCCCACCATGGCCAATTTCAAGTTACCAGTGAGACATTATTGGAGATGTGCAGTAGCACACCATTTTAGAGTATTTCCACCATTCCAACACAATGACATCCAGAGCATAGATAATAGTTAAGTGTAGTAAAATAATTAGGAAGTGAGGTATTTTGAGTGTTTATTACCATGTTTCCTGAAAATTTAACAATTGGCTCTTGCAAGCCAATAAAAGCCTAGTCTAACACACCACTGGTTCTAGCCAATTGCTATAAACATGCTTGTATCCAGGGCGCCTGGGGGGGCTTGAGCCTCTGCCTTCAGTTCAGGATCAGATCTCAGGGTCCTGGGATGGAGCCCCTGGGGTTGAGCCTGTTTCCTCCCCCCAACCTCTCTCTGCCTGCCACTCTGCCTACTTATGATGTCTGTCTGTCAAATAAATAAATAAATAAATAATCTTTAAAAAACAAAATGTTTGTGTTCTCTCAAAATTCCTATGTTGAAATCTAAGCCTCAGTGGGATGGTATTTAGAAGTGGGGTCTTTGGGAGGTGATCAGGTCATGAGAGCAGCACCCTGACGAGTGGGATTGGCACCCTTGTAAAAGAGACCCCAGAGAGCTCCCTTGCCTTTTTCACCATGTTGAGGACACTTGGCTATTTAGGAACCAAGAAGTAAGTGCTGACTGGACCTGAATCTGCCAGCACCTAATCTTGGACTTCTCAGTCTCTAAAACTGAGAGAAATAAACACTCGTTGTGTGAGTCACCCAGTGTATAATACTTTTGTTACAGAGGCTGAATGGACTAAGATACCAAGGAAATGCAAGAAGAAATCTGCTTGGGGGCTCTTGATTTATTGGTCAGTTTTTATTGCTTTTGCTTCAATAACAAAAATCTCTAAATCTGGCACAGAGCATCAAATATGCAGGTTTTCAAAACATGTTTGATGAATGAAACCCTTACCTCTAAAAAAAGTATTTGGACTAAATTAGTGGTTTCTAAATTTAACACAGAGAAACTTCTCTTTTCCTCCCCAGGAAATTCTGTTTGGAAGCCCAAAGAGGAAAGAGATAATGGTATAGTTGTTCTAGTTGAAGGAACAGGGCTCTGAGACACTTTCCTGAAATCTTTTCAGTTTCCTGAAACCCCCTGGGTTCCACAGAGCATAGTTTGAAAACCACTAATCTAGCTCCATTCTAGGACTAATAAACTACGGTTCTAGGATCTGTAATATATCCGTCAATATATCAAGACTAGCCAGTGACTTGAATAAAGCTCAGCCTCACAAGTTCAAGGCCTCACCTTCCAGACTTGCTGTGCCCTTGGCTTTGTTGAGTGAATAGACCACTTTCCCTGAGGCTCTCCATTACAAGTGCTTTCATACACCATGCCAGCCCATCAGCCCCTTCCTGTGTGGTTTCCTGCCAGAGATGCCTTGCTCCAGCATGTGCTGGCTGGGGCCTGCGGCTCATGTCTCTCCTACCTCAGAACAACTCTTCACACCATTTAAGACTCAGACTTTCCCCGGCTGGCCTGTCCAAGCAGCCATTCCAGGGCTCCTCAAGCCAACTGAGATGACTGAAGTTTCCCCATCTTCCCAGCTGAAAAGTAAAGGCCCTAACGAGGTTCTATCCCCGCATCAGAGAACTGTGGATGTCATAGTTTCAAATCTCATCTGGGAGGATCAGCCATCTCTGACCGAAAGTCTACCCCGACCTCCCACCCCTCAGTGCTGAGGTGAGTTTTCCGAAGGTTCCTCCCGCAGGGCTCTTTATGACAAGCTCTCAAACCCTTCCACAGTAGCAATGGTGCCCCTTCCGGGTTTTGTGCAGCCAGGATCTCAAGCCCTGATTTATGCCACTCACATTTAGCACGTGGAAGAGAAGCAGCCCCGCACGTGGAGGCACTCTGGTCAGGAATATGAGAACCTTCCCCATGGGTCATGGCATGCAGCTGGGAGGAAACCCTGGGGGCAGTGCATCCAACGTGTCTCCTGTCAGGGGCTGCACCATAGCCCTCTAAAAGTCATACATGAAAGTCTCAACTCCCAGGACCTCAGAATGCAGCTGTATTTGAAGAGAGGGCCTTTAGGGGCGCCTGCATGGCTGCCGATTAAGCATCTGCCTGTGGCTCAGGTCATGACCTCAGGGTCCTGGGATGGAGCCCCACATCTCTCTCCTTACTCAGTGGGGGGCCTGTTCCCCCCTTTCCCTCTGCCAATCCCCCTGCTTGTACTCTCTCTGTCTCTCTCTCTCTCTCTCTCTCAAATGAATAAATAAAATCTTTTTTAAAAAATAAAGAGGTGATGAGATTAAAATGAGGCCATCTGGGGAGATGCTAATGCTAATCTGATCTGATTGGTGTCCTCCTAAGGAGACGAGACATACAGAGAGCCACCAGGAACGTGACAGCACAGGAGACGTAAAGAGGTAGCCATGTGCAAGCCTCCAACAAAACCAGTGCTGCCGGGACCTTGAACCTGGACTTTCAGCCTCCAGAACTGTGGGGAAAATGAATTTCTGTTGTTTAAGGCACGCTGTCCGTGGCATTTTGTAGTGGCGGCTGGAACTGACTAATCCATCTCCCTCCCCGGCGAGGGCAGTGCTCAGAGGGCCACTCTCTTTCCCGTAGCCCAGAACCAGCCCTAGCTGGCCAGAGAAGAGGGAGCCTCCCCACTGGACACCAGCCCCCGCAGTGGACACCAGCCAGAACCCCCCCCCACCCCGGGAACCAGGGCTAAATCCTTCCACCTGCTCCCAGATCTCGTCTCCCTCAACTGCTCTTTCCCACTTGGGCTCTAATTTCATCCCTCAAGCCCAGAAGCAGCAGCTGTGATAAGAAAACAGCTGGTGGGGGGATAAATAAACTAGATGGGCAAGTGATGGGTTTCCAGCCCAGAGGAAAAATTCTCTGGGTTGGGGCCAACAGCTCCCAAGACCTACTTCAGCAGGTGTTCTCCTGGGCGCCTTCCAGGTGTAAGGTCACCAGAGAAAATACAAGAGGCCACTTGAATTGGAATTTCAGATTCCCAATGAATAGCATTTCCGTAGAAGCACGTTCCATGTAACGTATTTTTATTTGCTGCAACTGGCAACCCTGTCCAGGAAGTGTTGTTGGGGAGGTGCTGGGGGCGGGGAAGGAAGGTCAAGAAATAGAGAGAAGAGAATCAAACAGGCTGTGGCTCCACACCCTCAGAGGAGAGGGCAGGCATTGGCACATAATAGGTGCTAAACCAATTCAGGAGGAAGGGAGGGAGTGCCTCATGGTGATGTGTCCCTGGTGGGTCCCAGACCCGCAGCCCCTGATCTGGAGTTGAGGCAAAGAAGCCGTGTTGTCTTCTGTTGCTGCTGTAACCAATTACCACAGACTTTGTGGCTTGAGATAATACTAGGAAAATATCTTACTGTTCGAGAGGTCAGAGCCTGAGATGGGTCTTCCTGGGCTAAAATCAAGGTATCTGTGAGACTGTATTCTAGGGGAGAATCCATTTCTCACCTTTTCCAGTTTCTTTTTTTTTTCCCCACTTTTTTTTTTTATTATGTTCAGTTAGCCACTGCATAGTACATCATTAGTTTTTGATGTAGTGTTCAATGATTCACTAGTTGCGTATAACATCCAGTGTTCATCACAAAACGTGCCTTCCTTAGTGCCCAGTGATCCCACGCCCCCCAACCCCCCTTCCCCTCTGAAACCTTCCGTTGGTTTCCCAGAGTCCATAGTCTCTCATGGCTCATATCCCTCTCCAATTTCTCCCCCTTCAGTTCTCCATCCCTTCCCCTGTGGTTCTCTGTGCTATTCCTTATAGTCCACATTTGAGTGAAACCATATAATTGTTTCTCTGCTTGACTTACCTGACTTAGCATAATCCCCTCCAGTTGCATCCATGTTGATGCAAATGGTAGATATTCATTCTTTCTGATGGCTGAGTAATATTCCATTGTATATATGAATCACATCTTTTTTTTATCCATTCATCTGCTGAAGGGCCTCTTAGCTCCTTCCACAGTTTGGCTATTATGGACATTACTGCTATGAACACTGGAGTGCATGTGCCCCTTCTTCTCACTACACCTGTATCTTTGGGGTAAATACCTAGTAGTGCAATTGCTGGGTCATAGGGTAGATCTCTTTTTAATGTCTTGAGGAACCTCCATCCTGTTTTCTGGAGTGGCTGTACCAGCTTGCATTCCCACCAACAGTGTAAGAGGGCTCCCCTTTCTCCACATCCTCACCAACACTTGTTTCCTGTCTTGTTAATTTTTGACATTTTAACTGGTGTAAGATGATACCTCATTGTGGTTTTGATTTGTATCCTGCCACATTGTTGAAAGGACAGCCTTTGCAGTATCCCATAGGTTCTGGACCAATGTGTTTTCATTCTCATTAGTTTCCATGACTTGTTTAAGTTCTTCCTTTATTTCCTGGTTGACCCAATCATTCTTTAGTAGGATGTTCTTTAACTTCCACATGTTTGAATTTCTTCCAAAATTTTTTCTTGTGATTGAGTTCCAGTTTCAAGGCATTGTTGTCTGATAACATGCATGGAATAATCTCAGTGTTTTGGTATAGGTTGAAACCTGGTTTGTGATGAAGTGTGTTATCTATTCTGGAGGAAGTTCCATGTACATTCAAGAAGAACGAGTATTAGGTTGTTTTAGGGTGGAATGTTCTATACTTATCTACAAAGTTCATCTGGTCCAATGTGTCATTCAAAGCTCTTGTTTCTTTGTTAATTTCTGCTTAGATGACCCCTTCATTGCTGAGAGGTCTCCTACTATTAATGTATTATTATCAATAGGATTCTTTATTTTGGTTGACAGTTGGCTTATGTAGTTGGTTGCTTTCATGTTGGGGGCATAGATACTTAACAATTGCTAGATTTTCCTGTGGGATAGACCCTTTAAGTATGATAATAGTGTTCCCTTTCATCTCTTACTACAGTCTTTGGCTTAAAAATCCAATTTGTCTGATATAAGAATTGCTACCCCAGCTTTCTTTTGAGGTCCATTTGCATGGTAAATGGTTCTCCATCCCCTTACTTTCAGTCTGGAGGTGTCTTTAGGTTCGGAATGAGTCTCTTGTAGCCTGCATAGCTTTTTATCCAATCTGAAACTCTGTGCCATTTCATTTTTCAGGGTGTTCATGTTGAGAGTAACTATTGAAAGATATATTGCCTGTGAATTTCCTGTTTCTGTAGATTATCTCTGTTACTTTCTGGTCTATGTTACTCTTGGGGTCTTTTTTCTTTTATAGAACCCCCACCCCAACTGGCTTGCTGGTCACATATCCTTTTACTTTCTCCCTGTCCTTGAAACGCTTTGTCTCTCCATCCATTCCGAATGACAACCTTGCTCAATAAAGTATTCTTGGTTGCATGTTCATCTCATTTAGTACCCTGACTTTGTCTTGCCAGCGCCTTCTGGCTTGCCAGGTCTCTGCGGATGGGTCTAATGTTATTCTGATGCTCCTCCCTCCATAGGTAAGCCATCTCCTCCCCCTACCTGCTCTCAGGATAGCTGCCTTGGTCCTAAGATTAGCAAGTTTTACTATTATATACTGGGGCATTGGTCTATTTTTATTGATCTTGGGAGGGGTCCTCTCTGCCTCTTGGACACGGATCCTTCTTTTCTTCCCCAGATTGGGTAAGTTCTCAGCTATGGTTTGCTCAAGTATACATCCTTGCTTTCTCTTGTTCCTCCCCCTCAGGGATCCCAATAATTCTGACTTTGGAATGTTTCATGGTGTCATTGATCTCTCTCTACTTCTGATCTCATGAGCTTGTAGTTGTTTATCTCTAACATTTTTGACTTCCTTCCTTTCTATCAACTTATCTTTTAGATCACTAATTCGTTCTTCTTTCTCATTTAACCTGGCATTCAGAGTATCCAGTTTAGACAGCATCTCCTTCACAGCATTTTTAATTTTGGTGACAGCAGCATTCTGTCACTACATTCTGCCCTTAGAGATTCTATACTGTCTATACTGCTAATACTTTTCTTAAACCTAAATAACAACTTTATAAATGTTACTCTGAAGTCTTTTTCTGACATCTTCCTTAGATCCATATCCATTAAGTCTGTGGCAGAGGCCATTGTCTCTGGTTCTTTCCTTCGTTGGGAGTTCCTCCTCCTAGTCATTCTCTTGAGGGATGTTGAGGTAATGTACAGAGTCTGAAATATCAACCATGACTCAGACAAGATGAACCTGAGGAAAATCTCGAGTGGCGGAAGCCACCACTCACCCTCGGTGGAGTTTTTCTGCATGTAGAGATCCAGATAGATATTCTTACATCTCACGCTGATTTCTTCGGTGTTCAGGATGGTTTAGTAGATATCCAGATCAATTCAGGGGACCAGTGGTGGCAACAAGGTTCCCTACTCCTCTACCATCTTGCCTCTGTCCTCCTACTTGCGGATAATTAAATTCTCCCTTTTCCAGTTTCTTAAGGCCATCTGCTTTCCTTGGCTCTTGACTTCTACACATGTGAGATGCCAGCAGCTCAAATTCTTCAAACCCCGTCCCCCTCTCTCCGGCTTTCATGGTCTCCCCTCCCCTCCTTCTCATTTCTCCCCCTTCTGGTCCAGCTAGAGAATGGCAACACACAGGAAGTCCCATCTGAGACACATGCCTTCACTGGCCTCGTTCAGAACAGGGACAAGGACCCATCAAAGGAAGTCCCTAATAGAAAACTGAGTCCCCAATAGGGAGCTGAGCAGGTGCCAAGGTCTTCTGGCAAATTCTGGGAAGTGCAAAAGTGCTACCAGCCCAGGAACAAAATTCATCGGGGAGTAGTACATGGGAAGCATGAGCGTATGGGGGAGGCCAGCTTCCAGTGACAGAGGCACCTACACCTGTGCCTGAAGAAGGAAAATAAGGCACAGGGCACACTCACACAGACACAGCAGTTTGGCCTTTGCCATTCTAAGCTCCCAGATGCCACTGTACCCTACCCTCGGGAAGGGTAGATCTTCATAACCTGGGTATAAGTGACGTCACTTTCCCTGACCAAGGCAGTACTGCAGGGATTCCCTGGTAAAAAGTGGAGGGAAAAACGTGTTCTCAAACATTAGTTTGTAGAACATGGGATAAATTCAGATTCCTGGGCCTCATCCTTAGGGGCTGGTGTGGGGCTCAGTAATATACACTGTTAATAAACTTCCCCAGTGGTATTTATGGGATGGCTCAGATGATGCACTTTCAGAATCTCTGTTCTGGAGCTTTCTGTTCTTTAGGTTTGACTCCCTGTTGACCTCACCGCAGGCCCTTGCCCATGAGCCGCTGTGGGGCAGCTGAGTCACAGGCTGGGGCTGACCAAGAGGTGATGTGACCAGAGGCAGAGAAAGACTCTTCTGTAGACATCTGACCCCCACCATTGGACTCCCTGGCATCTGGCGCCTGCCGGGGGATCCCCAGCCTCCGAGACCCCACACTCCCTCCCCACCTGCACCCTCTACCGCTCATGCGGCGCAGGCCTAATGCCCTCTGAATGCATCCAGTGTCCTCTGCACAGGGTTTGCCCAAGACAGGTGTGAATGACACTGACCCGCCCCCACACCATTTGAACAAAAGCCAGATGGAAATGGATCCCATGGGATAGTTGTATCATTTTCTCTGCCCCGCCCCCTGATATTTCAAAGGTGAATTCCGCAGGCTCTTATTCCCCACAAAACTGGGAAGTTAGTGTTATTATGTTTTCTTTCTGAGGCTCCTTCACACCCCAGGGACTTACTGGGAATGCGTGTGACCTCACCCCCCTTGCTGCCCGCCCCCCCGTGGCCCCTGCCAGGCAGCCGACAGGGCGGGTTCCTGTGCCCGACTCTCCCACTGGGTGAGTCTTCACAGTGTGAACGGGGTCCTGCTCATTCACAAGGGGCTGGGATGGGTGTCAGGCATGCTGGTCTCACCGATCATAACCAAGGACCAGTGTCACCAGAGGAAGAAAAACACTGCCCCTGTGTCCTGCAGTGACGGTTCCCACTCCTCTTCCTTCCCTAGGTGGGTGCCGAGCGGGGACAGGCACAAAATAGAAACCAAAGGCCAGAGGCTCTGCGCATGTGCACTCGGGGCACACGGGAAAATGTGTTTAGGCCTGCTGTTGTCAGTTTTGATCTGTCAATTTCTTACTTTTTTTTTTTTTTTAAGATTTTATTTATTTGTTTGAGAGGTCACAAGTAAGCAGAGAGGCAGGCAGAGAGTCAGAGAAGAGGAAGCAGGCTCCCTGCTGAGCAGAGAGCCTGATGTGGGGCTCGATCCCAGTACTCTGGGATCATGACCTGAGCGGAAGGCAGAGGCTTAACCCACTGAACCACCCAGGTGCCCCTCAATTTCTTACTTTTACCTTGGCAATAACAAATTACATTTATTAACTATGAAAATAACCTTTATCATTGAACTTCTTGTGGGAAAGATAATCTCATTGGAGTCACACTGAAACTCCAGTTCCTGGTCTTTTTACCCTTCATTTTGAGAAATTCAGGGGTCCTTATTTATTGTGCCCCTCCCCAGGGGTACCTAAAGAAGGGGCACCTGGGTGGCTCAGCTGGTTAAGCCTCTGACTTCAGTTCAGACCATGATCCTGGGGTCCTGGGATCAAGTCCTGCATCATCTCCCTCCTCAGCAGGGAGACAGCTTACCTCTCTGGTCCTCCCCCTGCTCATACACTCTCTCTCTCTCTTCCAAATAAATAAAATAAAAATCTTAAAAAAAAAAAAAAAAAAGCCTAGAGAAGGAAATGGAATCTGATTAATTTTAGCCTGGAGTCCTGGAGTCCTGGTATTTGGGGCGAGTGGTGGAAAGGGGAGGAAGATTGAGGAGAAGGGAATCCTTTGCAGACTATAATTACAGTGCATGAAAGGGTTAACATGACCCAAAGACCCTGAGCACCATTTGGGAGTCAATGTCCTAATTCTGTGAGAACCAGTAAAACTGAAAGGGAGGCACATTGTGAGGTTGTCAAAATGGCCTTCAACCCCCAGGTTGCCTGGGGAAGTCTCAGTCATCATTCAGCAGATATACTTTCTCTTGACACCACCAGCTCCTCCACGGGAAGCATGTACTTCCCTGTGCCCTCGATACTGGGATGGACCATGTGACTCACTTTGGCTGAAAGAATCTGGGAGAAGGACAGTGATCGTGAGTAAGTTTTGAGCCTCAGACCAAAGGAGCCCTGAGTGTTTCCGTTTGCTCTCAGTTTGCTGCTCATCCAAGAAAGATGACAGACTCAAAGGCAGATCTGGAGCCAAGATGAGCAGAGCCTAGCATGGATCAGCTGAACCCAAGCTGACCAACAGACACCTGAGCAAAAAAATAAATGCTTAACATACATCACTGAGTTTTGGATGAATTGTTATGCGGCATTACTATAGCAATAGCTGACCAACACAGAGCCCTTTCCTTGTTGCCTACCACCAGTAGGCGAACCAGTAAAACTGAAAGGGAGGCACATTGTGAGGTTGTCAAAATGGCCTTCAACCCCCAGGATGCCTGGGGAAGTTTGTCTGTCTCCCCTCCTTGGTCCTCGGTCTTCTCCCAATCAAAATCTTTCAGCCTAAAAGTTCTGGAGTCAATCTCTCACCTCTTAGACTGAGTTTCAATTACAGACTCTCATCTCCCAAATGTATGTGTTTTTTGAGTGACTGTCTTTTTGTGGAAAGAAAGGCTTTAATATAAGATTTCAGGAATCAGCTAGCAGGTCAGAAAGGCATTTACAAATGGGGGACACTTTTTTGGGGGGTCTCCTGATTTGGAGAGGGAAGGCTTAGAATACAGAAAGAAGGGCTTGGTAAAAGCTATGCATCTATTTCATTCTATCATTTGCTCTGAAAAAGTTGAAGAACGGGTTGGCAATTCTAGCTGCGTGTATTAGGACCTCTCCCGCTCCCCAGTCCTCCCAGAAAGTTTGGCCAGGTCCCCAGTCCAAATGGCAGCATGTGTTTGGGAGGATGATTAATGTTAGCACAGGGCTCCAGAGAATCTCTCAGGGCCCTTTTGTTTATTAAATATAAAAATCCATGTTTAAATATAATGTCAAGGGTATGAAATGGACCAAAATGATCCAAGACAGACTGCCAGCCGGCCTAACCTTTAATAACTACATGTGCTTTGAGTTTTGACTTCTGGGCTAAAAGCCCTTAAAGCTTTCCCAGGAAGGCTCAAACTACTCAAGGAAGAGGTTAACGGACACCAACGGACACCATCTATTTCTTTCATCCTCTGTTCTTCATGGCAGAGGCTGTAGCTTTCACATCGCAGATAAAGCACGTAGTTGGGTCCAACTCATGATCCGTAGAAGGTGGCCGTTCCTGACTGCTCGGTGTGGGCTGGAGAACGCAGCTCTGTTCTGCCATGGGACCCACACTCTATGTT
The DNA here is from genome assembly GCF_009829155.1 of Mustela erminea. Taxonomy (NCBI): domain Eukaryota; kingdom Metazoa; phylum Chordata; class Mammalia; order Carnivora; family Mustelidae; genus Mustela; species Mustela erminea. Next base: position 118,444,140 of record NC_045615.1, on the reverse strand, counting down.
CATTCATTCACTCCTTTAGCAACGAGTTATTGAGAACCTCTGTGCCGAGCCCCGCTCTGGTACCTAGAGACACATGAAACACAGACAATGCTCAGGTTCCCTGTTTAGGTCCTGGAGGTGCGGAGATAGGCAGCTCGCGAGTAAACACATAGTGGTTTGGTACTAAGAACTATGCGGGAAACAATACAGGACAATACGGTGCATGTAGGTGAAAGGAGGTGCCTTACATCAGGTCAGGTGGTCAGGGAACAACGGGACCAGAGGCTCCCACACTGCTGACCTTGGGACCAACGCTACCACGAGTACTTCATGTATATTCGCTCATTCAAGCCTCATGGCAACGATGGGGGAGGCACTGTTCCTGCCCTTTCACGGATGAGAAAGCTCTTGCTCAGGGAGCAAGTAGCATGCCCCGTATCACAGAGCTGGGAAGTAGAGGGGCTGGGAGGGAGGCCTGGTCTTGTGGCGACAGTCCGCACTTTCACCTGCTATGCCACACATTGCCTCACAGAGCAGGTGACCAGGTGACATTAGAGCTGAAACCTAAGTCAGAGGAAGGGGCCGGCCACATCAGGATCTGGGGAGGAGTGTTCCAGATGAGGGGCTGAGATCACTGCCGTCTCCTAGGCGAGAGACGAGGAGACATAAACCAGGGTGACAGGAAGGGACACGATGACAAGTGGCAGTTTGGGATCTGTTTTCACTCTTGGTGTCCTTTTCCATTTCAACATCATTTGTCCTGCTAAACTCTAAGCTCCACGAGCACCAGCACCTCATCAGTTCTACTCATCTTAGATCCTACTGCCTCGTACAGGGCCAGGTTTATAGATATATTTAGTAAATTTTTTGGATTAATGAATTAGTTTAATTAATTAATGAACACAGGGGGCCACCTGGGTGGCTCAGTCGGTTAGGCATCCAACTCTTGGTTTTGGCACAAGTCATGATCTCCAGGTTGTAAGATCAAGGCCCGAGTCGGGCTCTGTGCTCAGTGGGGAGTCTGTTTAGAAATTCTCTCTCTCTCCCTCTGCCCCTCCACCCTCCACCCTCTCAAATAAATAAGTAAATAAATCTTTAAATTAAAAAAAAATTAATAAGCATCTGATCGTTAAACTGATCATCAGATCAGGCCGGTGTTGATTTGAATCCCAAATCCTTCACCTGGTAACTGTCCCACTTTGGTTAAGTTACTTACTTAATATCTCTGATCCTCACTTTCATTTTCTGTACAGTAGGAATTAAAAGACGATCACAGGGTTGGGTGTCAAGAGCATTAAATGAGATAGCTTTTGTAGAGCACAAGACCACCAGAGGACAACCCTATGGAAATGGTGGTGTCTGTCTTCTTTCCCCTGTTTCCTACAACCAGAGTTGTTCCAGGGACATGAACCCACTGTAGAAGATCCAGTTGAAAGGGACTTTAAGCCCTTGTTACTTGAAGTGTGGTCCAAGGACTGGCCTATCAGTACCCTGTGGCAGCTTTGTTTGACATAAAAAAACTCATCCCCAGGCCCCCTGAATCGGAGCTCCTGGAGAGATACCCAGTTATCTGTATATTTAATAAGCACAGCCCCACGCTCTTATCCTGGGTAATTCCTATTATCAAAGAAAAGGTTGGGATAGGTTTATCTTGCTCCAGTCCAAGCTCCCACCTCCTTTATACCGTTCCGAACACATGAACTCCAGCCCACTCCTCCCAGTGTTGCCGCCTGGGCCTCCACACATCTCCATTAGCCCGTTTTCTGGCTGCCATGTTTTGGACACCTGCTATTCCTAACTGAGCCCCCACTGAATTGACAAGCACCCCATGAGATGTCCATGCTGGACCAATCAGCTGGGCTTAGGATGGTCCAGTAGCATCCCACAAATGGGAGCATGAGCCTGGCTGACTCACCGATCAGTGTCACGGACCTGTGAGTAATGTCTTCTCTCCTTTGCAATCTTCCTGGCTCCCCTGCTAGGCATGAGAAGACACGACAGAACAGGATGCTGACTGATGGGAAGGCAGCTTCGTTTCTGAATCCTGCATGACATAAACAAATTCTAAAGATAGATGTCTAAGACAAGACAAATCCCTCCTACCCCAACAAACATTTTCCAGGCTTGTCCATGCTCTCTTCTCGTTAATCAACTCAGGGCCCAGGGTGTCATAAAAATTTGTTTATTTCTAAGATATGATCAAATCTTCCAGAAACAAAATTTTCTTCTAACTGGTACAGAACTCACTTTCGTGATGCATGGAACCTGCTTTTCATCCTTCGTGACTGTACCCATTTGGAACTGACAGGCATGCTGAAATAAGAATGCCTTGTGTACCAGCCTGCAATACCTTTGCCGTGCACCTCAATACACCTGCTTTTAAAAATCACTAGGGGTGGGGGGGGGCGCCTGGGTGGCTCAGTCAGTTGAGTGTCTGCCTTTGGCTCAGGTCATGATCCCAGGGTCTTGGGATCAAGTTCTGCATCAGGTTGTCTGCTCAGCAGGGAGCCTGCTTCTCTCTCCCTCTCTCTGCCTCTCTCCCTGCTTGTGCTCTCTTTCTCTCTCTTTCTGTCAAATAAATAAATAAATCTTTAAAAAGAAATCACTTAGAGACCATCTACATTGGGATGCTAAGCTAAGAATTCATGCTAAGACATACCTTCAGCCATGACCACCCCACCTGGCACAACCTGGGTGTTTGACGTATACAGCATGATAACTGCCATCAGACATAGAGATGTGAATGGATGTTAGAAAGACGCTCATCAAGATGATGCCTGGAGACCACATGCGGTTCCTGCTTTCATCCAGGCTTTTACTGTGTGTGCCCTGGCTCGCTGGCATCCTCAACTACAAGGAACAAGAAATCTAGTTTCCAGGCCAAGTTCAAACTTGCTGCCATCTACTGGCAGAAACTTAACACTACCTTTGCCCAAGTACATTTAAATTTTAACTTCACCCCTGCGAAACTTCAAACATTTGCAGATAATTAGGGAAATGAGATCGATTAAAAAAGACTCGTCAGTAAGATTCCATTTTCAAAAGAATGGATATAAACTGTTTCAGATGAAGTTTTTTAAGGGCTTAGATTATAAATTAGAGTTCAATGAAATTTCCCATCAATAAACTATGTATACCCTTGCAGGGCGGATATGCTTTTCTACTCCTCCATAGTCTCTGAGTTGGGAAAAAAGCAAACTGGATCTTAATGTGTCTCTTAAACACACTCAAGTCCAGAAACTTAAGGATGCAGAAGTCGAGCAGGTACAGCAGCCTACTTAGTAGGATATGCTGGGAAGTCCACTTTCCCTGTTCCCCATGGTGACAAAGAGAGAGAATATTCTCTCTACTTCTTAAAAAAAATGTATTTATTTATTTGACAGAGAGAGGGCATGTGCAGCAGGGGGAGCAGCAGACAGAGGGAAAAGCGGGCTCCCCACTGAGCAAGGAGCCCCATGTGGGACTTGATCTCAGGACCCTAGGATCACGACCTGAGCCGAAAGCAGACACTGAACTGACTGAGCCAGCCCCTACTATACTTTTTTTATACGTGATCTGTCATGCAGGGGTGCTTGCAGGGAGACAGAGATCCCTTCACACTATTTCCCACTGCATATCAGAGGGGAGTCTGGGCCCATAAGTACAATTCCAGAAAGAAAAAGCAAGGATGCATTCACTCGCACACATTTTTAATTTCGAGAATTCTTCCAAGACTCAGGAACGGCCACCAAGAAGTTGATGGTCCTGAAATGGGCCCTGGTTTTTATACACAGAGAAGACCAATGTCTGGTTACTGATTGATTCTTCAGACTGATCAGAGCTGCCATTGCTTCCCAGAACCATAGAAAGCCACTCTGGTCCCAGCGCTCCAGGAGCAGGGAAACCCACTGTATGCTGTAGTCCAGGAAAGATTCCCCTTCCTAAAAATAGATATAAAGTCTCCAAGAAATGAGTGTTTTTCCTTGAGAACAGGTGTGTTCTGTGTATGTGTGTTTGATTTAAGAGGCACCTCTTGGACAACTTCTCACTAGCAAGGATTCCCAAAATCCCTCTCCCCCTGTCTCCCAGTGACCTGCTGGGTAGTCCTCATATAGTTCATTCATTCTACAAATTCATCCAATAAATATTTATGGAGCCATAATAGGTCCTGAGAATGAATACAAAGGTGAATGAGAGTGTCTCCTCTCTAGGGTTGCGCCCCCTAGTGGGAGAGAAAGGCAATACACAAGTTCACAAATGGCAGGAGTGTTAAGTGCTACACAGAAAAAAACAAAAACAAAAACCAGGGAACGCAGGGGCGCCTGGGGGGCTCAATTGGTTAAGTGTCTGCCTTTGGTTCAGGTCATGATTTCAGGGGCCTGGGATCAAGGCCAGCATCAGACTCCCTGCTGAGTGTGGACTCTGCTTCTCCCTCTCCCTCTGCCCCTCCCCCTGATCAAGCATGTGTACGTATTCTCTCTCTCTCAAAAACAAAAACAAAAACAAAAACAAAACCATCAGGGAATGCAATAAAGAGTGAATGAACTAGGAGGTTGGGGGAGAGAGATTTATTATGTCGGTCATCTTTGAAAGATGCTATTTGAACAGATACCTGAATGAGGTGAGGGAGACAGCCATGCCAAGATCTAGGAAAGCAAACCAGGTAGAAAGAACAGCAGGTGCAAAGGCCTAGAGGTGAGAGCCTCTGGGATGTTTGAGGAACCGACAGAACGTACATAACCTCAAAAAATTGTCACAAAACCCCTAAGTAGTAACTACTATTATTATTCCCATTTTACAGATGAAGAAATTGAGGCTCAGAAAAGTTAAGTAAATTACCCAAGGTCATCCAGCTAGCAAATGGCACACGAACCCAGGTAGGCTGATGCGGAGTCCAGGCTCTTAAAAATTTTGAATTATGTGAGAAGACACAACTGGCGAATATTATGTGGAAGAACTGTGTGCGTGGTGGGGGCGGGGTGGGGCCGTAGGGGCAAACTAGTCTTTGTGGATAAAGCGTGGCTTTTCCTTCCTCTTTTGGAGACTTTGAATAGGGCATATGAGCTGACAGGAAAGAAAAATGGGGACCTAAAGTCACCAATGTGGGTCCCCAGTATGCCGTGTGTTTTCTCTTGTATGACTGTGGGGACTGGCACCCCCCTCTCCACTTAGATCCATGGGTCCTAATTACCTCCTCCCTCTGTAGAGTCTGATGGCTTTATGCAGCGCCACGGGACACTGTCCTGGAGGAGTGGAGACCCAGATGTCTCTGCCTCCCATGAGCTGGTGAGAAAGTGGCAGCAGAGGTCAAGGGCAGGGTAGTTCTGGGGTTTCAGAGGATGAACACAGCCCATAGGCTGCAGTTGAGTCGGCCACAAATGTAAGACAAAGGCTTTTTTCCCCAAACGTTCTGAGAGTGGGTCGCCTTGGGGGATTGAGGGAAGCAGACAGTGCTGAGGTCTCACGGTCTCATCTTAGAACTCGGCACCTAGCACAGGTCCTGGCAGGTAGCAGGCAGTCAAAAAAGGGATGCTATATGGATGTGCGAGGGCCTATTCAGACCTTCTATCCCAAGAGGCAGAAAATTTCCGGTTTGAGTCAAAAGATAATTTCTTGCCTTGGTAATGAAACAGCTGCGGACTCAATTGGGCTTCTCACCCAACGGACATGGAGTTTCTATGGTGAACCCAGAGCCTTCCCTAGCAAAGGTCAGGCTTTCGTTTTCAAGTAAGATGTGGTGGCCGCAGCTTCAGCCCTGACCCAAACCTCGCCAGAGAAAGCCAGGGGCCTGGGAGTCCCTCCGATTGCAAGAGCGCCCATCACTTTCCCAGTCCGGAGCACGCAGCTGCGCGCCAGGAAATGCGGTGTTTTCATTGGCTGAAATCTGGGTCATGTGCTCCACCCCAGATTCCTAAATGCAGCCAGGTGCTGACCCCCAAGAACCAGCAGAAAGCCGAGGGGATATCGCTTATGAAATCAAGTGGTGATGCAGCCCTGGTAACAGTCTTATGGGCTGGCAGTATCACGAGTCTACGCGCCACCCCCTCCATCAAATCCAAAAAAAGGGAGAACCAGTAATCAGACCCAGGCAATCAGCTACAAAGCCCATGCCCCTAACCACACCTATGTAGATAATATTGCACCTGCTGACCTGCTGACACCTGCGGCTGGGTGGAGCGCCAACACATAACAGGTGTTCACCGTTTGTCCAAGGAATAAATAAATGGTGCAATGGTTTCACCTACATGTGTTTGATAGCCTTGAACTGCAAAGTAACTTGATTTCTGGGAAAATGCTTTATACTGCTTTCATATCCTCCTAAGCTGGAGTTTCGTGGCAGGGGCTGACATTTTTTTAATTTTTAGGAGGAAATGAATAAGTGATCCTGATTTAAAAAAAAAAAAAAATGTCCTTCCCATGCCACCTTAGATTTTATTCACCTTAACTTTGTACCATAAGCAGCACTTCTGGAAACAACTCTTCTGGGTGATTCTGATAACATTTCCTGACTCTGATCTTCTGGGAAAGCTTTCTTCAGAGACCTTATCCATGCCACTAGCCAAACACTGGGTGAGGGCTGCCAGGTCCCACATCTTGTAGACTCACAGATCCAAGCCAGGCAGAACTCCACTGAGGGCTCTGGATCCTGAGGATTGTAGGGACAGGGAAAACCTGTGGTCTGAAGCTGGTCCCCTTCCTGGTCGGGGTTCTGCGAGGTACCAGGTAGGCATGGCCCATGATTGGAATTAGCAGCTCTGCTGGTTGGTGCTTTTCCTCTAAGTAAGCACTGTGCTTGAGTCTACCAGAGGACTAGAGGCTACTGGAGAACTCCATACAAGAGATGGCAGAGGTTTAGACAAGGGCCATGACCTTGGAAAAAGGATAGTGTGAAGAAACATTTAGGACACAAGTCTGCAAGACAGCTCTGTGATCAGAGCAGATTCAGAAATGTACTCTCTAGTCCTATCCCTCCCACCAGGGATAATTCTAAGACTTTCTAAGCCTGAGAGCTTCAGTCTTCTTGGAGGCCATTTCCCACATTCAAATCAAATACCCACATCCCACGTTAAATAAACAAGTTTCTGTAGTTTAAAAAAAAAAAAAAAAGCTTTTGAAAAGATCCTAATAATTTTGCCTTTTGAATTATTTAGCTACATGTTTAATACATTTAATCAGCAAATAGTCAGCTTCTTGGCAATTATCAGGCATACCTCAAAAACCCTAGTGAAGTGAGAAAAATGTAACCATAAATTATTCCCAAATATAATAAAATATCACACTTCATTATATGTTACATGTATTACACATTATATTTTACTACATAAAATACAATATAATAAATAAAAATATTTGAGTGTTATGTTGGATATTAATTAGGTTAACAATGTAATATTTTGTATCCATTCTGCACCAGGCTCCACTCAGCCCCTGGTTTAATTTGGCTGTTGCTGCAAGAGCCACCAGGGGCAGGAACCACCTGCCAGCCCCTCACCTGGGTCACACCTCTGCCTTGGACCTTCCCTGCCTCCCCTTTCCCTAAAGGAATTACAGAGGACCAAGGTGATCATCTTTTTAAAAAGCTCTCACCATATGTAAGGTGCTCAAAAGGTTTAATTAGAATTATGCATCAATGAGTCTTGTTTGGAAATCTTACAGGGGAATCCCTTGACCCCTTGACCAACGGGGGAGAGATAAATGTCATCCTCTCTCTCCCCACTCCAGCAAGGGAAACATCTCAGTCATGTTGCACTTGGCCTTCAGGATGGTGGGCAACAGGGTGGACCCTGCTTGTCTGCTGCAGTGACCCCTTCATAGTGCTCGTCTACACGGCTCTCCCTCTGCCTACCGTTCCTAGTCTCCCATGGCTGTTTCTTGGGATCCTTTCACAAAATAAGCTATCTGCTTGCAAGCTATTGTCTCACGCTCTGGTTTTTGAGGGAATCTAGGTTAAGACAACTGGTACCAAAAGTGGTTCTAAAATACAAACCCTACCGTGAGATTAGGGGACATTGGTGACAAATGGATTTCCTCCGATCCCCTTCCTCTGGAAGGAGCAGTAATTGTCCTTTCTGGATTGATGCTAATGTCAGATAGAAGTTTGCTTTCCCTGCACGCAGCACCACTGCCCGGACCGCCATCCTGCAGGTCAGCACTTTGGCTGAAACAACCAATCCACGACACAGAGCTGTGGCAGTGGGTGCACGCCCCTGAGAGCCACTGGTTCTCCCACATACTGTGTCAGCTGGAAGCAGCCACTGTAGAGAAAACAGAAGGAACTACTAATGTTTCAGCTAAGATAGCAACTCAAAGAAGCACCCAGTGGGTTGGGATCCTGTCCTTCAGAATGAAATACATGTTCTGAGGATGGCTCGGTCGGTTGAGCATCCAACTCTTGATTTCAGCTTGGATCATGATTTCAGGTCATGGGATCGAGCCCCACATCAGGCTCTGCACTCAGCACAGAGTCTGCTTGAGATTTCCTCTCCTTATCTCTCTCTGCACCTCCCCCAGCTCGTGCTTTCTCTCTCTGAATACACAAATAAAATCTTAAGAAAAAAAGAATATCATATATGCACTGAATCACAGACCAAAATACGATATTCTCTTCCCAAGAGAAAATACTCAGGTCCAGGAAACAAAGAATGGAAGTGGAATTTTTCCCTTTCCCTATCCTTCCTGGGGGGAACCCACTTGTAGATTTTGATTCCTGCTCCTCAAATTGAAGGCTTTGCCCAGTACCTGAAAAGTTTCAGTCACTGGTAAATTGAGAGAACCCACATTCATGTCTTTCTGAAAAGATGGTGGATCTAGGGCTGGCAAAACACATAGGGAGGTGAAGTGGGAGAGAGATGAAGATGAAGGTATCTCCTGGAAGTATCTGGGAAAGTTGTGGGACATGGGTACCGGCCGTAGAGGTGGAGATCACCAGCCAGAGACCCAGAGGAAGTGGGCACAGGTGCAAAAGGATTCTGCATCCAATTCTACTGTGGGGGACTTCCCCCCAACCAAGTAATCCTGGGACATGGTGTGTGTCCTACAATTTAATTCAATCCTGTCCTGAAGATAGCATCAGATTCCACAGATAAGGGCTCAGCCCTACAAGACTGAACCGCTGCCTCCTCACTTCAGAAGTCAGTTGCAAATCCAGATCCTCACCTGCACTTCCCTGAGCATAGCAGCCACGAAAGAATTCCCGAGACATTGTGTGGTGCAGCTTGGTGAGTTCACTGAAGTAGCAGGGGAGCAGGACCCGTGAGCAGAAGGAAGTGCACTTCTGCACTGTGGAGCTGGTGGTTATATGCTTAGAGCTCAAAGCAGAGGGGACATACAGGGAGTAGTAGATCATAAATGTTTTCTTCAAATTTCTACTAGTAGGAGAACATGGGTGGCTCTGTCAGTTAAGCATCTGCCTTCAGCTCAAGTCATGATCCCAGGGCCCTGGGGTTGAGCTCTGCATCCTGCATCAGGCTCCCTGCTCAGCAGGGAGTCTTCTTCTCCCTCTGCCCCGCCCCCCCCCATGCTTCCTGTCTCTTTTCTCTCTCTGAAATAAATAAAACCTTTAAAAAAAAAAGTCTACTAGTAAAACTACTTTTGGAAGACTGGTGTTTATCACTCAGTTCAATATTAACTATTGGTGAGATGCAGAGGCCATCATGAGCCCTTAAAGAATGTAGCAACCAGCACATATTTGATCCTTATCAGAACGATACAGGTCAGCTTTCTGGGCTAAAGGTGAACACTTTTCTGCTTCCATCCCTCACCACTTCCGGCTGACCAACTGGCTATAGACCCCCTCCTTGGGTTTGATGAATTTGCTAGAGCAGCTCACAGAACTCAGAGAAACATTTTACCAACTAGATCACCAGCTTATCATACAAGGATATAGATTGCCAACAGCTACATGGAAGAGATACACAGGGCACAGTGTGGGTAAAGGGTATGGCGCTTCCATGCCCACACCCGACCCCCTCCCCCACCCTCTCTCTCTCTTTCTCTCCCCTCTCTGAGTGCACCATTCTCCCTAAATCTCCTGGTATTCACCAAGCCAGAAACTCTCTGAACCCCTCCTTTGGGATGTTTATGGAATCTTCATTACATAAGCACGACTGATTAAATCATGGAGCACTGGTGATTGAACTGACCTCCCGGCCTGCTTCTCTTCCCTGGAGTTTTAAGGCAGGGGTATGGGGGTGAGAGCAGTTGGCTCAGCCTGGTGGTTCACAGTCCTGCAGTTGGCTCCTTCAGCGCTTTTGAAAAGTCATCTCACCAACATAACAAAAGAAACATTGATCTCTCTTATCATAGAAAATTCCAAGGCTTTTTAGGAACTCTGCACCAGAAATGAGGACAAAGACTAAATACATATTTCTTTCTTTCTTTTTGAAGATTTATTTATTTATTTTGGTAGAAAGGGAGAGAGAGAGAGAGCAAGAGCAGTGGGGAGGGATAGAGGGAGAGAGAGAATTTTTTATTTTATTTTATTTATTTATTTGACACAGAGAGAGAGAGAGAGATCACAAGTAGGCAGAGAGGCAGACAGAGAGAGAGGAGGAAGCAGGCTCCCTGCTGAGCAGAGAGCCCGATGTGGGGCTCGATCCCAGGACCCTGGGACCCTGGGACCATGACCTGAGCCGAAGGCAGAGGCCTTAACCCACTGAGCCACCCAGGCGCCCCGAGAGAGAGAATCTTAAGCAGGCTCCCCAGTGAGTTCAGAGCCCTACGCAGGGCTTGATCCCAGGACCCCGAGAATCATGACCAAGAGTCAGTTACTCAATTGACTGGGCCACCCAGGCACCTCTTCAAGGATTTATTTATTTATTTATTTATTTATTTATTTATTTATTTAAGGAAGGGCCAAATATATATTTGTTATTATAAATCACAATATCACACATAAGCAAAGGCCACACACAAGCCAGGTCCAAAGTCAAGGGCAAAACTGAGGCATAAAGGAACTTGTTGAGAAGCAATCTGAGCCTGAAGATTCCAGTTAAAAACAACCCAGTAGCTTCCAAAAATCCAGGAGGGGAAGGGCACCCAAGGGCTTCTGCCTCACATCCTAATTGTTAGGGTACCTTCCAGATGAGGCCCCTATAGTTTCACCTGGAGTCTGGTGTTTCCAAGGAAGAGAGCATCCTATGGGAGTCCCTGGCCATGACCTACTGACCCTCTAGCAGCCCTCGGGCAAAGTCCTGTGACAGAGCAGGGACCACAGAGGCCTTCACCACAGGTCTCACTGCCACAAATTTAGACCTCCCACATGACCTTCACCAAAAGCTACATGCAATATTTCCAATGAAATTCAATCTTTTTATATGGGTTTCACGAAGAGTTGTGTACCTGTGACCACAATCAACACATGCACCATTTCCTTTACCTACCCCAAAGTTCCCTGGACCCCCTCTCTGTTTAGTCATCTCCCTTCCTGTTCAGCCCCCAGCAACCACTGCTTTGATGTCTGTGTCCAAAGTTTTGCCTTTTCTAGGTCGTGTGATGGAATCAGAGTCTGGAGCCTTTTTTGAGTGGCTTCTTTCACTTGGCAAGGGGACTTTGAGATCAATCTAATTATTTCACATAATCAGTAGTTCATTCTTTTTCGTTGCTAAGTAACATGGCATTGTATGATATGTTACCACAAACTTACTTATTGCCTATACATTTATTTACAGGAATTCTTTCACAATTCTGGAGACCAGACGTTCAACATCAAGATGTCTCTGAGAGATTCTATTTCTTATCTCCTCCAGCTTCCAGTGGTTCCGGTGTTCCCGGGTTGGGACCTGCATAACTCCAATCTCTACCTCGGCCCCCCCATGGCCTTCTTCTCCTCTTCTCCCTCTGTGTGTCACTTACAAGGACAGTTGTCTTTGCGTTTGGGACTCAGTTTGGATAATCCAGGATGATCTCTTCTCAAGGAGCTTAATTTTTTTTCTTCAAATTTTTATTTAAATTCTAGTTAGTTAACATATAGTGTAATATTGGTTTCAGGAGTAGAATTTAGTGATTCGTCACTTAAAGACAACACCCAGTGCTCGTCATAGGTGCGCTCCTGCACACCCATCACCCATCTAGCCCATCCTCCACTCCCTCGCTCCGTCAACCCTCAGTTTGCTCTCTATCGTTTAGATTCTCTTTTTTCCCCTTCCCATATGTTCATCAGTTTTGTTTCTTAAATTCCACATGAGTAAAAGCATATGGTATTTGTCTTTCTCTGACTTATTCACTTAACATGATACACACTAGCTCCATCCATATCGTGGCAAATGGCAAGATTTCATTTTTTTGATGGCTGAGTAATATTCCATTGTATATATCTATACTACCTCTTCTTTATCCATTCATCAGTCGATGGACATTTGGGCTCTTTCCATAGTTTGACTATGGTTGATAATGCTGCTATAAACATTGGGGTGTATATACCTCTTCAAATCAGTATTTTTGTATCGTTTGGATAAATACCTAGTGGTGCAATTGCTGGGTGATAGGATAGCTCGATTTTTAACTTTCTGAGGAATCTCCATACTGTTTTCCAGAGTGGCTGCAGCAGTTTGCATTCCCACTGACAGTATGAGAGGGTTCCCCTTTCTCTGCATCCTTGCCAGCACCTGTTGTTTCTGTGTTGTTAATTTTAGCCATTCTGACAGGTGTGAGGTGGTATGTCATGATGGTTTTGATCTGTATTTTCCTGATGACGAGTGATGTTGAGCATCTTTTCATGTGTCTGTTGGCCCACTGTATGTCTTTTTTGGAGAAATGTCTCTTCATGTCTTCTGCCTATTTCTTAACTGGATTACTTGTTTTTTGACCTCGAGTGTAGCAACTTCTTACTAGACGGGTTGCCGGAGGCAAGGGAAACAAAAGCATAACAAATAGCATGGAGGACATGGGAAGTTAGAGAGAAGAGGGTTGGGGTAAATTAGAAGGGGAGGTGAACCATGAAAGACTATGGACTCTGAAAAACAATCTGAGTAGTTTGAAGTGGCGGGTGGGTGGGAGGTCGGGGTACCAGGTGGTGGGTATTATAGAGGGCACGGATTGCATGGAGCACTGGGTGTGGTGAAAAAATAATGATACCGTTATGCTGAAAATAAATAAATTTTTAAAAAAATTAAAAAAAAAAGAATGAGCTATGGAGACTTCATGAAGATAAAAAGCTCTTGCACAGTGAAGGAAGCAATCAACAAAACTGAGAAGCAGCATACGGAATGGGAGAAGATATTTGCAAATGACATATCTGATAAAGGGTTAGTATTCAAAATCTATGAAGATCCTTACTTTAATTACATCTTCAAGGACCCTAAAAAAGGTCCCATTCACAGGTTCCAAGGATTAGTATGTGAGTATAACTTTGAGGGGGGGGGTGGGCTACCATTCAACCTAGTCCATTTGGATAGACTAGTTTGTTTCTTCTTTCATCAGATGATGCACAACTGGGTTGTTTCTAATTTGGGGACATTATAAATGCAACTTCTCTAAACATCCACAAGTCTTTGCAAAGACCTATACTTTCATTCCTTTGAGTGTGGGATTAGAGGGTCGTTCCATCACTTTGTAACATATAAGCTGCTTCAAGAAATGGAAATGGCGGGGTGCCTGGGTGGCTCAGTGGGTTAAAGCCTTTGCATTTGGCTCAGGTCATGATCCCGGGTCCTGGGATCAAGTCCCGCATTGGCTCTCTTCTCCAATGAGAGCCTGCTTCCCCCTCTCTCTCTGCCTGCCTCCCTGTCTACTTGGGATCTCTCTCTGTCTGTCGAATAAATAAAATAAAATCTTTAAAAAAAAGAAAATGGAAATGGCCTATCTCTCTCTGTCCACCTTGTGCCCAGAAGTGCCCAGAAGCCCCAGCCCCAGCTCTTACCACTCTTCTCTGCCCTGGCTTCAGGCAAGTTCCGGTTTGGTCTTCCCACCCTGTCCCTTGCCCCCAGGCCCCTGTCCTTCCAGAATCAAGGACATTTACAGAAACCAGTTTTTAGAGAGGAGGAGACTGACTAAGCAGGGCCCCGGGACGGAGTCTCATTTCCGCTGGCCTGCTTCCTTGGGCACCAGGCACCAGCCCCCAGGCTCAGATGTGGCAGTGTCTCTTTCTGTCACTGTGCCTGGCTCAGTACTATGGAGCAGGCCGGGGAAGCCACAGAGAGATGGGTGGGCTGCCGTGCCCTGCTCAGCCGCCCACCCAGGGACCACAGCCGGGTGCCCCCAGACAGACCCGCCGAGATGCCATTTCATAATCAACCTGTAATTGCATTATCTCAAAAAATAAATGAACAGTCATTATGGCTAATCTGCTCAGACTCCCCAACCAAAACAGGAACTCAAACAGCCTGGCCTGTGTTTGGTTACACGTGTCCTCCATTTGGTTCAAAGGAGTTCTGTTTAACGTCAACATTTGCTTTTGAAACTTTTTTTGTTGTGCAGTTTTTTTCATTATTTGCTCCTGCTTTGTCCTTGCCCGGCGTGAGAACACCCGGATGCTGGGGCCCTAACCCGCTCATTCGGCATCTGTGAGATCCTGCACACCTGCGTGACCCTCGAACGCCAGCTTATCTCGCCCAGACGAGGATACCCTCAGACTCCCGGAGCCAGTGGGGCTGTTTGGCCACATGGCTCGCTGGTGGCCCACCTGTTCTCCCCTGAAGGCAGCCTCCTCCCCTGCAGGTGAGAAAGCTCTCGCTGTCTCCACCTCCCGCTTGGAACACTTGCTCAGAGGCTCTTCAATGTCTCTGTCCTTGACCTTCTGGCTACACTGGAGCCCTAACTCAGCCTGTTGCTGCTCTGCGCGGTGGCGTTGGAGGCTCCACGTCATCGCTTACCCTCCAGGATTCATTCCCCTCCACTTAAAAAGCCCCCTGTAACCAGTTGTGTGTTGAGATGCCTCGGTGTTTGCAGGACTTGGGAATCCTAACAGAGGGTCTGTTTCCTCGGCAGGGATGGACAAACCCTCCTCCTTCCCTGCTGCTTGCGCTGTTATACTCCGAGGGCATCCTGAATCGTGGGCAGCCTAATCTACCGTGACAAACGTGGTTTCTGGGAGGCCGAGAACAGGGAGCATTCCCCTTCTTACTAGAGATGCAGGTAGCTGTTCAGACGCAGGTGACTCCGCCCCGCCCCCCGCCCCGCCCCCACTCCTCCACCTGCTGAGAAATCTCGGGGGATGAAAGCCCCTCGGCTTCAAGCATAAGGCGGGGTCGCCTTTTCTCTGCCCAGCAGGCTGCCTTCCACCTAAAAGCGTAGATGAGTTTCCACTTGATCCAAATTCAAATATAGCGTCCCACGAATGGCTGCTTTACCCATTCGACTGCATTTTTACGTTTATCAACAACCTCTGTGGGGCAGATTTCATCACTCGTTTCAGAGATGAGAGGGCTGAGGCTTACAGAAGGAAAGCAAGCTAGGAGAGACACGGAACCTGACCCCTAGCCCAAGTCTGTGCCCCGAAGGCACAGTGGCCTTTTCTGTGCGGAGCGGCCTTCCCCAGCTCTGACATAACTGACAATATGCTCTCGCACCAGTTAGTCGCTCTGAGCCTCAGTTGCCTCCTCCATGAAATGGGTAATTGTGGAGCGTTTTAACACAAGCTCAGCGGGGTAGAGCGGTTAGCTCTGTTTGTGGCATATGGGTACTCAGCAAGTAGTACTGACCTCTGTTCCTTCGTAATAGCCTTCCAGCTTTTGAAGACAGTCAGGCCATGGAATCTGCACCTTCATGACCATCTATGGCAACCCCCCCTCCAAAGTTACAGATGAGGAGACAGAGGCCAGAGCGTTTAGGGGAACTTCCTATGGCCAGGCTATGTGTTCCTGAGAGACTGGGACTGACGCATATATCTCCTGAATTCACGTTCATGCTCTCTTTTTTTTTTTTTTTTTTTTAAGACTTTATTTATTTATTTGACAGAGAGAGACACACGCTAGAGAGAGAGCAGGGAGAGTGGGTGAGGGAGAAGCAGGCTTCCTGCTGAACAGGGAGCCTGATGTGGGGCTCTATCCCAGGACCCTGAGATCAGGACCTAAGCCAAAGGCAGACCCTTAACAACTGAGCCACCCAGGCGCCCCGATGTTCATGCTCTTTCAACTACAGATTGGAGTTCATCAAAGCTGACTTTGGAAGAAAGGAATGCTTATATCTTGGCCTCTGAGCTTCTCAGCTGCATTCCAAGCCCCTCCTTGACCCAACTTCCTTGCCTCCCTCCCTCCTTCTTTCCCCCCATTCCTTTATCTTTTGATAACGAATTGCAATTGAGGAAAAAATTACAAAGGAAAGACAGATGTGGGCGGATAGTTCTTGATCCTTGGTTCCCAATGTGCAGTCCCTGGATCAGTAGCAGCATCACCTAGAAACTCATCAGAAGTGCAATTTCTTGGGCTCAACCCAAGCCACTTGAGTCAGAAACTCTCTTAAAATGAATCTTATGATAAATACTTCAGAGACATTAAAAATATATACTGTATCCTTCAAATGAACTAAGAACAGGATATTATGAAAAAACAAGAAAGAACTTTAGAAAATGGGGAAAAAAAAAAAAAAAAAGCGGGGTGGGGAGGAGAAGAACCAAATGAGAAAATAGAGAAGGAGATGAAAATAAATAGAGGGATCTCTCTGAAAATGGAATAAAAAGACAAAGAAATTTTAAAAAAAATAAAAGACAAAATTAAAGAATCCATTGGGGTGGTAGGGTTGGGAAGGTTGTCTGACTGGTAGGAATTGTGGAAATAGAGAACAGAGACAATAGAGGGGAATAAAATTTCAAAGAACAAACACCATAGAAAACTGTACAAAAGCACCAAAGTTCATAAATCCTACCCACTTCCTTTTACCTAATAATGGAAATTTCATTGAAAAAAAAAAAAAAAACCAGAACCAAGAAACCCAAGATACTAAATTGATTTTTTACCATCCCATATTCTTGGCTGCCAAGAATCCCTTCATTCCTACTGTTGATATTCTTGTCTCTGCATTGTGTCTTTGGTCATGAGGAGTTCCTGTCACCTCTAGACTTCCAGGGTAAGTCATTCTTTACCAAACTTCTGGATTAAAGCTTAAGCCTGGGTTTTCAAGATAGATTGGACACATCACCCAAACGTGTGACTAAGAACAGTCATCTGTTCAGCAAATATTTACTGAGCACCTACTATGGGCTAGGCACTGTGCTAGGGCCTGGGGACACAGCAAAGAACAAAACAAAGCTCCTGGTCTCAACGAATTTTCATGCTGGTTCGCAGGCAGAAATAAACAAGTTGATGAGTAAATACACAAAGTGTCAGGTGGTGATAAGCATGGTGAATAAAAAGCAAGTCAAGGGTATAGAGAGCAAAGGGAGTAGAAGTACAATTTTGCATAAGGTGTATAAAGATAGTAACCTGCAGGAAGCGAGGGCATAGATCTTGGGGACATCAGAAGAAGAATGTTCCAGATGGTTTTTGGTAATTTCACTGTTAAGCGTTTTTGCCACGTAACTAACTGGCCATAAAAGATAAAACATAAAAAGATAAAAGATAAAAGATTTTGCCATAAAAGATTAAAACCATGAAAAATCAGAGAGGGACATTCATTAATAAGAACATAATGAAACATGAAAAATGAGTAACAGAATTAAAAACTTTATTGCAAAACACAAAATATTTTAGTATATTTGAAATGTGTGTAGATTCATAGCAACGTGCAAACAATGGCTTATATCTTGTGGATTCTACCTAAGCACTTGTCTTCAGAGTCCTTCGTTACTAGTATTACATTTTTTTGGTGATTCATCTCCTTGTTCAGTATTGTACTTTTTTTTTCGCTAAAATTTCTTCTTTCATTAAGAGAAATATCAGTTGGTAAATACTAGGATGCACTTTGTACTGCATTCTGAAAGCTCTCTACACTGTTTTGTTCTTGGCATATGTCCCAAAGTTCTCTGGGAAATCTGGGTTCAGAACTGTGCCACTGTATAGACAGACCGTTATGAGGGCTAAGATTTATATAATATTAAAATGGGAGTGCTGCATCAATGGGGAAATGAGACCAAACTGTCAAACCAAATAGTCAACAAGTTATTATTTTTTATTAATTTATGGCAAAATTACCTTATAGCTAATTAGTTATGCAGCAGAGGTATCCATGGTAAAGATGCTTATGGCAAAAATAGTGGGTGCTCTTTGAGACCTGGAAACCACCAATGCAAAGGCCCTGAGGTGAGAGCACGTTTGGTGAGATCTGGGAAAGACTAAAGAAGTCAGTGTGTCTGGAATATGGTGGGCCAGGGGAGAGGGTGAAAGATGACCACCAACAGTAGCAAGGCCGGTGACCGTCATGAGAAGAACTTTGGATTTTACAATGAGCAAGATGGGAAGTCAATGGGCAGCTTTAAGCAGCAGAGGGACACATTTTCAAAGAATTCCTCTTAAGGGGGCCTGGGTGGGGGGGTGGGCGCAGGGCAGGCAGAAGGAGCAATTAGAAAGTGACTGTAATAACCCACATGACAGCCAATGGTGGCTTGGCTCACAGTGGTGGTGGTAGAGGTGATGAGAGGTGGTCAGAGTTTGAATATATTTTGAAGGAGTTGTTGACTAGCTTTACTGATGGACCACATGTGGGATATGAGAGGAAGAAACGAATCAAGACTGACTTCAAGTTTCCTCCCTAAGCCATTGGAAGAGTGGATGCACTGTTTACCCAAAGGGGAAGATGGTCTGGGAAAGGGGGAGAGGTTGGGACTGGGAAAGGGGGGAAAGGGGGGAAGGGAAGAAATCATGGGTTAGCCTTCAGAGATCAAGTCAGCAGTTATATCTACAATTCTGGAGGGCAGGCAAAAGTTTGGGTGAAAAGAGGATGTGGGTGGTCATCTCCCTCTAGACATGGGATGGGGACAGGTCACTGCGCGGAGGGTGTAGTTGGTGAAGAGGAGGGGACAGGACTTAGCATTGGGGCTGTCCCAGGTTTGCAGGCTGGGGAGATGAGAAGGAGCTAGCGACGCAGACTGACAGAGTTGCTGGAAAGCTTGGTGTCCTGGAAGCCAAGTAAAAGAGGGTTTCAGAAATCAGAGAATCATCCTTTGTGGCAAGGAAGTCAGGAAAAGGATGCCCAAAGTCTTAAAGCAACACTGTAATAAAGCACCTTCCACCTTGCTCAAAAAAGGTGGGTTTACAAATATTTTTCTTCAACAGCTCAGAAAACAAAGTGCTCATATGTTTTAATGTGCAGGCTTTGGTCTTTTTAAGTATCTCCACTTTTGCTACACAGGTTGGAAAGGGAAACATACAAAAGCACGGTATCAGTATGCCCTGGGCTCCAGTGCCTGTGGTCAAGTCTTTCTCTTCCTGTCCATGGAGAGCCAGACTCCAGGATCTGTGCCCGAAGCTCTGCTCTGGACACGCAGCCAGGGTTCAAATCACAGGACAGAAAATGTTAGACATCACATTCCAAAGAGACCCCTGGCGTTGTTAACACATATTCAGAGGTTGCTAGTGGCATTGGATGGTAATGTGTGTGTGTCTGCCTTTGGGCTAGTGATGTTTCTGGACTTTCCCTCCCGCCCCCTCTCTGCTTACCTTGCATCTACAATCTTCTTTCCTGGAGGGAACTTGGATACCGTCGATGTCATTTAGATCTAAGATCACAGGGAGGGGAAGAAAACATGGCCTTTCGAGAGCCAGGGCAGTTTGGCTGCTTTGAGTGAAGATGCCACTCGTGAAGGTTTTTGTCATAATTCAGTCTCTCTTAACTTGCAGAATTGCTGATGAGGAAGGGAGCTTTAAAATGAGGGGTTTGGGTGTTTTTTTCAAACCAAAGATACTTTAAATGCAGAAGTTGTTCAATGTTCCTCTAATTTCTGGGTACGCCGACTTCTTAGATGCTACAAGGCTCTGGGGTTTCTGACACATTGTCAGGTCAGCTCCTGTGTATCTCAACCATAAACTGCATGTGAACCTTTCCATTTTTAGACAGGCCACATAATTGGCCCTATAAGAAGCATCTGCCTAGCCCATTTGCAGTTTGGTATTGAGGTCTTCTCAAGTATAAAGAGAAAATTTAACTCTGTGCTTAAAAAACAGTAAGGTTTGGAGCACCTGGCAGGCTCGGTAAAGCATGGGACTCTTGATCTTGGAGTTGAGTTCAGTTAAAAAAAAAACAAAACAGTAGCACTTCTTCTAAAACCATTATTAGTGAGTTCATAGTGACTTGGAAAATACTGATGTTAGTTAAACACGATCACTTTTATGGAGTAAAGATGCACTTTACTCATTCTGTGAATCATTCCCATTTCTGTCTGGAGATAGAGGAGGTCCTCGCTACTCAAAGTGGGGTCTCCAGACAGCCACACCAGAGTCACCTGGGAGTCTGTTAGAAATGCAGGATCTCCGGATTACCTGTTCCCCTCCCTCGGTGATCCCATCAGGCCATGGCATTAAATACCATCCACCAGGGATGGCCTCCCAGATGTGTATCTCTAGCACAGACTGCCCCTAGAACTCCAGACCTGAACCCCTAACAGCTCACTTGACATTTTAATGTGAGGCCTGATAGTCATCTCAAAATGAACATACCTAAAATTTACTGTGGACCTCCCCCTCCCCCACTCTATTTTCCATCTTCCGTATCTTGCCAACGGCATCTCCATTCTCCTGACTGCACTCCGTGCAGGGCAGAGGTCACTCCCAAATCAAACCAGCAGGGGTGGCAGGCCGGCTGCTGTTTGGGCTTCCTGGGTCCACGTGCAGAGCTGCCCCAGAGTCCCCCCAGTCTTCACGCAGTCCTCAGCCCCGGCCTCATCCCTCAAGCTAGGTTGGCTCTTTGCTCAGGAGGGACTCTTTCTCTCTCTGGAAAATGGGCAGATGGGAATCTGGAGTCACGGCTGGTCTGCTGATGGAAGATCCTCACACCGAACCTAACCCACTTAGTACCTCTAGGATACAACAGTAATCACCCACCTACACCCCGGGTCGCTGCCGGGCTGCTGTGATGGTCAGAGTCCATGATCTCTGCCCTCTAGATGAGTGACGTTTTCAGGCTGAGCCCTTATTAGGAAAATACATGTATGCATGCAAATAAACAAGCTTCATACCCACATCTAGCCCCTCTCTGCTTGAAGGAAAGCTCCATGTGAGCAGATCTTTCATTTGCTGCATCTGCAACAGCAAAATTAGTGAATTCCACAAAGTTATTAATACTGAGTGAGGGGCAGAGGCCAAGAATATGAACAGGTACTAATGGAGTCACTCCATTCTACAAGGAAGACTGAAGGCTCGGAGAATGTTTTGCCCCTAACAGGCATGGCTGGAGAGTCTACCCATCTGACCCGGGTAACCTGTCATATTTATTGAATACTATGTAACAACCAACTCCCCACTAGAACCCCTGGCCCCGTGACACTGAAGAACTTGCCCTTGACCCCGCACACCCAGACTCTCCCAGCTCCTTGGCTTCCATTAGTCCAAACTCCAGCACTTTTTACCTGTTGAAATCCTGAACGTCTCGTTCTCTGAGGCTCTGTTCAAATGCTACCTTCTCTCTGCTTTTGAGATGTCTTAATAGTGCCCTCAAGCCCTTATCTACCCCAAACAATTACCCAGGGTGGGTGGGCCTTGGTTTAAATCTCGGCTTTGCCACTTAAAGTTGTGGAACCCTGCAAACGACCCTTGCCTTTCTCTTTCTTAATTTCATCAGTAAAATTAAGGTAACAACAGCAAGACTTACCCATCAGGACACCAGTTAGAATAAGAGCCTATTCAGGTTAAATCAAGCGCTGAAGGGAAACGAAATGGTAAGGATAATGGCTTACCTCTAGGAACTGCAGAGCAGGAACTAGTTAAGGCTCAGTGAGGGGTGAATTGGGACTGCTCCTGGTTCTCTTTGGGTGTCTGCTTCACGTTCCCCATAAACCAGTCCTTTTGCATGATAGTTCCTATGTCAAAACAAGGCCCCTGTGATCTCCCCTTCGCTTCCTGCACAACCATCTGCAGAAGCCAAGAGGAAGGTCCTTCAGTGGTCCTGAGTCTACCAGTTACCACGGGGGTTTAAAAAAAAAAAAAAAAAAAAAAAAAGCAAAAAGCACACAGTTTCCAAGAGCCCATCCTGTGGAAGGAGCTTTATAAAAGAAGGCTAAAAGGCCAGAGGAGATGAGAGGGCTTTTCCTAATGTGGCTCATGATCTGAGCATCCTTCTCAAAACTGCCTATTAAATTGGCTCATAGGAATTGGAGGGATAAGAAACGTTCTCATGTAAAGCCGATAGCAGAGAGAATACACTTAATACATTTAATTACGGAATGTATTGTTTGTAGCCCTCTAGAGTGATTGCCTAGCTGTTCCCCCATCCCAGCAACTTCAACTTCCTTTGGGGTAATTATCTCTTTCCCTACTGATTGTCAGTCCAGTTCTCATCACAGGAACCAGAGAGCCTCTAGAGATTTCTCTTAACTGACCTTTCTTGTAAATGCACAGCAAGTGCCTGTGACCTAGCCTCACATGACCAGTTGCTGTTACCTGCAAAACGGCAAAAACGGTTGAGAACAGGGAGTGCACAGGGGCAGTGGCTCCCAGAGTGCAGACCCCTCTGATGAGGCAGGCTCCTTAGCCCACAGGACTTCTAATTCTAAGCATGACTCAGGGATCCCTTCAATCCTGTGGGCTTCCGCTTTTCTTACAAAATCCCCTTTCCCTGGTAACCAGTCTTAGTTTCTGACTTTAAAAACTATTTTAATTACAATAACGGCTATCACAGTGAAGGTGTACATTTTTAAATCTTTGAGGTGCAAAAGAGTGACATCTCAGTTTTGAATGCAAAAGAGTCACATCTCAGTTTTCTTGGATGAATAAACAACCGGGCTTGAGGATTAAACTCACACTGATCCTGAAGGTCCCAAGCCAAATGGACTCCTGAACCTGAGGACAACCAAAGCAGGTTTCTGCGCTTTGAAGCTAAAGAGAGCCAGGTCCACAGCTAAGGGCTTTTCTTTTGTGCCCCTCCTAATAACTACGTGTCACTTCCCCCCACTTACAATGGGACAAAGGAGTATTGGAGAGCTGCAGAATCAACCACCCAGACAAGTCACTGACAGAACGGTGTTGATGATTTGAGCACCAATCCCTCAGGTCACGCTATTCATGCCCTGGTCTCAGCGCTGGTCTTCCTTATGCCAACGCAGTAGGTCCAGAAACATGTGAAGTTAGAATTGACTACTAAACCTATTATAGATGAAGACCCATTATCTTCACCTGGAAGCTGGAAAAGGTTTTGGAGCGTACAAGCTCATTCTCTCTAGGGTCATTAAATTCAGCACATTATTTACAAGTAAGGATTGGATAGGGGGCCTAGCCAAGAGGTCAGCCAGGGGATATTAACATGGCAATAGTAACAACAATAAAACACCTAGCAACTGAATAGCACTTCTGAGTTTATGAAGCACTTTCAACTTAGAACTACGCTTGGATTTTTCAACTTCTCTAGGGCTATTTTTCTCAACTACAAAATCTGAGGATTGACATAGAGAACAGCTGTTCCCTATAAAGTTCATTAAGACAGAACTTGTCCCAGAACCACACCCTAGTAACCTGAGTCCCTCGATCCTTTGGTAACTGGGGCTTGGGAAGTCTAGTGGGAGCTTGGGAGCAGGATCCGGGCCGATCTCTTCATCTCTAAAACAGGTATGCGCTCACAGGGTTGTGGTGAGGATTACATAGGGGCCATCAAACAGTTTACAAGTGGCCAAAGTGACTTCTCCCAGTCAATTCATCATCTTAGCTAACTACTGAGAAACTCCAACTAGGACTTGAGATGCTGTAAACCCAAACACCGTCATCTAGACAGACATCCGGTATGTCATTTAAACTGTAACCCAGGCTTTTAGGATGAACCTGCTATGGGCTGTATCGTGACCCCGCCTTCACCCATCCATTCATGTTGAAGCCCTAACTCCCAATAACTCCATCTGGAGAGAGAGCCCTTGGTAGGTAATTAAGATTAAATGAGGTCCTAAGGGTGAGGCCCTAATCAGATAGGACTGTGGCCTTTAGAAGACATAGAGGTCTCTCTCCCCTAGGAGCTACTGTGAGGGTGCTGGATGCAAGCCATTAAGAGTTGTCACCTGAACCTGACCATGCTGGCACCCTGATCTGACTTCCAGCCTCCAGAATGGGGAGAAAATCAATTCCTGTTGTTTAAACCACCCAGTCCTTGGTATTTTCTTACGGCATCCTGAGCAGACCAGGACAAGTCCTTAGTGGAAATTTTCAGAAATGGCCACACCCTGAGCTCAGAGCCTAGACCGTTACTGGCCATTTAAACATTCCCACTTGTCTTAGCAAAGTCTAACTTCTGGTAATATCCAGAACGAGGGATGGACACATTCATGTTTCTAAGCGAAGAGCTGCAAGTCTCATTATCCTTCAGCTCAAGTTCTTCCCCCAAATCATACCATTTGCACCTCTGGTATCTACCAGCAAATTCTTAGGTTCACGAACTCTATAGGACATTTAGTGATTAAAACAACACTCACTGTCCTCGGAGTCACGATTATTTTTCCCCAAAACTTTTCATATCATCTAAATATCTGAATGCCATATTAAGAACTTAGTTATCATTACTTCGTGTTGTGTGGTGGGAAGAACAGAGAAGAGAGGAAGCTTGCAAGGAGAAAAGTTAGTTCGAGGTAAAAGGAACAGTTGTCAAGGACCTCTCCGGAGTCCTCTGTGGAAACCACCTACTTACACTCTTTACTCCTTTATATGATGAAGGCAGGGGTGCTTCCAGATGGAAAGTTCGGGATTTAAATAACTACTAGTGACCCTACTCTGTCCAGCACCAGTAGAAATTGTCAAGCAGATAAAGGTGCCAGAAATGACGGACCTACACATCTGTATGAGTAAGTAAGGTGGCAGAATTTAAAAGATGAAAATCAAGGACTACAATCATGCCAGAAAGAACCTGATACAGATCTCAACTTTGTATTTACCTTTAAACATTTTTTCATAGGATACCACAGTTTAAAGTGCCAAAAAGCAAAACATACTGTAAATTGCAAAAATTGTATCTATGTTTGGTCCAAACAGTTCTGGTAGTCAAAACCTTGTCCCTTTTTCATATTAGAGGATATTTATCTGCCTTTTCAGTGAGCCAAGATAAGTCATGATTTCCACATATATGAGTGTAACACCTTTAATTCAACTATTTATTGACTAGCTCTGTGCCCGGCACATAAACGACTCTATCCTGAACACAGGATGTGTGTGTACGACTGACTGACCATTCTTCCAGGCATTTGGCCTCAGTTTAGGCTCTAACCCTTAGGTCAAGATGAGTCACCTCTTTACATACCTCAGCTTCATCCATCTCCCTCATGATTTCCTAGCACAAACTTTTTTTTAGGGTTTCTTCTTAGTCTATCTTTCTAGATTTTTTCTTTAAAGAAGACTCCCTTCACTGATCATTTATCGCCAGAACCTGATGTAGCTTGCCCTCTGCATCTTTGTAAATGGCAATCACCTAGGGGTTCAGTGACAAGAAGGAGAAAATAGACTTAATGGATCTTTGGTAAAATTGCTTAGAAAAGGCTCACATACTATTTATAGCAAGGAATATACGCTTACTACTCTCTTCTAAATTCGACATCAAGTAATCACTATCAATCTCCACCTTTAAAAGCTTCCAACTAAATTGTCTCTTATTTAAATCACTAATTTTAGAGAAAGAGATCTTTAGTAAAATTCTGGTAATGTATTTTTTTCTCTTGGGAGAAGTCAGATAAAAAACTTGCTATGATATAAAAAACATGTAACATCCCCCTTTTACTTTGTTTCCTATGAAACAAAGAATGCTCTGATTAGGAGCCCCCACTAAAAACCTTAAATCAGGGGCGCCTGGGTGGCTCAGTGGGTTAAGCCTCTGCCTTTGGCTCAGGTCACGATCTCAGGGTCCTGGGACTGATCCCAGCATTGGGCTCTCCGCTCAGCGGGGAGCCTGTTTCTGACTCTCTCTGCCTCTCTACCTACTTGTGATCTTTGTCAAATAAATAAATAAGATCTTTTTTTAAAAAGCATAAATCACCACTCTATGTTCTTCTATATGGCAAATCAAATAACAACTTTATAGTGGAAAGCAAGCTTTGCTAAAATAACACTTTTTAATCTTGTTAAGTGCAAGCAACAGTTGCAAATCCCATTATCCTTCAGCAGATATAGCTTGATACATTCCTGAACTGGGAGATACTCCTCTTGAGCCCCCTTCCTTATTTACAGGAGGAAAAGCCCTAAAACTCTCTCTCAGAAGTCTGACGTAGTTAAACACACTGAAAAGGATGGTCAGATCGCTATCAGTCTGATGTGATACAGATAGCAAGCTAGATTTTTAATATACAAATTGTGATATGTAATTGTATCTTTATGAAGTGTTCTGAAATCAAGAGGTCATACATGCATCAGGCACATTCGACAGAAGACTTTTACAATGGTTTACATTTCCTTTTTATTTATTCCTTGAAACTGCTGTATTGCAGGTTTCTCATGGATGAAATATGGAACTGAGCAGATTCCTTTTTCTACAAAATTATGGTATAAACTTGCTCAATTTTCTATCTTATTGCTAATAAACCTTACAGGCGCACAGTTTGTAAAATAAACCCCTTAAGGACTGAATGCATAGAGCATGCTGCAAGGTACAAGAAATAAGCTAAAAATGAGCATATAAACCTACATCTGGACCAACACAGTACTGAATGCTGGCAAACATTTATCACAACACAGGGAAAAATTAATAAAAGGAGATACAGTTCAGTCCTGAAAGGGTTAAATAGAAACCCTAATATATTATTGTTTCTAATCATTCATCCCACATTACAGTGCTTGAAAACAAAGTCAAAAGTCTGGCACAGAAAATACACACATTTGTTCAGTACTCATCAAAAAACACAGCTGCTTTTGAAATCAGAAGTAAGTAACTTGGTTAATAATTGAAGAGCATTTTGTTTAAAAAAGGAACCCCTCCCCCCATGGATTATCTGGTTAAACATGACCAGTTTAGTTCTCAGAAATTGCATTGGGAATATTCTGTGAGGGCACAGATGGTACCAGTTCTGTTTTAAAAAAAACTAAAAAACACACAAAAACTAACCAGTTATGATTGCAAATAAGTCTGTGCAGAAGAGTGATAAATATTTTACTAACATATAAATGAGGATGCCTTTAGTTGCCACAGTTGAAGAAAAGTCAGCAGCAGGTTAAATATTATCCTAGTGTTCAATTCTGAAATCATCCAAAATCAAAAGGGCATTCTACATTTAAAAGTCTTTAACTTGCCTTCCCAATCTATGTGATCAATTCAATGGAAATAATGAAAACATACCAGATCATAGACTCAGTTTCTAGCATATTTTTAGAAATTGCATAGCTCATGAGAGCAGAAGACACGCTTCTAAAGCAGAATTAAAAAACAAAAACAAAACCCCAAACTCGACAGTTCTCTACTTTAACTGAAGCGTTCACGTTTCTAAGAGAGTCATTATGTGGAAAAAGGACCAGCATCTCTAATAATGCCATTGGAGGAGGGGCTGAGTTCTTCTATAACCAGAGGACAAGGCTCCTATAAATGACACACTGAAAATGATTCACAAATCCATGAAGATTTTTTTTAAAGCAGCTGACAAAAGAACTACTGATAAAAAAGAAGCTACAACAGACAAATCATTTCAGTCTTTAGTTTGTGGTATGCATAATGGCATAAAACAGCAAGGGAAATGCCTGTATAAGTACATTCTTGGACTTTTCAAACAAAAAACAAACAGGAAAAGGCTTTACAGTCTAATATTTCAAAATCATCTTATTAAAAGAAACGACGAGCCAAAATAAGGTATAATTAAATAGTAAAAAAGCAAAGTTCATTTTTAATAAAGCCATAAACTTGAGAAATTAATTTGAGCTGCAAAGGTAGGTAAGGAATCGTTTGTTCTTCCAAAATATCTCATCTGTTACCAGTTAATTTAACACAGTTTCATAACTAAATACCAGATCTGGGAAGAGGAGGAAACTTGTGGCCCATTCAAAGGAAAGCGGCACTGAAAATATTTCCACACTCCGAACAAAAAGCACTGTGTAAAGACTACTTCCGTGACACAACATAGAAGAATAAATACTACTCGGAAATAAGCAAGTTTGCAAGGAGAAGCTAGTAAACAGTTAAAACAAAGAAAGATAAGGCCACAATTCTGCCCTTGATCACTGAAACAGATTTAAAGTGTGAGGCAGGGTTAGCTTATAGGAGAAGCTAGTGACTGGAGCAGATCTGAAGAGAAGGCTATATAGAGAGAATAATGCAGCCTGTGAGTAATTAAAAAGGCTTGCAGTAAGATAAAACCGTAATAACTTTGATTTAACCACTAATGTGTTTTACAAATGACTTCCCCCTTGAAAACTGAGGAAAAAGTGATTTAGAGAGGTTAGGAGTCGTTATTTACAATGACATAGTCTGAGCAAAAGAATGAGTGATGAAGACAGAAAAGCTGGGGTGACTTAAAGCTACTAATGAAATGTTTAAAAAGTCTTCCAATGAAAATGTTTTCAAAATCGCCCAGGACACCAGAAAAGACAATGTTCTGTCTGGAAACACTGCAGGAAGCTAATCTTGCATTCATAAGGTACTTGTGGCTCCTGTTTCATGGGACAGTAAAAGCTTACCACATTCTAGAGGTAGTTTTTAACTCTAAGAAGGATGATTGTATTACTAGACTGTGTCCTATAAGTTACACACATGGTTCCTGTACTAAATGTAGCCCAATGAGTTGGCTGCAATTTCTAAGAAACTGAACAAAGGCATAACCGAAGCGCAGGAATGGAAGCAATGTGAAACTGGTGAGTCGAGCATATGAGGCCAACACACAATCCTGAATGCTACTAAATTTTAACTGAATGGAAAAGAAATGTTTTGAGTAGGAGACATTTGTAGGGACACTCAGTACTGGCAAAGAGAAGACTAAGAAAGGCAGAGAAATATGGAAAGATAAATTACATCTGCAGTTTTATAATCTCACAACTATCTGTTCTAAAGTACTGTCTTCCAAGCTATTTTAGTTGGTCATCTAATAAAAGCATCTTGTTGTAAGGTTACAATGATGTTTTGACCTAGGCTACAAAAAAAAAAAAAAAAGAAAGAAAGAAAGAAAGAAAGAAAAGAAAAGAAAAGAAAGAAAAAGTAAACAAACACATGCTTTTACTGAGATTTTCCTCGTTATACAATAAGGGCACCATCTACCAACTGGTAGCAAATACATCTCATGGTATTTCTTTCTTTTTCTTTTCTTTCTTTTTTTTTTTGTCATATGCCCACAAGGCAGAAAACACCCTGCTGAATGAAATCACTGGGAACATTCCAAGTTCAAAATAAAATGTTTAACTTACACATAATACAAGTTATGTACAAGATCAGGGAATTGGGGAGTGGGGGTGGGGGAAGGGACCTGAACAAATCCTGGAACACGGAGATACATTTATGCATGGGAAAATGGGAGAGAACACTTCAAATACCCAGCATGTTCTGTGCCATTAATTCCTTAAGGACTAAATGGCCACATTTAATTCCACATAAATGTTAGACCCTCTTGGAATACCACTATAAATACCTTAAAAAAAAAAAAGGAAAACAAGGAAGTAACTACGGGACAGCGTCTGTGAACAGAGACGAAGTTCACGTACATTGCATGTATTGCAGGCAAGGCAGAGGCATTTTTTTTTTTTTAAAGCTTTTGCACAGACTTCATATAATCTTAAAAAAATATGCGGGCCTTTACAAGATCTGACTTGCTGAAATCAAAACAATTTCGACTCATGAAAAGTCGTAAGACATCAGCTTTAAAAAAAAAAAAAAAGAAAAAGAAAAAGAAAAAAGAAGGCAAAAAAAAAGAATAGTTCCAGCCTCAAATTTAAAAAATAAAACAAAACAAACCTGGAAGAATATGGGTAATTAGATTAAACAAGTGTGGTCAGGCTTGGAACTTGAATGTACTGAAGAATGAAAGCTCAAAAGGAGGCAGGAAGGAGAACCACCTATTTGGTAACAAAGGTGTACTAGATACTGTGATATAAAAAAAAGGTATGGTGAAAATGTACCTTTTGCTAAAGCTTATACAAGTTCCTTGGTCCGTAAAAACTATGTTAGATTTGTGTCCTCTAGTTTGATAAACTTTTATTCCAGCCACATCTCTATTTCTTGCCCATTTAAACAAAACCAAACAAAACCCAATCAAACAAAAAGAACAGCTTTAAAAAAAAAAAATCAACTTCCAACAGTTTGCACATTTCCATGTTTTCCTTGTCTGTTTTACTGTGGCTTCTGCGCTTCCAATCAGCACTTGTAGGTAATGGGGTTTTGGAACAGTATCACCTGGTATGAAAAGTTTTCCCAAGAAACCACAAAAGATTGTTCTTTTTTTTCCTTTTTCTTTCTCTCTCTCTCTCTTTTTTTTTTTTTTTGTCAACATCTTGCGGCACTCCAGTCAGTTTAAGTCCTAGCAAAAAGACGGTAGTTAGGACACCACTGTTGCTGCAGAGGATGTGACACTGGTTGAATTTGTGCTGACATTTGTGTAACTTCCCTCGCTGTTTGTGTTTGATTCATTGGGGGGCACTTGGCTTGAATTGGCTCGAAGGATTGCTCCTGCCGCACTGCAGTGTGGCCGTGGCCCTGGTTCTGGTGTGTAGGTAAAGGTAAGGCTGGTGGAATAAATGATTCCATCGTTACGGACCAAAGTTACTGGAACCTGGACTGGCTGTCGGACCCATCTCCAACCTTCTCGGAATGCAGAAATGTCTGGGACGACACAGAGCATACTCTCTCCACATCTGAGGGGGGAAACAGAAATCACTTAGAAGCCATGTATGTTTTAGAACTAGAACTTAAAACAGGTTGCTTGCTACATTACAATCAATATTAAGAAAGAGTCTCATGTATCCACGCCCATCAAAAACTCTAGATGATATAAAAAGTTTCATTAAGTACCTGTACATAGTTTCAGCTTCTACATCCCCAAACCATACTCGTAAATTTGGAGTGAAATTCTGTCCTGTAAGTTCAAGCATTGCTACGTCCCCACCGCCATTCAACTGAAATTCACAGAAAATGAGAACAACTGTTGAGAAAATTTTTCATTTTTCATTAAAGTACACAGATTAGTTTTTCATTTGACTGTGATTTGTGAAAAAAAATCAATAAAACTCTTCTTTTTAAATAACATGAGGGGCGTCTGGGTGGCTTGGTCAGTTAAGATTTGCCTTTGGCTCAGGTCATGATCCCAAGGTCCTGGGATCAGGCCCCATGTCAGGCTCCCTGCTCAGTGGGGAGCCTGCTTCTCCCTCTCCTTTGGCCCCCTCCCCCCAGCTCGTGCTCCCTGCTCTTTAACAAATAAATAAAATCTTTAAAAATAGATAAATAACAACATGACTATAAAGACAAAGTGAGCTAATCACATCTCAATGTAGCATACAAGTAGATCTAAACTTAAATTTTCTTGTATAAAAGTGTTTTTTTTTAAAATCAACAAACGATGTATTAACATCCCCGAATCACAAGATTTGGAGAAAAATCAAATTTACTGTGAAATAAAAAATCACACCTAGTCAGAGCCGGGAGCAGTTACAAAAAGCTGAAAGTCAACTTGTGAGTAAGTGGACTTACCTGAAGACTTTCTACAACAGGCACAGGGGTGACTGGGGCAAGGACAGGGCCCATCCCCTCATAAAATGTATACTCTGCCTTATCTGTACTAATGATTGTCCAGGAAGCTCCATCATTTATCATCTCTTTATTTGGTTCTTTTGGGCATGGAGTGGCCTTATGAAGAAAGAATGTTTAGAAATGGATTTTTATATACATTGCAGTATAAGACAATTTTAACAAGGTAGCACTCATATACTGGAACTAACAGGAAGAGAGTTCAGTACAAATGTATGAACTTCCCAAACATGGTGCTTTGCCAGTCCCTAAATAAACACAGAATATTTAATATGGCAACCTCACATTCAGCAGTTTTTATTAGACTATGAAATATTTCAGTGACATATTATATTACCTTTCATAATAACCATTTGAGAGTACACCAGTATCTGTATAATTTCTTTAATAAAAGATCAGTATTCGTGATGTAAATAGCTACTTA
Organism: Mustela erminea; assembly: GCF_009829155.1. Taxonomy (NCBI): domain Eukaryota; kingdom Metazoa; phylum Chordata; class Mammalia; order Carnivora; family Mustelidae; genus Mustela; species Mustela erminea. The sequence continues at coordinate 118,412,066 of NC_045615.1, read as the reverse complement.
AAACTCAGATCTCTGAGAGAGAGAGAGAGACCAGGAGCCCCTCAACCTTAAAGAGCAGTTAGAAACTCATGCACTTTCAGCAGGAGGGAACCAAGATGTGAACTGGCATCCCCCTACCCCTACCTTGAAACACCCAGACCAGCCCATCCGCTCTGAACTGAGAAGAACGGCTGTACATGGCCTCCAGATGTTTAAAAATGAGTTTCACATGAAAGTATAACTATCCCATGAAATCATGTGTCCATGTCATAGATGTCCTCATGAGAGACTTCTGAGTGAATGTAGTGAAAAATCAGCTTTCAAAACATCCTGTCATTACTATCTAGGAAGACCCCAATGTAAATCGGATAATTCTGAACCCTCCCCCAAAACATGCATATATCTATCTACAATGTCTTCATGCAGTTTCAGGGGATTCACCAAACACCCAAAATCTACTTCTGGAAGATCTAAGGAACTTTTCAATTCCCAGACCTAGGTGGTCAAGAACACTTTTATAGCTCTGAGTTCTTCCTTGAGGTATAGTGACTGCCATGTCTCAGGATCATGTAGGTTAACAACCTTTGGACTTGAGATAAATATCTGAAAACAGCTTCATGTACTTGGACACAATTAACATTAAACAAGTTTTAGGTCTCTATGCTGCTAACCGAAAGATGGCACATTTTTACCAATAACTTTAAAACATACCTGAAACTGGATTATTCTTTCTTGAGAAAGGCACAAGTACATTCTTTCTGTATCCTTAAGGTAAAATGCACATTTATGGAGTTGTGACACAGGGTCATCTGCATCCAGTAATGCGGTCTGCTTATCAACCTTCCTAATTATCTGTATTTCAATAATTAGAAAAGAAGAGGTCATCACATGTGGAGAAACATTGAGAAGCAATAAGGCGAGGTGTAAAAATACTTTCAGATCACAAGCCTGGTAGAATGGGGAAGCTGTTACCATCTTCCATGAACACCTGAAAAACAGGGCGGGCAGATACTTGTTTTCCAGATCACTGCTTTTCGAACTTTGATGTGCATACAAATCATCTGGTCTTGTTCGAATACCACAGATCTCATGGGGGCCTAACAGTCTGCATTTCTAACCAACTGACAGCTGATGTTAATCCTACCGGCCAATGGACCATATTTTGTGCAGCAAATTCAGTTACTTTTCCTATAATATGTAATGACATCAAAGGAAAAACTGTCTCTAAAGACCACTGTGAGTATGCTAGTCAGTGCAGTCCATCAGCTAATGTATCTGTTTTAAAAACCTAAAGTATCATTTTCCAGATTAGGAAGTGGGCTCAGAAAAGTCAGGTAACTTGCTCATATCACAGCTAGAAGCTGAAGGACCAGAGTGTGATTCCATGGCTGGTTGGCTGGCACAAAAAGCATAGAGATACCTGAAAGAGACTCCTATCAAGTCTGAGATGCCACTTAGTCCACAGAAGGTAATCACTAAGTGTTTGATGATTATGAAGCATACAAAGCATACAAATATATTTCTCATCTAAAATCGAAAGTAAAGAAAATTCTTCCTTGACTACGTGTCCCTCTCCCCAACTCTCCACGCCATTTCTTAGCTCCCCTTTATGGCAATCTCTTCTTCCTTCTCACTGTCCAATCTCCTGAAGTAAACTCCAGCTTTTTGTCTCAAAGTCCCCACAACTGCCCTTGTCAAGGGCCACCAAGAACTTCTGGAGAGATGAATCTGTGGGCATCAGGAGGCATGGGTCCTCACATTACTAGCTTTCTCAGAAGCACTAAAAAAAAAAAAATCCTCCTTTTGGGGTCCGCCCTACTTTAACTGGCCTTCAGAGTGTACCAGAGCTGAGTCCTTGGACCCCTTCTCCTCTCTCCAACCTCCTTCTGTTCTGTACTATTTAGAGGTTGGCAACTCCTAAAGTTCTATCTCCAGCCCTAACTTCTCTCCTACGGCATTCAACTTGTACATTTAACTACTGACTCAACAGTTCCACGTAAGATGTTTAATAGGCAGGGTTCCTGGGTGGCTTAGGGGATTAAGCCTCTGCCTTTGGCTCAGGTCATGATCTCAGGGTCCTGGGATCGAGCCCTGCATCGGACTCTGCTCAGCACAGAGCCTGCTTCCCTCACTCTCTCTGCCTACTTGTGATCTCTTTCTCTGTCAAGTAAATAAATAAAATCTTAAAAAAAAAAAAAAAAAAAGATGTTTAATAGGCTACCTCAATCTTCATCAAAACCCAGATTTTTGTGACACCTGGGTGGCTCAGTCAATTAAGTGTCTGCCTTCAGCTTAGGACATGATCTCAGGGTCCTGGGATCAAGTCCCACATTAGGCTGCTTGCTCAGCAGGGAGCCTGCTTCTCCCTCTCTCTCTGCCTGCCTCTCTGCCTGCTTGTGATCTCTTCTACCTGACAAATAAATAAATAAAATCTTAAAAAAAATAAAGTATCAAAACAAACAAACAAACCCAGATTTAAAATTTCCTTCTATGAGTGATCCTCCTCTAACTCACAGCTCAATAAACAGCACCACCATTCACTCAATCCCAAAACCCTGGAGTCACCTTTGACTCCTTGTTTTCTCCTACACCCAATCTTCCAATCTGTCAACAAACTACTCTGTTAGGTCTCCTCTCACACAAATCTGTCATCTCTCATCACCTCACTACTACCCTGGTTTAAGATGCCACCATCAACCATCAACACTTGCTTGAGTTACAACAGAAGCCCAAGCTCTGTCTCTCTGCTCCCACTGCTACGCCCCATGTTCTCTTCACAGAGCAGCCGCAATTACCCTTCCAAACATAAACAGCCATCATGCCCTGTTTAATACCCTCCAGTGTCCTCCTACCATATGTAGACAGTATCTCAATTCTTGTCGCTTGCTCCCTCCACTCCTCCCCTGGCTTAGGCTACCATGGCTTCTTTATTACTTCTTTATTATTTGTCTCATATTCTCTCCTAAGCTCTTTCTGTGCTCATGCTGTTTGTCTGAAATGTTCTTCACAGTTCATAGTTCCCAACTTCATTCTGGTCTCTGTTCAAATATTCCCACTGCAAAGATTTCTCTGACCCCTCAAAGCACTCCCAGTCTCTCTTGATCCTATTTTAGCTTATTTTCTTATCATCTGTTTTAACCTTTAATATGTTAATATTGGTATTTCTTTAGCTGATTTTTGTCCATCTCCCTAACAAAATGTAAGCTCCATGAGGACAGAAAGCCTATCTTGCTCACCAATGTATCTCTAGCATCTAGACAATGTCTGGTACATGAAGACTCAGGACTATTTGTAGGATGCATGTATGCACAAAGGACTGCAATACTTTGCTTCACAGTGAATATCCTTAAAAGTAACTACTCAGTTTTATTAGGATTAAATCACTACATATGAAAGTACTTAGAATAGTACTATTAGTATCATGCAATATTGTTGGCTTTACTACTTTACATCTCAGTATTCAAACTTTTCTTTAATCCACAATTGTATAACAGTTCCAATCTTTCTGAAGTTAACATTTTTTGTCATTTACATTTTTTAGCTCTGCTGGTTATTAGTCAGAATATTTGCCATTCTACTAACACCACACCAATTTCTGAGTTTAAAGGGAGACAGTATACTTTTAGCAATGTAACTTCTAACATCGTCCACGAGACTGGCTAATCTCAAGCAAAATGTTTCAATTCAATGCCAAAGTCTTGGAGCTACATTTAAATTTGATGAGGTTTGGATTTTAGAGAAATAAATGACTTTTAAATGATCTAAGTCTACTCATGCTTCCCCATCATTTAAGAGTCAAAATTTGCCTAGATTACTGTTATTTGTGTATTCTACTGTTTCTCCACTAGCTAAGAATAATCACATTGAGAACATGAGACATGTCTGATTCAATTTTATTCCCCATGAGTTCTTTGGAAATAGACACTGCTGAATGACCTCTCACCAGTAAAGAAACCAGAGATGTTCACTAGTATTTGGCATCAAAAACTTGCTTTGGTCACTTCTAATTATTGAGAAAAGGTAAGAAATCTGGTAACAGATAGTGCAAACATTGTAACTTAAGGTATGTGTCTGGTGAATTCTACATTCATAAAACATCAGGGATTACCCCAACTGGTATTCTCTCCTCTATCCTGGCTTTGTAGCTTGTTGGTACAATATTTACCACATTTCTGAGATAAACTGGATATACAGCCCAACACCATGTCCCCCCCAACTTGACCCTGAATCAGGGCTACTCATAAATCCCCTTCATCTTAACTAAACTGTACTCTTGTTTTCATTTTACTAAGAAACGCAATTTTTAGTTTTAAAGTCATCCTAATGAACAAAAAGCCCTAAACACCAGAGTATGAAATAACAATTTAATTTTCAATAAATCTATATTCTTGTGGGAGAGTAAACTAATAAAAACTATGCTTGTATTTTTTAAAGAAGTAAGAATTTCTATGCTTCTGAAACTTGGTCCTGTGGTGGGATACAGCAGATACCAAAGAAAATGATTAGGGTATCTGTATTAGTTAAGGAAAGAAATCATAATGTAATTATTTAGTGCCCTCTATTGAACATGTTCAGATATACAACCAAAAAGGAAAACTCCACCAAAATTTAGAGACAGTGTAACAGAAAGTCATCAAGAATGCAGTCATAAAAACGGCTAACTGCCTTAAATCATTTTCACAATAAAGTGGGGTATAATTATAAATAAAGAATAGCAGTGATTACTGATAGGTGTTCTTAAATTAAAAAGCATGAACCTGAAATGTATTTTTACATTTGAATGCTGTATCTTTTATTTTTACTACACATATGACTAAAGCAAAAGTACAGCCATACCAGTCTTGGGAGTGCCATGCCAGTAACGGAGCACACAAGTTTCACTGTTTGTCCATAGTGGATGTAGCCATCGCGAACTGTGAATTCTTCTCCTTCTGATTCATCATCATCCACTATGGTGGAGCGAATAAAGAGATTAAATTATTACCTTGTAGAATTCATTAATCTACAAAACAACAAAAACTAATACAGCTGTATGTCTTTTTATCAAAGAATTTAAAAATTTCACACTAAAAATATCAAATACACATTTTTATACTCACAGAGATGAATGTAAAATGCTCCCCACTGCTGAGAACTGGCATGGAAATTACCTCCTTCTACATGCAAGTATCTGGTACTAACTGTCTGGGATCGCAGTCGATTAAACAGAGCCACCTTTGTTCCTGAGGCAATGCATACTGCAAAGAAAAAAGAGCTTCTATTTAGGTGACTGGTGGGAAGGGACCTGTACTTGGCAAGTTATGATTATTTTTCATTATAACTTAATAATTAAAAGATTGTACTAACAAATTGATACCCTAAGGAAAACAAAGTCAAGGTAACTGTCATTAATAATGTCATGCTAAAGATACAAGATATGTCCATAAATAATATTTTTTTATTTTTTATTTTATTTATTTATTTTTTAAATAGTATTTTATTTATTTATTTGACAGAGATCACAAGTAGGCAGAGAGGCAGAGAGAAAGGAGGAAGGAGGCTTCCCGTGGAGCAGAGAACCCGATGTGGGGCTTGATCCCAGGACCCTGGGATCATGACCCGAGCTGAAGGCAGAGGCTCAACCCATTGAGCCACCCAGGCGCCCCCATAAATAATTTTTAAATGAGAGCTACACAGTATGTTTCACACAATGCTGTTCAGCAAAGGGAAATTATTTTTTAAATAATAAATACCCAATAGTAGGAAATTGAGTAAATAAATTATAATGTCATTTACCTACTTGAATAATGTGTACCTTAATGCACCAATAAAGAAAGTATCTCCCTAGAAGACCAGAGAATGGAAAAGCAGACTATAAAATCCTCTGTATACTGCACTCCCATGACCTGAGCCAAAGACAGATGCTTAACCAATTGACCCACCCAGGTTCCCCAAGATTAAGAAATTTTATTTTTTTATAGTTTTTTATGACATATTTGTTTTTATGTGATCATGGTACTGTAATTATATTAAATAAACAAAAGGCCCTCTCAATCAGAGGTACATATTTGCAGATGATGTCTGGATTTGGACCAAACTAAAATGAGGCAGAGGAAAGCAGGGTAAAGATGGGTACAGTTGAAATAAGACTGGCCTGCAGTTAAGATCATTGCTGAAGTCAGATGATAAACACAAGAGGTTTCATATAATTATGCAACTGTCTAAGATGTTTGAAAATTTCTATAATATTAAGTAAATGATTATAGTAATAATGACTGAGAAAATGAAAACCAACCAATATATAAAAACCCATTAAACCCATAGTAAAACAAAATGAAACAGAACAAAAGCAATCAAACCAAAAAAAACTCCTAACATCTCACTGGGCACTTTCAAAGAATACTGTTGTTATTCTGTAAATTAGTAAACAAGCATTTATCCTGCCTTTCCTCTGCAGACTATATTTGAAACAAACTGCTAACAAATTAAGAGTAAAAGAATCAGAAAAAGCCCTTCATAAAATACTGGACTGAAGCAGCCATTATCAATGGTTAAGGTTGCTGGGGAACTCTGTAATAGATGGATTAGGCTAACAGCTTAATTTATTATAAACAATCTTAATAGGACAAAAAGTAGGATGATCAGACATCACAGGACTTCTGATTTGAAGGAAACGAACATACAGAGGACCAGCTAATTCTAAAGTCTTTAAATTTATCCATCAGTTTATTGAAAATATGAAAGAGGCACATGTAATCAGCCAGATTCAGAATATGTAAATTCCAAAGGAAAAATGACCCCATTTCTTCAACAAATGACATGGAAGAAAGGTTGGAGGGGGAGAGAATACACTCTACAGACTAAAATGTATCGATCTTATTTGGATCCAAGATTGAACAGGCCAAATGCTAAGAAAAAACCCCACAAAAATGCAACTGTAATAAATCTGCACATGGACTGGCTTTCGGATGGCATTAAAGAACTACTTCAACTTTTTTAGACATACTAATGTTTAAAAAGAAAGCTATCTGTTAAGAATCACTACTGCAGAAATGGTGGTTGAAACAACAGGATATCTGAGATTTCCATTAAAATATTCCAGCCATCAGTAAAAGGAAGAGGCCATGGAAATAATGAACGAGAACTGGCAAAACCTATTATTGAGGCCAGGTGCATGGTCACTTGATGTAAAAGGGAGAAAGCAGTAGCAATTTGAAAGTTTTCATCATAAAAAGTTAGAATTAAAAAAAGAAAATGGCATATAAGGGTTGAAATGCATAATTTAATCAGACAGCATTTGTATTTGGTAGTCTAAAAATATGCTCATAAGCAGGAGTCTCTGCCAGAGAACCATGTTAAAAGTTTTGTTTCAGTTTGCAGGATGGCCTTCCAAAGCCCATTTGAAAATAGTGTTTCTCAAAGAGGAGCTTTTGACAGTCTTGGTGGATCAATTCTCCATGGAATGAGAAAGAGAACATTTAGCATCACTGGCCCAACACACCCAGTGCCACCATCAATCACTCCCTGCAGTCACTGACAGCAAAAGGAAAAAACTCTCATTTTTCCCTATGTCTCTGTGGAGCAGTGAAGAACCCAGTCTGGTTGGGAACCATTTCCCTAGACCAGGTCTTGTTCACTTCAATTAAAAAAAGAAAAAGGAAAAAACAAAGAAACAAAAAGGAAGTCTATAAAGTAGCAAAAATACACGAGTGTGACAGTTTTTGATAAAGTGAGGGTCACAAAAACATTAGTAAAAATGAACTTGCTCTCAAAAAGTGATTTTTTTTTTAACTAAAAAAAAAAAAAAGCTGAATCTGTCTTATTACATTTATGATGGGAATTGGTGGCAAAAAAGAAAACTCAAGCATACATACAGTCAGCATTTTTCAATGACTGCTTCTTTTTGGAAGGTTTGGAAATGACTTTTATCCGCTTGCTGAGGAACACGCCGATGTCATCACTGTTGCCGTAGAACATCTTTACAGACAACATGAAGTGCTTTCTCTTGTCTGAGTCAGATATGTACAATGTTTTGGCTGTGCAATAGTTCTGTGAAAAAAAAGTAAAGTTTCAATACCACCAAAACCTTGTTCGTTACATACTTCATCTTAGTATGGCCAAGACTAAGTTTTCAGTGAATGAATTCAATGAATAACTGATAAAAGCAACTTTAACAATCACTGAGAGACGCAGTACAGTCTGTCGTCTTTATCAAATGGGCTAAGTAGGGGTGAATTCATAGCTTACCTAGTTCCAACTACGTAAGATACAAAATTGAGGAAATGAACATTTAACAATTTTCAAACATGATTAAGTGAAATCTCGGATCCAAAATATCAACACAGTCAAATGTCATGACCATATTTAATGCTACATATACCAGAACTTTACTGTAATGAATATTAAGTACAAATACCCAACAGTGCAAAACAAATATCCCTTCTTTTTGAATAATGACTAACTGTAGCATTCAATGAGCAGACAATTGAAAAGAAAAGAGTACTACCTTAAATGAGCTGAGGTGAAGAGAGACAGCAAGGGCAAAGAGCCTCTCTCCGAAGCTCAGAGTCAACACTGCTCACGCCATCTTTGCCTACCAGGGCCCACACCTACCATGTTCATATACCTTTAGGCTCCAAGCATATAGGATGTTCCTTCCACCTGGAATGCCTTCTGCTGACTCTCAACAAACAAGTCTTATTTTATATAAAGTAAGTAAGATTTCTGTAATAGCATTTTTCATTAAAACTAATATTAACAGGTAAATGTGGCTTATAGACATTATACCACCTCATTAGTAGATGCTTTAAATACTAGTTAATGCTCAGGCTTTCAGATATTTTTTTCATCTTGTGTAAATTTTTAGGGCTTGGAGAAAGAATATAGTGGTGTAAGTTGAAGAAAGATCTACCGAACCATGATGCTGGAAAAGGCAAGTGGGGTGTGTTTGTTTGGTATTACTTCCCTTAAAATGCTGGAAGCTGGAACTGGTTAAAGCAGGCAATGAAATTCAGTTAACAGTCATATACACTGGTAGCTACAATCCCTGGCTTCTCACTCCCTACCCAAGTAGTCACGTTATAGCACCATGTATCTAAATGCACAGCCTGGAGACGTGTAACTGAGACTTTCTAAAGAACAGGAAAATAGGTGAGACACAGCTAAGGCCTATTGGATCAGCCTACCACTTAAATACATACATTGGGGCTCAAGGGTCATAACTTAGAAATATTTCTTACGGCTCTATTTTCTTTTTAAAATGAAACCACCTTTATTGTAATGTTTTACTGCAAACCTAATTAAAAAATATTAAAAAATACCTAAGTGACAAGGCTTACTGGTAAAAATTATAAAGATACAAATGTCATAAAAATATTTGAAGGTGGTTGTTACTAAGGCTTCCTGGTGTGTGTTCTGCGTATTATCTGTAAAATGACTAAAACTGAACTGGAGTGTACAAATCTCCTAGCTCCTCACAATTTTACCCTCCAGTCCCATCCATACTGCCAACTGCAACATAGCAAACGCTAAGATATTCAGTGAAGACTTACTGAATGCGGAAAGAGCTTCCTACAAACTGTTTTAAGACACTCATGTGATCGTTGAGAACTATTTTTCAAATTTTAATATCAAGGGAAAACAAAATAATAGTTAAATGCTGAGTCAATAAGAACTATTTCTTAACACTAAAGGTATAGACTGAAACGATTACTTTCTAATTTCATAAAATATAATTAGTAAAACTAATACATAAATTCCATTCCCTAACAAATTAAAGAAAATCCCTAAAAGTTAGAATCAAGCTTATTGTGGCTGTTCTTGTCTATTGTAGTTTTGCTGCACAGAGAAGCTAAGTAAAACATTTATGATCTTTATAAACACAGATAAATACTTCTAAGAATTAATCTCTATCACTTTGCTTCCCGTTTAAGACTAAGATTAAGAGAGCGTAAAATTATTACTGAGCTATGTATTTTCACTGTTTGTTGAATATCAGGTCTCCCCCGTCAGTCACAGGACAGATTAGCCTCCTTAATTTTTTTATTGGCTTCCAATGAAAACCTGATTTACAGCCTGCTAAAACTGCCCCCAAGCTGTGGAAGCTTACTACGGGCTACCTTTAGATGTCCACAGCTCAAGGCTAGCCCACAGCTATTTGAGAAGTTTATCTCTGGTGGGTGGTGTTTCAGAAAATCACTACCGAAAGCCATAAAAGAAAAAAAGTCATCACCATGAGAACAAATAAGGAAACTACAAACGCTAGTACCATGGTGCCATTTAAGAGAAACAACATAGTTTTAATTTACCTTTCCTTCCAAGTTCAGCTGCTGCATTTCTTGGTCACTATTTCCTATTCCAATAAATGCACATGGCTGAGACTCTTGTTCAGAACAACCATCCCGTTCCATTTGTTCTTTTTTTTTCTTCCATCCACTGCCCATAAGATACACACAAGGAGGAGGGCAAAAAAACCTGAACCAATGGGAGAAACACACACATATACACACCACACAAATACAAAAACAAACAATGCTATTAGATTTAAGAAAGCATTTCTTTTCTTCGAACATATGAATACAAAATTATACTAAACTGCGTTAAATAATCTCCTAATGAAACATTCTGGCGAAGCCTTCTGTAATACAAATAGTCATGTACAGAGCGCAGAAATCAAGGCTTTCACAAAGACTACACTTGTTCAGTGCAGGTTTGTCTATACTCAAATTATGCACTCAATTACAACAGATACTTCTTTGAGCAGGGAGCATTCCTTTCATTTTAATGGAGCTCAGAATTCTGAACTATTGGAATTCAGTAAATCCAACAAAGTCTAAAGGGTTGCAGAAGATGATACAACACGAAAGAATCTGCAACTATTACTTAAGATCTACTTAAAATGACATATTATTAATTGATGGCATTATAGTTATGGCTATTACAATTAAATTTATTTGGTAATTAACCTGGAAAAAAGAACTGGAGCAGCATCCAAAGTAGAAACTTCCAAAATAATAATAAAAGTCAAAGAATTAAAAGGAAAATGGATGCTGAATTCCCATGTTTTATGTATTTTATACCCTGAACACCTGGTGCAAGTGAACGACTGAAAGAACAATGCACTGTACCCTTTCACCTCACATTACCAACGGATTTGTTCTGCTAGCTGCCGAAAACCTGCCTTCAAAAATTCTTCCCACCTAGAATAACTTCCTTATACAGTTGACCCTTGAACACTCTGGGGGTCAGGGGTGCCAACTCTGTATGCAGTTAAAAAATCCATGTCTAACTTCTGACTCTCCCAAAACTCTACAAATAGCCTATTGTTGACCAGGAAGCCTTACCATTAACATAAAGTCAACGCATATTTTGTATGCTATATGTATTATATACTGTATTCTTACAAAAAAGCTAGACCAAAGAAAGTATTACTAAGAAAAATCATAAGAAAAAAATACATTTGGGATGCCTGGGTGGCTCAGTTGGTTAAGCCGCTGCCTTTGGCTCAGGTCATGATCCCGGGGTCCTGGGATCAAGTCCCGCACTGGGCTCCTTGCTTACGGGGGAGCCTGCTTCTCTCGCTGCCTCTGCCTGCCTCTCTGCCTGCTTGTGTGTACTCCCTATCTCTCTGGCAAATAAATAAAATCTTAAAAAAAAAAAAAATTCTTAAGACTATACCATATTAATTGTATTAACTGAAAAAAATCTGCATAGAAGTAGAGCCTGAAGATTGAACCTATGCCATGCAGGAGACAACTGCTATCTCATTTCTAGTAATTAAGAAAAGTCTATTTCAGAGCCTAGGTCAAGCCCCTTATTTTACAGTTCAGACTACCAATCCAGTCCTTATGGAGAGCATAACTTGCTTTTGCTCAGTTATACACACTGGTTTATGTACACTTTAAAACATTTACACCATGTCTTATCCAGGGGCCTGAAAACTCAAATACTTACTCAAATAGTAGCTAAGTAAACTCAAATAGTAGCCAGGTTAAGAAATTTAGTGGGTGAACCAGGTGTACAATAAGTAAGTTGGAATATCATGTAATTACTCTCAAAGAAGTAGGTTCCCTCCTTTCTTCACACAGCCCTCATGATAATTCCCACCTACTGTATAGTTGTGAATAAAGGAAAAGTTTTCTTAATTCTTTTAAGCCCACTCTAAGAAAAAGAGGATCTTAAACACAATGATAATCAGCCACTGGTGTGTGACTTGGATGATAGATAATAAGGCACAACAGAGACTAGTAAGCCTTTGAGTACACACCCTCTCAATCACTTTGCCAAACTACCTGCATGTGGGCCTAGGGTCACATCTTCCAACTGTTCAACAGATGCTTGAAATCAAATTTTAGATGAGATTCCCAATTTTGAAGATTTAGTGACGAATTTATGCTTTTTAACACTTTGCAGGCCAACAGCACACAAGCTTAAGAAAAAATGTGTACACGTGCCTACTTGTGCATATGTGACACATGGACAACACCAGGCTAGATTTGGCCTCAGTCCTTCCTAAAGGTAGTTAGTATCTCCTTCTTGTTTCCTTTCTCCCCTTACACCCACTACAATACTGACTGAATTGAATCAAAATTAAATAATATCCACTTTTTGCTCAACTCTAAAGACTACTTTAGGAGCAATTTATATTAATTTATAAGAAGTGAGCTGGGCTTATGTAACATTCATTAATTCACAAAATTATTACATCCCTGGTCTGTATTTCTACTGTATCAGGCACTGGGAATATAGTAAGGGGGAAAAAAAATTCCTGTCGTGATGGAATTCACACTCTAATAGGAGTGACAATTAAAAAAAACCTAAAGGTATAAAATAGCTTATATATTCTGTTAGCTGGTGATAAACACTGAGGGGAAAAATTAAGCAGATAAGGGGTACTTAAAATGTAGAAGACCTGGGTGGCCATGGAAAGCTTTCCTTAAAAAGGTGACCCTGAGTCACCATCTAAAACCATGGGTAGCTGGGTGGGAGGGAGCATTTCAGCTGAGACAAGAGAAAGTGGAAAAGCTCTAAAGTAGGAAGGACTAAAATGGACCATGTCTAAACAAACACAGAGCAGTGTGGCTGTAGCTGAGAAGAGAAGATGAAGCCTGGATAATGGGGAAGTAGACCAAGTAGGGCCTGGAGGTCAAGCTGAGTAAGGAGGGAAGCCTTTCAAGTCTTCCCATATTTATCTAAGCCAGTAAAAAGGAAGCAGAGCCGCTTTCATGCCTGCATACTCTCACTGTGGCCATGGACACAGAGGTCACAGCCGAGGTAGTGGGCTCAGCTCCAGGTCACTCCAAGTTTGGAGGGATGCCTGGATTAGCCGGAGTTGGCTCAATTCAAGTCTACACCAGGGATCTTTCTGACCTCTAATGCTGGGAGCCACCCAATGCTTACTATGGCACAGACTCAAATACCTAGCTGGCACACTACGGGGAGGTTGAGAAGGCATCAATTTAGGAAACTTGTCTCCTATTAGTGTCTTCTATTGAACACTGATATTAAGACTCCTTAGTGAACTGACCAGCTATAAAATTCAAAGAGCGGTGCTTTAGTAAAGTGTACCAGACGTGGAATTCAAATCTCAAGTTATCATAAAACATAACTTTTAGGGGCACCTGGGTGGCTCAGTGGGTTAAGCCTCTGCCTTCGGCTCAGGTCATGATCTCAGGATCCTGGGATCAAGCCCAGCATCGGGCTCTCTGCTCAGCGGGAAACCTGCTTCTTCCTCTCTCTCTCTGCCTGCCTCTCTGCCTGCTTGTGATCTCTGTCAAATAAATAAACAAAATCTTCAAAAATTTTTTTTAAAAAGGATACTTTTATTTCCTATCTAAAAAATATAAAGAGGGCTAAAACTGTACAAGATTGGGTAGTGCTGGTTTTCTCAAGAGTACTGTGATAAAATGGCATAAACAAGGTATAAAATTAGGATGACAAGCTATTTAACACTTAAAACTCAGACCAAGGTTCTATATTGAAAGTGCTTTCCAATCATGTAATAAATAAGAAAAAAAGGAGACTCTTCACAAATGCCTCTAAACTAGCCTTTTTTTTAAATCAACTCTATAATTCAAAGAAGTCATGATATAAGAAAACAAATCTAATACGATCTAAACAGAGACTATTTCTATAAAATGTGTGGATGAAATTATATTTTAAACAGCCCAATATTGCCACCCCTTAGGAAATAGCTAATTAGTCAGGTTTGTATTTCTAGACCTCGGTAGTAATATCAAATAGAAGATAAGCATAAACACAACAAAAGAACACAGACAAAAGAAAGGAAATTAAAGGGAGTGAAGATTTTTTAAAAGGCCACCTAATTAACAGAAGAAAAATTAAAATACACCTTATAGTGCCGTGTGCAATCAATGATTTTTTTTTTTAATAATTTTTTGATTCTTTTGGCGGGGGGACAGAGGGAGAAAGAGAATCTTTTTTTTTTTTTTTTTTAAGATTTATTTATTTGACAGAGAGAGTTCACAAGTAGGCAGAGAGGGAGGCAGAGAGAGAGGGAGAAAGCAGGCTCCCTGCTGAGCAAAGAGACCAATGTGGGGCTTGATCCCAGGACCCTGAGATCATGACCTGAGCTGAAGGCAGAGGCTTTAACCCACTGAGCCACCCAGGGGCCCCTGCAATCAATGATTTTTTGAATTTGGGCAACTGGTCAATACATACCAGACACACAGTGAAAAGTGTGACTAGCGAGTGGCCAGCTCGCAGAGTTTAGCAGCTGCTATAAAAGATTACGCTATGTAACAATGTGCCTTGATTTTCTAGTATTTCCTTATGGCTCTTAACTAGCAACTATGACAAACAATGCTATCTTTCTGCCACTTGGTGGCAATATGCACACATTTACAATGTTACTCATTTCCTAGTTTAAACAATCAGTCTTTATTTTCAAAGAATGATTCAAGAACTTTTTCCTCAAACCCTGAGATGAGGTCTGGAAAATACCTTACAGACTCAAAGAAGCCTTTTTAGTCAGCCCACTATACAAAATAGGTTAGGTTAGACAAAATCCAAACATCATTTACGTTATCTGACCTTTGCAGAATCATTATCCTTTGATAGTTATTCAATCCAAAAGCACCAAAATAGAAACTTTTTTGCACACCAAAGTTACCTCAATTAACACACATTCTCAGTATGACTTGAGGAGCATCACCTCATTGTCTACATGGTCTTACTGTCGCCTCAACAGTATCTCTACCACCTTCATTACTGCTTAAAGACTTCCGCTGACACAAAGTTGAAGGAACACTAATACGTCAACTGTAGTTTCCCCACCTTTAATGAAAATTTTCCTCTAGACAAAACCATCTTTTTAAAAGTCTATTTTTTTTAACCTAGAATAACCTTCTTTAATGAAGAAGTAAAACTAATCACTAACATCAGTGGGATAAAAAAAATAAATACTCGTTATTCGGCACCAAAGTTAATATCAAGGACAATTTAAAATTTGAGGATAAATTTTTCTGACCTAGTATTTCTAGCATCATTCTCTGGAGTTATTTTATATGCCAAGAAGACTGGTTATGTCCCCAGGTTACCTTGTGCTTAATGCCTTAGTAGCTTTTCAGAAAGGCCTGAATCTGGATCAACAAGAAAGGCGGCAGCTTTTACTCTTTCCACCATGTATGCCACCAGTGAGTAAAGGGCCAGACTTCATCTGGGAGGTGGAACCTCATGAGCAGTCCCTTACTGCTAATTCTTTTTAAAAATCAAGTAATTCTAATAGGTTTCCATCTTTGTATGTAAAATGAATCCATGTCTACTCTGAAATTTTAATAATTTAATAAAAAATTCATTTAATAATTTAATAATACAAACGTATAAAAAATAAAGGAAAATCGTTATACTCTGGCCTTTTCATTATTATGTCTTCAGTCTTTGGAAGCTCGAAGCTTAGATTCTTCAAGCTCTCCTTTAGCTCCTGTTTTAAACAGGCCAGACCACACCCAAATAAAGAGGAACTGAAAAGGAAGGCAATCACAATGAAGGGCAACCTTTAAATCACCTACTTGAGGAGCCACTACAGCTTTGTACTCACTTCTTTTCTTTTCTTTTTTAAAGATTTTATTTATTTGACACAGAGAGAGAGAGAGTACAAGTAGGCTGACTGGCAGGCAGATGGAGTGGGAGAGGGAGAAGCAGACTCTCCACTGAGCAGGGACCCTGATGTGGGGCTAAATCCTAAGACCCCTAGGATCATGACCTGAGCCGAAGGCATTAGTTTAACCAACTGAGCCACCCAGGTGTCCCTCATTTATTTTCAATAGTAAATAACAAGCAGGAACCTTATTTGGACTTAGGCATAACTGTTTAAGTAGTTGTTCTTCTGTGCTTTCCCCACAGGGCCTCAGTTATCCAGTATTAAATGACAAAACAACTTCCCAAATTCCCAGGAAAGACCCTTTTGCACAGTACCTGGCACCTAATTTGCTAACCAAAATAAAGAAAAAAATGAATTAATGAATGAATCCAGTTGTACCAAAATGCACCTTCAAAATCCCAGAGCAAGAATACCATCGCTGCAGCAAACACACATCTACTCCCATTTCCATCAGATGCAGCCCAGGCTCACTCAGCTGATGGTAAAGGAATGACCTAAGGCAAAGTTCACAAACTTTGTGGATTTTTTTTTTAAAGATTTTTTTATTTATTTGAGAGAGAGATCACAAGTAGGTAGAGAAGCAGGCAGATAGAGAGGGGAAGCAGGCTCCCCGCTGAGCAGAGAACCTGATGTGGGGCTCAATCCCAGGACCCTGAAACCATGACCCGAGCCAAAGACAGAGGCTTAACCCACTGAGCCACCCAGGTGCCCCAAACTTTGTGTTCTCAAGGCATCTTTATCTCCTCCATCTTCAAGCCTTACTCTCTGTAACCAACACTCAGATACAAAATGAAAAGCTATGAAAATTTGGGCAATAAAAAGAATATGAAATTTGGAGTTATAGTCCCAGCAGTTCTAATCCTGGCTCCAACGACTCCTAAACTAAGAGGAACCTGAGAATATTTAAAGTTTCTGATCCTTAGTTTCCTCAGTAACAGAATGAGGATTGTAACATGCTGACTTTACAAGATTATTTTGAGGATTAAAATTTTAAAATATCTGTAAGGCTATTTCCAGTCGGTTCAAGTCAGGAACTGAATAAAAGGCAAGTGTTTCTTCTTCTGGTTTATTATGAGGTGCAAGGCTGGCCTATTGGACTCATCAAATACTGAGGGTGTTTACTTGTTCTGTTTCTCCAACAATCTGCTCTACACATGTACACACATTCAATTTCACTATTAAAACAATAAAAAAAGAATATCTAGGCGGCGGAGACTGCACGATGGCCCTGGACCCCTGGTTCTCCACATATGATTCTACCTGCCAAATTGCGCAAGAGATTGCCGAGAAAATCCAACAGCAAAATCAGTATGAAAGAACTGGTGAAAATACAATCAGGCTTCCCGTGACCATCAGAACTTTGTTGCAGAATCTGAAGGACAAGATTGCCCTTTTAAAGGACCTGCTGCTAAGAGCTGTGTCAACACATCAGATAACACAGCTTGAAGGAGACCGAAGACAGAACCTGCTGGATGAACTTCTAACTCCAGAGAGACTACTTGTGGCATCCTTTAAGAACAAGGGTGCAGAACCAGATCTCATCAGGTCCAGCCTGATGACTGGAGGGGCTAAGCAAGGAGTCCCCAACCCTTGGCTCTTTGAGGAGCCAGAGGAGACCAGAGGTTTGGGTTTTGATGAACTCCGGCAACAGCAGCAGAAAATTATCCAAGAATAGGATGCAGGCCTGGATGCCCTATCCTCTATCATCAGTCGGCAGAAAAAGATGCAGAAGGAAATTGGGAATGAACTGGATGAACAAAACTAAATAATTGATGACCTTGCCAACCTGGTGGAGAACACAGACGGGAAGCTCCGCATGGAGACCAGGCACGTGACTATGGTGGACAGAAAATCAGCATCTTGCGGGATGATCATGGTGATTTTTGCTACTGCTGGTGGCGATTGTGGTCGTGGCCGTCTGGTCCATCAACTAGTGACAGTAAGGGGCGCACCAGCTATGATGCCTGCCAGCGCCGCAGAGAAGCCCAGCACCCAGGTGGTACCTGAACCCGCTCTCAATAAATGCCCCCAAAGCTCTCAAAAAAAAAAGAATATCCAGTATTGGCATATCGACTTCATAAAAAAAAAAGGAGCCACTATCTTGACTTGACTCTGTCCCAAACTGTAGATACCAACTTCTTCCCATATTTAATTCTAAATCAGATGGCTAGGTTTTATTAGTAAATGAAGATAAAATAATCAGAAGTTTAGTAAGCTTCAACAGGAAAGAACAAACACTTTGGCAGAATGAGTCCTAAATCTTGCTTGCATTTGCTCATCCTATTTGAGGATAAAGTTATTAATTAAACAGCTTCACCATGCATCTCAGCTTGATTGAGAGGACTTTAAGAGAAACCTCTAAACTTTCTTCTAGCATAGAAATTAATCACAGTTATATTTCGCTCCTCTTATGCATTATGTTAAGTTTTCCTTTATCTCACAAACTCTAAAATACCAGTCATCCCTTTCAACCAACACTCAAGCCTGAATTTTCATTCCTTCTCACACTTCAGTTTGGGGCCTTTCTGCACAATCCAAAAAGTCTTTCATCTTCCCCTACAAGCAGCCTTCGTCCATGAAATAGTTAATGCAGTCTCAAAGAAGTCTCAAAGACAAGAAAATTCCAGCAACCAAATGAAAAAACAAATAGCTAAAGTCCATAATTATATACCCCAAATGCTGAAATTTGTAAGATACTGCAGCAAATACTAAATATGAAGATCACTTTGTTGTACTTTAATTCTGCGAATCCAACTTCCTGGTTAGTTCTGTAGTGTTTGAGGACAGAATGAGTACCAACTCAGTGTTGCCATTTTTCTTAACCTGAATAAGCACAGGGTCAAGGTGGAGAGCTTTATAATCACTCCATGGTTCAATTCAGGTATTTATTTTAGCCTTCTCCTTTTCAAAAGTACTTTGGGGGTGGGATCACATGTTTATAAAACTACATTTTCCACCAAAAGGAGAGCTGTTTTTTGAATGAGCTAATGCACCACAGAAATACTTAAGGGAATATCATGTAGGCCGCCCCCTATCCTGGCAAACTATGGATTATTTCCTTTCATGACATCAGAGATCTAGCAAGATGATCTTTACGAAATATGCCACAGTTCACTTTGTTTCACCCCTTCAATAGAGACAAAGCCCTTATTTTTCACTTTGTACTTGGAAACCAACCCAATAAAAGAAACCACCCTTTAACTTGTATATTAATACATCACTTGCAAAATCATGTAATAGCTACAATTAACTACCCATCAAAAAAACAATAATCTTACCTTTTTTCATTTCCATATGACTTCTGTGCAACTTTTGCATGAAGAATAAGTACTGTTTGATCCCCTCGCTCTTTTAAGTAATTTCGCATAGCTTCCCTAAAATAAAATGTAACTATTACTATTACAGGGGTAAGATTTAGAATATTACTATGCTCTGTGATGAAAAGAATGATTAAATATATTCTTAAATAAGCAAATATAAAAATGAAAACAAAAAAGCAGAACAAATCCAATAACAAAATTTAAAGAACATTATACAATGGGACGATAAATACTGTTCATCTTCGACTCCATATTTTATCCTTTAAAAGAAGAAACTGTCAAAAAGAAGAAGAAGAAGAAGAAGAAGAAGAAGAAGAAGAAGAAGAAGAAGGAGGAGGAGGAGGAGGAGGAGGAGGAGGAGGAGGAGGAGGAGGAGGAGGAGGAGGAGAAGAAGAAGAAGAAGAAGGAGGAGGAGAAGAAGAAGAAGAAACTGTCCCTCATTCCTGGAATTTATGATATTAACTGAATTAAATCACAATTACAACTTCTATAGAATAACTAGAATCATTATATACATTGCTTACTTTACTTTCAACTGTCTGTAAAATGGCATGCAACACTTTTATATTTAATAATCTAATTCCCACCACCACCAGTGCCATCTCCCCACCTACTAGGATCAGTACTTTGCAATGAATACAAGGCCATAACAAATCATTAGGTCACCCAAACTTATTATATGTGCTATTATTACATGTTCTTAAAATTAACAGCCTTATATGAAGACTGTGAAAAGGCTATCACGTGTACACAAACACACAATTACCCTGGAGGATGCTACCAAAGACATAACAAAATTTAATAAAAAGTTAATTCAAATTAGTGAAAAACTAAATTAATTTTGGGAAAAGATAATGTTAATTCTTTGAAATACAAACTACTTCAACTGCTTATCATGCATAAGCGGCATAAAAACTCCACTGTCTGAAATATATTTATTTTCTCAATTATTTTGCTAAGCAATACAAGAGTATACAAGGTCTACACAGATCAAACAATTCTGAATCTGCAGAGTCCTAATTCTTAGATGTTTTACGCATTATGAAATTAAAGCAAAAACAATCAACAAGCACTTTTAATGCATTAAATGCTGTTTTATTTATACTGTAAATATAAGACAAATGTATTAAGAGGACAGCTTTGCAGTAACTACATTACTAAATGTAGGGAGTTCCAGACTTGTAGCATGTAGAAAGTGGCTTGGGACAAATCATTTCACCTTACCCAGTCAAATAATAATGCAGACCTAACACAGAGTGGTTGCGGGGATTAAATGAGATAATCTAGATGGCAGCATGTGCAGTTACTTACTGAAAACCTGCTGGCTGTAGGGCAGGGCAGGTAACACTGAGATCCAATAGCTTGAGAATTAATCCCTACTGCTGACAAGGAGCTTAAAAGTCCAGTGAAGACAAGAGCTTGGAAAACAAATTGTAATAAAATACATGACTCAGTCGTAGGAACAAAAAGTACCACTAAGGGAATATTTGTGTCAAGGAGGGGAAGGGTGACAAAGAACTACAGTTAACTCCTGAATGATGTGAAAGGTGGGAGAGCCAGCACCCTGCACAGTCAGAAATATGCATGTAATTTTTGACTTCCCCCAAACTTAACTACTAAGAGCCTACTGTGGACTAGAAGCCTTCCCAATACCATAGTCGATTAGCACATATTTTGTATATGTATTATATACTGGATTCTTATAATACAGTAAACTAGAGAAAAGAAAATGTTATTAAAATCATAAAGAAAATCCTGTACTGTACTCCATTTATTGGAAAAAAAAATCCACATATTAAGTGGAACCATGCAGTTCAAACCCATGTTGTTGTGCAAGGGTTAACTATACATTCTAGGAAAAATTTCTTAGAAGAGTTAAATTCAAAAGGAAGAGGAACAGACACAGGAAGTGGGAAGAGGAAAGAAGAAGGGATTCCAGTATCTGGGAGTGGTACATATAAAGACACCAGAGACGCTGCACATTCCGGTACATGGAGATTTAGGCCGAGGAATAAGGTAGATGCAACAACAAAACAGCAGCCAATATTTCTTGAGTATTTACTACATGCCAGAACTAAGCATCTGATGTGCACTGCTTCATTTAATCCTCATAAACCAGAAAGGTAAGAAGATTCTTAAAACTACTGTGAATGTCTTGCCCAGTGTGTTGCATGCAGTTCATGGCAGTTGGGAACTGAAACAATTCTTTAAAATTCAAAAGTGAGCCATGCCAGTGAGGAAAGGGGACACAGTGGGTAGAGTCCAAGTGTGAAAGGCTTATCAAACCCCTTGAAAATGTGACATTTGTAAACTTACATACTAATTCCAAAAGTTTAAGTGAATTCAAATATCACTCTGTGATAGATGATAATAAAAGTGGTGGCAAGTAATAAAATTTTTAAGAGACCTGGGGGGAAAAATCAAATATAAATAAATAAATAAATAAATAAATAAATAAATAAATAAATAAAATCCTTCTCTTTGAGAATTGGGAAAAGATCCTCATTTAATTTATCTAAACCCCCTTTGAGAAAAACACAGAGCTACAGAATCTGGATTTTCAATCTATACAAAAAGGCAATGAGAGATCTTTAGGTTTTTAAAACATTCAATTAATTTCCCTTTTAGTGGTGGAACAGAGAAAGGATTAGAAAGCACTGAGACAAAACAAACTTGAAAAAAAGGCTGACACACTGAAAAGGAGGTAATAGAAGATAGTAGGAGGGAAGATGGAAAGACTTGCTAAACTGTATCTTTTGTTCTGGGAGAAGTGGGTGTAAATTAACAGATTCTGTTTGATAAATGGGAATTCTGAAGTGTCCCTGGCTCTAAATATTCAATAGGGTGTTGGAAATTCCCATCTGTAGTTCCCGAGACAAATCTGGGGAGCAGAAGTGGGGCCTGCTGGTATGTAGTTCACACATGAAGCCACAACAGTGAATACAATCTCCCAGAAAGAAAGTACAGTGACAGGAGAGTCAAGAAGAAAATGTATAAAAGGAAACGGTGAAGAACCAATAAAGGGTAGAAATGCTATGGAAGGGGACAACCTTGAAAGAGGGTAAGAATCAAAAGGTAAGATGCTGCAGAGGTCAAGGTTACTTTATTTTTAGCAAGAAGTCTAACAGATGCCAGCTAACAGGAAGCCTTAATTTGTAAAATGAAAAGTCACCATAACATCTTAATGGTAGGAAGAGAGCCATAATTATCTGGCAACACCCTCAAAGAAATGGCACAAAGCAGCCAACTATGGACAAGTAAAATGACAGAAGATCAGCATCAAAGGACCAGCCGTGTTGGAATCCATAAATGATGGTGCCAATTCCCACCAGCATTCCAAAGCTGGGAATACAGACAGCATATTCTCAAAACTGCTGAGTACTGGATAAGAGGTACAGCCTGGAAAGGATAATGATGATAAAGCATTTGAGGTGCTGTCAGTAACTAATCATAGAGTTCAGCATGGAGAAGAAACCAAGAGCAAAGTCAGAAGGCCAGTATCTTGACAAAACTGGAGGAGAAGTCCAGTTCTTGGCATAGAAACTTGAGAAGTTGCTATGTACTTGGAAAGAAAAATTTTAAGTAGCAATTTTAAGTATATTTCACTCCACTATAATCTATTTACATCTATAATCTCTATTGTATCATTTAGCAATTACTTGGCATGGTTGTCTCCGAACAGAACACAAATTCTCTAAGACACACTCTTAGGCTTATTTTAGAACTGGGAGAGAAGTTAAAACACCCAGAATTCAAACTTAGGTGTCCTCTCAAGGACAAAATTATACTGTCGGATACTTTGCAACAGTTAAAAGCACAGCTTTGCTGTGAAACATACACACGCAAAAGTCTGAGTCTTAAATCTTGTCCTTTACCAAGCCTGAGTTTTCTTGCCGGTAAAATAGATGCGTACATATATATTTAAACTAAGTTATTAGCCCGACTAACTTATATCAAGTGTCAGTAAACTCTTCTATTACTACTATTATTCTCTGAGAAGAGGGTAGGGAGTAGGAGGGCAAGGCATGGCAGCACCTCTGCTGAAGTTTGGGAGCAAACTTGAAAAGGGCCTGGAGGTAAATGATCAGGCATGTCACCTGACCTACAAGGCGCACTGTCTGTGGGCATGACCGGGAAACCTTATATTTACCCATCTTTCCCCCACTGAAGATTTACAGAGAACCTATATCCCAGCACTCGCCATCATGCTAGTTGCTCATACTGGAAGTAGCTGTGTATAATTACGATTGTTGACAAAAGATTTCAGGATCTCAAGTTGTTTATGTAAGTGAAAGATGACAGTTCCAGTTTTCATCCTCTCCCTTCATATTTATAATACGAATTCTTGAAAAAGCAACAAGAACCTTCAGATAACCATTAATAATAGATGTCTTGTGACTAATTTGCCAAACAGTTTCTTTCAGCAAGGAAAAAAAGCCCTCTGCTTCCTTAATAGAATATCAAACCCATTTTTCTGGTAATTAAAGCTTGATCCTTTCATCCAGCATTCTTAAGGAGTCATAGCAAACAAAGCCAACATATTCCAAAAAACCACAATTAAATAATAAGGCCCACAGAATGGCAGTCCAGTCCATGTGCCTTTCATCCAAACAGAGCAGGGTTTCACCAACAGGAGGGGATTTCAGTTTCAGCACCGCTGACAACCTGGGCAAAACAATCCTTTCCTACAAGGACACTCTTCTATGCACCAGGAGTTCAGCAACACTTCCAGCTTCTACCCATCTGAAGTCAGCAGCACCCTTCCTCAAACTATGAAAATCAAAACTGTCTCCAGATACTGGCAAATGTGAGGGGGCTGCAAAGGGGAGGTCACCTGGGTAGAAAACCACTTGTTTAAAGAAAGTCAAAAGTATTCCAATAAAATGGCAAAATCATCCGCTGTCTTTTTAAAAAAGAATAAGGGAAATTTTATCATTGGAAAACATAGTCTAGGTAATGAAAGAATCTTACTAATAAAATTACTATTCTGTATTATTGAATTGTTATAAAGAATGACAAAGTTAAAACTCATAATTTCTTGGAAGAGTTACTATTCTAATGAGTTTGAAGTATATCCTTTGTTAATTTCATTTAATGATTCCTTAGAACACAAAATATTCATTCTGAATAAAAACCAATTAAAAATTATTTGAAGAACACTGGGTAGAACTACTTTTCAAAGAGTCTGCTTACTCAAAACACAGAAGCTTAATGTTTAGAAAAGCGGAAAAATTTTGTTTTTATCACTATCTTTACTAACATGAAATCATGGCAAGTGCCATGCTAGGTTAGTATGTTCAAACTGCTTGTCATTGTATTTATCCCTTTTTGGCTGTGTTTTCCTTTATAAATTTGAAACTTTTTTTTTTTTTTAAATAAAGTTGTGGGGTTGTTTTTGTTGTTTTGTTTTGTCTTTTTTTTGTTTTGGACAGAGAGAGAGAGATCACAAGTAGGCAGAGAGACAGGCAGAGAGAGAGGAGGAAGCAGAATCCCTGCTGAGCAGACAGCACGATGTGGGGCTCGATCCCAGGACCCTGTGATCATGACCTGAGCCCAAGGCAGAAACTTAACCCACTGAGCCACCCAGGCGCCCCAAATTTGAAACTTTTTATACTGCAAACAAAATTCATTTTTAAAAAATGTCCTTATGGTGCTAATTCCCATTCTTCTATAAAAGCCCCTTACTCTACACTCAATTACCTCCATGTTTGTGCCAAGGGACTAATATGTGATTTACACTGTGTGTGTCTATGTGTGTTGGTGGGATGGACATATGAATTGGGAGCAGTCACAGCTACAGCCCCAACTACTCTAGGAGGGAAGTGACCCACAAGGTAGGGAAGTCTAGTCATCTTACCAACAGGCTCAGTCCCCATATTTCTCAAATTAGATATCTGTCACTTCTAAAATCCAAATAATAGAAGTTCCAACATGAACTATATAGAAAAGAAACCCATTTATACAAGAGCCACAAATATTTTAGAGAGCTGAAGAGCACACTTTGGGAAACACTACTATAGACCAAGGTTTAGAAAACCAAGCCAGCAGCCTGTTTCCATAATCCCTAGGAACTAAAAATGCCTTTTATATTTTTAAAGGGTTGTGAAAAAGAAAAGGAGACTAATATCATATGGACCTCAGATCCTAAAATACATGCACTACTTGGCTCTTTACAGAAAGCATTTGCTGACCCCTGCATAGGCAATAAAAAACAAAAAGATAATTTTAAAAGAAAAGTTGTAAAACAGAATGAATAATAACATTCTGATTTGTTTAACCAATTAAGTATATCACATGGTTGACATTTAATAAAATTATTTTTAAAAAACTCTTCCTTGAAACTGGACTTGGGGACACTCGCTAGCCTGGAATGCTCAACTGGACTCTTCTCACCTCTCCTCTGGACTTTGGCCAGGAGGTGACCAGACTCATGCCTCCAGCCCCCAGGCCCCCACCCCCACTCATGGAGCTGCCCCATTTCTGTCAGATTCCCCAGGTAGTCCATCACGTCATCACAGACACCCCTTTACAAAGCGAGCTCCACAACAGTTACAATTTGCAATGGAGAGTGCTCTACTCAAAGAAGTTTTAGAGCGACTTGTTCACATAAAGTTAAAACCAATTCTTTCACTGCAGGCTATTCAGTCTTAAACAAATCTTCAAGAGAGGGTACCTGTAATACAGTACTGATCCAACTATCAAACCAGACCAAGATCTCTCATTTTTCCCTCAAGTGCCAGTTTTGAAAATGACTATCTAGGGACAGGGCTAACAGTCTGTTCTCATAACACTAAGGAAACATTAAGGATGCTACACCAGGTTTCTGTTACCTATTGGTGACCAAGGCCAAACAACAGTATAGGTCATGTTCATAGGAGAATGCTGGCAAATCTCATTCCATTCCATCCAGTAATAAAAATAAAATGAACAACCCATACGTAATTCTATGAAATTCTAAGAAAGTTGATACAGAGATAAACTGCTTTAAGTTCTGTCTCACAGCTATGAAACAAATCCTTTCATAAACTCTTGTTGTTTTTATTCCCCCTCCCAAATAGACAAAGCCATTACATTGTAAGGACTGGGTCATCATCACTAATAGAACAATACTTCTGTGTCCTATTATTTTAAAGTGTCTGTTTATTTATTTTGGAAACACTACTTAAGGCTTTTCCCGTGTAGAGAAAAATCAGACTTGAGAATTTGGTAACATGTAACAGTAGGGAGTGCTGAAATTCAAAGGTAGGTCATCATCTTAGTTCTCAGATATCTAGGCCTGGCTGATCTAAACTTGGCTCCTCAAATCCCAAGGACCACATGGACCCTTCCTATTCCAGCTCATCTTCTTCTTCCCCCAAGATGCCCTACAAACATATGACTGGCCTAAGTAAAGTTGGATACTAGTTGCAACCACTGTTATATGAATTATTTACCACTTATAAACTAATTATCTGACTCAAAACTATATAGTGCAAAGGTCACACATTACTATCAATGTATATTTAACTTTATGGTTTTATTTACTATAAACCTGTATCTGTTTCATTTTGACTTAGTTTATATGGTGTTTGCTACTCATGACTGTCTTAAAAGGAAAATCCTTAACTGGATTAAAACATGAATATTGTATTCTGTAATATAAAATGTAAAGTAACCTCTGATTTCTAGAAAAGAACCAAAGCAGACATTATTCTGAGCTAAGTCAATAAAACAGAATGGATGATTCTCTTGTCACAAACTGAAGGGGATGGATCATAGTCATAGCAAATAGCGACTTTAGCTATAAGCCAGGGCAGACAAGGAGAATACATCGCTTTAAGAGTTTCTCATTAGGCAGTGGTGAACTGCTTCTCAAAACTGCATGCTATGGACAATAAAGAAGAGATTCACAAAGAAGAAAATAGGGACTCACTCAAAGACAAAAGAAGCCCAAAATTAATACACGAATATTTACAAAATATATATAACCTGTGTTGAAGTAAACAACACATACGGAGGTTAAATCTTAACTGTCCTCTTAAGATGTTATGCCTTATTCTGAGACAACCTGAAAATAAGCCAAGGAAGAGCCTGGCAACTATGTTTTTCTATAGTTTGACCAGGAGAGTAATGGAGGTATGTATAAGTACAGTGAGAAGTGAGGTATGATAGTGAAAGCAAGGAGGACTGGGCTTCAGAAAAAAAGAACCTTATGAAGGAAACCCCAATAGTATATGAATTCAAGCAAACATGAGTTAGTGGATACCAATCTGCAGTATTGCAGCGGGGAAGAAAGTTAAGAGTACATGCTTTTGAAGGTTGTCTTTAACTTCAGCGCATTTAAAATTCCAGCTCTAACCTTGTGATTATTAACAACACGGTAAAGTCTCTTGGTACAATGGCATCTTAAGTTGAATAACATCTATGTTTTCTAAAAGCACATGTTACAGGGCCACTCCAAGTCATAATGGCAGAGTTCAGACACACTCTCACATAAGGTACGGGCACGCTCACTGTAATCTATTCAGCATTCCTGGAGAATGACACCTAGTTGCATTGCAACTAGTATTTTCACTGATGACGCCAGGTTCTAAATGACAAAATGAGAAGCCTCCACTATAAAAGAACAACTGTTTCTATACATCAATATAAGGTCTGGTTATTCTGTTTTGTGTTTGAATCCACAGTCAGTTATACCCATGAGCCTCATGAAGGGGATTATTTAAAAGAGAGTAGGATGCCCTTGTAAGTTAGCACTCAATTGCTTCTATATGTGTGTTTCTGAAAGAATGTCATATTCAAAAGAAAAAAAAGTGAACTGATAATAATGCTGAGTAGTACATGGTGTTAATTATCCTTATCAAAAATTTACATTTTATGTAGGTAGAACTATGTTCTAAGCACTACCCAAAACACTGTCCTTTAAAAAAAAAGATAATTTTTAAATACTGCTTAATGTGAAAGATGAGGGTAAGGACAGAATAGGGGAGTTCTAATGATTTATTTTTTTAAGGGACCCTCTCTGAATTAGTTCCCTACCTACCCACATCACAATTAAAAGAGATTTAAAATTCCTTTAAAAACATTTTTAAATTTTTTTATTTGAGAGAGAGCAGGAGAGAGAAAAAATGAGGCAGGGGAGGGATAGAGGGAGAGGAAGAAGCAGGCTCCCCACTGAGTAGGAAACCTGACTCAGGGCTCCATCCCAGGATCCTGGGACCATGACCTGAGCAGAAGGCAGATACTTAAACCAAGTGAGCTACCCAGGTGCCCCTAAAAACATTTTTAATAGAATAAAGGACACTAAAGTTTTCCTAACAGCAAAAACTCTTTAAAGGAAAAATGGCGAAAATATGATTAAAAGGAACCTATATTTGCTATACTATCAAAAGGGAAAACTTCCTGCTTCATTTTTAATTTGGGGCTTAAAATTAAATTTTTATTACAGAATTGGACATTGATTTTACATTCCAATGTTCTGTTTGACACAAAAATGTTTTACTAAATTTGCTTTATATTAGCTTGGATAATAAAGAATAAGGGGGGCCTGGGTGGCTCAGTCAGTTAAACGTCTGACTCTTGATTTCAGCTCAGGTCATGATCTCAGATTGAGCCCTGTGTTGAGCTCTGTGCTGGCCATTCAGCCTGCTTAAGATTCTCCCTCTCTTTGGGGCACCTGGGTGGCTTAGTGGGTTAAAGTCTCTGCCTTCAGTTCAGGTCATGATCCCAGGGTCCTGGGATCGAGCCCCGCATCGGGCTCTCTGCTCATCGGGGAGCCTGCTTCCCCCTTTCTCTCTGCCTGCTACTCTACCTACTTGTGATCTCTGTCTGTCAATTAAATAAATTAATTAATTAATAAAAAAAGAGATTATCCCTCTCCCTTTGCCCGCTGCCTCTCTCTCCCTTTCTAAAAAATAATTTTTAAAAAAGATAATAAAGGATTACAATCTGTAAGTTCATTCTCTTTTCTTAAAAAAGATTTAAAAAGA
The DNA here is from genome assembly GCF_009829155.1 of Mustela erminea. Taxonomy (NCBI): domain Eukaryota; kingdom Metazoa; phylum Chordata; class Mammalia; order Carnivora; family Mustelidae; genus Mustela; species Mustela erminea. The sequence continues at coordinate 118,382,700 of NC_045615.1, read as the reverse complement.
AAAGCTTAACTGAATTCTCTCCCTAAAAGATACACTAATTCCTTTTAAGGTATTTTTAAAGGACAAAGCTAATAAAATCTTTTACAACTTTACTGAAATTTAATTGAAACAATAAAACGTATTCATTTTCAAGTGTATAGTTGGATAAGTTTTGGCATATGGATAAACCATCAACCACAATCCAGATGAAGGTAGTCATCATTCCCAAGTTTCTCTTCTGCCTCTTTGTAATCCCTCTTCTTACCCCTCCCTGGCCCCAGGAAACCAATGGTCTGGCTTTGCCATTATAGATTAGTTTCCATTTCGTAGAATTTTATACCAGTGGGAATCATATAGTAAATATCCATTTTTTTCTGGCTTCTTTTGAAAACTGACCATAATTAGATTTATCTATGTTGCTGCATATACCAACAGTTCATTCCTTTTACTGCTGAACAGAAATCCATTGTAGTATATGCCACAATTTGTTGATCCACTCACTGGTGGATGTTTGGATTATGCCTGTTTGGCTATTGTAACCAACAATATCGTAAACATCTGTGTTTAAGTCTTTGTATTCACATTATGTCTTAATTTTTCCTGACTAAATATGTAAAAACGGAATGGCTGGGCCATTCAGTAGGAATATACTTAACTTTTTGAGAAAGTGTCAGGTTATTTTCCAAAGTTGTACTACTTTACATACCCACCACTAGGGTGAAGAGTGTTAACTGTTCTAACACATATCTCTTCATGGTCTTTTAAGGTTTTATTTTTTGCTTTTTTTAAAGACTTTATTTAGTTATTTATTTGACAGAGAGAGGGAGAAACTACCAGCAGGGGGAGCAGCAGAAAGAGGGAGAAGAAGCAGGCTCCCACTGAGCAGAGAGCTCGATCCCAGGACCCTGGATCATGACCTGAGCCAAAGGCAGACACTTAACCCACCAAGCCAGCCAGGTGCCCTGCCCTTTCATTGTGGTCTTACTCTGCATTTCTTCAGCTGTTATTTGCCATATATACACAATGTCTGGAGTTTCTGCTCAAATCATCTTCCCATTTAAAAAAGAGGTTATTTCCTTATTATTGACTTTTTGGAGTTCTTTTCATAATCTGGATAAATGCTTTATTCTTAATTTGGATGAAGTAAAATTTATCCACTTCTTTCTTTCAGAGATAGTGCTTTTGGTGTTATATCTAAGAAATCTTTGTCTAACCCAACATCACAAAGATATTCTCCTATATTTTCTTCTAAAAGCTGTATAATTTGAAGTTTTATATTTAGGTATAATTTTAGCTAATTTTTATATATGGTTCGAGACACGGATCATAGTTAGTTTGTGTTTGTGTGTATGTAAATGATAGGGATGTATGGATATCCAATTGTTCCAGAATCCTTTGTTAAACACCCTTCAACTAAATTGCTTTTGCAACTTGACTGAAGACTATACATCACAAGAACTGCTTCTAGCTACTACCTGTTACAGTGATCTACCTTGGCTATCTTTCTGTCAATACATCCTTGATTACTGTATATAGCTTTTTACTAAGTTTTGAAAACAAGTAGTCTAAGTTCTTCCTGCTCTTTTTCATGGTTGTTTTGGGTAGTCTGGTTGTTTGCATTTACATGTAAGTTTTAGAAACAGCTTGTCAACTGCTAAAAAAGTCCACTGGGATTTGGCTGGATGTTGAATCCATAGATGAATTTGGGAAGAAGTGACATCTTAACAATATTGAGTATTCTGTTCCCAGAACATTTATTTAGGACTTCAAGTTCTCTCAACAACATTTTAAGGCTTTAAAATATATAGTTTTTGTATGTCTTATGTCAGATTTTCCCATAAAAATTACATATTTTTGATGCTATTAAATATAGCATTTTTATTAAATTCTAATTTTCCATTGTTCATATTAAAAATACAATTCATTTTTATATGTTGATCTACCTTGATAAAACTCACCTATTAGTTTTAGCAGCTTTTTAAAATAGATTCCATAGGATTTTCCATATAGATGATCATGATGTCTGCAAATAAAGACAGTTTTACTTCTTTCTTTCCAATTTGGATGCCTTTCTTCTCTTTCCTGGACTTACTGTACTAACTAGAACCTTATTTACAATTTTAAATGGAAGTGGTAAAAAGAGACAACCTTACATTGTTCCTGATCTTGAGGGAAAACATTCAGTCTTTCACAATTAAGCATCATGTTTAGTTTTTTCATAGGTATACATTTTCAGAATGAGGAAATACTTTATTCCTAATTTGATGAGAATTTTGATCAGAATGAATGTCAAAAGTTTTTCCAAACGTCCTGAGATGACCATATGATTTTCCTTTTTGTTCCATTAATATACTGAATTACACTGATTTCCATTTCTAAGATAAAACCATATTGTCATTTTCATTGTAAAAATGTAAGACTTTTTGCATCTGTGTTCATAAGGGATATTGGTTTATAGTTTTATTTTCTCAAAATGTCTCTGCCATGCTTTTAACAGGACAACTCTGTCCTCACAGAATGAACTGGAAAGAATATCCTGCTCTCCAATTTCCTGGAAGAGTATATAAAGAACTGGCATGATTTATTTCTCAAATATCTGGTAGAATTCAAAAGTAAATTCATCTGAGCCTATAGTTTTCTTTGTGGGAAGGTTTGTAATTACAAATTTGATTTCTTTAGTTAATAGAGCTATTTAGGTTATCTGTTTCTTCTTGAGTAAACTTCAGTAGTTTGCTAGTTTCAAGGAATTTGTGCATTTCTTCAAAAGTTGTTGAATTTATTGGCAGAAACTTATTTATAATATCTATTATCTCCTTTCTAGTTTTTTAGGTCTAAAAAGGTCTTTATTCTGTCTTGCCTGGGGATAAAATTCTAGGTTGCTGCATTTTTTTTCCCTTCTGAGTACTTTAAAGCTCTTGCTTCATTGTCTTCTCCCTAGCAAAGGAGAAATTCCTTTATATGTATCTTTTTTCTCTGTTGCTTTTAACATTTTCTTTATCACTAACTTTAAGCGATCTGATTACAATATGTTCCAGTGTAGTTTTTTCACTTGGGTTTACTGAATTCTCAGAACTATGGTTTTAACAGTTTTCACCAAATTAAGGAAAATTTCAGCTGTTATTTCTTCATCTCTCCTTTTAGTCATACCTCCCCCTTCGATGACTCCAATTACTTGGATGTTAGCCACTTGAACATAAACCCAGCTCACTTACGATGTTATTTTACCCCCAGACCTTTTCTTTATGTTCACTTTGGCTAGTTTCTATTGGTATGTCTTCAAGTTCATTAGTTTTTCTTTCAGCAACATGTACCTGTAATAATCCCCATCAAGTGTATTTCATCTTAAATATTTTAATTTTCATCTCTAGAAATTTGATTTAGATACCTTTTTAATCTTCCATATCCTCTATTTAACTTGTTCAGTCTTTCCTCTAGCTCAGAGATCACAATACAATTTATAAACCAAATCTGATGCACTCCACATGTCCATTGGTTTACATGTGGTCTATGGCTGCCTTCTTACAAAAGTTGAGTAGTTACAGCAGAGGCTACATGGATCACAAAAACTAAAATATTTACCATCTTATCATTTAACAAAAAAATAGGCAAACTCCTGATGCTATTAGCATACTGAACATATAGAAGACAAATATAATAACTGCTATAATGTCTTTGATTCCCATCATGTATGTCACTCCTGGGTTGGTTTTAATTGAGTTTTCTCCTCATATGGGTATTTTCCTACTTTTTGTAGGACTGGTATGTTTTGATTAGATGTCAAGACTCAATCTTACTTTTGAGTATTTGATATTTTTCAATTTTTAGAAATATTATTGAGATTTATTCTGGTATATATTCAAGCTACTCGGAAAAAATCTGATCCTTTCAATCCTGTTTTAATGCTTCTTAGGTAAAATGCTCTGGTGAGCAGCATTTAATGTTGGCCAAATTTTGCACCACTACTGAAGGGAAACTCTTCTGTGTGGTAGTAGATGCATCATGAAGTGTAGTATTTTTCCACTTTAGCTGCTGGGAAAAGGCCGTTTGTAGTATGAGCTTCGGGAATTTTTTCCTCTAACCCTTCAACTTGATTTTTTTTTTTTTTTTAAGATTTTATTTATTTGACAGACAGAAATCACGGGTAGGCAGAGAGGCAGGCAGAGGGAGAGGAAGGGAAGCAGGCTCCCTGCTGAGCAGAGAGCCCGATGCCAGGCTCAATCCCAGGACCCTGGGATCATGACCTGAGCCAAAAGCAGAGGCTCTAACCCACTAAGCCACCCAGGTGCCCCTTCAACTTGATTTTTATCTTCCAGCCTTAGGCAGTTTCCCAACACACATGTGCTGATCAATACTCAGCTGAAGATGAGAGGGGACCTTCTGCAGATCTCTGGATCTCTTTCCTCTCCAGCTCTCTGCCCTGGGAACTCTAGCCACCTTGAACCCCATGACACCTAGCTCCATCTCTTCACCTCAAGGTACTTAACCAGGCTCCACTTGGATTCCTACTCTCTATGTAATGTTCTAGAAACTCTCTAGGTACTAGGCTGGAGCAACTGTGGAGCTCACCTCACTTGTTTCCTGTCTCTCAAGGATCACTGTCCTTTCTTGCCTGCCATCTATGATTTTGAAAATCGTTGTTTTTTTATTTCGTCCAGGTCTTTAGCAGTTTCAGTTTGGAGAGTAATTCCAGTCCCTGTTGTTCCATCTTAGCCAAAAGCAGATGACTTAAAAGCTTACTAAAATTTTCCAAACAGGGAAAATTACTTAAAAATCATGATAAAGTAGACAGGACCTAATTATATTACTATATATACTTGAAGAAAGGAAAGGACCATCTCCTTATGATATTTATTATCATCACTCTGCTATTTTTACAGAGGTGTCCATTAAAAGCAAGTGATTTATTCATTAAAATATATTTTATGGTTAGGAGTCATTCTGGAACCAATCTATTTCTACTAGTAATAAAATAAAAATATCTATTATTAAATTGTAACTATTAAAATATCTACACATGTGAATTAAGTAATTCTGCTTAGAATTTCTTCAAGATATATACAAACACGTATTTAACGTCTCTAGAAATTCTTTAAAATTTAAGTAATTTCAGACTTATAGGAAAAGTGGCAAAAATAGTACAAAGAATTCCTAGTCCCCTTTCCTCCATATTCGCTGAACATCAATATTTTACCATATTTATGGTTGGTTTTTTTTTTTTTAAGGTTTTACTTATTTGACAGAGAGAGACACAGTGAGAGAGGGAACATAAGCAGGAGGAGTGAGAGAGGGAGAAGCAGGCTTTCCACTGATCAGGGAGCCTGATGTGGGGCTCAATCCCAGCACTCTGGGATCATGACCTGAGCTGAAGGCAGATACTTAAGGACTGGGCCACCCAGATGCCCCCATATTTATGCTTTTAAGCCATTAAGAACTCATTGTAGATATAAAGCTCTTATACCCAGAAGGCTTCAGTGTTAATTTCCTAAAATGAAAGACATACTTTAAATAAGCATAATGCAATTATCACTGATACAAATACTTGTGTACATGGATTTTATTCAAATGTTGCCAACTGTCCCTGTCCCACAAATGTCCTTTACATAGGGAATGGAAGGCAGTGTTGAGAAACTAATGCTCTCAAAACAAATAAGGATAGCCACCGGTTTTCGTAAATTAAGTTGAGCTGGAATACAATCATACCATTCACTTATGTATTGACATCTATGGCTGATTTGGGGATATAAAAACGGAGATAAGAAGTCACAACAGCCTTGGTATGGACTAAAAAGTCTAATACACCTTTATTATCTGGCCCATTACAGAAAATATTTGCTAACTCCAGCTTTAAAAAAAAAAAAAACAAACTTCTTCCTGACCCAGAATTTAATTGTCATGTCTTTTTGGCCTTCATTAATCTGCTATTCCTCAGTCTTTGTTTTTTATGATCTTGGTAAGTCTGAAGAGTAAATGCTATTTATTTTATGGAATGTCCCTCATTTGTGCCTGTCTGTGGCATTTTTCTTATGCTTAGACTGAGTTTATGCATTTCTGGCTGGAACATCACAAAAGTGACACTGTGTCATCTTCCTCAGGATGCACATGATGCTTACTTGTCCATTACTAGTGATGTTAATTTAGATCACTTCATTAAGGTAGTGTCTGCTAAGTTTCTTCATGGCTATGTTACTATTGTTCACTTTATAATTAATACATACTTTGTGAGGATATACTTAAAGTATAAGTGAATATTTGTTTCTCACCAGACTTTAGACCAAGAGTTTAAGCATTCACTGACAATTTTTGCCTGAAACAATTATCACTGTAGTGGTTGCCAAAGTATGATTTCCTAGTTCCATCATTCCCTCTACATTTATTTGGTGGAATTCTGCTATAAAAGAAAGAGTTCCTCTCCTCCACTATAGAATCATTTCTTTAACTCAATGTAGACTCTTAAACTGTATTTTATTCTATGGGTTCTTATCTATTACTATCATTATTTATTTTGAAGACTGAAGTAGCCATGTTTGACTAAAGGGAACTTCCTCAAACTGGTTCCCTTTCTGTGTCCTTTTGGCATGTCCCTATCATTCTTTGTGTGCAACAGCTTTTTAACAATAACGATAATGTGGACATAACCTAGTGGTTATCAATGTAAAATATTAAATAAAGAGTAGTGTGAAGGCAATGAAAAAGTATGGAAACATGAAAGATAACAAGTAGAAGATGTAGAGTAAGTGGAGTTAAAAGGTCCAGAACAATGGTAGAGCATGATGCCAGACTTAAAAAAAAATAAAGATAAAACAGACAAGCATATGCTTATATTCGCATGCAATTTTCTAGAAAGACAGTAAGAATGCAGGATTAACATTAAATCTAGGATGTAACTGTGCAACTAGGTGTTCTACTTTTTATTTTACAACTGCTAATTGCTGAAAAATTTAAAAATCATTTCAAGACTAATACTTTATATCTAACATTTGGAATTAACATTTGTATACTGTAAAATTAATTTACATTATTAGAACACAATGTAATATTTATAGTCTCCTTAAAAGTGAGTAAAATCATGTTTTCTTTAAAATTCTTTTCTAAAGCATTTATGAAATATCTTTCAGGTGCCACCTATAATCAATAAATTGTGACTGGCTAAATGCAGCTAGACTGGCTAGATATAAGAAGCTATCTTTATATTGTCATCCTTGTTAACTATCTAATACTCCAAGATTAATTCTTGAAAGGTTCACTTTCCCCCTTTGAACTATATCCTATCATCCTCTTTTTAGTGGGGCAAGGGAGGGAGGATATGGGGAAGGATGAGAATAAGCTTATGATCTAGATACCACTATTGAATAACTCTTTCAAAAGCACCTAATACAGTTTTTAAGATAATAGAACCTGCTATTTTCATGAAAGGTTTGGGTGAAAAACTAATATAATGCTTACCTAGTGAGTCGTTTAGGTGGAGGCCGCTCACCAAATTTTCTGGAAAAAACAAGAAAAAAAATAAATACATAGGCTATATGACACAGTACACAGTAAGCTTTTTAGGCACCATTTGAAATTCCTTTATGACTTGTATTTCAACTCCACTAAAGAACAGCATAAAGGAAAATCCTCTAATAACCATCCATGCCCAGAAAAAAAAAATTCCTTTAAAAATGGTTCCTAAACAAAAATGCACTCTAAATAGGTCTTACACACCCACTCTGAGCATGTAGCATAATGATAAGACAAGGGACAGGTACCTCCTAGAGATACCTTGCAAAAAAACAAACAAAACCCAACAATGGCAACACTAATCAAAAACCCCCAGTCTCACACAACCTACAACACTCAGAAAAATTCTCAAACCCCAAGAGGTGGTATAGAGCTCAGTTTGTCATTTGCCAGGCACTTTGCTGTACATTGTTTACAACTTACCCTCTTTAATCATTATAGTACAATTTTGTGAAGTACATATGGATTCATTTTAAAAAGACAGAAAGCAACTTGCCCACAAAGTAAACTAAGTGGCAGGCAGAACTGAAATTTAAACCAGATGTTGACAAATATTATCGAATTTTGTATGGACCACTGAAGACCTAGAGTAGCCAAGGTCATCTTTAAAAACAATAAAGCTGGAGGTATCACAATTCCAGATTTCAAGATATAGGACAAAGCTGTAGTAATCAAAACAGTTGGGGCACTAACACAAAAACATAATCACAGATCATGAAACAACAGAAAACGCAGAAATAAACCCATGCTTACATGGTCAGTTAATCTGTAACATAGGAAGCAAGAATATACAATGGAGAAAAGAGTATTTTCAAAAAATAGTGTTGGGAACACTGGACTACTTACATGCAAAAAAATGAAACTGGACTACTTTTTAATTCTATAGAAAATACACTCAAAATGGATTAAAGATCTAAATGGGAGACTTGAAACCATAAAAATCCTACACGAGAACATGGGCAGTAACACCTCTGACACTGGCAAAAACAACATCTTTCTAGGTAAGTCCTCCAAGACAATGAAAGCAAAAGCAAAAATAAACTATTGTGACCACATCAAAATAAAATGCTTGTGCACAGCAAAGGAAACCAACAACAAAACAAAAAAGGCAACATAATAAATGGAAAAAGATATTTGCAAATGATACATCCAATAAAGATTTAATATCCAGGGGTGCTTGGATGGCTCAGTCGGTTAAGCGTCTACCTTCCGCTCAGATCACCATCCTGGAGTCCTAGGACCAAGCTCTGCATCGTGCTCCCTGATCAGTGCTCTGCTTCTCCCTCTGCCCCTCACCCTGATTGTGCTTGTGTATGCTCTCTCCCTCTCTCTCTCTCACTCAAATAAATAAAAACTTAGAAAAAAATACAGACTTAATATCCAAAATATATACAACTTGACGTTGAAACAATATGATTAAAAATGGGCAGAGGACCTGAATGGACATTTTTCCAGACATATAGATGGCCAAAAGACACATAAAAAGATGCTTAACATCACTAATCATCAGGGAAATACAAATCAAAACCAAAATGTGCTATCACCTTACAGCTGTCAAAATGGCTAAAATCAAAAATACAAAATATTACAAGGTTGACATGGACATAGAGAAAAAGGAACCCTTATGCATTGCTAGTAGAAATGTAAACTGGTAAAGCCACTGTGCAAAACAGTACTTCCTCAAAAATTAAAAACAGAAAATCCTCATGACGCAATTAATTCCACTACTGGGTACCTACCAAAAGAAAATGAAAACACTAATTCAAAATGGTACAAGCACCTCTATGTTTACTGCAGCATTACAATAGCCTACCAAGCAACCTAAGTACTGACAGATGAATAGATAAAAGAAAATATGGTGTGTGTGTACACACACACACACACACACACACACAGAGAGAGAGAGAGAGAGAGAGAGAGAAATATTACACAGACATAAAAAAGGGAGATCTTGCTATTTGAAAAAACATGGATGAACCTAGAGGGTATTACGCTAACTGAAATAAATCAAAGAAAGACAACAGCCCTATGATATCCCTCCTATGTGAAGTCTGAAAACAAAACAAATAAATAAACTAAAAAACAGAATCCGACCTATAGGGAATAAACTGATGCTTGCCAGAGGAAGGGGCATGGGGGGAATAGGCAAAATAGGTGAAGGGGAGAGGGAGATACAGGCTTCCATTACAGAATAAGTTAAGTCACAGCATATGGAATATTGTCAATCAAAGATAATATCACAGTGTTGTGTGCTATGAGAGTGTAGTCACACTTCTGAGTGCAACATAACAGAGAAGGTGAATCACTATACCATACACCTGAAACTAGTGTAACCCTGTGTCAACTATATGCAAATACAAAAATGTGCAAATAAAAAAATCTTAGATGTTGACTACTTAATTAGCTTACACTATATGGCCCTTCAGAAAGAAATACACTAAGTGGACGAAAAAAATATTTCAGCTGGTTGTTAAGAGGGCAAAGAAAAGCTTGAGCAAGGAGAAGAAAGCACAACTCAGGCTAGAGTTAGAATACAGCATGAAGGTTAAGAAAAATGCACCAAGTAAGATCAACTTCCAAATCCATGATTTAGTATTTTCTTGCCGTGTGTCTCTGAAATTACGTGACTCTCTAGACTTCAGTTTCCTCATGAGTAAAATGAGCACAGTGACTGTATTTACCTTAAAGAGGTGTTGAAGGGATTAAATGTGTTAATATACAGAAAACACACAGAACAATGCCTGGTACACAGTAAGAGCTCAACAAATATTAGAACTATTACTGTATTTTAGTTATAAATCAGTAAGACAAAATAACGAAATAAAGGAATTAAGTAGGATGCTAACAAGGATACATAAATATAAAGGAAGAAGAAACTAATTCCTGTGTGATGACCTATTTCCTCTGAAATAGGAAATGAGGTCTTCTGAGAGATGGTGGAACACAATCCTTGAAAAAGGACCAATAGAATTTTGTTTTCTTTTTTAACCAGACTGTAGTTTTAAACATGTTAAATGACCTGCTCATAGTCAGCTACACGTAAAGTCTAACTTAAAATTTCTCCACTGTATTTGATGTCCCGCAAAAATTATTAGCTTTGATGATAAAAGTCTTACAATCTGATTCTGTTGTGTAATTTAAGGCTATATGACATTTTTTATGAACTCAAAATTTACAAACCGTGTTATCTATGACTATGAATATTTTTGTTAACCCTGAAATACAGAAAAGTGACTTAAGTGAAACAGCATAAAAATATGAGTAAATAATCCAAGTTTTTTTTAGAAGAATTACTAATTCTTTGATTTTACCTTATAGGATATTCAATTTTAAAAACCAAGAAACAAAACACAATGTGTGGGTAGGAACTTCAGCAAGGCCACTGAATAACACAGGTTTTAAAACACTGAACTACTGGCAAATCTGTGAAATTCAGTTATGGAATTAAAGGCAAAAATCTTCTGAATCTTTTTCCACAGGGAAGACTTTTCTGAGCCTTTGAAACTGATGAAATGTACCATTAGAGTATGCAATTAAAATGTACTGTCTCACAGTTAGAAATAGTCTGCAAAAACCAAGACGCTTAAGACAGCCTTTAAAATACTTTTTTAAAAAAATATATATATGTAACAGCACAGCTATATTTTATAAAAAGGAGCAAAGTGAGATGTGGCCCAGAATCTACTCAAGGGGTTAAAATGGTGAAAATTTCAGAGACATAGTAAACAAATGAAATAAAACTTGTCAATGAAGATCATGACACAGTACTTTTCATATTAACTACTAATATTCCAGTCATCAAGCACCCTTTGAGATTTAACAGGTTTGTTACAGGACTAGTAAGAGATCTACTGCACTCAACTGAAATGTAAATTTTGTTTCTTGGTGCTCTGAAATGCTTTCAAAATTAGATTAACAACTAAATGTTGATTAAAATATCTGTCTTTGTTTCTTTGCAGAAAATACCAGTTACAGGAAGTCAACAATTACAGCACATGCTCCTGAAGTACAACTCCTATCCCACAGAAAACGTACAAGAGAACTCAACAGTGAGCATGCCAAGCTTGAACAGCACTTCAAAATTTAGCATCATTCTAAATTCTAAAGCTAGGTGCCATCCTAAGGCTAGGACTCTTATAAATGTTAATAAGATTAAACTACTTCTTCAGTATATAATAAAGCGTCTCCAATAATTGTTGTGCCAGCCCAGGTCCTTTCTTTAATGAATGTGCAATCACATTCTGTTTATCTCATTAAAACTAATAGTTACTATAGCTACTACAATGGGGAAAAATAAGTAAAGGGGTTTTCTGAGAAAAGTCATGCAATGCATTTAGTAGGTTCACAATGCAAAATTCTGAAGGCAGCAATTCAACCTAATTCTAATTATTTAACAAAATTCACAGGTCTACATACTTGAAAATGTTAAGTTGTAACAAGGTACTATATGGATCCTGCATTTAAAAAGACCCATTTTCACTACTAATCTGATATACAACTAAACATAAAACTTCAGGAATTATTTACTGCAAAAAGGTGGTCCATCTTCAAACATGAATGAATTAAATTCATAATGTAGTATTTATATCATGCATTCAAAATACTCACTTTTCAACGGAAATGACTGTAATCCATTATCAATTTCTCAGAGACTGAATGTAATTTAAACACTAAGTTCTGTCTCTCTCTCTTACAATAGGGAATGGTGAGATAGGCAGGCACAAATTTTGTATCATTATTTGCAATCTATCTGAAAAAAAGGTGTCTACAGACATGATCTGCATTAACAACTGAACCAGAAATACGTTGGACCAACCAAGTTTTAGACCACTCTTACCTAAGATGTTTTTCATATAAGGTTTATGGTGTATTTAACAATAAAAAACAATCTAAATCTTTAAGTACCCAAAGGATGGCTTTAATTTCACAAAATACTGGTTTGATTCTTCTTCGGAACAAAGAATCACCGCTATCCCAATTTATCTTTTTGATAGTATAGGTTGTTGATCGTTTGATAGTAAAAGTTGTCATCTGCATCAGGCTTCTCATATTTTATGCATGCTATATTATGTAAAATGTCATTTTGCTTAAATATAATAATCAATCCTGTTATATATTTAAGGAAAAAACTTACAGCCCTGGCTTTTTTTTTTTTTTAGTAAAAACGAACAAAATTTAGCTTATATACAGTTGATTATACCTAACCCATGTCTTTTCCTTCTTTTTCCTGTTTTGTTATAATCTCCCTTCAGACTCGTATTGGCAAACAAAACAGAAAAATCCATATGCCATTTACCTAAAAATGCTCATATAATACTATAGCTCAGGAAAACATACGTGACTTAAAGTATGTATGTCATAAATATAATTTTAAAGTAGCAAATTCATTTTGCTTTAACTTTACTAGCTTTTCCTAAGATAACAATGATATTTATTTAAAATAGGCAGAGCTGAAGAAAATGTTAATTATTTTCATATACCTGAAAAATATATGGATTCTTAAAAGTTACCATCAACCATTAAACATAGTACTTCCTACTTATAAATAGTACTGCATGCTGTTCCCAGATATCCTCCAATGATTTAGAATTTCCAAATAAGTAAAAACCCTCTATACACATTACACTTAAATTACACACTTCCTTTTCAAGCTCACAGTGGAGATGCAATACTGTTTTCTCCTGTAACACAGATACATTTCCTTCTATATTTACCAGTCTGTTAAGAAAGTGCATGACCACAAACGTACTGAGGACAAACATGATAAAAATTTTACCAGAACTTCACCATCTTAACACCTTTTCTATCTAACAGATGATTCACATAAGAAAATCAACCCGAAAATCAAAAAGTGGGGGAGAGGATACATGAAAAATCTTTTTTGAATACAGAACAATTTGGTAATATGTTGCTAAAAAAGCCCCAAGAACCTGATGTTATCTAGTGTTGCCTAGTTAACAATATTAAAATATCAGTTTTAAAAACATAGAGCTTGCTGGAAAAGCAAGTACAGTCATGTGGGAAACTCTTCTGCCCTAGCGTTCTGGAACTAAAAGCAATTTCTATTTTTCTCTATTTCATAAATTTCTGCTTAAACAGAAATGAGAATAATGAGATTAAAATAAATTAAGGCAAGAAACACTGGTGCTGTATTTGCAGGAAATAAGCAAAAGGAGAGCACGAACAATTCAAACTCATAATTAAACCAAACCTTACGTGAAATTTGCTATAAACAGTGTCTTAATTTTATATAGTTTGAAAGTATTGGGATTCCTATGATTTAAGATAGTGAAATAAAATAGTACTTGATTGAGGAAAGATTAGGAAACTTGAATCATATCCTCAAGGACCCATACCTGGGCATTCCACCAGTAGAAGGAAACAAATAGGTATATAATATGAAAAGTAAAGCAGTGTACTAGAAGTTGTTTAGCAATTTAGTCACAAAAAAATAGGAAAGGCTAATTAGAAAAGGCTATATATAACATTCTGTCCTTGTCTCCAGATTCACTGATTCACCTAGCAGGAACCAGGTATAGATATTTGGTATACAAAAGTGAGCAAGAGACACAAATCTATGCCTTCATGGAACGTATATGCTATTAGGACAAATGGACAATGACATACATTCAAAGATGTTCTTCTACATAATTAATAAAAGCAAAATTTTAAAAAACAACTTAAATATTGTATCTACTGAATATGATTGAAGATTACTATCTGACCAATTGAAAATATTTTTTAAATAAATATGTAATTTATCTCTTGTGTAAAAAGCTTATTCATTCTCCATCCATGGCAGAAAAGAGCCTCTTAAGTCACACAACTTTGAATAAGACATGTCCACCTTTGTTGTACTTTGATTTCTAGTTTTGAGCTTGCTATTTCCTTAAGAACCACATTTGATAACAATATTGCTCAAAACCCATCAAGGTGTGGGATGCCTGGGTGGCTCAGTTGGTTGGGCGGCTGTCTTCGGCTCAGGTCATGACCCTGGCGTCCTGGGATCGAGTCCCACATCGGGCTCCTTGCTTGGCGGGGAGCCTGCTTCTCCCTCTGCCTCTACCTGCCACTCTGTCTGCCTATGCTCACTCTTGCTCCTCTCTCTCTGACCAAAAAAAAAAAAAAAACCATCGAGGTGTAACCAGTGGTCCTTGGCTGCTAAAACAAAAGCAATTAAGCACAACATACTCTCCTGGACTATCACATGTATTAAACATGTTTCTATTAGAACAGATACTCTATGGGGCAGACTTCAAAGACAAGCCATGCTTGTAGCCCCATCAGGTAGAGAAACATGTTCCTCTTCTTGATTCCATGTACTGGGTAGAACATTTGAAAAGCACTGTGTTCCTTAACTTTTATTTTACCTCTTCTTCACAATAAACTTCAACTGAACTTTGTAATAATCTGGCAGCGTTTGTGAAAAGCAGCAGGAGGAGCAGAAAGAAAGAAGGGTGACTGAGACCATCATCTCCAGCTATGCATCTGCCACCTTAGGTATCTCCAAGATTATTGCCATGTTAAGGATGTCTTCCCCAAAATCTGTACCTGAGAAAGGACCTTCTCAGGTTAAACCTACAATGGCCATAAGTCCTCCTCTCCAGAGGGCATATCTGAGTTCTGAGAACAGTAGCATCCACTAATACTGCATATGAAGATCTCATATGGAAGTATGCATCTTAAAATCTATGGCCTCCACAAGAGGGGGCAATCAGACACTTGGCAAACTAATTTCATGTATCAAAAGACTGAATGGGGCAAATTGACCTCAACTGCTTCCTAGCATAATGTAAAAGAAGAATACAGTATCACTTTTGTGATGTTACTGCCAAAAGATGAAGAACCTGAGTCTAAACATGAAGAAACATAGCAAACCTAAAGCGAGGAATAGTCAACAAAATAACTGAACTATACTTTTAAAAGCATCAAGGTGATAAAAGACAAAAAACTGAGGAATTGACCCAGATTCAAGGAGGCTAAAGATATATAATAACTGAGTACAACATACTATCCAGCATTTACTTCTGCTTTAAAGGACATTATTTAGACTGACAAAATGTGAATAAAAACTAACAGAGTGGAGAATGGATTATACTGATTTTAATTTCTTGGTTTTGATAACAGTACAGGGGTTATATAAGAGACTGTTCTTATTTTTAAAAACGATCACTGCAGTACTTAGGGGGAAAAGAGTATGTTGTCTACTTCTTACCTTCAAATCATCTAAAGAAAATAAGTATGTTGTGTATATATATAGAGGAATAAAAGAAATGTGGTAAAATGTTAATACTTTAGATACCTGGGTGAGTTTCCTTACAGTATTTTTGCAATTTTCTGTATACTAAAATTATATCAGAGTAAAAAGGCCACACTCAGAGAAATACTAATCTCCTGATCAAGTTGCTGGCCTGACCCTGCTTGCCGCAGAAACTGGTGGTGACAAACCTATCAAAAAACATTCATGGGAGGTGTCACATAAAAGACTATGGCCAGCTTCCTGGCACAGCTTTTATGTTCTCACGACAATTATGCAAGGTTCGCTTACTGTAGATGTAAAGTTTGATAATGCTAGTGTACAAGTGGAGAAACAGGAAATCTCACGCACTG
The DNA here is from genome assembly GCF_009829155.1 of Mustela erminea. Taxonomy (NCBI): domain Eukaryota; kingdom Metazoa; phylum Chordata; class Mammalia; order Carnivora; family Mustelidae; genus Mustela; species Mustela erminea. The sequence goes on along the minus strand of NC_045615.1, from coordinate 118,366,614 downwards.
CTGGAGTTTAAAAATTGTGCAATCATTTTGGAAGACATTTTAACAATGTCTATTATAATTCTAGATGTCAATTACTTTGAATTCCTAGCCATTTGATTCTGGATATTTATTATATAGGTAGACAAATATGCATACCAAGATACTGAATAAAGCATTGTCTGTATAAACAAAAAATTTTTAAATTCCATGTGTAAAATCAGGAATAGACTGCTGATTGCCTATTACCTCCCAGTCATAGCTATATACATATAACAAAAAAGTGATCCAGTAAAGAGCATTCATTTTTCAATGAGGAAATAAGATCTACATTTTCACCCTGTACTCCAAGCGCATGTATAAAACAATACATATACCCTACACACAAAATTATCTGTGATAATGCTGCTATTACTATCTGTGATAGTGGCAAAAATTCCATTTTGCTCTGCAATGCATTATACAATCAAACAGGTGTTTTATTCTTTACTAATTAAGTTTGATTTAGGTAAATAGCAAATGAAATTGCATTATCTAGAAATCAACTCACACCAAGTTAAGAACACAGCCGCCTTAAAATAAAAAAAGGAAAAAAAAAAGGAAAAGGCATACAAGTTAAAAATTTACTCAAAAAATTGTCTCTGCAAATTTCACTGGGCAGGCTACTTTAGAAAAAATATGTCCACTTCAAATAAAGCAATTCACACCCTTAAGGAAAACATATACTTCCACAAAGGGAAATACAATGCAACTTAAAAGAAGCTTAAATAGGTTTCAATCTTAACTATCTGTTTAATTTTTGTTAAGAACTCCTTTAGACACTTTACCTGACCTTATGAACTACCTTTTAAGGCAGTGTTCAAGAAGTGAAAGTGTCATCTGATGAGAACACAAAATGTAACGTATACGGGAGAGGTAACCAAGTGCTGTGGTTCAGGAGCTGGGTTGCTTAAATTCAAATCCTGGCTTTAACACAAACTAATGGAAGTTACTTAAACTCTATGTCTCAGTTCCCTCAACTGAAAACACAGATAAAAGTACTTCCATGGGTGAAAGTACTGGGTTGCTCAGTGGGTTAATACCTCTGCCTTCAGCCTCAGGTCATGATCTCAGGGTCCTGGGACCTCAGGTCATGATCTCAGGGTCCTGGGACGGAGCCCCGCATCGGGTTCTCTGCTCAGTGGGGAGCCTGCTTCCTCCTCTCTCTCTGCCTCCCTCTCTGCCTACTTGGAACTCTGTCAAATAAATAAATAAAATCTTAAAGAAAAAAAAAAAAGTCCTTCCATATAGGATTATTGCAAGAATTTAAAATGTTCATATGTGTATAGCATCTTAAAAGAGTACCTGGCACTGCATGAGCACCCAATAAAACCACTACTTCGTCAAGGCTGGATTACTCAATGGTATTTACTCTAATAAATACAGTAAAACTGAAATGGATCCTTCAAGACAAATACCTATGTATACTGGTTTAGAAATAAATGTAAATAGGGGCTCTTGGGTGGCTCAGTCGTTCATCATCTGCCTTTGGCTCAGGGCATGGTCCCAGGGTCCTGGGATCGAGCCCCAGCTCAGCAGGAAGCCTGCTTCTCCATCTTCCACTCCTCCTGCTTGTGTTCCCTCTCTCGCTCTGTCTTTCTCTGTCTAATAAATAAATAAAATCTTGGGGGAAAAAAAAAAAGAAAGAAAGAAATGTAAATAACCATCCACCTCATATAACTGATACCCAGAATATAAAAAGAACACCTCTAAATCAACAACAAAAAACCTAACTTAAAAATAGGAAAGGAAGGGCGCCTGGGTGGCTCAGCTGTTGGGCATCTGCCTTCGGCTCGGGTCATCGTCTCAGAGTCCTGGGATCAGGGCCCACATCGGGCTTCCTGCTGGGTGGGAAGCCTGCTTCTCTCTCTCCCACTCCCTGCTGTGTTCCCTCTCTCACTGTGTCTTTGTTAAATAAATTTTAAAAACTCTTTTAAAAAAAAATAGGAAAGGAAAAAAAAACTAAGAAAAGGACCTGAATAGACATCTGTCCAAGAAGATAAACAAAAGCATGAAAAGATGTCCAACATCACTAATCATTAGGAAAATGCAAATTAAAACAATACTGAGATACCATTTCACACCCATTATGATGGCGATCATCAACAATAACAGAAAATACAGGGTTGGAGATGATGCACAGAAACTGGAATCCTGTACATTGCTGACAAGATCATAAAATGGTGCAGCTGCTGCAAAAAACACTATAGTCGTTCCTCCAAAAGTTAAACACTCAATTACTACTTGATCCATCAATTCCAATTCTGGATATAAACCCAAAAGAAGTCAAAGCAGGGACTCAAACAGATACTTGCACACCAGTGCTAAGAGCAGCAATATATACAACAGCCAGAAGGTGGAAACAACACAAATGCCTACACCAGTGAATGAAGAGCAAATGCAGCATATACGCACAATGAAATATTATTTGGCCTTAAAAAAAGGAAATTCTGATACATGCTACCATGTGGATGACCTTGAAAACATTATGTTAAGTTAAATAAACCAGACACAAAAGGACAAATGTTCTAGGATTCCATTTCTCTAAGGTGCCTAGAGCAATCAAATTCATAGAAAAGTAGAATGGTGGTTGCCAGGAGCTGGGGTGGAGGCGGGCATGGGGTGGGGGAGAGCTAGTATTTATTGAGTACAAAGTTTCAGTTTGGGAAGATGAAAATGCTTTGGAGACAGATGGTGGTAATGGTTGTGCAATAATGTAAATGTACTTACTACAACTGAACTGTACACTTAAAAATAGCTGAAATGGTTTATTTTAGGTTCTCTATATATTTTTTAAATTATTTTTATTAACATATAATGTATTATTTGCCCCACGGGTGCAGATCTGTGAATCAACAGGCTTACACATTTCACAGCACTAACCATAGGTTCTATATATTTTACTATACAAAAAAATACATTTAGTTTTGCTTTAAGCTATGGCTTACAGTCATATAACTGAGTACCTGGGTAGCTCAGTTGGTTAAGTCACGATGCCTTCTGCCCAGGTCACGATGCCAGGGTCCTGGGATTGATTGAGCCCCACATCAGACTCCCTGCTCAGTGGGAGTCTGCTTCTCCCTCTCCTCCCACTTGTCTCTCTCGCTTTGTCTCTCTCAAATCAATAAATAAAATCTTTAAAAAATATATATATATATATATATGATCTCACTTTAAAAAAAAAAAACACCTATGGCTTACAGGGGGATAGTGGCTTAGCTTTGAGGGGTCCTATGTTAGTACCAGGTCAAGTGACAGCTGCCTAGTAATTTAAAAACAGACAATGAGGTGCCAAAATAAATGAGGAATATATATATATATATATATATAGAGAGAGAGAGAGAGAGAGAGAAAAGTACACATGTGTACACACACACAAATGGTCCTACTACTATTAAAGCAAAGACATGAAAGAAAGGAGTTTATCTGAAAATCTCTACCTTTCAAGGAAGGGCAGCCCAGAGAACACACAGCAACCTATCAGATGTTCAGGACTAAACATCTTTCAGAGAAAATCCACAAGTGATCATGGACAACTGGCTTGTATATGAAATGAAGTCACAAAGTTTTCTCCCACACACTTCTCATCTTATTTCTCATCCCCAACTCAAATTATAAGTAGTGAAGACTTTTTTCCCCTCTCTACAAATTTTCCCCTCTCTAAAAAATTGCACATGTTAAATGGCTCTCAGTTCTCTGAAGGCTAGGTGTTCAACTAAAATTCTTTTGCCATAAGAAATAAATCTGATATTAATCAGAAAAAGTATTAACTTTTCTCTCATCTCTTAAATATTCTTTCCAACCCTAGTAAGACAAGGGAGGAAGGTAGGGAGGGAAGGAAGGAATGAAGAAGCCAGCCAAAATAAAAAACATTTCCCCCCTACCTAAAATGAAATTTAGAAGGCCATAAGAGTGGAGCACCTGGGTGGCTCAGTCAGCACTGGACTCTTGATTCTGACTCAGGCTGTGACTGAGCTCTAAGGAGGGCTCCACGCTCAGCACAGAGCCTGCTTGTCCCTCTCCTCCCACCCTGCTCTAGTGTGCTCTCCCTCTGAATGAATGAATGAATGAACAAAAACTGAAGGAGAAGGAGAAAGCTATAGGAGTATACAACCATCCATAACAGGATTTTTTTTTCACCTGTCCTTCATGGGTTCCACTCTTAGAAATACAACATTTAGTGTATAAAACATTTAGTAAAATGCAACATTTAGTGTATAAAATCTGTCTGGAAAGGGCTCTAGTTACCTGTTAACCACTACCTAGGATAAGTGAACAAGATGCATTTGGCACTGAGAGAGGTCACAACCCCAAGAAGTACCCATTGATGATTTCTGTTAGGGAAGCTTAACCCACAGCAAAAAGGAGATTTTTAATAGAAAAGGATATGAGAAAAACAAGTAAGTTACATTTCAGGAGGTTTCTCAGAGTAAGTTCCTGCCTCCAAAAAATTAACAAACTATGGAAAAATAGGTAATTTTCAATTTTAAAAAAGTAACTATTAAGCCAAAAGACCTCACAATTTTAAAGTTGGAGTCTATATGGAGTCTTAACACTCTAAAAATAAAATTTTCCATGTACCTGGTGAGGAATCAAAGGATAAACACAGAGGAGAGAGGCCAAGCAAAAGGAAACAGGAGAAGTAAGAAAAGAATGTTTTCCTGTAAAAAGTCAGGTCCAATGGGTCTCTTCCTAATTTAATCCTGACTCTGCCTGTGGAACAGAATAGCCTCAGCAGCAGTACCATGCAATCAGGCAGTACATAAATGTCCGTGTCTCTTCCTTAATAAAAGTACACCTGAGAGGGATGCCTAAGTGGCTCAGTGGGTTAAGCCTCTGCCTTCAGCTCAGGTTATGGTCTCAGGGTCCTGGGATCAAGCCCTGCATCAGGCCCTCTGCTCAGTAGGGAGCCTGCTTCCGCCCTCTCTCTCTGCCTGCCTCTCTGCCTACTTGTGATCTCGCTCTCTCTTTCTGTCAAATGAATAAATAAAATATTTTTTTTAAAAAGTACACCTGAGAATGTAGCAATACTACTAAGATGATGGACAAAGTTTCCAATGCTTGCTGACTTTGATTATTATTGCTGATGAAGTTCAAGAGTAGTAAAACGTTATAATCACATGTGTATAAATGGGTACCAAAAGACATGTATAAAAATGTCCATAGCATCATCAGACATAACCCAAAACCAGAAACAACCCAAAAGGCCACTGTCAAGGATCAAATAAATTACAGAATAATTATATAATAGAGTGCTACTCAGCAATCAAAGTGAACAAACTATTACCACAGATGTGATCAGCTCATCATTAGCAAAAGCCACCAGACTCAAAAGATACAAAACTGTCTAATTCTGCTTATATGAAATTCAAAAATAGGCAAAACTCATCTGCACTGTTCACCAGGATACAGGTTATCTTCAAAAGAGTGGTATAGAGACTAATACTAAAAGTGGCTACAAGAGGCCTTCTAGGAAGCTGATAATTTCTTCCATATTGGTGTGTGATGGTCACACATGTATATTCACTTTGTGAAATTTCACTTTCGTGTACATTTACAATTTGTGTGCTTTGTTTTTGTAGGTTTACTAATTTGGAAAAATATTTGGGTGTGGTATGTATAAATATATGTATCTTTAGTATTTTTGAATGAATGGCTTTTTTTCTCTTTTTTGAAAAAAAAAAAGTTCTTTCATGGACTGCAATCCTATTGTCTTCAAATTTTGTTCTAACATCAAAATTTTATAAGGTGGTGATTCTAGTCCGTGGCTACACCATTCCAAGATGTATGTATTCCATATTAAGAAAAGTTAAATACTGGGGCTCCTGGGTCGCTCTGGCATTAAGCATCTGCCTTCGGCCCAGGTCATGATCCCAGGGTCCTGGGAAGGAGTTCCACAGAGGACTCCTGCTTAGCGGGAAGCCTGCTTCTCCCTCTCCCACTTCCCCTGCTTATGTTCCCTCTCTTGTGTCTCTCTCTGTCAAACAAATAAATAAAAATCTTTAAAAATTTTTTTTTAAAATATTATACCAAGGGAGGACTTAAGTCCTAACTAAACTGGTCTTCTTCCCTCACCAGCCAAACTGTAGATCAGATATTCCAACAATCTTCTCTCCTACTTAGTAGGCAAAAAATTAGGATCATCTGTGGTCTTCTATTTGGCAAATAATCTATCACAAGATTATGCCTTTTTAAAAAATCACTAATCATGCAGTGTCATGGAAAAATACTGATTATGTACTAGGACTGGAATGCTCCCATTATTAATTTTAAAATTGGCTTCCTTTGCCTCTCTCATTTAAAACTGAAAAGAAGGAGGGAAAGTATAATTGTTTTCCTAGATTCTGCTTCCTTTTATTTTTATTTTTTTAAGATTTTATTTATGTCAGAAACAGAGTGTACAAGCAGGAGGAGCGGCAGGCAGAGGGGAAAGCAGACTCACTGATGAGCAGGGAACCTGATGCAGAACTCGATCCCAGGACCCTGGAATCATGCCCTGAGCCAAAGGCAGACGTTTAACCCACGGAGCCACTCAGACGTCCCATGGTTCCTTTTTATTTTAACTATTTAATACATATTTAAGTGCCTACTATGTTAGGCACTGCACTATACTTGCAACACATGGCAACAAATAAGAAACACAGTCCCTAACCATATAGATTACACTGTAATAGCAGCTAGTAGAAAACTGGCACAGGCTAGGAACTGTGCCCACATATCTCTACTTCATACACCAATCAGTCTCATAAAGTGGGTGCTATTATCCTCATTACACAGATGAAGAAATTAGCTTAGAAACTACCTTGCCCAAGTTTACATAATGGTAAATTTTGTTCAAAATGTACTTGTTTTGAACAAAACATAACATGAACTTTGTTCATGATTTTCCATATGCTCTGCATTAAGATAGAATTTAATTATAGTTCAATTCCGGATACCAACATGTGAAGAGAGTGCCTTGGTATAAAATTTTCTTTAAAAGATTATTTATTTATTTATTTGAGAGAGAGAGAGAGAGAGAGAGAGAGAGACAATGAGAGGTGGGAGGGGCAGAGTTGAAGGGGAAACAGACTCCCTGCAGGGAGTATGATGGAAAGGGGCTCAGAGGATCATGACCTGAGCTGAAGGCAGGTGCTTAACTGACTGAGCCATGGAGGTGCCCCTGGAGCATGAATTTTTATGACAGACTCTTAAAGTGCAGTAACTGATTCTAAAACTTTCTATGATAAAAGATTTGATTTGCTTCAGTGAGGGGGTCAACAAAAAACCTGAAAGTTCAGAAACCTTCTTTCAGGGGCGCCTGGGTGGCTCAGTGGGTTAGGCCCCTGCCTTCAGCTCAGGTCATGATCTCAGGGTCCTGGGATCGAGTCCCGCATCGGGCTCTCTGCTCAGCAGGGGGCCTGCTTCCTCCTCTCTCTCTGCCTGCCTCTCTGCCTACTTGTGATCTCTCTCTGTCAAATAAATAAATAAAATCTTAAAAAAAAAAAAAAAGAAACCTTCTTTCATTACCCTCCTAATATTTCAGCTACTGACTAAATTTTATAAAGGATAAATTTTTCTTTGAATACTAAAAAGTAAAAAAAATAATGCTGTCTAAAGCTATAAATACATAAAATTCGGTAAATCTAAAGACAACTACTGTGGCAGTCATACCTTACTACACACATATCGACAGACATGTGTGCACATCTATGTATGTCATAAATTGGACAATTACTCTTACATTTTCCCTGCACAAGGGCAAATGTTACAATTGCAATGGGAACTATGAGAGTTTCATGATTCTACTATTTACACTATCAATCATAATTCTCTAAAGTACATTTTTTTCTGAGTTGAAAAGGACCAAGAATCTACACAGACATCTTCAGCTAACAAAGAGCTTTTACATTCTTTTTTTCTGTTGTTAGAAATTATACAGACACAGTACTAGCCCAACTCCAACAAGCCATGTTTGGTCAATTTCTTAAATAGCCAAATCTAAAACACACAGTCTGGTATTCTCAAGTATTTGAATTCAGCAGTGCATCCGCCTTTTATTTTCCTTTTAAATAACCCAGACCAGAACATTTATGGATAGGATAGCCATAATAAAGTCTAACGCATAAAGGTAAGGCTCTGACTTGGGTTTATTTTTTTGTTTTTAAATATATCATTTATTTATTTAAGAGAGTGAGTACACAGTGTAGGGGAGGGGCAGTGGGACAGATAATCTGAAACAGACTCCTTGGGAGCCCGTGGGGGTGGTGATAGATCCCACAACCCTGGATATCATGACTTGAGCCAAAGTATGCTTAACTGACTGGGCTATCCAGGCGTCCCTATGACTCAGGTTTGTAATGTAGTTAAGCACTTTCAAAGAAACCTGTTCCTAAGGGCAAAGTAAGAGACGGCAATTATCATCTTAAAATATGTAAAATAGGACACCTAATTAAAATGGAGAACTTTAATAAACAAAAATAATAAAATCAAAATTCATATGTTCAGAATAGGGAACAGATTTCCAAAATTTTTTAAAAGATTTATTCATCTGAGAGAAAGAAAAGGAGCATTTGCACATCCATATGTGCATGTGGGAGGACAGAGGGACAGAGAAACCCAAGCAGACTCCACGTGGAGTGAAGAACCCCACACAGGGATCTGTCCTACAACTCTGAGATCATGACCTGAGCTAAAACCAAGAGTTGGATGCTTAACCAACTGTGCCACCCAAGTGCCCCTCCAAAATGTTTTTTATAACCCCATTGCATGAATAAAGAAATGCTTTCTGCCTGAATGTTAATACCCAAATGATATTTCTTCCACATTTTAACTTTGCCTTCTATTATCACATGTCGTATTAAAATAAACCTGCATTTGTGGTAACGCCAAAACCACTAGGAAGAAATGGTCTTAACCACAGCTCAAAGCTTAAAGAATGGCTTTCTGCCGAAGTATATCTGAGCCATTACCCTGTCGCACTGCCTTCATTCACCCCTAGGACCAAAAACACAGGACAAGTAGCTAGTATCTGCTCCCTCAAGCTTCTCAGGAGGTGTGTGTGATTTGGGGGGGGGGGGGGGGCACGGGAAAGTAACACACAAGACGGGTACAGGGGTTTATCAACCCTGCAATCTGACAGCAAACCGTTTTACCCTGGGTGGTGCTACAAGCAACTTGATACTCTTAACAATCATGAGGAGCCTCTTAACAATTATGAGGAGCCTCTCTGCCCAATGCAGACGAAAAGAAAGGTGCTGCATTGAGAATGACCGTGAAGTGATTAAAAATATCAGTCACAAGTAACTTCTGGTGGTGAAGCACTAATCCAGGAAGGAGCAAAAGCTTTGGGAGTAAAGGGGTAGCAATGAAGAAAACAAGGATAACACCTTTTATAGATGCAGGCTGAACTCTCACCATTTGGGTCTTCCGTGCTATGTATTTACTCAGTATTTTGCTGTGCTATGAATTTAAATTAGGCAAACTGCAAAGCTGTTGTTAGGGATAATTTACTAATTGACTGTCCAGTCAACTGCCTGACATCCAATTGTCTAATGAGAAAATAGGAGGATACATTTTTCTTCAAACTCCACTGTAACAACTTAATTCTTAACATTCCTTTCACCAACTTCCATATCCGTGTACTCCCAAAAGACATGCAGTTTCTCTTCTCTATAGTTATGAGTATTACTGACCTCTTCTCATTCTTGCCTTCTGTCACAAGCAATTCACTGACTAATGTTACCAACTGTATTTCAAATTATCTTCATTTCCATTCCTGATTCCGTAAGGTTAGATGAAGCTCTCCTTACTACTTAACATCCACAGCTTCCTAAACTGGCCTCATATATCAGAAGAGAAAAGTAGATAACAACAAATACATGCTCTCATTTACTTCTCATTAACAACATGAGAAGCAGGCATTCTTTCAAACTTAGAAAGGAAAACTGAAGCTCAGAAAGTCAGAAGGTAGGACCTTCCCCAACTTCTAATTACATACCAACCATACTAAGGTCAAGATAATGAGACCCACACTCTGGTCCTTAAACTGTTTATCTTCTTTGCCTTCCCCAAGTAAGGACTTCTTTTCCCCCTAGTTCACTGAAGAATTAATGTCTATTTGCTTTTTCCATTCAACAAACCGCCTATCACATGAAAATTTATTTAATGTTTCAGAAAATCACTTTTTAACCTGTAAACTATTTCTCAGCAAACCAAAACTGTTGAATTTCAAGGATGAGAGAATATGAAACAATGGCATAAGGTTAAATAAACCAGGAAAATCTGAAGTGTTAATAGCTCTAGGGATTAATGGAATACAGAACCTTTAAAGAATTATAACTAAATATCCCTGTAATGGAAAAAAAAAATGCCAACTTGTTTCCACAATAAATTAAACATGCACAGTGGATTTTTCTTCCAGGCCCTAACTTTCATGCTGAATAATCTTTTTTTTTTTTTTTTTTTTTAAATAGCAGAAGTGCACATCAGAGAAATATGGCCAAAGTTACAAGCTTGTATTATTCTCATTAATGTTGACTCAAGAGTGTACAGTATTAACATGAAGTTTTCAAATATAAGCCTAGAGACAGTGTGTGTTCACTAAACCAATAAACCAAAATAGCAAGTCATTTATTAAAAAAAGAGAAAAAAGGCAACAGAAAAAAAAAATTATGGAATAGTAGGTCTTAAACTCTAATGTTTAGACTACTTTGAATTAAATAATAATCATGAACAAATCAATCTAAAATAAATTATTTTCTACACTGGAGAAAAAAATTCTATATAGTCTCCCAAATAAACTGATATTAAATTTACAAGTTTTACAATGCAGAGATAAAGGAACTATTTTACCCAAGTCAAAAACCTATGATGATGACAATTTTCTTACCTTCATTAAATTACTTTTCCCATGGAAAGTGTCCTGATAAACATTACTGTTACTACTTGCTCAACAGTAGCAATATACAACTTCAAAAAAGTGATAATCCATGTTTCTGACAGATTCTATAAGTGACATCAAGGTCTAAATGGAGGGACACCTGGGTGACCCAGTCGTTAAGCATCTGCCTTCGGCTCAGGTCATGATCACAGGGTCTGGGATCAAGACCCACATTGGGCTCCCCGCTCAGCAGGAAGCCTGCTTCTCCCTCTCCCACTTCCCCGTGCTTGTGTTCTCTCTCTCGCTGTCTTCTCTCTCTCTCTGGCAAATACATACAATCTCTGAAGAAAAAAAAAAGACCTAAATGGAGCTACAAACAATAAAACAATACACCTGAAAAGAAGTCCTCAGAAGTCCATGTTCCTTCATGTAGTTTTGATGAGTCTAAAACTAACTGAAAGGAAAACTTACATATACCAGGTATAGGTTTTCAGCAATTTCACCCAAGCAGTTTTGCACTGTAATATCAATAATCAAACACTAATATGATACCTATTATATATGTCAATATAATGATGCAATTAACATATTTAACACCCTGGGCTTTTAAAATCATGGTGGTTCCTAGGTATGAGACTGAAGTTAGAGCCTTAATTCTAAGTATAAATTTGAACTTCAGAATGAGAACCAAAATTAAAGGGGAGTCATTTAAATTGGTAATTTTTAATTTTTTTCCCTGGTTATCCCTCAGTGCCTTGGTTTGGTTCTAGTATTCAAGAATTATGGGGCGCCTGGGTGGCTCAGTGGGTTAAGCTGCTGCCTTCGGCTCGGGTCATGATCTCAGGGTCCTGGGATCAAGCCCCGCATCAGGCTCTCTGCTCAGCAGGGAGCCTGCTTCCTCCTCTCTCTCTGCCTGCCTCTCTGCCTACTTGTGATCTCTGTCTGTCAAATAAATAAATAAAATCTTTAAAAAAAAAAAAAAAAGAATTAATCCTACTAGTCTGGTCATTATACTTAACAAATCTTTTAATCTGAAAGAGGAACACTACTTGTCCTGGGGTCAGCCCTCTTGACTTTTGGACAACTTGCTAGGACCTGTATTTTATATTATTTTCATAACATCCTCATTTCTCACTTGATCTGCCCAGTTTTCGGATTCGAAAGCACTGTTCACATATTATTTTAAGTAAGAGGAATGGAGAACAAATGTTCTTGTTTTTTCAGGCTGCATGTAAATGAGGGAGGGAGGAGCTTGTAGGGTAGAAGGGAAGAAAGGAGAGAGAACACTGGAATGCAAGACAGCAGTAAAAAAGAAAAGGGTTGCTTGAGGAAGTGCCAGAGCCACCAAGTTAAAGAGAAATAAAAGCGATGGAGTGCCTAGTGGCCATAAAAGGGCAACTGTCCACCTCCTAACAAACTAAATCTAGTCAATCCCAAATATGGAAATGTTTTAGTTCAAATACAGAGCTTTTCTTCTGTGGGATACAAGCAAAGATCACAATCATTCTTTCCCTATAAAAAAAAAATCTCACACTTGGAGATCTACCATTGTGAGTAAAATCTGTTGAATTATTGTATAAACTATTTCCAGCTTTTCCCCTGAAGTCCAGGTCTTTCCAACAAAAAAACAACTCTAGCCCTTTCACAGTTTTTCTAGAGTTTCAGTCTCCACATATATAAAATACAAATGTTAATTTTAACAACCTGGAGAGGTGCAGGTGGCATTTTGTAAGTCCAATACTCATTAAATGTTAGCTATTATCCACTCAAGACTCTTTCTCGCCCTTCTTTTTTTTTTTAAAGTAAGCTCCACATTGAAGCGTGGAGCCCAACATGGGGCGCAAACTCACAACCCTGAGATCAAGACCTGCTCTGAGATAAAAAAAAAATCGGACATTTAACTGACTGAGACACTCAGGGTCCCAAAGATTTCCTTGGTCTTTAATAGACAATTTAACTCACAAAAAAAGTTCACTGATGACAAAACTGTAGAAGTTATAATCTTTTCAAAATGTGATTACTTCCTGATACATCCACTCATTCTTTCCACTGGTAAACTGCCATGGCATGGCAGACATGTCATAACAACCTGCATTACCAAAGTTCATTCATTTGACAAATATTTACTAAGTACCTGCTATAACCAGTCAGTGTCTTGCGGCAGAGGATATGGTAGACAACAAAACAAAGTATATAAATGCAGAGGTAGGGAGGGTACGATTGAAAACTCGTTCCCAGCATCTGGAGCAACAGCTTTTACTTCAAAAGTGCCTTCACTGGGTTTTACCTGTTCCAAGTCACTCCAGTTTGATAACACAGTAACTGTATCTTCCCCATCCCTACCCCAGGTCACAAGTTCTCACTCACAGATTACTTTTTCCACAAGAATTTCAATCAAAACGGAGTTTCAATAAAGCTAAATTTCATGCATATTGATTAACCTAGCTGCTTAGCTGCTACCATCAGCACTTCTAGCACATTTTTAATCACCTCTTCCACCCACTGTTGTAATGAAACACAAAAGCACTCAACCAAAATTAAGTGCTTTAAAAATGCTTTGTCCTATCCAACCATCCCAGGAGTTCCTCCCCAGGATTCCTCATAATAAATAATCAAGGAATGGGGGGTGGGGGTGGTGGAGCGCAGTTGTCCTTTCTGATCACTATTTTCCGAAGTAGTACATTTCCAGTCATTATTTTTAAAGACTATATGCTGACATGATAGTTGCTAAAGCAATGCCTGAAGACTTATGGGGGCAATGAAAGCTGCCACTGGTGTATCTGCAGTTCACTCACTCTGAACTGTTAGAACTTGGTTACATCACAGATCAGTGCAACTACTCCTCATTTAAGCAACAGTTTTGGCATGTGTGCACACTTTCTAGCTCACCTACAGAATATTCTCCTCATAATCACCTACCAGTTCAATACATAAGACAGGAACGCCTGGATAGCTCAGTCTGTTAAGCCTCTGACTATTTATTTCAGCTCAGGTCATGGTCGTGGGGTGGCAAGATCAAGCCACATGTCAGGCTCCGTGCTCAGTGCAGAGTCTGCTTAAGATTCTTGATGTGGTATATATACACAATGGAATACTATGCAGCCATCAACAGAAACGAAATCTTGCCATTTGCAACAACATGGATGGAACTAGAGGGTATTATGCTGAGCGAAGTCAGTCAACTAGAGAAAGACAATTATATGATTTCTCTGATATGAGGAATCTGAGAGGCAGGGCGGGGGGCTGTGGGAGGTAGGGAAGGAAAAAATGAAAAAAGATGGGATCAGGAGGGAGACAAACCATAAGAGACTCTTAATCTCACAAAACAAACTGAGGGTTGCTGGGGAGTGGAGAGCTAGGAATAGGGTGGCTGGGTTATGGACACTGGGGAGGGTATGTGCTACGCTAAGTGCTGTGAAATGTGTAAGCCTGGTGATTCACAGACCTGTACCCCTGGGGCAAATAATACATTATATGTTAATAATAATTTTTTAAAAGCCCACCTAACTAAACTGCCCCCAAATTCTGAACACACAGAAACCATGTGAATTAATAAACACTGACTGTTGTTAAAAAAAAAAAAAAAAGATTATCTCCTTCTCCTTCTCCCCCGGCTCCTACATATACTCTCCTCCCCAAAACCTAAATTAAATAAATAAATAATTTTTTCTTGAATTACAAAATAAACTGACCTCATTATATTTTTGAAAAGGAGGATATTCCTTAATTTTCATAACAATTACTGGTATAGCATATTCCACTCTTCAATTAGGTTCATGCTTGAGATGGGATTCTAAAGTATTATTTTAATAAGATATCCCAGATCCCAGACAAATGCAAAATAGCTTTTTTTTTCAAAATAATGGGATATAAATTAGCTTGAGAAAGTGCCCAATGCTAATAATGCTACATTTATACAAAAGATTTTTAAAACTTTGTTGTTTTCAGAATCAAAAACATCTTTTTAAAATCTCTCCAGCAGCTCATCTTCATTCCCAGAGGGTTTTTAACTTGTTTTTAGTAACCAAAAGTATACTGGAAGCATTTGTAATAATTAACATAGTAATTTGTGATATGTTCTTTCTTCTACTCCTAGGTGTGTGGTTGGAGTGCCATCTGTGGCCACTGATCTCCATTCTAGGCCAACTAAACTAGAACGTAGTTTAGTTTCTTTCTAAACTACACTTTAGGAAGAAAAACCTACCAAAAAAACCAACATCAACAACAAAAGTTGCTCTCATTCTCACACATGATGATAACTAAGCTAGAGGGACACAGTTCTGAAGAACAAATGCCACAAAGTAACAACATGATACCTTGTACTCTCAACAGGACAAGCAGCATGAGGTAACAAGTGGTGAGGTCGTAGTAACAGGGCTAAAATAATGTTGAAAAGCCAAGCAATGCTGTTGATAAGCAGAAGAAGAATTGGGAGACTCTGGGAGAAGGCAACGTCAGGTTGGTGGGCGGGAGAGAGGTTTGGGGAAAACAAAGTAATAGAATACATAGGCTCTTGTTTTCTCCCTTCACCACCAGGAACATATGCCTTTACATACTGTGCAAAGATAAGCAACCATCATCGGGATATTTAATCCACTGGTTAGGGGGTGGTTATTACTTTATCTTCTGTAATTTCAAAACATGATTTCTATGTTTAGTACATCATACCCAATTCAGAGCAGGAACTATGTATGCTTGACTCAAATTCCAAGAACTTGCAGAGAAAGATGAATTGTGCTTATCATCTTTTGGCCTCCTATTCTGGCAAAGATTTCTTCCATTTTTCAACTCCCAAGTGTAGAAAACTAATATACAAATTCCATTGCTATGAAACGATTTACCAGAAATCTTCATTCTCTTATTGTTTTCTAAGGAGGACAAAACTGTATTTTAGACACAATCCTAAAACATACATATGCTGATATTGTCCTACTTTGAAGCTTTATTTATTTTAAAATATTCACCAGGAACTCTGTTATTATCTTCAACAAATCTGTAAAACAGATAATCTGCCTGTTATGAAGACATTGCAGAAGGCAAATGCACTAATCATAAATAAACAAATATATAAAAGGTCTAACATTAAACTACTCAAAATATTGTCGTATATCTGATTTATGCTTAATCTTTTTGCAACATTAAACTTTTTACCTACCTTCTGATTAAAGAAACACCTATTACATGAAAAAGCCTTAACATAGAAGGACTAGGAAAATGAATTGGGTGGGTTTTAGTATATATTATCAGGTTTGGCGTTTTTTTAATTGAATGGGTCATTTTTATCAATGTAAAGTAAGAGTAAATTCCTCCTCAACTAGGAAATATTCTAAATTTCTTACCTATGAGCTTTTATAAATATTTATCAGGGCAAGCTGGGGCACCAACAATACAACAAAAAACAAAAACAAGGTCTCACATCTAATTAAATATAGCTTACCGTCAGAGGTAAGACTACTGAGCTGATAATCCTGCTTTAGATATCTGAAATCTTTTCTGACTGAGGTCAGTTTGGCAACCTCGATTTATAAGACTGATTTTCATCTAGTTTCTCAGCTCATCATTACCAGAACTTGGGTCTCTGCAGTTCAGTACATATACATGCTCCTGGAAATAAAGTTTTACAAAACCATATTGTGGGGATATAATCATGACATCTGCTATTCTGTTCTTTTCCGCTTCACTTAATTAGGGGACAAAGGCAACAACTTATTACACTGACTCCAGAATGGGCTGCTACTGGAAGTCTGAAGACACAGATCTATAGATGATAAGCACCAGAATGTATGTATACATCACTGTTTTGTGTGTTGATGATGCAGTATAGTACATCACACATAGTACATGCATATAGTATAGATGATGCAGTATAGTACATCACTCTATTTGATAAAACAGACTTGATTAATGCCACCCAAAAGCTATTATTATGTTCTCCTATTCTCATCTACTCCTTAGATACTGTCCAGTAATAACCTTCACTTCAAAGCAAGGGGATTGAAGGGCTATCTTTGAAAGTGATAAAGAGCATGGCGTACCAATACCAGCCATAAACTGGAACCTATCCTGGTCACTTCTTAGCAAGGCATAACAAGACAGAACTAACAGTACCTGTGATGGACATCTGTGACTATGGTAGGCAACTACTAAAACAACCCAATCAACATACACATAAATGGGTATATATTTTGTTTATTTCTGCATTTTAAAAACTTGAAAGTATTTTTTAAATACTCTTTTCTACACTGAGTGCATGCTGATATTTTATTTTCTATTCTAGTATGTATTCCTAACGCTGGTCATAACCCACTGAATTGATTTCTTTGCCCACTAATGAGTGGGCTGAAACCTGCAACTTGAAAAACATAGCTTTAGAGACACACAAATCAACCCAGCAGGCTAAGAGGACAATAGATAAATTCTAGGTCTCTATTGGCCATCTTTCACTGATGAGAAAAAGCCCAAAGAATTGAAAACATCAAATAGTGATTGTTTATTTAGCTCTAGGAAGATCATATGAGAATGTGTAAGACTAAAGAGAAGAAAAATATTTAATAGCACCCTCCTACTCCCCTCCACCAAATAAACAAGTTCCTGATCTGATATGTAATAGTCATCACCACTGTTAGTCTAACACTGGCTTCCTGTGTGTATAATTTATTGATACAGGCAGACATTTATATCGAGATACATACATATTTTATGTACACACATATAAAATGCATTAACATAAATCATATATGTATATGTTTATGCTATATTTTTAATATACAAATTTAAACATTTTTAGATCATTTTTATACCCTGTTAAAATAATAAAGTTAAGTGTTAGATCGGAAACACAGGTCAGTTGGCCCCCAAGTCTAAGCTCTTAACCACTAAGCTATAAACCCTTCCTAGGAGTTCTCAACCCTAGCTGTGGATCAAGAATCCTGTGTGGAGTTAAAACAGATGCTCAAATGCTACCCCAAAAAAGGTATTTTAAGTAGAAGTAGCAAATATTATAGAGAATTATATTTTGTAAACAATGTATCAAATATCATCTCTAACCCATTATGTCAGAAAAGATCTTTTTTGGAGAGCAGACACTACTGTGTGCCATCAGACATAAAATACCTGGTTGAAGTGAATGACTACCTTGGTTTATAAGCTGCCTACTTTACCTAGAAACTTGATTAGATCACTGTCATTATAGACTGGAATTTAACATAAAGCAGTTTGTCTTAGGTTTAATAACTAAATTTCATTTAGAATTTAACTGCTGACATATCAAAAGGATCTTAACATAAGATAGCGTAAGTGATAAAAATTACAGACTGCACTAGTGTATGTCTGTTAAATTTATCTATCCATGATTTAAACCATTACCTTCCCAACAAACTTTTCTTTACTATCCTAAAGATAAAAAATTCTGAACTTAATGTAACATTAATACATTCTGCATTCTTCCTGGGTTCATTCACTTCCACCATCCGTAAGAAAACATTCAGTAGCAAGCACACAGTACAAAATTAGCAGGTTTCCAAGATTTCAAATAATTAAAAACTGGTTTTGACTACATCAGTCAAATAAAATGTATGAACATAAATACCTTAACAATTTTTGACAGCTGAGTGGGTAAAATGAAACCTAGAATTACCACTATTAGCAACCACAAATAACAGGGGGACTACATATCACAAACACATAAATAATTAATTGCATACATACAATTAATGAAGCAACAACAATCACTGTTAACAGGGAGCCATGCATTTTTCTCTCAGGAAAAATTCTTTGGAAAAGACAAAAAGCACAAACTATAAATGGTCCACATAAGAATTATTTTATTTGGTCGAATTAAGGCTCCAACTAAAACATTCATCTATTTCCTATTCAGGCCATGAAATGACAGCACTGCAAAGAAACTAGTCTATGATGTAAACCACAAAGCTAATTACAGACCAATACATGAATAATACCTAAACTATTTGGTGAAAGAAATTACAGCCCATTACTCTTAAAATCTAGGGAAAATATTTACCCCAGTGTCTTCTATAACTGTATCTCAAAGAGGGAAGGAAGGGAAGGAGAAATCACGCAGCAAGCTTGTGATATATGGGTTTTTTTTAAACAAAATAAAAAGTACTATTTACCATAAATCTATAACCACATCTATAATCTAAATATTAAAATCTCTTAAAATATGTGATAACTAAATACAGAATCATGAGCGTTCATTCTATCCATGACCCTGGGGTCACTGGGAGATTTCTAAAGCATACCTTTTAATCCACGCCATGGTACTTCAAGAACATGTTAAGGTAAGTCACAGCTTGGAACACTTCGATGCACCTCAAAACACCTCAGCCAGTGTATCTGAATCATTCTCCTTTCCTTTTGAGATCATAATGGTTCCGAAGAACTACAATGCTTCCATGTGAATGATAGTCTCATAATTTCAATGACTTAAAAACAAAAACAAAAAAATAAGGACTTAAGTGTTGGTGTGTTAAGCCACTAATGCACTGTTAACTGCTGCCATGACTAAGAAAATCAAAGAGGCTGCTGCTGCTACTCTGTCACCCTGTCATTTTTAATGTGAACCCTCAGATGAACGAGGAGTATGTGCTTCAGAGTGGTCGGAGTGACAGCTTTTGCTTTATGGAGATCCATCAACCCCCACAAATCTCTTGCCCCAACAGATTCTTCAGTTCTTCTGAAGAAATGAAAATAACCTAAAAGACAGGTCTGAACACTTGGTAGGTGCCTAACGTATTCTGTGTTGGATGAGAGCTGGAAATTACCCACACCCCTGCACAAAAGGGAACTCATTAATAAAATAGCAGAGGGTCCTGCCCAACCTGATGTTAATATTATGGAATCATTTTAATTCCACTGAAGTCATTAAACTGAAATTCCATGGAGCTCCGGTTTTTAAAGCTTTTATTTTTTTAAAAGAATTTATTTATTTATTTGACAGAGAGAGAGAGATCACAAGTAGGCAGAGAGTCAGGCAGAGAGAGAGGAGGAAGCAGGATCCCCCACTGAGCAGAGAGCCCGACGTGGGGCTCGATCCCAGGACCCTGGGAACATGATCTGAGCCAAAGGCAGAGGCTTTAACCCACTGAGCCACCCAGGCGCCCCTAAGCTTACTTTTATTAAGAGTATGCACGTCCTAAGCTTACTTTTATTAAGAGTATGCATGTATCAATGGACAATAGATGGCTAACAATCAAGTTGTACTGCGGTTCTGTGACTGCCTTGGCAGGTTGTCTGTCCCCCTTTCCTCCTCACTCCAACCCACCTTTGTTATATAAGAACATTTAAAACATTTGGTTATTAAAATGACAGGATAAAAGTTTGTATGTCACATTTTAAATCTAAGAATTCACTCTCCTCTTGCCTCAAGCTTGGCACTCTGTAACAGTTACCAGAAAGAATAACTGAAGCTACACAAAGTAAAACTAAATTACCAATACTGTATTGCTACCAATTACCATACAAATTTGCCATAAAGCAATTAAAATTACCTTAGGGATGACCGATGAGGAAATTTTTAATAAAAGCAAGCCATAAGAAGGGCTTCCAAAGGGGGGGGGGGAGTTACTGGTAGAGGTCTGTTATACTCTGGGCCTGTGGAACAGCCTGTGTCACATTACCAGACAAGAAATGGAAAATGACCAATCTCCCAGCTAGAGCTAAAAGGTATGTTGTAAGGAGAAAGTAGAACCATTTCCTGCTTGAAAAAGTAGACTCAACTGATGAAAACCTTTCATAGTCCGATGTCAGAAAATTACGTATTTCTGAGATTTAGATTTACTGCAGGTTGTGGGGAAAGCAGATTACAAAACGTAGGTCACTCTTCAGAAACCTAGTAATAGTGGCAGGATCGCATATAGGAAAGAACTCTACCAGAACAGGCAGGAAGAAACTAATGAAGAACAGAATCAAGAGACCTGGGCCAGTGAAATCATTACAGACACAGCCATCTTTTTAAGCTGATTGTTATCCCCGGACCTTTCCCACTTCAGTTTGAAGCCTTTCACAGGGTCTGTATGCATTAACAACTACCTCGAAGGGCACTGTCATGTCTTCCTACATTCTGCTCCTCCAAATAAATGTGTCCTCCACACAACTATCAGGTTAATGTTCTCAATTACAGCTCTTCTCCCTTGCACATAAAAATTAATGTCAACTATTGGGAAATAAAGCAAGTTATAATAAATATGCTAGATAACAAAGAAAAAAGACTAGATCTGGAGCACTCGGCTCATTACACCATTTAATTTTCAGAACTTCATTTTATAGAAGAGAAAATGAATACACTGTGGTAAAGTGACTGATCCAAGAAAGACTGCAATAAAAGAACTAGAACTTAAATCTAGATCTTCCGACAGAGTATAAGCACTTTTGTACTACAGTATTATTGTAGAATACTGCTGAGGAAAGCGATGGTACTGAGGCTAACACTTATCGACACTATACCATGAACTGTGCCTAGCGCTTCATGTTATTTCATCCTGATCTACCACTCCTAAGACTGACAGGGTGTTTGCCTCCTTTTACATGGAGGAAATCAAGGCTCAGAGAGATTTAAGTAATCTGCTATGCTAATCTATCTTCCAGAAGAACTCACATCCAACAGTTATGTCTGCTTTTCAACCTGGCCGATATAACAATAATTTAATTTTATAAAGCATCTCACTCAAAACCTAGTCAATGTCTGTAAATGAATTTGTAAACAAACTGCATACACATTTAGTAAAGCCACTAAGAATTAGAATCACATATAATCACTAAAGTCCAGAAACTCCATTTGATTTCTACAAATGACATCCAACATTTTCATGAAGTTATATACTTGAAGATCTTTTAAAGATTACTTGAAAATCACAGCAGATATAAATTTTAGGTGACCAAACAAAAATGAACATGAAAGGTATTCTCCTTAAGAGGGTACACTGCTGGGGCGCCTGGCTGGCTCAGCTGGTAGAGCCTGTGACTCTTGATCTCAGAGTCATGAGTTCAAGCCCCACATTGTGTGTGAAGCCTACTCCAAAAAAAAAAAAAAAAAAAAAAAAGGCCTACAGCCACATTTTTCCAACTGGGCCCTGTCCCTTAAACTGCTACCAGTATTAGCCTCAAGGGAAGAGAAATTTATTAGCTGAGGGAGGTGAGGTCATTCAGTCAGGTTATCACTAAAAATATAAACAAAATAAAACATAACAACAGAACAACAACAACAAAGGCGATGGACAGCTTCCTTCAGTGCTTCAAAACATTATTAAACTAAAAGCGAAACAAAAAGCACTGAAAGAAATCCCCCAAATTAAGAACAGGAAACTCCTAAGCAACTTCAAATTTGAATGGAAACCATGCATGGAAACCATGTATCCACACTGCATGCCACTATTTGGTAACAAGTTATGACTCAAAGTAACCATTTTTAAAATTGCTGAAACAAAGTGTTATGGAATTATTACATTTAACAGTCAAACTGTTACGGTAAAAAACCTAAAGGGTCTTTTAAAAAATATCTTCATCAGTAATAGCCTAAGCCTTCTGCAGAACTCATTTTATTAATATGCCAAATAACGAATTATAAAATGAATGCCCATTAGAAAATCTGATGCCCAACCACATACCTTTTAATTTCAAAATTAATGTGTATTAAAGTCTATGCATCTATCTACAAAACATTTCACTTCTTATAAAAGAGACAAATACATTTCCATGCAAATTGTTACAGACTCCTTCTCTATGCTATGTCCAATAGGGTAGCTGCTGTCTTTATCGTTCTAAGCCCATTATCTAACTTCCAGAGACCTGGAACACACCAGGCACTAATTATCTAAGTACGTGAAGTACACCCCATTTTGGATACATGACTGACAAATGAAAAAAAAGAAAGTTCATGATATGCTCTAAAACTAACAGGCACACAAGTATTTGAGTGAATGAAAAAAAGTATTTAGGAATGGTTTATACATGCTACAATGACAATATTGAGAACAGATTTTGAAGGAAGATGGTTTAACACAGAACACCATTTGTGTCGAATGAATTTTGTTGTTTGTAACTACTGAATATTTACCATATAACGTTTCTGAAGGTAGATCAACACTACTGCTAAAGCATAAACTTTAGAAAATTAGAAATAGATACCACTAAGTTGAAATTTTTCTGCTTTTATAAACAGCCTCACATAGTAATCTGAAATGACAATAATGAATGCATTCAACATTACTTACTAAGAAAGGACTATGAAGTTCTGACAACCTAAGAATAGTGAGATTATGGCATATCCATACAATGGAAATTATAGACAATGATACTGAAATCTGGAACGTAGTAATATGCTAATTACATATGGTTACTCAACAATACAGTTATTTTCCCACATTAGGTATGTCTGTATATATTTATTTATTTAAAAACATAGAATGTTGCAAACATATTTATAAATATCTAAGTTCCATGAGATCAGGAACCACTTCAGACATACCTCCAGCACTTAACCACAGTGCACTGAGAGAGGTGTCTTTGCACAGGTGACTATTTAAAGGTTGATGGTTAGAAAAAAGGGCTCTGAATAAGACTTCCTGGTTTTGAACTGAATCCCAGATTCACAACTTAGCTATGCAATTTCAGGCAAGTTAATAATCACTAGGCACCTTAGCTTCTCCTTTTGAAAAAATGGGATAAAAGTAACATTCATGTAATGGAAAACAACAATGAGTTAATACATGTAAAGGCTTTAGAACAGTATCTGGCACATAGTGGTACACCAGTGAATGGGAGATGGGGTGGAGAAAGAGAGGCAGTGCGTTCCCAAATACCCAAGTAAATGAACGGATACTGTCTTTAAAATATAGACAGAAATGCTAGAAGCATATACAAATATTAAATTTTGCTTACCATAACCAAAAGTAGATTTTTCCGTAACAATCTGATACACACTCCAATAGATATACTGTATCGTATTCTGTCATAAATTTATTTAAATGCTAGCTGTAACCCACTAAATTGATTTCATGACAACTAGCAGGTCACTTTCTAAGCCATGGACTCCTAAGTTCTCCTTTATTTTTGTCCTTCAACTTCATGTTTCTAAACACGGGGCAAGAATATTTACCCATTAAACCAAGAATCTAAGGTCAGAAAACATTCCAAAAAAATCTTTGTCACAGATTTTTGTTTTATTCTTCCTAAATTCTACTCTTAAGCCACCAGAAATTTTAACAGAAAAAATTTAAGAGATTAAAAGCTGATACAGAAATGCGCCAGCTTTGACACATACCTAGGCAGACTTACTCTTGAGAAAATTAAATTTGGGCAAGAGAAGAACACTAAATTAAGAAAGGTATGAAAGAACACAGGTTACTGGTTTTGGTATTTAAGTGGAGAACTACATTCCCACAGGGTCTTTTCCTGATCCAGTTTCTGGTCTCCTCCTACCCATACAAAGACAACATATGTTCTAGTCTACATTGGAACTTAACACAGTTCTCAGAACACACCATAGTGTTTCAGGTCTCTGTACCTCCGCACATACTATTTCTCCTCACCACCGCCCCCCCCCACACACACACCACTAAACTGCAGGAGCAGTACATGAAATAGACTTTAACATCACATAATACAAGAATAAAGGAAAGAAAAAAAATGAAATAGGTGAGACTAGAAGTGAAAAAATTTTTAAATATCTTCAGAACCTACAATGTAAGATATGTGAGCCAAGTTGGTATTTTTACATAAATTCTCATATATTATCTATTAAAAAATGTTTAAAAACTCCGCATACTGAATTGATGAAATATAGTCTTTTAAGTTAGGTAACATAATTTACACAATGTGTTCTATGGACGCTTGAATTTTAAACAAGTTTTGTCAACCAAATACTTGGAAACAGTCTTGTTACATAACAACAGAAAATTAACCACGACTACTGTCAAAAGTATGAAAATCACGTATTCCAGGGACTTCAACTCTAGGTTTTGGCAATGCTAAAAATGATTATAAATGCTAAAGCTAAACCTAATGATTTTGAGTAATTTTCAAAGAATCTTCCTAAGAATAATGAACTATTCTGATTTCCATCCTGATAGTAAGAACATGATTCCTTTTCCAATTAGGGACAAGGGGACATCAGAACCTATAACTAAAGCTAAACTCAGGATCAACATGGCTCAATAACTAGACACTTGTGATCTAGCAATTATGAAAGATGGACTATTCAGCTAATTTTACTTTTGAGGAACCCCCAACTGGGAAAACTCTACTGAAAATGTATATCCTAAGGTTCAGCCACAATATGCCTCCATATTTTTGGAGAATTCTAGATGACACAGTATACACAGGTATTATTTAAACATAAATACACACACACATGCATACACACACATACAACTACTCTTTTTTAAACAGATTGGTTGTTAGCAAGTTATTACCTGTCCATGAGACCAAAGGTAGGAAGGCGAGGAAAGTGGAGGGGGACATGAAAAACCATTAGTTCAAAAGTGCTGAGTAATACTACTCAGCCATCAAAAGAAAAAGAGAAAGAAAGAAAGATCTTGCCATTTGCTCCCACACGGAACTAGAGGGTGCTATGCTTTAAGTAAGTAAGTCAATCAATGAAAGACAATTACCATATCATCTCACTGGTATGTGGAATTTAAGACACAAAACAAAGGATCATAGGGGAAGAGAGGAAAAAATAAAACAAGATGAAAGCAGAGAGGGAGACAAACAGTAAGAGACTCAATCACAGGAAACAAACTAAGCAGTTGCTGGAGGGGTGGGGATGGAAGGAGGGGTAACTGGGTGATGGACATTAAGGAGGGCACGTGATGTAATAAGCACTGGGTGTGATATTAAGACTGATGAATCACTGACCTCTGCCTCTGAAACCAATACATTATATGTTAATTAACTGACCTTAAATTAAAAAAAAAAAAAAAAGTACTGAGTAAAGGATGTCAGGGAAGGAAAGGTAGTAGTGGTGAAATCAATCAGCTCATAAACACTACTACACATTTATGCCAAACAACAAATTAATAGAAGCTTCTTTACAGTCCAAAACTAAAAACTGCTAAAGAGACTGAATGAAGTTTACCTCTACTTTCTTTGTACTTTTTAGGAGAGTTTCTATTATTTCTCCTCCAGCTTAGTTGCTTAGGTCTCTTTTTGTTTAAAATAAAATGTAAATTTTGGTGACTTAAAAGAGTTTGTCATCATGAGTGATACAAGAACGTGCTGATCAAATTCTGGACTTGGGAGTCAGGAATCACAGGTTAGAAACTTAGTGAGCATGTAACTTCTCACCAGTCACAATCTCTCTGTGGCTAATACAAGCACAAAACTGCAGTAACAAAGCTTACATGTGAAATCATCAAAAATACTGTCCACCTGAGGATGCATAAACATTTACTAACTTTGGAAGCACAATTTGGTAATCAGTTACAATGTCTGCTAATGCCACAATTCTAGAATCAAAATAAAACACTTTCCTAGGAATGTTTCAATTAAAATGTTCAAGAAGTACTTATGATTTGTTTAAAAAAAATTTCATACTTAATGTTTATTCCAATTATGTGGGTGATGATCCAGTCTGTGGCTCTAACTCATGCCTTCAAGCATTCTCCCCCCTCCAGACAAATTCATTAGCTTAACAAATATCTGAACAACGACAATGTGGAAGACCTTTTGTAAGCACTAAGGACATTTCAGTGCACCGATGAGACCAAAATCTTTGGCAGAGTTAACACAGTAATTAAAAATTTCATATGGTGGTAAAAGCTATGAACAGAAATGGAGAAGAAAAAAGGGCATGGAAGACAGGAGATGGGGTGCAATTTTTAAAATGCCCTTGCTGAGATAATATTTGAGCCAAGATATGAAGGAAGGGATGAAAGGAAGATTCCATGCAAAGGAAATAAACAGCAGGTCCAAGGATCCTGAAGCAGGAGACCAGCGTGGCTAGAACACAGAAACCGTAGGATACTAAATGAAATGTTACAGGGAGGGGAGGTGCACGCACATGTTCTTGGGGACACCACTGAGCATGAAGGCCTTTAGCTTTTTATTCTAAATTTTGACTTGAGCAAGACCAACATCTGAGCCAAGAAAGCTTAGCGGGAGTCTAGCTGGTAAGCAGAGAAAAGATGGTAAGGCAGAAGGGAAGCAGCAGCAGAGATCAGTTAGGCAGCCACTGTGACTATGGAGGTAGAGAGGACAGAGCCTTACACCAGAGTGAAAGCAGTGGACATGTCACATGTGATGAAAACTATGGGCATATTTTAAAGACAAAATGATAACATCTGCACACACTGGATGGTGGAGCTGGAGGGGGAAAAGGAAGAGATAACAGTGACTCCAAGGTTTCTTCCAGGCTCAGCAACCCAAAGGATGGAGTTACTAAGAGAGATGGAGAAGGCTTCAGATTTAAGGAGGGAGGTTTCAGTAGTTTGGTTTGAACATAATAAAGTGGATATGCTCAAATATTCTAACAGAGTTTATTGCAGTTTATCAGATCTTTCTGCCAAGGCTAGTGAGATGTGATCAGCCAAGTTAGTCTATTTAGTTCTTTCCTGCCATTGGATATTTAAAAAAAAAAAAAAAAAAAAAAACTGAGGAGGTTAAAGTTTTATTTATTGAACAAGTGTTCTGATCATCTTAATATTTTAATTATACATCCTTTACCATCTATATTTGTCAGTATTAAATAAAACATAATGTGATAAGAATATTTAAGAAAATTTCTAATTACAGGGGTGCCTGGGTGGCTCAGTGGGTTAAGCCTCTGCCTTCGGCTCAGGTCATGATCTCAGGGTCCTGGGATCAAACCCCGCATAGGGCTCTCTGCTCAGTAGAAACACTGCTTCCCCCACCCCTCTCTCTATGCATACCTCTCTGTTTACTTGTGATTTCTGTCAAATAAATAAATAAATCTTTAAAAAAAATAAAAGAAAAAATCTCTAACTACAGAAACTAATTTAAGATAGATAATCCATATTCAAACACTGTAGAGGTAAAACAAAGCAATTTCAGGTAAGAACAGCAAATTATTATCTGATGCTCTCTAGCCACTAAAACACCTCTCAGTCTCAAACCAGTAGATTAGAAAAAATAAACTTGACAGACTGCTTCCCATATGCTAAGCATCTCACTTAAATTACCAACTACCTTCTATTAGCTTATCTTTTACAATGAGGCTGAAAGAAATTAAAAAATCTAAAGAGCTAACCTGTAACTTTAGCCATCCTAGAAAGAACTAGTTTAAGTCTCCAGAGACTCCTTTTAATATGCTGTTTTAATTTTCCATTACCATCTTCATCTATATTTTGTATTCTCTGTGTGCTTTTTTAATTTTCCAGTGCCAAATGTTATCAAAGTTGGATATGCAGCAATATGTGTAGGTATATCTTTTGGTAAGAAAGAAACATCAAGGGGCGACTGGGTGGCTCAGTCGGTTAAGTGTCTGCCTCCAGCTCATGATCTCCGGGTCCTGGGATGGAGCCCCACATCAGGCTACCTGCTCAGTGGGGAGTCTACTTATCCCTCTGACCATCCCCCCTCTCATTCTCTCTCACTCTCTTTCAAGTAAACAAATCTTTTAAAAAAGAAGAGAAAAGAAAGGAACATCATGGAAAAAGCATGTATTAGTGAATTCCAAAACAACACATTTTCCTGAAATGGAATTGTGTTGAACTGTATTAACAAAAGTCACAATTCAGAAGATGAGCCCCAAATTACAACTCTGCCGGAGAGTAATGGACTGCAGAGAATAAGGAAAGTGAGTATGCATTTTCAAGAGAGTAATGAATAAAAAGAGAAAGGACCCTCCCCCTTGTATACTTATTCTCACTTCTTTGTTCTCATTGTAAGTTCAATCAGAAAATCATTTTGACAAAGGAATCAAGATACTGGGAACAGGTAATACATTCTGGAGGCAACTCATTCAATCCTATTTTATAAAACCTGTATCACTTAGGTTAGTTCATCAGGTGCAGGGCTGTCTTATTTCATTCACCTAATAATTCAAAATATTTTCAAAAACTGATGCCTCAGTCAACCAGACTAGAACATTTATTATAACACCTTCTGTTTGGGGCAATTTAAAGTGTACAAAACTGGAGCACCTGGGTGCTCAGTCGGTTGGGCGTCTGCCTTCGGCTCAGGTCATGATCCCAGCATCCTAGGATCAAGCCCCACATCAGGATCCTTGCTCAGCGGGGAGCCTGCTTCTCCCTCTCCTACTCCCCCTGCCTGTGTTCCCTCTCTTGCTGTATCTCTGTCAAATAAATAAATAAAATCCTTAAAAAAAAAATAAAGTGTACAAAATTGTGTACAATTGCTTAAGCCTCAAAATATTCCAATCATTATATTGAAAACCCCAGGTCTTCCAAATCCTGTTTATGCTATACCTTTACCATTATGGTATCTACCCACTGGTAGGATAAGCATTTTAGGTCTTATTTCCAATAGTCATGATTATGTATGAGTTGTACAAAGCAAGATCGTTTGTACTCATCTTTGTGGCAACAAACACTATTTCCTAACAGTGGACCTATACAAGAGTACAGTGGTTTGTACAGTTTTATCAAACTCAATTTTATTGTAATCACACTCTTAGTAACAAAACAAAAAAAGGCCTACCCCCTCCATTAAAACCAACAAAGGGGCACCTAGGTGGCTCAGTCATTACATGTCTGCCTTCAGCTCATGACCCCAGGGTCCTGGGATCAAGCCCCGCTACTGGGCTCCCTGCTTATCTGGAAGTCTGCTTTCCACCTCCCAACCCCCCTGCTCATATTCCCGCTCTGTCTGTCTGTCTCTCTCGCGTGCGCGTGCGCTGTCAAATAAATAAATAAAATCTTAAAACAATAACAACAGCAACAACAACATCAAAAACAACCCAAGTGTCCAATGGCAAATGGATGGATTTTTTAAAAAATGTATGTATATATACAACGGAATACTAAATGGAATACTATTCTGCCTTAAAAAGAAATTCTGACACACACTATATAAAATGGATGAAACTTGAAGACATTATGCTAAGTGACATAAGCCTGTCACAGAAGGACAAATACTCCATGACTCGACTTATTATAAGGTACCTAAATTCAAATTCATAAAGACAGAAAAGCAGAATTGTGGCTGCCAATTTACTTATCGAGGCTCAGGGTAGGGAGAAATGGAGACTTATTGTTTAACAGGTTCAGAGCTTCAAATTAGGAATATGGAAGAAGTTCTGGAGATGGGATGGATCATAGGTGATGGTTATACAACAATGTGAATGTACTTAGTAACACTGAACCGTACAATTAAAAATGGCTAAAATTTAAAATTTCAAGTGATGTATATTTTTCCGCAATAAAAAAAGTGAACACACCTTACAGAACTGTATCAGTGGATAGTAACTTGTTTTATTCCATATGTGTTTTTTTTAAAAAAAGATTTTATTTGACAGGCAGAGAGAGAGGGGGAAGCAGGCTCCCTGCTGAGTAGAGAGCCCGATGTGGGGCTCAGATCCCAGGACCCTGAGATCATGACCTGAGCCGAAGGCAGAGGCTTAACCCACTGAGCCACCCCAGTGCCCCTTATCTTATTCCTTATGTTTTGTTTTGTTTTTAAGATTTTATTTATTTACTTGACAGAGAGAGATCACAAGGAGGCAGAGAGGCAGGCAGAGAGAGAGGAGGAAGCAGGCTCCCTAGCGAGCAGAGAGCCCGATGTGGGACTCGATCCCAGGACTCTGGGATCATGATCTGAGCCAGAGACAGAGGCTTTAACCCACTGAGCCACCCAGGCGCCCCTATTCCTTATGTTTTAATAAAAATTTCCCTCACATTTTGCCCAAACCTATTTCTCATTCTATTTCTTATTATCTTCACAAAAAGCACACCTGTGCACTCAAAGAGCCACAACAATCTTTTACCTTCTCATCTTAAGCCACCAAGACTTACAAACTGATTTTAAATCTGTATACCTTTAAATCTGTATCCCTGTAAAGCTCAAATCTGATACCTTTCTCTCATTTCTAAGACCAAGGCCTTCATTATAGCAGATGATCATTTTAACAGCCTTATAGCCAATCTCCCTATCCTCAAAAACCTAGGCTTCACAGTTACTGCTCTTGAAATACAGCTCATATGTAAAATCTGCAGGGGAGGGCAAGGTGGCCAGAGGGGCGGGGAGTGGTGCCTGGGTAGCTCAGTTGGTTAAGCTCAAGTCACGATCTCATCCCAGGGCAGGCTCCATACTCTACAGGGCATCTGCTTGGGATCCTCTCCCTCTTCCCCAACTCATGCTCACCTGCATGTGCACACAAGGGCATGGTCTCTCTTTTTCTAAACTATATCAATCTTTAAAAAAAAAAAAAACCTGGGGCGCCTGGGTGGCTCAGTGGGTTAGGCCGCTGCCTTCGGCTCAGGTCATGATCTCAGGGTCCTGGGATCAAGTCCCGCATCGGGCTCTCTGCTGAGTGGAGAGCCTGCTTTCCTCTCTCTCTCTCTCTCTGCCTGTCTCTCTGTCTACTTGTGCTCTCTCTCTGTCAAATAAATAAATAAAATCTTTAAAAAAAGAAAAGAAAAGAAAAGAAAAAAAACCTTTTGAAAGGCTTCCAGTGTCTACTCAAGTTTAAACTCCTAACCAACACATTAAAAAGCACTTTTGTTATTTGGTCCAACCTACCTTTCTAGACTCATCTTCCACAAGCCCCTTATTTCCTATATGCTACATCAGATTCTTGACTCCCTCTTTCCTCACCATATCGACTAGGCCCTCCTGCCTCTTTGCTTTTACTCATGCTTCCTCATCTGTACAGAATCCCCTTGGTTTCCATTCCTATTGAAATCTATTCATCAACTCTCACATACTGCCATATATATAGCATATATATATATATATATATATATATATATATATATATATGGGTGTAAGTAATAGAAACTTTTGGAGAACAACTTGGCAGCATCTATCAAAACTATAAATGAATATATCCCTACAATTCCACTTCTAAGTACATCCTGTAAAAATATTCATGCAAATGTGGCACACAAAGATATTTACTACACTGTTGTTCCTAAAAGAGAAACATCTAGTTGTACACCAAATGGGAACTAGCTCAATAAAACTGTTACAACTGGGATGCCTGGGTGGCTCAGTCGGTTAAGCATCTGCCTTCAGATCAGGTGGTGATCCCGGGGTCCTGGGATTGAGTCCCACATTGGGCTTCTGGGTCAGCAGGGAGCCTACGTCCTCTGCCTTCTGCTCCCCCTGCTTGTGTGCTCACTCTCTCTTCCTCTCTCTCTCTTTCTCACTCTCGCTCTATCTCTGGTAAATAAATAAAATCTTCAAAAATAAAATAGTTATATCTATATTATGAACAGAGAATAACACACTGATTGAAAAAAAGAGCAAACTAATCCTAAATATATGCCAAGAAAGAACTCAAGAGTTACCATTAAATTTTAAAAATAAACATAACATATAAGATATGAACACAATATGAGCCATCTTCCCTGAAGAAAACCCAAACTATATGTATGTACTGTAAACATGTAAGTACACGGAAAATTGTCTGGAAGAATATAACCCAAGTTTTTTACAGTGGTTACCTCTAGGGGAGGGACTTTTAAACTACTTAATAATGATAGAAGAGGGGCGCCTGGGTGGCTCAGTGGGTTGGGTCTCTGCCTTCGGCTCAGGTCATGATCTCGGGGTCCTGGGATCGAGCCCCTCATCGGGCTCCTTGCTCAGTGGGGAGCCTGCTTCTCTCTCTGCCTCTGCCTGCCTCTCTGCCTGCTTGTGATTTCTCTTGCTCTCTCTCTTTGTCAAATAAATAAATAAATAAATAAATAAAATCTTAAAAAAAATAATAATGATAATGATAGAAGAATATATTCTTGTTTTAACTGTTAACATGTCGTAGGTCACAAACAAGCAGGAAGAACCTACACAGACAGATGAGAACAGACTCACTCCTGATCTATTTGGCCTGATCTAGTTCCTACTCTATTTAGCCAATGATACGGAAGTTAACGGAATGGCAGTGGCTATACAGAGCAAAAGCACATGAAGTCTATCTTGGCACAGACTTACCTTGGCACTCACAGCTGTGAGTCACACACTCGGGTGCAGATCTAGCAGAAAACTGCCACATTCTCACTAGGCCACTACTCAGGCTTACTTTTCAACTGACTTTGTTTTCTCCATTTAAAGGAATGTTTACAAACACTGGCACTCGCAGCTTGTGAATAAACTCATCAGTTTCTAACAAGAACCACATCTTGAATGGGAGGGGTGGAGGACAGAGCCAATATTTAGGTATTCCTGAACAAAATCTCCTGCGTCCAGATTTCCAGAACTGGTCTTCCTCCAGCATAATTTAAAAAGTTTAAAAATAAGAGGAAGAAAAAAAATCCTTGAAGTATTGCTGAAACCCTTAGTCTGAATGAATCATTTCTTCTCCCATACCGCAAGGTTCCTCGTGAAATGTCTCTTATTTAGAGGACCCATTGTGTTCTCTTTACATTATAGTTATGAGCACTAACAGATTACCCACTGAAGGCATAAACTACTGAGGACTAAACTTTCTTAACTGATCTCTTATACCTTTTGAATACCTTAAGGTATTCAAAAAATTTTTTTGTTTAAGATTTTATTTATTTATTTGACAGACAGAGATCACGAGTAGGCAGAGAAAGAGGGGGAAGCAGGCTCCGATACCGGGCTTGATCCCAGGACCCTGGGATCATGACCTGAGCAGAAGGCAGAGGCTTTAACCCACTGAGCCACCCAGGCGCCCCAAGGTCTTGCCTGGAGCAGGTTTTCAAGAAACGACTCTGAATTCCATTTGTTGAAAATATTCCAGTATATGATACTAGATAGTTCACAGGGTATTTTTAACTTCAGAAATAAAAATGTCAATAGGCAACATCAATTAAAAAAAACTCAATAATAAGTTTTAAATGGAGTTCCATTTCAATTTACACAAAAAAGCTACTCAAAAGCTACACAAAAGCTACTCTTTTTTTATTAGAATTGCTTTTGGTTTGGGTTAGTATTCAAGAGAAGAGTTCCATGGATTTTCAGTAGTCTGCCCCCATCCTGTATGCCCCAATATAAGCTTTATTACTTTCAAGGAAGGATTTTGCAGGATTCGAGGTTTGTCAAGATATATATGGCACCGTGGCAGAAGCTCCTGCATGCATGAGACAAAACAATTCCTATAAACCTTCTGCATATATGGACTTAATAAAATGCCATGAATTAGGGTTTTTTTTTGTTTGGTTGGTTTTGTTTTAAAATACTGTCAGGTAAACTCCAATCCTACAGACAAAACAATGAAATGTGTATTAAAATAGCTACCATTAGGATGAAAATGCAGAAGTAGAGATTAATGTTACTTTGCTTTTAAAACAATTTAAATGACTTTTTGTTGATCTTTAAACAAAGACCAAGGATATCATAAACAATAACAACTTATTGTGATCCCAGACAAAGCAGACATGCAAGACATACACACACACACACACACACACACACACACACACACACACCCCACACACCCCAAAAAGGCTCTTAGCATACTTCCCTTCTTAACTAGAGAAGCAGATATTACAAAGTGACTGTACTGAGTAATCTACTGCATAAACTAAGCCAGTAGGTTCTACCCAACATACATATAATTCCAAATATAAAAACATACTATCATAAGGGAAAGCTCATAGCAAAAGACAAGACATAGTTTGTATAGAAAACAGGGCATCTAAAGATATTCTGATAGACACAGTTGCCTTGAATTAATTCTCAAAATATAAAGCATTCTCAAAAAAAAAAAAAAAAATTGTTTCAAGTGATGCTTGGAGACCTAAGTATGTGATTAAATGGGTTCGGGTACCAATTCCAACATGGGGAGGGGGTTTCCTACCCAACAAGCAATTTTCTGGACACAAGCACGATGTCCTACAGTTCAGCTCAATTCTGACACTAACCAGAGACAGTTCCCCCAGGTAAACAGTTCTGTCCCAAAAGAGTGCCCACCACTCCCACTTCAGATGGTAGTTGCAAGTCAAGGTTTTACCTGTGCTTCTGACAGACCAACTAGACTGGAGGCTCCAATGACCTTCTTGGGTTTGAAGGATTTGCAAGTGCAGCTCACAGAACTGAGGGAAACATTTTACTTACTAGATTTCCTGTTTATTATAAAAGGATATAACTAAGGAAACGCCCAAGGGAAGAGATGCAGAGAGGAAGGTATGGGGAAGAGGCAAAGAGCTTCCATGCCCTCTCCAGGCACAACACTCTCCCAAGTGAAACCTCCCAAGTAAACAACTCACCTGCAAATGTTCACCACCTGGAAGCTCTCTGACCCTTGTCCTTCTGGGTTTTAGTGGAGGCTTCATTACAGTCATGATTTATTAAACCACTGGCCTTTGGCAACTGGTACAACCTACAGAGGTGGTGAAGAGCATAGGAGGACTGAAAGTTTCAACCCTCTAAACACAGGGTTGGCTCCTCTGGCAACCAGCCCCCATCCTAAGGTGCTTTCTGAAATTCATCTCATTAATACAAGAAAGAAACCCATAGCACTCTCACTGCCTAGAAAATACCAAGGGTTTTAGCAGCTGTGAGCAGTGCACTAAGGGCAAAGATCAAAATATATATGAAAAAGACTGTGCGGTCATCAGACTGACCAAATACATACTTCTTATAAATCACAATATCACAGTAGTCAAATATTTATGTCTTAATTTCTCCCTGATCTAAATATTAGGGAGTCATACTGCTCTACTTCCCTATCTCTATCTGAAATCTTAGTATTTATGTTTCTCATAGATCAGAGATTACATATTAAATCTGTATAATACTACTAAATTTATTGGTTAAATCAACAGCATTAGAGGAAAAGTTATGTGCCTTAATAAAGCAAAAATTTTTCAAGTAATTACTTAGGTAATCCAAAATTAATGTGTAAAACATGTTAACTCCTGGGAACATTTCTTTCCTTTACAATTACATTTGGATGAGGCAAATAAATTTGTTCATCTTCTTTAACTGTCAATTTAAAGTAAACAGTTATTCAAAATCATGTTTCTTACCAAGAGTTGGCCTGCCTACATTTTCTTAATCTGTCCCGATGCAAATCCAGAAGCCACACAAGCAGGTTATTACTCTGCATATATCCTCATCTCCTACTCTCACACCTAACATGTTCTCCACATCAAATGAGAGCGACCCTGCACTTACCATTGGTCAGGCCAAAACCCACGGGGCCATCTCTGACACCCCTCTTTATTTCACGTACCGTATACAATCTAGGTACACTCTGTCTCAGGATCTTTACAGGTGCTGTTCCTACTTGCCAGAATGCTTTTCCCCCCACATACACGCATGCTTCAATTCTCACTCTATCCTTAAGGTTCTTGGCTCAAATCTCACCATCTGAGTGAGACCTTCCATAAGCACTTTATCTGCTGCAACCTCTTCCTGACATGATACTCCCTAACCCCAACTTTTCCTTCTAACACCCTTACCTCAATATTTTACTTATTTGTTTTTTGTCTCTCTCTCACTAAAATGTATTTTTAGCATGACTTTTTTTTTTTTTTTAAGTAACTCAAACTCATGACCCCAAGCTCTACCAATGAGCCAGCCGAGCACCCTTTCTCACTAAAATGTAACCTCTATACACTGGCAGAGATTGTTTGGTTTTGTCCACCAGTATATCCTAGTACCCAGAACACAGATGACACTCAAAAATCTTTGAATTTATCATTAGAGCTCATTTTATGTCAGATGATCCCAATCTGAGGAAAGAGATGTGGCACAGTGTAAAGGATTGGTAATGGTGCTCTCACTGACCCACTTGTTTCGGCATATTGCTAATTACCTACTTCCATGAACTGAACTCTCAGGAAACAAGGAAATACCTTAGGATGATCTCAACAAATCAGACACTGGAGAAAATACTAATAATCAAACAGTCTAAATAAATAAATCACAGAAGGGTACCTCTTTCCTAGTATTCGCTCTTTATCAAGCAAAAATAACGATTAGGTAATCACATGAGAATATAACAAGACAGTGAAGGGGCACCTGGCTGGCTCAGTCCATAGAGCACACAACTCTCGACCCTGGGATTGTGAGTTTGAACCCCAAGTTGGATACAGAGATTACTTTTTAAAAAAGAGAGAGAGACAAGACAAAGATAGAAATAACCGAGGTAACTTTTTAAAAATATAGGTGCATATCTATTATCAATAATAACTTCACACTACATATAAATTTCACCCTGGAAATATTAGCAAATGACAGTATAAAGCAATCACAACTAGCAAGATACTTAAAAAATTAAGTACTAAACACATACCATATTGCTCCAGGTTGTGATTTTTTCTCTCCAGCAAGGTTTAAGAGTCGTGACTTCCAGCTCAGAACTTTGGAAAATTTCCCTGAATTTAACTATATATATATATATATATATATATATATATATATATATATATATATATATGTATATATATGTATATATGCCACTTTGGCTTGTGGTTTCCTATAAAACAGTTTAAAATAAGAAGACACCGGGACGCCTGGGTGGCTCAGTGGATTAAGCCGCTGCCTTAGGCTCAGGTCATGATCTCAGTGTCCTGGGATCGAGCCCTGCATCGGGCTCCGCATCGGGCTCTTTGCTCAGCGGGAGCCTGCTTCTCTCTCTCTCTCTCTGCCTGACTCTCCACCTACTTGTGATTTCTCTCTCTGTCAAATAAATAAATAAATAATCTTTAAAAAAAAAAAAAAAAAAGAAAAGAAAAGAAAGACACCTACCATGGGGAAAGACTTGTTCTTCCAGCTGTAGTAGAAGAGGGCTGAAATATGACTTGGGGAATACCATGAACATAATCCAAAATGTATTTTCTGTCAGTGAATTACTGTATAAATCTACACATATGACATTGCTGAAAATCATGAAGACTATTATTAGAAAAAAATTACATAGTGTGGAAATACCATGTAGTTGGTAGTACAGATGGTTTTTCTAATATGCCTCAGTTTATAGTCTACTGACTTCTGCATGAAATGCAAAAATTTCTAAGAAAATAATTATGTGAAAATATTCTCAACAGCAAATTCATTCTACAGTTAAATATTTCCTGAGTGCCTTTTACATAACAGGCACTCTTCCAGGTGCAAGTGATAAAGCACTGAACAAAAAGACAAGGTGTCTTCAGGAAGGAGCTTCTTTGGCTTCTTTAATAAAAGCATTTTATGGAAAATCAGTGAGAGCATTATCTGCTGAGAGTGGCTGCTTTAACCAAAATAAAAGAAGATTCCTGTAAAAAAGCTTACTAAAATCCCATCACACAAGAACTCATTCATCTCATCTTTTATTAGCAAGCAACAAACATGATGACAGAATGGCACAAAGTACTACCAGATGTTATGGATATGGCCAGTTTTATAAAACAATGTATCTTCATGAGATAAGAAATAACCATGAAAATCTCCTGTACCACAGAGAGGTCTGTTCTTTATGTGGTGGCAAAACACTTACAAGGGTTGTGAAACTTGACAGTTACTCTTTATTCTTATATAAAAATGTCCCAAAATTGATTACTTTTCCTGTGAAGACAAGCAGCTTCCTGTAGTATGCTATCTAGAAGTTATTTCTGTAAAAATTAAAAACACTTAAGGTAAACAATGGCCTGTTGGCTAAGAAAACTCATCTGATTTCTACAGAATTAAAATGAACTTGAATCTAGCCTTTTGAATGACTCTATCACAAAAAATTAGCCAAGATTTTGAAAAGTAATGAAGTATATTATATATACTTTCCCAAGTTATATAGCAAATTTATCTTTAAATACAGTGGTGCCACTTAAAAAAATGCCTTGTAAAGATGAGGGATCTTTCATTCTAATAAAGTGTCTTTAAAACCTTACTTTATTTTTATCACAATATTTTTTAACATTTCAAACTTCCATATGCATTTTGATGTGTCCATTATTAAAGTACAACCGTTCAGTATAATTACACAATTGTATAAACACACAACATATACCGGGGTACATGTTAACTTTCTATAGACAGAGGGGAGCAATGAGAAGTCTACAGACTGTGACATAGCACAAAACAGAACAAACTGCTGCATGTGTCACACGTAACTCTCGCAGTGCATGGATAAAGACCCAAGGACACGCAACAGAAATTAACTAAATCCACCATTTCCGTGAGTCAGAGACACCAAGCAAAAAATATGGTGGAATCAAGCATAAACACCATCCCTTCAGGAGAAAAACAATAAAGAATCTCAATCTTAAAATGGGATAGTCAATGTGAAAAGACTGAAGTTAACAGAATCAAATTCATTAATGTCCTCACAGTCACAGCATTACTGAATTGTGCATCTGCCTCCCCAACAAAACCCTTTTTAAAAAAGCACCCAAAGAGTTTCAGTGTAAGTTTCATCCCCTTCCCTCCCTTTGTTCCTTCTAAATCAGCATCTAAACAAGTCAAGCTTATTCTACCTTTAAAAGCACCATCACAACACATTGCAGCTTCCAACACTCTACTGAAATTGTTCTTACTAAGGCCTTTCAAGTCCCATAGCATTTGCCCTCTTTCCAGCATCTGATGCAATTGACTAGTTTTCTCGCCTTCTAAAAGTACTCTTCATTTTTGTGACACTATATTGTCTAGGTTTTGTCCCACATCTTTCAGTATAAGTTTTTTTCCCACTGGTTTCCACACCTCTACCCATTCCTTAAATTTTAGTGCTCACCAGCAGTTTGTCCCTGCTTAACTCCAACTCTCCCAGGGAGGTTTTAATTACCATCCAGAAGTTTTCAGGTATGTCTCTCCAACCTTGACCTCTCTCCTGAGCTCCAGGAACCACACACCTAACACATATATGTAACTGGCCACCAGATATCTTCATCTATCTCTTGCAAGGACCTCAAACTCAACACACTCAAAACCAGAAATGTCTCCCCCCAAAACTAACTCCTCTACTATGCCATTTATCTCAGTGCTATCTCATCTCAACGAATGGCAGTACCAACCTGCCCATGACAACATGTGTAAAGCACGAGAATTTTTTTTTTTTAAGATTTTATTTATTTAACAGACAAAGATCACAAGTAGGCAGAGAGGCAGGCAGAGAGAGGAGGAAGCAGGCTCCCCGAGGAGCAAAGAGCCCGATGAGGGGCTCGATCCCAGGACCCTGGGATCATGACCCGAGCCGAAGGCAGAGGCCTTAACCCACTGAGCTACCCAGGTGCCCCAGCACGAGAATTTTTATCCTTCTTGACAAACTGTTGATAGAATAAAAGCTGAAATCGATCTACCATAACTCTTACATCTTGCCCTGACCAGTTATATTAAAAGTAAAGCCCCACCCTATCCTTCCAAAAGGTAATGTCTTCACTTATCTTCAAAGTATCACTGGCTTTTTTTCAGATGTCACTAAGAAATGACTTCAAGGGGCACCTGGGTGGCTCAGTGGGTTAAGCCGCTGCCTTCGGCTCAGGTCATGATCTCAGGGTCCTGGGATTGAGTCCCACATCGGGCTGTCAGCTCAGCAGGGAGCCTGCTTCCCTCTCCCTCTCTTTCTGCCTACCTCTCTGCCTACTTGTGATCTCTGTCAAAAAAATAAATAAAATCTTAAAAAAAAAAAAAAGAAATGACTTCAAAAAACAAACATTATCTTGCTATTGACTAAACACAGTCTCCAAATGTAAAGTTCTTAGAACCACATTGACTGTGGTGTTGAAATTTCAGGAGCCTTAACAATACGTGTGAATCTCTAATACATGTGTGCACGTGTTTTTAAATTTCCAACAGAAAGAGAACAGAAGGAGAAAGATAATCCTATTAGTAAAATCTCCACCAAAGCTTCCCATTAGAGTTGAAAAACGATGGGATTTTATAATTTAAGCCCCTGCATCACTGTATTCTCTGAAAATCTTCCTCATACACAATGGAAACCTATCCTTAAGCCTAACAAAAACTCTCAATGCCTCAAAGCACTGGATGGGCTGGCCATCTGACCAGACAGAAATGAAAATAGCACAGTGATGTCAGAGCTCATGAAAGTCAAAAAGTGGAAGAGGTAGCTAAGGAATCCCTGAAAGGACAGCTGAAGCATTAGTAGCCACTACTGATTTCTCTAACACAAACAGATTACCTTCCGCAGGAGCGTGGGAACTATACACACTTTCAACTTTTTACAAGTTCTCGAATTGACTAAGTCATTTTATCATCTGCATCATATTCTACTACCAGGTGTGATCTTTTAAAAGGTGTGATTAGGAAATCATCCAACATAAACATGAACCTCAGTAGGCAGTGTTAAGGACCGGGGCTAGGAAAGCCATCTGTTCGATGAAAATAATATTTCTACTTCCCTAGTGATTACAGCTATCCGTAACAACTGTGAAATCCCAAGAGAAGAAATTTTAACTGCCTCAAAACTAATTATTCATATAAACTGGCCAGGAAATTAAATATTACATAAAGGGCTCTCTAACCCTTAATATTTCTTGGCTAATTATTCCACTGGTGGTCTACATCTGCGCTCCTAAAATTTGATGAGGACTCAGAGGTAACTCACAGAGAACGCTTACATCTAAAAATGACTACAGATAATAACTACAATTTACAAAAATTGTTATCTTTTTTAAAAGATTTTATATATTTATTCAACAGTCAGAGATCACAGGTAGGCAGAGAGGCGGTGGCGGGGGGGGGGGAATGGATGGGGGGGAGGGAAGCAGGCGCCCCGCTGAGCAGAGAGCCCCAATGCAGGGCTCAATCCCAGGACCCTGAGATCATGCCCTGAGCTGAAGGCAGAGGCTTAACCCACTGAGCCTCAGGTGCCCCGAAAAACTGTTATTTTTAATGTGCATAAAATCCTCCTGAAAACATGCCCCATACAATAAAAGAACAGATGGTATTGTCAAAGTTTAAACATTATTACTAGAAGGAATGACACTAAATTTAATAAAAAAGTTTACCTTTAACAACATACGTTTGAGTATCTTCAATACTCAACAATTTATGATCAGGAAGCATGTTAAGTACTGCCTTTAAAAGTAAAGTGAATCTATTTTGATGATTTAAATATATAAATAGGTCAGAGATTTGCAAATACATATTCTAAGACATTCAGAAATACTGGCCATAATCCCACATACTACTGCGGTGGGGTTTTTTTGGTCTCTTGGATCCTCATTTGTTCCAAATGTCACTTCTCCACCCTTCCTTTTTTAAAAAAATAAACATTTTCTAGAATTCTTTTGAGAGATTTATCTTCTAGGTATCTTCACAGAAAATACCACAACCCCTTTACTTCTTGTAGCTCAACTCTTAGATGTAGCAATTAATATCTTTAAGTAAAACTACTTTTAATAACTTAAGAGTTAACTATTTCAACCTGTTCAGTAACATTTTAAAACCGTAAGCTTTTGAAATAAAAATGGGTATATGCACTGTGCCTATAACTACTGATATGTATGAGCTAATCATACCAAATAGAAAATACTTAAGTCCCAAACAACACTTAAGGGTTTTAAACCGTAGACACAGGTAAAGATCATTTGCAAGAGCTATTATACACAGCAGTTGAGAGTAAAAATATTTGATGACAGAAACCATGTCATAAAATATCTTAAAACTACAATTTACCTTTACAAATATCTGAATAACATGTTTAAAGAAACAATCTATCAAAGTAGTCATGCATAATATTCTAAATTCCTTCAGTCTTAAGTAGCAGAAATGACTGCTCCAAAGATTACCAGAACAGAAACACTCTCTCAGTTTGTACTATCCTAATTCACCCCCCTCAAAACACATTTACCCTTAGGGATTCACAAATAACAAACACACAATTCATTTCAACCACGGCTACAATTTGTAAGCAGCCTTTCATTGCTCCATAAAGGCTCATCATTGTAGATGCTCATCAGTTTTTAAGCCACATCCACAGCTGCTGTCTTAGAAAAACAACATTTGCAGCAAAAACTTTAAAATTACATTTATAAAACAGTTTGACATAAAACAAAATTAAAAGTACTCCAGTATAATACAAAGAATGAATGTATCTAGAGTACCATAAGTATGAGACAAGTCATTCTTAAGAGTAATACTTTTCATCGTTATAGTACAAGCATTATTTTATTTTCTAAGTTCTCTGACACATACAGTATCACATGTAACTTAAATCCTAGATCAAAAAGGTATTTATCATGCACGCCAAAAAAAAAAAAAGAGAGAGATTACCAAATTTCTTAATGAACAGAATCTGTTTCACGACCTCCAGCCTGTGTTCTTTCTACAAATGTTCTTCCAAAATTATAAACCGAAATGCAGAGACAAAAATCCCACATAAAAGTGTCCAAAAAATAAAGTCCACTTTTTAAAAAATCCCACATAAACCAATTCCCTACTCAACTTCACACTTCTGTCTCAGATCTTTACTCTGGCTGGACCAAGGGAAGGGGATCTTCTGGTAAGAGAGCACAATCAATCATGTAGACAGACAAAAAAGATGAATTTGGGGAGGGGGGGTGTGGAGAGGAAGAATGCCCAGTAGCATTATCACATACTAGATTACACAATCATTAAAAGATGCTCATCACAATGAACTGAAAACCAGAGACATGAGTCTGAATTCCAACTCCTCCACCAACTAGCAAGTACATTTGGTTAAATTTCTATAAAACAGATTAATACTACCTTCCACACCAGACAGTGGCAAAGGCTAAATATAACAGATCTCAAGGCTACTGAACCACATTCAGGTAACAGATTATATTCAAAACACATTAGATAAATCTGTACTGATACTGGGGGCCTATAAGACTTTATAACATACAGGAATATAAGCAGGATTTCAAATCCGGGAGAAAAAGAGCATTCAAAAAGTGACACTGCTAAAACATTTCATTGGTTCATTCACTCATTCCACAAAAACTGAACATCATCTATGTACCAAGCACTCTATTTTAGCAGGGCAGAGAAAGACAAAATCAAAAGGCAAAGAATACATATCGTGATAAGTTGATACATGTAAGAGAGAAAAATAAAACAAGAAAGAGTACAGAATGTGGGGTAAAAGGCAGGAAAAAATGTGGTAGAATGAGAAAGTACTAGAAAGGAGACCTAGAAAAAGGTACCAGAAAGGTGGCTGCCCAGGACACTTGTATCCTATAAGACAAATTAAAAGTATCTGAGCAAGAAGGCAGTGATCCAAGATATCAAATGCTGATCAAGTCAGATAACGCATGAAAAAAACTCACCACTACATTCACCCATACTTTAACATGGTAAGTTAAGAGGAGGAGGGGTTTTTTGGTTTTGTTCTTTAAGATTTTATTCATTCATTTGACGGAGACAGAGCAAGTACAACTGGGGGGGTGAGGGGCAACACGCAGAAGGAAAGGGAGAAGCTCCCCATTG
The DNA here is from genome assembly GCF_009829155.1 of Mustela erminea. Lineage (NCBI taxonomy): Eukaryota > Metazoa > Chordata > Mammalia > Carnivora > Mustelidae > Mustela > Mustela erminea. The sequence goes on along the minus strand of NC_045615.1, from coordinate 118,322,291 downwards.
AGCAGGGAGCCCTATAAGGGGCTCGAACCCAGAAACCTGAGCCGAAGGCAGATGTTTAACAAGAGGAGCAGTTTTGTTGTGGAATGGTGGAGATAAAGGCCTGGCTTAAGTAGTAGGTTTAGGGAGAATGGAGAGTGGAGACAGAAAGAACTCTGCATAGGAAGTTGATTGCAAAGGGCAAAGGAGAAAAAGAAAACTAAAGGGGAATCGGAATCCAGAGAAATAAGAGCATGTTTATACACTGTCAAGGATACTTCAAGAGAAAGGTAATAAGCTAGCTGGCTACCCCAATGTTCTAGAGTAGCTGAGAAGGAATGGGATCCAGTGCAGGAGCAGGGAGGAGTTCTCAACCATGATTTACAAACTTCAACAGGCATCAAAATCACCTGGAGGGCTTGCTAAATAAAACAGACTGCCAGACTCTATCCCTCCAGGGCTTCAGAGACAGGAGATCGGGGTGGAGTGAAAGAATGTGCATTTTAAAATTTTGCCCACTGCTGCCCTCCAAGGATCTCATTTTAAGAAGCATAACTCTATACAACAGAGGACAGAAAAAAATGAGTATATGAAAATAATACATTTGGTTATACACTTAGAAAAAATAAGTTCAGAGCCTCATCATATAACACACAGGAAAAAAAGGAAAAAACAACCAACAAACCAACCAACCAAAACCTCCCAGAAGGGTTAAAGGGATAAATAATTTTTTAAATTGTAAAAGAACATTTATAAGAAAAGCAAAAGAATGCTCTCATAATTTCAGGTGTGAGGAAGACAGGCAAAACATAAAGTCAAAGGCACAACTACAAATTTGACTACATTAAAATTTTAAACTCAAGACAATAATAAAATCGAATGACAAATGAAACAGTAGTAGAAAGTACTTCATATAAGTTGACAAAAAGTGGGGTGCCTGGGTGGCTCCGTGACTTAAAGCCTCTGGCTTTGGCTCAGGTCATGATCCCAGGGTCCTGGGATAGAGCTCCTCATTGGGCTCTCTGCTCAGCAGGGAGCCTGCTTCTCTCTCTCTCTCTCTGCCTGCCTCTCTGCCTACTTGTGATCTCTGTCAAATTAAGTAAATAAAATCTTAAGAAAAAAATAAGTTGACAAAAATTATCACCTGGAAAATACAGTTATTACACAAAAGAAGAAAAAGACATTTCATTGGAAAAATATGGTTATAAATACATCGTCAAATCTAACTTTGAATGCATTTCTAGAATACATTTCTTTTTCAAATAATCAAATAGTAAATCTAATACTTCATCTAAAGTAATAATCTAATATAATAAACTCTTTATTAGAATTCTCTCTGGCACTGCTTGCCACCTAGGAAAGAGCTTGGAAGCTTTCAGGTGGTTTTCATTTAGGTAGAGACAAAAGCTCTTATCAGTACAGGCAGGGCAATGAATGGCAGAGGCAGAAGTAAAGCTTCATGAACTTGAGTTAAATTACTAAATACCAGACCCTCAGACTTCTTAACTATAAAATGGAGATACTATCTCCCTCAATGTAGTTGAGGACTCAGTAGATACTCAACAAAATGTCAATTCCCTAAAACCTCTTTATATGTTTACTAAACTACTGACATTTAATAGAATGTCAGCATTTCCACTTAAAAAAAAAAAAAAAAAAAAAAAAAGTTGAAGACTATACTCCCAATTGTTCACAGTAGTTAATTTCCTGGTGGAAGACTACAGCCGCTGACTTTTCATAATATGTTCAAATAACTTTTGAATTTCTTGTATACATTTTTCCAACAGAAAAAATAATCCAAGTATTTACGAATGATATTAATTAACCCTTAAGAAAAAGTCCCATATCAACAATCACTTGCCTGAATTAGAAAAACAAGCTAAAAATGAGGTGAAAAAATAAATCAACTGCACATCGAAGCTACCACGTTAATTTAAATTCTAGTGTAATTTAAGATATTTAATTTACCAACTGACAACTTTCAGGAGTTACATCCTTGGAAACCACGTTTAAGTAAATGATATGTTCCTAAATCCTATATGTAAAAGATTTCCCCTATATCGTGGAGTAGGGCAGGATGAAAAATGGCTTGTTTACCAATAATTGGGAAATAATCTTCGAAAGCTACAGCTACCAAGTTTGTTTTTTTAACATCACAGTAGTGAAGTGGCAACTCCCACTAATTCAGTACTATCCATTTAATCAAATGACAACACTTATTATAAGCTGTAAGTAAATTACTAAAACTATCACTATCATCTTTGGAATGCTGAAATGGATTTAATTCACTTCCCTGACGTTTGGTTAAACACAGATGATAGATACAACACATTTAATGAATTCCACAGTCAGGGAATAATACTGTCCTGACATATACGTTAGAAAAACCCCTGTATAAAAAATCACCAGGTTCATAAATGGTTACATCCTCCAGTGTAAAATTTCAAGTTATAGCCTCCTTCCTTATATGACAGTCTTTAATCTAAATCTCTTTTTCTGTCCATCCATTTTCTCTACCAGAGGCTCTGGAAACAACAAGCTGCAATTTAGTGCAAGTGGCAGAACTAAGATGCTAGGGAGGCAAGAGGCAGACACTGGGGTGAGCCAGGTAAGCCATAACCCACACAGTTCTAGAGTAGGGACAACTAAAGAGAGTGGGTGACAAGTGGGCACTGAGAACAACTGTGTTCTAAAACAGAGCACTGGTCAGTCAAAAACATAAGACAGAGAACATAAGCAGCATCAAGAACAGGAAAACAGCCAAGGAGGAAAGAAAAGGCCAAGCTCAGAGCTGATGGTTTATTAACACTGGCAGCAGCCCTCAAACCAAGCTTGGGACTGAGAGATTTGTATTCTTGGCGTTAAGTTCATACTCACAGGAAAAACAAAGACAAAGCAAAGAGCATGTAACATTAAAAAGCAGTGGAGTGGTATACAGAAAAAAGACAAGCACAAGTCTCTCCCTAAAAAACAAACCAGAACTAGACCCAGCTCAATTACTGAATGGGTCTCAGCCATTAGCCAACTGGAAATTACTCAGTCTATCTCTGCCTTCATTTAAGTAAGTATTTACTTTAGGGGTATCTGGGTGGCTCAGTCCGTTAAGCCTGTCTTCAGCTCAGGTCATGATCCCAGGGTCCTGGGATCGAGCTTCTTCCTCTCCCTCTGCCTCTCCCCCTGCTTGGGTGCTCTCTCACTCTCTCTCCCTCTCTGGGTCAAATAAACAAATAACATCTTAAAAAAAAAAATCAGTTACTTTAGAACACATGATTAGTGAAGTCTTTTCCAGCTCTAAAGTTTCTTGAATCTAATGGAGTTAACAATCTCTAACATTTGTCACACTGGATATAATTACATACTCTGGTATGTTATAGGGAGAATATAATATACCAAAACATAAATAACACAGAATCACAGTCTAGTATCTCTACAAACTTCATCATCATCTTTCAGTAAATCCAGTAAGAAACAACTTCCTACAGTCTTCTCCTTTAACCATAAAAATCATCGCCTAAAATCTAACCACCAAGGCTTCATGGTCTATATGTTTTGGTCACTTGCGCAATTTCACTGAGCTTCCCTTCAGCTTCTTTCTACAGGACATGTTATGGCATTATGCTTTTCTATTTTTCAATACTTTGAGTTTTCTATTTAATGTATGTTTCATATTCCACTTCAAAAAGTATAGCGCAGGAATGGCTGAAAGCTGACCATAATCCAGGCGGCCAGTTTCTCCATGGGTTCATAGAAAAACTAATCTACGCTGAACGTCAGATTTATCACTCAGAGTAAGTGCCACCTAGTGGCAAGTTTATATATTAAATCCATTCAAGTCCTATTCATCTAGCAAGTAACGTTTTCAGCTAACAATTGCGACATAATTATGCAATGTAAGTAAAATATTGATCCTGTCCTTACAGAGGTGGCTGACAAATCAGATTTGGAAGGGGAAAAACACTCAATACAGATATATTTATATAACTGCAGAAAGATGTTAAATGTTACAAAAGTATACAAAAATGATACAGAAATATGCAAATTAAGGATTCAGCATTTGTTCAAAAGCTAAAAGAAACAAAACACTGCTATGTAGGTTTTCTTGTACCTGCTCACCTCACTCAGACTTTCCCATTTCTAATCACTTCACCCAGCTTTATTGTTTGGTTTTCCCCCACCTTGCCTTCCTTCCCTGCTCCCCCATCTTATCTTTTAAATTCTACTCCAGATAAGGGGAAGAGAAGAACCTGTTTATTGAGCAACTACTACTCCTAGAACTGAGCTAGGCATATTATAATCTCATATCTCATATAACCTTCACACCAATACCACGAAGTATTGTTTTCTCCAATTTTTTAGACAAGGGCAAACCAAATTAAGTGAAATGCTTGTAGCCACAGATTGTCTACAGAGTACTGATTCAAAGCTCCCAATACCATCCTGTCTCAAAAAGCTGTTCTGTTCTTTCCATTCCGAGGCCTGCTACTATAAAGATCAGACCTTGGTTACATTTCTCCTATAGTCTCCATCCACCCCCATCTATGTGACACTGATTACACCCCACCTCACCTCTGACAACGTTCAATGAATGTCCTCTTACCCCAAACCCTGAGTGACATCCAAGCCCTTAACTTTGCACTCAAGGTCCTCCAAGAAGGCCCAAATGCTTTTCCAGTTTTATTTCCTAATACCCCTATAGACTCTCACCTTTTCTAAGAACTCTCCTCCAATTAAAATAATCATTCACACCTGTGTTCCCACCAACATGTTACAGCACTTAGAATCTTTATTATATCTATGCACTTTCCACTAAATCATGAGCTTTACCAAACAACTTCTTGGCCACCTTTATAAAGCTGCTAACATAGCAGTCACACCTATTATGTGTTCAGCAATTGTTTATTTAAAACATACTAAGCAGTTATAAAAGAGAACTACTAAAGCACGGTTATAGGCAATTCCCTTAACCCCTCCCTTCATGATTGGGAACCTCAATGTTTCTGCTTCCTCCAGTTGGAGTTATGTATCAGGAGCTCTGTACAGAACTATATAATTTTTTGAATGAAAAATTTTCTCGGGGCACCTGGGTGGCTCAGTGGGTAAAAGCCTCTGCCTTCGGTTCAGGTCATGATCCCAGGGTCCTGGGATCGAGCCCCACATTGGGCTCTCTGCTCAGCGGGGAGCCTGCTTCCTTCCCCCCACCCCCCGCCTCTCTGCCTACTTGTGATCTCTGTCTGTCAAATAAATAAATAAAATCTTGAAAGAAAAATTTTCTCATACTCAAACCAAAAATTAAATGATTGGAAAACGCATGAGACAATGAACTGAAGAGACAATACAAAGCTCAGTGGTTGCAGGGGTTAGGGGTGGGAAGGGTATGAGTGGGCAGAACACAGGATTTTTAGGGCAATGAAACTACTCTGTAAGATACTACGCTTGTGGATACATTCACATTTGACCAAACCCAAAGAACAAAGTCTAATGTAAACTATGATTCAGATAATAATGTATAAGTTTATCAATTATGACAAATCGGCCACTCTGCTGAGATGCTGATAATGAAGGAGGCTATTTATTTACAGGGGCAGGAAGAACATGGGGAATCTCTGTACCTTCTCCTGGATATTGCCGTGAACCTAAAACTGCTCTAAAAAATAAAGTCTATTAAAAACAAAACAAAACAAAAACAACAACAAAAAATGGGGTGCCTGGGTGGCTCAGTCAGTTGAGAATCCTACTCTTGGTTTCAGCTCAGGTCATGATCTTGGGGTCATGAGATCCAGCCCCGTGTGGCTGGTTTCCTGCTGAGCGGGATATCTGCTGGAGATTCTAACCCTCTCTGGGTCCCTCTGCCCCTCCCACTGATGCATGCACTCTCTCTCTCTCAAACAATTATTTTTTAAAAAATGGTATGTTAAGGTGCCTGGGTGGCTCAGTCCGTTGAAAGACCACCTTTGGCTCAGGTCATGATCCTGGGGTGCTGGGATGGAGTTCCAGTTCCCCCTGCTCTGCAGGGAGCCTGCTTCTCCCTTTTTCCCTCTGCCTGCTGCTCCTCCTGCTGGTGTGCCCGCGCTCTCTGTCAAATAAATAAATTAAATCTTTGAAATAATAATAGTAATAAAAGGTATGTTAGCAAAATAATGCAAGATCTTAGTGGGTCTGCAGTTTTCCAATAAGGGAACAAATGCCCTTCTTCCAATTATACAAACTAGCCAAAATCTAGTATATTCTGTCTGGAGAAAAACTAATTTCAAAATAGATTTTTCATAATAAAAAAGAAAAAACCCTACAACATTGGTTCTGTTCTTTATAAGGCAACTAATACTGCAGTTATAGAACACAATCTCTACCACACTAATAAAAAATAACAGTTTCATAAAGTGATAAACATTTTTCCTGGTTATATAAACTTTTTATAATTCTATCATCTAATTAACAATGCGCAGAAAAAACAGCTCTAAGGCCAAAACTACTGAATATAGAAAAGGAAGCGTGGGAGGAGAGTTAAAAATAGTCAACTTGTTATCTAGTATATTCCAGCTCACATCCAACAGGTGCAGCATTTTTATCCGAAAGTTTATGCAACTCAGGATACCTAAGCAGCAGTGGTTTCTGTATTGTTTTTGTAAACTTAAAATAGTGCAAATATTTCTAAGATTGCCATGAACATGACCAATCTGAAACCTACACAAATATTTATGCAGATAGGTAATTACTATCAATTATACAACCCAAGTCGGAGTGCCTCTAACGCTGGCTTTTCCTCAGAAGTATGTTCAGGAAACACATTATCCTTTTCATACTATTAGGATATCATTTTATTCCCTGAAGCAGAAGTAGGCCTAATGAGGCATAAGCGACACCATGATGTTGTGCTAGACCTAAGGAGCATCCAGAACTGTGGGCAGGGTGTATGAAGGATGGTTAGCAGTCAGGCATTCAACATTCCTACATTATTACAGTCGTCTAAGCAGAGAAGACAGCAGTAACAAGTAGACCCCAAAAGTTGGGGGTGACTCAATGACAACATCCATGGTCAAACAGTAATTTACCAAATATGTCTGCTCAAAATGCCAAGGCACATATTTCATGGGCTGCGGTCCTCTGCACTAAATACACTGCTGCCTTCCTAAAACATGACCCACAAACCACAAAATAAAAAGTCCAACCTGAACCCTGCCTGTGAAAGGTTAGCAGGAGAAACCATTTGTTACAATGAAAATATTTGTATACAGTTTTTTAGTATTTACAAATCACTTAAATGTATGTTTTATTTGATCTTTATAACTTAACATATTTTACTTTACTTGATAGTCACATGCCTGTCAGATAAATACAACAAAATTATCATTCCCTATTCTATAGAGGCAGAAACTCAAGCTTGGAGAAACTGTAACCTGTCCATAATTCCTGAGGCTTCCTGAAGATTATCACGATTATCGGGTTATTATCTGGTTCTATGGCATGCACCCCCTCCCTAAAAGAAGCAGTCCACAGAGTCTTAAGTTTTAATGCATCTAAGAATAAGTTAAAACATGTAAAAATAATGAAAACCTTTTAGAAATACTGGTCAACTATACAAAAACACAAAATGTGAAATTTAAGCTTATCAGTTTTGTACAAACAATATAGTATAATCCAAAGGAACTTCTGGCTAAGATTGCACTATTATGTTTTCAGAGGTTATGAGAATGCCTGTAGCTGAAAATATCAATTCTTTTGGGTACCTCAGCAATTAAAATTCCTGGAGAATCAATACATCCCCTATGCACATCAAATTCTGACTACAGGCACCAGGTTGCACCAAGGTTTCGAAGTACTCTTGAGTCATTTGTTCAGAAAACTTTTTACTAAGTCCCTATCATGTATTGGACACTCTTCTGAGTATAAGAACATATAAATGATCATAAAATAAAAAAAGGTATCTGCCACCAGGAAACTAACGAACAGCCTCTGAATGTGACAGACAATAACAACTCAGTATGACACTTCAAGAGAATTTTCCTGAGTCCTTTAAGAACACACTAAAGGGGTACTGAATCCAGGCTGGTAGGTCCTGTTAGAATATCCCCAGACCTAAGTCTTGAATAATAACCCATTAATACCAGCACTTTTCATGTACTGGAAGGCATTAAACTGCTAAACCCACCCAGGGAACTACAGATTCTTAAATATAGCCAGAGCACTGAATATTAGAGGAAAGAAAGGCATACAGTTCAGCTAGAGAAAAAGTAAATGAAATAGTTATAGAGAACCATATATGCCTAACTAGCTAACATTGTTTGAGCACCTGCTATGTGTTCAGATATCCTACTAAATGTTTTCTCACAGTCAATCCTCACCAAAACCCACTAAGCTAAGACTAATTATCTTGCACTTGATGGAAAAAAGCAAGGAGAAGTCAGATCACTTGTCAGTGTTAAGAGGTTTTAAATGGCAGGGACAGAACTGGAACCCACTCCGGATTAAATGCTAAATGTGAGCTCATACTCTCTACTCCACTGCCTCTTTAATGAAGGCTGCTAGGGGGAGCCATTGAAAGGTTTTTAAACTAAGTAAAGTGATCAGATTTGCTCTTTAGACTGTGGAATCTGGATAAAGGAGGTGAGTCTACAAACAGAAAAAGGAAGCTACCAATGTTTATACTAACTCATATGAGAAATGATGAGAACATGAATTGTAACAGTAGGAATGAATGACACTGATACAAGAGATTTTCAGGAGGGAAAATGTTTAGTTCTTAGTGTCTAAATGTGAAGCGTTAGTGTAAGAGAGGAATCCAGAAACTTAGCTTGGGAAACTTAGCTGGGATGTTGTATCATCTACCAAGAACAGAGAAGCAACAGGTTTTGTTTGTTAAGTGAGTATCTTAGGAGCATCTCCTAAATGCAAAACACTTTCCTAGATCAAGGGCCAACCCTGAAATCATGGCCTTGGCTGTTAGAAAATATTCTTTAGAGCAAGTAACAAAGCATTAAAAACTATAAGGGATACTGAAATAGTCATTACTATTAACAGATCTGGCCTAGAGGCTAATGAAAACATTTTGTGCCACCATTTTTAAAACATACTACCCATATGCATAAAATGAAAGCGTTAAAAAAAAAATCACCGGGTGCCTGGGTGGCTCAGTGGGTTAAAACCTCTGCCTTCGGCTCAGGTTATGATCTCAGGGTCCTGGGATCGAGGCCCGCATCTCACTGGGCTCTCTGCTCAGCAGGGAGCCTGCTTCCCTTCCTCTCTCTCTGCCGGCCTCTCTGCCTACTTGTGCTCTGTCAAATAAATAAATAAAATCTTTAAAAAAAAAAAAAACACCATATGCAGAAAACAGATCAACAGAGGGAAAGCATCCCATAATTTTACAATGTGTTATTACATATGAGTCTGACAGATTTTCAATTTCTTATACAACAAATACACCACCCTGTAATTTGTTTTACTAATCCCTCTCCCTCTAAGCTTATAGGGGAAAAAATGTACTGGTTTTATTACCCAAACTATAATACATATTTTTATTTTTTTCATCCCACTATCATCACTGTAACTTGCCAAGAACTTCGTTTATAACCTCCTACTTGACTTCCTATAAAATATGACCTACTTCACATCAGCTTATTTCAGTAACAATTCCTAGACTTTAACCACACCTTTCATCTAAGGATGCTCTCTGCAAATCCTAAGGCACAGCAATCCTGTGCAGATGTGGCAAGTTATTACAATTCCCATTTTACTACACAGTTAGGAAATTGGCCCAGGGGAAGTAGAGTAACTTGGAAATAATCATAAAGCCAGATGCCAAGAATAACAACTTTTAGTCAATCCATGAGAAAATACTGCCCCTAGTTGAAATAACATGAAATTTAGTATTAGGAGGAAGCAAAAAAATGTTTTAAAACCACATCATAGGTTTTTAAACTTTATTTTTTAAAATGACCCAATCCTAGAATTAAGATTAGTAAAAACTTTCAAACGCACCTATTTTTTCCCTAATACCTTATCCATCCAGAGTGCCAAAGATTATTTAATGTACAGCTGGCAAGAGTGGCCTTCTCCCAAGCCATTTTTTATCTAACCCTTTTAAGGACAGAAATCTGTTGTTATTGGACAAGAGATAACTTTTTAATAACCTAATTTAAATAATCCAATACATAGAAGCATATATTAGAACAGATCTGAAAATTACAAGTAAGCATCTTATCTTTTTTTCCTGAGAACACCATGCAGACCCATCTGCAATATACCTGGACAATAAATTTAAAGCTTTAATAGTCGATAATCAGAACGAAAGTGTTCCAACCAAAACTGACCCTGTATGTTCTAAATATGCTGCTGTTTGATATAATTTAGTAAAAGCACTGTTTCATATGATCACAATATAAAGGTCTTAATTCAATTTAGAAACAAAAAAACCCACACAACTCAGTTTGTAAAAGTTCCTTTTATGATGTTTGTGTGATCTTTCCTATATGTACAAGCCAGAGCAAAATACCTTCCATTACACCATATTTACATTTTTGTTCAGAGTCAGAATAAGAGTAGTCAAGATTTTACCTTCAAAAGAATGATTATGCACAAAGAAAAAGTACAGGAGACAAATGATTACAGGTAAAATCCACTCATGGATCCCAGACTTCAAATTTTCACAAAACCCTCAAGTATCAATTAGGAAACAAGATTTTCCATTAAATAAAATTCAAACTACTAATTCTAATCGCAGCCTTCAAAAAAGAAAAAATGTTTAACAACATTCCTTACACTAAATCTTGTACATCCTCTACTAGCAGCACTTTATGTAGGACTTTAGTTTATAAATGAAATGACACTCCAAATGATTTTGTTAACAAACTTCTAAAATGAGTGATCAACTAGTTTAAGGGGGGGGCCCAATTTCTGAACAATATATTCAACCCAGTAATCCTGGTAAACTGAATACTTCTTACCCCCAGCACCAGAATATTCAGGCTATTTAAATACACCACACCACCCTTCCCCCACGCACACAACTCCCAGTTTTTACATTACCATAACAATAAGCACTGTGAACAATTTAAAGGTCCTTTAACATTAGAAGTGACTTCACCTTACTTAAGTCTACTACTTAAATGTCTTTTAATTGCATTTGATTAATGCATTCCACAAAGATTCTAGAAGCAGTATTCATCAACCAGAAACTGCACTCTTAAGCGTGTTCCTCATTTCAACTCCAAAGACGGGACAGAAGGGTTGTCACGTTCTACAGAGCAAAAGCACATAATTATAACTAATGATAAAGAAAAAGTAAAACATTTATATCAAACTCCCAAAAAGGCTGCCTCCCTCTTCCTGAGGGAGCAGGAGTTAATGGTAAAATAACTAACTCTAGACCTATAGTCTAGAAAATGCTGAAATTTTCCGCACGAATATTCAGAAGTTTTTAACATCAAAATTCATGCTACTACTATTCACGTACCTAATGAATAGCTAACTTGGATATCTGAAACTAGTCTCACACACCAACAGCAAACAAAAACAAAAACAAAAACAAACCTCGCACCTCTTTTAACCGCCCTACAACACCCTCAGGTAACCAAGAAGCAAATCTACGACAGCTGCCCTTGGCCTAGGCCATCAGAAACGGCCTAAGGGCAAAGGGGGCGGGGGTGGAAGAGCAATAACCTAAAGACCAGATCTTTTTCCAGGGCTACTGTTTCCAAGCAAAACAACCATGCGCCCAAAGAGATCGCGAAGAAAACTAGAGACACTGTAATCCCGAGAGAAAGGGGTGTGTGTGTGTGTGTGTGTGTGTGTGTGTACACACAATCCCAAGAGAAAAGGGTGCGGAACGCCGAGGAGAAAACTATCTCCACGCCTCTTTAAGACCCACAAAAACAACAACAAACCGTAGGGTCTGTCTGCGCGCAGAAGCACCAGATGGAGTCCCTGAGGCTGAGACAGTTCAGCCGACATACTCCGTGGGTAGTGGATAAATCAACCGATGATGGGAGGGGAAGGGGGTGCCAAGTGAAAAAGCCACTGAATGGGGGAGACAAAGACTCCGGGAGTAATCAAGTACCAAATCGAAAGGTGAGAGGAAAACACGTGAGAAAAATAATGTAAGAAAAATTAAAAGAAATCTGGTGCCTGGGCTGTGGCAGGTCACTGAACTACCGAATAGCGAAGGGCACAACAAAGGGGCACGGGAGGAAGGACAGCTGAGGGGAGGAGATGGAAAAGCGATGCGGGGCGCGCCGGGTCGGACAAAGCGCCCAAGGCGGTGAAACAAAGGGCCGGGGATAGAGAGTCGCGGGGGGCAGCGGGGAAGACAAAGCGCCCGGGGCCGGGGACACCGGCCCGGCGAGAAGGCGACGACCGTCCGGGAGGAACAAAGCTGCGCGGGGCCGGAGTACGGGCCCGCGGGCGGAGACGCTAGAGGCGGGCGGAGGCGCAAGAAGCGCGCGACCCGCACGGCGCCCGCGGGCCCCGCGCGCCCGGCCGCACTCACGCCCGCACCCGCCGGCGTCGGTGCCGCTGCCGCTGCCGCCGCCGCCGCCCGCCCTCACGCGCCGGAGCCCGAGCCACGGCGGCGCAGAGCGAGCAGCGCACGGCCACACGCCGCCGCCGCACTCGACGCACGCGACGCCGCCCCCGCGGCCCCGGACGCCAAGCGCGCCGCGGCCCCGAACACGCCGCCCGCCGCGGGCTGCGAGACGCCCGCAACTTTCCCGATTCCCAGCGCTCCGATTCCCCCAGACTTACCCTGTCACAACAGGCGCCATCTTCCACAAACTCTCGCCAAAACTCCAACCCTCGCGAGATTCCCCCTGACGCCTTCCCTGGTCCCTCTCCCCCGCCCCTTCCCTTTTTCCTCACTCCTCGATTCCACCCAGCCCCCGCGCTTCTTTCCCCTCGCAGCCACCGCGAAGAGCCAGACGCCTCGCGCCGCCCGCGGAGTAGGGGATCCTGCTCGCTGCCTTCCCTGGAAACCTACCCAAGCGATGGAGCATGCGCAGGCGGCTCCTCTGCGGGCGAGCCCTCAGTGTGGTCCATGGGGAGTGCTCCGGTTATCCGGGTTTTGGGACGCGCCCTGAGGGACGTACGTGGAGACTGAGGAAAACCGGAGGGGATTACAACGGGGACGGGGAATGGAGGGGTCAGGAGGCGGGGCCGAGGGGAAGGGAGGAGGGGTCCTGGGAAAATCTGCCGCGTTTCACAGGCCTAGATGAAACACCTCCTCAAATGGGTGTTTTCCAAGTGGCTTCCCGCTCACTCTGGTTCCCAGCCCTTTTCATTCATTCAGACGTTCATTGGACACCTCCCTTATGCTAATGTCGGCGATAGATGCCGGAGCTACAGAGATGCCTGGAGTTCGGCGACTGACAAACCTAGAAGTGTCTTCGCTCTATTCGAACCCCCGTGCTTGCGCACAGACGAGATGACAACGTGGGCTGACCTGTCAGAGCTCTGTAAATGGAAAACTTTTGCAGTTGAACTCTGTGCACTTAGATTTCTTCTCCTTGGGTGTGAAATGAGGTCAAGACAAGGCCTCTGGCAAAGACACCCCTACTGTCCACCTCGTATATGCATGCCAGAGCGCTGCGTAGTTTTCTCTAGAGGTGAAATCTGCGTTGGAATGGGGCCCGCACCCGCACTCAAACCACGGGTGGCCCTGGGGCAGAGAGCTGCCTGCTGTGTGAGCCTCCTTAGCACCTCATCGCCGTCCCCAGCCGTGTGTGAACGCAGGTGGAATGGGGACACACACTGCCCGGGTCCTTCCGTGGGCCTGGCACAGTCGAGGACACTGGTCGCTGCCGGAGACGCACTTCAGGCAACCTAAGCCTGGAAACCCCGGGGCCAACTTGGTCCGTCTGGGCATTTAATAGAAAGAAGGGCCCGAATCCTGACCCCTCCTTCCTACCTGCCACATCCCTTTCTCCACCCTCGCCACCCCAGCCAGCCTTGCCCTTTCAATTCCTAGAGATTCCCAGATCGAGCACTGCCTCCAGTAGGGAGCCCCAAAACCCGGAGAACTGGAATTCTCTGCCGGAGACCTGCTGAAGACGCCGCAGGATTGGCGCGGCACACACGAGCGGCACTGCGCATGTGCCCAATGCGGGCAGCCCAGTCAGTCTCACGCTACACCTCCTTCCCACCGCCTTCCACTACTCAACTCAGACACAACACGGGCCGTGGGAAATTTCCTAAACCTCGCGAGAACGCGCCCACTGTTGCCTATGCTTTCGCCCCCAAATCTCGCGGAGCCCAGGCGGGACAGGTGTTTGTCTAGTGGAGCTCCCGGCGCTGTTCGTGCCGCGCGTGCCCGGGCGGCTGGCGGCGGGCGGCGGGCAGCGGGTGCGGGCGGGGTGGGAAGGGAGGGACTTGCCGCGGAGGCGGGGCGGGTGGGCGCGTGGCCGGGAGCTCTCGGCGGAGGGCCGCTGGAAGGGGGCAGGAGGTCTTGCACACACACGCCGCGTGACACTTTGTGGGAGAAAAATGGGTGGCGGGATGGGCGGGCTGTAAAGAAGAAGGGGAAGCCAGGAGATGAGAAACTCCTTGGTGCAGATGGTAAGAGGTCAGACTGTAGGGCAGAAGGAGCCCCAGGCCGAGCCCCCGGGGAGGTTTCCTGTCGCCTTCCTCGAGCCTGGTACTTTCCTAAAGTGTGTTTGACGCCGCGCCCCCTGCCTCCGGGAGCTGACGGTCCCAGTGTCGGGTTTGAGTCATCTCTCTGAGTCACCTAGTCTGGCCACCACTTTAACTTGGTTTGAAACAAGTTCGGATTTCCTTACCTACTCTCTTCTAGCATTTGGTTTTCTTTCTGGTTTTCTTTCTGATCTACCCGCTGGCATCGCGAGTGGAATAGATAAAAAATACAACTCTCTGCGCTCATGCATTGTAGCCCCGTATAGATTCCGCCCCCCACCCTTCAAGGGCACAGTTTAAAAATTTATTTCCCCTAATCTCTTACTAGCATTTTGAAATAATTCCTATATATGAGTTTCTGTTCTTGTGTTTTGTTTTCCTTTCCTCCCGCTAATAAGAGTTAAAATACTGGCTTTTTTTCCCCTTCACTTTCCATGTGTTTGCTGAAATATTCATTCCATTTTAGGTATTGTTTCATCAGATGCTTTTAGCTACGACTGCTTTGTGTATCCTTCTTTTTGAATTATTTATTTGTCCACTGAATTCCTGGTTACAGTCTTCAATCAGGCACATTTCAGATTGCCCTGGTGTGGTTCCTTTACCAGCCCAGCCTGGCATTTCCTAGGAGCTGGGGGCTCACAGACCCACAAATGTGGAATTGAATTGAGTTTTGATTTTTGGAGGACAGTGAGTCCCCTAATAGAAGCTCATGTTCTACTGGATATGAAGCGGACAGGAAATCAGGTTTTCGAGTCGTTTTCAACGTTTTTAGTTATGTGTGTTGATGTGTGTGTGTGTGCATTTTCCTATCCCTTTGATTAAATATTTCACAGAGGGGAAAAAAAAAAAAAGATGTAAGGACATTTAATACAATAGCTCCCTGCAAATTTGCTTTGGAATGGGATAGCTCAGGAGGACAATGCCCAAGGGCAGTATTCTGTAGAGTCTTCATCCCAAGAAGACAGGTCAGTCATAGTCTAGTCCAGGCCATTAATTTAACTTGGAACCCTGGTCATCTGAGAACCCCAGCTTATTCAAAAATATAAAACATTAAAAAGGGAAAATGGAAGAAAAGGATTAAGTGTGCAAGAAGAAAAACATTGACCAAATGAAATTATTTCCTTGGTCCTATTTGCTAGAAAATTATTTTTTAATAGAAATGATGGACTTGGCCTACCATCTCAGTAGAATTAACTGCAGAACTGTCAATACTTATTCCAATCATTGGGTAACACTGAACTTACAAGCAAGTCCAGACAGCAAGTTTAGGGTCCCTACCACTTCATGTCAGGCAGGATCTTTAGTGGTTTAAGAAGCTAGATAATGCAGAAACCTCAGGGGACTCCCTGGCTAACAGTCACAGACCAGTTGCTGTGTAATTCTAGGATAGATCTATGAGTTTAAGGGCATTCCAGTACAATGGAAGGAGCACCTAACTCTTGACTGATGGATGCTAGGAAACCTTACAGAGCAGACTGTTGAACTGATTCTTAGTAGAGGGGGGCTTGAGAGGACCATCAGAGAAGGAAGAAGCATGAGAAGCACAGGAAGCAACATGTTCAGGCTCTGAGGTGTGAAAGAGTATCTTGTACTCAGGGGAACTCCAGGTGGGGGGTTGGTGCATGTAGAAGCAGGGGGTAGGCATCCTAAGCGGGGTCACAAGAAGAATCTGGAGAAAGGTCCTCAAAACTTGGCATCAGAATCCCATGTCCCCCTCCCTAAGATTCTAAATGAGTAAATCTGGGCTGAAGCCTGGGAACAGGCATTTCTGGCAGGCTGTAGCAGGCTGATCAGGGATTCTGAAGCAAACTGTCCATGAGCCAAACTTGGAGAATTTTTAAACAATAAGCAAGATACTAAATACTAAAAGGAGTGAATTTCAGAGCCCCTGAGTGTATGTCCAGTGGGCATGTGAAGGAGTTAGTGGCAGTAAATAAGCACATTCACGAAGGGAGCATGCTTTGCTGGCCTGGCCGAAACCGTTTCAGTGATACATTTCAACATTGCTCTTATTCAAATATTAAGTTACCCCATCTTCTATTTTTTTTTTTTAAGATTTTATTTATTTATTTGACAGAAGGAGAGAGATCACAAGTAGGCAGAGAGGCAGGCAGAGAGAGAGGAGGAAGCAGGCTCCCTGCCTAGCAGAGAGCCCGATGTGGGGCTCGATCCCAGGACTCTGGGATCATGACCTGAGCTGAAGGCAGAGGCTTAACCCACTGAGCCACCCAGGCGCCCCATACCCCATCTTCTATTAAAGAGGCACAGTAAAACATTGAATATTTTCTGGGCAGCCTCATAATGAAAAACACGGGCTCTGGCACCACGATGCACGGGCTCTGACTCTAATACCTCGGACAAGTTACTCCCTATTGTTAATGCACGAGTTTCCTCTCCTACAAAATGTAGATAATAGCCCCTGATTCACAGGGTTTTCAGGGGGATTCAAGATGTTTATTACGTCATGAGGATTCAAAGTGTTGATATCTAAATCACACAGAATACCTGTCACATAATTGCTGTGGTAGTATTAGTTTTTATCATTATTATTTTTATTTAATAAATCCATAAGTTGCATTCATCTAATAAAGGTATTATACATGCTTTGCAAGAATTGTCAACACTTCAAAAATCAGTATTTAAGTTGCTGAATACAGTGATGATTTTATCCAGGTTGGCATTAATCCATTTCTTTACCCTATCCTACTCAGAAATAGCAGGATCACTATTATTTTTATTCAATGTTAAGAGGTGCACATGTCCCAAAAGGTTGAGAAACCTGCTGTATATAGCCAATGAGAGCTTCTTGGACTGTAAAGCAGGGTTTGGTGTAATTGGATCATGAGGTAGCTGTATGCCTAAGAAAGGCTGACTGACAACTCATATTAGAAATTAGGCTCCTGGGTGGCTCAGTCATTGGGCGTCTGCCTTCAGCTGAGGACACGATCCTAGAGTCCTGGGATGGAGCCCCACATCAGGTTCCCTGCTTGGTGGGAAGCCTGCTTCTCCCTACTCCCTCTGCTTGTGTTCCCTCTCTTGCTGTCTCTCTTTCTCTGTGTCAAATAAATAAATAAAATCTTTTAAAAAAAGAAAGAAAGAAAGAAAGAAATTAGGAAGTTATGGGGTGTCTGGGTGGTTCAGTCGGTTAAGTGTCTGTCTTCAGCTCAGGTCATGATCCCAGGGTCCTGGGATTGAGTTCCCCCTCTCCTACTCCCCCCACTTGTGTTCTCTCTCTCTCTCCCCCTCTTTCTTTCTGTCTGAAATAAATAAATAAATCTTTTTTAAAAATCAGGAACTTTTTCATAGAAAGAAAATACCATATGATTTCATGCATATATGGAATTTAAGAAATAAGATAGATGAACATGGGGGAAGGGAAGGAAAAATAAGATGAAAACAGAGAGAGGAAGACAAACCATAAGAGACTCTTTAACTATAGGAAACAAACTGAAGGTTGTTGGAGGGAGGGTCGGTGGGGGGATGGGGTAATTGGGTGATGGGCATTAAGGAAGGCGCTTGATATAATGAACACTGGGTATTATATGCAACTGATGAATCTCTAAATTCTACCCCTGAAACTAATAATACAGTATATGTTAACTAAATTGAAATTAAATAAAAAATAAGAAAAAAAGAAATTAAGAACTTTTACCCCAGATAAATTTTTTTCTTTTTTCTTTTTTTTTTATTTGTTTATTTGAAAGAGAGAGCATGACCAGAGGAGGGAAAAACTGACTACAGACTCCATGCTGAGCAGGGAGCCTGATCTCAATCCCAGAACCCTGGGACCATGACCTAATACAGAGGAAGATGCTTAATTCAGTCCCCCCAACACCCTACTCCAGAAAAAATTTCTTAACTTGTGGTTTTCATTCATCTTTATAAGTGTGAATCCCCCCTTCTTTAATAACAGTCTCCCCACTGTTTTCTACTACATATTAATCAAGGTTAATAAAGTGTGCAGGGGATTGAAAAAATGTCAAGGATTCCATTAGACTATGTAATTCTAGAAGGAAAATAAGAATTAAGAGAAATAAAGAGGGGAAAAAAGGAAAGAGAACACTGAAAATGAGTCATGGGGTGGGCTTCAGGAGAACTTGAGGAACAAAAATAAATATTCACTCTTTTTTCCAGTTGTGTTTGATTTTCACAGGATTCTTAGGCCCTGGGAATTTGATTTTCTTTCTTCCTTCCTTCCTTCCTTCCTTCCTTCCTTCCTTCCTTCCTTCCTTCCTTCCTTCCTTTCTTTCTCTTTCTTTTTGCAGGTCCAAAGCTTTACATACTTGCTAATATGTGCAGCAGTTCAAGAAGGTAAAGAGAAAAAGAACGGGCCATTCACTCAAGTGATGTGGAACGTGAATGGAATCAAATGCACTTTTAGTATGTACAAATCTAATATTTTGTCAAAATTCTTCATAGCTAATGTAACTGGAAGAAAATCCTTCCATTTGTGATTCATATGCCTTGTTCTTTTCGGGATATAAAGAGGATAAAGTCAGTTTTATAAAAAATGACAAAATGACAACACTGTACAAAGTAAGACAATGCCACATGAATCATAAAATACCAGTTATTTGTTTACAAGGGAATATATATAAATTTTGATTTCCTGAACTTTTCCCTTTGTCATGTACCCTATACTGCAGTGGTTTTCGGTTCTCTGTTGAGCACCCATAGTTAAAAAGACAGCCGGGATATGAAGGAAAAAGACAGCACGGGACCAACTCTACCATGGACAGTAGGCACTCTGTCAATGTTACTTCTTTAGGAAATTCGGTCACCCATACTGTTGTTCAGTTTGGTTTTCTTTTGTTTGTTTGTTTGTTTTGCTTTTTCTGTTAGATGGACTAGTACTACCTCCCTTAGGGATTTGCTGCACAGATCAAACTAGATAATTATATAGATGATTAAATGAAAAAAATTGTTTCTCAATAAGTTCATTGTATTTATTTTTGATTGGCACATTTATTTGTAAAAATTTGACTATGGTTATATAGGAAATCAAGAGAACAGAAAAAGATCCCTATGTTTTTCTCCTCTGGCCTGTGTTACCATTAACCTTGGGCCTTATCAGTTTTTCAAAGAAAGCTTACCAGAAAGGCTTTACTCTTTGCATCTGTGTTACTTTGTGTCACAGATAGTGTAATGATAAGTATCAGCTGGTAGATATGACCTTTGTGGCTAGCACCCTTGTCCAAAATAGACTAAGATCAACTTTGGAGCCGTCTATTCGAGCACTGGCAAATAGTGAGAGATATCAACTCCTATCTTGTGAAAAACCTAGCTGTGTCAGAGACAGTTGATTAACTACGAATACCCTGGAACATCATAATCAAAGGTGTACATTGTCCCTTTTAATAATTACCATTATATCAGGATGTCCATATTTTTTATTTTAAATATTTTAAAAATCGTAATTATGTCAACATGTAAGAATCAAAAAAAAAAAGATCTTGTGAAATTACTGCGGGAAAAAGCTATCTAAGATACTTTTTAATTTTTAGGCGATTAATAAATGTTGAGTATGGGCTTAATTTTATGTGAGAGGTATGTTTGAAAAGTTTCATCTCAATCTCATAATGATGTACTTAATTTGTAAAGGGCATTTAGAGAAACTCTGTATTTAAAGGTATCTTTAAAGACTTCATGTTAGGGACATCTGTCTAGCTCAGTCAGTAGAGTGTGTAATTCTTGACCTTGGGGCTATGAGTTTGAGCCCCATGTTGGGTATAGAGTCTACTTAAAAATAAACAAACAAATAAATAAATAAATGTCAACATGTGTTTTTAAGAAACTAAATAAAAAATTTAAAAAATAAAGACTCCATGTTATGATTATAACTGGTATTGTTGTGTATGTAGTTTTTGTTACTTAAATGATTATTTAACTAAATTCTATCATGATTAATATCCTGTGAAAGCTAAAATAAGTTAAGTTATATTAAGGTATTGTGAATATCCCACTAGTGGAAAAAACATTTCTCAAGATCTTAACTACAAATTGCCTCCCATCTAAGTACTTTGGAAAGATTTGGAAACTTATGCATGCTGCTTCTTCTTTTTTTTTCTCTCCCAGCTTTCCAAACACTTGGCTTAAATTTTACCCTCAGAGTTACTTTTGACTTCAGTGAGAGTTATAAACTATCGTCTGGGAGAAGCATTTGGCTCCCACTTTTCAAGTCTAAGGTTCTCCAGAAATGTTCTTATGAAATGTGAGTCTGATTTTCACCACACAGTTTTACCTACATAGCATCATATTTTCCTTCACCAGCAAACACTAAGTATTTTATTTTTAACTTAGCAAAGCTATATCTGTATTTGCATGGTACTTTCCAAGTTTCCGAAATAGGCAACAAATCAAAGAATCTAGGCAAAAAAAGGACTTAAGAACTGAAAGATAACTTCTGAAAAACAGATTACGTACAGAAGCATTTAGTTTTATGCAATAGAGGATTTTTGAAAAGTTGTATGCCAATGTAACATGCAGGCAAACAGCTTTCTATTTAAAGGGATACTATGATATGCAATTTATGAATCAACGGAAAATATAATTGAATCGACCCTGTCCCATGCCTTCTCATAAATATCATCTCAATCAGTCCTCAGGACAAAGAGGAGGGAGGGGATTTTATTCCCGGTGTTTTGTTTGTCGGTGTTTTGTTTGTCGTTTGTCTGTTTCTTTTAAGGTGGGGGCAGAGAGAGAGAGAGAGAGAGAGAAGCAGCAGAGGGACAGGAAGAGAGATAATCACAAACAGGCTCCACGCCCAGCACAGAGCCCAAAATGGAGCTTGATGTCACAACCCCGAGATCATGACATGAGCCAAAATTAAGAGTCGGAAGCTTAACTGACTGAGCCACCCAGACACTCCTTTATTCCTGTTTTTACAAATGAGGTTCAGAGAGCATTACTTACACAAGTTATACCTCTAGAAGTGGAGTTAGACTGTCAGTGAAGTTTTTTTACTATAGAAATTAAAATGATTTTATTATTACAACCTGTTAGAGAATATCTTATGTCAAATACTCAGTAGCTGATTATAATTTTAATAACTTATTAATTAAAATACAAATGATAATGAATTCAAAAAGATTTATTTTTAAATAGCCATTTATATGAACTAGTGAATGGCTAAGAGTGGGTAGCCAAAGAAAGGAGACCCAATACCCTTGTAGATTTTTTTGGTGTAATTATTATTTTATTTTATGTGTAAAGATTTTTATTTACTTATTTGACAGAGAGATAGAGAGCACAAGTGGGCAGAGCAGTAGGCAGAAGAAGAGAGAGAAACAAGGCTCTCCGCTGAGCGGGGAACTTGACGCAGGGCTTGATCCCAGGACCCTAAAATAATGACCTGAGCCAAAGGCAGGCACTTAACTGACCGAGCCACCCAGGTGCCCCAAAGTAGGATTATTCTTTTAAAAAGTAATTTACCAAGGACACCACAAGAAAAACACTAAATATAGACACAAAATCCTCAACAAAATACAGATGGTCCTTACCTTAAGACGATTCAACTTACAATTTTTTTACTTTATGATGGTGTAAAAGTGATACACATTGGGTACAACCCATACTTCAGATTTTGAATTTGATCTTTTCCCAGGCCAGCGATACATGGTATGATACTCTCTTAAGATGTCGTGCACTGGCAGCAAGAAGCAGCTCACAATCAGCCACGCAATCACAAGGGTAAACAACTGATACACTTAGAACCAGTCTATGCCCATACAATCATTCTGTTTTTCACTTTTAGTATGGTAGTCAATAAATTACAGGAGATATTCAATACTTTATTATAAAGTAGGTTTTTGTTAGACGATTTTGCCAGCTATAGGCTAATGTAAATGTTATGAGCATATTTAAGGCTAAGCTGTAATGTTTGGGAGGTTAGGTGTATTAAATGCATTTTTGGCTTATGGTATTTTCAACTGATGTTGGATTTATCTGGATGCAACCCCATCATAAATCAAAGAAGATCTGTACTAGCAAACACCAAGCAAACCAGGAATAGAAGGAAACCTGTTCCACCTAATAAAGGGCATCTATGAAAAATCCAGAACCAATATCATATTTAAAGGTAAAAGACTGATGTTTGTACACTAACATCAGGGAGAAGGCAAAGATTTCCATTCTTAACCACTTTTATTCAACATTGTACTGGAGGTTCTAATCAAATACTTTGGCAAGAAATTTAAATAAAAAACAACTAGATTGGGAAAAAAAGCAAAAACGGGGTGCCTGTGTAGATCAGTTGGTTAAGCGTCTGCCTTTGGCTTAGGGCATGACCACGGGGTCCTGGGATCAAGCCCCACATCAGTTCCCTGCTTAGCAGTGAGTTTGCTTGTCTCTCTCCCTCTACCCTCCCCTCGCTCATGCTCTCTGTGTCTCTCTCTCAAATAAAAAAATAAATAAAATCTTTAAAAAAGAAAGAAAAGAGCAAAACTATTTTTATTTGCACATGACATGATCTTATAGAACATTCTAAGGATTCCACTAAAAAAGTATTGGAACTAAAACAGAAGTCTGGCAAGGTTGTAGGATGTAAGATCAATATACAAAAATTTATTATATCTCTATATATTTGCAATGGACAAATGAAAAATAAAATTGAGAAAACAATTCCATTTACAATAGCATTAAAAAGAATAAAATACTTAGGATAAATTTAATTTTAAAAAGTTCAGTTCTTATGCTCTGAAAACTACGAAACATTGTTGAAAGAAATTTAAAAAGATCTAAATAACTGGAAAGGCATCTCATGCTTGTGGATTCAAAGAATGATTATCAAGATGGCAACACTCCCAGATCTGTAGAGTCAACATAGAAACTATCCAAATCCCAACTGTCCACTTTGCAGAAATTGACAAGCTATTCCTAAAATTCATATGGAAATTCAAGGAAACCAGAGTAGCCAAAACAATCTTGAAAAAGGACAAAGTTGGAAGATTTACACTTCCGCTTTTCAGAACTTACTACAAAACTGTAGTAATCAAGGCTATGTGGTATTGAAATAAAGTAGACATACAAAGCAATAGAATTAGAACGAGAGCAGACATAAGCCCTCACATTTGTGGTCAATTAATTTTCCAACATCAGTGTCAGAGCAATTTAATGGGGAAAGAAATAGTCTTCAACAAATGGTGTTGGGATAACTAGATAACCACAGGCAAAAGAGTGAAGTTGGGCCAGAACTTCACAACGTATATAAAAATGTCCTTGAGATCAGAGACCTAAATGGGGGGTGGAGAGGAAAGTGACTGCTAAAACTGTAAAACCCAGAAGAAAGCATTAAGGTAAATATGCATGACCTTGTACTAGGAATGGTTTCTTAATCAACAAAAGTATAAGCAATGAAATGCCCCAAAAAACAGATAAATTCATTTCATCAAAACTAAACTTCTATGCTTCAAAGGACACTCTCAAGAAAGTGAAAAAGACAACCCACAAAGTGGAATAAAATATTTGCATATCATATATCTGATAAGGATCTAGTATCCAGAATATAGAAAGATATACAAATAGATACACAATTCTTAAACTGACTAAGAAAAACTACAACCCAATTTAAAAACAGGCAAATGATTTAAATAAACATTTCTCCATAGAAGACATGGAAATGATCAATAAGCTCATGGAAAAATATTCAACATCATTAACCATCCAGGAAATGCACATCAAAACCACAATCTGATACCATTTCACACCCACTAGGATGGCAGTAACCAAAAAGACAGATAAGACAAATGTTGGCAAGGAGGTACAAAATCAGAACTCTCACACATTAATGTGATGGAAATATGAAATGATGAAGTCACTTTGAAAAACAGTCTGCCAGTTCCTCGAATGGCTAAAGGTAAACCCAGCAATCCCGCTCCTAACTGGACGGCCAAGAGAAATGAGAATATATGTCCACAAAAAAGCTCATATGTGAATAGGCATGGCAGCATTATTCATAATAGCCAAAAACTAGAAACAACCCGAATGTCCATCAACCGATGAATGATTAAATGAAATGTGGCATATCTATAACATAAAATACTAAAAGACTGCAAAAAGAAATGAAGTACCAATACCACAACATGGATATATCTTGAAAATATGCCATATAAAAGGAGTCACAAAAGTCCCATATTGTATAATTCTGTTTATATAAAATATCCAGAATAAACAAATCTAAAGGTATAAGAAGTAGTTAATAGTTGCCTAGGGCTAGGGAGTAACGGGTGAGGGGTGACTGCTAATGGATGAAGGACTTCTTTGGGAGGGACGAAAATGTTCTAAAACTATGGTGATGATGGCACCGCTCTGAATATACTAAAAACCCTTGAATGTTCACCTTTAAATGGGTCAATTAGATGGTATGTGCAATGTGTCCCAATAAAACTGTTAACCCAAAAAAAGGCAGAAAAAAAATCAAAATGTAACTTACTCAATTACGTGGTAATTTTTGTCTTAGCCATATGCTGATATAAATGTTCGAGTGCAGGCAAATAAATAAAAAACTCCATAGAAAATTAGGGAATAATCATCACTGTGTCAGTTGATTTACCCTCTAGCTTCATTTCACAAGAGGACTGATCCTATTTTAAGATAAAAATCATAGTTGAAATGATTGCGTACCAACTTAAATCCAAGGACGTCCTGCACAGGATGATCCCATCTGATCCTCCCACACCTCAGAAGAGGACTCCTCTCAACCTCTTTAAGAGCTAAGGAAGCTGTGGCCCAGAGAAAGTAAGTACTTTTTTTTTCCTTATCTCAGTTAGAGATAGAGCTAGAATGGGAATGCTGGGGGCGCTTCGGACATTTCCTATAACCTGTCCTATGCTAGGCCTGCTGGGTCACTTTCTCTTTCATTACTGTTGGTGGATTAAGATCCTAAGGCTGAGACTTGTAGGGTAATTACATGATAGGTATGTTAATATTACCTGGAGAACCTAAGAATTAGGAGGCCTGGGGAGTTGTGGAGGGTTGGAGTTGGAAATGGAACTTCCTTATTTTCAAATGTGCAGGAAAGGATGAAGGAACTGAAAAGAAAATCCCCACAGTTTCTTCCAGCTCTGAAGTTCAGTCAGTTTAAGCCTCCAACTGAATGGCGCTGAAGGTACCCGGAATACAGGTCATTTCTTTCCTCTCCTGACTTAGTCTTGTCCCAGGATCCATGACTGAAGTGTCTCTCTCAGGGCTCCAATGACTACAACTTCATCAGGAAGTGTGTTTCAGATTTTTTCCCCTTAGTTGCACTCTGCTGGCAAAATGCATGCAAGAATTATCTTGGCAAATTTATTTCTTCTATGCTTGTTTAGAAAAATTATTCTTAGGATACATATTTAATTTCAGGCTAGATACCACGTCTACATCTTGTCCTTTGCTAAAATTGCCTTTCAATATGTGACAAATTGTAAAAACCAATTTTAAAATATTTTGATTATTTTTAGAATAAATAATATGTACACAAGGAACAAAATTTAAAATTTATAGTAGTGAATGTGCATGGAGTTGCCAGATCTAGCACATAAAAATACAGGACACAAGTTAAAGTACAGTTAAATTTCAGATAAACAATGAATAAATTTTTAGTATGAATTTGCTCCACCCAGTATTTGGGACATATTTGTACTAAAAATTATTTGTTATTTATCTGAAATTCAAACGTAAGTGGGTATCCTGCATTTTAGCTGGCAACACTCAATGGCAGAGAAAAGCAAAAATCCTTCTGGGGGCGCCTGGGTGGCTCAGTGGGTTAAAGCCTCTGCCTTTGGCTCAGGTCATGCTCCCAGGGTCCTAGGATGGAGCCCTGAATTGGGCTCTCTGTTCAGTGGGGAGCCTGCTTTTCTCTCTCTTCTCCGCCTGCCTCTCTGCCTACTTGTGGTGTCTCTCTCTGTCAAATAAATAAATAAAATCTTAAAAAAAAAAAAAAATCCGTCTGGCTGAGCTCTCCAGGGACCCAGTCAGTTACCCTTTCGAAAGGAAATTCTATAACCAATTTCTTGCGTATCCTTCCAGGAATATTCTATAATTAACTTTCTTTTTTGCAGCAAAGTTATCAAGCCTCAGTACAAAATAGAACTTGGAAAAAAGATTCTAAACCAAATATAACAGTGTCTGTGTTTTTAATCTGGACTCATGACAGTTACTAAAGAAACTCAGCAGAGGCTATGTGATGCACAGGGGAGGGATTTCAGTTCATACCAATGGGGTAATCTTGAGTATGTTCCTTAATGTCTGGGATTATCTGCAAAGGAAGAATAGTATTAATGCTGCATACATTTGTAGTGAGTAATAAATAACACGTGTAATGTGTATGCAAAATGCCTGGCACAACGTAGGCGTACAATGGGCAGAGCCCCTCTCTGGATGTTTTAGGGTACTCATTCACCTGTAACTTTCTTGAGAAGTTCATCATAAAGGCCACTGTCTGGAAACACAGGCCAGATAAACTAAGTCTGTCTCAGTAGAATCTTCTAAATTTGCCATTGGATAACTCATTAACTCAGTTTTCTCCCTAAGCCTCTACCTCTACCAAATACATCATTCAGGGTCCTGATGGCTCAATTTATTCTAAGCCACTTTCACCTCATTGAATCTATTCCTCCATCATCCATGGATAGATTAAAAAAAAAAGTATTTACTGAACACCCACTCTGCAAGGCACCGTTCTAGGTACTGGGGAAACAGTTTCCAGCAAGTGAGGCAAGATCACTGCCCTCATGTTCCGAGATGGAGACGTAGATAATAAAAAGGTAAATAAGTAAGACTATTTTAAATAATGATAGAAATTATGCAAAAAATTAAACAGGAGGGGGAAATTGTAGGGACAGGGGTAAGTTGACTTTATTTGGATCAACTGCCCTAGTAATAGTAAATTTCTTCCATCCTACTTAAGCTGCTCAAAGTACTTTAAATTGAAAAGCTCTTGAACAATCCAAGTAGAGAGCAACAAACTTTACAATTTTAAGTTTAGACTCAGCGGTATGTAGAGACCAAGGTCTTTCTACCCTTCTTTGGAAAGGAAAGTCTCCATGGGAAAAGGAAAAGTGATAAGCATTCAAGTTTTGAGTGCAAATTATGAATGAGCAAAGCCTCAGGCTGGATATTAACATTTATAATTCACCCACCCCAGAAACACACACACACACACACACACACACACACACACACACGGTGCTAAAAGTTGGCTGTTTCCACACCCAGATCAGAAGAGGACAAACCAGATTTGAATCCATTTTTCTGTGTTTTTACTTGTGCCAGTTAACCTATAATTTCAAGCCATTTCCATTCCTCCCCAAACCATGCTTCTTCATTAAGAAGTTTTCATAAAAAAAAAAAATACGCCTGGGTGGCTCAGTTGGTTGGGCAGCTGCCTTCGGCTCAGGTCATGATCCCAGCGTCCTGGGATCGAGTCCCGCATCGGGCTCCTTGCTCAGCAGGGAGCCTGCTTCTCCCTCTGCCTCTGCCTGCCACTCCGTCTGCCTGTGCTCACTCTCTCCCCACCTCTCTCTCTGATAAATAAATAAAATCTTAAAAAAAAAAAAAAAAGATTAAAAAAAAATACTCTAAAGGAAGTTGGGATATATTGAGGTTTGGCATAAATAATTCAGCATCTTTAAAAAATCACAATATAATAACTTCCCACTTAATTTTGCCTGTTAGTTCACATATTATCAGAGCTAATATTCAGAGATAATTACCTATTTGTAATGGGAGTGATTCCTACATTATTTTTAAAGCAGCCTTTCTCTGCTTGCTGTTTGCCAGAATAATGCAATTCCTGTTTGTGCATTATAAAATTAGTACAATTTAGATGAAGAAAATCTTTTTCTTTGGTTCCTCCCAGTGAAATGATGCACTTTCATGATGATTAAAAGCAAAACAGCTGAAAACGCTATATTAGTTCACAAAAATTTCTCAGAATAGTGTATTAAAACTGAAACTGACACATTACGGAGGTGGTAAAATCTACTCACATTCAATTATTTATGGGCAGAAAAAGGGTTGATACCATCAGTGTTTGCAGACCTACACAATGTGTTAACTATGATATTGGAAATAAGCCTGAAATTTAGGGTGAATCGTCTAGATAAGGATGTTCTTCTAAGTGGGTTTAGAGATTTGATTAATTATTGGACTCATAAAATTAACTAAGGTGTAAAATGAGAAATACCGAAGATGATATTATATTAAACTTTGCTAAGATAAGAATCATTTTGAAACATGACTCCTTTTCAGCTTCTTAGTTGACTCTCCCTCCCCTGCTCCTAAGGATTTTATCTTTTGAGGTATAAGTGTATTTATTTCATTGCCTCATTCTTTTTTTAGAGCTGTGTGTGTGTGTGTGTGTGTGTGTGTGTTTGTGTGTAATGGGAGGGAAATGGGGTGTTACTACAGGACAGGCTGCGTATCTTGCAGCACTAAAACAACATTCCCTGTTCTACTTTGGTTCTTGGAGGTCTAAATTTTAAATGAATCTAAAATGGGCAGTCTTATTCTACTTACACTCTTTCTATAGATTTACTTCTTTTTTTGTTTTGTTTTGTTTTTATTTTTGTCTTTTTATTATTATTATTTATTTTTTTAGTGATCTCTACACCCAACGTGGGGCTTGAACTCACAACTTGAGACCAAGAGTCACATGCTGTACTGACTCAGGTCAGGTGCCCTCAGATTTACTTCTTAAAAGTGCTTTTTTAGAATATTATTTTGTATGTCATAACTCCACCGGTCTTCCTGCCTCTGAAATGTGGATTTTCTTGACCTGGTGATAGCAATTTTGGTTTTGTATAGGCAACAAGTTAAAACCTTGTTGTTCTCTCCAAAACCTGTGTTCACCCCAAATCAGCTTCCACAGTTAAGACTACTTTAATGAGGGGTACCTGGGTGGCTCAGTTAGTTAAGCATCTGCCGTTGGCTCAGGTCATGATCCCAAGGTGTTGGGATGAGTCCCACATTGGGCTCCCTGATCAACAGGAAGCCTGCTTCTCCCTCTCCCAGTCCCCCTGATTGTGTTCTCTCTTTCCCTGTGTCTCTCTCTGCCAAATAAATAAATAAAAACTTCAAAAAAAAAGAATACTTTAATGTGCTAAGAAACAGACTTGTTAAGAATGCTGCTTTGAACTTAAGTTTTATAGGAATTTATAAACCAGAATGTTTCCTCAAATTATTATTACATTGGACCAATCTTAGTTATTAAGAAGATCCTTTTAATACCTCTTCTTCCTCTTCATTCACTGGAAAGCGTCTGGTCTCTTTTGGAGTTTGCCCATCTCGTGCAAATCTCCTGTAGGGTTTGCAAAACTGCAACCCGTAATCCCCTCTTGAAAAAACACACTGATTATTTGTGCTTATGCTGGTTCCAAATATTACAATAGTTTCTGGATTTTTGCCACATTCCTCTCTAGATGGTCATTTGGGAGACTTTGTTTATAATGTGTGTTTTGAATGAAATTTTAAAATTCCAAGACCACAGGATGTAAGACTCAATTGTGGGTTAAACTTAATTTTGCATTTTTTCAAAGAGGCCCTTCTTAGATTACAACAATAGCAAACATTGAATAGAAAATGAGAGAAGGTATGTTTTTTTCCAAGGATTAGTGTATGAAAGAATATAAGAGAAAGCATGCTATTTCCAAGGATTAGGGAATGTTTTCAAAATGGCCTATAGTGTTTAGTTGGTGGCTTAGGTAAATTAAAACATTAAGCTGTTTTATGGATATCAGGAGAAACATTTCTTTAGTAATTGCGGTACTTGTGATTTTAAAATCAGAAACAAAACCCTGAATTTAAAATAGCAATCCCCTACCCCTGCCCCCCAAAATTGCTTAAGTTCTTGGGGGATAAACAGTATAATAACATTTTTAAAAATTTAAGGCAATGTTAAAAATATAAAAGCTCTTTGGGGACTTTTTCCTTCTAATAAATTCTATTTTTTCCCCTTATACTCTTTGTTTATTTTAGAAGCTGATGCTTGTTAAAGAACCCTCAGAGATTCGGGGACAAAATAAATTGACTTTTCAAAAAAAAAAAAAGACATAAATGGAAACTTCTTGCATCTGATTACAACCTTCCGGAAGTTTTTTTAGCTTTACAAAGGATAGACTCAATAAATTGGTGCCTCTGACTTTCGTTGTTTTGGGGTCTGGCTGTCTGTTACCACTTGGATGTATTCTTTGACTCTGCACTCTTATCAAACAGAAAACAGTGACCATAGCAGACAAGGCCAGCATCCACTGTAAACTGATGGATCTCTCCTCAAAATGTTTCAGTTTACATTCTCTCTATAACTCTCTCTCTCTCTCTCTTACACACACACACACACACACACACACACATACACACACACATCAGTGATTTCTATGACATAACCTTTCTGGAATTCAATAAACACAGGCTATGCAACACGGGTTAACCACTTGTCTAGGAAAGAAAACAAGCAGACAGTTACCCACAGAACACATCTTACATTTAAGCGTCTATGTATGCCAAGAAAGTGATCGCTTTGAGTCCCTGCCTGAATAATAACAGGACCTTGAAAACACTATTGCTATTTTAAATGGATGTTGCTTGTTAGCAGAATGCAGAATGAATTACGGCCTCTATATGAAGCTCTTTTCTTTTATTGTTGACCTTGATCTTCAGAGAGGGTGTGGTAGGTAGCCAACTACGAGTGCAAAGCTTACATTAAGTACATAGAAATATATTCTACTTAGAAAGAAAATAGAATATAAACATTAATGTCACTGGTTAAAAGAAAATACTCATCAAGGCGAAGAATAAGATATGAATAGTGCCTGTATGGCAGCCTCCTTGAAACTTAGAAATGGTAGAGAGTAAGTACCTTCTTTCCCTAAGCCACCTGACTAATATTGAGCCTCATCAATATTGTCCTAACACAGGGACAACACCCACGACTTGATGCTTCGCAGCCACATTTAGCAATGGACTTTAGGCCCCGGTCTATTCTCAGTGACGTGGAGCAGAAGAAGAAAGAGCATAGTCAGAGGTAGGTAGGGTGTGTGGGATGAGTGTGAACAACAGCCTTATGTTTTGTAATTACAGTGGGAGATCAGTGTGCAAAATATTAGAAACTTTTCTATTTTAGAGAAGGTACAACATCGGGAAGCTGCTGCCGATTACAGAAACTTGTCTGTCAAGGAGTTAAATTAGTCCCTCTAACCTCCACTTACGACATATCCCAAGGAAAGATCTTCAGTGCATGCAGAGGGAATATTTTATCTCCATTGCACCCTTATGAACTCACTAGGGCTCATTATTCCAGGTGCTTTCTTAGCAGATCTAAATGGAAAGAATCTGTTTCTCCATGATGGATATCAGATAAGCTCTGCAGGAGTGAAGTGGCTTCCTATGGTTGCACAATTATACGATGCCTTTAATTTCACCCTTGGGGCAACTCTGCAGCATCGCAATCTGAAAAAGAACGCAGCAGAAGGACCCAGACTGAAGAGGCAGGGAAGCCCTTAGGAGGTTCTTTTCTTCCCTTCAAACATCCTTGAATCATATTATGACTAGTTGAGCAGGACCAGGCTGCTGGACCTCCACAGCCATCGCCTCTCCTCCGATCCCCAAGTCAGCCCAGTAATTGATTCCTGGAGGTAGCACAGCTGAAAGAGATGGAATGGGCTGCCAGTAGAGTGGATTTTGTCATAGAACCAAGCCCAAGAATTGGGTGTAGTAGGAGCGAGTGTGCCTTGGGAATTCCTACTCATTCTTCTATCTCTTGTGCTGCTATCAGTCTTTCCTCCCATTCCCATCACATCAATGCTTTCTGATCTTGCACCCAACATAGTGCAAACAATCTCTGTTTTCCAGAAAAACAAATGCAGAGCAACCACACTGTGAAAGGGAGGGAAGTAGCCCTCTTCTCCTCACACGCGTGCACGCGGGCAGTCACGCATACCCTCTCTTCCTGGATGGCAGCCGTCCTTGTCACTTCACCCAACAAAGTCCTTCTCATGGAGGAAAGGTGGAGGCAATGGAAGAGGAGAAAAATGATCTTGTCATTTCCCCACTTCAATGTTGTCAATTATGCACAGCGTTTCATGCAAAGTCCAAAGCTAGTGGGTCCAGAGGAAATGTCTGGAGGGGATCATTCCTAAGAAGGGCAAAGCCTGGTGAACAGGGCAACACTCACCCAAGGACTCAGTGGTTCTTCCTTGATTCTTGTCTCTTCATCACCAACCCTATCCAATCCATTGGCAAGTCCCATTAGGTCTACGCTCGGACCACGCCCCACCTCTCCCTCACTCTCCCCACCACGTCGAAGTCACATCACCACTCTCCAGGTACCTGCATTACCTGCCCACCATCTTCCTACTTCTACTCTACCCTCCTCCCGCCCTCCCAGCCCATTCTCTATGGGATATCCTGGTGTGCGCTCTTAACATGTAAATCAAATCATAAGCATGTGACTCCAATTTAAAACTTTCCATCTACATGTCTATTATTTTTGTTATTCCTCGAGCTCTTTGCTATTGTTATTAACATTGAAATTAGCATTGCTTTTTGTTTTTGTTTGTTTGTTTGTTTGTTTTAACCAAAAAGCTGTGTGCTGTTTTACCGGAAACAAACTGAAAGCTGAGGTCACTGCCTTCCAGACGCAAGAGAAAGGGTGGGTGGTGAGAGGGATCCAAGGGAGGAAAGGCAGGAGAGCCCTGAGGGGCTGGAGCCCAGGAAGGAAAAAAAGGATGCTGAGCTGATTTGGGCAGAGCTTTGGCTTGGGCTGAGCAGTGGGAGGACCCCTCCAGGGTGTGACTCCCATCTAGCCCCTCCCATCCTTTTCTCCCACTCCCCCTCACTGCCCTTCCCCCGGTCCTTTGCTCCCGCTAGATTCCAATACCTTTCACTCCCGAATGGAGGGACACCTTCTTGCCTCCTCCTGCCTTTTCTGTGCTTAGAAGAAAGAACTTCACCCAGTTTTTCTTCCTGGTGACTATTTATTCAGCTCATACAGTATACCAAACTAAACTCCCTCCACCAGGGGCTAATCTCTTAATTGCTTCCCCTTTCTCGGAAGATGGTAAAAATTGTCAAACCTATTCTTTTTCTCTAAATGGCAACTTCGCAATAAGATCTTTCAGTTGTTTTCCAACGTCCGAAATTTTCTATGTGCCATGGAAATGAATGTTTATAATTCTATCTGATATAAAAAAAGATTATACTGAACAATGTCCTATTAATAGCACAGGCAAATAATCTCCCTTGGTCCACACTACCCACAAACCAGAAGAGAATCTCAACACACTGGTGACTCTGACCAGTGGCCGCCCCCACCACCGCCCCGACTGCCTCCTCTTCTAGACTCTGGGTTATTGTACAAAGAATAACACTCTTTTCTCTCTAGTCCCTCCATGCACATGGATTTTGTCTCCTGCAACACTTCTCAGCCAGGTAGTACAGAACTATAGGTAATAAAGAGAAAGCAAAGCTTATAAATGAATACTTACTGGCTCATGGCACAGAATCTGTGTTCAAGAAGAATGCTTTTTATTTTTTTAAATGAAGGATTATTTACTTTATTATCTGTCTACTTCCTTGAAGGAAGCCCAGCTGGTTTAAAACAGAAATAAGGGCTATTGGTTTTTATGTATTTAATTTACAATTCTATTCTGGAAGGTGGAATCCCATTAATAAATGAAATATTCATAAGTACTACAATATCGAAGTAAAAGCACACGAAGTCATCTACTTTTGGGGGAACATTCAGGGTGTATTTCTCAGCTAATGGGACAAATCCGGAAAGAACTGGAGCATTTAAAGAAAACGCATTATTGCTGGAACTAAACTGAGTACTTTCATGGCAAGCCTGGACAGCTGCTTGCACCTGCCTGAACTTTTTTTCAGGCTAAAGTTATCTATTCCAGGATCCTATGTCATGCAGTATAAAGCTTTGGTTTCCATCAGTCACTAACTCAGGACCCTGGGTATGTTTGAAATTCCTTTTGGGGGAAAAAAATTGGCCAAGCCTTTTGACAGCATTGCTTCTCACACCAAGCCAGAGTGCACTGGCCCTCCATGGTGACAAGAATGCATATTGGCATCTCACCCTTAAAGTCACAGAATTATAGCATGTTGGTCCAAAAGGGGCTTTAGGATTCACATGGTCCTTACTTATTTTACATTTTTTTAAAACATTATATCAGCATTCCTTGCTTTCGTATAGCAAGTATCCCAAACTCTATTCTAACTGGCAATATAGAACATTTGTATTATCGGTGGCTGATAGAGGATGTCAAGGCAAAGAAATAAGATTCAGCAGTTCATTTAAGGACTCTCAGTTTTACAGCTCCTGATATTTGAGGGAGATAGCCCAGCGGACAGATTAATGGTCGTTGATGTATATTCTCCAAGTTCCATCCTTTAATTTGGTAAAGAAATGGGAGGACAGTTTGCCTGGGCTGCATGTTTCTTAGCTTCTTGCTCAAACTTCTAGTCACAAAAGTTAAAGGTGAGGTATGACCTCTGCTTATATACAGGGTCGGTATGAGAGTATCTTTCACACCAGCAAGACTGAAGATACTGACCACCACAGTCAAGTTGCATTATCTTCACACAGATCCATGCGATAAATTCCTTCTTGAGTTTAGCTTCAGGCAATGATAACAACGTGTATGCTCCCTCTGGTCAGAAAGTGAAACCTCTGTTGCCTATTATGTTTCTCTTTTCACCTTTGCTGCCAGAAAATTACCAACCAAATTTATTGCCAAATGTAATCTGATAAACTCCGGTGCCTAGAAGTATTTGCTCTCTTACTTTCTTAAATATTTCATTTGTAAACTGCCTCAAGTTATTGTCAAAGTCTATAAGTTGACAATAAAAATTTAAATTAGGGGCGCCTGGGTGGCTCCGTTGTTAAGGTCTACCTTCCACAGCTGCTGGTCATGATTGGGACTGAGCCCTGCATGGGGCTCCCTGCTCAGCAGGAAGCCTGCTTCTCCTCTCCCACTCCCCCCTCTTGTGTTCCCTCTCTCGCTGTGTCTCTCTCTGTCAAATAATAAAGGATTTTTTAATTATTTTTTAAAAAGAGTTTTATTTATTTATTTGACAGGGAGAGATCACAAGTAGGCAGAGAAGCAGGCAGAGAGAGAGGAGGAGGCAGGCTCCCTGCTGAGCGGAGAGCCCGATGCGGGGCTCGATTCCAGGACCCTGGGACCATGACCCGAGCCTAAAGCAGAGGCCTTAACCCACTGAGCCACCCAGGTGTCCCCAAATAATAAAATCCTTTAAAAATTTTTTAAATTAAAAAAAAGTGCGTAAAAGTAATTGGTGGGTAATAAGGAATGGTCAGACTTGCCCATGACACTTGACTGTGCAAAGACCTTTCTACCAATGCTCCCATTTTGAAGGTAGTAGAGAGATCTTGCATTTTTGTATCAGAAAATCCGAGCTTAACTCCCAGCTATACAACTCACTCACCAAATAACCTTACAAAAGTCACCTAAGCCTCCATTTCCTCATTTCTAAATGGGGATATCAGTGCTGTTGATCCACTGGGTTGTTGTGACAACCAAATGAGAAAACAAGGGGAGATGCTTTCTCAATGGTGAGTCATTCTAGAAACGTTCGTTGTTACAACTTCCGTACTCCGTCTTGCAGGGCTCACCCACCCTCACCAGTACATGAATGTTTAGAATAAGTTCACACATTCCCAAGTAAGCTTAGAAATCCTTTGATTCTCCTCTTTTTGGGGGGTGGAGACTAATTTCTCTCCCCTGGAGTGCGGGCTGTATTTAATAACTTGTTTCTAGCGAAGACAATGTGGCAGCAGTGACAATATGTGACTTGTGAGACTAGGTCATTAAAAGCGTTGTGGCTTCCTCTTTGCGCTCACTCTTAAATCACTCATTATGGGAGAAGCCAACTGCTGCATCATGAGGACGCTCAAGCAGCCTTACAGGGAGCTCCACGGGGCAAGCAACTGAAATCTCTTGCCGGGAGCAGAGCGAGTGCACCATCTTGGAAGCAGATCCTTTGGCCCAGTCAAGTTTTCAAACTGCACCCCCTGGGCCAACTTCTAGCCTACCGACTCCTGAGAGACCCTAAACTAGAACCACCTGGCTAAGGCACCCCTTGAATTCCTGACCCTCTGAAACTCTTTAAAAGTAGAAATGTGTATCTTGCTTAATGCCCCTAAATTTGGGCTAAAATTGGGTGTAAGGTGAGGTAATATATCACACAGCAATAGATAACTGATAAAATGTCCACAATTACCTACCCATACTCTTGGAGAACACTACTGAGGCCAAATAAAAGACCTTATTCTCCTCAGATGTTGTTATTAAAGGTAAGTCAAGTGTGTCAATATGTAACAATCATTGCACTGGAAGTCGAGCCTGGACACGAAGATCCATGTCTGAAGGTACATTGAAGTTTAACCTGTCCTAGAGATGGAAATCATAGAGTAGGCTTTCTCACCCCAAACAAAAGAGGAAAAAATAGAGTTGAGAGGGACCAGATGAGATACTTTGGGGTACTCTCATCTTGGTAATGTCACTTTCGGACCAAATAACTATTAGTCAGTTGTAAAACCAAAATTTATTTCTGTAAGTAGGAAGTTATGGGTTGAAGAATTTTAATTACAGTAAGGGATTAGTAAGTGAAAGACAACCTTTACACATCCAGCAGCACAACTGTTAAGGAAATACATCTGGTTCTGATGAATGAGTATGAGGACAGTATCTTCAGATTTGTAACCTTCTTTTGTCTTTACACCTCCTCTCTCACTTTTGGATTTTGTAGGTATCGTATATAACAATAAAGTAAGTACTACCAAAAGAAGAACTTTCCAGTTTGAGAGGTGCTTTCAATAATCATGACCTGATTTTATTCTGTAATTTGGATACTGATAATTTAGATATTGTGAGAAAATGCCCAACATCACTTACTTTTTTTTTTTTTTTAAAGATTTTATTTATTTATTTGACAGAGAGACATCACAAGTAGGCAGAGAGGCAGGCAGAGAGAGAGAGAGGAGGAAGCAGGCTCCCTGCTGAGCAGAGAGCCCGATGCGGGACTCGATCCCAGGACCCTGAGATCATGACCTGAGCCGAAGGCAGCGGCTTAACCCACTGAGCCACCCAGGCGCCCCCAACATCACTTACTTTTAATTAAGTTTTCTGGATGCCTTACCAAACCACAAAAATAACCATACTAAGAGGTTTACTTAAATGCATTCAGTAAGAAAGAGGAGAAAATCAGAAATCAGTAGTTTCTGACCCTTTTGCTTTAGAAAACTTTACAAGCTATCTTTAATTAAAAAATAAGACTTTACACTTCAAAATCAAAGAGGCAATATTTTCTTGATTTCAACTAAATTGAAATAAAACTATTACAAAATATGTCCAATGCATTTGATGTCATAACTAAAATTTCTTAGAAGCGTATTTGAACATGCAATGTTTCATTCTACTCTTTTTCTCTTGCACCAGTTTATTTTATTTTATTTTTTTCTCAGATGATTTTGTTCCATGTTCCCTTATTCAATACTAAACTGGAAATTAAACTTTGAGCACAATCTCATAGTAGGTGGGGATTTTGACATGGCGTTGGCAGCTTATCCCAGAAGAAAGAAATGCACCAGGCATGGATATGTTCCTTTTCAAGGGTTTATTTCTCTTGGTGACCTGATTGTACTGTCCATAGCAAAATTCCTTTTTAGATGATTCATAGACAAGATTTATATTAGCAAAAAGAAAAGGAGGATTAAGGATGGAAGCCGTTATTTACATCTTATAGAATCCCTTGAAATTTTGATGGAATTATGTAGATAAACACACACACATAAAGTTTGCATGAAAATTTGTCAGGGGAGGTCCTCCCTGATCGAGACAATTTGGAAAGGGTGAAGCACTTTGTTTGAAAGAGTTCTATGACTCAAATAGAAAGGGAGGGTTAAATTAGAACAGAAGGGTTTTAAAAATGAACTTTGTAAGTTCAGGACTAAGAACTGTGAAATCGGCATAACTCTTTCGTCCAGACATCAAAAATCACCACTCCAAGGCCTATGATTATTTACATGTAGCCAGCTGAAGTTGGGGGATACCCTTATTGGATAATCCCATCTTCCTGATTTGTCTATTCTGAAGATAAATATACATCTTGCTTAAGTTATTTTTTCACTGGCTGCTAAAAGCGACCCAGAGAATATAAATCTTTTTCAAACACTAAATATTTTATAATTACAGTAATAAACAAGTCAGAGAGAATTTTTAAGATGATATAGTATAGTGGTTTCAAACTCTTTTTTAAGCAATGGGATTCTCCATAGTATCCTAAAATACAACAGATTAAAGCGGCATTTTTAGCATAAATCGTTTTTATATGTTAAAATGGAAACAACTCCTTATTTTTTTTTTTAAGATTTTATTTATTTATTTGACAGAGAGAGATCACAAGTGGGCAGAGAGGCAGGCAGAGAGCTAGAGATGGGGAAGCGGACTGCTGAGCAGAGAGCCGAGGCGGGGCTCCATCCCAGGACCCTGGGATTATGACCTGAGCTGAAGACGGAGGCTTTAACCCACTGAGCCACCCAGGTGCCCTGGAAACAACTCCTTATTATAATGTCATTCCAAGAGGCTGTTTTTGTTTAACACAAACATTTAGAAATAGGACATAATGGAAAAGAGTTAGAGGTCTATCCTCCATTGTATATTTGTATTTAGTTTTGGTTACTTGGTAAATATTAAGGAAATTCTGTTTTGGATATAAATGTGTTTGCAAATGGTTACAATTTTTAAAGAGTCACCTTTCAATCTCAGGATATTCTTCAAATAAATAAAGATGGAAGGAAATGTTTTATTCAAAGTCTACATAAAAACTTGATAGTGCATGGAAAGTCTCTAACTTAGACAAATTTAGCTTATAACCCATCTGAGTGTCCATTTGCTTTTTAAAAATTTTTATTGTAATAAAATATACTTAACACAAAATTTACCATTTCAATCATTAAGTGTACAATAAGTGGCATTAAGTACAATCACAAGGTTGTACAACCATTATCAGAACTATTTCCAGAAATTTCTCATCCTAAATCATTAGCTTTGTTTTTTTTTAAGGTCCACTTTTTTTTCAGTCTACTTTTTTATTAAAGAGTTATTTATTTATTTGAGGTGGGGCTGGGGAAGGGAAAAAGGAGAGAGTATCCAAGCAGAGTTCTGCTGAGTGCAGAGCCCAGAGCCCAGTGCAGGACTTCATCTCATCACCCATGACATCAGAACCTGAGTCGAAACCAAGAGTTGGTCGCTTAGCCCACTGAACCACCCAAGCGCCTCTCCAGTCCACTTTTGCAATTAATTTATTCTGTTGCCCTCCTTCAGGAAGATTCACATTAGAAAGACAGGTGAATTGTCAGCTGCCTACTGCATAATATTCATGTGAAACAGCCGCTTACAGAGGGTTGGAACTCCCTATGCGAATTTTTCATCCCACCTCTGCCCACCCCGTCTGTGTATGACAGCTCGTCCAGAGCAGGGCTCCCCAGGAAGACTCCACCTCGATTTCGGGGGCCACTCTGTGCCCTCTCCTGGGAAGAGAGCATGCAGCAGGGTGCTGGGCCTCTGAAAATGCCTTGTCTGGCATGAATGAAACCATTCGCTTTTAATAACAAATTTTTAAGCAGTAAAAAACGAAATTTGAATCAAATGTTTGCCAAGCTTCTAATGCACCTTTATAGAACAGCTTAGAAAGTCGGGTGTGCTCAGTGATCCGAGGCACAGAGAGTGAAGTGACAGAGACAGGTCTGTGGGCAGGTGAGGGGAGGAAGGGACATTCTCCTGGCCACCAAATAAGGCTGCCTTTTCTATTGTGACACCCAGAGCGGCAACATCTCTTTAAGATTCTACTCTTGAAAAGACCATTTCAACGCCACTCACAAAAATCCTTTTTCCTCTCTCTGTACCTGAAAATGAGAGGTTCAAATGTGGCGTGCAAAAACCTGCTATCTTCTTGGGAGGTTTTACTGAAATTCATCTCTACTTGTCTAGTCTGGTGTTAGAATCATCCTAAATTAAAAGCAAGTCGAAGCGACTACCGGAATTGGTGGAAACATTTCAAATATCTTTTGCAGAACAGCCTTCTATGCAAGCGTTGTCTTCTTCTGAAAGTGGCCCCTCGATGTTTATAGCTAGGCTCAGATCACCAGCCCCCCTTCTGTTCAATCAGGCTTAATTCAGTGACAGTCATGAAGAGCCACCAGGTATGACAGACATTTACCACTAACAGGTAACGTTTATCGAGTACCTACTATGTGCCAGGCAATTTTAGATCCACTGGTAAACTCATTTTGGCATTCCAGATTGCCTCCCTATATATGTGATCTTCAAATTGCCCTTTGAATTGATTTTTAATACCCCTCTGGGTCCCTCATGGATTAATACATTAAATGAAGTCTTTAACATATATTTATTTTCCATTTGTGTGAAAGTCATGATTTTACCTTTTTGAAAATTATATTTTAGCACCTTATCTGTAGAAGAAAAATTGAAGATGACTATGAGGCATATATGATCAAGTATCCAGAGCATAAAGACAGCAAGTAGAGGTGAAAGGGACAGTCACTGAAGAGTTCCTAATTAGAATGTCAAAGCCTTGGCATTCTCAACAGACACTTGAAAAGATGCTCAGCATCACTTCACCCTGGGCAGGGAAATGCTAGTCAAAACCGTAGTGAGATATCACCTCATCCCTATCAGAATGGCTAGCATCAAGAAGACAAGAAAAAACAAGTGTTGCTGAGGATGTGGAGAAAAGAGAACTTTTGTTTGCTATGGGTGGGAAGGCAAACTAGGGCAGCCACTGTGGAAGACAGTATGGAGGTTCCTCAAAAAATTAAAGATAGAACTACCGTATGATCCAATGATTGCACTACTGGGTATTTACCCAAGGAATAGGAAAATGCTAATTAGAAGGGATACATGCCCCCCTGTGTTTATTGTAACAGTTATTTATAATAGCCAGGATATGGAAAGAGCACAAGTATCCATCAGTTGATGAATGGATAAAGACGGTGTGATATATATATATATATATATATATATATATATATATATGCATATATATATATATATATTTACAGTGCAATATTATTTAGCCATAGAAAGAATGAAATCTTGCCATTTGCAACAACATGGATGGAGCTAGAAAGTCTAATGCTAAGCGAAGTAAGTCAGTGAGAAAAAGAAAAATCCCATATGATTTTACTCTTCATTCGTATATGGGATTAAAGAAACAAAACAAATGAACAAAGTTTAAAAGTTAAAAAAAAAAAAAAAAAAGGAGACGCACCAAAAAACAGACTCTTAACTACAGAGAACAAATAGATGGTTACCAGAGGGGAGGTGGGTGGGGGGATGGGGGACAGAGGTGAAAGGGATTAAGAACACACTTATCTTGATGAGCACTGAGTAATATATGGAATTGTTAAATCATCATATCATACACTTGAAACTAATATAACACTATGTTAACTACACTGGAATTAAAAATTTAAAAATTTCAGGCAAAAAAAAAATAAAACCAATTTGGCATTCTTTTTTTTTTATTAAAAAATCTTTTTTCTTATTTATTTATTTATTTGACAGAGAGAGATCACAAGTAGGCAAAGGCAGGCAGAGAGAGAGAGAGGAGGAAGCAGGCTCCCTGCTGAGCAGAGAGCCCGATGCGGGACTCGATCCCAGGACCCTGAGATCATGACCTGAGCCGAAGGCAGCGGCTTAACCCACTGAGCCACCCAGGCGCCCACCAATTTGGCATTCTTAATTACAATACTATACCCAGTGCATAGCACATAGTAGGTGCTCAATAAATACTCAGCAAAGGAACTAGCTTGGAAAATAAGATATAGATAAATACCAGGAAAAAGAACATGAAGATATCACACACAAAAAAAACTTGTACACATGACATGAATATTGAATCCAATTTTTAAAAGCATGACAGAAACCTATGGGGAAAAATAATACAGTTAAAAACTGAGCCAGCAAAATTCTTCCTCTGTGCTCTTGGGGCTGAAGAAGGTCAGGAGGGCATTTCTTTCAGGGAAAAATGTGAGCCCACATGTACAAACAAAGTGTTTTCCTACTGCTAACATTGGCCTCTGTTGCTATGATCCTAGATAGTTTAAATCCTGTGAAAGAGATGACTCGGCTCCCCCTACCCCATAAGGCAGTGTGTCCTTCCCACTATGGTTTTCATGGTGCTGCCCTGGCTTCCTTGGCACCTACGGCTCAGCCAGGCTGGGATTCAACTATGTAATTCTCAAGGGCAACCCACAGGAGCCACGCATTGGAAAACCCAGGCCTCACAGCCCTCGGACTTCCATTCTAGTCCAGGACCCAAGAAAGGGGAGAGACTGGTCTGGGGGTGCAGGGGATGGAGTGGGGATTCCTATATCATAAGCTAAGAAATTCCATAAATGTTGGATTTTTCATGAATGCTAGTGTTACAGAGAGGGATCAGAGCCTAATTTTCACAAGTTCGGCTTTTTTACTTGTAGAAAACTATGTGGCCCCGTAATTCTCCGACAGTGAAGATATAGAATACCATCTGGCCAAAAGGAAAAAAAAATTGAAACCAATTTCACAGGTTGAACAAGGAAGATATTACTTGACTCTGTTCTTGCTGCAAGGGAAAGAGAGAGAAGGATTTCTTTACTCAATAGCCTTTCTCTGAAGATACAGGGATACTAACTCTGACACTTTGTTGGCTTACTTGAAGCTTTTCTTAACACAGTATGTGTTCAATTAAATGTCGAACGATCGATACCACTCCTGTCGTCCTGATGTCATAGTGAAGCAAAGACTTGTTTTCTCTCCCCTTTAAGTGACCCTTTGTGTTTCACATACAGCATTTAACCAGCAAAGCCACAAAAACAGAGAGGTGGGCAGCAGAGACAGCGTTGTGGTGTGTTAACGACAAAGCACATCCAAGCCTGGAGCCCAGGGTGACACGAGATTTTCCATAGATTGCATTTTAATAGACTTCTGTGGATTATGCCATTTCAGGAAAGCAGTGGCACTGGCATGGGCGGCATCCGTCCTCAGAGGTGGCCAGCCTACCCCAAGCAAGATCCCCGGGCCCTCAGATCTCATTAGCCATAATTGCCAAGGCTTTGCTTATTCACCTGAAAGAATGTGTTTTAAACTGGAAACTTTCAAAAGTATGTCTACTTTACATTTGCAATAGCTTCAAAGTTAGCTTGTCACTCTTAATGTCTCTTTTGGGTTATAAAACCTATGTGGTTTAGGGAGGGGTGACAATTATAATATGTCAAGACACCTCCTGCCTGGCTGGTTTTGCTCCAGACCATCAACTTAGCATATTGCTTAACTCAACCAGAAAGTCAGGTCGTCTTCCTCGGTTTTAATTTCTTCTTCTGGAGTTATTAAGACCCGCTGTTGGGAGCAATAAGTTGAATGAGGATGTTGGGGTCCATCTTTTCATTTTCTTCCTAGGAATCAGGTACCTCTAGAGATTCAGAGCCTTGTCTGTTGTTGCATGGCCAGTGGGTGGCAGAGCTGGGATTTGAATCCAGGTCTTGGGCATTTTATTTTATTTTATTTTAAAGATTTTATTTATTTATTTGACATACAGAGATTACAAGTAGGCAGAGAGGCAGGCAAAGAGAGAGAGGAGACAGCAGGCTCCCTGCTGAACAGAGAGCCCGATATGGGGCTCGATCCCAGGACCCTGGGATCATGACCTGAGCCGAAGGCAGAGGCTTTAACCCACTGTGCCACCGAGGTGCTCCCAGGTCTTGGGGATTTTAAAGATTGTATTTATTTATTTGACCGACGGAGATCACAAGTAGGCAGAGAAGCAGGCAGAGAGACAGGAGGAAGCAGGCTCCCCATCGAGAAGAGAGCCTGACATGGGGCTCGATCCCAGGGCCCTGGGATCATGACCTGAGCTGAAGGCAGGTGCTTTAACCCACTGAGCCACCCAGGTGCCCCAGGTCTTGGGCATTTTAACTGAATCTGCTTAAGATGCCAACTGCCCCAGCTTGTCCTAGATAGAAGTCAAGGAACCCAGGACAGCAGAGTGGAAAGAACTCACCTAGAGAGTCAGATGTCTCAGAGGCTGTCTGCCACTTTCTCTCTGCATGACCTTGGGTAAGCATATGACCTTTCTATGCCCCATTTCATTTATGAGAT
The DNA here is from genome assembly GCF_009829155.1 of Mustela erminea. Taxonomy (NCBI): domain Eukaryota; kingdom Metazoa; phylum Chordata; class Mammalia; order Carnivora; family Mustelidae; genus Mustela; species Mustela erminea. The sequence continues at coordinate 118,277,541 of NC_045615.1, read as the reverse complement.
GTTGATGATGACACATAACTCTCTCATTTGTCATAAACATGAAGTGACAAAGGAGCCAATGCTTCATCACTCAAATGTTCTCTTTCTCCATCATGCCTTCTATCCCCCTCCCTCCAGCCCTGGTAGGTTAGAAAGATTCTCCTTGATCAAAAACTCTACCTTCCTGTACCTTCTCTTTGGTTTCAAAAATTCCTTGAATTCACTCATCATCCACAAATACTCACTGAACACTTGCTATCTACCAGGCATCGTTCTAGGTGCTGGGGTGTAGCAGCGAACACAACAGCCCATGTTCCTGGGCCTTGGTGTTTCCATCCCTTATAAGAGGCCAAGGCTGTGGGGGTAGGGCACAAGAGAAGAACAGAGAAGTAGGTTGTAATGCGTATGCCCCATGTGTTAGGAGTGGATGAGCGTCGTGCAGGAAAATAAAGCAGAAGAAGATGGTAGCAAAGGCTCCATCAGGGTGGAGTCCCCAGTCCATCTGTGGTCTGGGGACTCTATCTTCTCTTCTCTGAGAAGATAACATACAAGCAAAGACCCAGAGGTGGCAAAGGAGTGGACCAATAGAGCACTCTCTTTCCCCAAACCACAGATGATACAGACAGCACCAGGAAAAGCAAGCCTGGGCCCAGACAGGTCCCTGAGAAGGTGTTGGTGCCGATGGCTACGTGCTGGTTGGGTGCAGAAGCACAAAGCTCTGTGATACTGGGTGCGGGGGCGGCTGGGAAAGGCCATGGTCACCACCGATGACAACAGCTACCCACTTCCCCACTTCTTCCTGAAAGCTGATAAGGGGACAGAGGCAGTTGTGTGAACAGCTCCTTGGCCCAGTTCCTCCGGGCCTTTCTGAAGGCCCGTGTGCGTCTCTGGGCAAAGAAACAGTTAACCAAGCGGTTTTTCCCTGGGCTTGTAATATATGCCCTCCTTCTCTTAGATTCCAGAAGAGACTTGGAAACCTACACCCCTCTCTGCCGCCGGCTTCTCTTCAGCCAGCTAGAGCTGGAAAGATCCTCGTCCTCGCTGCCTGCCAAGGCCAGGGGGCCCGCTGGGCCACATTTCGCCCTCTCGGAGGTGGCCAGCCCAGGCAGCTTTGGAAAACAGGGAGCTTAGTAAAAAAGTTACTTGGATTTTATAAAGTGGTAACTACTGTGGGGCTTCATGTAATTAAACCTAAATGCCATTTTTCCTCCTGAAACTCTCGGGTGAGGTAACAGCTCTCTTTATGTCAACTCAGGAAGTTTTACCCAAGAAAAGGGGTGTGTTGGGGGGGGGTGTTGTTTGCCAAATCAGGAAATGTGAATTAACTGACAAGGAGCTAAAAAATGAGGCTGAGGCAACCCAGGAGAAGGGAAGTGAGAGAGAGCAGAAAGGGAGTCCTACAAATAAGCAAACTTGGGAAACACAGACCACTTTTCGCAGCATGTAAGCTCGGCTGGTCTACTGGTCGACCCTTCCTTTTTATTGTGGGTTGCTTTGAGAAACTCAGAGGGCCAGAAAATCCCAAACTTAATGCCGCCTTCATGAAGGAAAACCTAAGGTATTAACAGGGATTCCACCATCTGCAGTGTAAACATTCACCTTGGGCATGGAAATTCTTGCTCTCAGAGCATGCATCAGGCTCCCCATTTCACACCACAAATCTAACCGCAGCTTTTTGCCCGATGTATGCTTTTAAACAATGAATACATTATGTAGATCAAATAGGACTTTCCTCCACTCCCCCCACCCTCCCCTGGTTATTAGACCTACCTCATGGCTTTAAACACGGTTGGCACACCCTAAGGACAGAGAAGAAAGCCCTGTTTTTAAGCAGGTGTTAGGAAGCGAGAAGAATGAATCACGTTGGAAAAAATGAAGGCAAAAGGCAAGTTTATCTGTCACCAAATCTGTAGTGACTTTTAGAAAATATGTTTAACTTTTTCATTTTCGCTTCTCTTTAAATCTCTCTCTCTCTCTTTTTTTTTTAAATCTAAAAACAGAAGCCAAAGGTCTGAAATAGGAGGAACTTCTGTCCAAAGAGTTTTTGCCCTAAACAGCTTTTTCTCTCCCTTACCAAGTACCTAGACCCGTTCTTGGTCAGGGCTGCCCGAGTCACGAGGCTTCTTAAGGGACCAACGAAGTCACCCAAGGTCCTGGCCCTGCAGAGATCTGGAAGCCACTGCAGCCACGTGCAATCACGTGGACCTGTGCATACCTGTGCACAGCGGGTACTTATATGTGTGTATACACACGCGTGCCATTTCACCGGGATGCTGGGCTGAGTGAACGAAAGGTCATCATGGTTTATATGTTGGAGTCTCAGGGGTGTTTCCAAATTGACAAACCTGGCTTTCCATAGAAGGCTAGGTCTTTGATGGAAACCACTCGACACTCAGGACTGCGGTGGTATGGAGGCGGATGAAGGCACTCAGGAAAGCCCCCAACAATGCTTGTTAAAGAACCTCTGAGGTCCCACCGCCAGAGTCAGGAGTCAGGAACTGGTCTTTTAAGCCCCATACCAGCCACTTCACATGTTGAGGAACCCACCAGCTTAGCTGATGAGTAGGATTCCTTCCGTTTCCATGGAATCTTTCTGGTAACTTTTTAGTTAAGTGCATTGCTTCCTTCTAAGGTTCTGGATCCTTCTTAACAATAAATGCTGGCTGCCTCAAACTAATTTGGGATGCCAGTTTGAATTCTCTCTTCTGGTGCTTCAGGCAGTCCTGTCGCCTCGCTCCCCTTCACTTCTGTCCCGTGGGTTCTCCTCCTTCTACCCACCCTTCCCCCGTTCCTCCTTTTCCTTCGTGTCATTCAAGGAGTGGTTTCCTGGGCTTCCACGTAAATTTAAGTGGAAGCTGGGGTTATCAAAAAGAATGAAGAGGTAGCTGTTGCCCTTAAGAAGTTGAATTCCGGCCAGGGAGACAGACCCATTAAACAGATCATTTCAACAGAAAGAGCCAGGAGTTAAAATAACTCTGAGGTGTACAACTCAGAGGGAAAGGTATTTGAGAAAGTGCTGTGAGCAAGGCCAAGTGCCATGGTTGTCTGGTTAGCTGAAGTGGGGGTACGGCAGCAAAGCCTTCTCCAGGCGCCCCAGTTCCTCCTCCCACCAAACAAAAGCACATGTATTTGTCAATTGCCAATTCAAGAAACCAGAAGAACAGCCGGAGAATCTGGGTATCAGAGAAAAAGAACAAAACTGATTCAAAGTTAGAATGATGAAATGGTACAGCCTCTAAGAGGCCCTGGATTGAACACACGTTTATCAAGTTAATACATGAAATCCACTCTCAACAGATTTTCTGAACTTAGACTTTTGCTTTTCACATTTGTATGCGAAGGGCATGGTGGGGGTGTGAAGCAGAGGAACCCAGAGGTAGATACTCACCCCCTCCCCATCCCCCGCAGCGGCTGCTCCCTCTCCTCTCCTTTCAGCCTTGTTTGACCTTGGACAAGACACTTTTTTTTGGTTTCCAGCTCATAAAGTAGGCATAATAAATACCTTTGCTTCCAGCTGCTTGACAATGATGCTGAGAAGATTTAGACGCTAATTCTGGCAAAATCACCTGAGCCCACTGGAGGAGGAAAGAGCATGTATACCTTTAGTGGGGAGAAGGGAGAGGCAGACGATTCACATTTGGTTCGCTGTACTCCTTGCTGGCTAATTAGGAAGCAGATTCATTAAGGCTAAGGCCCAACGAAAAAGCCCAAAGCGTGAAAGAGAGAGACCAAAGAGAATTACATCATTTCCTCTGTCTCTTCCCTAAGGGCATCCTGGTATTGGAGAGAATGACTCAGACCGCAGAAATAAAGTAAAAACAGCCCAACTTCCAATACTGATTATTTTGGACCAGAACCTTGCAGAGAAGAGGATACTTTTTTGGAAAAATAAAGGAGTAAGGCAAGCAAAGAACGTGGTTTTCTGACGGGACTGAAAATAAAGAAGGATAGGAAGTTGAAGCAAAATCATAGCATGTGCTGTTCTTTCCCTTCACTCCATATAAAAATCAAAACAGCTTACAGACTACTCAGCACCGTTTTAGGAAATTCAGATTCAGTGAAATTCTTGGAATAGAGTCACTGGTTTGGAAGCTAACACTTATTTTTTAATATTCATTTGCTATTATTATAGGAATGTCAGATGTAATGGGGCAGATAAATTAAGTCAGAGGATCTTTTTATTCTGACTTCTGCAACTAGGCTGCTACTCTTATATTGAAATTGTAAAGTTTCCTGCCCGGTGAATGCCTCATTAAATTCATTCATTTGCCTATAGCAATAACATGCACTTAGAATTCTATTGTTCTTGCTCAGGTGATGACAGAATACTGACATTTACATATGGACACAAGTTGGTTTTTGGTTTTTGTTTTTGTTTTTTTTTTTTTTTGGTTGTTTTTGGGGTTTTTTTGGTTAGTCTAATACACTCAGAGGAACCCAGGAATGATCCTTGGGCAGTGTCTTTGGCAAATTCCTAAATTGGGAGTCTGTTATTCTGGCTACTGAATTGCATTTACACTGGAAGCCTGGATCCTGGACAAGCTCTGCCCCATATCCAAGCCCCACCCCTACCCGACTCCAAGACTCTGGAGCAAACACACGCAAATGCAACCTGAAAAAAATCAGATGCTCTTATATTTTACAGCTTGGATTTAGAAATTCCATCCACCTCTGTGAACCTCAGGAAAAACAAGGAAGACAAATGTTGGGTTTCTGTGTAAACCCATCCCCTGCTCTACCTTGAAATCAAGAGAAGAGACAACTTATTGAAGATTTGCATGATCAGAAAGTACATGGTTAAGGCCATTTGGTTTTTTTTTTTTTTAAAGATTTTATTTATTTTATTTGACAGATAGAGATCACACGTAGGCAGAGAAGCAAGCAGAGAGAGAGGGAGGAGGAAGCAGGCTCCCTGCTGAGCAGAGAGCCTGATGCGGATTCCATCCCAGGACTCTGGGCTCATGACCTGAGCCGAAGGCAGAGGCTTTAACTCACTGAGCCACCCAGGCGCCCCAAGGCCATTTGGGTTTTAAAAATTAATGTTACGAAAGAGAAGAAAAGTACCTTTTTGGAATTTTTGCAGTAAGATGATGATTAAGAGTTTCAGATTATGGAAAGAAACCTGGAAAACATTTTTGATAATTAACACTTCTACCCTGAGCACAATTTTACCTGGTGTTTCTACCACTCAAGCTTTCTTAGCAGATGTCGCCAGTGATGCCAGATCTTTTTGGAAATTGAACACAGTGGTTTACAACTCTCCTTCTATGAAATGTCATTTATTTATCCATCCATTCATCCATCCATCCTCTATTTCCAGGATGTAGACTATGTGTTAAGCAATGTGCTAAGTACTGGGAGTGCCACAGGGAATAAGATGTGGCAGGACAGTCTGTTGAGGGAGAAGGACTTAATAACCTTAGGCAAGCCATGAAATAGTTCCTATAGTGGGCAGGGGGCCATGGGAGCACAGAAGAAGGGTACTAACACCATCTGAGGGCTAACGAGCATCCTCAGTAAAATCATGAACTAAGCTGAGACTCAAAGATGAGCAGTGAGCAGGGGAAAGGGCATGGGGGAAGTGTCAGGGTTTCAGTGTGGCTCGGATGGAGAGGGAGAGTTCGGTCGAGAGTGTGAGTGAGTGCTTGCACATATGTGACTGAAGGGAATGTGGGAAGAGAACAGCGATGAGAAGTAAGGTTAGAAAAATGAACAGGAAGGGAATTACCTGGCAAGATGAAGAGTTCAGAAGGCAATGCAGGGCTGCTGAAGAATTTTGAAGTAGATGAAATGGCAAGATTAAATACGTAATTTAGAAAGATCAATATGGAAGACAGACTCAATGGATGACAGACACTATGGAGGGAGCAAAGAGGACAGTTAGTTCAGAGGTTGCTGCAGTACTCCAGGTTGAACATGCTAGAGATCTAGATTAATAAAAATGTATTGATTAATTCAACATGATGTATTAATTTATTTACTGAGGCATATCAGGACCAGAGGACAAAAGTGCATCTATCTCCACAGAGTTTAAAATCTCGTGAAAGAAATAGACATAATAATGTAATTATACAAATAATAATAAAATAACAATTGTGATAAGTGCTATTGTGGCAGAGACTGCTTTCCTCCCATACCTGTTGTCTGCTTCTTTGTCCCAGGGCACAGAAAAACTATATTTCCCAGCTTCCCTTGCAGTTGGGTATGGTCATATGACCCAAGTCTAGCAGGGACATCGAAGTAGAAGTGATAGGGAGTGGTAGAAAAGTAAAGCAAGAGGAGCTTTGTTCTCTAAATGTATGAAGAAAAGTTGCGCTGAAAACTTCAACACTAGCCCAGGTTGTTGGGCAGCAGTGTGGGCAGTAATTAGCCCCTAATGGCTGAGTAGTTACATATTTGGGTCTATTTGTTACCTCAGCTTAGCACAGCATAAACTAATATATATTGTGAAAGAGAGTCACCAAGTGCAATACGAGAGCACAGTTGGGGCACCTGACATAATCTATGGAAGGAAAGTCAGGAAGATTTTATCGTGGAGCTGTGAGGATAATTCAGAGTTGACCGAGACTGATAGAAGTAGACATTTCAAAAAATGCACAACAGATGGACTCCATAAGGCCAGATAAATGGATATGTAGAAGGAGACGTCAAAGATAATATCCAAGATTCTGCTTTGGGATACCTGATGGATGATAATGCTGGTATAAGAGCATACAGGAAGAGGGACAAATCTTGGCAGGGAGATAAGATAAAGTTTGGACATGCGAAATTCATGGTGCCTGAGGACCACAGTAGAGATGTCCCGATTTGGAATTATGTTTCTGAAGCTCTGTAGAGAAGGATTAGGTGGCAGTTAGAGTTTGGGAAGTTTTTCCCACTGAATAATTATTGAAACAAGGGAAATAAAACAAACAAGATGGTATAATGTTAGAAAAGCAGAGAGTCAAAAATGGACTCCCAAGGGGTGCCTGGGTGGCTCAGTGGGTTAAAGCCTCTGCCTTCGGCTCAGGTCATGATCCCAGGGTCCTGAGATCGAGCCCCAAATCGGGCTCTCGTCTCAGCAGGGACCCTGCTTCCCCCTCTCTCTCTGCCTGTCTCTCTGCCTACTTGTGATCACCATCTGTCAGATAAATAAATAAAATCTTCAAAAAAAAATGGACTCCCAAGAAATACCAACATAAGGGAAGAATCTAGGTAGAGGAGGGTTCAAAGAAAACTCAAAGTGTCGTAGTCTCTTAAGTGGTAAGAGGAAACTGGGTAAGAAATTTATCTTAAAAACTAAGGGAAAAGATGTTACAACTCTATCTTTATTTTCTAATTTAAATAAAGTTAGAATGAATTTTGTCTGATACTTTTGCATAATAGGAATAATATTAAGATGGCCATACAACATTGCTAGGTTAGACAGCCCCTTGAAGGTTCTGGCTTAAAACTGTCAAAGAGTTCTTAGATAATGACAGAGAATTTAAACTCATGCACTAGAAGGTTTGCCTGCAGTTATCCAAATTGCACAGATTTTCTCACTCAGAGCATCACATATTTGGTCACATCCCTGGTCTTAACAGAGCATTTGATATTTCGGGGTGCTATTTGTGTCTATACCATCATTAGAATACAACAGAAGGTGGAAATTACTTTATAAGTTAAGTAAAATATTCCATGGTAACAAGAAAAGTATAATCTGGACTCTTACGTTCCTTTTGTTGTGTTTTTTTTTCTTCTTTTTTTCCCTTTAATTCTGCAAACTTGTTGAAAACAGATTTTGTTTGGAATAATTTTGATAACCAAAAAAAGACCAACCACTTCCCTCTCTTCTTCCCCTTTATCCTCTTTTTTACTTTTCTCAGTTCTCTTACCTTTGGCCAAAGGATTGAACCTTCCTCATTTCTTCTCTACTTCCCAAAGCCCAAATTAGCTCTTCTGGTTGGCATAAAGCATTTTCTTAAGGAGATTGTAAAGACACATTTCTGCCTTATTCCTCTGCCCTTATCTTCCACCTCCTTTTTGTTATTTCTTAAAAATTTATTTATTTATTTGAGAGAGAGCATGCAGAAGCCCATGCACTTATGTGAGCGGGGGGAGGAGCAGAGGAGGAAGAGGGAGAGAGAGTGGGAGAAATAGATTTTGCACTGAGCGTGGAGCCTAACTGGTGGTTCCATCTCATCACCCTGAGATCATGACCTGAGCCAAAATGAAGAGTCTGACACTTAACCGACTGAGCCCCTCCAAGCCCCCCAACCTCCTTCTCTTTCCTGCTGGTCCGTCTGTCTTAGCCCTCCAGCTGATGCATCTCTTCCTTTCCTGTCTCTTCTCATTCTTCCTCTCCTCCTACCTTTAAATAGTTTCTTTCTCCCCTTTTGTACTTTGGCTTGGGCCACCATGAGTCAGTGCGAGATCTTCCTCAATACCCAAGTGCTGTGTTTTAACACCTTCCTCTATAAATTGGGCACAATCATGCCTTTCCTCAGGATTCCCCCTCCTCTATTCTTTTTCATACCTTTTATGTATTAGATATTGTTTTACGTGGTTTAGAGGATAAGACATTGGTCATTTTCTCGGCCCTCAAGGAGTTTACCATAAACAAGAAAAAATTTATGGTTTCCTAAAAGCAATTATCGTAAGAGGTGTCATGCATGAACAGCAGAGGCAATGAACCATGGTGAGTTCAGAGGAAAAAGGGACCCAGGTGGATTTAGAAAACCAAAATGGCTTCATGGAAAAGGAGAGGAGCTTTCAGCAGAGTTGTGAAGGATTTGTATTTATGGTTAGTCAGGGCTGTAGGGAAGTACAGAGGAGTAAAAGAGTGGTATTTCAATGAAGAGTACTTCAAAAATACAAAATGGGCTGTAACCTCAAGATACTGTTACTTCCATTTCCTTGCAAGTCAACACCATTAACGAACAACTTCAAAATCCTCCAACGTTTGGTCATTTTGAAATATCAAAGTTATCAGAGCTCCTGGGTTAGAAAGAACAGACAGGTAACAGCTGCTTTTGTTGTTGTTGTTGTACCATGAATCAACTAAACTGTTTGATTGTAGATTCAAGGTGAGAAAGCTGAAGTTCAAGAGCATTAAAAAAGTGTATAATGTTCAGTTCTGAGTATACCACTGCCAAAAATGGAACTTTAGCCAAACTTCATAATAAGAGAATAATTAGCAATGACCCTTCATATTTTGGTTTACTTAAAAAAAATTTTTTTTAATTTATTTATCTGACAGAAATCACAAGTAGGCAGAGAGGCAGGCAGAGACAGAGAGAGGGGGAAGCAGGCGCCCCACCGAGTAGAGAGCCTGATGTGGGGCTTGATCCCAGGACCCCGGGATCATGACCTGAGCCGAAGTCAGAGGCTTTAACCCACTGAGCCACCCAGGTGCTCTACGACTTAGTTTCTTTACTTGTAAACAAGAGTAATAATACTATTTTATAGGATAGTTTTGAAAAATAGATGGTTTATTGATGTAAAAATCTTAGAAAAGTGCATGGCACATTAATTTCAATATTCTTATTATTATCTACCCCATTGGACTAGTTGAAGATTAAATAGGATCATGCAAATAACATATCTAATACAGTATCTGGCACATAAATTCATCAAATATTAAAAATTACTGTAACAACAGTATAACAACTGGTACTGTAATTCTTCAAGTGGCTTCTCAGTTTATGGACTGACCATTTTACACTCTGATCTACCATGTTCTGGTAGTGATTGCAAGTTGCAAATAACAACGGAGCCTCATAAAGGCAGCATGGTGTGATGATAAGAAAATCATGGAAACACCAAGCAGGACACTGGAGGTTTGATTCCAGCTCCAGCACCGATGTGCCTTATGACCTTAGCCTATTCATTTGATCTCCTTGAGTTTCAATTTCCTCATTTGTTAAATGAAGGCCACAGTGTTCTCCAAGCTCATAAATGCTGTGATTCTAAGTTTCCATGTGGTTTTTAAAATTTTGAAAACCTCAATTTGCATATATGCATTTCCCAGCAAATTACAAATCTATCCTTGGAGCTGATATTGACTTCAGTTCTTCTAGACATGGGAGAAATTCCTTTTTCATTTCCTGGGACTATTTTTTCAGAGGATCTGAAATAAGGAATGATGTACATTCTGGTGTATGGTGTTTCTATCTAATCATTGTTGAACTGTTTTTTAATGTATGCTTCTAGCATATTATAAACTAAATGGCTCAAATTAAGCATGCTCAAGAGTTGTAACTGTAATTAGGTGTGGCCTAATTTAAAGTAATTAAGAAATTATCTCAGGCAGGGGTGCCTGAGTGGCTCAGGCAGTTAAGTGTCCAACTCTTGATTTTGGCTCAGATCATGGTTTTAGGGTCATGAGATTGAGCTCTTGAGACAGGCATGGAGGCTGCTTAAGATTCTCTCTCTCTCTCTCTCTCTCTCTTCTTCCCCCTTCTGCACACTCCCCCTGACTAAAAGAAAAATTAGAAATCATCTCTGGCAGTACCTAAAATTTGATATCACTGCCCCTTTGTTAACATCTTCACAGACTTTGTTACATTAAGAAATTTTATAAAGTTGATATTAATCCTGTCAGTTGCACCCTGATTTTTCCAGAAACATCCTGTTAAAATTGTGCAGCTCTTTTTTTTTTTTTTTTCTTCCTTTCCAGAAGCCGGAGAGCCTGCTATTCCATTTTTATTTCCAAAGGCAGGGTGGGGTTGTGGCTTGGCAGTGGAGGGTGTGGTTCTGATGGGGCTGGCTGGGCAGGAAAAATAAACACTACAACATGTGGTTGTGATGACAGTTCAGTGTCTACAGACCATCCATCCTTGAAAACTCTGTGTTTATGTGTAAAATATCCCCAACTGATTTAGAATTATTTATGAAAACCAGGGAGTGCTGCTGAGAGAGAGAGAGAAAGAGAGAAGGTAGGTAAGGAAAGGGGGAAATAATAAATAAATACAGACCATGGAAATATAAAACAAGAAGAAACCCTCATGATCATCTAGAAATATACTAAGTATATTTTGTACGGTAATCTGAGACCCAGAGAGGTTCAGTACTGCTGAAGTTTACTCCATTACTCAGCAACCAAGCTAGGACTAGAACTTAGGTGGTTCTTGAACTTGTGTATTCAGTTCCTTCCTTCCTTCATTCATTCATTCACTCATTCAAGCAATGTTATTCAAAGACTTCTATGTGTAGGCATCATATCAGGCATTGAGTGACAAGACACTCTGGCAGCTTACATTCTAGTAGGTAAGATATTATAACATAAGGTAGTTCCTAATAAATGCTAGGGATGAAATCAAAGTACTGAATGCTTTCAAAGAAATAAAACAAGGTGTTAGAGCCAGGGTGATGGCATGTGTGGGCAAGGAAGGCTTCTCTAAAGAGTTAGTTGAGTGACGTGAAGGAAATCACCATGCAAAGATGATAAAACAGAGCATTTTAGACAGAGGATGTGGAAAGTACTAAGACCCCAGAATGGGAAGGTATTAGGAGTATTTGAAGAAAGAAAAGGGTGCCACTGCAGCACAGTGAGCTCAAGGGACAGCGGTGTCAGTGGAGGTGGGGGAAGCATGGGTCGGGTTGGATAGAGCTATAGGAACCACAGTCAGGATTGGGTTTTCTTCTACATGCAGTGGAAACCATTGGAGAATCCTAAGAGGAAGACATGATTTGATTTACAGTTAGAAAAGGCCACTCCGACATATTGTATGGGGGATGGCTCAGAAGGGACTAGTGGGGAAGCAAGGAGACCAGCTAGGATGCTACAGTTCTTGTTTAGGTGCAGGATGATATGGGCCATAGGGTTGCAGTCGAGGTGGGAGGAAGGGGACAGACTCTAGTGCTAAGGGAAGATACTATTAGGTGTGTCCCCAAACTTATTACTCGATACTCTTATTCTGAATAAGAGGAAAGATAGAATGTGTAAATAAAGCAACATTCCAAAACCTTTTAACATGATTATCATCATTTTTCACTAATATTGTCTTAGGCCATGTACCTGTTGCAAATATGATTACTATTTGTAAACTCAGAGGGGCAAGACTCTCCCCTCATTACACTCCAATTTTAGAATAAAAATAATCAATCACAATAAAGCAAACAGATGCCAGGGTTATTGTAAAATACAGCAATAAGCTTCCAGTGTATGATCTGAAGTCAGCATAACTTTAGCTCAACTTCCCGTGTATCTTCTAGATGGACATCCACATAGACATTCATGTTTCAGTGATTTTAGCTATGATCAGGGATGCAGGGGCAAATCGACAAGATATATCACATCAAAGTGGATTGGTAGACTTTAGAAATAGTTCTCACAGTGAGGGTTGAAATATCTGCTTTACAAAATTTAACCAACCAGGAAAAGTTGATAAAAAATTCCATGAATGAAACTATAACCTAAAAGTTTTACTTTGGATTGTTTGTATTTTTGCATTCTATAATAGGAAATCATACTTTCATTACATGTGTAATATTTGGTTATCCAGTTGAGAATATTTTCCCAAGTGTGGTAAAGGCTTAAGCATGACATAAAGCTCATGGACAATGCTCTAAACCTACAGCTCCCATGACCCCGTAATATCAGTAGCTGTCACTGAACACCCCTAACCATCCCCAGATGCTTTCAATATGTTATATACGATCCTTACAGTAAACATGCAAGTTTCATATTATTATCAATCTCTAGTTTAGAAAAGAAGCAGCTGGGATTCAGATGTGGTTGAACAGGGCAGGATGGAAAACCAGCCTAGTTCCTAGGCCCAGCCTTTCTGATATGCCCAGTGTCATGAATCATTTATTCTGACTTTGGAGTGGAGAAACATTGACATATAAATCCACATTCATGTTCAAACGCTGATGTTCTCAGCCAGAGACCTATTTAGCTGTTTGTGCTGACATTTCCCATCGTGACAGCCATGGTCTGGAAATTCTGCATCAACTTAACTGCTAGGTTAGTGTTTCTCAGACTTGAGCAATGTATGGAACCTTCCGATAGGGAATAAACATTTATTATTGATTTAAATTAGCTTTCAAAGAATGCAACTTTAAAATATATAAAGAGAAAACTAGTTAAAGTCTCCTTATACTTATAGCTTTTACATATATATGATAGAACCCAAAGCAAATTTAATTATATTCAAATGTTTCTACAGAAATTCTTTGGCCCAGATTATTGCTACACCCCTTTACCCCACTGTAGGAACAGTACTGACTACTCTGTCGTGGATTCTTTTTATTTAGCTTCTCACTACTGTGATGGTCCCAATCTTCTATCACTTTCCTATATTTGAACTACTTAAACACCTTCATTCCTATAGTGCACATGATATCACTGGGTAACAGAGTGAACGTACTAGGTTGATCTCTATTCTTTTTTTTCCCCAAAAAAATTTATTTGAGAGAGAGAGAAAGAGAGACAGAGACAGAGAGACAGACATATGGGGGAGGGGCAGAGGGAGAGAGAGAGAGAATCTCCAGCAGGTTCCCAGTTGAGCATGGAGCCTGACATGGGGCTTGATCCCAGGACCCTGAGATCACAACCTGAGCCGAAATCAAGAGTTGTTTATCTGTTATCATCTATTATCTATTATCATCTCAACCAAATGAGATGTCTGGGTGCCCCTTCCCTATTCTTTTTGTGTTACTCCATGACTTGGCATCATGACAATCGTAGACATCACTGTAAGTTAGGGTACCAATGTTGGTTGGCAACCCTTGGTTAACAGCTGGTCATTCAAATGATCCAAATGATGCTTACAGCTATATTACAGATTATCTCAAAAATAAAAGTGCAAAATTTCATTTTATAAAGAAAACGTGTAGACTTATGAAAGTATGTGTGGGAAACCACAGAGTTCCATAAACTCCACTTTGAGAAAACTGATGTTTCCTTTGTATAGTATCAGATTGTCTCTTCATTTTTACCACCCAGGCAGGATAAGATTTACTTCCATAGAATGTTATCCTCACATCATGCTATGGAATCCAAAGCAATTCATAAAAAAAATGGGGTAGCCCCATCTGTACTGACTTGAAGAGATGGCCACAATTTATTAAGTGGCAAAAACAATATGGGGGAATTGAAAATAAGGACTCAAAACAGATGCTTGTACACCAGTGTTCAAAGCAGCATTATTCACAATAGCCAAAACATGGAAACAGCCAATGTCCATCAGTAGATGAATAGATAAACAAAATGTGGTCTATACATATTATAGAATATCATTCAGCCATAAAAAGGGATGGAGTTCTGATTCTTGCTACATCATGGATGAACCTTGAAAACACTAGTCTAAGTAAAACAAGTTAGACAAAAATGAACAAATATTATGTGATTTCACTTATATGAGGTATCTAGACTAGGCAGATTTACAGGGACAGAAAGTAGAATGGAGATTACTAGGATATGGGGAATGGAAGAGTGAGGAGCTATTGTTTAGTGGACATAGAATTTCTGTTTGGAATGATGAAAAATTTTAGAAACAGTGGTGATGGTTGTGTAAATTATAAATGTACTTGATGTCACTGAATTGCACATTTAAAAATAGTTAAAATGGTATATTTAATGTTAGGTATTTTTTTACCACAATAAAATGTTTTTAAAATAAAAAGTGTCAAATAACATGTATGGTGTGATAATATGTGCCGTATGTTTGTGTACATGTAAACAACACATATACATATTGTATACATATATTTGTAAATGTGTAGAGAATTTTCTTTAGGATACATACTAAATTGTTAAGAGTAAAGAGTGAAGGGGAGTGTTAGGGGTTGAATTGTGTTACCCAAAAAAAGGTACCTTGAATTTCTAACCCCCCAGAACCTCTGAATGTGACCTTATTAGAAATGGAGCAGTTGCAGATATAATTAAGATAAGGTCAAAAAAAAAAAAAAAAGATAAGGTCATAGTAGGGTGGATCTTTAATCCAATATTATTTGTGTCCTTATTAGAAGACAGCCACCTGAAGGTGAAACATACAGAGAACATTGCATGAAGACCAAAGATTGGAGTAGTACATTTACAAACCAAGGAATGCCAAATATTTCTGATAAACCACTAGAAGCTAGGAAGAAGCAAGGGAGGATTCCCACACGGGTTTTAGAGAAAGTATGGCCTTGTCAACAACTTGATTTCAGACTTCTAATTTCCAGCCCTTTGAGAAAATAAATCTCTATTGTAAACCACTTCGTTTGTGGTACTTTGATATGTAACTTTAGGAAACTAATACCATGGGCTTTATTTTTTTATACTTTTTAAAAATTGATTGATTCATTGATTGATTAATTGATTTTAAGTAGCCTCCATGCTCGATGTAGGGTTTGAACTTACAACCCTGAGAGATTATGAGTTGCATGCTCTCCTGACTAAGTAAGCCAGGCATACCTATACTTTTGTATTGTTAGATATTTTACCTTGGACATGATTTAATTTTCAACCAAAGGAAAAAATGTTCACTTAGCCTCATTAGTCCTCAGGAAAACACAAATTAAAATTGCAATGTAAGACCATTACACACTCACCAGAATATCCAAAATGTAAAAGACAACATAGAGTTGGTGAGGATATGGAGCAACTGAAACTCCATATATTGTTAGTAGAACATAACTGGTGTAACCACCTGGAAAACTGTTTAATGATTTCTTTCAAAGCTGAAAATACAGATATATCTGTAGTAATTCTACTTCTCGATATACTCTCTTTGGAAACTTACATATGTTCATCCAAAGACATGTACTAAAATGTTCATAGAAGCACTATTCTTATTAGTTTCAATCTGTAAACATCTTAGATGCCTATCAACACTAGAATAAATAAACTGTGCTATAGTCATACAATGGAATACTATACAGCAGTGAAAATAAATAAATTATTGCTACATGAAACAACATGAAGGCGTCTCAAAACACCATGTTGCATGGAAGAAACCGGATACAAAAAAAAAAAAACATATTGTGAGGTTTTAATTTATACAAAGTTAAAAAAATAGCTAAAACTAATCTATGTTGTTTTGTGATTGCTCTTGGAGGGGGCAGTAGCTAGGAGGGAGCACAAAGGGAACATCTAGGCAACTGGTCATGTTCTGTTTCTTTTCTCAGTGGTGGTTAGGGGAATTAATAATTTATTGAGATGCACTATGTATAACTTCTCTGTATGCATATTATAGCTGAATAAAATGCTTATTTTATAAAAGGCTTTAAAAAGTCATCTTTTTTTTTATACTAGAAGTCACTGCTTTTTCTTTGGCTTCTGAAGTACTGTTATTTTTCTCTCTCCTTATCTATTAAATCAACATTTTTATTTTTTTGCTTAAATATTTTATTTATTTATTTGACAGACCCAGAGAGATCACAAGTAGGCAGAGAGGCAGACAGAGAGAGAGGGGAAAGCAGGCTCCCTGCTGAGCAGAGAGCCTGATGTGGGGCTTGATCCCAGGACCCTGGGATCATGACCTGAGCCGAAGGCAGAGGCTTTAACCCACTGAGCCACCCAGGCACCCCTAAATCAACATTTTTTGTGTGTGTGACCAACTGTATACACATTACTGTGCTAGGCAAAGGACTCTATTACACTAATAGGAAGATGACAAGTCATATTTTTAAAGCTTGGAAACCTCTGTCCTAGAAGCTGCTTGTCAAGACTTTCTGTTACTCTTCAAGATTCTTTCCTATCAGAGATTTGCATACCCTCCTTGGCTTCTGCATAAAACTGTTCTGACATAGTGGTCACCTCCCAGCTGGTTTTTTTGGCTTTTGCCCAAGAAAATCCTGCTTTCTGATCTCTGGTCTCTTGTTCTCCCCAGCTGTTCCTAATCTTTGAACTCCTCATCTGCCATCTTGGATAGATCAGATTCTTCCTGGCTCTTCTCTCCCATCACTTCTTTTAAGAATTTAAGGAATGAAAAGTTCCTTCAAGTCTTTATTTCTATCCCCTGGAGACTCGAGTTTACTCTGCTCTCAGGGAATTATTCATCATTATATATATCCTAAATATAATTATTACTATATCCAAAAAGGGCATAGTTTATTTTCCTGTTTTGTATTACAGTTTGTATTGGCTACAGAATTTTTAAGAGCAAATACTCTTGACTTCAAAACAGGTGAATGAATATCACCACCATTATTTATCATTCCTTGGGAGGTCCTAGCTATGTAATAAGACAAGAAAAGCAAATAAAGATTTCAGATATTGAAAAAGAAAAGACAAAGTTATTTTTTGTGCATATCATACACTTTCATGCCAAGAAATTACAAATCACTCAATTAAAAATATTAAAATCAATAAGAGAATTGGTACAGTGACTAAGAATATGATAAATACTTTAAAAAATCAATAAATTCTCTCTGTATTAGTAATAATGAGTTACATATAGAAATTACAAAATAAATTCTTTAAAAATAGTGTTATGAACAAACTGAACTATGGAAGTCTGGAACCTATATAAAGAAAGCAGTGAAATTTTATTGAAGGAACTAAAACATGTCTTGAATAAATGGGGAGACAGACCAAAATCTTGGATTAGAAAAAATCATGAAAATAAAATCCCTCCCAAGCTAATTGCAAAAATATTATTGAATCAACGGATGCCTGAAATCAAGCCCCACATTGGGCTTCCTGCTCAGCGGAGAGCCTCCTTCTCCCTCTCCCTCTGCCTGCCACTACTGTCTACTCGTGCTCTCTCTCTCTCTTTCTGTTAAATTAAAAAAAAGTTATTGAATCAAGTCAAAGTTACACTAAGGACTCAGTAGGGGAAAGGATATTAAAAAAATAAAAAGTCAAAAATTGTCAAGACAATCTTGAACAGGAATAATAAATGACCATATGCTGTACAATGTATTTTTTAAGTACCATGAAGTGACAGCAATAAAAAACAGCATACTATGTCATATAGATAACGGATAATACTTTTGTAGTTCTAGAGATTTTTTTTTTTTTAATGAACAGGGTGCTTATAAATGAGCCACACCTGATCACAATAGGATGTGAGGCCTCTAAGCTGCTGAGCTCTGTCCCCTGGGCAGTTTACCCCCTGCATTTAGTCAGTGAGTCAGGCAACACACTTAAAGGAGGCAGGAGACTGCTTTAGAGAGAAAACTGTGCAGAAGACCCTTGAGTTTGAAAGTCTAGTGAAAGAAACTGACAGTTACAGCACCAAATGACAACACATCTGCCTGTGGGGGTCTTGTTTCCCACTTCTCTCAGTTCCCCTGAGCCCACAGTCTGACAGGTTATATGTTTCTGGTCCCTTAACCAATGTCACTGGCATTTTCTCAAAGAGCCAAGCTAGTAAAATTTCCAGAAAAGTTAATATCCTTGTAGCAGGCAATCAAACTGTAAATTATGTCTTGCTAGAACAGTGGCTCTTCAAACTTGCAAACTTAAATGTTGTAGCAATCAGTATACCAAAATCAATTTTATTGATATACACTAGAATAAACAACCTGAGAAGGAAATTAAGAAAATTATATTTACAATAGCATTAAAAAGAATAAAATACTTAGGAATAAGTTTAGCACACAAACAAAAATGTATAAGACTTGTACCTTGGAAACTCCAAAGCGTCATTGAAATAAATTAAAGAAGACCTAATAAGTCGAAAGGCATCCCATGTTCATAGATTGGAAGACTTAGTACAATTAGGGTGGCGATATTCCCCAAACTGATCCGCACATTCAATGCAATCTGTATCAAAATCGCAGCTGGCTTATTTGCAGCAGTAAAATTCATGTGGAAATAAAAGGGGCCCAGAATAGCCAAAGCAGTATTTAACAAGAACAACAAAGTTGGAAGATTCAGACTTTTCTATTTCAAAACTTATTATAAAGCTAGGGTAATCAAGACTGTGATATAGGCATGAAGATAGAGCAAGAGAATAGAATTGAGAGTCTAGAAATAAACCTATACATCTGTAGTCAATTGGAATGGTGTGACCAAATGAAAGACAGGATACCCAGTTAAATTTGAATGTCAGATAAACAACAATTTTTAATAGGTCTGGTGCAGTGTTCAGAACATTCTTATACTAAAAAATTATTTGTAGTTTATCTGACATTCAAATTTAATAAGGCATCCTGTATTTCTAGGTGCTAAATTTGGCAACCCTAAACAGGGAGGTAGGACAGACAGGCTTTGCTCACATTGTCATTTGCCAAAATCTCTGGGAAGAGGGTGGTGGGAATCCTAAGTATTTAATCACTTAAGTTTTTGCCAAAGAGATTCTAGTTTCTTTACAATAATATCCTTTACAAGAAAAAATAGTGCAAAGTGGTAAAATGCATTTTACATCTCATTAAAAAAAAAATCTCTTGGCTTTGAGTAGAACCCTGATGAAAATAGAGAACAAAACAGAGTATAACTGGATTTGCCATAACACTGAAACAATTAAGGAAACCTTCCCATTTCCCCATAAACAAAGTTTCTCTCTATCAGATTCTCACCCTTTCCAATGCACTGTGACTGGTCTGGAAATATACCCTGGGATTCTTGGTTGGCACTTACTTTTAGTACATTCCGAGGTCACTTTGTACAAAGTTTACAGTCTTTCCTTGATTACATTGTGCCTAAAGTGTTAACCCTGTTAGCAGTCACTGCACAGATTTCCTCAATGAGACTCTTGTACCCCTGACAATGTAACTATTTATTTGCAAAGTCACTACCATTGACATTTGTGCTGCTCAATGCTAAGTGTTACCAGTGCTTTCTTTATGTCACTGTTTCTCTTCAGTAACCAAGAAAAGCAAAACAAAGTACAAATAACTGCTTATTCAGAAAGAAGTCTTGGATTGTTCCTTAAACCTGCTCCAGGCAGCACATACAGACTTCGGAGTGATCTGGAAAATATGAAAAGCACTTGGCTGGGAGACAAAACCCAAACTGATCTGCAGTGATGGCAAAAGCAGAAATAGGAGCTCAATAATAATAATATAAAAATTTCTGTATGCTGAAATGTGGCTTCAGAAGGGAGGAGAAGGTCTCAGAAGTTAAACAATTATCTGTGCAGCCATTGCCTGGGAGGAGGTGGGGGTGGTGGGAATCTGGGCTTTGCTGCAGGGCCTGTCCCTCAATTGTTGGCTGATTGATTGAAAAAGGCAAATGGGGCCACAGTCTCCCTGCCAAGGGTTTTATTCTGCCTCAGCCCTCCCTGGGTGCCTGGAGTGTGGACTCTCTATGGTCCTCACCTGCTGCTTTGTTCTAACAACGCTGGCGTCTTGCAGCCGCCGCCACTCACGCCTCTAAGCCGTTGTCCCGTCTGTCCAGAGTGTGGAAACCCTGCCACCCCCATCTGCCCAGCCACCTGCCTCCTTGTCTTTAAATATCCTCCTGCAATCCCACCACTTCTGGGAAGCTCTCCGGAATTGTTGCCACCCACTTGTCCCCAACTGCCAACAAAATCCTCTCACAGAACTCCTCTGAAAATGACATCTCATTTCTGCTGATGGTTTGTGTGGCACGACAGAGGGGAAGAACGCATGCGCTCTGAGGCAGGTGGACTAGGCTTCACCAACTCCCTTTGTCATTTAGTGGCTCTGTGACCTCTGGCCATAGTCATCATGATACCCTACAACTAGAGAGCCCTGGCACTGTGCCAAGCAAGGGCTCAGCATTTCACTGGTTCCATTGTATGTTAGCCCCAAGTTCAAGCTATGGGATGGGTACAATTATTCTCCTTGTTATACTGACAAGAAACTGAAGGAGAGGTAAGGGAACTTGGTCAAGGTCAAATAGCTCCTTTAAGGTGGAGCTGGAATTGGAACCCAAAGGGTCCAAGCTCTGACTGTCAGGTCCAAGCTCTTACTGGGACCCAGATGCCAGACAAGGTACCTTTCCCATTTCTCAACAGCCTTATGAAGTGTGTGTTATGCACATTACACTCATCATGAAGGAACTAAGGGCCAAAAAGTTTTAGTGGCTTATGCAAGATCATGCCTTTAGGAAGGAGGCAATGCTTCCACATAGGAGGCTTACACCTACAGAGGAAGAAAAAAATAAAAAAGTGTCTGTTGAGCTCTTACAAGTTTGCAAAGTCCTGGGTCACATCTAACTAAACAAGCTTTCTTCCTTCCGGCTGCGTTTTTGTTTATCTATGGGACTTCCTAGAGTCTTTAATGCCACAAAATGAGCACTGCAAGTCTCCAAAAAAGGATTTACTAGACAGCCTTTTAAAATATATTGGACCGTAAAGGTGTTGTTGAGATCCACCTATTACCACTTTCTTGCAGTAGCACTTCCCAGAATCTGAGGTGGGAATTCACGGTACTACTCTACTTAAGTGATAACACCTGCAAGATAAAGATAGCGATAGAGACACATTTGTTGTTGCTGTTGCTGTTTAGGAGCTAGCGACAAGGTGCTCCGGCTGCCTCCCGGGCTGGGTGAGTGTTGAGCCTACCAGGGCCAACTAGCTGCCTTTGGTCCTCAGGAGCCTGGCCCCAGACGTTGTTTGCTTCATCTGTTCATTGTACTGGTGTTTGTTTTTGCTGCTGTTTTGCATGAGCTCTGTGGCTTTCTGGATTCTTCCTTTTGGGTTCTAATGAGGTCTCAGGTATTTTGCAAGGTTGTCTCCTGTTAAAATCCAACAGCGTAAAACTCGGCGCAAAGTGGAGCGTCAGAACCAGCCTTAGTAACCATTGGCATTCAGCACTTTGAAATAATAGCTACCATTTGTTGGGTATTTACCATGTTCCAGGTTTAATGTGGGCTGTTCTGTTTAATTCTTCTGGTAACCTGTGGGGTAGATCCTGCTTTAGAAACCTCTAAGATGGCCCTTGCAAGTTTCCCTCCCACACTGAATTAGGGGCTGCCTTGGGTGACCACTGGAATATGGCAGAGGTTATGGTATGTGACTTCTGAGGGTAGGCATTAAAGCCACTGCCACGTGCATCTTGGTCTCTTGGATTGCTTGCTCTGGGTAGCCAACTGCCATTTTGTGAGGAGACTCAAGCAACTCCTTGGAGAGGCCACCATAGAGAGGAACCATCTTGCCAGCTATGCGAGTGGATGCTTTAGCCCCAGTGAGATTTTCAGATGACTGCAGACCACAGGTAACATCTGACTGTGAACCTGAACTGCACCCAAGTCCTTGACCCATTGGGATGACTATTGTGGTTTCAAGCAACTATCTTGTGGAACAAATTATTATAAGCAAGACATAACTAAAACGGACATTTTTACCATCTCTCACTTAAGGAAACAGAGCTGTGAGAGAAGTGAAGTTATTCCCTCAAGGTCACACAGCCTGAGTTTATGTGGCTGAGGTAGGAAGCTGCAAAGGACTCTTCTCTTCATAGCCCAAAGTATTGCCCCAGAAGTCTGCGAGAGAATCCAGAATTCTATTTCTAGGCTCGTTTAGTCAGTGCTGTGATGTGATAATACAGAAACTCTTGGAGTCTCTCCAGTCTTTAATTTACCTCTCTTGAACTTCAGTTTCTCAGAGAGTAATATCATCTACCTGGTTGTGGATAAAATAGTTTAATATAGAAAAAGTGCAGGCAGATTCTGGGCACAGGATATTCTGAGCAACCTTCCTTTCCAATCCTCCTTTAGCATCGGGCCTCGCTTTGGTGGTGAGGAAAACAGAAGGTTAGCTCAGCCAACAATCTGTCATCCCCACCCTAGAGGGAATTAGCTCATCAGAATCCAGTCCTAACTGGCAGGAGACTGAGAAGGCAGACTTTTTGCTTGGAGTGCAAAGGACAGGAAGACATAATTTTTGAGTATGGGTTACTTCGGGAGCAGGCAGGCTTGGATGGGTGCCCCGAAGGGCTTTTGAAATAGCTAAAGGGCATCATGAGGGCCCGAGAAGGCAGGAATGGGGCACAGCCACCCAAAGTGGGAAAGAACTTTTCTTCACAAATTTACCCAAGGCCCCCTGCCATCCCCAAAGTACATCAACAAAGACGACCATTGTGCAAAGCATCACCTCGAATACTTGCTGCTTCCCTTTTGGACAGGAGAGACTAAGAACAGAATGCAGTAATTCTTTTCAAAGTCTTGCTTTGTTTTGTTTTGTTTCCAAACTCATTTAGAGTCAAAAGTCCTTGGCTCCAGGTATAAATATCTTCAGACATCCACAAAAACCAAAGTGAAGTGTCTTGGTTTGGATCACACGGCTAAATAGAGGCAGCGCTTGGTCTAGAACCCCAAACCTGTGTTGTAATGTAGGTGTTTGATCAAATCAATTTGTTTTGGATTGAAAGGCACAGACATCACTTCTTCCAAGAAGCTTTTGCTCATCAACATTGCCAAAGGTCACTTATTTTTTGAAAATTGTCAGCACAAATATGTAGCCTGACACACACTGTCTAACACTTTATTAAGCAAGGGTTTTGAGCTTGTGCAATGTGCCTGGTACTCTTCTACCTGCTAGGGATTCAGCAATGAAAATGCAGAGTGTCTCTACTTTTATGGTTACTTTTATAGGTGGCGGGTGTTGTAAGGTAGATGACAAAATTATATAAGGAGCTAAATGGTGATGGACAAAAGCCAAACAGGACAGGGGGAGAGAGACAGGGTTTGTGAGGTGGTTGATGTAATTTGTGTATAGAATGGTTAGGACCCTTCCCACTGTGAAAGTGACATTTGGGCAACAGTTGAAAGAGGTGCGGGAGTAAGCCATGTGGTCGCCTAGAGGAAGAATATATCACATATATTACTAGGGACTTATCCTCAGGTTCCTTCATGCTTGTGATTTTATTATTCTTCTGTCCCCTAATAAATCCTCAGGAGTGTGTATTTCATCTCCTGCTTCCTTGGGGTCTACTAGAAGTGCCTTCTGCAGAATGTGATGTGTGCCACAGGCTTTTAATAAATACTTGTTGAATATTTTGGTTAAAGTCATTTTCTCACTATTGCCCTTTTTAGGCAAGAAATTAAGGGAAAGCTATAGGAGTTCAGTACTCTGTCCAATAGTTTAAATTACTTAGAATGTACAAACCAACATTCAGCTGTGCTATCCAACTTTCTGGGTTAGTATTCTTTGCCTTCCATAAACATACATCTAAAAATATTTACAGAAGTCTTGGCTTCTCCGAAATTCAAAACAGGAAACCCCTATAGTCTCTAAGCCGCCTTCATTCACCTCCAAACCCGAAGTGGAATCCACCATTACTTTTGTAATTACAATCTTTTTGTACAATGAGCTCTGACACTTTTTGAAAATGGTTTCCTGCCTCAGCTAGAGACATCCTGTTATTCTTAATAATATTCTATGCCACCTAAATATTAAGGTGTCTGGAATTCACAAGGACAGAAACCATTCATGGCCAATAACTTGTTCCTCCTTGACTTTTGCAAAAAGGGACGCTTCACAGAAACACTTTCTAATCTCCTTTTGAACAAGAGTCTCCGTTTTCATATCAATGAACCCCTGACCTTGCTTGAGCCAGCGCTTTTTCCATAAGAGTATATACTCTGTGCTTATTCACTTTGATTTTTGTTTTGAAGAGACAGATTGGAAATGAAAAAGAATTACAACAATGGTGATCCTAATAACCCCCACAATAATGGTGTCAGGGAAAATTTCACAGAAGGTCCAACTCAGAAGATGGAGTTAGCAGCTGAGTACCCGGCTAGCATTTACACACAGGAAATGGAGACAAGGCAACGCCTTCATGAAACTGAAGGGATTTGAGGCTCGGGAGCTATGATTCCCTAAAGGACAACTGAGTTTAATCCCAAATGGAGAAGAAAAACTTGTTGGAAGAGACAGATCGGATGATATGTAATAGGATAGTCAAATGTGAAACAGAAGAGCTTGCTACCTTGACACCTGTGGTCACGTAAATGCCATTAAGAATGAGTATTAGGATAACATGAATGTCATCATTCATAGGTTTTGTTTTTTTTTTCCTTTCTGGTATTTCAATTTACAGTTCCACACATTCTCTCATAGTCCCTCCTCCAATGTGTTCGCTAATGTCTTATTTACCATCTGGGGAAAATACAAGTCCAATCATGCACCCCTTATCCTGAATCTTAATCATTGCAGGAGGCCGGTCATACAAAAAAAAAAAAAAAAAAAAAAGGGACTGACTTCATTCTCTTTTACAGTGCATCCAATACTGCTGGTGTGTCTGGAGAAGGAAAAGCAGCTGCTCACTCTGCGTGTGAGACCTTGGGCCAAAGATTGGCCATTCTCAACTTGGCTTCCTTTTACCACAGTGCAGGAGTAAGAACACAAAACATAGATGGTGCTGAGAAAAATTTAAAAAACGAAGAAAATAGCCAGCTGACACCAGGTTCTGGGCACCCTTCTAAACCCCTTACATGTATGAATTTATTTCAACTTTACAACAATCCTACGGCATTGGTGGTATGATTTACAGATGAGGGAGCCAAGTACAAAGAGACCAAGCTATTTGCTCACAGCCACATAATGGTGGAACTGGCCACAAAAAACACATACTCAACTGCCACTCTAAAATATTTCTCTCGTGATGGGTGTTAAGTAGTTAGTGCTCAATTAATGGGCTATCCTTGTCCTTATAGGGAGGTGATATAATATTTCTTACTTAAACAGAGTCAGTTACAAGTTAATTGCTTCCCTGAGACTCCCAAGCACATTTAGATGGGAAGAAAATGGGAATTGATAAAACAGACAGTTTTCTAAAGTAAGATTTTATTTATTTATTTATTTGAGAGATTGGGAGAGAGAGCACAAGCAGTGGGGGAGGGACAGGGAAAGGGAGAAGCAGGCTCTCCACTGAGCAGGGAGCCCGATGTAGGCTCAATCCCAGGACCCTGGGATCGTGACCTGGGCCAAAGGCAGATGGTTAACTGACTGTGCCACCCAGTTGCCCCAGGTGAAACAGACCCTTTAAAAATAATTGGATCAGGGTCCCTGGGTGGTGCAGTCAGTTAAGCATTTGACACTTGGTTTCGGCTCAGGTCGTGAATGCTAGATCTCTAGATGAAGCCCAGAGTTGGGCTCCCTGCTCAGCCCAGAGTCTGCTTAATACTCTCTCTCCCTCTGCCTGCCCCCCTCCCTGCTCTCTCTCTCTCTCAAATAAATAAATAAATCTAAAAAAATAATTAGATCAATAATTGTATTACGTATAACATTTTCTTTTGGACCATGTGTCCTAAATTTTTTTTTTTTAAAGATTTTATTTATTTATTTGAGAGAGAGACAGTGAGAGAGAACATGAGCAAGGAGAAGGTCAGAGGGAGAAGCAGCCATGTGTCCTAAATTTACAGTCCGGCTGAACTGACTGGCCATCTCAGTCAAAAAAGCAATGCATTGAATCAAAATAGCAGTTCAGATGAGAGGCTTGGGCAGACCAATTGTTTTTTCCCATTTAAAGTAATCACCCTTCAGTTCCCTGAGGCTCCAGCCTTGCTCCTATGCTTTTGTGGTTCTTTGGGGTATAAGACGGTGTTAAAATATTGATCTCTTTCCTTCAATCAATAGACTTTGTAAACAGGTCCCATCACAGAAGTGGCTGTTTTCCCCATTATGCATTTTAATGTTCAGGATCCATCACTTTTGCTGATGTTTTAAAGTCCATTTATATGTTTTCTTGTTGGATATTGCCAGAGTGCCCAGGGGAGGCCTTTATTCTTGCCATAATCTCAGAGCCAGAGGATAAAAATGACAGAGGAGGAGTGGGACACTTTACTCAAGGTGTCAAAATTTATCGGCGGAGATATTTTATCATACCTCGTTATAAGATGCCAGAATGCAAAAGCTATGCTTGTCAATTTTATTTTACTCTGGGTATGTTTTGTTGGCCATTTCGATGCTCAAACAAAAGTGTGGAAAGCTAATGAGTCTTTGAAGAAAAAAATAGAAGAGAAATGAACTGAACTGATTTGCCAGGAAGTGAAAAGAAACCATTGGTCGTATCAGAAATAAAGAGGATTTAATGAGACAAGAGAAGTTATCTAAAAGACCAATTGTGTGTGGGCAGTAGAGCCTCATGGTTAGAACAAAGTCTCATTTGAATATCTCAGATTCAAACCCTTTCTCTGAAGTTTGCTTGCTCTGTAAGTGTTAAGTGTTGTTATTTTCATCCTCAGTCTTATCGGTGCATTTGTAGAAGTCGTAATAAAAACAGAAATTTGCCTGAATTATGGTACCTAGTGGTGTAAGAATGAGAAAGGCAAAAAAAAAAAAAGTCGATCAACCTGGTCATTTCCACCTTTTGGCTATTGTGAATAGCACTGCGAAGAACATGTATCTCATGATGACTTTTTAAAATCCATTTTAGAGACAGAGGCAGAGCTCAGTCACCAGGCATGTGGTCTCGTTGGTCAGACTACCTGGCTTCTCATCCTGACTCCGTACTTTGCATTTGTTAACTGATTTACTGGATTTCCCTACTATCATTCTACCGTTCTTATCCTACTATTATTACCCCCTAAAAATGCCCATACAGTATTGGCACTATTATTAATCCAAATTTTATAAACAGGAAAACTGAAGCTCAGAGAGGGTTGGAGTCTCTTGCTCGAGGACAAACAGCTAGTAAGTGGCAGAGACAGGATTTGAACCTAGGTCTCACTTCACCTAAGTCTGTGTCCTTTGCTGTGACTTTTTCCTGTCACCCAGCGAAGGGAACGTCCTGATGCAGTGGAGTCGGAGGCAAAAGTTCAGGGGCAAGTACGTCCGGCTAGGAGGGGACACGTGAGGTGGAGCGCCGTTCCTTCAAAGGCAGAGCCCCCTGTTATCTGCAGTTTTGCTTTCTGTGGTTTCAGTTACCTGGTGTAGGGAAGCAGATGACCTTCCTTCTGATCTGGCATCAGAAGGTCAGTTGTAGCCTAATGCCGCTAGTCCCAGGGACAAGTCTCATCACTCTTTTCATCTCAGCATGTATTTTGTCACTTGCATCATCACAAGAAGTGTGAATACAGCACAATATGATACTTAGAGAGAGACTATATCCATGTAACTTTTATTGCAGTGCATATATATTTTAAAGATTTTATTGATTTATTTGAGAAAGACAGAGAGATGGACAGAAGGGGCAGAGGGAGAAGCAGACTCCCTGGAGAGCAGGAGCAAGTCCCTAAGTCTGGATGCGGGACTCGATCCTACAACCCTGAGATCATGACCTGAGTGCCACCCAGCCTCCCCTCTTTCTTCCTATTTTAAAATATTTTATTTATTTATTTGACCGAGAGAGAGAAAAAGAGAGAGAGAACACAAGCTGGAGGGAGCAGGAGAGGAAAAAGCAGGCTCTCCACTGAGCAGAGATCAGGACGCGGGACTTGATCATGATCCCAGGATCATGACCTGAGCCCAAGACAGCTTACCGACTGAGCCACCCAGGTGCCCCTCTTCACCCATTTCTGAAGTGTGCCAGGGTTCAGCTCTGTATGTTAGAGCACACTGACCTACTCAAAACGGATTCCTGCCATTTCACGCAGCTATACGGCACCCTAATCTGACTGAGAGGAGGCAATTTGTCTCACTACAAACAGCCATAGAACTTTCCACCACATTCAGTAAGATCTCACCTAAAGGAAAGAGAAGAGGGGTACAGAGTTCATTAAATTTCTTTTCGGCTCCCTGCCTGATTCTCCACCCCGCTGCTTAACTTGTTTTAATTTCTCCCAAGGAAGCCCATGGGTATATGCTGATTTGCTTGGCTACAGTCATGGGTACTTTTTAGAAAAACAAAGCCAGGAAGAGCTCTAAGGCTCCCGTGACTTGCACCATCAGCCAATAGTTGTTTTATTAAGTGCAGATTCCGCCCGTGGAGCTGAGTTAATGGAGGTGGGAAAAAAGTCAGGGCCAAAACAAGGAGCCATTCAGAGGTAGTCTTCAAAATATCAAGGTAACAGAGAGTTTCTGTACCCAGCCCTGCGGGGCCAAGTTCTATATGAATGAATGGGGAGCGGTCAGACACCCACCCAGGCAAGCTATTCTTAGAGACCTGGTGAGAGGGAACAGACTTGGTCCTCAGGGCCTCGGCTCTTAGCCAGCTCCTGATTATTTTCTGGGGGAGAGTCGCTTGGCCCTTTGTCCAATTCCATTTTAAAATTTGAGTTTTACGTGGAATTTTGTGGATTAGTAAGTAAATGTTGTGTTCTTGGGTGTTGTTTTTCTTCTCTGTTTTTCCAAAGAGGGGATTGCAGAGTCTTGGAAACAAAATGCACGTCAGAAAACAGAAACTTGAATTAAGAACCTCGTGAGATATGGAACAAAACACGAGCTGAAGGGAAACTGAAAGTGGTGTAGATCATGGCCCTCAGAACTGAACGTCACTCCTAAGGTCAAATATTTGCGACCCTGAGATCCAGATACCCAACTCACCAGAATTCCTACACCGGAGGGACTCCCGCAAGTCTGTATTGGGTGTGAGTGCGAGTCTGTGTTTATGTGCAATTGGGTGTTTGGGTGTAGAGTTTTAAAAGGAGTAACCCAAACAGAAAGAGACAGCCTGCAAAGCAGCAACTGGCGAAAATGGCAAAATGTGGAGTGATGGATAAAGTAGCCAAACCAAGAGTCTGCTGCTGAAATTACAACCAGATTGCCTCAGGAAAGCGAATAAGCTTGAACAAATAAATCCCTGTGGCAGATTCGCTTTCACAAGCGTACCTGTGAGACAGTGTCCAGATCCTGCCTTCCAGATGAAAGGGAAAGGTCTAGGAGGAGGACGGGGCGGGGGAGGAAGGTGGGGAGGGAGGCAAGGTGATGGGTCCAGTAACTGCGGGAACACGGGAGCCCAAACGCCTGCTCATCACACCAGAACTGTCTCCCGGGCCAGAGCTGCCGGTGGGTAGGTGGGGTGGAGGTGGGGGTTTGGTGGTGGCTGAAAACAAGTAGCAGTCCGGGAACCCCCAAAACCAGAGAAGTGAAGGAACATCCCTTGGGACACTGGGGAATGAGAATGCGAAAGCCAGCCTGAGCCGGGCGAAGCAAATGCGCTGACATCTGACATAGATCAGCGGCACCCAGATTGTCCAGCAGCAGAGACCAGGCTGTTCCGCATTTATGGATTTCCACATCATAAGCGGCAGATTCTGGGAGAGGGTTCTCGGAATAAGGTGGACATATGGTCATGCACCCTGGGCCTGCTGGCTCAGACGTCCTGAAACACCATCCACTCCAAATGAAAAAAATAAATAAAACCATGAATACAAGACTATGCAAAGCTCAGCTCAACACGGGGGCACGGATGATATTAATTCCATGTCATTTAAAGCCTGATACAGAGTCTCGTGGCAGGTCTTTCCACGGACTAGATGGATATTAATAATGACCAGAATAATTACTAATATTTATTATCACGTACCGCGGGCCAAGCTCATTAGCTGCATTTTCTTTTTGATGCCTCACAACTATATTTTGAGGTAGATGTGATTACTCTCCATTTCCATTTTACGTGGATACTGGGTGTTGTAGCCGGCATGGGCCAGAGCTGGGATCTAAACAGCAGGTCCTACTCACTCCACAGTCAGCTAACCTCCCAGCGTGGAAGACTGACCTCGGTTAGTTAAGAAATTACCCAGGCCTTTGTAAGGACAAAGGAGACAGGAAAGGATTCTAATTTAATTTCACGGCTGCCAGTCATGTAGGATGGAACCATCAGATGACTTAAATGAGAGATTTTTATTCTTCTACACTTGCTGCATAAACATTTTCCACACTGATTTCTTGAGAGAGACACAGGTGAGTACCTGGGGGTTAAGCAAAAAAAAAAAAAAAAAAAAAAACCACGTCCAGAGTTCTTCTTTATGGTTAAGTGAGGAGGGTTCATCCCCCTCTCCCAGCCCTTTTGTCTCTGCAGTTCTGAGCAAGGATAAGTGAAATCTGGAATGACACATTGAGGCCCTGATGGATCCTGGAGTGCCTTCCTCGTCACTAAGGACTCATCATTGAATAAATTCAAATTATGTTTGGCCTACTTTTCTCCTTAAACCAGTTTTATTGCATACATTTTAATTCTGAGAAAATTGGATGACTATATATGGTATCCATGGCAACCTTCACTTAAACAGAATATGAAATTAACCAGGCCACTCTGTGCCTGACATTCTAGATAAATGGAGCTAACCGCAGACAGAAGCATGTTGGCACTCTCCAAGGCAATTTCGGGAATTCTATGACTCTAGGGTCCTAGAAAGGATCAGATTAGGTCCTGTATAACCCCACATGTGTAGATGGCCATCACAGAGCCATTCTGAGCCTCAGTTTCCCTATCTTAGAACTGCAGAAATTGGAGATTAACTCCTCTAATTGTTCACTGCCCCTGATTTTTGGGATCAATCCAGATTATTAAATAATTTTTCCTTCCCATTTAGTGGCTTGACAGTTGAAAATATCTTACTTCTTTTTTTACTAGTGTTTGTCTTTGATTTTTTAAAAAAAAATGAGTAAAATGTACTTTCTATAGCCATTTTGGGCTTATAGAAAAATTGAACAGAAAATAGAGTTCCCCTATATTCCCTCTCCAATCTCCCAGTTTCTCCCATTATTAACTTTTTGCATCGGCGTGACACAGTGGTTATAACTGATGAACATTATTAACTAAAGTGCATAGTTTATGTCAGACTTCACTAGTGGTGTGGGCTTCAAGAAATGTCTAATGACATGTGTCCACTATTATTGTGTCATATGGGATAACTTCTCTGTCATAAAAATCTCCTGTGTTCCACCTATTCTTCTCTCCCTTCCCCTCAATCCCTGGAAATCACTGATCTTTTACTATCTTTTGATTTTTCCATAATGTCATATAGCTGGAATCAGATAATTTGTAGCCTTCAGACTGGCTCCTTTCACTTGGCTATATTCAGTTAAGTTTTCTCCATGTCTTTTCATTGCCTTTCATTAAAAAAAAAAAAAAGTATTTATTTGTTTTAGAGAGAGATCACGCACAAGTGAGAGGGGCAGAGGGAGAGAGAATCCCAAAGAGACTCTGTGCTGAGCATTGTTGGGGCTCGATCCCATATCCTGAGATCACAACCTGAGGCCAAAGCAAGAATTGGATGCGTAACCAACTGTGCCACCCAGGTGCCCCAAATCTATGAGGTGGGTTTTATTATTCCCATTTAGAAAACTGACACAGAAAAATCCAGAAACTCCCCAAAGTTCAGAGATTTAGTAAGTTGGAGAGCTTGGTTACCAACTTGGACAATCACCCCCAAGAACTGGAAAAGATGGAGGATAAAAGATAGTTTCTCAGCACTGAGTCTCTCTTGGTCCCAGTCCATCCTCTGATGCCACTCTTATATCCCTGGCAAAAAATTCTGCTCCTCTTTCTTCTCTTCTGCGGGCTTTGCTTCCTAGGGACCAACACAACTTTCCAGATGGGAGCACAAAACCCATTACCACCAGCCCAAGTCTCCTTTCATGCCCTCCCTCCAGCTTCCCTGAATCTTCACTCATCTCTGTCTCCAACTTGTCATCTCAGGGTTCTCTGTCTCTGCTCTTTCTCTGTTTGGAATGTCTTTCCTCTTCTTCATTACCTGGAAAGCTCCTGCTATTTATATTTCAAGACCACCCTCAGACATAACCTCCTTCATGAGATTTTGCCCAGACACCCAGGCCAAATAGGGATTACCTTCTCTGAGAATCCATACACTACTCATGTCCCTATTACAGTCCTCGACAAAGTGCGATGTACGTTGCCATCTGTTGACTTGTCTGTGACTTCCTTAGTGTGAGAGAGCATGTCTTATTCATCTCCGGGCACTCAGCCTTTCATAGAGCCCATCACCTCCATATGAAACCCGTATAAAACCTGTGATCTCCATGAAGTGCTCCTTATAGAAGCACATCTAGACAACATGGATGAACTAGAGGGTATTATGGTACGTGAAATAAGTCAGACAGAGAAAGAAAAATACCATATGAGCTCACCTATATGCCGAATCTAAAAAACAAAACAAATGAACAAACAAACAGAAACAGACTCATGAATACAGAGAACAAACTGGTGGCTGCCCGAGTGGGAAAGGGTGGGGAATGGGAGACATAGGTGAAGGGGATTAAAAGTTACAAACTTCAAGTTTAGAAAATAAATAAGTCACGGGGATGAAAAAGCACAATGTAGAGAATCTAGTCAATAATATAATAACGGTGTATAATGACAGATGGTGACTACACTTACTGTGGTGAGCATTGTGTAATGTGTAGAACTGTTGAATCATATGTTGTCCATCTGAAACTGACCTAACATTGTGTGTCAACTATACTTAAAAAAAAAAAAAGAATTAAAAAAATGAAGCCCACCCATAATCAAAAATTAAGTTATTACAATTGTTACCTGGTCTCTGAGGAAACATCCAAAATGTGTTTTATGCACTGTAAAGCCTTTTGAAAACTCTTCTCATCTCTGCTACTTGTAGTAGCATCCCCAGACATGGTGGCTTTTCATTCAATTCATTCATTCCTTTAGTCGTTCACTTGCTTGTCATCTATGCAGTAAGGAAACATTTACTAAGCACCTACAAGGTACCAGTACTGTTTCATCCAAAATGCTCTCTCTTCCCTCCTCTTTTCAAATCTCAAAATCCTCTCCAGATACCCAGCCCAAGGACCTTGCCATCCCTTTCCTCCCGTATTTCTTCTGGTCTTTATTCTGAAGATCTGCTTAACCTTTCTGGCCTCTTTAGTTTCTTCTGTTGGTCTATTGTCAGGATTTCCCTTGATGAACCATAGTCTAGAAACCGACTCAGAAAACTAGAATCCATGCTCCTTAAAATTTATCTAAGGGGAAGAGGGAAGATAATGAGAATTAATATGTTAATAATATTTGTCTTTGTTACGGATTAATGTGTACACGCACGAGCAAATAAAATAAAAGATCTGGCCAACATACTCAGAGTTCCAAATGAATGATGCAATCAGTAGATGCTATAGGATTAAGGGCCAAAATATGTGTTTGGGCCCCAGATGAATTT
Organism: Mustela erminea; assembly: GCF_009829155.1. Taxonomy (NCBI): domain Eukaryota; kingdom Metazoa; phylum Chordata; class Mammalia; order Carnivora; family Mustelidae; genus Mustela; species Mustela erminea. Next base: position 118,243,733 of record NC_045615.1, on the reverse strand, counting down.
CCTCATAGTGATCTAACCGTGGCCATGCAGTGAAATCAGCACCGGCCTCCAGGCCAGAGTTCTCTCCTCTTAGTCCCTTAGCTCTGCCCCTTAGCCCCGGGTGGGCCATCTGGAAAGAGGGCTTAACTCTTGGAGTCTCTAGCTCCTCATCTTTAAGATGGGGATGTTTATAACAGGAATACCCCTCTCTGAGACACTCAGAAACTCCGATGACATCATGGAGGCTTGTTCTTTCAGAGCTCAGGGAATGGTTGTTCAATCCGAATCCTTCAGTTCTAATTTCTTTCTGTGTGAGACCCAGCGAGAGGCAGGAAATCCTGGGACCAGAGTCCAAAGTCTGTATGACAACAAAATAGCCTAAAGCCATCACCACATACACTCTGTTCGGGCAAAGATTTTGTCTTTTTTGTTCACTGATGGATCCCTACAACAGTGCCTACAACAGTTCCTGGCTCACCGTAAGGGCTCACTAAGCATTGGATGAATTTAAAAAAAAAAAAAAAAAAAAGTTCATATTGCAGTGTGAGATATATTTTAGTGCCTTGGAAACCTAGGTCTCTAATACTGTTACTGAGGGTGACAGATACAGCCTTTTGAGGGGGCAATGGGCAGAACCTATCCAAGTTTAAAATGCACACATGCACCTTCACAGGTGTGATGCAACCCCCACCCCCCATATTCAATTAGGCATGATGGCGACCCAACTGCATATTCCATAGGCCTGCGTGTGTAGTAGGTGTAGCTATCATTTACGGAGCCAGGAAACACGGCAGGGGAGTGGTTGAGAGCACAGACCCCGAAGCGGAGAGCCTGGCTTTAAACCCTGCCTCTGCCAAGTACCAGTCTCACCTTCAGCAAGTTACTTAACCTTCCTGCCTCCCCGACCTCGAATTTGAGAGGGGAGACCGCCGGCCTCATGGGGCTGTTCCTAGTCCAGGGATTCACATGTGTAAAAGCGTGGGGTCGGTGTTCACACCTGTTCTACAAAGCACATGCTCACTTTGTTTTCATGGGGATTTGGGGGAAGTAGGCTCTTCGCTGAGCAGAGAGCCCAATGCGGGGCTCCATCCCAGGACTCTGAGACCATGACCTGAGCTGAAGGCAGAGGCTTTAACCCACTGAGCCACCCAGGCACCCCTCATGGGGATTTGGGAAGCTGACCGCAAGCCCTTTTATCGTGGAGGCTGAGGGAAATTATAAAGGAAGAGTAGGCGCAGCCGCCTGCTGCAGAACCCGGACTTGAACCCCATTGGGAGGGCTGACCCTTCTCACTCCCCAGCAACCACAGGCAGTATCAACACAGTCTCCTTGACTTACACTGTGCTTGTGTCTTTATCCCTGCTTCCTGAGTACTCTGCCCTGATTCTTGACACAACCACGCTGCTCACCGCCAAGAAAACACAATCATCTTCTCTGACTAACCTTGCTTCCCTTCAAACAGGTGTTCAGGACTTGCAGGTGGACGGTGGCAGAACCCCGTCCGTCTGGTGCCACCGCAGGGAATCCTGAGCAGCCTCTTCTTAAAAACCACCCCACCCTCTCAGCCTGACCCCCAAACCTGAATTTCTACCTTAGATAGTCCTAACTTGACTTTCCCCTTGACTCATTTTTCTTTTTAAATTTATTTCATTAACGATTTCCATCTTGGCAAGATGCTTGAAAGAAAAAAGATGTTTGTCGGGGGGGGTCAAGCTGAGCTATAAATACATTCATTACCTTTCTGGCTGGAGATGGGGTGGGGTTTGGAGAGCCCTGGGAGGGGCTGAGGCCGGGGCCTTGGCGGTGGCTCTGGGCCCGAAGCTCTCTCGCGCCTGGCTCCGGGGATGAGGGCTGGGGAGGAGAGGCAGGGTAATGAATTTCTCCTCAGTGCCGGGGCCTGTTTCTCGTTAGATCTCTGGCTCTGCGCAGCGGCTCCGTGCAGCTCTGTGCCCCTCCACCTCCAAGCCTGTGCTTCCGAGCTCAAAACACCCGGGCCGGCTTATTTTTAAGGGTTAATCAACAAGTGGTTATGGCTGCCTGCTGTGTGCAGAGCCAAGGCTGGAGACCCCAGCGGGGAGGGAAGGAGCTCGGGCAGAAAGAAAAAGGAAAGGCCTGGCCTTTAGGGGTTTGCGCTCCTGGCAAGGACGGCCGTGGTGACAGCAACTGCGCCGTCAGAGAGCCATTTAGGAACCAGCAGGCCTGCCAGGCCCCAGGGTGGTGGCCCTGTTTGAACCCACAAGCACATTTTGGTAGGAGTGCTTATACCTTCATGCTTTTCCAATGCAGTATCCTTTGGCGGGGGGCGGGGAGTGGAGTGGAGAGAGGACTGGACATGAGCAGAGCCATCGGGTGCCTCAGGGGGAATTGGCTCAGCAGCCCGGGTTCTGGAACCAGCATTCTCTTCTGTTCGGTTCTGGGACGGGCTTTCTCTTCTCTTTGAGTCCTCTGCTCATGTCTGTCTTGGTCGCATCACTGAGAATCCCTCTGCTGCAATTTCCCACTCCTGCACAGAGAGCTGGTGTTGTGCACACAGCCGCAGGCCACAGAAAAGTGGGTGAAGGGCCCATCGCCATGTCATGGGGTGTCCCCACGCCCCTCCTCATTCCAACACACACCACTGAGGCCCAGCCCTGGCTGGGGCTTGCTCAAGGCCACACAATTAGAAGGACCCTGAAGTGGACCTTGTGTCTTTGAATTTTCTGTGCATGGCTTGTAGCAGGCAACACTGCTTCCAGCCAGATGATCTTATTGTATTTTCTTAAGGTAGAAGTGCCTTATTCTGTTTCGGTTTATTCTCCCCCCTTGCCAAAACCTTTGATTGCAGATCTGCTCATTGCTGAGGATGTACTGAGCATATCTGCGGGCCCAGTGCTTGTGAAATTCTGCAGGAGTCATGAAGATGCCAAGACTCAGGCTGTGTCCCCCTGGAGAACTGTGGGGAGACACCAGATCCATCTGTGAGACAAGGACAATACCAACCCAAGTCTGGGCCTGAGGACAGCCTCAGCTGCACAGCAGCCTGGGCCTTGGGGGGAATTTAAAAGTTTTGTGTCATAGTGGAAGGGATTGGGTGAAAATACCCAAACTGGCTCATATTTTTGTTGGTTTTTTCCCACTGGGCAAATTTTCCATCCACTTCTGGTTTTACATTGAACACAGATGACACTGCCAAGAGAGGAAGGATGTTCTACCTTTCAACCAAGAGGCCCACTCCACGGTTCTGCATGGAGGGAGGGCCCATGGCCCTGAATCCTGGGATAGCCACTTCTCACGACTGTCCAAATCATTGGGCATACAGTTTCCTCGAGACAATAATTGGGCTTTCGGGGTCTACTTGGGTCCTCTTGGCAGGGAGATCACTGGCTAAAATAGCTCAGGCCATAAAAATACAGAATGAAAATACTTGTAGCCACCACATCCACATATTCCATGGAGAGGCTATTAAAACCTCCAAATTACACCAGGCTCGCTCTTCAAGGCCACAAGAGTGCATAGCTGAATGGAAAAGGAAGGGATATTTTCAGGGTGAGTTCAGTACCAATCATTATAAGCTTTCCATTTGCCCTCCTAAAAAGGTCTTCCTCAAGCCTTTCAAATTAATTTATAAAGGTTGACTCCCTCTTTAAATGGTTTTACCAGACCACAATAAGGCAAGGTCTTCACATATTGCTTTTCTCAATATGACTAACCAAATCTCTGGTTGGGAGACACAAGATCCAGTAATACGTGGTGGTTTGACCTACTATTCTACTCTAAAACTCTTTGCCACCCTTTCTGATCCAAGCCACGGCTATGTTTTGCCTAGACTCTCAGTGGACATCTAAACCGACCAGTCTGCTCCCAATTTTCCTTTCTTACATCCATTATCCATAATACGCAGGGTTAACTCAAATGCACACCTGGCCATGACCCTCCTCTAAAAATCTCAGGTGGCTCCCCATTGCCTCTAGTTACAAACATTTTCCCAGAGCCGACAAGGCCTTTGATGGTCCGGCTCTGCCTGCCTTCTCTGGCTTCCTCCTGCACAATTTCTTAATGGGCTCATGTCCTCAGATGGTCCATGCCTGCTCTTTAAATGTGTCAGCCTCTCTGCCTAGATGCTGTCCCTCTCTCCTTCGCTCTGCTATTGATATCTACTTTCAGGTCTCATTTAATATCCTGTGGGAAGAGGGAGCAAGCTTCTCATTCATTGCTTGTAGTTGGCTGAATACCCCTCACCCCTCCACCACCTGTATCCATCTCATGCCTGTGGATGGGACCTTATATGGAAAACAGGTCTTTGCAGCTATAATGAAGGTAAGGATCTGGAGAGGAGATCATCTAGGATTATCTGGACAGGACTTAAGTCCAGTGATAAGTGTCCTTATCAGAGCAAGGCCAAGAAGAGGTTGGGGACACACAGAGGAGAAGGCCATGTGAGTTACAGGGCCACCAGGCAAGGAGAACTTGGAGCCACCAACAGCTGAAAGAGGCAAGGAAGGAGTCTCCCCTAGAGTCTTAAGAGGGAATGCAGCCTTGTGGATTTGACTTCAGGCCTCCAGAATTCAGAGGAAACATGTTGTGTTTTTTTAAGCCACTCCTCTGGTAATCTGTTAGGACGGCCCTAGGAAACCTCCAGTGAGGTACTGCTCATATTGACATGCTGACCCTCACTGAGAAGGTGGCCCAAGACAATATCTTGAATGAACTAAGTCTAGGAGACCAGCAAGGCAATGAGAAGGGTTGGGAAAAGTGGGAGAGAGAGAGAGATGCTAAGAGGCACCGGAAGTTAGCTAAAAATTTCCAGAATCACCTCCAGTGTATGGGAGTCACTCTCCTCTTAGGTGAGGGGCCCTGGAGCTTGAGACTCGCAACCCTGTTTTCATCATGTCCCAATGGGTCTTCTGTTATCTTAGGAGATGGTCCAAAAGCTCAAAAATGTTCTCTCAGCAAAAGTAAGTGTAATTCATTTTTAACAGGTATTGTTTTATATTTATTTATTTGACAGACAGAGATCACAAATAGGCAGAGAGGCAGGCAGAGAGAGGGGGAAGCAGGCTCCCCGCTGAGCAGAAAGCCCGATGTGGGGCTCGATCCCAGCTCCCTGGGATCATGACCTGAGCATGAAGGCAGAGGCCTCAACCCGCTGAGCCACCCAGGCACCCCCATATTTCAATTATTTAGCAAGATATTTGAGTGACTATGAGTTTCTTCAAACTTTATGTGAGTTGAACAGACTCTTGATTTGCCCCTGAAATCTGTTCCTTCCCCAGCCCCTCCAGCTTGGCACTGCCCCCACACAAGCCCAGGACTTGAGGGACACCCTTATGTTCTTTCTTGCCATCACCCTGACCTGCAAGTCCTGTTAATTCTTTTTTTTTTTTTTTAAGATTTTATTTATTTGTGTGTGTGTGTGTGTGTGTGTGTGTGTGTGTGAGAGTGAGCAGGTAAGTTGAGGAGAGGGGAGGGGCAGAGGGAGAGGGAGAAGCAGGATCCCTGCTGAACAGAGAGCCTGATGCAGGACTCGATCTCAGGACCCTGGGATCATGACCTGAAGGCAGACACTTAACTGACTGAGCTACCAGGCACCCAAGTCCTATTAATTCTGTCTTGAGAACACACTCCAGGTGGTCTGCCCCTCACTGCCTTCAAGCTTCCTCTATAGTTCAAGCCATAGCCTCTCACCCCTGGGCTTCTCCAGTAGCCTCTGCACTGGATTCACAGCCAGTTCTCTCGCTCAGTTAATATCTAGTCTGTACCCAATAGCCAGAGCCACCCTTCCAAATGTAAATCTGATCTCAGCAATCCGGTTTGAAATCTTTCAGTTGCTTTTCATTGCATTTAGAAAAAAATCCAAACCCATTAGTATGGTTCTCCTAAGCCAAGGTGGGTCTAGCCCTTTCCTACCTTCTCATTCTCATTTGGTCCCACTCTTACCTATGACCATGGTGCCACAGCCTCATCTGTCATCCTTCCGCTCTTCTAACAGTGCAATCTTATTCCTGCCTCCAGGCATTTGCATTTGCACAGTCTGGAGTGGTTTTTTATGATTTCCATATGGTGGCTCCTTCTCATTTTCCCATGCCAGGCTTCTCAGAGAGAGATTCCATTAACATCCTCTGTACAAAGTAAAACCTAGCTCTCTTCCCTAACTGTCCCATGATACCCTTATAATTTTCTTATAGGCAATTACAAGCTAGATGAAGGTACCAGTTGGTGGGCTCGTCGTAACAAAACACTACAAACTGGGTGGTCATGGGTGATTCCTTCTGAGGCCACAAGGGAAAATCTGCTCCAGGCCTCACCCCAGCTTCTGGTGGCTTGCTGCCGATCTTTGGGGTTCCTTGGCTTCTGCTGCATCACCTTGATATCTGCTTTCTGTATATGGATCTGTTTCCAAATTTCCCCTTTTCATGAAGGGGATGGGGTCCTGCCCTTCTTTGGAACAACTTCATCTTAACTAATTATATCTGCCATGACTCTAATTCCAAATAAAGTCACATTCTGAAGCCCTGAGAGTCATGACTTCAACCTATGAATTTTGGTGGGGGACACAAGTCAGCCGGGAGTAGCGTTGTTTACTTGTTTGATTACTTCTTTCTTGTCTGCTCCAGTGGAAGCTACATTTCTGAAGGGCATGTAGAGAGATGTAATCTCTCTGCTCTATCCATTGCACTAAGAACAGTAGCTGGCCCCAAGGCTCTCAATAAATAATCCTTACTAGAGGGTGGTGATGGTCGCACAGCTTCAAATAGACTAAAAACCACTGACTTGGACACTTTAAAGGGTGAATCTATGGTATGTGGAATAGACCTCAAAAACAAACATTTCTTTCATGAATGTATGGATGCCATGATTATTTATTGTATAAATATCTCTTCTTTCTGGGACTCAGTTTCTTTCCCAGTAATATATCCAAATTCCCCAGAGGTTTAGTGGCAGTGGCGTCTTTGAGAATCGGATGAAGATTTCCTCCCAAGTAAAACACCAACACGTACATATGTGTCTGTGTATCCACACACAGCTGCAGAGCCCTTTCTATCTCATTGCAAGGAGCTCATGGCTGCCTTGAGAAGGACAGTTTCCACGGACCAAAGTAACAATGCCGAGGTTAGAGGATCTCACTGAAGGCCCTTCTGGCTCTGAGAATTATGAGATTCCTCATCCCTGTGCTCTGCAGAACACAGCGACTGGGGCAGAAAGTGAAATTGCCTCTGCTTACAAGGAGCTTCTCGTCTACCTGGAATGGAAAACAACCTTATGATACAAAACCAAATGGAGAAGTCTTAGCAGTTCAGAGAAAGGTGTCATGCAGGCTCTTGGGTTGAAAGTACCCATGACTAGGGTTTCTACTGGCTGACTGACAAAAGAGCCAGACGTATGTGGCAGGAAGGAGAGAAAGAGCATGAGAGCTTGCTGAAGAGTTTGAGAAGGAAGTCATCAAGAAAAAGTGGGTTTTGTCACAACAAATTTAAGAGAAAGCCTCATTGATATCTCAAATAAAAAGGATCTTTATTACTTTTCTTTAAAAACCTTTTTTAAATTTTTTTTTTTAAGATTTTATTTATTTATTTGACAGACAGAGATCACAAGTAGGCAGAGAGGCAGGCAGAGAGAGAGGAGGAAGCAGGCTCCATGCCGAGCCGAGAGCCCGATGCGGGGCTCGATCCCAGGACCCTGGGATCATGACCTGAGCCGAAGGCAGAGGCTTTAACCCACTGAGTCACCCAGGCACCGCTCTTAAAAACCTTTTAATGTCATATGGCTTCTTTAAAAAAAAAATTTAGTAATGATGGTTTTGATGCGATGGGAATGATTTTGAAGCCATGTACTTGTTTTCTGCTGCTCTCTGCACCCAGGTGGCCCCCTTAGCAGGTAGTGAAGCAGCCCATTTCCACATATGGATAGGTCTTAGCCTCCCTCCCTTTCTCCCTCAACTCACACACCAAGTAGAATTTCTCATAAGCAGAGGTTTAATAAAGAGGAGGAGGGTTGTCCAGGAGGGCAGAGGAGGAAACCAGCAGTTAGAATCTTTATAAAGTCAGAGATGACAACATTCTCAGAACCCTGCTAAACTCTCCAAACTGGATGGAGAGTTATCTCTTCCCCTCTAAAATGACAATGCCCAGTACACAGCCCATAAAAGACATTTTAGAAACCCTAAATAAAAAGGGGAATTAGGAGGAAGATTTTCTGGAACATTGGCCAGAAGGAAATTCAACTCAACAGTTGTTTTAAGTTCTACTAGCGGGTTTTCACATGCGTTTAGGATGGCAAGATCGTTGGCCCCCAGAGTATTTTGTCATCTCACTGATGTCGCTGTAAGTTAAGAGCAAAGCCTACCACTCCAAATGAAAAAGACACGGGCAGTGAAGAAGATGAAGTGAGAAAGGAAGAGAGGAACAGAGGGAGGCAAGAAGGAAGTGGGGAGGAAGGCAGGAATAGAACGGAGCTTGGTTGCTGGGTTAACTTAAGAGAGTAGACTTTAATTCTTTAGGCCCGTCAATTTATTATTTTATTTCTTTTTTAAAAGATTTTATTTATTTATTTGACAGACAGAGATCACAAGTAGGCAGAGAGGCAGGCAGAGAGAGAGAGGGAAGCAGGCTCCCTGCTGAGCAGAGAACCTATGTCAGGGCTTGATCCCAGGACTCTGGGATCATGACCTGAGCTGAAGGCAGAGATTTCAACCTCCTGAGCCACTCAGGTGCTCCCTAGGTCCATCAATTTAAATATAGCGTCTTTCCTACAAATTGACTCTAGAAAGACGAAGTGAGCAATTCTACACTGCTAAAGTGTGTATTTCAAACTACCATACATACAAACCAACGGTTCTGTATTTCAGGCAAACCCGAATACAATCTCTTGCTAAGAAAGTCTTTTGTTGAGATAGAAAACCGAAAGTCACCATATCCAGCAAAGATCGTATTTTAGGGGGAGAAATTACCGTGTTTTGGTGTCAACACACTGGCTTACTAGAATGAATTGTTAAATTTTCAGGAGTTTTGTAAGCCCGTTGACATCATGCTGGTAGCTTGAAATAGGTCATGGTGGAGGATTTATACAGGAGAAATGTTATATAGATCAAGGTCTTGTTTTCTTTTCTTCCTGGAGAGCTTGCTGCTAAACTATGTACCAATACGCCATCTTTGTATATGAATATTTACAGTTCTAACTGCAACAGGGCATAACAAAGAAAAAAATAAATACCTCTAGCCAACCAATATGGAATAAGCACAAATACTTCTGGAAAAAACCACGGAAAGTTACCTAAGAGATGATAACTGAAGCAGTCAACAAACAGTGATCCAGCACCTTGGTTAGTGCTGAAGGGCCAATGAAGAAGGTGTCCACTATAGATCAAATCATTGACTATCTTGTCATTTGTTTGGGGAGATAGGATGGACATACGTAGAATAGTTACAGTGCAAAGCAAAGTATAATTACATTAATTTTGTCTTGTAAAGACTGGGTGCAACAAGAGTTTAGAGAAAGGGGAGATCGTAGAGTGGTTAATGTCAAGCAAGAGAACTGTGCAAATCGTAGTCCTCTGTTAAATTCAAAGGAATAAGAGATAAACCAGCTTCATCCTAATGGGATGTCTGGCTTGCAGCAAAGGGATCCTCAGGCGATTAAAAAAGTCCTTTGAGTTTCTCTCCCTCTTATTTAATATCATTATCACTCATGAAATATATCATCAGCACAGAGAGACAGTTGTTTGCTGTAAGAGATGGTGACACCTCTGGCACGCGGCTATTGATTCGTGCCTGGCCAGTCAATGAACAGATCAGCCCTCTTTTCTGCACTTGGGAGACTGCATTCCTTTTGGACTCAGAGCTGTAGCTCCCATTTGAGGAGGCTGCTTACATTTGAAAGATCTGAGTTTAAATCTAAGCTCTGCCCCTCGTTAGCAGTGTGACCTCACACAAGCAATTCATCCTCTCTGTGCCTCCGTATGCTCATCTATCTTTTTTATATATGACTTTTAAAATTATTTATTTATTTAGTTATTTATTTATATTAATTTGCTTCAGGAATACAGGTCTGTGAATCATCCGTATGACCCAATTCCCAGCACTCACTATCCGTACTCTCATCTATAAGATGAGGAAGACAGTCCTATTCATGTCATTGGGAAGTTTCGAGGATTAAACTGAGCTAATTTTTAAAAAAAGATTTTATTTACTTATTTGACAGAGAGAGATCATAAGTAGGCAGCAGCAGAAAGAGAGGGGGAAGCAGGATTCCTGCTGAGTAGAGAGCCTGATATGGGGCCCAATCCCAGGACCCTGAGATCAGGACCTCAGCAGAAGGCAGAGGCTTAACCCACTGAGCCCTCCAGGTGCCCCTAAACTGAGCTAATTCTTATGCAGCACTTAGAACACTGGAGAGCTTGTGGCAAGCACTCTATTTATTATTATGTTATTATTATTGCTATCATTCTGCTGAGCTGGAAGCCCAATCTTACCGTGTGGATTTTGTGACCTTGGGCGAGTCACTCTTGATCTTGAAACTTTGGATTGCTCACCTATAGGCCTGAAACCATGGTCTCTGCCCACTCTGCAGGGGCTATAGGGAAGACTGTAGGAAACAGAAGTCTGTGAAAGCTCTTAGCAGGCTGGAAAGTTCTGCATAGATGTGAGCTGTCAGTGCTGGCATGAGATGTATGTGCTCAGAATTAGACCCCCCCACCCCCCGGTTCTTGGCCTCATGATGGCTTGATATGTTTGGGGTGTTGCCAAGGTTCCTTTTGTTGATGGGAATCCCGTTGACGTGTCCCAGTGCACAGAGTTCCGGGTTGCTGTGTCTTTTACTTGTTTGTGCTGCTTGTGTTTTGGAAGAGAACATCCCATAAAGGCGCTCAAAGTGGCTCCTCTAAGAAATTAGTTCATTGTTTATAATCTGCCCACTCCCCTCCTATCACAGCACAAACTCCCCGAATGCAGGGACTGCTTGCCGGTTTTATTCATGGCTGGACCCAAGTGTCTAGACAAGAGCCTGGTGTGAGATAGGCATGGAGGACCCACCTGTGGCAGGAATGGATGCCCACCATCCTCGGCTCACATTTCCTCCAAACTGGAAACGTAAACAGAAGAGACATTGCCATAGGAATGAATTGGTACATAGCAGGCGTCCCCAGATGAACCAATCAAACCATCACTCAGCTAACACTCAGCACCGCATGTGGACACGACACTTCATCAAGTCCTCTGGGGGTGGGGGGCAGGTATGCAGAAAAAGGTGAGGCCTCTGTCAACTACAACTTTTTTTTTTCTTAAAGAAGAAGCTCCCCAGCTTGGAGTCTCATAAATTTCATTATTATCCCACCCTAGTTCCACATCCTAAACCTGCCCTGCTCATTACCAATGCCCGTTCCCAAAAGGCAAGACTCATCTGGATCTAGAAGGACCATGAGGAACTGGTTTCCAAAGCACCATCTGGTCACCATTTATCTGCTAAGGTTTTCCATTTCAGAATCAAACGTGAACCACAGAGCCTTTTGCCTTGCTCCAAGGGGCTTAGAAAAGACTGTCATTTCCACATTAGAGAATGGGGTGGGAAGGGAGAGAGCTGCTTGAATCTAAACCTGGAAAAAGCTGAATTGATTTATAGGATTCTGCAGGTGGGTAAGGCCCAGAGCAGAAAAGTAAACGCTGGTCACCTGTGCAACTGACAGGCCATGATTTTCAGGAAAGGAACAAAGATTGAAGGGGCTTTTACGTAGTATGATCTTCTTTTAAAAAAAAAAAAAAAATCAGAGTTCAGAGAAAACAAGACCCCAAAAATGATTTTTTGGCTATGTTTCTTAGAACAACTTTGAAAAGCCATGGAAGAGGAAAGCTGGCCAGGAAATTTTTTTTTTTTTTTGAGGGTATAAAAGCCTCTCATTTTTATAGTTTTGAAAATCCTTGGAGTTTAACTTTGAACTTTAACCAAGAAAAATTATATCTTATAAACAATGGCATTTGTTGATTGGATGAAGGACTAGATCAATATTGGTCTTGGCAACTTGTTTTGGCTGCAGTTGCCTGCAGAAATATGCTCGTTGTGGTGTCAAAAAATTATGTCAGTTCCTCACCATGTGCCTCTTTTTCTTGGAGTTTTGCCTAAGAATGAATTTCCAAAGATACTTCCAGAAGTTAACCTAGAGCCTGGCCTCCGAAGCAAAGGAAGTTACACATAAACTCTTCGGAAAGCAGCCCGCCACGGTGAGCTTCTGGGAGGGATGGGGGAAGAAATCTCCACCTTTGGAGAAAGGAGATAACAGGGAGCAACTTCTACTTCCACAGTCATGGTCATATTCCCTCTCGCTGCCACGTTTTTCACTTAGACTCATCACAATGAAGGGGGAAGACACCAAACCAAACAAAAACACATCAGTGAAAACCATTGCTTTGAAAGACAATAATAAGGCAGCCTCCATGGAGCTGTCCACATTAGAATGTCTTAAATCTTTCCATTTTAGCTGGGCAGTTGCGGTGTTTCAGGAGGGAGCCGGAAAGCTTTTGCTGTTTTATTTTAGACTATCATATTATCAATTTATTTGGGGCATAAGATTCTAGGCCACATGTTTACTTCTGCATATATTTGTCAAGAAAATATGCCTCTACCATGTTGACTTTCCTCAATTCAGCGGATTGAGTTGGGTTATTTAGCCTTACTCTTTGCAACTTTGGTCTGGATTTGCACTTGTGGGTATAATAATCAGAGCAGGGCCCAGCTGTGAAAAGGGGACAATGAGAAAAGTTGGAAATGAATCCCATATTTTTACTTCTGAGTCTGACTCTGGGATGACAAGTGCTAATCCGGCCTTGCTGGCCCCACGTGGTCGGCACTGGGCTCTCCGGCCCTGTGAAGACGGAGGGGCCATGTCCTAACATACTAATAAATGGCAGTGAAAGATGGCCCAGGGCTGGAATTGCCACTGCGTCCCTTCTCCTGGTGGAAGATGAGTACACACCTGCCACTGCCTGAGAAAGACTGAGCCAGGAGCCCCCACTGTGTGCCTACTGCCCTCCCCACCCCGCACGCCACCACCAAGGACCTACTGGCTGACCCCCTCCCTGGGCTCCTGGTGGCCAGGGGGCACCTCTGGGCCTCTGAAGCGCCTTCCCCATGCAACTCTGCTATAGGAGATGCCTTCTTTCAGCCATGTGGCCCCTGGCACTGAAGCTGGGACCTTGGCACAGACTTTGGAAAGGTGGCCAACTCTGCACTTGCCAGATTCCCATAGTTTTCTGACCCACATCTTGGGTAAAATGAGTGTGGGGGGGGTGGGACTGTTTTTAGTCCCACTTGCCAGGCACATATGGACAGTAATAAAACAGGGCTCCTGCTAATGTTTATTAAGCCCTCGCTGCCTGTCATACACTGTGCTAAACACATTGCACACTTTATCTATGGAAATCTAACAACCATTTTATGAGGACAGCACTAGTTTTGACATGACAAACAGAGACGGGGCACCTCACAGTGAGCAGCGGTGCTGGGATTTCCTCCTGGCCTATCTTACTTCAGAGTCTTGTCACTTCTAACTTGGACTCACACCTAGGTCATCTCGCCCCACTGGGCTACCTTCTTGCAAAACCACACCCATCGGGGTCCCTGCCAGCTGTTCACACCTATCAACACATTGGATAATGTTACAGATGGTGGGCTTGCATCCACCTGCTCCCAAGGACCAGGCTCGCTGCCTTCTTCTGTGAGTCATTTCCAGAACTCTTACAGAGTGTGGGGGTGAGGGGAGGGGCCCTTCCTTATGCCCTGTCATCAGAGGCTGTCACCTTTCTCCTGGGCATCAGGACAATTTCCTTAGCTAATTTCAGCATTCCTCGAGTGCAAGAGTGGTATCTTCTATTTCTTAAAAAAAAAAAAAAAAGAATCGCTGACTTAGGGTTGGAAAGAATCCTCGGAGACCTGCCCCGTGTAGTCATGTTAAGGGAAGGAATGGAAGCTCAGGGAGCTTCAACGATCTGGCAGAGGTCCGGCAGCCAGGGAGCACCGTAGTCTCTCGCCCCTGACCCACAGGCACAGTAAATCCTGCACCCCTTGCTCTGAACTGGTGCATTCTGGTAGCATAAGGAAGAAGAGAGGCCACCAAGGAATTACTGAAAGGCCAATCTCAGTGTTCCCATCCCTGTTGCATGTCACCCCCTCACCCTACCTACTCTTCCCCAGGTGCTGTCAGCCATGCTTAGGATGAAGCGTGCCAAACACTGCCTGGCTGTGCCTTAGAAGGAAATGAATCAAAATGTCTTCCCTGGAGGGGGGCCAGTGCTGCAGGGCTTCCATGGACACAGAGCCCTCATCCTGACTGGGGCACGAGAGCCCGCCTTCAGGCTGTCCCCGAGCCCCTTGTGTGACTTGTGCACCTGCCTACAGACCAGCACCCCCACAGATGCTCCAGGACAGGCGGGGAGGCTATAGGGCACATACCAGTGTGCTCCCTGCTGGGGCTCCTGGCCTTGTCTGCCCTCACCCTGGCTGTCAGACCTGCCACCTGATGGTGCCTGGGACCTGAGGTCCCACCTGAAGGAAGGAGAAAGCTGGCCTCTACAGGCAGATACTTGCCAGAGCTCCCGTGCCTTCCCCTCAGCCTCTGCGGCAGCATCTCAAAGGCACTGTGGGCCCAGGGGGCAGGTGCAGCTGGCCCCGCATGACACTGTCTCCAGCGCCCCAGGGCCCTGCGCCCAGCAGACTTGGGGTAGGGCAGTGGGATGGTGGAGGTAGGACTGTGTAGGGAAAACTTTGCAAGGTAGGGTGGGAACAGATTAAAGAAATGATTCAATTAATACAGATTTTAGGCCTCCCTCTTCCTCACCTGCTCCCCAGGCTAAAATTACTTTACATCAAGAATAATGGATACATTCATTAAACATAGCCTTCCAGCTTGAAATTGTGCTCAGCTGTAGTTAACTTGGTTTTTTAGAGTTCACAGTCCTGGCACATGGTGAGCATCTAGGGAATGTTTGATGGAGACATACATTTTATTCCTCAAAGCAACCCTATGGTCATCCCCAAAGGACAGGAGACAGAAGTTGTGGGAGCTACACATCGGTCCATCTTTCCCCAACCAGGAGCTCCCTTGGTGTGAATTTTGACTCTGCCCACACAACAGGGGGGCTTAATGAAAACAAACTCAGTGTATCTATCTGTCTGTATTTCCCTCCTGCAGCACCAGCTCCTTCCGAACTTCCTCCCTCCCTTCCACCTTCTGCCTTTTTCCTCTTCCCTCTCTTCTGCTCCCGCAGAATCCCTAGGGGAGAAAAAGCCATCTCTTCCTCTGTAGCCCACCTCCCTTGTGAAAGACATGGACATTTTACAAAAATCAGAGCAAACACATATTGTACTAGGCATGATTCTAGGCACTTAACCTAAATTAACTAATTTAATCCTTATAACAAACCCACAAGGAAGTGACTCATTATCGTCTCTATTTTGCAAATAAGGAAACTAAGACATGGAGAAGTTGAAAAAGTTGCCCCAAGCCACACAACTGTTAAGTGACAGGGAATTTTGACACAGAAGCTGGACTCCAAAGTCTATTAAGCATTATGCTACACCACCTCTCAGGGCTCTCTTTCCCTTCACAGGAGGAGGAAGCACAGTGTGTGTGTGTGTGTGTGTGTGTGTGTGTGTGTGTTGGAAAGGTTGAGGTGAAGTTCTAGCTCAGCAAGACAGGGAGGAGGCATGGAGAGGCTGGTTGTGTGAGTGGCAGAGCAGCCTGCCCTGTGCCCTGAACCCCTAAGGCACAGTGTTCAGTGGGGACGGCTGTGTGGAAAGCTTGGAAGGTTGAGAATGAGGGCAGTGAGTGTGGGAACCCTGGTGAAGAGCAGAGAGGGAGAGGTTGCTTGCAGTCACCACCTTCCCAGGCTCCACAGGGAGTAGCAGCCCATCACCCATTCACTCAACAGCCTTTACTTAGAGGCAGATCCTGTCAGAGTGGAGGATGCAACAGCAGACGAAGCAGCCATGAGTCCCTTCTCTCACGGAGTTTACATCTTAGAGCAGGGAGACAGAGAATACAGATAAATGCATTTATGAGAAATCATATTAAGGGCCATGCAGAAGAATAAAGCTGGTAAAGGGGCAGGAGAAAAAGAGAGGCAGAGTGGGGTGGGTGACTTAGACTTATTACTTAGGGGGGTGGTCAGAAAGGAAGGCTCCACTGAGAAGGTTGCATTGAATATGGACATAAACGATCTGAGGGAATGAGCCATGTGGATATTTGGGAAGAAGTATCCCAGGCAGAAAGGGCCAGACCATGTAACTACTTGCAGAATGATGCAAAGTCTTTGCATTTTACTCTCTGTTGAGAGACTATGGGAAAGTTTCACGCATAGATGTAATCTGACTTTTGATTTAAAAGAATTACTTTGGCTGCAGTGAGAAGAATAGATTTAGAAGATAAGGATGGAAGCAAAGCAGATAGACTCTTGATGCAGTAGTCCAAGGAAAAATATATGCTGGTGACCCCGACTGAGGTGGCAGCAGCAGAAGAGATGAAGAATTATATTTCTAAGCAGGAGACAATCCTGTTTGCAGATGGATTGAACATGGGTTTGGAGGGGAGAGGGAGAAAGAGATAAAGAGGGAATTGGAGGAAGAGGAGGAGGAGGGGAGGGAGAGAGAACGGGGAGAGGAGGGGGGGATTGAAGAGTCAAGAATGACTCCTTGTAAAACAAGGCAATGAAGCTGTCATTTGCTGAGATAGGAAAGAATGAGGTTGGAGGTGACTTGGTGGGGAGAGGAATGATCAGGTTTTGGACATATTCAATTGGAGATGTCTGTTCACCATCTGAGTGAAGATGTCAAATCGGTTGTCAGCTATAGGGGTCTGGGTTGAAGGGAGAAATTAGAACTGGAGATTGCTTTGGAAATTATCAATGTGAATTGATGGTCTGTGGAGCTGTGGGGCCAGATGAGCTCATCGAGACAAGGAGTGAAGATAAAGAAGAGGTCCAGAGATGGAGGCCTGGGGTAATCTGATTTTAGAGTTAGAGAAGATGAAGAGGAATTGACAAAGTCACAGAGAAGGAGAGGCCAGAGAAGGGGAAGAGCAAGCCAGAAAAGTGGAAAGAAAGAATGTTTTTGGGAAGAGAGAGAAACTGACTGTGTTAAATATTGCTGATAGTTTGAAAAAGAAGTTCTGAAGACAGAAAAGATTACCATAGGATATTGCAACTAGCAGCTCATGGGTATCACTGAAATAATGGATGAGGGACCAGGTACCTTGCCCCCAACTTCTGATCTCTTTAAGCCCCATGTTTCTTGTGTGATGCAGGGGGGAAAAAATAAACCATGGAATATTTGTGTGATTTGGCTACTTTTGAGCATTTTGAGTGTAAGGCACGTTATAGGTTTAATTTGTTTTAGGACCTAAAGAAATGTGACATTTTCTGTACTCTGGGATGTCACAGAACAGCCTACATCAGTTGCAATGAGATTTACCTCAATGCACTTTTTGTTTCCAGAGACTGAATTGTGGGTCATGCCTGTTGGGGGTGGAAATGGAAGATAGAAGTAAAGGCAAAGGAGGGATAGAGGTTTTGCAGTGAAGTTGTGGGAGTAATAATGAAAAATGAAAGCGAAGCCCATTTGGTCCTTGGAGTCATACTTATGCCAGATTGGGGAGGAGAATGGAGCACTTGTAAAGGGAAGTCTGTGACATGTACTTGGTACAAAGCTATCGTAACAGAGCTAGAACTCTTTAACTTTGAGCACCAGAGAGAGAAGTAAGAAATACCTGCTCAGCTATGTCACCCAGTTAAGTAAAAGTTACACCATCCCTTTTCCATCACCAATATCCCATTTATACCACAAGTTTGGGACCACAATTAAAACCAGGAGAACAGACCCCAGAGGCAAAACCCAGTCAACAAGTCTGAGTCACAAAATTAGAAAAACACTGAACATTTGGAAAGAGAACCCATTGCGGGAGGGGAGTTTTATATTACGTGCATTACCTACAAAAAGCAAAACGAATGAAATTACAGAATAGGGAGCCCCAGAAAAGTCTCTTGAGAGTAAGAGATAGTACGTAGGAATGTGTTCATTCATTCAATTTGGTTTTGGAAAACCATCCGCGTGCCAGGTCCTGGGGATAGATTACAGAACATGGTGGACATTATCCCTGCCCTCACACCATTCACAATCAGTACTGCTGAATTAATATAGGCAATCATGTCCTACTATGATAAATAACATCTCCAGGCAACTTGTGTCATAGACGAGGGACACCTCATCAAATGTAGGAGGTCAAAGAAGCTTCTGAGGTAAAACAATGTCTAAACTTTGTCTTGTAGTTGAGCTGAATAAAGTCCTTTCTGGGCACCTATGATATGGGAGGAGAGATGGTACAGTGGGCACTGGGTTCAAGTCTGAACTGCCGCAAGCTGTGGAACTTGGGGAAGCTAGTCATCTTTGTCTGCCTCAATTTTTTTTGTGGTATAATACTGCTATCTATTTCAAGGAATCATTACAGTGATTAAATAAGGCCTGGAAAGCATTAAGTTTGGCACCTAAACATAGCTAAGGAGTTGAATAAAATGTCAACAATATCTTCTCAATTAAAAATTTTGTTTCATAGCTTTGAGTGCAAAAATATATCTCTAAGCACTTTACTAACTTCATTCAAAACTCTATCTTCCTCACAACATTTTATGTTCCTCAATAGCAAATATACCTGCTGCTGGGTCTGCAGCTCTGTCCTTGAGGGGCAGCAAGGAAAAGGAGAAGCATCAGAATTGGATGTGGAAAGGTTACTGGAGGGTGGATGACACCATCTTCAGTCACTGAAGGTAGAATAAATTACAGGGCTCAACCAGAAACATTCACAAAAGAGAAGAGCTTGCAGGGTCACTGTAACTAAAGAGTACTGGCCAAGATTTGTGTGTGCGTTATTCGTTTTATTAAGAATTCTTTTTATTGAAATATAATTCACATACCATAAAATTTGTCCTTTAAAAGTCTACAATTCAGTGGTTTTTAGTATTTTACAAGGTTGTGCAATCATCACCACTATCTGACTCCAGAACATTTTTATCACCTCCACCAATAAACCACTTGCCAGGTTTTTGAAAGGTGCACGTATGTGCTAGTGTTGCTAATGCAGAAATAGAGTGTGCTGTGATCAAGAAATTTAGAAAAAGCATGAGATTGAAACCGTCAAGCTCATTTCCAGGGATTTCCTGCCCCTTGTCCCCCAGCCCCTGCATGCTCGCTCTAGACTTTCAAACTCCACTGACCTAGAAGAACTGTCACTTAGCCACAATTCTGTGTTCCATTCTAATGTGTATGTTTATATATATATATATACACACACACACACACACACACACACACACACACACATAAATATATAGTGTGTGTGTGTATGTGTGTGTATAGCTGTTATCCAGAATTAACTAGATTCTAGTTCCTCTTGTCAATCTTTCCTCATCCTATCTAACCCACATGTACAAAAGAGGGAGAATCACACCAAAAGCACCTGTCCACTCCTTTTTGCTGTCCTCCTGAACATCTTTCCTGTAGTATCTCATAGGATCCTCGGTTGAACTTGACCAAAATGGAACCGATTAACTGCCTCCCAAACCAGCCACTCTCCCAGGGTCCTCTGTCTCAGTGAATGGGTGAATATAACCACCAGTCATTTGGTTATTCAAACTGGAAACCCAGGCCTCATTTGTAACACCTGTCTCTCCCCATCCCCCTAAAATCACCCCATCCTCTTAATTCTGCTCCCATGGTCACGCTTGAAACTGTCTACCAACTTCATCTGCATGGTGGCCTCTATCCTGGTTCAAAGAGCCCTCATCTCTGGCCTGATTTACATCATCAACTCCTATCCAGTCTCCCTAGTCCCAGTTCTGTCTGTCCTTCCTTTCTGTCCTCCACATTTTGTGATATGCAAACCGGAGTGTGCCACCTTCCAGATTTCAATCTTCTGTGGCTCCAAGTTGCTGTCATGATAAAGTCCATATTCCTTCATTTGGTTTACAAGGTCTGACCTGATCTGGCCCACCCTCATTCAAGTCTTCTCTCTCTCTCTCTCTCTCTCTCTCTCTCTTCTTCCTACACCATGCCTCAGTCCCTCTGTTGACAACTGTGCTGTTCCTCACACAGGTATCTTGTTTTCCAGTCTTACACATACTGTTCGCTTTGCCCTGGAACATTTTTCCTGCCTTCCCACCACTTCTCTCCAGCCACATTCATTGAGATGACCCCTATTCAAACTGTAGGTCTGGGCTTGGTTATTGCTTCTCCTGGGAAGCCTTCCTTGAACTCCTCCTATGTGTTCCCAGAGTTCGACCCCTTCGTCCCTAGCATGGAGGGTCATACCGTTTACTCTTCCATGGACTAATGAGCTGGAGATATGCTAGTGAGCATATGCTAGGCAGCAGTGCCTGGAACACGATGGGCTGTCCTCAATATCTGATGAGTGACTGAAAGAAGGCAGCCCCCATCCCAGACAAGCTAGAAGGGAAGGGAGTTTCTTGGTGCTAATGATTCTAATCTTCCCTTTAAGCTTTTTCTGTATTGTGACAGATTGATATCCCAACCTTCTCTTTGGGCTCTTGAAGATCTCAAGATCTCTAAAAAATCACAAGAATGACTGCTTAATGTTATAATGTCCGAATTTATGACTGCTAACAGAGGCAGAAATTCTTTACTGCTCTTCTCACATCATCCCACATAGTTGAATTCTCACTCCAGGGTCCAATGCTAGCCACATTTCGCCTTGTTAAGAATTTTATAAGAATGAGAACTCAGTCTTCAATGGATGCAAAATTTCAGCTGGGGGAGATGAAAAAGTTCTGGAGATGGATGGTGGTAATGGTTGCACAATAATGTGAATGTGGCATTCGGTAATGCCGCAGGACTGTGAACTTAAAAGTGGTCACAACAGTAAACTTTATGTTTTGTATATTTCATTAAAATTTTAAAAATTCATAGGCCATGGTTATGGTAGTTTATGATCACACAGATCTCACTTCGAATCCTAGTTGTTCCTATAAGCTGTAGGATCTTACCAAGTAGCTAAGTCTCTGCATCTGTAAAATGGGTATGATCATTCATTTTACAAATATTTATTAAGCATCTATCTTGAGAGAGGCAGACTAGCACCATGGTTAAAACTAGAGGCTGGCAGCCTGGAATTGAATCTAGCTGGAGGAGAATGGGCAAGCCAGTTTTTTCTCCATGTCTCAGCTCTATCATCCAGAAAGTGGCAATGGTAGTTTTTTTGGTTTTGTTTTGTTTGAAGTCATAAGGTTGTTGTGAGAAATAACTGAGTTAATGTATGAAAATTGAACAGGGTCTGGCAGAAGCTAAGTGCTAATTATTACTATTATGATTTGCTTGAGTTAGTGTATTAAAGTACTTAGGACAGTAGTTGGAATGAGCGTTATCTATAATCGCTCTACGTTATTATGTCCCAGTTCTAGAAACTGGAGATAGAGCAATGAACCATTTAGTGAGGGAAATGGACAATAAAAAGGATGCAAAGTATGGCAGACAGCATCAAGTACCTGCCTCACCTTTTTGTAGCGAAATTGCGTGACATAATAATATATGTAAAGTGGCTTATGGAGTCAGAGCCCTGCTCACACTGGACACTTATAAAATGTTAACTCTCCTCTCCTCCTCCAGTTTTTTCTGTCCTTCCCCCTCTCATTTTTGGAGAGAACTCAGTGAGAGGACAGTCTCTGGACCCAAGGGAGCCCAAGCCCATCAGCTTGAGCACGTGGAGGGAGCAGCTCAGACCAGGGCCTTGCAAGGTTGGTGGCAATTTCCGTGGCAGACCGTTTTTCTTGCCACTCTAGAGGAAATATGAATCATCTGTTTTTTGGCTTCCATTTCCTGGGAGGCTGCAGGCCCAGGAAATCTGTGGTTTGAGCATCAGTGCAGAGATCAAATGAAATGGCTATTGATGGTGAAGTGTGTTGCTAGGACCACTGACAATCATCTCTTGATCCAGATGATTCATCTTGAGCTGGCTCCTCAGCCCTCTGATTGCATTCAGCTCGTGAAATGAGTCGAATTTCCGGGCATAGGGTGATTCTTCCTTAGCTGTGCTGGGTGGTAGAGCACATCTGGACCAGGCTGGGGCAGGGATAACAGGGGTCCAGGCTGTATTCTTAGTTCCATTTTACATAAGATGGAAAGGAGGCCGGGGGCCACCAACCACTGTGTGGGTGAGACAACAAGTGGTTGCAGGAAAGTTTCTCCAGATTGTTGCATCCCACATCATGTTACTTCCCCAACCACCAAGTAGCTTCCAGCACAACCTACACCTCACCCATACCCACCTTAGAAAAAGTCCACTTATTTGACATGGTTACACTCTAACATAACAAAACAATTGGGTCAGTCTCATGGAGTTTTTGAGAGTAGAGTTGATCAGTTGTTAGAAAAAGAGAAGGGGAATTGTCATGAATGACATATGCTAAGATAAGAAGATCCAAGTATTTCTGGGTCATTCTTCCCTCTGTGTCCCCATTCTCCTTTAGACATTTCCTTTGAACCAAGGAAATCCTCAAGAACATCGATTTAAAATGAAGACAGAATGGCCCTTCAAGACAGAGGGATTGGACTTAAATCTACACACCACAGAGGGATGACCTGCTCCTCTCAAGGACTGGTAAACCCTGGCACAGGATAAAGAGCAAGGAGGAGCTCTGACACACATATAGTAAAAGCTGACATCTGTTTCATCTCAGTGGTGGGTACCTGGATGTCTCTTACATGATTTTGTACTTTTTATGTATTTGGGCAATATTTCATTCTATAACAGCTTTGAGTTTGAAGTTAGAAAATCTGAGCTCAAATTCTACCTCCTTGGACAGGTCATCCATTTCTCAGTGTGTTTATCTGTAAAATGTGGATAACAATAAGTGATTCACATGTTAGCTATGATGATTAAGCAAGATAAAGCAGTTAAGGCATTACGTAAATTTCAAGTTGTTACATAAATGTTATTAACAGTTACGACGGTAGTGACAACAGTAATAGGATGCCTCACTGCGTAGTGAATGACCCTCATTGAAAGGATTTCAGCAGGGACGCCTGGGTGGCTCAGTTGGTTGGACGACTGCCTTCGGCTCAGGTCATGATCCCGGAGTCCCGGGATCGAGTCCCACATCGGGCTCCCAGCTGCATGGGGAGTCTGCTTCTCCCTCTGACCTTCTCCTCGCTCATGCTCTTTCTCACTCTCTCTCTCTCTCAAATAAATAAATAAATAAAATCTTTAAAAAAAAAAAAAAGAAAAAAAAAAAAAAAAGAAAGGATTTCAGCAGACAGTCGTGTTCCTGACCATGAATGAGGTGACCATGAATTTGATGACCATGACATGAATAGGGACTCCTGTTGTCCTGCTAGGTGAGGAGATTAGACTGGGGACATCTTTTCCATTTTTGAGATTCCATGACAGTCTTGACCCAGAGCTGAAACCCCAAAGACCCAGGCCAGGCAGAAAACAGTTGAGTGAAGTGGGTTTCCTCATCTGTCAATGGAGAAAAGAGTACCTGCTTTATAGGCGATTTTTCTTTTCTTGTTTTTAAGATTTATTTATTTATTTACTATATAGAGAGAGTGTGCGCATGGGGGAGGAGGAGCCAGAAGGAGCAGAAGGAGAGGGAGAGAGAACAGTAAGCAGACTCCGTGCTGAGCATGGAGCCTGCCACAGGGCTCCATCTCACGACCCTGATCACCAGAAACCAAGAGTGGCATGCTCAACCAAGTGCACCACCCAGGCACCCCAATTTTTCTTTTTTATGAAAGAAACAAAGGACTTAATATAATGCCTGGCATGCTGTGGAACCCAATAGGTATCGACAATTGTTATTATATCAGTCTCTCTTAGTGTTTTCTCATGTGGGCTAAGTGTGTGTGTGTGTGGGGGGGGGGGAGGCTATGAGCTAAGGCTGAATCATCTGGGAATGCCTCTTACCTGGGCCTGTAGATGGTACTAGGTTCATGGGAGTGAGCCTCGCAGTGTCGGCTGTCCAGTGGAAAAGACCAGAGCCAAAAGCCAGAAAAAAGAGGTTGGTAGTGCAGTATCCAGCTAGGAAATCAGAGATAGATGACATAGGAAACCACAGCTCAAAAGTAAAGGGTGGCTGTTCTGAACCCACACCTGTGTGCCTATTACCTGGTTAGCCGTGTCTTTGCACGTGATGCTGGGACAATCAGATGCCTCCTTGAGTCAGAGAGGAAGGGGACAGAAGGGGACATTCTGATGGAAAAGGGAGCAGATGTTGCCCTAGGTAAAGAAAGCAGGATGTGCAGGCACAGAGGCTGGAGAGAACCTGCCACATTTCAAAGTAATGAGCAACACGGTAGGGCTGGAGTCCTAGAGGCAGAGCTTGGGAGAGAGATGCGGTTGAGTCTGGGAGACCCTGAGGGGAGGCAGATCACAAGGGGCTCTTGGCTATCACGCTTAGCAATCTATTCTTCATCCTCAGTGTAATGGGAGTCAGGGAAGGAGTTGGAAGAGAGGAATGACATTGTCATATTTCTGGAGTGAAAAGCTCCCTCTGGCTGCTGTGTGGAGCTCGGGATGCAGGAAGACCAACTGACAGCTGAATCAGCAATTACGTAAGAGCAGAGAAGGTGCTTCCTTTGAGTACCGGGTAATAGTTACATGAATTATGACCCCACCAATTATAATAATGCCAATGGTCTGGAGCAGGTTCACTGGGAGAGTCAGGGCTCAAACCCAGCAGGAAACGTTCAGAAAGGGAAAGTTTTGGAAAGTCTTCAAGCAAAAATTGACACTGAAACAGAGGGGGGAAGTTTCATAAAAAGAACCAACAAAGTCAATTTTGTAAAAGTAAAAATGAGAAAGAATCTCCATGGATCATCTTTACTTATTCCAAAACTGAGACAAGAGGCACCTTCCTTTTCAGTATAGAAACGAGAACCTATTGGTTGTTTCTGAGCTGCTCAAATGTATTTCCTGGCTTTATTTGGCAGCAGGCGAAGTGCTGCCATCGGCTTGTACGTGATGGTTGGTGGAAGCTCATACCCTCCCCTGACTGATGCCTTAATTTGTGCTTTGGCGAGTGAATGAGTTTCCTATTGCTTCTGTATTAATGCCACAAACTCAGTGGCTTAAAACAACATGAATTTATTATTTTACAGTTTGAGAGGTCAGAAGCCTTACATGGTTCTTATGTGGCTAAAAATCAACATGTTGGGAGGGTTGTGCTCTTTTCTGAAATCTCTAGGGGAGAGCCTGTTTTCTTGCCTTTTCCTGCTTCAAGGGGCTGCTGGCCTTCGCTGCCTCATGAACCCTTTCTTCATCTTCAGAGTCAGCATTCACTCACTCTGACCTCTGATTCCATGGTCGGGTCTCCCCTGACTCTCACTCTCCTGCCTTTCTGATTCAACACCTTTTGATGACCCTGGGATAATCCAGGACATTGGATCACACCTGCAAAGGGTCTCCTGCCATGCATGCACAGGTCCTAGAGGTTAGACTATGGACGTCCTCTGGGGAGGGCATTATTCTGCCTACCACAGTGGTTGTTATTATAGAACCTTAGTGGTTAATTATGGAATGGAAGTAATAATAAATGAACTCATGTGCCAGGAAGGCGATGTGTGTGATGGTTAAACCCGAGCTCTGGGGCTAATGCACCTTGGACAACATACTGCCTTCCTCTGGCCTCTGAGTATCCATTTCCTCCTCTGGTAATGGGGTTGTTTATCAGACCGACCTCACAAAGTTGCTGTATAAGGACCAGTTAAATGCTAGTATATGTCAATAACTTTGAATGGTGACTGGCACATAGTAAGTGCTCATTAAATATTGGCCATTATTATCCAATGGATGGGTATCCTATAATCTTTTTGTTCCTTGTGGTTGAATTTGATTACTAATGGCAACATCTGTGCATGTGTGTGTGCGTGTGTGTGTGTTGGGGTGAATTTGTATGTTTAAGAAAAATCTGATTCCTCATCCTTAGGACTTATTAACTGGAAAGGAAAGTGCCTGACAATAGCTGAGCTGTCCAGGCTAATTAATGATGCTAACTCTTTAAAGATAAAACTGGAGTATTTTCTGGGACTACCAGGATTTCCATGATACATTGCATAAAGCCTGCAGATGGAAACTTTAGGTTACATTTTTCAGATATTGTGTATGCTATTCTGTGAGGTTGTTAGAGCTGATTTTGATAAAATCATATCTTACCTTCTTTTTTTTTTTAAGATTTTATTTATTTATTTGACAGACAGAGATCACAAGTAGGCAGAGAGGCAGGCAGAGAGAGAGGAGGAAGCAGGCTCCCCGCTGAGCAGAGTCGGATGTGGGGCTCCATCCCAGGACCCTGGGATCATGACCTGAGCTGAAGGCAGAGGCTTTAACCCACTGAGCCACCCAGGTGCCCCTTACCTACTTCTTATGAATAAATACTTAGGTATTTGATACATGTTGATCTGATTAGTTTTAGCACTATTCAGATACATATTACTTTCCTATTAAACAACTTCATTAAACAGAACAGTTTGGCCACGAGAACTAATGAAATTAACCAAATTATTTCTGATTTTTGGACACAATTCCTGTTTAGTTATTCCCAAAGCCACATATCAGAGTTAGAAGCACATGTTCACATAACTTACAAAAAGAGTATCTTGTCTTCTATCACATTTCTGGCTCCACAAATAACATAATTTTGGCAAAATAGTGTGCTATTTTATTGCAAATCAAGTAATGAGAAACAGCATTGTTATTCTGTTTCACACTCATTATAAAATTAATTAAATCTGATCTACATCAGTGTTAACTTGGCTGCTTTTTAGTAATCTATTTTCTATGATGCATTCCATAATTTATTTCTCAGTGGTTGTTATCATACTTTCCAAAATGATTATTAAGACACTCATTTAAGAAATAAAGTCACACTTTTAAGGACAAAAAATGTACCTAACTTGGCTGATTTGTCTAATAATTGGGTTACACGATAGAATATTTTTCATCAGGGGCACCCTGGGTGGCTCAGTGGGTTAAGCCTCTGCCTTTGGCTCAGGTCATGATCTCAAGGTCCTGGGATCAAGCCCCACATTGGGCTCTCTGCTCAGCATGGAGCCTGCTTCCCCTTTTTCTCTGCCTGCCTCTCTGCCTACCTGTGATCTCTCTCTGTCATATAAATAAATAAAATCTTAAAAAAAAAGAATACTTTTCACCAGTGGAATGAGTCAAATCTGAGTAAGATTCTGACAAAATTTTATTTAAAGCATCCAACAAGATAAAGGCATTAAAGTAGTTCTAGTCCAAAAATGTATGGAAATAAATATTTTTCAATTCTTACTGAAACTAATTTAACAGAGTGCCTCTAAAAGAACGGGTAGCAAGTAAAATAATAGTAATTTACAAGTCTTGGCCCTATGGGTTTTATTTCACAGAATGAGACACTAATGATTGGATAATAAATCCTTTCTCAAATTAGATGGTTTTCAATTATTTACTTTTGATAAAATTGGAGAAAGACCTAAGCAAAGCTATAGATGCTTAAGAGTTATTTTGTGTTTGGCGCATACAGTTAGGAAGGGGTCCAAAGAACTGAATGTAGGGAATAGCAATGATTCTAATCTTTTAATTAGATTATTTTAATTTCTCTAATAGTAAGTGATAGACATTCTTGAATATATGAACTAATTGGGGGGAATATCTCCACCCATCTCATTAAAATGCATTAAAATTACTTTGAGATTATAACTATATGTCAAAAGTTAAAATATACTACTAATGCTGTCTTGATCAATTGTATGCTACTACTAACTTATGATACTTAAATCTCAAAGAACCTCTCTCTCTTTCTTTCTCCTTTCCTCCCTCCTTCTCTCCTTGTTTCTTTCTTTCTTCCTTCCTTCCTTCCTTTCTCTCTCTTTCCTTTTTTTCCTTTCCTTTCCATTCCATTTTTATATTTACAGTGGCCAGAGGAAAAACTATTCACATATGTGTTGCAAAGAAGGATGATGAACAGAAGAATAACTTATAAAAATTTTTATTAGAATAGAATTCTGAGAAGGAAGACAAACAGAAGAGCAGCTTAAGGAGATAAAAGAAAAATGTAGAATTTCTCAATGTGAAAGAAAACTTGTTTGCATATATTTTTATTTTTTAATTTTTATTTTCCCTTTGTGTATTTTTTTAAATGGGTGATAATGGGTGGCAAATTGCTAGGACATTGGTGGGGTAATACTTCCATAGGATTTGTTTAAAATAGTGATTCAACTGTCTTCTTTTCAAATGTCAATTTTAATAATGTATAATGTATCTTCTTTAATCATTTAATCTTAAAATGATAGATTAAAGTTTAGGTAAATTGAGTATGTGTGCAGAGGTACAGTTTTCAAGTTCATTTTTTAAAAAGATTTTATTTATTTATTTGTTAGAGGGACAGAGAGTGAGCACAAGCTGGAGGAGAGGCCGGCAGAGGGAGAAGCAGACTCTGCAGTGAGCAGAGATCCCAATGTGGGACTCGATCATGACCCGAGCCAAAGGCAGATGCTTAACTGCCAGAGCCACCCAGGCAACCTTCAAAATTCATTTCTAGGGAGGAAAACTTTGAAGTTGGCTGACTTCATTTCTGAGAATGATTATTCGCTGGTCTGGGAAAGCAAGCGGCCAACTCTGACCTGTGCATTTCCCTCCTCACTTCTTGGTTCATGGTTGAAGGGCTGCCCTGACCTCTGTGTGTCCTACTCAGGCTCACTCTGCAGGAAAGAGAGCATCAGATCTCGGGGCACAGTCAGCCAATAGCCACAGAGTGCCCTTCAGGTCACCCTGCTTGATTTGATTAAACATGACTTTTTCTCAAAGTGTGTATTTCGAATCCACAGACAGCCCTCACTATGTATCAGGTGCAGTTCTAACTGCTTTATACATATTAACTCATTTAAACCACATGAAAACCCTGTGAGGTAGGTAATGCTATTTCCTCCATTTTGTAGATGAGGAAACCAAAGCATAGAGAGGTAAAGTTGCAGAAAAACGGCACATGGCCAATAAATGGTGGAACCAGGATTTCTTAAGTATTGTTCTCCTTCAAAAACAACAACAACAAAAACCCCAAAGAGCAGAAAGAAATGATTCTATGCTTTATACCCAAGTGGGCCACCACTAGAGACGACTTTCTACCCAGAAGGCGTAGGAAATCTGCTCCTATTTCTATACCTAACACTAGACTGGATTATAAGGAGACTGGATTTGCCTGTGAAGACCCAAAGAATCCAGTTTTGAGATGCAACAGAATTGAATTTCAGTGGCCTGTTTATTGATGCTGGCTTCCACAGCGGTGAATCATCATAAAGATGTCTTATTCAGACAGGAAGGGGGGGGTAATTAGTATTACAGGTCACTAGTAAAAGCAGCAAACCACCCCAAGAAATTATTTTTCCTGGCCTCCTCCATACCACCTCATAACTCCAGTTTCAGGAGTTTGGAGCGGGCAAAATGCGCTTATGGTTTCCTTTGCAGAATGAGGAAAACAGATTAGCCTGACAGCGCGGGGGGGGGGGGGGGGACCATTTCCCTGCCACCTCCCACCGCTGCCTGCCAAGTGACTTCCATCGTGCCTGCCATTTGACACAGGCAGAGGGTGTCAAGAAAGGTTGAAAGGACTTTTGAGAGTGAAAAATACCTAGGGATGTTTGCCACTTTGCAAAAGGAAAACAGTTTTAAAAATACAACTTTCTTCTGGGGAAAAAAAAAAAAAGCCCTACATTTATAGATAGATTGACATCTCTTACCGTGATTTCTGGCAAGGTAAAAATCCTGTGGGCAACTCTGGAATATTTTAATGTTCTTAATATTGTACAGGGCACCTCAGGGCCGTGGGTCAACCCCACTGCCACCTGTTTTGAGAATTGAAGCATCATGGGTCGAGTCCTGGGAAGAAAGCTGCCGGGTCCAGCTAGTTCCTACTCCACCATTAACCAGTCTTAAATTTGTCAGAAAAATTTCCGACCTCATTCTTCCCCAACCCTCTGAAGATGAAATTGCATTCTAGTTGTCTGAGTTGCTGGAAGCGTCCGGAGGTAGTACTGAAGTGAAAAAAAGCTTTGGTTTACAAAGGGCTATGCCAACACCGGCTTGGGTTAGTGGTATTAGAGAGACATATCTGCGTGTGATGAGGTGGATTTTTTTTTTTTAATTAAGATTTAGTTATTTATTTTAGAGAGCAATGAAGGGAGACAGGCAGAGGGAGAGAGAGAATCTCAGAGTCCCCACTGAACACGGAGCCCCATGCCAGGCTTGATCTCATGACCCTGAGATTGTGCCCTGAGCTGAAACCAAGAGTTGGATGCTTAACTGACTGAGCCACCCAGGACCCCAAAGGTAGACCATTATTAATATGACCTCGTCCCCTGACTCACCCCGCCCCCTGTCCTGTAGAAAGGAATTAAGTTATAAAACGTTGGGAGCTTGGGAGAGGGGAGGAGAGCGGATCATCTTTGTGGTCTGGGGCATGGAGGGAAGAGAGGAAGTAGTTGCAGTGAGTATGGGAAGTTAGGCTTATATGTGTTGCTGGAGGGTTATGATTTGGGCCATCTTTAAGTTTGTTTTGAAAGATGGAAATCAGAGATTAAAATATGTTTTTAAAGATTTTATTTATTTATTTGACAGACAGAGATCACAAGTAGGCAGAGAGGCAGGCAGAGAGAGAGAGAGAGAGGAGGAAGCAGGCTCCCCGCTGAGCAGAGAGCCCGACGTGGGGCTTGATCTCAGGACCCTGGGATCATGCATGACCTGAGTCGAAGGCAGAGGCTTTAACCCACTGAGCCACCCAGGCACCCCAGAGATTAAAATATTTTTAAAAAATCTCCTGTGGCTATTTGGACTGAGCTTCTTTGCATATGACCTGGTGTGCCAATACCAGTCTGGCCGTGAACTTCAAGAGCTCCAGGAGAATCAATTCATAACACATTTTTCCAGGGCTAAGTTTTGAGGATCCCAGCACAGAGATGGTTACTGCTCATGCTGGGCTGTTTGGTACTGAGGAAAATGAGGAGGAGGGAAAGAGATGAGAGCATTTTTCTGGTCTGTGTTCTTTGCCAAATTCAAGGGAAGTCCTAACCTTTGGTACCTCAGAGTGTGCCTGTATTTGGAGACAGCACCTTGAAAGAGGAAATCAAGTTAAATAAAGCCATTAAGGTGGGCTTTAATTCAATCTGGTTGTGTCCTTAGGAGAAGAGGAAGGTGGGATGCCAGAGGAAAGGTCATGGGAGGGTACCCTGAGAAGGAGACCATCTTCCAGCAAAGGAGAGAGGCTTCAGAAGAAACCAAGCTTGCTGACATGTTGATCTTGGGCTTTCAGCCTCCACAATGGTGAGAAAATAAGTTTCTGTTGTGTAAGCCCCCCAGTCTGTGATATTTTGTTATGGCGGCCCCAGCCAATTAATAACGCCATGGTACCAATCTCATTCTGGTACTGGAAAAGTCAATCGCACCCACTGACTATAAATACAGTGTAATTCCTAAGCACCTCTGCATTTAGTACTTCCGACTCTCTTGACTATCTCCAGCCCATTTACCTCAATTCATCAGAACTTTTTGCTACGCCCCCCTGGTGTCATCTCGACTCCTTTGGCAATATTGTTTCCTTCTAGCTCGGCAGGTGGGACTCTTACTGGGTGTTCAAGGCCCAAGTCAGGGACCACCATCTCCTTGACCTTCCTCATTCACTTTTCTTTTAGTACAATACTCCCTGGCTTGTCTATGGGGTATATTTTAGACCCCCAGTGAAAGCCTGAAACCACAGATAGTACCAAACCCTATATATACCATACTTCTCCTATGGGAAAGTTTCATTTATAAATTAGGCAAAGTGAGAAATGAACAACAACCAGTAACAAAATGGAGAAATTATACAATATACTGCAATAAAAGTTATGCGAATGTGGTTTTTCTCTCTCTCAAAATACCTGATAGTAACTGTACTCACCCTTCTTCTCGGGATAATGGGAGATGATGAAATGCCTACACGATGAGCTGAAGTGAGGTGACAGCTCTAGACACCAGGACAGAGAATAAGGCTATTACTGACTTTCTGATGCCTTGTTGGAAGGAATATCATTTGTCTCCCAACCACAGTTGACTGCAGGTAACTGAAAACTCAGAAATCGAAACCTTGGAAAAGGGGAAACTAATCTCCTACTTAAGGTTAGGAGAACACATAACCTCTGGATGCAAATGACCTGGATTATGAATTCTAGCTCTGCTGCTTATGAGCTGTGTGACCTTGGGCAAGTTACTTAACCACTCTGAGCCTCATCCTCTTCCTTGTGTACAAGAATAACAGTAGCCCCATTGCACAGAAGTTGAGAAGAGTAAATAAAATAATGCCTGTAAAGCTCACTGAAAATGTCCAATGTACACCATTTATTTTCTTATTTCTCAGACTTTATTATTCTTAACATTTTTCAATAATTCTTATTCTCATTTAATTTTTTCTTGCTTCTTAAAGCTTTTATAATATCTTATCGTTTCATAATAAAACAGCGCTTGGGTGTTTTTATAAAAATGTAGTTTTGTTGGAAATTCTGATTATGGAAGGAACGAATACTCATTATAAAAATGTCATTAAAGACAGAAAAACAATACAGAAAAAAAAATCATTTATAGTCCTGCTCTACAGCATCTCCTGTTAACATTTTGATGTATCACCTTCCATCTTTTTCCTATGTTTTAAATGCATGATTTGGAACAAACTCATATTAAACATATTGTTTATGTAAAGTGCTTTTTTTTTATAAGGGTAGATATTTCTGCATATTAACAAATATAGTCCGCAGCAGAGGTCCACACTGGTGACTTGTTCTGATACAGGTCATGGGTATGTTTTGATTAGTTTGCATAGTGTCAAAATTTTTTTTTCAACAGCTTAAAAAGAAATCGGGATATTTTACAGAAAAATCACATTCTCCCACTTTGGAAAATCCGAAGCTATAGCCACACGGGGCTGGCCTGCATTCCAGAAAGCAAGTTACTGGCTAGAAGTGAGTACTACTTTTACCTTGCTTTCCTGGCCCATGTGGATCCCTCGTCTCCACTACCGTTTGCAATGGGCACGTGGCATTTTCTGGCTGTTTGTGAACAAATTTATTCTCCTCAGCGAGAATCAGCAATTTGAGGGCAGGGTCTATTGTGCTTTATCTTTTATCCTTGGGTCCTCCACACCTCCCACTTATAAAGCTTGTAATAATCAGGATACCTAAACGCTCTAATGGAGACACTCATTTGTGACAGTTCACGTATTCTTATTACTCTCGGAGTGCATGGAGGATTCTGAACCCTGTCAGAGCCCAGGACTGCTCCTGTCCCTCAAGAGTTCCCACAGCTTGTGCCAGGCACTGTGTAGGTGCTGAAGTTGGGGGCCAACGCCACTCCAGCTGATGATTCCTTGCACTCTCACCATTTCGCTCAACAATCCTTTGTGGGGATGAGGCGCCATTCTTCTCACCGCTATCTCTATTTAAGAACCTTTAATCTGTCACCCCATAATAAAGCTTATTTGAAATGTTAAAAAAAAAAAAAGTTCCCACAGCTGGACCCAGAGTGGGGGTCCCTCCACACTGGTCACTTTGAGGAATCCGAAGCTTTTCTTCCTGGGGGTGTCTTAAAAAGCTTTCCAGTAATCGGTTTGTTCCCTACTAAAATACAGCCAGACATCAAGCGGAAGATGACAGTTCTTGATTAAGCCTTTCAAAAGATCTGACATTGGGAGGAGGTAAAGAAACAGAAGTCTGTCCCCATCTACCAGTGAGTGGTTGCACTTGCTTCTTTGTCTCTCTCCCTTGTCTCCTAAGCCCTGCGACACAGGGTGTCCTCTGTGAGAGTTCCCGGTGGGTGTTGGTGCTCAAATTAGAAGACGGGCACCCTGAAGGTTGCCCGTGAGCCCCAACCACAAGATGTGAGCAGGCCCCTTTAATCCAACCCCAGAGCTTTGGCTTCTAAAACACGATCCTCCAAAGTTTGGATTTATATAACTTACTTGTTTATTTTTAAGCCAGCCCCATCCAAGTTGAGAACACTTAAGACTCCCTTTTGGAAAAAATTTGGAACCCAACATTATCATTAACTGAATCAGCAAGCGACGGTTCTGTCAAAATACCAAGCAGCACAGTTCTGAGGACTTTCATTGTCATGTTCCCAGCGGCATTCCATGGTGCGGTGGTTTCTCTGAAAACGGGTCCTGGGGTTTTCTCTCTCTCTCTGACTCTACCTCTCTGTTTCTGTCTCTGTCTCTCTCTTACAAAGCATGGCCCGAGTCTACGAGGGATGGATCTTCCAGCCATGAAGAAACCGGAAGTCTGACAAGGGACTAGGTAGTCCTTGCTCTACACTCGACCACAGGGCTTCTCAAACTAGTTCAGTTGGCGGGGCCTCTGGAATACACGGGGCTCCTTGCAGAGCATGGCAAAACCAGAAAACACGATAAGACACATATCTTTGGGTCAGATATCAGAAGCCACTGTATTAGACTTGAGACATAAGAGAACAGGTGCCAAGGGTCTGATAAAAAAGTGTATGTGAGGAAGATATTCACTGCTATGCTATTTCTATTGGGGTGAAAACCTTGGAAACACTCTAAATCCTTAGCAGCAGGAGAATAAGTAAATAAATGACACCATTTTCAATGGATCTGTGAATGGGTCATCAAAGTCATGAAGATTCCTTGGATAGTCTTGAAGGATGTGAGGGAAGTTATAATGTGTTTCATTAGAAAAAGTGGAATATGAAGTCATAGATGAAGCATGAGGCCAATTATGTTTATTATATGGACAGAGATCCTTGGGAAATTCACAGCAATTTTATTACAGGTTCTCCCTCAACATGAGGGGATGATGGGTAGTTTTTGTTTCTTTATACTTTTTAGCACTTTCAAATTTTCCCCACAATGAGGATTTACTGCTTTCATCATCATATATTTAAATGATTATAAGGTAGCCAACTTTCCTGGTGCTGACAGATTTGGGTGCACATTTTCTTTCCATGCCATTTTCCTTGGCTCTTACCAGCTACCCTCATTCTTGAGTGGCTTCTCCAGTGAGGGTCTGGAGGAAAAGGCTGGGACTTAAGTTGAGGAGGGTAAGATATGCCCCCTATGTACAGAACTACAGCAATTTCCCTTGGGACCTGGAGGTTTGTGGGCATCTCTAAGCAGCATGTGCTCCAAAAAGAGTCCCCTATACAGATTCAGAAAGTGTCATAGGTTTAAGAAGGAAACCAGATTTAAGAAGGAAACCAGGCAGAAGGTTTCTACTGACTGATCTTATGTTCAGGTGAGAAAGAGTTCTAGCAGAATGCCCTTTCCCTCTTTTTATCCCCACAGCCTCTGCTCTCCTAAAACACCCCCCCCCCCGAAAGGTGCATTGATATTTTCAAGTTTTGGTGAGGTGAACTGGTTCAAGCAAGGTGACTAAGCTATACACACTGAGCTTTAAAGCCTGTCCAGCTGAAAGAGGACTGGTTTAGTCCTTGGGTCAGCTAATTCCTTCAGCACTGTGGGTTTCCTCCATGTGTTAAATGGATGTAACATGACTCGAAGCTTCTTTTGGAGCTGCGTCCCATGACTTCATCTAGCACTGCCTATCTACATGGGGTGAAATGCTCCCTGTGGGAGCTGAAGGGTCATGTTGAAGGTGCACTGGGGCTAGGAGGGGGAACACATCTTTTCTTAAGAGTGTGTATAGGGAAGGAGCAGAGTCTTTTAGCTACCAAATGTGACAGTAATTCCAGCCATCCACAGTTTATTGAACAATTTTCTACATTTTGGACTAGGCACCCAAGACTCTCCCCATGCTCCTTAGAGAAAACCTCACCTTCCTCCATCAGCATCCCTCCTAGTCGTCTTGTTGAAGGATCGGATCCCTTTGTGGTGTTGTGGAAATAGCACTGGTCCTGAAATCAGTGGCTGTCTGGGTTGAAAATGTCATCTCTGCTCTGTTGCCCACAGGCACTGTGGTTTCTGGCAGGTCGCTCAATCCCTCCAAGCCTCATTTGCCCATCTTTAAAATAGGAATAATAAGGCCAGCCTCATGAGGTTGTTCCTGAGTAGGTTTGCTGGATTTAGCAAATGCAAATATAGACGTCCAGTTCCATTGGAATGTTGGATTAACAACAAATAATGTTTCATCTAGGTATTTATTATGAGTACTTTGGACATACTCCTAAAAAATCAGTTGTTGTTTCTCTGACATTCCAGTGGAACTGGGTGTCCTGTGTGGTACCTGAGAATCCTATTCTTGAGGCTGAAATAAAGGGATTTATCTGAAAGCTGCTGCCCCAGTTCGTGAGTACTCTTTGCTCTGTACCTGCTCTCCCAGGGTGGGACCCATGAGGGGATTCATTACTTCTCTCTTTCCTAGTGGGGACGGAGAGGGCGGAATAAAGACTGCTTGACCAGGCTGGTGGAGGGGGGGGAGGATGTTCAGTTAGGGGAGGCCATCTCCACAGGAAGTCCGAAAGACGAGAAGACATATAGGCTGGTATAGCTTGACTTAACAGCTTTAAAGACCCTAGGGTCCTTCGGTCTTGTGTGTCTTTAACACACTCCGCTCTGTACAAGCCTGTCAGTGGAGGGGACACAGTGGAAGCAAGAGAAGCCTTGGGGATACTGACCCCAGGGAAACCCCGTCCAGGCATGACCATTCTATAGGTTTCAAAGGCCAACTGTTGTGATAGAGGGACTTTCCTGGAGGTGATTTGTACAAAGAAGGGGGTAGACGGGACTTGGTGCCCCGGAGTCCTTACTGCAACATGGGGGAAACCCAGCAAATGAGTCTACGCCAGCCTGTCCTCATCTCTCTCATTTCCGCCCCCCTATTACCTCCCCCAAACTCGAATCCCCTAGAGCTTGAGCTCCCCCAGCTTGTGGGGTAGACACAGCAGGTGTCAGGGCCCGCCTCTGGCCTTTGTGTGCTGCTCGAGGGCCCCCAGAACCTCAGGGTATAATTTTCCTTTTCTGATCATCTGAATTCCAGGCGAAAAGCTCAGCTGTCGTAGGCTTCAGGGAATTTTTCCACCGGGATTGAAATCGGGGCCAAGAAAGCGTGGGCATGCAGAAGGCATTCTTTTCTGCTATTCAGAAGCACTCTCCCTTTAGTTAAGGCATTAGAAAATGGTGCCTTTCCCCAGAGTCCTAGATGAAAGTTTTGAATTTCATTACAGTGAGAAAACACAGAAAGGGAGACCATCACTTGCTACAGTTCTTAATCTGTGACATTCCCCCCCCCCCAAATATCCTTTTAAAACAAAAATCTAGAGAATATTTTAATATGTTCTTTCATATACACATTTGATATTAAGAAAACTAAAATGAATTTGAACCATGACCAGTGGGTTGGGGGTGGAGAAGAAGAAAAGAAAAGAAGAAGAAGAATTTAAAGTGAAACATCTATCTGTTGTCCTAGCCTCAATTAAAGTCTGCTGGTCAGCTTGGTCCTTTTATTCTGAAAGACAAGATGTAACATCTGGCTATTATCTCCTAAATAGTTTTCTTTTAGCTTTACTAAAAATTTCTAAAATTTTTTATTCCTCCTAGGAAATGATATCTATAAAATTTGTGTTTGATGGGCTATACATATCTCCCTCAAACATGTGAAGATAAATATATGCTATTAAAATGTAAATATGCTAGGGGTACCTGGGTGGCACAATCAGTTAAATGTTGGACTCTTGGTTTCATTACAGGATGTGATCTCAGGGTGGTGAGATCGAGCCCCGTGTTGGGCTCTGCGCTCAGCATGGAGTCAACTTGAAGATTCTCTCTCTCTCTCTCTGCCCCTCCCACCTCTCTCAGATAGATAAATATATCTTTAAAGAACAATGTGAACATGCTTGTCTGTGTATCCCTTAAAACAATCTTCCAGAAACATAGCTCCACTTGGTGAAGTTATTTGAAGCCAGCTAATATCTATCACCCAGTTAGAAGTAGCCAGATTTGAGTGAGAAGTTTACTCCATCTTGGGCACTGGGCTTTGCATGCATTAGCTCCTTTATCTTCTCTATGAAGAAGATATGGGTCCCTTTAACAGATTAAAAAAAAACTGAGACTGAGAGAAGCATATGTCATATAACTAGTAAGTGAAAGTTGGATTCAAACCAGAGCAGTCCAAGTTCTGGGTCCATGCAACCATCTCTGTCTCTCACCTCTTCAGAAAAAAAAAAAAAAAAGAAAGAAAAAAGAAAAATAAAAAAACCCCACATAGATATTGATACTACCACTTGCCAGGAAAAAAGCAGGCAACAGTTCTGTTAAAGAATGAGTTCATTCAGTTCTAAATGGTAAGCATGTCCTTCCAGTAACTTCTGATGCATTGCATGCAATTCCCAACTTGCAGAGGGGTTGGATTCCAAAAGTTGATTTAAAAGCATTTTCCTTGTCCCCCTCCTCTGTGCTCCAGACACTTTGTACACACCTCTCCTGTGACACTCAGCACATTGTCTCTTAGCTGCTTATATATCTGTCCCGGACGGGGCTCCTGCTCAAGGGCACACACTGTGGCTTATATCTCCTTTGGTATTCCCAGCACCCAGCACGATGCCCAACCCAGGGAGATGCGAAGTGTACACACGTTGTATTAAATTACAAGTCATTTATTTGGAACTCAGCACACATTTCCCAAAAGAAATGCATGACAAATGGGAGTGGAAGCGTTATGTTTCCAACCAGCCCACAAAAGTTTATTTAAACTTTCTTGTAGTCTACCCAGAGTACTAATAAGTAATTTGCAACCGTGGGTGGGACAAGAGGTGGTAGGTGGGGAAAAAGATAGAAATCTTCCTCCCCCTCTCTTGAGTCAGATTGAGATGAAATTTCACGTGGGTCAGAATTCATCTTTGACTCCTCCTAAACTGTCCTTTTTTTTATACGTCTCCCATTTGTGGGTGTCACTGCCTTGAGGCTTCCTACTTAATACTCAACTGTGGTCTCTTGATCAGGTCTTCCTGCTCTTTCCACAAATAACCTACTTGCCCCCCTCACTGGTCAAAATTCCTGTTTCCTGAGTGCAGCTGAACTGAATTGATTTTCAGCAGAAAACACCGTGCTTGAATAAATTCTTGCTAATGTGTCAACGACTGCCCAACGCTAGGCATATGACTGTTTATAGCTCAGTAGTTAAAATAGATTGCAGGATTTTGAGATAGACCTAGATTTGAATCTTTCTTCTACCCCTACATTCTATGGTCTAGCTAGGGCAATTTAACTTCTCTAAGCCTCAGTTTTTCTTTTCTGTAAAATGGGAATAATCATGATTATACAGGGAGCCAACACTTTTATGACATTTATCAGTGTTAAAGCACATATTGGGCACAGTTATAAGAACTTCTTCATTGATTCACTTTGTCTTCACAAACACCCCATGAGGTAGGCGCACTTATTATTAACCATTGAAGAGGGGAGTGGTTTTTTGAAAGAGATTTCTAATGGTAAATTATTTGTTCCTGTCTTCCTTCTTCCAATAAGGCTTGGAGGCAAAATCCTACATTGATAGTCTTCTGGATGGAAGAGGATAGGAATTCCCGGGAGGAGCTTATTCAAGGCAAAGAGAATGGGGGCTGCTACCAGATCACCCGTGGCTGAAAATTCACCCAGAGAGTCCATTCCCTTATGTGTGATTCCTATTTCCACAGCTTCTTGTCTTCTTCTGCCTCTGAATGTGCCGAATCTGCAAGTGGTCCAAGTTTTTTTTTTTTTTTTTTTTTTGTATCCCCTTTCTTTCTTTTTTAATTTTTTCACACAGCCCATGGCAGCTGCAAGGTGGTGGGGGCCAGGCGGATAGCAGCAGCTGCTTGTATGTATGGGGCCTCTGATGTCTTTCTTTGTGAGTCAGGGGCCGTCTGTATATATCACAAGCCACCACCTGGCGAGACATTTCGTTCCATCTAGGTTGTTTAAATGTTTCCTGGATGATATCATAAATGCAAAAGGAGGGGAGGAACTTCAAGATGGTGAGTTCCAGCCCCTCACTGCCCTCCAGCCGTGCACGGAAACATTTGAGGGAGATTTTGTCCTGTAGCTTAGCAGACAGCCTTGCATCTGCTGTCCAGTTCTTACCGTTTACCAGATGTAGAGATTTTAAAGCCATGGGGGGATGCACTTGCCCTTAAGTATTGGGGTGAGCAGGGGGCAAGCTCATCCCTGGAGATCCTCTTTGTGGGTGTCCTTCTGATTAAGTAACTTCACTTCTCTGGGTCAAACCCGGTGGGTGGGTGGCACCATCTCTGGTGCCTCCTGAGCTGAGGACTCTCTGTTTCCCTGAAAAACTCGAGACACAAGACTGTTCATCCTTTCTGATACCAACCTAGAGAGGGATGGTCCATCATGACCCTTGTAAGCCTATTCAAATGTTTCCTTATCCTTAAAACTGAACAATTTCCCCTATGCTGACTAAACATTTCTTGTAATTTGAGGGGTTTTTGTTGTTGCTGTTACTAGGACTTCTAAAAACATGGATAGACTTCTACCCTATATTCTTACTATAGTGATAAAATTGTTATATCTATAGCAACACATCTATTTTAACCTACATGATTAGTTCTATTTTTTTTAAAGATTTGATTTATTTATTTGAAAGACAGAGATCACAAGTAGGCAGAGAGACGGGCAGAGGGAGATGAAGGGAAGCAGGCTCCCTGCTGAGCAGAGAGCCTGATGCAGGGCTCGATCCCAGGACCCTGGGATCATAACCTGAGCCGAAGACAGAGACTTTAATGCACTGAGCCATCCAGGCACCCCGATTAGTTCTATTTTTATATGACATTTATATTTAAGAGCTACTTCACATACACCATTTTGTTTGAACCTTGAACTAGAAATAGGAAGGGAAACTATACTCATTTCTATATAAGAAGAGAGATTCAGGATGAATAAACCTAAATACCTTTAATAATATCTCATCTTATGGTTACTAAGAGGAAGAGTCAGGACCCAAAACTTGGATTCTGTTGACTCCAAGTCTAGTGTTCAGGCCATGAGAGCACATGCAAATTAGACCCAGCACCACTACCCAACATACCAACTCACCGCGCTTGAGTTTCTGCAGTGTCGCGTATACTTTACTAGGTGCTTTGCATGCAACATCTCAAATCTTTGCAGCAACCATGCAAGGGAAGTATTATCATATTCAGTTGAGAGATGGAAAACCATAAAAACGAAGTTCAGAGAATTTAAGTATTAAGTAGTTGCCTGATGGCTAATGTGTGTTGAAAGCAAAATTCAAACCCAAGCTCATTCTTTTGACAGTGCTGCCTTTCACTTCAATTTTAAGAGACTGATATTTAACATGAGCACAATCTTTTTGGAACACGTATGATGGCCTATAGAAGCACAGGATTCTAGTTTACCTCCTCTTTCCCTAATTCCAGATTCTACATCCCAGGACCATTTTACATTTCTTTGTACATTTTACACTCTCATGCTAATTTTACTTAGCTAAACTCTGTGTATTTTTTTTTTAAGATTTTATTTATATATTTGACAGAGAGAGAGAGAGAGAGATCACAAGTAGGCAGAGAAGCAGGCAGAGAGAGAGAGAGGGAGAAGCAGGCTCTCTGCTGAGCAGAGAGCCCGATGCGGGGCTCGATCCCAGGACCCTAAGATCATGACTTGAGCAGAAGGCAGAGGCTTAACCCACTGAGCCACCAAGGTGCCCCACCTCTGTGTATTTTTATATCTGTGTGATTCATTGTCTTTTCTTCAGCATTCTATCTTCATCTATAAAACCAGAATAATGGGGCGCCTGGGTGGCTCAGTCGGTTAATTGGCTACCTTTGGCTCAGGTCATGATCCCAGGGTCCTGGGATTGAGTCCTACATCAGGCTCCTTGCCCAGCAGGAAGCCTGCTTCTCCAACTCCCTGTGTCGCTGCTCATGTGCACCTCCTCTCTCTCTCTCTACCTCTCTCTCCCTGTCAAATAAATAAATAAATAAAATCTTAAAAAACAAAACAAAACAAAACAGAATAATGATTCCTGTCCTGTTTGCATCTCATTGTTCTGGTGATAATCAAACCATGTATAGAGAAAGCACTTGGAAAAGTATCAAGAATGATGAACAGAGATGAATATAGTATATTTTGCCTTTTAAAAACCTATGTTATGTAAATGGAGCTAAATAATCAGGATTGGGCAGTGAGGTGGAGATTTAGATGTTCTGGATTTACTTATTAGTTATGATATATATATATATATATATATATATATACACACACACACACACACACAAAATACATAAAAATAACTTATTACTAAATCATTTTAAAAGAGAGTTTATGTGCATATTTTAAAGTATTGTGATCCAACATGGATGAGGGTTGCTTAAATACAACATTTGTGCCCCCCCCCCCACCGAAGCTTCTGTGCTTACCCCCCACCCCCACCTGCCTGGTTTCTTTGCCTACACAGTTCTGGCTATTGTCCTACAAAACCCATACCTTTGGGTGTTGTTAAGGACTCTCTGTTAACCTTCTCTTTAGACATTCCCACATTTTCCAGTATAAAAACACATTTTAAAAGTGTTAACTCTTTTTGTGCAGGTCCATGATGGGAATGAACTTCTGGTGTCTGCTGACCCAGAAAATACTCAGTGAGAAAAGGACATTCCAAATACAGTAAAACTTTTAAGTGGATTTGTATTTAATTGATCACAACTGCATCCAAATGGTTTTGGGAAACACACAGACACGTCTGAGACATTATGCCATGTTTACATACACTCAAGTACATATTTGTCAAATGAATGCATGAATATGCATGAGTAAGAAGAGAATAAAAATTTGCAGACACTGCTTGTGATAGATGTGGATTTGTATCCCTAGTCATGACTCCATTCCCCAACTCCTGCCCTAGGGGCCAGAACTCAGAGTTTTGAAACCACTTGTATGGTTTCCCTAATACCCAGCATAGAGTAGGCACTCAAGAATTGTGTCCTGAATGTCCATAGGGATGAATGGATGAATACAACGTGTCTCCCAATTAGATTACAATTTGAGAAGAGTAACTATATCATAGACTGTTCCCAGCTGAGCCCAACATTGTGCTGAAAGTACCCTTGCTTTCAATAAACAACTAACTTGATTAGTATCCCCTACTGACATTACTGGAAGGGGTTGTTAGAAAGGAAGGAACTAAAATTTAAAATTTAAAATATCAAGAGGGAACGTACATGTTTTTGATTTCAGAAAACTTGTGTTCTTCTGCAAAGGTAAGTAGAGAAAGTGTGGAGTCATGAAAACACAAGGTGATGGGAAAGAACTCAAGGAAGGAGCAGTGCTGTTACCCCTAAGGGAAGGAGAGTGTCTGGTTAGTGGGATAGAAACCTCACCCTTTGAAGCATGCCTTAGTCTTCTGCTGAGTAATCTAAGGCCTCAACAGAGAGCGGGCAATGTGACCAGATCACAGTTGGGAGGAGTGAGACGGCAGGAGGGGATGGTTAGCTCATTATACCTTGAAGTGGAAGTGGCAAAGAGCAGTTGACTTACTCATAAATCATCAGCAAGAGCATCTTCAATATTTTTACGGGCAACATGACAAAGAGATTCTATTGGAGGAATCACTCACCTCAGCAACTCTGGGCAGAGCAGTCCAATCATCTTGAAGAGAGACTCTTAACATTAGTTCTTCTTGGAGGCTCCAATATCATGAAGCACTGTGGAAAGAGATGGTCACTTGCACTCCGAGTTTGGTGGCCACTTCACCTTCCAGCAAAGGAAGTGAAAGTGTCAAAATGAAGAGGAAGAAAGCCAACAACATTCTCTCTAGGGGGGAAAAGTGCAGACACAGACTTTTTTTTTTTTTTTTTTTTGGGAGGGGTGGAGAGTTCAAAAGTGCTTTGATTATAGATGTTATCTGTAAAGACAAACAAGAAATAATCGTTCTTATTTCTTGTTTTTCCTTAGCCGCTCCTGAGATCGGAGGCCTGATTTTTATAGAAGAAGAGCCTGGAAAACAAATTACCAAAGGAAGAAAAGGAGAGGAATGATGATTCAACTGCTTTAGGTTAATTTGATTTTTTTCATGTTTCATGCCTGCCTTGATG
The DNA here is from genome assembly GCF_009829155.1 of Mustela erminea. Classification (NCBI taxonomy): domain Eukaryota; kingdom Metazoa; phylum Chordata; class Mammalia; order Carnivora; family Mustelidae; genus Mustela; species Mustela erminea. The sequence goes on along the minus strand of NC_045615.1, from coordinate 118,199,722 downwards.
TTCTTGACCTCGGTTATTTCTGCTGAATGGAAATCACTGGGTCAACTGGACTCCTCCAAGTCTAGACAGGGCTTTTTAATCGTAGTTTGGTCCAGATTCCCAGTTTTGTAGCTGTAAAAGTACGGTGATGTTACCCACCATATCACAGGTCCCTCTGACCCATAATTTCACACTTCCCAGGGTTCAACAGTCTCCAGGTTAACCTCTTGAACAGAGGTTCAACCCAGGCGCAACACACCTGTGACCTTCTTAGTCTTTCCATCTGTCTTTCTTCATCAAGAGGTGTGTCAGCCTGATGGGACATTTAGGCTGGAGTGAGGGGTCTGGATGGGATCTGTTGGCTTTGGCAGTTGGATTTGTCTCTAATGCAGTCTGGCTGGGCACCCTGAGATGGGCAGCAGACAGTGTGGTGTCTGATAAAAAATGCATGCTCTAGCCTGACTGCCTCAGATGTCCTAGTCCTGTCACCTAATGACTATGTGACATTGTCACATACTTAACCCTTTTTTTGTCTCAGTTTTTTCATCTGTAAAACAAGGATAATGGTACTTCTTCCCTATGACTATTTGAAGATAAAGTAGATTAATATATGTGAAATGCCTAGAACCATGCTGGATAGATGATAGACACTTGGGAAAGGCTATTATTATTATTATTATATGTATATTATGATTTCTTCTTCATCTGTAGAAAAACAGCCATGCCACAGGACTGTAAACTGAAGTGACATTGAATATATGATTAATTGAAGAAAAGGGATAAATGAATTAACTGTGTGCTCTTAGGTAAGACACCCCACTTTCCTGGCTCTTTCTAGCTCCTTTAAGTAATGTCATGCAGTTCATGGACTAATTACCCTTGCCATAAGGCAACAAAGTGTCCGGGTTCATCCCAGGCTTTGTGGCTTTAGCCTAGAAGTTCTCATGTCCTGGAAAACCCCTGGTACATGTAGACTGGGATAGTGGTTGCCCTGGGTCTCTGTTTCCCTTCTTATGTTCCAGGGTACACTAAAGATCAATCTCTTGGGCTTTAAGGTGCCCTGTTCTATGTCCCTCACCCCACTATATCATCTGGTATTACTTCAGCTGAGATGGCTCATTTCTATTCTGTGGGATCTATTACCCTCCAGCTGATGAACCCACACTTGATCACACAGGTATCATATAGTGATCATATAATAGTGGCAGTCTCCCACAGGAGAGAGTGGATGGACATGGTACAAGGCCTTGTGAGGCTCAGAATGGGCACAGTGTCACTCCTGCCTCATTATGTTGGTCAAAGCAAGCCACAAGCCCTAACCAGATTCAAAAACTGGAGAAATAGGCCCTGCCTCTTGATAATGTGAACATAGATACAAGGAAAGTAATAACGGCAGACACTTTTGCCAACCATAATCATCCAGAGCTTTATTTGGTACTCCAGTTGGTACAACAGGGTGGCAGATCAGGACAAGGGAGAGAGTAGGAGACTTCTCTCTTTTCAATAGACTCTGGCACGCTGTGAGAGAAGCAGGTGGCTCTGTTTAAACTGCCTCAGTTCTGGGAACAAAGGCTTGATTTGAGAGAGGAGCTTGTGAGGAAGAGGCTAGGAATTGCTATCAGACTCAACTTAGATTCATTGAAGTTAGGTGTGGTGGTGTGTGATTTGCCTGCACTCTCATTCCTTCTACTCTGGAAATGATCATTTTCCCAGAAGACAGCTGTTCTATCAACTCCTTCCCAGAGAGCAGAGCAGAACTTCTCTTTCCATTCCTCCCCCACTATAGACTTGTAGTACAAGTGAGAACAAACTTATGTTGTTTAAGCCTCTGGAATTTGGAGTGGTTTGTCACTGCATCATTAACGACCCTATCCTGACTAATAAAGTAATGAAATACCAGTCCTGAGGGACATTGTGTAAAGAAGAGGTTTTTTAGTAAATAAGTTTGGGGATGATGAGAAACTGCCAATTTTCTTTTGGTATTTGTTCTCTCTTTCTGCATTTTGGTGAGAGAACTCTCTGAATTTTGGCCTGAGATTTGGATACCAAACTAGAGACTGTATCTCTTAGCTTCCTTTGATCTGGTTGTGTCCACTTGCCTGAATTTAGATGAGTGGGAATTAAGTACATATGTTGTGTGTAAACTTTCACACTATCTCCTTAAAGAGGAAACATCTTGCTCTGGACTCTCTCTACTCTGTCTTCTGCCTGAGAAATGGTAATCGCTGGTACCGTCTTAGAATCCATGTGTTAAGGATGGAAGAGCCACTTGGCCAGCTTTGGTCCACTCATCTTTATACAGATAGATGAAAAAGAAATGAACTCCTGGGGCGCCTGGGTGGCTCAGTGGGTTAAGTCTCTGCCTTCAGCTCAGGTCATGATTTCAGGATCTTAGGATGGAGCCCTGTTTCAGGCTCTCTGCTCAGCAGGGAGCCTGCATCCCCCTCTCTCTCTGTCTCCCTCTCTGCCTGCTAGTGATCTCTCTCTCTGTCAAATAAATAAATAAAATATTAAAAAAAAACTTCTATATTAGGCACTGTATTTTAGAGTATTTTTGTTATGGCAGCCTAAGTTGTACCCTAACAAATATCACACTATATCTTCCCATTGGAGATTCATGAGGGCACTCTAAATTTAGAGTTAAGTTATTGAGGTGTTCTACAGTAAAGCAACTAGTTCAAATCTTATTTACTGAGGAACTCTCTCCTCCCCCATTTTGATGGAAGGTTTGTTGATATTCACTTATTGATATCACAGAGATGACTTTAAAATAAATTTGTTCTTTGGGAAGTGTTGGAATAAATTCATCTTGGTAACCAGGGAGAACTGTGGAGTTATTTCTAATGACTGTTAATAAGTTGCACGACACCATCCACCTCCTATCCCCGCTGAGCTTCTATTGCTTTCTTCTTAGAAAAGCAGTCAGGTAGTGGAAAAAGCAGGAGGTTGAACAAGCCTGGACTTGAATTAAGACTCTGGTGATCTTGGGCATCCTCTTCACTTCTCCAGGTCTGTTTTCTCATTTATAAAATGAAAACACCATTGCCTACCTCTCACAGGGTTGTTTGGATCCTGTATAAAACTGTGCCTGGCATGTAAGTGTCCTCTTCACTATTCCAATTCCTTTCTGCCTGTCCATGAAATTTCGGTCAGGGATTCCCAAACCTTTCAACCAATAAATTCACTATGAGGTCTCCTCTAAACATTCCCCTCCCAAGTCAAAGTCAAAGTCAAGATCAGGTCAATGAATGTTTCCCTTATATTACCTGAGTTCTAAAAGGGGCTAAATTTAAAGTGGGGTGGAAGGAGGTGAGGGAGAGAGAGATATCAAGGAGCCTTAAAAGTCACAAGGAAAAGTATTAGCTCCCTTTTGGGCTACTAAGCAGGATACTAAGGAAGAGAAGTGACTTACTTCCTCATCTTTCAAGGATCTGAATGGCCTTGGGCAAGTAGTAAAGACTCAGATCTGCTTGTGGGTTTTCCTGGTAAAGCCAAGGATGATACATTAGAACTCAAGTTAATTAGGAATAACTACTGACTTGGCAGAACTCTCTTTAGTTGCCAGGTCTGCAAATTGAGGGAAAAAACAGTCAAATATTGAGCTAGAAGGACTCTTGTATTGGAGACCCCATGAAGGTAAGGGTCTCTAAACTCTTTTTCTGCAGAGACCAGCATGGTGTTCAGGGCACAAGGAACATTTAAACATACTTACAGACTACCTTTTTCTCATCTGCAGGGTCAAATTTTTGAAGGAAAATTTTATTCATTAAGAATTTGGGGGGTAACAACAGAAGCCAACTCTAGCTATTTCAGGGAGAGATGGATCTTATCTGAAGGATACCAGGGAAGCTCATCAAATCTGTAGAACAACCAGGCCTTGAGAAGAGCAGAGCCAGGGTAATCCTAGAGACCTCAACAACCACAGCTGGTGGTCCAGCTACCTAGAGTACCACCATGATGTAAAGGGAAAAATGGTTGGTCCAGTCTCAGACAGGGTTCACCTTTGACCAAGGCAGCAGGGCTGCCAGGAGCCCACACTTGCAATGTAAGGGGTAGTGCTAGAGAATGAAAATATACTATAAATATAGCAGCCCCCCAGAGTTTTGTGTTAAAGATTTTGTGCATCAGCTATCTTTTGTGCATAACAAACCATCCCAAAAAGATTTAACAGCAACCATTTTACTTGTTCGAGATTCTGTGGGTCAACAGTTTGGGCTAGGCTCAGCTGGGCAGTTCATCTGTTGGTTTTGCTTGAGGTCATTATTATCGCTGCAACTTCCTTCTGATAGTTCAGATGAGGCTAGACAGTCCAAAATGGTTTCAGCTACATTTGGAAGTTGGTGTTTATTACCAACTGGGAAAACCTGCTGCTGCTCCATGTGACTTCTTGTTCTCCAGTAGGCTAACCTGGACTTCCTCATGTGGTACTCTCAGGGAAGGGATAGAGAGGTTAGGAACAAAGGGCACGAACAGACAGGTCTACACAAGTTTTGGGGGGGGGGATAGGGGAATAAATTCCTAAGGGAACTAACATTCATCAAATCTGTATTATATGTCAGGCCCTGCCCAAGACATTTGTCAAAAAGTTCCCATTTTCAACCTCAGTAGTCCCAGTGAGGCAGGTATGCTTACTTATCCTATTTTAGTAGTATGTAGAATGTATGTAGAAGTAGAATGAAAGAAACTTGCCTGAGGTCCCAAATCTGATAAATGGCAAAGTTGGAACTTGAACTCAGATCTGTTTCCTTCCAAAGTCTTCCTTGTTTCTATTCCCCATGTTACTGTTGGCTCCATCCTCAGAGTAGAAGGTAGCTCTTGTTATTTTTTATTGGTTTACTAACAGGAGAGAAGGAGGGAACTCTGGGTCAGTGGCTGAGCAGGAAAACTGAACTGAGAAAGGAGGTAAGCAGGAATGGAAGAGTGTCAAGAAAGCTCCAAATACTTTTAGCTCTTTTGCCCATGCGTACGGTATTCATTATGCCATGATTATTCATAAATTGGGGCAGTTTACCTTGTTCTCTTGACTCTGTAAGTGCATAACTACCATCTGACAGTCTGTCAGTGGTTGGCAAAGTCGTTCTGTTCTTTTCAATTTCCCAAGTCCCTTGTCCTCAATAAATGAACATGGAAGCAACATGGATTAGTGATTATGAGATTTGGATATGAATTCAGAGCAATCTGAGTTCAAGTCCTGGATCTGTTCCTTATGAGCTGTGTGAGCTAAAACATCCTTAATTAAAACATTGAAATAAGAACTATATATGCATGTTATAGGATCATTGTGAGGATTGATTAAGATCATATAAGGAGGGGTGCCTGGGTGACTTAGCTGGTTAAGAACCCAGCTCTTGGTTTTTGCTCAGGTCATGATCTCAGTGTCATGAGAGTAAGCCCCAGGTCAGGTGTCCTCACTGAGCATGGAGTCTGCTTGGGATTTTCTCTCTCCCTCTCCCTCTGAATCTCCCCCCTGCTCACAATCTCCCCACCTGCCAATAAATAAATAAATAAATAAATAAATAAATAAAGGAAAAAAAAAGACAGTACATGGAAAATAGCACTGTTAATGCACTTAGAAAGCTTTTGTTAAATGCTGGGGAAGAACTATTCTGGTTCAGCCTCATACTAGTTGTGATATCTCATGCAAGTTTACCAGTTAGCAGAAGTTGTATCATGCTGCTGTAACAACAGTCTAAAAACATCAGCGGCTTTCCACCCTGTGGTGAAATAGTGCTGGCTCACACTATTCAGCCACCATGGATTGGCTGAAACTGGATTCCTCCACCCCTCTCTGTGGACCTAGGGCAGCCTCTATCTGGAACATTGCTGGTCTATGTGGCAGATGGAAAACCACAAGCTGGAAGACATGTGTCATTTCTGTCTACTTTTCATTGGCCAACACAAGTCATGCAGCCACTCCTGAGTTCAACAGTACAGGGGTGGAAAAATCCTCGAGCAAGCAGGGTTACCAAAGGAAGGGAATTACAATATTTTATCATATAGTCATATAGTTTGCCAGCTATTTATCCTGATTCCTACCTTTCTGTAAAATGTCTGGCATGTAATAAACATTACTGAATAAGATTATTATTATTTCTCTTAAGTGTTCTCAGGCCCCTTCTTCTCCCAGTTTGGCTTGAAGAGGTGTCAGATCCAAAAAAAGTCCAATTGTGCCTTATTTAGCTCAACATCTGGAGAGACTCAGCTGTACCACATATTTGTTCCTAAATCACTGAATTGCTCACTGAATTGGCTGCCAAGCTACCTTTTCCAGACTGGAGAAGAGGAAAAACTTACTTGCAAAGAAAAAGAGAAGGTTCCACTTGGCCCGGCTGAGGCCTCTTTTGGAAATCAGCCATAATAAACAGAGAAGATTTATAACAATGAAGATACCCCAAACAGAGTTAAGTTGAAAATCAGGGGATCAGCAGGGTCGAGCAGAAGGAATAGTTTTTGCATCAGAGGTTGTCATCTGCTAGCACGTGATCTCAGACTATCTCCTTCATTTCTCTGTGCCTCAGTTTCTCCATCTGTGAAAGGGGGCAATGGTAGTGGGAATGATGACTACTTCTCCTTGAGTGGGGATGTGAGTAAAATGAAATAACATATGTGAGGAATCTTGCAAACTATGAAAACCATTCCATGACGGTTTAACGAGATGGCTAAATTTAATAAAGACAGTTAAACTTAATAAAAATATGAGCTATACCTGATTATAGCAGTAATTTGGTAATAAATATGGAATTAGTTGTTGAGTCCCCAAAACATGAAACATATTCCCAGTTCTTAAAGATCTTCCGAGGGCTGTAAAGAAGAGAAAGTTGTATTATTTAGGTGTTTGATTTGCTGGCAACTGTCTTATGCTGTAATTCAGCATTTGTCATAGCCAACTAAATTTCTTCTCTAGAAAGTTAGGTGGAATGTGCAGACACAAAGACACAGCATGGCCTCCCAGAACAAAACAAGACATACCAAGTCCTGGGGAAAGATCGAAAGATCAAAAGCCAGGTGGGCTATTTGCTTTGTTGCTTGGGTGCCATTTGGTATCATTTCCGTATTTCACTCAGTCAGCGTTGCTCAACTTCCACCCTCTCCATCATCAAAAAGTATTTTTAGTCCCTTTCATTACAGGAAATCTTTGGTGTTGCTCTCAGGGTTGGTCAGATGAGGGAACATGAGTTTTCCATTGTTAGCATGTCTGCAAATAAGAGCTAACAAATACATCTTTACATCTTGGTAAGCGTATTTACTCTCATCTGAAGCTTTAGCTCCTATTTGACCATTGGCTGAGACCAGAGCAAAGGTACGAGAAGCTCCTTCACTAGAGAGAAATTGACCAGCTCTCCATCCAAGAAGATGGCTCCCAAGGAAGTTTCCCCTCACCCTAAGACTGGGGCAGGGGCCCCTCCTGTATTCATCATTGTTCTCATTCCTATTATTTACATCTCAAATATTTAATCATGCAGTACTTGCTCTATACCAGGTACTGTTTTATGGTACTATGCTCCAAGTATGTAAACTTAACGATACTTTCTCTGGAAGGTGAGACTGGGGAAGGGTCCTCTCCACTTCTTGGAATCCCCTTTTTAAAGAGAAATTGAAAGAGAAGAAGGCTAAATTTCTTCTCAGAGGTTGTATACCTCGGGCTGTTATACAGATTAAATGAGTTAATGTTTATAAAGTGCTTCTTACCTGGTACATACAAAGTGCTCCACAAGTTTTGGTTAAATAAATATGCAGAGTCTAGGACAGGGTAGGACTTCAAAGGGTTTACACATTTGCAGCATAGCTGGGGGCCAGAGTCTGGTTTTTAGCCTTTCTCTTGCAGTGAGATCTTGGTCAAGATTGCTTAGCCCCATCAGGACCTGTGTCCTCATCTGTTGAATGTGTCTGATGATGGGTAGATCTTTCCCAGGTCAAAATATTGCTGGTTGTGTAACTTAGACAGTGAAGTTGCAGGGAATTTAGCTCAAGAATTTATCATCAACGTTCAAGTTTTAGACAGAGCCTCTGGGGTGGAGGTCTGTTTGTGCCTGTTTGGGCTACTGAATTCAAAAAGAGCATGAGATGTCTCAGGCACAAGATGCCTCAGAAACTCATAGCTGGAGGAGGTGAAAACACTGAAGGCAGAGTGCAAGGGTATGGAGAGCCGAATTAGTGTGGAAGTGTTCTTAAATATTAACTGCAATAACATTTGAGGGGCCAGGACGCATAAATTCTGTCTCTTGGGATCTTGGGGCAGAGCTGACCCTGGAGGAGGCTTGTGAGGTGCACAGACCTGGTGGAAAAGTGGAGAGGAAGTTGATGAGGGAGAGCCAACCACTAGAGTGGCAGAAGTATGCATTCACCGGTTACCCAGCTCTTGAGTATGACATTGGCTATTATAATTACCCGTGACAATAGTAACACTGAGTCTACTCAGCCCTTCTACCATCTCACTTGACCAGAGGCCTAACACAGGTTAACTGACCCCCTTCCTGGTCCCGTTGCATTTGACAGATGGCTGAAAGGAGGCTGGAGAGAGGTGAAATGACTCCCCTGCCTTCTCCCAACTTTGAAGTTGGGGGTATTTAAACTTTGGATTCCGAGTTTCTCATGCAGGCTTCTCAGCTCTCAGCAGATTCACGTGATGTGAACTTTTCCATTTCCCTTCTGACTCTGGAAAAACTTCTCACTTCCTTCTTAAACCTGACTCTACAATTATCAGCCCTTCTTGAAGCATTTCCACAGTGGGGACCCATGGGGGGGGATGTGTCCCCCCACTGCTGGTGTTTCCACAGAGAGAAGGGAGCTTCCGTTCCACTCCCAGGAGAGAAATATATGATAGAAACACTCTGCCACTCTCCACTCTTCCTTTTTTCCTCTTGGAAATAGAAGTAACTTGCTCTGGAGAGTGAGACTGGGGAAGGGTCCTCTCCACTTGGGGGGAGGGGGTCAGCAGGCTTTATTGCTCTCCTCCAGAGCAGCCTGATCTCTGCTACAGGGAGCAGCACTCACTACTTCCCTGCAGGAGCAGACCTCTGGGTCAGGGCTCTGGCCCATCTTCTGGGAGATGGTTTATCCAAAGGTCTTGACCATCTCAAGGTCTTTTGGGGAAAGGGATATTCCCTCTCCCTGACTGAATAGGATATTCAGGGATATTCAGAATTTCAACAGGGTCTTAGAGTCCTCTTCATTCTCCAGCCTGACTGCCAGAAACAATGCTGCTTTCACTATTCTGACTGAGTTCTTTGTCTCTCTCTCCTTTGAATCTGTACTCAGAGAAGGGCCAGCTTGTGGTTAATTGTTACCATTATCGTCTGCAACACCAGAAGCCTTGGTTTCCACATTGGGTGGCATTCTTCCTCTCTTTGAGCACCATTGTATGTGTGTGCACGTGTGCTTGATGATCATCTTTCCCCTGATTTTTAATAGTAGTCCTCAAGGAACATGCAATTCCATTGAATTCCTTTGTCCTGTCCATAATAAGTTACCAGTCTATTTAGTCAGCAAACATGGATTGGATATTTGCATTCCACCTGGTTTTGTGCAAGGAGGCAGGGATACAAAGATGAAAGGACCCATTCCCTTCTCTAGAGAACCAACTACTCTGGTGGGGAGGCAAACATGGAAATAGGCAAATCTAAAACTCTGCAATGGTTGCTGGAGTGGAAACATACTAAATGCAGCAGAAGTGTAAAATGAGTGTCAATAAGGAGGGTGGAGGCAGGAAGCCCTCATGGAAGAGGGAGCTCTAAGCAGGAAGATGAAAGATGAAGGGGAGTTGGTCAGGGTGTCAAGTAAAGAGAGGGTCTCCTTTCAGACAAAGAGTCATGGAGGCACAAGAAAGAATGGGGTAGTCAGGAGCCACAAGCAATTGCCCATGGCTGGAGTTGAAGAGCCAGGTGGGGAACTGCAGAGAGAGGATGGGGCCAATTCATCAGGCACCACTGTACCCTGCTAAGGATCTTGAACTTTATCATATGGAGGAGTGTTTCCCAAACTTCCTTAAAGATAAACATCATTTGGGGGCACCTGGGTGGTTCAGTCATTAAGCATCTGGCTTCAGCTCAGGTCATGGCACCAGGGTCCTGGGATTGAGCCCCACATCGGGCTCTCTGCTCAGCAGGAAGCCTGCTTCTCCCTCTTCTGATGTGTTCCCTCTCTTGCTCTCTCTCTCTGTCAAATAAATAAGTCAAACCTAAAAAAAAAAAAAAAAAAAAAAAAAAAGAAAAGCTTCACTTGGCTGACACTTGCTAAAAATTTGGACCCAGACTCACTCCAGAACTGATGGAAGACCTTGGGATCAGACTAACAAGCACCCTGGTGCTTCTTAGAATCAGGTACACTTTGGAAATCCTGCTGAGCCATGAGGTTTGGGGCAAAGGAGTAGCATGGAAAGAATCGCCTTTTCATGATACCAGTCTGGTGCATGGAAGATGCATTGGAGGTGGGTGGCAAAATTGAAGGTCTGGAGACAGGAGAAATGATGAGAACCTAATGGGGGAGGGTGTGATGGATGGGAGTTGAGGAGGACTTCAGAGTATAAACATAACAATGTCTCCGACTTATCTACCTTCCTCTCACCTGAGCAAAGAAAGAATAGCTTCTTCATATTATATAACTTTTCTGCTATGGGCTGAATCAGGTCTCCCCTCCATACCCCAAACTGGTAACCTGAAGCTCTAAACTCTAAAGTGATGGTATTTGCAGGTCGGGAGGGTAGGGCCCTCATGATGGGATTAGTACCTTTTCTGAGAAGAGATACCACAGAGCTTGCTTAGAGAATGGAGTGAAAAGGCCCCTAACTTTCTGCAAGCTAGGGGAAGGGCCTTCACCAAAGCCTGATGATGATGGCATCCTGAGATGAAGTTCTGTTGTTTAAGCCACCCAGTCTATGGTATTTTGTATAACAAGAGATAACTAATTTATTACCTAATCTTCCCTATTAACTCCTCACCCCTCTGGGCTGCAGGAAACAAATTCAGAAAAAAAGATCTAGTAATTTCCATATGATTCCCCCAAATTCTATGTTGTCAGGGGGTCACTCTTCTCTGATCTTGACCTTTCAGTAGCATCCAGCAGAGCGGGCCATGTCCTTTTCCTGAAAAAACTTTTTTTCTTGTGTTCTGTGATAACGCGTTCCCTAAGAGTCGTCTGCCACGCTTACTCTGGTCTACCACAGCCACTCCACTCTGTCGTTGGTTGAATCCTCTTCCCACATTTCACTTCGACTTTTGAAATCTGTCTTAGATCCCATTCCCTTTTACATCTTCTCCTGGTAACCTCACTAGTATTTGCTTTAAGTACTATCTAAATGTCGATGCTTTCCAAACCTATTTCTCCATCACTGCCTTTCTCAGACACTCCAGACTCATAGTCAACTGCCTACTTAGCATCTGCCCCTGCACGCTTAACAAACTCTGCCTGTCCACAGAACTCCCCAGTCTTCACTCCCTCAACCAGCCTTCTCTCCATCTTGGCAAAATGTGCTACTACTTTCCCAGTTGCTCAAGTAAAAACCTAGGTGGTTTCTTTGATTCACTCTCTCCCTTAAATTCCATATCAAATCCTTCAGGAAGTTCTGCAGTATATTCCTCTTTTTTCCATGGCCTACATCAGGGATTCTCGAACTTGAGTATGCAACAGAATTGTCTGGGTGCCTTGTTAAAATCAAATTGCTGGGCCTTACTCATGCTTAGAGCTTCTGAATTGATAAGTTCACAGAAGATGCTGCTAGTCATAAACTGCACTATCTTATAATATGTCATCAGCTCACCAAATCTTCCATTATTCTTTCCCTGGAATACCATAACTGTGTCCTCATTGGGATCCATACTTTGCTCTAATTCTATTTTATGGAATTTTTTCATGTTTTTCAACTTCCCAGTACTTTTTAATAGTATCCTTTTAATATTTCAGAAAATTCTAGCTTTGGAAGTTCCACTCTCTAAAGTCAGAACCTAGGAAATTCAAATTTCTAGCTTTCTTTGCAAAGAGGATGTAAGCTAGTGACCAAGGCTTTGCCATTCAGAGACTTAGATTCGATGGGTGAGCAGCTTGAAAAAGGAAGGTCTGCGCAATCTTTTTTTATTTTTGGAAACAGCAAAAGGCAACTGACTTGGGGGCCTGCAAGAGTGCCACAGTTGAGTTCCATGCAAAGAAGTATCACCAGTTGGGCATCGGCTGTAGGAGTTCCTTCCTTGAGGTTTTAGGAATTATCCCTAGGCCCCTGACACCTGAGTCTTGTTTTACAGGTACTCCAAAAAAAAAAAAAAAAAAAAAAAAAAAAAAAGTCTATAAGCTGCTCAATGCCTTTTAAAATAAAACTAATGAATTTTTGAGCATACATCAAAAACTAATAATGTACTGCTATATGTTGGCTAACTGAGCTAACTAACTAAATAAAATTCTTTAAAAGAGATCAACTTAAAAAGAAATAAATTAATTAAAATAAATACAGAAGATGAAAATAAACCAGTCAGGGTGAGCTTTGTTATTTGCAGCTAAGACCTCTAAAGTGATACCCCCTTTTGGAATCCATGCTCTGTTCAGTCACTTTCACACACTGATCTGATTTAGTCATGTTTGAGGACAGACTATGTCCTCACCTTATTTCTCAAAGACTTCTGGGACCAGGCATCTTCCTAAGGCTCTTGCCTCATCTGATATTACTCTCTTCCTTGCTTGCTTTGACAGAACCTTACCAGCCATTGTTTTCGTTCTCAAACATGTCAAGCTTGTGACCACCAAAGTGCCTTTGCACATTCCTTTGCTTAGGCCTGGTGGGTGCTCTCTTGAGATCTTCACATGACTGATTTTTGTTAGTTATTCAGAACTCAAGTTTCTTGATAGAAATGGCATCTCAGCAGAAAACTCTTTTCTAACGATGCAGTCTAATAGGGGTAACACCCAACATAGCACAGTAGTTTTGTCTTCTGCAGAACGCTCATCACTCTTTGACATTTTTCTTATTTTGTTCATTTGTTTAGTATGTGCCTCCTGAGGAAGACAAACTGGGAGAGCCGAAGTTGTGTTTGCAAAGATTTTCTCCTAGTCTGTTGCTTGTTTTTTCATTTTAATGATGTCTTTGGAAGTACAAATTTTTTTTTTTAAAGATTTTATTTATTCATATGAGAGAGCACATAGGCACACGTCTGAGCATGCAGGGGCAGAGGCAAAGGGAGTGGGAGAAAGAATCTGAAGTGGACTCACACTGAGCTCGGAGCCCCAGCCCTGGCTCAATCCCATAAACGTGAGATCATGACCTGAGCTGAAACCAAGAGTTGGAGGCTAGCCTACTGAGCCACCCGGGACCCCAGGAAGCACAACACTATTGAAGTTTGATGAGGTTCGATTTATCAGTTTCTTCTTTTATGGAGCATACTTGTGGTGTTGTATCTATGAAATCTTTGCTTAACTCAAGGTCTTAAAAATTTTCTCATGTGTTATCTTCTAAGTATCTTATTGTTTTGGCGCTTACATTTAAGTCTATGATCAATTTGAGTTCAGTTTTGTGGAGAGTGCAAAGGTCTAATTGACCTTTTTACCTGTGACCCTCCAGTTGTCGCAGCACTGCTTGTTACAAAGGCTGTCCTTTCCCCAAAGGATCACACTGTCACCTTTGCTGCAAATCAATTGACCATCGATGTAAGAACAAATATAAAAATTTATTTCTGAATTCTCAGTTCTATCCCATTGATCTGCATTTAAAGCAATTCGCTTGGGGCAACTGGGTGGCTCAATGGGTTAAAGCCTCTGCCTTCCGCTCAGGTCATGATCCCAGGGTCCTGGGATCGAGCCCCGCATGGGGGGGGGGGGTCTCTGCTCAGCGGGGAGCCTGCTTCCTCCTCTCTCTCTGCCTGCCTCTCTGCCTACTTGTGATCTCTCTCTGTCAAATAAATAAATAAAATCTTTAAAAAAAAAATTTGCTTTTGTAGCGTTTGTCTCTTGAATCTTTCCAGAATTTATTTTGATTCCTGGCATGAGGTTAGGGCTGAAATGGAGTTTTCCCCTCTCAAAATGGCTAACGAATATCCTGGCATTGTTTATTGAATCCTTCTTTCCTTCTCCATTGATTTGTCATGTTTTTTAAAGGGGTAAAAGACATTTTTAAAGAAACCTCCTCCATGTTACTCTGACTTGTCCCCTTCCTCCCCACCCAGCATCTTAGAGGCCCTGAATCTTATATTCTGTTTAACCAAATGACAAAAACTCCTACCTTGAAAAGAGCTTATGTTGGCAAATAGGAAGAGGACATTGACACATGTTAGAATAATAAACACGGAACAGGTATTTGCATTGGGCCTCACAGAGGCTTAGTGAGTTTGTGGAACAGTAACCCAACTGAAGGCATCCTCAGGGGAGTTTCGAGTTGACTTTGGGTGGGGTCGTGGGCAAGTCACCCGGCCCCAGCTCACATTGTTCCTACCTGTTTGTCTTAATCTTCTTAATCTGCTTTAATCTTCTGGCCTGTGGTGATCCTTGTGGGGTTTTGAAACACCAAACAAGTATGAAATTTTACACGGAGATTCTACCCACCTCAACATGGCTTAAAAGTTTAACATTTTTCTCGAGGAAGACACCAAAGACATATTTGTAAAATTTCCAGAAGATCTACGGCTGAGAGGAGCAGCTTGCAGGACAGGTGATCCATTTAAGGTTCAGTGGGTCTGGACAGATTGGGAAGCACCGTTGAAACCAAAAAGATAAAATGAAATTCAGAAAAATGTAAACTACTGCGTTTTGTCCCCAGAAACAAACAAACAGAAGGACAATGCCAGAGTTTGAGAGGCTTAGTAAAAAGAAGCCATTTTAGTTGCCTGAAAACTCAATGTCGATGTGTTAACTCAGACTTGTTCTGTTTGCAATGAACAGCGACATGCATTGGACTAAAGACACATAGAGAGGAGTTAAGGAATCACGAGGAAGGCACCCAAGGGAACAGTTTCAACTGCTCCATACACAGCCTTCCCCAAGCTGGTCACTCAACCTGTCCAAAGGAGCTGTATCTTGCTTGGGCCTGGGTCACAGACACCACCACCACCAATAACAACAACAACAACAAAAAGAAAACATTTAAAAACATCCAAAATGTGTCCAGATTTCTCAAGTCATCAGGACCTGGGCTTTTGGTAGCTCAGCCTAAAAATTAACTTGTTTTATTCCTTTTACATTTTAGCTGTGGCTTTGCCTGGTCTTTGCCTGACTTTGAGGACCCTGGCTGCTTTAGAGGGTATGGGGCATAGAAATAAATGACAGAATTTCTTTTCTCCCCCTTTCACTTTCTTTCCCTCTATGATGAAATTAGAGCAAGTAAACCATTGGCAATTGAGATGCGTTTTACAACTTGTTTCTACCTATTATGGCAGGACTTAATTAAAAATTCAAATTGCATGAGAACTTTATAGATACCTTATATACTCAGACATGTAAAAAATGTACAATACAGTATTATAACCTTTTGAAATCTAATGCATAATAAAAAGTTTATCCTTTCATTAAATACTTTTCTACAACAGCGACCTTTGAATCTTTTAAGTAGTGAATTATTTTAAAGAAAAATAGAATGTGAAATCTTAATGGTTATCTCTTGCTGTGTACAAATCACCTTTGACTTAGTAGCTTACAAAAATGACAATCGTTTATTCCTTCATGATTCTGCAATTTCTGCAGGCTCAGCAAGGACAAATTCATCTCTGCTCTTTATGCCCAATGTGATGGCTCACCAGGACCATTTCTAAGGTGCCTTCTCTCCCACGGGCATACAAGTCATGTAGGGCCCTGAAAGTCCCTTCATGGAAGGATTTTGGCTTTTGCTTTTTGTGAGATGGGAAGCCAGTGGAAGACTTCGAGCACAACCGTGACATGATATAAACCATGTGTTTACAAGATTACCTGGCTATGGTGTTGTGCATAAAGTAAAAGAGGGGTAGGACCTGTTAGGAAGCAATTGTCATCACCCAAGGGAGAGATAATAGTGGTCTGGACAAATGAGCAGAACTGATGTGATTGGATGTGGATTAATATTCATCTGTGCTTCCTTCTACTTCTCTTATGGCGTTATTATGACGTATGTACTTAATTTTGGTGTAGGGCTTGAGGTAGTCATCAACTAGACAAAGATTTCTGGAACACTTATTCTCCATCTCATGCTTTCCCAGTGTAGAGAACTCACTGGACACTTAAGAAATAGCTGTAGTTTAGGCCTGAACAGTGAGCTTAGCTCAGGTAATGTCTGAGCATCCGCTGGCAAAGACACTAGTCCTGGCTCCATCCTCTGATAAGGATGTGACCCAGATGGATGCTTTGTAATTCAGATTCGGTCCTGGAAGAGCCAGCCCTTCCCTGCCCTGACTGGAGCGGACTCCAGTAGAAACCACATCTTAATGACTTTTTCGAGCTTCCCCCTGCCCCTCAGAGCTGCCCAGCAAAAGCCCAGCCAACCCAGCCAACAAACCCAGGTTGAACTGAGTCGCATCCCGCCAGCTTTCACGGGGGTTGGAGCAAGGTAGAGTGAGATTCCTAAGAATAGACCCGATTCTTGGAGGCCTCTGAGTGCTGGCATATCCTCCTGGGCTCCATTTGAATTTTTTCTTTTCTCTTTTTCCCCTTTGGGGAGCCCCAGTGTTCTGCAGCTGTTCCGTCAGCCGGCGCCCCGGCTGCCAGATGAGCAGAACAAAAGATGGGACTTGGTGACTACTCACATCTGTCCTTCTCTCAAGCAAACAGAACAGATGCCCTTAGCAACGGGGCTCTCCGGCTTGGGGAGGGGGAAATGTACCCTGAAGGGGGAAGTTTCCCTTGTAAGAGCTGACAGAGCCACTTAGAGCTGGCAAGGAACATCATGAAACAGAACATTAAACTCTGATGAACAGCAAAGCCTTGGAGGTTTAAGCTGCAAGTCAACAGAGATGTTCTAATCTATATAAACACTCCGCATGCAAATCCTGGCAGGGCTTTGGGCCTTATTTGGATAGTGTTTTTCACTGCCTCCCTCAGCAGAGAGAGCTCTGAAGGCAAAAGGAGATGCTGTGGTTTTCTTACGAACCCTGAGTGTAAGGAGTGCTTCTTAGGAATTCCTGGCCTCCACCAAGTCCCGCCCTCAGATCTATGCCCCAGCCTGGCTCTCCTGTGTCCACACTCAGGGCTTCGTCCTCATCTTAGGAGTGAGTCAGCGCATCATTGATGGCCCCACCTGCCCCTGGCCTGGGTCACCTTTTCTCTCCCGAAGGCTTTCAGGCCAGAGTCCAGCTCTAAGTGGCCTAGACCAGAGTTGGCAGAGGAACAACAGCTTCAAGGCAAATTGGTTCTCTACTGTGGGTCAGACACATACCTCTAGACCTCACCCTTTCATGGGATTTTTGCCAACCTCAGGATCTCTGTAGTATCACCAGCCTTGTTTTCCAGCCAAGGTGACGGAGGCCCAGGGCCGTAAAATCAGTTGCTTTGGTCTCACAGGGATCAGTAACAAAGCCAAGACTTGCCTCAGGCAGTCTTGTTCCCAAACATGGATTCCTAACCATCATACTCCGTCTTGCCTGGAATCTCACTTGGGGGATGGTAAGGAGAGATGAACTTCTTCAAGGTGGTAAGAGAAAAGAAAGCAGAGCTTTCTCCCACTGCATTGTAATTCACTTCTGTGATCTTCAGATATTGCAAACTTGGTTTTGTTGTTGTTGTATTGTTGTTGTTTGTGGAGGGGAGTGGCACTTTGCTTTCTCCATTTCTGGCTCTAGGGGTAGTACTTCACCTAGACCTAGCTAACCAAAATGCTGGTGACTATTACATGACCAAGTCAGGCCAATTAGGGGTCTGAGGGCTTCTGTTTCAAACTGTAGGGAAGCATCTCACTTGTTTTTCTCTAATGGTGAGTCAGGGAGGAGGCAGCCTCTGCTGCTATGGGCAGCCATCTTGTGACCATGAGTAGAGATCTAGTCTGAGAATGGAGTCAACACATAAGACATAAGGTAGAGCCAAGTCGAGAGAGTGATACCAGAGCCTGACCTCATCCTTTGAACATCTGAACCAAGCCATGCACTATTCTGTTATGTGTACTCATAAAATCTTATTTTTGCTGATGTCAGTTTGGGTCAGGCTTACTCTTACTTGTAACCAAAGGAATCCTGGTAGACACATTAAGCCTTTAGCAAATGTGTGGTTTGTGCCACAGTCTGGCCTGTAACTGGGCAATTAAGGAAGCCATGAGTCTATGCGGGGAGCTCAGGAGTTTGGACAGAACTGCGACAGCTTCAGATGTGGACTGGGGCCATGATAATAGTATCAGCGCAAACACTTGTGTGGCCTTTACCAAGTATCAAGTACTGTTTTAAGTGCCTTTATCTATATTAGTTAATTTAACTTACTGTTATCTCCACTTTTTCAAAAGATGGGAACCAAAGCCTAGAGAACATATCCAAGATCACACAGCTCCTGATCTGGGAGTGTGGTGGTGCCGGGCTCCAAACGCTGCAGTCTTGTTCTGGGCACGCTCTCAGCATTCTGCTCCACCACGACTCATGACCAATGGCAAGGGAACAGAGGCTCCAAGTGCATTCGCAGGACCCAGAGACATTCTTGCAGCATACAGTGTCTTTAAAAAAAAATCTTTTTACCTTAAAAAGTGAAATATAGGAACATGAGTGAAAATTCAAGGGTATTTGGTTAAGGAAATCCTGAGCCACACAGCTAGACAAAGACTCTTACCCCTTTGGTTTTCTCTTAGACTTACTGATCCACCCATGACATTGAAAGGAACAGAAAACAGAGGGCCAAGGAGAGGTGCCAGCTTGGCCAGCTTTGTGCAGAGCCACTGTTCTCCAGACTCCATTTACCTATCTGACCCTGCCTCTTGTCTCTAAGGTCTGCCCTTCCCAGAGTCTAGCAGTGGACCACTGAGCCCTCACCAGAAAGGCCTGTCTGCCCCAATTTCAGAGGGAGACTCCCCTACAGCTGGAGGAAAGGCCTGGTCCCAGCCCTGTGGCAGCCTGGCCTTACTGAAGCTCTGATCTCACCCTACATCTCTAGCTAGTAGATCCCAAGTGCTGAATGAATAGAGGGGGTGAGCACTGGGCCCCTCCTTTACTCACCACTGCTTCCCTATGCCAACCTCCCCATTGAATTCTAGTTCCCTTTGTTCTCAGTCACTAAAAACTGTCTTGCCTTGAGCTCAACTATGTGCCAAGCAATGTCTTAAGCACTTAGCATGCACTTATTTATCTAGACAATCTTAATATAGGAAGAATTACTATTATTCCCATTTCCCAGATGAGGAAATGGAATATCCAGGAGACCCCTTGAGTGCACACAGCTGGTATGTGTGGAACTAAAGATTGGGGGATGGTGCTCTACCCCCATGGGCATACCCTTTGGGTAGTGACTGTCTCACTAACTCCCTGCTGCTGTGATGCGTTCCCTTTTCTTGGAACTACAGGTGCTGGCACTTTTCTGAGTTTCCCCTGAACTGGCTCAGCCCTTTAGATGTGTCTTGTTGACTATTGCTTATTATGATGTCTTGTTGGCTACTACTGCATCATCCCCCAGGCCCACCCCCCTCCCCATCTTAGATTCAGCGCAATCTCAGGTGGTGCTAATTATCTCCAGGAACATGCCTGGCATTTCGGGAAACCACTAAGCCTCCCATTCTCTCAAATTCTGCTACCAGGAGAGGCTGTACTGTACACTTGAGTTCTTGTGTTGCTCTCAAGTCAGTGAGATGAGCCTTCTGGCTTGTTTCCTCTTGTCCTTTAGGCAGGATTGGGACATAGTGGAATAGGAGCAAGCAGGACTGCTTATCAGCTTCTCTCCTAGTGTCTATGAAATGGCTCGTGGTGCTCCAGATGGGTCACTAACATGAAGTGGCCTCTGGCCTCAGTCCTGGAACTCAGTCTGAACATGACGGTTTGTACCTCTGGAAAGACTCAGAATTCCAGAGCAGTGATATTTCCTTGGCTGTGCTTGGTGGGGATTAGCACTCCCAGCCAACTCTTGATTATCTGTGGGAGAAGGGAGAGGATAGACCATTGACATTTCCAAATAACCCTGGAAATTATTCTGGCCAGCAGCTCCAAGTGTCCTCTCTGTTGGATCTCTTTCCAGAGCATCCACCAAGAAGTCAGATCTATGGACTTGGCTTTCAAATCCTCTCCTCTTTTCTTCCCTTTTCTGTTTTGCCTTTTTGTTTTGTTTTGTTCTGTTTTCCTCTGTAAGAGAAAGGCCTCCAGCATTGGACAAGGGAAGAGAGGAGCAGCAAGACGACTGATGTAGCAGAGTACTCTGTTGTAAATAATGGAAAATCCAACTCAAACTAGCTTAAATAGTAGAAGACGTTTATTTAGTTACAAGAGTAACTAAAAAGTCTGATGATTAAAATGACATCAGGTAAGGTTAGCTCCAGCAATAGAGAATACCAGGGCCATGGTTCTCTCCTTCTATCTCCCATAGTGTGGGCTTTAGCCTCAGATTTCACATGGCAGTCCCCTGGAAGTACTAGGCCCTCACCTCACGCTAGCAAATAGTTATGAAGTGTTGGACCTCACATTCTTGGAAGTGAGATATCATGTCTTTTGGTAGCTTCTAATCATGTTTGAGGAATATCACTCCTTCATTGGACTACACTAAGTTATGTGCTCTTCCCATAACCAGTCATTGTGTGCAGTAGGAGGGTTTATTCTTATTGACTTAGCCAGTTAGAGTCTATCCCTGGAGATGGGGTAGGGTCAATCCCATCCAATACACATGTACTGAATGCCCAAAGGGAAATCAGAGTACTACTGATAGGAGGAGGACCAGATACTTGGAAGGCAATAGGTCAACATCCATCATACTTGAATGATCCACAGACCATGTTGATGGCACCTAGGGGGCAGTTATACCTGATAATGAAATGGGGTACATACTTTTCAAAGCCCTTCTCCCTCTTTTGCTTTATTAGATCTTCAGAAGAATCTGTGCATCAACTTCAATGGCCATATGTGGTTTTCCATGTTTTATAGACAAAGCAAGGAGGCTTAGAGAGGTACAGTGACTTGCTCAAGGTCACTGGCCATACTTGGCAGGACCTGGACTTCAACCTATGCTATCTCTCTACATTACACTGTGGTGGGAAGTTAGGAGCTGGCAGAGTAGAGTGAGCTCACTGAATAGTTCATCAGCTGCATCCCTAAAGATGGATTTGGTTATAGTAAAGAAAGGTTCAAGGCCTATAAACTGGTAGTTCAGACACAAAGGTAACTAGACCCTGTGGGGTGGGTCTAGCAGAGAGTCAGAATAGAGAGGGTGTATGTTACTCAGTGCTTCTAGAGAAACAGATCCAGTAGAAAGTTGACTGGTTGACTGGTTTTAGGAATTAGCTCCCATATTATGGAGGCCAAGAAGTCCCATGATCTGCCATCTGCAGGCTGGAGAGCCAGGAAAAGCTGGGGTTGTAATTCAGTCTGAGCACGAGGGCCAGAGAATCAGGGATTGATGGTGCAAGTAATGCTGTGAGTCCAAAAGCCCAGGAACCAGGAGCTCCAAATGTTTGAGGGTAGGAGGGTAGAAGAACATGTATGTTTTAGCTCAAGCATAGAGAAAGAATTTGCCCTTCCTCCACTTTTTGTTCTCTTCAGGTCCTTAACAGATTGGATATTCACCTGCATTGGTGAGGGTGATATTTACTCCGTCTACTGATTCATGCAAAACATTTTCAGAAACATCTCCCTAGACACACCCCAAAATAATATTTTACTAGCCATCTGGGCATCCCTTAGACCATGACAGAATGAGCCAGGACACATGCATTAAAGTCATGGGGACGAAATTTCCCTCAAACTGTGAATGTTGCTGAAGATCAAACTAGGGTGAAAAAAGATTCCAGAAACTTGTGAAAGGAGAGAAACTTATAGGGATAAACCTGTGCTTTCTCTGCTCAGCCAGCCCACCCAACCCTACAGTCACTCCCTTCTGTCCTATCTGCTTTTCCAGCAGCTCTGGTAGGGAAACCCCCTCTTGGTAATGTAATGGTGGGAGCACTGAAGGCAGAAGTTCTGTATCCCACCTTTCTTCTGACTCCACTTGTCAGGCTTTTGCTGGACAGATAGGCTTATTATTTCAGCAGTTTGATCCAGTTCTAGAAGTGACTTTTGAAGATGTTTACATGATGCAGGGACAGTAGAATATATATTTTGGGGCCTGAAGCACTTGGATTTGAGTTTGGGGCCCACTGCTTAGTGGTGGTGTCACCTTGAACAAATGATTTTATATTCTTGAGCTTGAACGTTTTCATTTATTAAATGAGTGAGTAAAAGTCTCAGACTTGCAGTCTCATTGGGATAAGGCAAATGAAGAAGTTAAACATGCTCGATGCTCAATGAATAGATGAATATATGAAAAATGCTTATAGTAGCACCGGGCATAAAAGAGATGGTTTTAAAAAAAAAAAGTTACCCACAATGATGATGAAGATGATGATAGCGATGTTTCTAAGGTCCCAATATGGCTCACTTTTCTTTTCTACCTAAGTAATTTAAATTTTTGACACGCCGACCACCAGCAGGACGCTGCTGGTGGCAATCCAGAGAGAAGATATGCCCTGGGAGAGCAGCCTGCTTTATCCCGTGTCCACTGCTATCTGGATTTGTTACTTCCCTCTATAGCTCCTTGCTTCTGGGTCACTTGAGGGGGACTGCCCTCCAGTTTCCTTGCCATGTTCACTCCCTCCAGTTGTGGGAGTGAACAAGGAATGACTTGAGGGATAGGTCTGGGTGGCAGTATGGGTGACACGTTTGGTTGGCACAAGAGAGGAGGAGCAGGAGACCAGGGTATGGTGCTTAGGGAAAGAAGGGATCCTTTCAGTGTCCCGGATTATGAAGCTGGGTCCATAGCTGACCTGCTTTCTCAAGCAGAGCTGCCCAGTTGGCCCTGAAGAAGAGACACCCACCACATCTGTGGCCAAGCTCCTCAGTTCCCATAGTTTAGAGGTGCTTCTCCATCAGAGGCTGAGGCAAACTTCATGTGCGGTCAACGAAGGTTAGGCCACAGGCCCTCACTATTTGAGGCTCTCCCTTCATAGCTGAGTCAGCTCCCCTTTCTTAATGTTTCTGCCAAAGAGGACTGCTGTATTCTGAGTGTTTGTGTCCCTCTTCCCAAATTTGTATGTTGAAACTTACCCCAGTGTGATGGTACTTGGAGATGAGGTCTTCAAGAAGTGACTAGGGCATGAGGGTGCAGCCCTCATGAATGGAATTAGTGCTCTTATAAAAGAGACCCTAAAGAGTGCCCTTGACCCTTCCATCAGGTGAGGACACAGGGAAGAGACACCATTTATGAACTAAGAACTGGGACTTCAACAGACACTGAATCCATTAGCACCTACATCTTGGACTTCCCAGCTTTCAGAACTCTGAGAAATAACTTTCTGTTGTTTATAAACTCCTCAGTCTATGGTATTATGTTATAGCAGCCCAAATAGACAAAGATAAGGATGGAAGAAAGGCATTTGGAGAAGTACAGAAGAGGTGAGCCGGCAAGAGCCTGGGCCTGAGGTCAGGTCACTTGGCTTCAAAGCTCAGTCTTTCTTCTTGCAGCGTGTGTGACTTTGGGGAACTGTCTACCCACTTGACCCTCAGTTTCCTCAGCTGTAAAAGAAGGACTGCTAATATTTGCACTCTCTGTCTTGCAGGGTTGTAGTGTCCACCACTTCCTATTAGGAGCGTAAATTGTCCTCAGCTTCCTCATCTGTAAAATGGGTTTTGAAGTCTCCTGCAGAGGGCTGTGGTAAAGTTTAGGGATGCCTGGGTGTCTCAGTGGGTTAAAGCCTCTGTGGTAAAGTTTAAATGCAATGAGGAATGCAAATTACTCTCCACAAGGTGGCTATCAGGATTGCTAAACTCCAGGGTCTTTTATATCCTGGGGCATTGCAGAAGTCCCATCACCTTCCAGTGATTGAGAGCAACTTAGACATGAACCTAGGTTACCTGTGGGGCTCACTGAGGGTGCTGAGGGGAACAGGTGCCTCCACAACACCCACAGAACCCCAGGGGCAGAATTCATGAAGCAGGAGGAGTGGTTCGGAATCTGAAGGTGGAAATGCAGGGAGGAATGTGTCAGACAAAGGTTCATCCTCTTGACCTTAGGAAGTGGGATGGTGGCACTTGATTGCAGAAGAGCTACTAGACCCAAGGCCAGCTGCCACCTGGCTTGGGTTGCTTTTCCTCATGGGGAGATTTGTTGAACTGAAGATGTTTTGTGCCAAGTAGACCAGGGATCTCAAAGCATCTTTTCAGAGATCCTTGTTAAAATATTCATTTCTGCCCTCTCCTGTGCCCCATCAGAATGGACTAGAAAGGTTCTGGGAACCTGCATTTGCAGGGAACACCTCAGACAGGTCTTCTGGCTTGAGAGGCATTGACCAAAGGCACAGAAATCAGACATTATACTAAACACCAAATTCTCTTAATACAGTCGTCATGCTTCATGGGCATGTTTAGAAGGGCCCCATCCTTGGTTTAGTGTTCTGCTGTCACCATCTTGAAGTTCTTAATTTTTGAACTAGAGGGCCTCACATTTTCATTTTGTACTGGGCTTCACAAATTATGTAGCAGGTCCTATTCACAATGTAGGTGAAAACTATAGAAAGGATAGACTTGCCCAAGACTACACAGCCAAGTTGTGGAAGTGGGTTTTGAATCCTGATAAATCTGATTCGAAAACTCTGCTACCCTATGACTTTAAGACTCAAAAGAATGGACTCTAATAGTGGAGTTCCAATTTCAGCTGCCTTATCAGGTCTTAGGCTGAGGGGAGGGAGTTTTCCAGGCACCCACAGACTATACTAGGTAAGTGTTCATCTATTCTACTACCCATAAAGATAAGGATAATGTATAAACTCACCCAACTTCAGGGTAGGGAAGATTCTGTGTAACTTCAGGCTGACAGCTCCTACTGGAAGAATGTGGAGAATCCTTCCTCCTGCCTTTCAGTTTAGTTTTACTATACAGCAAGAATAAGACAATATGGTGGAATAAAAAGTGGAGAGGATCTAGAACCCAAAGGTGGGGGTCCAAAGCCAGCAATGACACTCAAAAATTGAACAACACAGAGTAATGGGTCTCTTAAATTGTGAGCATCCATTTTATTATCTGTAAAATGAGGTAATATGAATACAACCAATGCCCAAGGTTGTGGTGAAAGCGAGATGGTCAGGTGTAGAGGAAACAATGTATAAAGGGTGATATAAGCTCTGGGACAATCATGACTTGGAGGGTTGGTTGGTGCATGCATAAGGAAATGGTCTGGCCATGAAGGGCACCTGGGTCATGCAGAGGGAGGTTTTGCCTCAGGGCAAGCATCTCCGGTGTCCCTCAGGTGGAACTGGAGCTCGGCGGTGGCCTGGGGTGGGAAGGAGGTGGCAGATTAGGGGTGCCACAGGGTTTGGAACTCTATGTACTTGTTGCTCAAAGATTTTTGGCCACAAAGGAAAACAGAATTACCAATAATTATAGCAGTAAAATCCACCGGTGATGGGGTGGGACACAGAGAACTCAGTCGAGATAGAGCTGTTTGGGGTGCAAGTGTATTTTGTGTGTTAGGTAAGAATCCCATCCCTTCTTGCATCAGAGTTGGTGATGCGGGACAACAGCTTGAGAATTGAGGAGAAACAGAAAGTAGTCCCTAGAGAGGGAGGCTTGCTGTATCTCAGAGACAGTGTTTTGTTTTCAAAGCAGGATGCTGCCCCCAAATCTTTGCTTTTCAGACTGTGGGGCTAAGGTAAGTCAGTCCTGGGGGACTGCAGATAACAAAGAGTCTGAGACTCACTGGAGTAAAAAGACTCCGAGGTCCCAAGACAGAGAGAGGTGAGGGACAGGGTGAGGGCAGATGGTCAGGGTGGCTCCAGGTCTGCACAGACAAGAGTGGGTCTCCAGGGGGCCCAGACCTGCTCTGTGCAGCAGGTGGCCCATATGAAAGTGCCATGTTGAGAAGCAGGTGCCAAGGGCAGGCTAAGAAGGGACAAGGCTAAGAAGTAGGTAGGCACAGCCTGGGGTGGATCAACCCACACAATTTAGGCTTAAGGTACAAGAGATGTGAAATAGATGAATAATCCACCTGATGTTAGAGAGAAGTTGACTTTATTGTTTCTCAGTCTGGGGTCCAAGGGTCTTTGAGTGTCTGTAGATGAATCTTGGGAGTCCACAGATTCTTTTTGAGGATATTTGAATTTTGTGTTATCATACTGATGACATCCTAAAAAGAAAAAGTCAGTCTAAACATAATCTGGGTTCTGGGTCGTCGGACACACACACACACACACACACATATGTGTGTGTGTGTGTGTGTGTGTGTGTGTATATATATTGGCATTAACTCAAAGAAAGAATCCATTTTACGTGATGACCTGATTTTTATACCCTGATATTCACACTCACATAAACAGAGCAAGGGTAGCCTGTCTAGGCTACTGCTGCTGCACCAGTTATGAAAATAATGGGAGCATTTCAAGCCACTTGGTAAATAGCTCTGAACCTTTTAAGTGTCACTGTATACAATATGTATTCTTACACCATATGACACATTTTGACATTTTTTCTTCCGTTTCTTTTTTTTAAATGCTTGTTTTTAACACACTAAATCGACCCAATATTAGGTTGTGACCTGGTTTGAAAAACACTGAAAACACTTTATAACCTAGTAACTTAGTAATGCCACGCTTCCATCCTCTATATTTGTGTCTGATACAATGGCACTAACTCTGTATTATTTCAGGCTAATCAGAAAAGAAAACAAGAACATAGAGGCTTTGATATGTAAATGATACAGTATAGTACTGACCTAAAATGGACACAAAGACCAATGAACAGAATAAGAGCCCAGAAATAAATCCAAGCATATATGTTCAACTAATTTTTGACAAATGCACCAGGAATACATAATGGCTCTGGGAAAACAGGATATTCACATACAGAAGAATGAAACTGGACCCTTGTCTTATACCATATGTAAAAATCAATTCAAGATGGATTAAAGCCTAGACCTGAACTGTATAACTCCTTGATGAAAACACAGGGAAAAAGCTCCTTGACTTTGACCTTCACTGTGCTTTTAAAAATAGGACACCAAAAGCTTGGAGACCAAAACCAAAAATAAATAGGTGGGACCATACCAAACCAAAAAGCTTCTGTACAGAAAAAAAAAAAAATTAACAAAATGAATAAGCAACTTACAGACTGGGAGAAAATATTTGCAAACCATGTGTCTGATAAGGAGTCAATATCCAAATTACATAAGGAACTAATATAGCTCAACAGCAAAAGCTAAACAAACAAAACCCCAAACAACCTGATTTAAAAATGGGCAAAGGACCTGAATAAATACTTTTCCCAAAGAAGACATGCAACTGGCCAGCAGCTATATGAAAATGTGTTCAATATCACTGATCATCAGAGAAATGCAAATCAAAGCCACAATGAGATATCACCTCACACCTGTTAGAATGGTTATCTTAAAAAAAAAAAAAAAAGATAACCAATATGGGTGAGGATATGGAGAAAAAGAAAACGTTGTACGTTTGATGGGAGTATAAATTGGTAGAGCCATTATGGAAAACAATATGAAGTTTTCTCAGAAAGCTAAAAATAGAACGACTGTACGGTCCAAGGAATCCTCTCCTGAGTATATACTTAAGGGAAGTGAAATTAGTTCTACAGAGAAATACCTGTGCTCCCATAATCATTGCAGCATTATTCACAATAGTAAGATATGGGAACAACTTAAAATTCCATCAATGGATAAATGGATAAAGAAATTGTGATATATACACACACACACACACATACACAATGGAAAGTTACTCACCGTTAAAAAAGGAGATACTGCCATTTGCAACAAGTTGGAGGAAGAGAGGACATTTATACTAACTGAAATGAGCCACACACAGAAAGAAGAAAACCTGCATGATCTCACTTATATATGAAATCTAAGAAAGTCAATACATAGGAGCAAAGAGAATGGTGGTTATCAAGGTTGGGCAGGTGGGGCAAGTGTGGAAATGTTGGTCAAGGAGTACAAAGTTAGAGTTATGTAGGATGAATAAGTCTAGAGCTATACTGCCCAGCATGATGACTATTGTTAATAATAATGCATTGAGGGACACCTGGCTGGTTTAGTCGGTAGAGCATGCAACTCTTGATCTTGGGGTCATGAGCTCAAGCCCCATGTTGGGTGTAAAGCTAACTTAAAAAAAGTAATAATGCACTGAACACTGGAAATTTGCTTAGAGAGTAGATATCAGTTGTTCTCATCACACATGAAAATGATAGGTATGTGAAGAGAAGATATGTTAATTAGCTTAACTGTAGTCATTTCATTCTGTGTGTGTGTATGTGTGTGTGTGTGTGTGTGTGTCAAATTAATATAATGTACATCTCAAAATATACTTTTATTTAAAAATATGTAAAAGATTTGTAATGATAAGCAAGGATCTGTCAGCATGTGAGACAAATGAAGACTTGACAGTGGTTTGGATGGCAGAAAAGGACAGGAGAATTGAGTTCTCACATGGCACATGAAGGCACAGGCATGCCAAACCCCAAAGAGTCCAGGCCATGGCAGCCCATGCCACAGTCACATTCCGTGAAGAAATTTAATTGCAGCAATTTAAAATTAAATTAACAGTAAAATAATTCTGTTTGTTAAGATGTTACGGTGTTGCTTGTACTTCATTTATAAAATTGTCTGGGTCTTATACATCATATGAAAGCTGTAAAACTAGGGGCTTTTTAAAACCCATTTTTATATTTTCACATGTTCAGGTAATGTAAAAAGAAAAATAAGTCAATCCTAGCAGAGTGGTAGTGGCAGGGAAGTCACAAGAATATTTTTCTTCCGATAAAAGTTATAGTACATCATTCAAGTTTAAGAAACGCTGATCTACTGTGGGGAGTAGAACAGGATACATGAATATGAAAATACAAAGGTAAAACTGGTGAAAAGAAAAACAGGAATAGCAGCAGAGAGGGTAAGCTTGAAAAATAAGGATTTATTCCAGACAAGGGAGACCTGAGGAACAGCATGCTTCTAGAACTTTGGAGATGTTACTACCAATAAAAGAAGTTGACAAACTCATGTGGACAAATATGTAGTCCAAGTAGGAGGAAAACACAAAAATAGACCAGCAGGGAGACCCTACCTCTAATAACTTGTAGTTAGATTTGACCATTCCCTAGAAGAAAGATGGGCAGCAAGCACCCAACCCCTGTGTTCTATTGAGATAAAATACATAGGGCTTAACTTAACCTACTTGTTCAAGAAAGGGTAAGTATAGATTTGTTTTAATTTTTTAAACATGAGGGGTACCTGGCTGGCTCAGTTGGAAGAGCATCCAATTCTTGATCTTGGGGTGGTAAGTTTGATCCCCATGTTGGATATAGATATTACTTAAATAAATAAAACCTAAAAAAATTCTTTTAAAACTGTAGATTTTTTCAATTGTTTTAAAATAATTCCTCTGTTCTGGTGTTAAAGAAAGAAAAATTATATGGTGCCCAAGTAGAAACACTCTGTCCAGTCAGAACATGTGGAGGCCAAGTATGGAACCCCTGTGAATGAATGGATTGGTTTTCACTACACAGATGCTGGTTTGTCAAGAGCTCCATTTCGAGACTAATTTCTAGGTAGCCCAGTCTTATAATACCATCCGGATATTTCTAAAAGTTGGAAGGACCAGTTAGTTCATAAAAACCCAACCTGCTGGCTTTTCAGAAGAGAAAAACGAGGTCCCGAAAGGTTAGTTAGTCAAGGTCACTGGCATTCATGATGAAAAATAAAAAAAACCATAAGCCAGACAATAATCCTGACTTCCAACTTAGACTTCTTTCCACAGAAACTGGACTCCCCTCTCATGTAATGTTCATATTTTAGAAAACGCCCACTATATTAAACACAAACATGAAACCCATGTGTAGCTACTCCGAGGTCCTTTTAGGGTATATATGTCATTACATCTTTTTGGATTCAAATATTCTCAGGACCCTTTGACACGACTTACAATGGGGTAGACTGAAAATGAAAACACTTATCTGAGGTCCAATCTAGCCATTCACTGGTTATTAATTCACTTCATTTTCTCTGAGCCTCCATTTCCTCATTTGTAAAATGGAAGAACACTCTCTTTGATTTCCTCATTGGACTAATATGAAACTGAACTGAGACTGAAAGTCTCAACTGAAAGAACTTGTGTTAATATATTGTAGAGGATTCTCAGACATCGCCTTATAAGATGTCAGTTAAATCATCAGAACATGGGCTAATAGAGTAATTGAAATGGAGGGAATGCCTGGGCTCAAATCCACTTACAAGATGTGTAATACCAAACAGAGTTACTTCACCTCTCTATTTCCTTGTTTGAGAAATAATAGTGTTTCTCTTATAGGGCTTTTATGATGATTATACAGATTAATTTCAATAAACTACTGTTTGGCACATAGTAAGTTCTCAATAAGTGTTAACCATTATTATTATCTTGCAAAATTGCTGATGGTGATGTCTTTTTCATTGTTGTAGATGTCTTCTCATTGTTGTACCTGTGTGATGCCTTAAAAGTTAGCAAACTTTAGTGCCTCTGGAAACCATAGATGGGAACCTCTACACCTCTCCTGGGAACCCTTCAATTATTAGCAATGTAATAGGATAAACAGAACTGCCTACCAGAACCAAACTGGTAACCAAAGCAATCTGCTGCCCCCACTTCCCAAGTCCTAGTTTACATCAGTGGAAGCCTGAAAGTACGAGAAGGGACCAGTGTTTGCATTGACCTATCTGCTGCAGTAGTGCAAAGGGCAGCAGGGGCCTCAGGCAAGGCCACCCCTTGTGGGGATCCTGGCAGCGCATAGAAGTCAAACAGGATCAGGGTGGGGCGTGATTTGGCCCAGAGAACCCATTGGCACCAGCTCGTGGAAGGTGGGAACAGGGAGTGCCCCAGATGATTCAATGGGTGGCATGTTTCCCTCTGAGAAGTTGCCAAAAATGCCTCTCAGGCACTGGTTAAGAGGCAGTGAGTACAGGGGTGGCTGAAAGGCCAACCCCTTCAGGGTCACTCCAATTTCTCTCACACTTCTGTGCCTTTACAGTTATGAGTTTTCTCTGCTTGGAATATCTTCTTCTTCCTACATGCTGGATAAAAACCTAGTCCTAGCTCATTCTTCAAGTCCTAATTCAAATATGTGGGCAAAATTTCTGGGCTCTATTAAGCAGAGCTAGGTGTTTTGGACAGTACACAACTGTGTATGTATCCCATGCACTATACACTTAAATACTCCATCTTACATACTTCTATCTTACATACTCCATAACTGTTTGTTGCTATATGGTCATGCCAGTGGGGATGCTCACAACAAGATTTCTTCTAGCTTTGTGCCACAAACCTTGTCAAAGTGGTCAGTCTAAAGGGGCATGTTTCTACCATACAATCTTGCTTCCAGCCGCAGCTGAACGGACAAGGGGAACCAATCCCTAGAAGGTGATGGGGGCCAGGTGAAATCAGATTCTCATAGTCAGGGATTTGAACTGGGAGAGACTCTAGCAATGATCAGTGGTAACTGAAGCTAAAAGGTCAGGACGTGCAGAGAACCTGATGTAGTGGTTGCTGTGATGTGCTGCCCAGATCCCATTCAGGAATAAAGGATCTATTCCCCCTGCTGCTGAGGTCACTGCCAGCAGACAACCCTCAGTTGTTAGCTTTTCTGGGGGAATTGTCTCAATTGAAGATATCCCCTCTCCCCACCTAAGCATGTATCCTTCCCAGGGAAGCCCAATTCCAATGACTGCTTGGGAAAATTGAGAGTCATCTCAGCTTCAGAGTGACCTGTGTAGTTGGCTGAGGCTTTTGTCAGTACTAGGTTGACCAACTGTCCCAGTTTGCCTGGGGTGGAGAGGTCTCTGGGACAGAGGCAAAGATCTGGAAAGCCCCCAGCAAATGAATAGCATGCAAGTCAAGACAGCACTGAAGCTCAACTTCTCTCCCTATTTATTTCTACCAATTTTGTTTTCTCTCCGTGGGTGGGAATCCCAAGAGCTCTAGTAAACCTAGTAAAACTCTAGTTTTTTTTTTTTTTTAAAGATTTTATTTATTTATTTGAGAGAGAGAGACAGTGAGAGAGATCATGAGCAAGGAGAAGGTCAGAGAGAGAAGCAGACTCCCTGTGGAGCTGGGAGCTCAATGCGGGACTCGATCCCAGGACTCCAGGATCATGACCTGAGCCGAAGGCAGTCGTCCAACCAACTGAGCCACCCAGGCGTCCCGTAAAACTCTAGTTTTAAAGAGGCAGTAAACCTCTTACTACCTCTAGTAAACCTCTGGCCTGTTAATCACCATTTCAGGGTCTGCTTCCTAGAGGATTCAACCTATGACACTGGAGAAGTGATAATGTAAAAGTTTAAATGATAAGGCATTGAAAATTCTAAATAAAGAGAAACTATAAGGTAGAGAAAAGATATGTTATAGGGAGCCCTGAAGTCACTTGGTGATGGAAGTGAAAGAAGCTGATGATAGTAGTTATATCGATAGCAACTCAATGGGTTGAGGGTTCTAGAATCATTTTGGGTCTCTAGTAAACAGGTCTTCTTCATTCTTTTGTAATTTTTATTATAAACTGAAATATTTTGTTCATCAGTTTACTATTTTTTTTAAGCTGGAATATAAATTCCATAGGTTTTGGACCAGGGATTATAGTCTTTGGTGAGACTCAGAACTATCCTTTAAGGTCATACTTCAAGAAGCATTCTTCTGTCATGGTGTCGGTCTTAAATTTAGGCACCTCCACTTCCCATGTTGCTCTCTGTGTTCCTACTATAAAGTCTCCACTTACATAAGATGGTTTGGATAGTTTCCCACCTTTGTATCCAAAAGATTAGCACTTCTGCATCAGCAAGGGATTTGGTTGTTGGCCACAAAAACCAAATCAACCACTCTGCAAATCTTAAGGGAAAGAAATAAACTTACTGGAACAATGTTAGGGGGTTCTCAAGATCAAAGAAAGACAAAGGCTAGAAAATAGGCAAGAACCAGAGGATCTGCCACTAACATCATGATGACTAGAGCCTTTAGCTATCCTCAAGGTTCTTATAACACCGTCAAGATTCCAATGTCCTGGGAGAGCATCTGATTGGCTGGGCCTAGTCATATGCTCATCCTGGGGCTGCAAAAGGAATGGAAAAGGGAGAGGGAGAGGAGCAGCTAGCAACATTGGCTTCTGTGGTGTGAGAGTGTACTGACTATCTCAAAAAACAGTATGGGGGATTTCCCAAACAAGGGAGTGATATGCTAAGAGGAAGTTGGGGTTAAGGGCTGGAAGCCAAAAAACAACAGATGTCCACTTCAGTGTCCACCTCCCTCCTAGGCTAAAAGCTTTTAAATCATGGACTATGAATTTTCATCTTTGTATCCTATATGTCTAGTTCCTGGAACTCAGTAGGTGCTTAATAGATGTTTTTTGTTTGTTTGTTTTTAAGAAATTGCAAATTAGGTGATTTCTCTTGTTCAAGAAAGCAACACATACAGGACACTGGTATTTGTTCCTTCAAGAATGCAGAGATGGATACATAAAACATCAATTCTTAGAGGCTTTAAAATCTAGAAGTGGGCTTGGGGCATACAGACAGTACACCTATATACATATGAATCATGTGTGATGGACATACTGTAGAGTACAGCCATGTCTCCATCTGTGTCCTGGGTGAAGACAGAAGGAGTTCTGTCATTCTGCCCCTCTGGTTGTATTGTCATGAGTGGAAGACCTAGTCACCCTGTGATCCATGAAAAGGGTGCCTAACTAAAGAGGAGGGATTCTTATTCACCCTCTTCTAGATACCATGTTGTCTGCCCACTCCCCCTAAAGCAATCACATGCAAATCTGTCTTCCAGGGAAAGTTTAAAGTTCACTCAGAGCTTGAAGGATATATTAAAATTTTCCTGAATCAGGGATATAGAAAAACCAACCACTGTGCCCCCAGACTGGCTCCATCCCCTTCACACCAAAATGGGGGGGCGGATGCGGCACTCAGTGCCCAGACCTCAGGATATTCCATGTCAGGCTCCAGATTGTGCTCCCCAAAGATGCTCTGTCTTGTCCTCATGCTTCCTCTTCTTTTGCTTTATTCTCTCTCTCTATACTCTCTCTTTCCAAACTAAGTCCTGGCTTACTCACCCCAGACTATTTTCTGGGACACTCTGTGCTTCTCTCAAAATTCACCAAGTCTCATATCCTCTTTTGTGTCTTGTAATGGTCTGGCTTCTGGAACCTGCTAGAAGTCAAAGGCATAGTCTAGGCTGCCATTTCTCCTGTTGGTGAAAAGACTTCAACTAAAGAGTTCCACGATAAAAGGGTTGGGAGTTCCCACTCCCACTACTAACAACTCTTGACTTTGCTCTGGGCATCTAAACCAAATAATACACATATCTTTCACTGCTAAAACTAGTCTCTTGCTGAAAAACCTCAAGTTTAGACAAGATAATCATATAGTTCCTGGTAATATTACTTTAATTTACTGTCCTCAAAGAGTACTTATACACCTTCCAACTCTGGGTTAGATTTAAAAAAAATCTGTTCTTTTAAACTGACAATGAAGCCACCTGTTCCAGTCCCTCCTTTTTTCCTGGATTTCTTTCTGTGAGACAGGGGCAGGGGTATGTGAAGACTATCCTCACACGCATACATGCATTAAAGGGAAAGACAGGAGGAAAATGGTGACAAAGGCAGCTAGTTGTCCCCTAATATCCATTCTCCCCCTTTTCTATAGTCAAAACAAACAAACAAACCTTAATTTTTAGTTACGTACATCCTGGCCAGAATATAGCCTGCATTTCCCAACCTCCTTTGCAACTAAATGTCATCATGTGACTAAATTCTGGCCAACGGGATGTGAGTGAGAATTTCCTGTATAATTCCTGGCTGGTAACCTTAAAGGGAAGGAAACTGCTTTTCCTTTTCCCCTTTCCTTCCCCCACTTCTCCCTTCCTGCTGGCTGGATCACAGACATGGCAGTAAGTCATCTCAGACAACATGTATGAGGGCAACATCCTAATGGAGGCAGAGCAACAAGATAGAAGGAGTCCAGATCTCTGACACATTTCAGTTGCCGTAGCAGCTCTGAATTATTAATGCCCAAACAGTTCCTAAGGGAAAAATGCATTTCTAATTTATGTCCCTATTATTTTGGATTTTAGAGCAGCTGATTCTATATCTCAGGGATCAGTAAACTATGATTTACAGGCCAAATCTGGCCCATGACCTGATTTTTAAAATAAAGTTTTATTGAAACACAGCTATACTTTTCATTTTTGTGTTGTCTATGGCTTCAATGGCCAGGTGCAATAAGATCATATGGTTCACAAAGCTTAAAATATTTACTATCTGGAACTTTACAACAAAAGTTTGCCATCCTCTGCTATATCCTATTAATTCATATGTATATCAGGATATTAATGATGGTTTCTTCAGGATATTTTATTTTCTCCTTATGTTTTCCTCATTTGATCAGTCAATCCTCCAAAAAAAAAAAAAAATCTCCACACGAAATGGTGAATTTATGCTCGATACCACCCTGTACAAGACTGCAATATCTACACTTTTATTATCACTGCCTTCCATGCCAGAAACATTTGAGCCACTCACCACCTTTTACAAAAACATGGGATCTGATATTGTATTTGGTAGGATGATTTTGTTTGCTTGTAGCCAGAATTTGACTTAATAGGTATAATTTATTGGCTCCATCCCTCTCTCCATCTCTTGGCTCTGCTAATTTGAAATAATTTATCTTAAAGTGGGCTTTTTGTGCTCTGAAAATATGGTTGTTGGAAGATTGGAGCTTACATCTCTCTGGCTAATAGTTCATAAATGTGTCCACATATCAGATTTCAAAGACAATTCTGGTTGGACTTGCCTGAGTCAAAATTTATGCCTGAACCAATCAATCATTGTATCTAGGAGGAGGGGATGATTTGATTAGCCAGGTGAGGAGGCTCAGTGTCAACAAAGGCATGGATTTCTCTCAGAAGAATGGTTTTATTACCTAAAAAGGAAGCCCAGGAAATAAAAACAAGATAAAACAAACCAAACTAACCAACAAACAAAGCGAATAGCTGCTCATTCCAGGCAACTTAGAACCCTTGTATATAGTTTTGATTGCTTCTGGGTGTGTGATGTTACATTTACTTGGATGCTAATGTTCATCTCTATTGTCTGAATTGGATGTGAATTGATGATTGTGTGAGTTACTATGCCAAACCTAGCACATCACAATGTCTATGTCAAATGGGAGTACTTCTTTTTTTTTTTTTTTCCCCTTTAGCCATGACTATAGTTTACAAAATCTAAACATCTGAAAACTGAAATATAGGCAACATCCAGCTTTCTGCAAGTAGCAGGATGTAAATAAAAAAGAAGGATTAAGGGGTGCCTGGGTGGCTCAGCGGGTTAAAGCCTCTGCCTTCGGCTCTGGTCATGATCTCAGGGTCCTGGGATCAAGCCCCGCATCGGGCTCTCTGCTCAGCAGGGAGTCTGCTTCCCCCCCCCCCCCCCCCCCCCCCCCGCCTGCCTCTGCCTGCTTGTGGTCTCTGTCAAATAAATAAATAAAATCTTTAAAAAAAAAAAAAGAAGGATTAAGCAGTAGCAGGAAAAGGCGGGTATAAGGAGTTAGACATTGCGGAGTTGAGGTTCTGATGTTCTACTTCTTGAGTAGACCATTTATTTAGCATCTTTGAGACTCAGTTAACACTTCTCTAAAATGGGGATGATTAGGTTGATCTCTCAGGATTGTTTTAAGGATTAATTCTTTAACCTGACAGTGGGTTCCACTCTGGGCTTTCAATTATTTGAGTGCAAATTTGCGTCTGTCAGTTGGGCTCTCAAGTTACTGTCAGCCCACAAAGAAGCATTTGGCAAGAGAAAATTTGTTGACTGAGTAAAATTCAGAGGTGAAAAAGCAACTTGACTCATATCTATGACATTATCAGATTAAATCTTTTCTTGTACCCATGGAATTTGATGCTTCAGGTAAGGGTTTGGAATCTATCATTTTCTGTAGGTTTCCAAGGGGCTCCCAGGAGGAAGCCAATCATTTTGTTAAATGCTGTTTCAGTTACTACCTACTTTTGAAGATGGTAGATGGTATTTTTCTTTTTCTTTTCTTAAATTCATGTTCATTCATCTTAGTCTAATCACATAGGGACTAGGAGAGAACAATAGGGCATCTCAGAAATTCTAGGTTACTTTCTTGTTTCTAAGCCACAATACACTTGCCAGGCTTTAATCTGCCCATGCCTCAAATGACTCGTCTATAAAGTTGAGATAATGGTCTTGAGTAACTTATTGGGTTAAGAAGCTGACATATGACCATTAGGAGATAAAGGGATAAGCCAGAATTTTCAAATAAGATGGTATCAAGCAGTAAGCTGCAAAGTCAGGATGAAGACAATGAGGTCTCAAAAACTTACTGTCTGAACAGTATGAAAAGCCGTAAGCATTCATGCATTTTACTAATATGTTATGGAGCAAGACAGAGAAGATCCCATCTGTCTCCGAAGAGAAAACAGGGACACAGAGAGAACTATTTCATGTCTCAGTGTCCTATGGAAGGCTCTTCTAGACTGTTAGGAACAAACATTTACTCAGTTGTTCCAGGTGATAGGGTTTACTGTAGGGATGCTTAGCTAGTAAAAAAGCACAGAAAGCCAACATCAGCTGAAGAGCTCTTCTAGTGGAGATCTGGAAGCTTTTTCAAGACTGCTTACCATTCCAGACCCCACCAGCCACTCTAATGATGCATCTCTCTGGTGACTCAGCTGTCCCTTTGTTGTTTCTCCGGGACTGATTCTGCATCTACTACTGTTGATGACTTCTGCTCCCCCACCGCCTACTTTCTGTTCAACCTCATTCTTCTTGCTCACCCACTGCACGTGATGCTTGCTTACTGGCACCTCTTATGGCTTTCTTGGTTTTCTCAAATGCTAGTTCTTCCAATTGCTCTCTTTCTATGTGGCTCAAATTCAAACTTTCCTAGAAAGAGAAACTGCCTGTAACACAAATACCTTTGGCTCAGGCACAAAGCCCTATTCAAACATTTGCAGCCAGGGTGGTTGGGTCTTATTATCTAAAACATGGTATTTTATATATAAGCTAGGAAAAAAAGGTCTATTTAACTCTCAGGCCTCTTCATTCCATGTCCATTACTTGAATATATTTGTTTAATCTCTGCTTCGTACCGCAAAATTATTGAGGCTGTTACGCTGATAACTCCACCGTAATACAGACAGTAACCTATATCATATACAAGGTGCTAAAATGCTCTGTGGAAATTCAGTGAGAAAGTTGATTTGAAACTGGTAATTCAGAAAGGCCTCATGGGTGAGGTGAAAATAAAATGGAGCATTGAAGGATGAATAGAATTTTGATGGAAAAGAGTGAGGATAGTGCGCTCTAGGCAGGGGAAATAGTGTAAAAAAAAAAAAAGCACAGGGGATGGGTGAGCTATCTAGTTTCAGTATGTCAGAGGCTTTCACAGGTAGAGAGGAAGGGAAGCTAAATGTGAAAAATTTAAATGCCAAGCTAAAAGTCTGAACTTTATTTATTGGGTTGACATTGGAGTAAGCATTAAAGATTTCTGATGTGAAATCTCATTAAAGATTTCCAATGTGAAATCCACTGACAGGATTGGAACTGGTTTTAGAGTCTTCCGACAGCTGGGTACGTAATGGGTTGAGGTGGGAAACAATGGAAGACAAGGAGATCTTTATTGTTATGCTAGGGTGTGTCAGAGAAAACAAAATTAGAAAATAAATGTGAAATATATGTCAGAGGTTGCGAATAAGAGCTTATGCTTACTGAGTGCTCACTGTGTGTAGCCTGTGCTGGGGGGTTTCCGTACCATATTTTATTTAATCCAACAATGATATTATAAGGTAGGGATTATTAGTCTTATTTACAGGTCATGAAATAAAGATTCAGATTAATGCAGTAACAACCTGTTAAAGATCCCATGTTAATGAGTGAAAGAACTGGAATTTATTCTCAGGTCTGGAGGACTCCAAAAGTCATGCTTTCTGGAGTCCTCTAGATCGCCTTCCAAAGTCACTGGCAACTGACTTAATGAAGGGGCAAGGAAAAGGCTGTGGAAAGTATGTCAAGTTCTCAAGAGCGGTTAATGGGGAGTGTCCTAGGGCTATGGGCAGGAATTAAATTAGGAGTACTTTTTTGGAGGGGGGGTTGGGAGTTTAAAAGGAAATCTGGGGAAATGAATGAGATTATGATCTTACTTAGACCTTCCCTTAAGGCAAAATGCATGAATCAACCTAAGCAGTAGCGGAAGTCATAGGACTTAAAGATGTCAGGAGACTGACTCAGTATTACAAAAATGGACCAATCAAGTACTCCATCTCTTCTTTTGTATCTGGACTGGTGTGAATAACCACTCTGTTCTAGAAACCACATTACCTTACAAATCTGACTGATCTTTTGCACCTGCTTGCTGGTATTGAACAATGTCAGCATTTGGCCCCAGCCTACCCATTCGTTTAGAGGAGAGCCCTGCCTAAAGCCCTGGGGAGGAGGTGGCAGTCATGTTTGTAACACACGATCCCACCAACCTGGCTGCAGCTGGCCAAGCTACGGATTGACTTATAACCTAAGCCCCACCGGGTGGTTATTAATACTGAAGGATGGACTAGTTGGCACCAAGACATATCTGGTAGATAGACTTGTGTCTTTAATTTACTTAACGTGACAACCAAATAAATAGTGTTTTAAGGACAAGGCTGAGTCCCTATGATTTCCTCTTATCACTGCATCCTCCATGTCCAGCCTCATGTCTGGTACATTGTAAGCAGTTGATAAATACACATGGATGAATGTATATTTAAATCTTAGCTGAGGACACAGCTTTGGTTCAAATGGTGATTTGGGATTGTGTATAGTTATTGTGTGTGCTTTTGCTACACTACTAAACAATTTATTTTATTTTATTTTTTATAGACAGTTATGTCCATGTCTATCTTCCTTAATAATTATTATAAATGCTAATAATGCTAGGCATTTTTCTGAGTGTTTTATGTGCACTGTTGCTTGTTACTTCTTCATAGTAACACTAAACATTAGCTACTCTTCTTGTCTCCTTTTGAAGGATGAATATATGTTCCTGGGAAGTTCTTTTGTCTAAAGGTTCCAAAGTTAATTAAATGGAGGAGTCCAACTTTCTCTGCTGAGTTTGTGCTCATGACTCTTCCAGCTACATTGTACTTTTGGGTTAGATAGTAAGCTCTGTGAAGTCAGTTGGACTCATCTCCATTACTTAATACTTGTCACCTAACAGGTGGTCAGAACGAGTGTGTGATGTTGAATTGAATCATCTTATCCCAACTTGGCCAACATAGGCTGTATCATTTGATGTTACATATTATCTAATATGTAATATAGAGAGGCTTGGTCTTGCTAGGTAAAATGAGAGTTCAGATAATATTGGGGAAAATTGTCAGAATTTGGGGTTAAAGGGGAGGTAAAGTAAGATCTCTGGGGCCAGAAAATCCAGAGCAGGATAGTTAAGCTAAGGGCTCTGCACACACTATGTTGTGATCATGGAAGATGTTTGAGAGGATGGGGAATGAGCTAGTCATGTGGGGCAGAAGTTCTGAGGGCAGAATGTCACTGATACTTCTCCCCATTCTGGAAGACTACCTTGATAGTTGGAGCAATGTTGGCAGTCCTCATTTTAAGAAATCAACTTTCCTGCCTCAATGGACATTTAGTGGGGATTGCAAATTCAATAGTAAAATTTTGAGTATTTGGGTTTTCCTCTGAAAATACATGACTTTTCCTCTGGAAAAATGACTGTGGCTTTCAATCTGTGGGAAGTCAGTGTTCTTAGAGTCGAAGGTATTTTCACCATAGGGTGTAACTTGGCCTGGGCTTATACAAAGAAACCTTTGTAGTGCATTCTCCTGGTACATCTGGTGCCTCAGAGAAGTGCACGCAGGCCCCACAGGTGGTCCACAGCAGATGTGTTGGATTCAGAATTTGCAGCCTGCCTCCTAGGACCTTTCAGCTTTCCCTCTGGTTCAGATATGGGGACACCTGCAAGCCTATTAAAGAGAAGTTTATCTAGAACCTATGTGAGGCCTGGAAGCCCAAGTCACATCAACATGGAACCCGTATTGCAGAGTACCACCCCAGGAGGGACAGAGGGTGTCCTTAGTGACAGAGAAGGTGAAGTACTCTGATGTCACTCTGAGCTGTTTTGGGGTAGCTTTGGTAGCTTGTGACATCATGGCAGTGGCACAGGGGGTGGTGGCATTGGCAGCAGCAGAAGGTCAGGCATACAGAAGCTTTATGTGGAACTGTGTGGTTTGGTCATACTTTTGCCATCTGTGTGGTGTACCATTGTGGGCATGAGAAGCTTCTGCTGTAGTTCTTTCTAGGAATTCATAGGAAGGCTATAGAGAGAAAAAAATGACATACTCCCAGGATATCTGAGAAGACAGTCTCATGAAGGACGTACCAGATATCTTCAAGGGCCTGCCAGAAGTTGTTGAGGGAATTTTGGAGATAGGGGAGAGCTAAAGATCCTGCAATAGCAGGCTGAAAAAAGTTACAAAATTTGTGTGTGAACCGATTCCCTTCAGGATTGTGCTTCTTGAGAAACTTAGCTTACAGGCAGATTAAGAACAGGTAAGGTTTTCTGTTTCCAGGTCTTCACAGCATGCCTAGCATTCCATGTAAGGAACACAAGCTGCAGGCAGCAGGAAGGGACAGATCTTCTGACACCATCCCACCCCGTTTATGGGTTTGACAACCTGTCAGCTCCATGCAGCCTGTTGATGCCTCCGCATGAGTCAGTCTGTTAGAGCCTGTCAACATGAATAGATGTGTGTTTTCCGTGCTGATAGCCCAAACAGGAAATGTTGGCTTGGTTTCTATTACTGAATGAAAACTTGATGAAAATTTGGAATCTCAAACTAAATGTTAATTTTGATATGGTTTTATTTTTAAAAATTCAATCTTGGTGCCTGTTTATTTTTTTTTAAAGCAGGATGTTAAAAAGGAACTCTCTCTATCTTAGAGGTTTTTCAGAAGCTTCAAAAGCTGAGAACAGTATAGTGGCTGCCCAGTGTAGCCGCTTATGACCGATAACGGGCTAGACCATCTGTGTGAAATATGCTGAGAAATTATAGGCTTTTTCTGTCAGTTTTAGCCCAAGAGCCATGCCTGGGCAATAGAAGGGGAAAAGAAAGAAATGAGGAGACCAAGGAATGGGAGTGGTGGGAAGAAATCCATGGGGTACATCATGGGGGTTCTGAGCATTTCTGTGCCTATTACGTAGAGATGGGGGGGTGCATTCCCTTCACCTTATGCCAAGTGAGGAGGGCTTTTCGGGAGCTAGTTCCAGAGATGGGTAAAAGTCTCCTGGAGCTTAGAGGCACAAGGACTGGTGTGTGACTCTCAAAAGGAGTCTACAGGTCTGGGGCTGGGTTGATCCCCTTCTCTCTGACAGCAGAGTGAAGATGGTCAGTGGTATCTGAGTAAGCTGTACTGTTAATAATTGTGAACTCATGGCATGTGGCCCCTAAAAGGAAGTTGGTCTAGTGTCATCCTCAAAGATAGCTGGACCAATGGTCTTTAGAGGATCTTACTTTGGTGAGAGTTCTTAGCTACAGATTACAGAACCCTCCAGTCAGAACCACAGGAAGAGATTTAGTATAGGGCATTAGTGACTTACAGAATCTTTGGAACAGGTTTTATGTCTGGTCTCTGGGAAACCAGTCTCAGAACCTCACCCTGGGGAGAAAGCTGCTGCTGGCCGTCTATTGACTCCAGGACTGAGCTGTACCTGCAGTCACTGACATCAATGCCATGGAAGCCATGTCCACCTGCCATTTCCTCACATGACTAACTCTGACATGAAAGCTGTAAGGGCCTATTTAGCCAAAGTGATTCCATCCAGTTAAACAGTGATTTTGTTGTTTATGCAGTAAAACTTAAACTGACCCAGCCCCCCAGGGAACTTACTTAAAAGCAAGTCCGGGAAAACAGTCCCAGGTAAGAAAGCCCAAACACAAGGGCAGGTCAGACCAGGTGGAGACATCTAATCAGTGGGGCACGCATACTATCTCCCTAGCTACCAAGGAGTGTGGGTCCCGCCTCTTGGGCGCCAATTCTGACCAAGGTGATAGGTTAATTCAAATATCTACTAGGGTAAGTTGTAATTCAATTGGCCACCCGTGAGTGACCTAGCATGACTGTGCAGCTTTCTCTGTGTGTTACAATCTCATTGGCCACCTGTGTGTGGCCAGGCCCAACTACATGGCCTTTGCTCTATAAAAGTTAGTCTGTAAGGGAGGGAGGGGTCGCCCTCTCTGTAGAGGCAGTCCCGACCGGTCAGTTTGATTCTCGATGCTTGGTGTGAAATAAAGCTTTGCTTGATCTTCGCTTTGTATCAGTCTCACTCCTTTGATTATGGACCTAAGAAAAGCCTCACGTGGTACCTCTGATCAGCAGAATCTTGGTCACATGTCCATCTCTAGCACTAAGGGAACTGGAAAAAGTTGCATTGTGGATTCTTCCATGGGAAGCTGGAGTTCAGACTCTGGGGAACTGTAAATATGCAAGAGGGTATGAAAATGACAGTTGTCCAGTTACCTTGAAAGAAGGGTTGGCTGTTGGAAATCAGGGCCAAGGGGAGACATCTAGGCAGCCAGCTGGAGGACAGGCAATGCCTAGAACAAAAGAGTCAGATTTGGAAGTGCCTAGAAGGAAGTTTTCCAAAGAGTCAGCTGCAGAGCTCCAGGAGTCCATGAGCTAGCTGTGGACATCTACCATGCCACAGAGCACCAACGCCCCTTTTCAACTGCTCCACTCAAGTAAGAAGCCCTTTCTTCCAACTTCCCTTCCTACCATCCCCCTATTCTGGACACTGATTGTCCTGCAAATAGGAAGTGGGAAAGAAAGAAGGGTAAGGAGGAGA
The DNA here is from genome assembly GCF_009829155.1 of Mustela erminea. Classification (NCBI taxonomy): domain Eukaryota; kingdom Metazoa; phylum Chordata; class Mammalia; order Carnivora; family Mustelidae; genus Mustela; species Mustela erminea. The sequence goes on along the minus strand of NC_045615.1, from coordinate 118,155,787 downwards.
GAGGAATCAACCACATCCTCTTACCTACTGTAAACTGTGTTGAAGGATGGGTAAATAGTCAACCAGGTGAAAACTTGTAGTCCTTCTCCCCCAGCTAGTTTTATTGAGATATAATAGATACATAATATTTATAAATTACATAATTACTACTACCATAGGATTAGCTACCACCTCCATCCTGTCACATAGCTATCATTTCTTTTTTGTGGTAAGACTATTTAAGACCTAATGTGCTATGGTGAGTGCTGTGAAGTGTGAAAACCTGACAATTCACGGATCTGTACCCCGGGGGCTAATAACACATTATATATTAATAAAAAATTAAAAATTAAAAAAAAATTAAGATCTAGTCTTAGAAACATCCAAGTGTATGATAGATAATAGTATTATTAACATGCTGCACGTTAGATCCTCAAACTTATTAATATTTTTTTTAAGATTTTATTTATTTATTTGACAGAGAGAGATAGTGAGAGCACAAGCAGGGGGAATGGCAGACAGGGGGAGATGGAGAAGCAGGCTGCCCGAGGAGCAGGGATTCTAGTGTAGAATTCGATCCCAGGACCCGGGGACCATGTCCTGAGCCGTAGACAGATGCTTAACTGACTGAGCCACCCAGGTGACCCCAATCTTATCAATCTTATAATGAGAAGTTAGTACCCTTAGAACAACATCTCGCCATTTCTCTCCCCCGGTGATCTCTGGTAACCACTACTCTATACTCCCTGTATCTCTGAGTTTTGCTTTTTAAAATTTCACAGTGAAGTGATATCACAGTGTTTTTCTTTCTCTGGTTTGGTTCACTTAGCATACTGCCCATAAAGCCCATTCAAGTTGTGAGAGCTTGTAGTTTTGATTGTTTTGTTATTACATTGGATTGGTCTCTATTTATAGTTGAAAGGACCTGAGGACCTTTTAGTACCTAAGAACAATGGGGAAAATTTGGGACCTCACCTGAGATTTTACCCCAGCTAAGGAAGAAGACCAAAGAGGACACTGAATGCACAAGAAAAGAAAGAATAAAATGAATTCTGTCTGCCCTCTGGTGAGGCTAGTTTATTCAATTAGTTGGTTATAAGCATTATTATTATGAGGATTTATCTATTTTTGCTTTAGTTTTGTTCTGTTCATAAAATCAACTAAAAATACAGTAGACAATGCAGAAAAAAGAAGGCAAGGAAGACATTTACAGCTTATTGTTGTTGCTGGATTTTTTTGTTTGTTTGTTTTTTAAAGATTTTATTTATTTATGACAGAGAAAGATAGCGAGAGAGGGAACACAAGCACAGGGGAGCTGGAGAGGGAGAAGCAGACTCCCTGCCGAGCAGGGAGCCTGATATGGGGCTCCATCCCAGGACACTAGGATCATGATCTGAGCCAAAGGCAGATGCGTAATGACTGAGCCACCCAGGCACCCCATGGTTGCTGTTTTTATCCCCAAAGCCTGGCTGTGGAAAATCGAGAATAAGAGAGATCAGTACAAATTCCTGAACAAAGAGTAACTTAATAGTACCACTGTGCTATTCTCTTTATAAACATTATTGTCTTTTATCCTTAGAAGAGCCCAGTGAAATAGGTATAATCATCCCTAGTTTATGGATGAAGAAACTGAGTCTCGGGCAGACTAAGCTACATCTACAGTGTATTTCAACAGTCAAGTGGGGGCTCCATCCCTTAATCTTACTCTGCTGCCCAACTGATTTGTGCTGTGTCTTTGATGTGTCCATCCCAGTCTGTTTTTGTCTTTTAAGGAGGACATTTCTGTTACGTAATAACAGATGGCTTTTACCGAGTACTGTAGATATTTCAGTGTTCTATGAACTTCATACATTTTCTCATTTCATTCTCCTATCAGGTCTACAAGATAAGTGGTATTGTTGTTCTCACTTGACAACTGCAAAGTGTCAGACAAACTTGCCTTAAAGTCATGTTAACTGGTGAGTAGTGGAATGGGCTTATCTATTCTGGCAGGGAGACTCCTAACTACCATATTCTACCACTATGGGATGTACCAAGGTTGAATCAAAAAGAGAAAAGACCAGTCCACCAGATTCCTAACCTTCCAGGAATGAGCGTTGAAATAGTCTTCCTTCTTAAGTTCCTTGTGCCATTTCCTATCCCTGCTGTTCTACCCCCATTTCAGTGGGAAGGGTTCAAGGAGAATCATCCCTTCTAGGTGAGGCAGGAAGCTATCTCTCATCTCTTCCTGGGATTCTAGTTCATATAAACCCTCTACTATGTCTGCAAATCCACCTTCTACCTTGATCTATGAACTAGTGGTAAAACATCTCTTAGGAGACAAAGTGTTTCAATTAGCCATTTTGTTGGAGAAAGGACCATCTGGACAAGCAAGACTGAATGAGAAAGGCAATAAATATTAAAACTGCCCAACAAAGATATATGTAAGACTTTGTTGGAAAGATCAGGAAGGTCTTGACTACATGGCAGGATGAGTCAGGCATCAAGTGAAGGAAAGAACCAAAGAGAATTCAAAGAGAATTCTTTGAGGATCAAATTGACCAAATTGATTTTAAAAGAAAGGAACTCATATTCAACTTTGTGGTTTTCTGTAATAAGCAGTGATGTAATATCTTAACCTTTGAGTGAAGTCTCCTACACACAATCTTAAATTGGTGGCGCTTTGGAAAGTGAAGTGTTTAAAGGGTTGGCTTGAGGACAACACCTTGAGGAAATCCTCTTGTGGAGGATGAAGCAGGAAACAAAGGTGGAGAAACAGTAGAAGTAGGAACCTCAGAGGGTTAAAGAAAATATGAGTCACCTTCCCTTTCCAAGGCACTTTGGCATGCTGGGAGGAATGCTACATTTATAGGGTGTGTATAATGGGTATTTGAGCCAATTTCTAACTAAATTCATGGCAACCTGAAGAACTCATCCTCAGTCTCTATCTTCATCTTAGCCACTTCCATTTAAAACAGAATTTAATTTCTCTCCTGTTCTAAACTTGGCTCCATTCCCTGGCTTCTCAGTCTCTCTCTCTTTCTCAATTTCTCAATTAAGGAATGGTATCCTGGGTGAAAATCTTTCCACATCAGTCACATCAGTCAGCTCCTGAGAACATCCCTCCCGTTTTCTATTCCACCTTCACTCATTCATTTTATCTCAGGTCCACGTGCACAAACTGGGAAGAAGTTGGGATTTCTGTAGACCCACCTTGGGGAGGAGATGCATGAGTTAGCATTTGGTTGCAGAAAACAAAACACACTCTAGTCAATTTAAAACAGAAAAGCATTTATTAATGAGTATTCAGTGGCTTAGATAACCACTGGGAAGGTTGAGTTTACAGGAACAACACTCAAGCCATGCCATAGAACCAGAACGCCAAATTAGCTACGAAAACTTCCATAATCAAGAAGTTGCTTCTGCAGCTGCTGGCTCCAGTACCAGCCACCACCATAATAAAAAAAAATCCAACACAATAGTCAGGACACCAACATTATCAAGAATATGCCATAATCAATGAACCCCTCATAACTTGCTAGCTGTAGAATCCCTACTTAGACAATGGATGACTTTGGTCCTGCCACTAGACCCACACAAAGGTAATGACCAGTTGCTGGGACCATGCTGATTCTGCCATAGTGCTGTTTGCCTGCAGAAATGGCAGAAGCAGAACAGTAGCATTCATCTTGGGGTCTACCTCAAATCTCACACTGGTGATTTCAGTAATGTAATCCAAATGATGCCTAGAACTCTAGCTGCAAGGAAGCCTGGGAAATACTGTTTAGCTTTCTAACCTCTTCTGCACAGGAAGGCATTGGAAGAAGTTTGGACGGGATGTTGCACTTTGATCAATTGTGTTTATCACAGATGGTTAACTTCGCTCTTCAGTGACTCTTCAGAATCTTTTTCCAAATAGATTTATTGCCCACCACTCTGGAATGACTAGGGATAGTCCTGTTGGGCTCAGGAAAGAAAAACTCATTGTCAACTATTATTTGTCATAATTGCATTGTAGTCTCTTCCAACTTGTTAATGCACAGTAATTTAGGAATGGCCAAAAGCAGTTAATAGCTGTTACCCTCCTCGGTACTAAGCCATTGCATAGGTTTGTTGGCTTGAGGCCCATGAGGTAGATCTTTTTGCTGAGGCAGTACTGATAGCAGAAAGGATAAAATATTTCAGATTTTTTCTTTTTTTTTTTTTTTGTCTAGGCAAATACAATAAGCAACAAATCAAGTAGTTGATACATATTTTCAGCACCATGTTTTAATTTTCTCCATCTCTCTTGCAGGCTGGAATCACATGTACTATCTTTTCTCTCTCTCTTTTTTTTTTTTTTCAGTCTTTGAGTGTTCTCCAGTTATGTCCAGCTGGTTCCAGTCATTAGTACACTCTTCCCAAGATAGTCCAGTCCTACTAGAAACAGGAAATACTGGAAACCTCACTAGAAAACCGGGGCCATTTTTGGCCCAGTTTTGCCACAGTTTTGATAAGTATCCAAACTTTTGCTTGTTTATTCAAATTGAGCTTCTGAATCTCTTGAGATTCAACCCTTGCAACTGGTAAGCCAACAGCCTCAAGGCTGTTGAAGAAAAAAAATCACACATGTACTGGCCAGTCCTTGGAAAAATGTCTCTTTCCTTTGTCAGGATACTAATTTACACATGTTCCAAAGTTGAGGTCAACTGGTTGAAATTAGAAAGACAATTTTTAACAACTGAACAACCCATCAGTGAAAATTATTTGGGTTATTCCAATACCAAATTAAGTCCTATTTATTCTTATTTAAGGTGATGGAGAAATATATGCATTATTAAAATATATGGATTGAGTCTCAGAAATATAGTTTAAAATTTATAATGAAAATCAAGCACTAGATCATAGAATCAGAGAACTTATATTTAGAAGGGAACCTCTGGGCACCAACATTCCCATTTAGGTCATTTGCACTTATCTTGGGTCAGTGGGTGTTATTGTAAATATGGTTTTGTTTTTCTTAAAAAAAAAATCCTTGGCAAAAGCAAGGATGCATTTGTTCAGAGGAAGGCAGTACCTCGTATTAGGAAAAAAACATGATATAAAAATATCCTTCCATAAGGAATTGGTGTTGATTCAAATTGTGGGTGTACTAACATGAATTTGGGCAAGTTATTTGAATTTTCTGAGCTTATTTCCTCATCTATATGGAGTTCAACTTTTTCTAGTCTCTCTTTTCTATCCCTATTAGTCAAAAGGGCTCAATTTAAGGGTGAGAAAGCATATTCCACTTTTTATTTATTATTTATTTTTTATATCCACTAGTCAATGGAATATTCCTTAAATATTTCTAAGAGTCTCAGTAGTGTCTTACATTAACTCCCAGAAAAATACACTATGTTGACTGCCATGTGGAGTTCATCTTTCTCTTCCACTTTCCACCTCTAATACACATCATCATCACTTCTGGATACCACTGGGCAGTAATGGCCCCTGATGAGCACTGCCTCCCTAATGCCATATTTATCCTGGTGCAGTCTTCAATACACTGCATGCTTTGAGGTGTCAAAGCTATGAAGTGGATTGTAGCCAAGTAGGGATTGAGACTGGCTTACTTCTTGTATTACTTAGGATGTTTTTGGTTGCAGATTAATAGAAAATTCAACCCAACCTGGATCAAGCAAGTGGAACTTATTGTCTGCTAGACTGTTCAGTAGAAGTCCAAAGATAAGAAGGCATATGTACCAGTGCGCATTAAGTTAGAGTGAGAAACAGAGACCCAAACTAACATCAGCTTAAATGAGCTTTGTTTCTCTCATACACATATAAGGCCAGAAACAGGAAGCCCAGGGCCTCTATCCTAACTGTGCTCAACAAAATCTGGAGAAACTTTCATCTTCTTCCAGGTTCCTTCCCACTTACTACTCTGTCATTTCTACTACCAAGGTGTTGGCTAGAGCTTCAATCATCATATCCATGCTTCCAGAACAGGAAGGAGAAAAGGGTAAGGATGTCCATGAACCAGCTGTCTTGTAAAAAGGGCTCCTAGAAGCTGCCACATGACATTTCTGATCATGTTCTGTCAGCCAGAGGTTAGTCATGCAGACATACCAAACTGCAAAGGGAAGATGTCTTTATTCTGAATGGTCACATGCCCAGGACCCTGAGATCATGACCTGAGTCGAAAGCAGAGGTCCAACCCACTGAGCCACCCAAGTGCCCAACAGCTTGGAACTATTGACTGAGTCCCTGGTTTCCATGAAAACAACAAGACCAAATTCATTTTTAAACTAACCCCCAAAATCATGTCTCATGCTGAAACACCAGAATGACAATTTCTGCATTTCTTTCCTCTGGGAGAGGAGTGAAAGGAAGAGCATCCTTTCATTGTCATTCAGTGAAGAGAAGTTCTATTGAGACTGAGAACATGAATAGTTGAGACTGGTGTGGTGAGCATCTAGCAACATGGAAACAGAGGAGCCCTGGCTGAATTGATTTGATAATTGCAGTAGTTATTGGATGAAACATTATTTTAATGAAGAAAGAGGCAGTTGTTAGTAATTGTAATTTAACTATAATGAGGTTGTAAAAACTTGCATTTTATTATTGATCTTACAAGGCCTGTGAGTAAGAGAAGAAATGGTTGGAATTATAAGTCTGTTTCTTTTTATTAGATATTTCATTATGGTCTTTTCAGATAAGACATCGATATTTCCTGGGTTGTTTGAATTTTCTAATCATAGAAAAATTACCGTAGAGCATTTGCAGTATTCTGCCCCCCACCCCTGTAAGAATACTAGTTATCCTATTGAACAGTAGTAATATTCTTCATATATTAAAGTATACTCTAGATATACTTTAATTAAGTATATCTAAGGCTGTTTGATTCAAGTTTATGTACTTGTTCACATATGGTGTTGACATGTGTGACATCTAATTGTTAATTGTTTTAAATAACACACTGGGATCAATGTGAAAGGACAGCCTCATCTGACAGAATTGATTTTCTATCTGTTCTCCAGGAAGATGCTGTAAGTGAGTCATTCCATACGTGGGTTGAGAATCAGGGATTATTTCTTCCAGGGGTTGGCTGGTTGGAAGGTGGACTCCTCTATTTCCTCTAGCCTTATTCATGACCAGCTTAATTCCCAGGCTCTGTCGTGGGGAAGAACAGAACATCCCCCTTAGATGTCACCAGAAATGACATAAAGTTCATAGACCAGGATTCCCCTTTTGAGAAAATTATTAGTCTTTACTCTGTACTTTTGCACATAGAAAGAGCTCTCACTTCTGCATTCTCTGAATTTCTAATCTTGAATCTCTCATTTGGTCTTCCACAGGTATTCATGGAACACCATTTTACATTATTTTCATGGTGCTTACATGTTCAGGAAACAGGAGGACCAAAACGAAATGTAAATTAAAAGTAAATAAAATTAGTTCATCTTTGTATCCTCCAAAGCTTATCATATCACCTTGACTATCTATCATAGATACTTTGTTTGTTTACTTGAGAACAGAAGTGCATTTTTTATCAGGAGACCTCAAGCTTTTTGAAATCACTGATTTGATTTAAACAGTTTATATCATTAAGTTGATTTCAACTTAAATACCAGCTAAACATCAGTTTAATAAATATGGAAAACCACGACCAAGAAGTTGACAGCTCTGTAATCTGACTGCTAGAACACGGTGGTTTAGGTGGGATGCGGAGCAGAAGAATGGAATTTCATCCGGGTATTAGTTAAATCACTTTTCAGAGCCTTTGTGTGGAGAGCTGCTTTAGATCACAGACAGACTCCACCCCCCAAAAAAATTTGGCAGTTTACAATTTAATTCTAATTGTGGAGGTGTAGGAAAGTCCACCACTTGTGATGAAGTGGAACCAGGAAGTAGGTAAGGAGTGTTGTAGAAATTCAAGATATAAAGAAAATTTTTTGCTTATCATCTGGCTTAGCCTGATACTATTTTATTGCTTTTTGGTGACTTTTATTGGACTTTGTGATATTTACCTTTTAACCTAAGTTGGAAATCTATGTTTTTGAAGGGTACCTGTTCCAGAGAAGAAAATGTCAAACAAGCTGAGTTTGAGAAACTATTAGTCAGAAGACAAATGCTTCGTTAGACAAGGAAAATGCATGAAGTTTAGATTACAGATGTACAGTGTATTAAGTACGTGAATTTAGAGAAACTTGCACCAAACAGCAAGACATTGTGGGAGAGCGGAGGAGAGGCGCAGGGGAGCCTGTTGAATGTTTACATTCCTTTGTACTTATGGATTTGATGAGCCAAAAACACAGTTGGAGTTCAGCGAGGAGCATTCCTGGTGTTGCCTCCTCATGTGAATGATATTGTCAGGAGAAAAGTCACTTGCAAATGAAGGAGCTGTGATTAAGGGCAAACAAGTAACATCATTTTGGGAAAAGTTGGCTGAGGAGTTCAGGGAGATTTGTTCACTGAACAAGGTTATCAAGATCCTACGGTGCAAATACGGACAACTGTACTTGAGACAGGGGACTAAAAACTTCTGCAATAAATGTAGACCCGGTACATTTCTCGCTGACTCAGTCACAGACAGTACACATTTGGCGAAGGTGGTTGAATTCACATTGCCTTAATTTCCCCGCGGTTGTCTTCCTGTACGGAGGACACGGGGAGCTATTCCTCTCAGGACCTGATGTAATCCTGCAGCCATGGTGGTGGCTGGCTACTGTCAACTATGTTTCCTGCTTCTCTCTGCCACCAAGGAGATTCCAGCCCACCCAAAATGGTTAGGATTGTGTGGTAGGCAACCTCCTGGGATTTATGCCCATGGGTAATCCCCTTCCCTTGAGTGTGGGTGGGACTTAATCTAGTCACTTCTAACAAAGAGAATATGCAGAGATGATTGGATGTCATTTTGAGAAGATCCGGTTATAAATAGACGGTGGCTTCCTCTTGAGCACACGCTCTCACTCTCTCCCTCTCTCACTTTCTCACTCTCTCACTCTTTTGGGTCTCCTCGTTAGCTTCCACGCCCTGAGCAGTCCTCTGGAGAGGGTCTAGTGAGATTTCTCTTGCCGAGCCTTGTGCTGTGGGACAGAACACCCTCTACCATTTCTGCCTTGTGCTGTGGGACAGAACACCCTCTACCATTTCTCTCTTGTGCCTTCACCCCCTTTTCCCTTACTGTGCTGGTTAAGAACAGAGACTCTGGGTCCAGACACCTCACTTCAACTCCTGGCCCCACATATACCACTGATGGGGTGACTTTGGGGGATTTAATCTAACATCTGCCTGCTTTGGTTTCCTTATCTGCAAAACCAGGGTAATAATGGCACCTACCTCACAACGATCTTGTGAGAATTAAGGGCTTACAATAGCACTGACACATACTTTACTGCTACCCACTAATACTTTCTGAAATTCATTTTTTTTTTTTTTTGCAGGGGGGTGGGGAGGATGTGACAAAGAGCCAAGTTCTATTTTAAGCATAAAATACAGCAGTAAGCATCTCAGATCTGCCTGTAGTATTTCTTTTCAGCTAATAGCTGCTTCGCTACTCTACCATCTTCCTCCAAGAGATAGCTTGATGAACACCAGCATTCTGACCTCTCCAAAATTCGCTTTTCCTCCCTCCCTGGCTCTGTTTCTTTCTTCCTTTTCCTTAACCAGCACTAGCTGGATCTACGAAGGCTTCTCCCAGCCTGTGTACTCACACACTCATCATCCCATGTAATATGACTCCTCAGAGAATGTTCTTCCTTAGAATGAGAAGAATTATTTTTCCTGCCACAAATCTATTTCTCCTCCTGTCACACTAATAACATCGATATTAAAGTATTAGGATTTGGGGTAAGAGATGTAGTCAGATTTCTCTTTCTAGTTTATTTTCTTCCTCTAAAAAAAGAAAGCTTGGTAATACCAATTAAATACATTTCCTGACTATACAAGAATCATGTACCCTCTGGCTTTGTCCTTTTTTAAAAAAAATTTATCTTCTCACCATCACCCAGCCACCCCATCCCTTCTACCCACCTTTCCTCCAACTACCTGGCTTTGTCATTAATTATATTTGGGAATGAAGACACCCCACAGAATAAAGAAGAAAGTGTAAATGAGAAATAAAAAAGAAAGAATGCAGAATAATATTCCCCAATAAACATTAAATATGAAAAAAGGATGCTTGTTAATAAGGAGAGCTATAGAAAGGTTTAGGATATGTTACTGTCTCTGTACCACAAGAAGTGACAGAGACATCTGTCTCCCCATCCATGTAGACCGAGGAGTATCCGTTGCTTTAGGGAATGAGCCAGACTTGGAAAATCCTCCTGACTCTTCCTTTTTGCTCGGTAGCCTGGTTTATCCCTGGGCATGCCCACAGACCTCTGTCCCCAAGGTATGAGCAAAGGGAAGGTCTTAGCTCATCAACCTTGGGACAGAATGACCTGTGCAGTGTGACTTCAATCTCCGAGAGCTCATGAGCTGAGCACCTTATACCCCAGTTCCAACTCACAGGATATGGGTTAAAAATTAAAGTACTGTGTGTGTATTAGGTGCCAATATTTTACACAAGTTAGGTGGTTTAGCCCATATTCAACACTACAGGTTTCTAGGAAATAACAAGACCAAAGTATTATAATCACAAATAGAAATTTTTGAGAATGAAATCAATTTTATTGAGTGCTAAGACTGGAAACCCCTTCATGGTCCTCCATTCGAATCCACTTGTTGAGTGGAGGACGGGTTGAGGTCTGGAAATAGATGACTTGCTGTAACTAGTGGCCAACTCAGTGTCAGAACTCCCAGTATGGTGCTCCTTGCCCCACATGCTTCGCCCATCATAAAAGCTCAGTTCTGCTTAGCTTTCAAGCAGAGCCATGTGGACACACACAATAGCAGAGGCCACACATCAGTCTGGAGATGATCATTTGTAAAAAGCCAAAGCAACCTAAAGCCCGACTGGAAAGCATAAATGGGTTAATATAATACTTCTCTTGACCCTGTGACCCCCACTTACCAAATGTGCTATTACTCTTACTTCCTTTGTAGACACTTGGTTACAGAGATGTTGTTTCTTCTCGTTTTTACTGTCTATGACTAAATAAAATTTCCTGGTTAGAAATCTCTTCAACACCCTGTAATTTGGCCTCTGTTTCCACCCTTTTGTTAAAGCCGCTTTGACAGAGCGCATCATAAATAGCTTCACATTACCAAAGCTGATGGCAGATTTCCACATCTGCTCTTTTCTTTCTAGAACTCTCTGATGCATTTCACACTGGGATGGAGTTCTCTCTTGCTTTCTGTGATGTTACTATTTCTTGCTTTCTTCCTCTCTCTTTGAACACTTCTTTTCAGTGTCCTTTTGGGGACACTTCTCCCTGGAGTTGTTCTTGCTTGATTCTTTTATGTGCTTTCTTAGAGATATCTCATTCAGTCTCCAAAGTTTTAATCTTCATCTGTTTTGGTTACATGGCGTTACAACAAACCACCTGAAACTTAGTGGTTTAAAACAACAATAAATTAAGATCTCCACAATTCTGTGGGTGAAGGAGGTGATTCCTCTGCTTTTTGTAGTATTGGTTAGGGTGCTAAGGTTGATGATATCTCCAAATTGTCTCCCTCACATGGCTGGTGATTGTTGGTGGCTACTGACTGGGAGTTCAACAAGGGCTGACAGTTGAGGGTCTTTGTATTCTTCTGTATGGTTCCTGCCTTGTGGATGTTGAACTTCCTTATAGATGGAGGCTGTGTTCCAAAAGAAGGTGGTAGAAACTGTCAGTTCTCTTAAAATGGATTATTGGAAGTCCCTGATGTCATCTTTGCTGTATGGTATCCGCCAAAGAAGTCATGAGACCAGCCTCAGAGAAATAAACTCCATCTCTTGATGGGACAGTGTAACAAAGGTTCTCTCACTGACCAAACTCCCCTCAGGGTTCCCTGAACTCTTTTTCAAGTAGGCTTGACTTTTGGATTTTTGTGTACGTCTTAATCGTCCAATTGTAGTGAGAATCCTGCTAAGCTGGTTTAGCCAGAATCCTCATCTCCCATATCTGATCACCCTCAGTATCTGATCGGGTTCCTTATGCTCTACAATTCGCTAGGTGATGTCTGATCACCCTGGCTTATTTTCAGCAAGGATCCTGCTACATCAGTTTAGTGAGAATCCCCCCTTTCCCCCAACGTTTCCGTTTGGCAATTTTCATCCACCAATCCCCACACTGCTCCTTGGCTATGGATTCCCACTTGCCTGTGTCCTGCCCAGAATTGAGCCTGGTTCCTTACTTTTTCCCTTATTGCATTAGTCCTGAATAAAATCTTTTCACTTCTGTTCTACAGTTAGTTCTAGTTGTTCTTTGAAAAATGGTTTATACATCCAAGGAGGGACAGAATTGATGGTGGATATATTTGGAGATAAACTACCATGGTTGACTCTCTGACCACAACAATAAACAATATTTCCAAGCACAAAATGTACTCATGTCTCCCTCAAAATTCTCATCCCCTTATGGTATTCTCTCAAAGTCTAGGATATCATCATTTAAATCATGTGTAGATGAAAATTTGTAACTGATTTGCTCGTCTGCTTCAGCCATAGTGAAGGGTGTGGAGATTTATGAAGCATGATAGCAAGCCATCTTACAATGATATACAATTGTCAAAAGAAGACAGAATAAAGCAATAGATGTTCCCACTCGAAAACAGAAAAGAACAGGAAGCACATTGACACCGCTGTCCTTAGCAGTTCTGAAATCCAACTGAGGCCATGTTGTCATTTTTCTTTGACTCCAGGGGGAGAGAATGTTCCATGATTAAGAGTTTATTTCTGCTCCTTGTGAGTGGTTTTCTGTGGCTTTTGGCTCCTTCGTCTGGAATCTTGGCTTCACCTTCTGAGTTATCCTCCCTTTCCTAAAGGAAATACCCTCTGTTTGCCACTGAGGAGCTTTCTCAGTCTGCTTCCTGCTCATAGGAAGTTAGGGTCCAGGGATCTCCTTTCATTTCCCACGATCCATCCCTTACCACATTCTAGATCTATAACCTAAACATCGTGCATATTTGTTCTCCAGTGAAACATTTCTCTTCTGATTAATAGTTTCCCAAGCCTTGCTTATTGTGTTTAAAGTGACATAATTCCTTTTTAAAATGTTGTAGGCTCCCTATATATTAAATTATAACTCATACCCACAAATCTCTTTGAGATAGGATCCTCAAAGTCAGCGTGCCTTAGGGCAAAAATCTTTCATGTTCTCAGAAGTCCTATTGTCTGACTGAAAGGCTAGGAATTTCTCCATGAGGAAGCTCTTTTATCTAGTGGAGAAGTCTCTGAGGCACTACCTTAAATTGTTCTGAGGTGTCAACAAAGGGTCTTAATAACACACCCTGGGTCTGATTTTTACCAAAGGCTATGTTTTCTAAGAAGTTTCTAGATTTGATTTTTCACTGGGCTAGTTTCTCTCTTTTTCTTCTTCTTCTTCTTTTTTTTTTTTTTATTAATCCCTCTCCCTAACTTTTAAAAAAGTAATCTCGACAGGAGCACCTGGGTGGCTCCGTTGGTTAAGTGTCTGCCTTTGGCTCAGGTCATGATCCTGGGGTCCTGGGATTCACCTTCGTGTCAGCTCCTTGCTGAGTGGGGTGTCTGTTTCTCCCTCTCCTTCTGCCCTCCCACCCCCCTACCTTATGCACACTTTTTCACATGTGCTCTGTTTCTATCTTTCAAATAAATAAATAAAATCTTTAAAATCAAATCAAATAAAGTAAAATAAAATAATCTCTACACTCAATGTGTGGTTTGATCTCACAACCCTGAGATCAAGAGTCGCACCCTCTACCAGCTGAGCCAACCAGGCGCCCCTCCCTGTGGCTATTTCTTATTCTGAAGATATTGTTTTCCCAAAAATTGCAAATATGAAATCGTTTTAATTTCCCGTCAAGCAAGTTTTGGATCAGAAATACTGCCTCTAACGTGCACCCAAATGTTTATAGCAGCAATGTCCACAATAGCCAAATTATGGAAAGAACCTAGATGTCCATCAACAGATGAATGGATCAAGAAGATGTGGTATATATACACAATGGAATACTATGCAGCCATCAAAAGAAATGAAATCTTGCCATTTGCGACAACATGGATGGAACTAGAGCGTATCATGCTTAGCGAAATAAGTCAAGCAGAGAAAGACAACTATCATATGATCTCCCTGATATGAGGAAGTGGTGATGCAACATGGGGGCTTAAGTGGGTAGGAGAAGAATCAATGAAACAAGATGGGATTGGGAGGGATACAAACCATAAGTGACTCTTAATCTCACAAAACAAACTGAGGGTTGCTGGGGGGAGGGGGGTTGGGAGAAGGGGGGGTGGGGTTATGGACATTGGGGAGGGTCTGTGCTTTGGTGAGTGCTGATTCACAGACCTGTACCCCTGGGGATAAAAATACACGTTTATAAAAAATAAAAAATTAAAAAAAAAAGAAAAGAAAAGAAATACTGCCTCTAAATTCTGCTTGAAAACTAAACAGTTCCTTCTTAATCTCATCTCAGTCTTGTACTTTTTCATTGGCAGCTAAAGGAAGCCATCACTCTGCCTAGAAATCTTCTCAGCCAGACCCATCATTAGTTAGGTAGTCTATTTTTCATGTTATTATAGGCAACATTCCACTGGTTATTCTGCAACCATAATGCATGTCTTTTATTCTCAAATCTTCAATAGCAATTTCCTTACTGCCTTTTCAGTATAAATGTCTTTTTGAAGCCCCAGCTTTTGCCAGCTGCTAGCTTTCAAAGACAATGTCATATACATACAAATATATATATATATATGTATATGTATATGTCATTGATATATACAAAATTAGATCTTTGTTATAAGTAGCACTACACTCTTTCAGGTACCAATTTATCTTCCTGGTGCCATTATTAAACCATTTAAAATTAGTTGTTTAAAACAACAACAATAACCATTCATAGCCATTCATTATCATAATTCTGTGGGTTTCGCATGGCAGTTGCATTCCATGCTATGATCCAAGCAGTAACAACCAAAGATTACTTGTCCTCTTAAGGCTTGAACTCAGAAGTCCCAGAATGTCTCTTCCCCAGCATTTTTTTGGTCAGAACATTTACAAGTCCAGACGAGATTCCAGGAGAGGGGCGTGGAGTCCTCCTGTGGGTGGAGGAGTGGAGTGTGTGTTACCGGAGGGAAGACATTGATGTCCATCTTTGAAACTAGCTATCACAGCCTCCAGGCCTAAATAGAGAATTTACGATTCTCCTTCATCGTTTGCTTGGTTTCAGACCCATCTGCCTCCTGTTGGGTGTTTCCGCATGTACTTCAAACCCATATGCCTGCAACTGAACTCATCATTTTCCTTCCTAGACATGTGTCTCATCCTCTCCTGCTTGACCTGCTGTAGTATCCTCCTTCTGGTTTTCATGTCTCTGTTATAACCCTTGTGGTCAAGTTGAGGTGTGGTTTCACACCGATTTGGCCACTTGATGAAATAATTAAGATAAAAGTACAACGAGGAGGAAGAAAGGAATTAAGGAAGAAATTTTTAAAGAGTAATGAATAAAAGAAGAAAAAAAGAACCCTAGCCAGGCATCGATTAAAATTATTTAAGCTGATGATGTAATGGTTTAATTTGTGGAAGGGAAAAAACTAAGAAAATACCACTTTTGGGCCAATAGATTGACTTTTAGTAAAAAGAAAATTGTAGCTTCAGGACAAACTTCTTTGGCCACTTTCTAACAAGTTTCTGATGTAAGGACTCCCTATAAAGAACTACAAGAAAAAGTAATAACAACAATGGTGCTGCTAAAGTGGTCTAATATCACAGTACTCCGTTGCTTAAACTCCCCCCAATGGCCACCCAACTCCTTAAGTTGGTGCACAGAGCCATGCTTGGCTGGAACCTCGTGTGTTCATTCAACAAATGTATATGGCGTGCCTTTAATATATAAGCTTCCAACTGTACCTTATCTACCTTCCTCCTCATACTTTATACTACTTCTATCCCCAAAATTCTTGTTTCTCCTTGCATATACACCCTTTTTATTCCTGTTGTCTTGGTTGGCTTCCCTCTGCTTCTTCATCTCCCTAACTTATTCATATCCACTCCTCAAGGTTCTGGTTAGAAGCCACCTCTGTCTCCAGGATTGGACTATGGGTATCCTAAACACCCCACACTTACCCATCATCTTCTATCCAAATAATACTGGCATTACTTGTTGATGACTTTATCTACCTGTAACCTTCTTGAGAAAAGAAATCATATCTGAAGAGACACTATAATATAGTGATTTATAGCTTAGTCTCTGAAGATTTACTGAGTTTATATCCCAGTTCTAGTATTTAATACCTGGATAATTCTGGGAAGGTACTTAGTCTTTTGGTGCCTTGTTTCTGCCTTCTTAAAATGGGGATCATATTAGCAGATATAAATATTATAAGTTTGCTATGAAGATTAAATGAGTTAATACATATAATATACTTACAGCAGTGCCAGATGGGAGGTGGGTGAGAGGATTAAGAGTACACTTAAAATGATGAGCACTGAGTAATGTATAGAATTGTTGGATTATTACATTGTACACCTGAGACCACTGTATGTTAACTATACTTCAATTAAAAACAAAAACAAAAACAAAAACCAGTGCCTGGAACTTGGAAAGAGAGTAGCTGGCATGACCTACTCTTATAACTGTTGTTATGATCATGATTCATCTAGCACAGCACATAATGCTTCATAAATATTTGTTGACTTCTATTCCTTCTTTTTTCTTTTTTCACTTTATGGCACAAACTTCCTCCCCCCCCCCCCCCATCCATTTCCCTAATTCTCTGTTTAAGTCACAGGTTGTCTTTAACCTTTGAAAGGTGGGATTTCCCACCCCACTCTCCCCCCACCCACCCCAGCTCCCTCTGACCTGGGGACAGTTACAGAAGTAGGTGAGATCCAAAGATATAGTTCTATTTTCCATCTCTTAGCACTGGTGAATGTCTCCTTGGCTGATTGCGAAGGTTCTTTCCCAACACCAGTCAAATAGAGGCAATATCTATCAGTGGTTACTACTTCTTCATCTGCCCACATCCTGAGCAAAACAGATGGGGGAATTCTTTGCATACCCAGAAGAATCCCAAAGGTATATAGTCAATTTGAATGCCTAATTGCCAACCATGATTCAAAGAAAATGTAGCAATGAAAAAGCATGTGAGTCCCTCGCCACAAAAACAGCCCTCTGACTGAGGAAGGGAGTGTCCCCGAAGAGCTAGAACCAGCCAAGAACCAGAAGTAGTGAGCTTGTTTCTTGGCTATCCGTATGGTTTCCTGTATAAAAATAAAATGAAGTTAATCACGTTTGTAGCTCGCCAATATGGCTACCCCTGTTGTCAGAAAACATTTTCCTACAGCCTTATTCTGAGAACTTCTTCCTTTTAAAAAATGCCTTGCATTTCCCTGAAGCTTCCTGCACAGACAGTCCTGACTTCTGAATTCACTCTTATTTTTAAAAGGATCACATGATTCCTTTGTTACAAAGGCTCTATTACTGCTCCTCTCCAGTAATAGGAAAAGACTCTACGTTAGTCTATTGTCTTCAAAGTCCTCCTTACCCTTTATGTGCATGAGGAACTGAAGCTCTGTTGCCTTTCAACTGTGGTCTTAGCTAATAACTGAAAATCTATAATATCTCCTTTAGGAGACCAAATGGAGAGGACCTTCTTTTGGATTTCCCGGTGTGAGTAGGGCCTCTGAAAGGATGATTTTTCCTCTGGGAAAATGCCCTCCACTCCTCTCTTACATTTTAGAAGATATGCCTATTTACGTAATGCCAACAAACTGATTTGGTTATATATATATATAAAAAAAAAAATGTGATAAAATGAAAACACCTCCAAACAGCAGCCTATATAAAAACAAAAGCAAATACAAAGAGTAATATTCCTTCTGCTTATGCTGTAGAAGAAATGAGTTACATATAGATTCAGCCAGGAATGGAATGGAATTACTTTAAAGCAGTGCTTCTCTTTAGGCATATTGCAAGTTGAGCTCCCTGGGACCCTGCCTTCCTAGGGTCAGTAGTGTATACTTCTCCTTCCTATCTCTCTCCAGATACTGAGATAGTCCAACAGAATTCTATGTCCCTAAAACCCTCCCAACATGTTAATACAAATTTATGGTCGGCCCCATTTGGAGCATTCGCTGGCTTGTAGGGATCACCCTGCATGAGGATCACCTCCCCCTGCCCTCAGTTGAGTAATCCATCCAAATTTAATCCAGTCCCGAACTGGGTCAACCAGTTTCTGTCCTCCTAGAACTGTTTACTCAGAACTTGAAGTTGTCTCATGAATGGAGTTCCTGCTGCTGAGGATCTTGAGCTAAGTCCTTAACTTGCCCAGATGCAGTTACTCTCCATTAAATTGGGTTACTCTTGCTGATATCCTTCTTTACAATTGCCTT
The DNA here is from genome assembly GCF_009829155.1 of Mustela erminea. NCBI lineage: Eukaryota > Metazoa > Chordata > Mammalia > Carnivora > Mustelidae > Mustela > Mustela erminea. The sequence goes on along the minus strand of NC_045615.1, from coordinate 118,137,413 downwards.
TTTTCTTATCCCAACCACAAGTGGTTTTCCCTAGCAGCCAAAAGTTCTTAGCTAATTTATCATTTTAATCCCATTTCCCCAATTTTTTTATTTTAGGTGAAGTGATAGTTGGGGGGAGGAGGTGCTATTCACACCAATCTCAACAACGGGTTGAGATATTCCCAAACGAGATAACCATGAGTTGACTCCTTCCTCAGTTACATCCATGGTGCTCATGCCTTGCAGCGATGAGAATGACCAGGCCATTGTCCTTCTTTATCTCTTGAAAAGTCCAACCTGACTTTCTTCCAGAAAAAAAAATTGCCTATGTTCATAAATTGGCAAAATATACCTGCTGCTAAAACAGACATATTGCTTCTCAGGAGTCTTTTTGGATAAATTTCTCTAAAGCTTCCTGCATCTTTTTGCCTTTCTGTCATCCCTGCAACCCACACAAACATTGTCCAGACCACAAAGATACAATGATTTGCTGGTACTTTTTTAGTTCATTAGCCCTTCTGATATATTAGTAGATTATCAAAAGCAGTTTCAGTATGTCATAAAATCTGTTTGGTATTAAGTTGATACATGATGTGTTTTTCTCCATCCAGCTACATAGTTTCCTTCAAATCTGGACCAGATGAGCACCCTGGGACTTGTGTGAGCTCATGTGTGTATCTGCATGGAATGCAATGCATGGCATCCCATTGGATGAGTGGAACACGTGCTTGGCCCAAATGGAAATATCCTTAGGCACTGATGCCTCAATTAGGGAAAAGATAAAGACACAAGATCAGCTATAACATCTGTAAAACATTAATGTCCTGGTGATGCTCCCGATTTAAGTCTATTTTTTGGTTTTCTTTGATGGCTAATTTCGGTAAAATTATGACGTGCATGAAATTGCCCATATTCAGCCCCCCCAATAGGAATAGCATCTATCTCTGCCCCTGCTGACTGTACCTTCTTGCTGCCTCAAGCTTACTGACGCCCCATTGTGTGCTCCTGCTTATTCATTCAGCAGGCCTCTTTTGAACACCTGTTAAGTGTAGGGTATAGGGGAAAATGGAGGATAAGAATAGTCCTTGCTTCCAAGTTGCAGAGGAGGGGACAGAAATTGGAACAGACAATTGTTTTACAGCAGGATACAGATATGATTAGGTGCACCTGGAGCAGGTGAAGTGTCCAAACTAGTCTGAGGGAGGGTGTGTGGGGTCAGGGAAGGCTTCCTGGAGGACCAATCCAGGAAGAGAACCAGGAACAACACCCAGGAATTAGGTCTGCTGCTGACCCATCAGGTACCTTTGTGTGAATGAGAGAAAGGCACCCCTTTTGGCAAGAGGCAGTTTTGTGCAGAGCACACAGGTTGGCAGGCTGAGTGTAAGCTGGATGGAGTCCCTACTCACCCTCTCAGCTAGGAGGCCTTGTGACACCAGCAGCTGGAAGAGCCTTCCATATCCATGGGGAGAGCCCATGGATATTCCTTTCCTGGGGCTGCTGCAACAAATTACCACAAACTGGGTGGCTTAAAAGAACAGAAATTTATTCCTTCAGGGTTCTAGAGGTGAGAAGTCCAAAATTAAGGTGTTGACAGGGCCACATTCCCTCTGAAGTCTCTAGGGGGAGAATCCTCCCTTGCTTCTTCCAGGTTCTGGTGGTTCCAGGCCTTCTCTGGCTTGAGGCTGCATCATCTGTTCTCTGTCTCTGTTGTCACATGGTCTTACTGTCTCTGTGTTTTTGTGTCAAATCTCCCTCTGCCTTTCTCTTATAAAAAGTCCCGTCCTTGGATTTAGGCCCTTCCAGATAATCCAGGGTGATCTCGTCTTGAGAATTCTAAATTGATGAGAACCACAAAGACCCTTTTCCCAAATATGTCACATTCTTACATTCTGGAAGTTAGCACATGGACATCACTTTCTGGGGTTCACCATTCAACCCACTATACCATGTGAAGGAGGGAGGGAAGGAGTTTTTAGGTAGGGTGCTTAGTACAGGAAGCCAGAAGGCAGGTTGGCTCTGGGAATGGCATGGAGTATGGAACACAATGTTCTGGGGGTAGGGTAAGAGCTGAGGTTACCTGAGAAGCAATCTCCTGGTCACAGAGGGCCTGTGTGCCGGCCAACAGGCTTGGACTATACCGTGAAGGCAGTGAGCAGGCTTTTCATGATCTTAATTTTAACTCAGAAAGATCACTGGGGTTGAAGGTCAGAGGATAGATTGGAGGAGGCGAGACCAGAGGTGAAGAGATTCCTCCCAGAGGGTGTTCCTGCTGCTCAGGTGAGGAATTCAGTGGCCCAACCTTTGAAGAAGAGACAGTCAGGACAGGGGACCCAAACACAGGGATTGGTGACTGGTATGAGCTCAGTGAGGAGGAAGTCAAGAGTTTGGGCTGATCCCGAGGTAACCTCTCAACATTCAACCTTCCAGCCCCAGAACATGCCCACCCCATTGTCCACATTCACGTGGTGCTGGACACGTTAGCTCTTGACAAACAAACCGTTTGCACTTTAGAACTTGAAGGTGAGGGGGCGCCTGGGTGGCTCAGTGGGTTAAGCCGCTGCCTTCGGCTCGGGTCATGATCTCAGGGTCCTGGGATCAAGTCCCACATCGGGCTCTCTGCTCAGCAGGGAGCCTGCTTCCTTCTCTCTCTCTCTCTGCCTGCCTCTCTGCCTACTTGTGATCTCTCTCTGTCAAATAAACAAATAAAATCTTAAAAAAAAAAAAACTTGAAGGTGAGTATTCAAGAAATCACATTTGGACTTCAAAGAACATCCCCCTTGTGCTGGGTTGAAGTGTTCCCCGTAAATTTGTATCCACCCAGAACTTCTGTATGTGACCCTTGCAAACGGGTCTTTGCAGATAGAATCAAGTTAAAGATGAGGTCGTACTGGATTAGTGTGGGTCCTAATGCAAGGACTGCTGTCCATCTCCAAAGAGGGAAGTTTGGACACAGAGCTATACCAGGAGAACACGATATGATGATGGAGGCAGAGACTGAGTGAGGCGTCTATGAGACAAGCATGGCCAAGGGTTGCCAGCAACTAACAGAAGCTGGGAAGAGACAAGGAAAGACCATTTCCTAGACCCTCCAGAAGGAATGTGGCCCTGCTGCACCTTGAGTTTGGATTCCTGGCTTCCAGAACTGGGAGAGGATAGATTTGCACTCTCTTAAGCCACCCATTTTGTGGTAATTTGTTAGCAGCTCTAGGAAACTAATATAAAACATCCCTGAAGGTGGGATTTCCACACACTGTGGACAGTGTGGAGTGATATTTCTGGGCATTTCATTGTGGTGCAGAAGAAAGAGTATGGACCATTAAGGCATGCCCAGGCTTATCACTGTGGCATGAGAAGCCACAGTGAAAGGACCTTCACCTCAGAGGTGTCTTGTGAGGATTAGATGAGAAAATGAGTGTATCTACTGAAACATTGCTTAGAATGATCAAAAAATGGGTGAGAGTGACAATGAAGGTGGTGATGATATACAGCAAATTGTGGGATAAGATTTGTGAATGTTGCATGCTATGGAATCAAAAGAAATACACACACGTATGTATGTATCTATACATACTCATACAGTCACTGTACATACACCAACACTTTCACTATGATGTCATGTCAAGTAAGAAAAGTAGCTGGACATAATCTACTCCTGTTGTTTAAAAGAATGAACACATCTACGGGTACCTGGCTGACTCAGTAAGAGGAACATGTGACTCTTCATCTAGGGATCATGAGTTGGAGCCCCGTATTGGGTGTAGAGATTACTAAAACAAGTAGACTTGGGGATGCCTGCATGGCTCAGTCATTAAGCATCTGCCTTTGGCTTGGGTCATGATCCCAGGGTCCTGAGATCGAGTCCCACATCAGACTCCTTGCTCAGCAGGGAACCTGCTTCTTCCTCTGCCTGCCATTCTCCCTGCTTGTGCTTGCTCTTTTGTTCTCTCTCTCTCTGATAAATAAATAAATAAAATCTTAAAAAGAAAGTAAACCTAAAAAAATTAAAAATGAACACCTACATATCTATCTGTATGTGCACATGATTATGTGAGTGTGGGGAAAGGGGTGGGTGCTACACAGCCAACCAATGAAGTTTGTTACCTCAAGGGAAGGTGATAAACTTTAGAAAATAGTGCGTCCATAGCAGGTGTGTGTCCTACTCCCTGATACCACACGCCCACACTAAAGCCACTTCTGTCACCTCTATCACCCACTGCTTTTTCATGTCATTTTGCTTCCCGGCTGACTCTCCCATATGTTGACAATGAATTTAAACTCAGGATTGTTCTTTTCCTCTCCTCTTAGGAGCTCCATCTGCCCTGGCTCCCTCGTTGCTAACCTCCAGGAGGGATGGGACAAAAAGCGATCTTTCCTGGTCCTCTTCCATCTGTAGGGGCCTAAATCCCTGTTGGGAGTAGCTCAACAATCTCATTTCTTGATTTGGGGCCCCTTGCTGCAGACGTCTATGGGCCCCTGTCTACACTCCTTACTAAGATTCCTGCACCTAGAGGCCTTCTGGTGTCCTTGTCTCTGGGTTTCTCCTGGTCTATCAGTACTTCCATGTCCCCTCCTGAAGTTGCACAGAAGCTCCAGAACAACACAACAGGCCATGGGTCCCAGGCTGGCTCCTTCACCTGTGCATGTGTACACTTCTATCAGCTTTCTTTATTTTTATTTATTTATTTATTTATTTATTTATTTATTTATTTATTTATTTATGAGAGAGTGGAAGGCCCTCAAGTAGTGGGGGGAAGGGCAGAGGGTGAGAGTCTCAAGCAGCGGACACCCTCCTGAAGGGGAGCCCAGAGCCAGAGGCGAGACTTGATCTCAGGACCTATGAGCTCAGGACCTGAGCTGAAACCCAGAGTTGGACACTTAATGGACCGAGTTACCCAGGCACCCCACGATCAGCCTTCTTTAAACCACGCTCTGGACAGCACCCCATCCAAGAGATTTCCAGTGGTCTTGAGCTATATCCTGAGGGGAGAGCAGCAAGCTCCCTGTACTTGGAGTTCCCAGCTGGTCTGGGTTTTCTGATTCCCTTCGCTTTCTCCCCACCTAGGTTTCTACTTGAAAAGGGGGGTACCCGGATAGAAACTCTTCGTCCTCGTCTCTCCCCTTCTGGACCTCTCCGGGGAGTGGGAGGGCTCCCCCTTCCCTTTCTGTCTTTAATCCTTTTACCCTTGATCCTCCTTTTCTTCTGCTTCATAGTATCTGCTGAGGCAAGAAAGACATGAGGAAGGGCTGCAGAAAGAGAGCTGAGATTACGGAAAGGGAAAAATACATCGACAGGTTTTTCCAAAACTTTATCCATTCCTTACACCCACCTTTAAATTCATTCATTAGTTACTACAGTGGGTTGAATGGTGGCCCCTCAAAAGATATGTCGGCCTAATCCCTGGTACCTTGGAAAATGACCTTATTTGGAAAAGGGTCACTGCCGATGTAATTAACTGAAGGATCTCGAGATGAGATCATCCCAGATTGTGCAGGGGTCCCAAGGACAATGACAAGTGTCCTAATATGAGGCACACAGAGGGAAAAGAGCAGAAGGTCATGCTAGAGGGAGACAACACTGGAATGATGGAGTTACAAGCGAAGGAATGCCAATGATTTCCTTGGAATCACCAGGAGCTGGAAGAGGTAAGGAAGACTCTCCCCTTCCAGAGGCTCCAGAGGGAGCAGAGCCCTGTCAACACCTTGATTTTGAACTTCTGACCTCCAGAAGAGTGAGAGGATAATATTCTGCTGTTTTAAGCCACCGAGTTTGTGGTGATTTGTTGTGGGCCCTAGGGAACCAATACAGATTGAGAAAGAGCATGAGGTACTTTTGACATTAAAATAAGAAAGAGGCAAATCCAGAGTGTCGGTGGAGGACCTGGTGCGGGGAGAGGGTTGGGGGAGTGGGGGGTGGGGGGAGCTCTGTAAAAGCTGCTCTTATTCTAAAATGCGAGCCTGCAGCCTTTTCCTCCAGGACCAGGCTGTCTTGACCCTCTTAGCAAGTTCACTCATCCCTGCACCTGTTCTCTTTGCTAATGTAACTGTTCTATCTGTCATGCCAGCATACACCCCGGATGCTGACAGAGTTCAGAATCGCTGTCTCTTGATACTGATCATGCAATAAAAGTGGCAAGCTGATTAGTCAGCCGAAGGAGAGAAGCCTTTTTCCCATTATAAGCATGATCTAATGCTGTAATCACCTAGCCCGCAGCCAGCAGCCAAGTGCTTGTGGTCAGGCAGAGGCCCCATGACAGGTGAGCCATGTTAAGAGACATCCGACTACATGGTTTCAGCGGCCCTACAGACCAGCCCAAGTCTCCTTCCTTGAAACATAAGCACTACATCCAACTTGTGTCCAGAGCTTATTGCAACCTTCTGAGGTCATCCTCCTTTTAAAATATGCAAATTAAGTAGCTCCCGCTTCCAACCCATAAGACTTCAGGAAACCTAGGGCTCTTTGGAGAGCGTGGACATGAGTCTGGTGGTTGCTTTTCATTCTCCTTCTAAATGGTGTTCCTGACTGCCCAAATGGACTCAGTGCCTTCCATCGCCCCTAAGGCATGAGGTTTTCTGGCTTGAGTGAAAATCTGAACGAATTTCAGTGCACAGAGGAGAAATGTATGTTCAGCGCTGGCCATAAGCACACCCCAAGGCCCTGCCTGGGCCATGGCATCCCATCCAGTCCCTACTGGTCTTCCTTGATCTTCAGGTTCCAACATATTGCTGAGTACGCCCTGCTCTTTGCTCACCTCTGCACAGAATTTTGCTTTGACCATCTCTTTCCTCTCCCAGTGGTGGCCCCTAACAACCACTTTCCTCCATTCCACCAGAGAAAGCCCTAAATGCATTAACATCAGAATAACTCCCCACCTTTGACTTTGATATACCCAGAACTTGAGGGTCTCCACAGGATGGAATTTTCTTTTTATCCACAGTTGAAAGTCCAGTTAGGTGCTTTTTCCCTATGAGAAAGCCCTGGCTCTCACAGACCAATTTGGCTTTCCACTTTTAGCAGCACAAAGAATTGGCCGAAGCTTTGAAATTATGATTCTAACCTAATGGTTCTGAAGAGCCTGGATCCAATTCTCAGTCAGGATTAATGTCTACTTACTGAATGTCCCTTCTCTTTCCTCCACTATAGAGAAAGTTTTCTTCTAGCCCACAGGGAACTGGGTCTTTACAAAGCAGAAGATGCAATTCTTCTTCCATTGTGTTCTAGCATTCTGTGGCTTTGGACAAGAAGTTAACTTGCCTGACCTCACAGTCTCTATTTGTAAAATAAGGGTAATAATACCTCTTCCATAGGATTATTGAAGGATATTTAAAGGCAGAATTTAAGAAAACGATTTAGCATGGCACCTGGCATTCAAGAAATATTCAAGAAATCCTAGGCTCTACTTGTTTCTCTCTTTAATGTGATTAAACAATGGTTTGCTTTGTTTACTTATACAAGTACTGTAATGTAGTTCTAAGAATTATAAGAAGATTCAGAAACTAGTTAACAAAGATACACCAAGTCTCCAGAGAAGCTGAAAAGTTCTGCTTTGTTGAGTATCTTTTTAGCTCTGTTTTTGCTTGTGTCTGTACTTATTTCTTTAAGATTAATTCCTTTGTCCACCAATTCCTGGGGAGTTGGTGGACAAAGGATACTTATATTCCTAGAACTTGGACTACTTATTGCCAAATTGCCCCCCAGAAAAGTCTGTACCAGTCTACATTCTCCACAGCACTATGTCCAAGCGCCTTTCTCTGGGAATCTTATTTTTTTCTCAAAATTTATTAATTCGATGGGTGAAAAGTGTGATCTCATTGTGGTTATCGAATTGTCTTTTAAACCTGGAAAACAAAAATTCAACAATTCCAACTCAAGGATTTTAAAGATGAAGATCCCAAGACTCCAGAGAGATTAACTGACTTGGCCAATTCACCTCATTAGCAGGACAACTCAAATCCATGTCCCGTGTTTCCTAACTCTGGAATTCTTTCCATTATTCCACTCAGGAGAGGCAGAGTTAGCCTGGAGGTGAAATCACTCAGGGCCTACTTAATAACAAGGTTCAATTACACCAGAGGGAGTGTGCAGTAAAGAAAAGAGTCAATGAAGGGATCTCTAATTAGTATCTGGCTAATTCATCATCAGATAATGAGTATGGCACTCTCCATGTTAGTGCCACCTACTGGTGAGAACTTAAGCCCGCCCCGGATTCTTCTGTGAAGTTGAGGGTAGAATGCGGGAAGATGAGAGATTCAGAGTGATTTAAATTGTTTTACTCGAGGGAGAGGTAGACAGAAAAAGAATTCAGTATGGAGTCACTGAGTCATGAGCCATTGGGACTTCAGCTGCTGTGGTCTCCTGAATTGCTGTGAACGAATTTCCAATTTCCAGTAGCGGCGATGTCTGTTCCCTATTCTTCCTATTGTGTGCATGGAATGTAACTTTCTTCATTTTTCTATAACTTAATTTCTAGTTTAAGCCCATACTCTGCTAGTGACAGGAAACGTAATACAGAGTGACTTCCAGAGTAAAATCGCCCACTTTGGTGTCTATGAGGTCATTTCTCATTCTAGTCACTTAATCCAACATTTCGTTCCCTTCCCTTCTTCCTGGGGTTGCAGCTAAGATCCTGGAGGCTTAGGATTGTTTAGGTGTAGGAAATGGGGTGCTGGGGTGGGTGAAGAAGGGATGGGGGCACAGGCTTCTTAAATCTGGTCTTTAGCCACTGGCATCTATTTGCACTGGCACCAAGCGGCCATATTTGGCATCCTGCCCAGGTCTCTGGGAACCTTCCATCTCTGATGTATACTCTTCATCCCAACTTCAAGCCCTGCTCACCTCTTCTAGACTTTTTTTAGCCATTTTGTGCCCATATGGAGGAGGGTGCGGAATAAGGCAAGACACTGTCCTACAGATTTCTGGTCATGGGAAAATTCAACTGCTTTCTCAGGCCCCTTCTGCTCGCTTCACCCTAGTGCCCTGTCTAAGCCACTACTTCTAGTATATGGAACAGGACTTGGCAAACTATGTCCTGCAAACGGCCAGACAGGAAATAGGTTAGGCCAACCTTCAACTCCGCCACTGTGGCACGAGCAGCCCTGGACAATCTGTGGACAAATGGACACGGCTCAGTTCCAATGGAACTATATTTGCAAAACTAGGTAGCATGCTGAATTTGGCTCCTGGATGGTAGTTTCCTGTCTGCATACATTTATCTGCATAACCCATAACTCCAGGTATCTTCCAGAGAGCAAGGTACAAATTCTTTCAGGTCCTGGTGTCCCCTAAATCTTTCTTGAGAATTTATTACTCTGACTCTGAAAGTCATAAGGTGTGGGAGAAGGCAAGATACACGACCCCGCAGGGATCCATCAGCCTGTAGACTCCCTTACCCTCTCCCCTCTTTCTCTAGCCAGAACAATCACCCTCTCTTCTCTTGCCATTCTCTTGTGGATAGTAGATTTTATGCCTCACATACTTGGGGTTTAAATTCCATTCAGATTCACTTTAGATTCAGTTACACCTAGCTCTTGCAAACCACAGACTTTTGCTCTGGAAGCTCTAAGTTCTGTAACAAGAGTTAAGAGTCTCAGTGGCTCAAGGTCAAGAACTTGACATTTTATTCTCTATGTTCTTCATAACCCTTCCCTGCTCTGGGAGCCATCAATGCCTCAACTGACTCTTGCTAAGTCTGGGCCTTGACTGAATCCAGCCCATACTCTAAGGGCCACCAAAAATAAGTTTTCTGGCCAGAGTCTGTTCATCTGGGTTTATCTTATGAGGAACCGAGAAGAATAAGGTTGACCTGAAATTCTTAGAAGAAGCTGCCCACTCACACAAATAGAAATAGATGCTTTCAGAGCAAAACCGTTTAGAGCAGAGCTTTTCAAACCATGGGTGACAACCCATTAGGATGTTGGGAGAAGGGTAGGCAAATTTTTTCAGTAGAGGCACAAGTGATAAGTATTTTGGGCTCTGTGGTCATACTTAATATGCAACTTTCAACTCACTACTACTCAGCTCTGCCATTATAGTGTGAAAACACTCATGGACAATGAATGAACGTGGCTGGGTGCCAATAAAATTTATTTATGGACACTGAAATCTTAATTTCATGAAATTTTCACGTCATGAAATACAATTCTCCTTTTGACTTTTCTCAGCCTAAAAACATAAACACCATTCTTAACTCACAGGCCATACATGAAATGGTTGACTGGTTAGATTTGGCCCTTGGTCTGTAGTTTGCTGACCTCTGCATTACAGAGTCAGGAAATCAATGAAGTGAAGTGAGAGGCTAGACCAGGAATTTTTTTATTTTTGAAAAATTTTAAAAAACATTTTATTTATTTGTTTGTCAAAAGAAGAGAGAGAGTGCAGAAGGAGGCAGAGAGGCACGCAGAGGCAGAGAGAGAAGCAGGCTCCCTGCGGAGCAAGGACCCTGATGCGGATTCCATCCCAGGACTCTGGGATCATGACCTGAGCTGAAGGCAGTGGCTTAACTGACTGAGCCACCCAGGTGTCCCGAAGAATCACTTAAAAAAAAAAATTCATTTATTTATTTGAGAGAGAGAGAGAGAGGAGAAGGTCTGAGGGAGAAGCAGACTCTTCATGGAGCTGGCAGCCCGATGTGGGACTTGATCCTGGGACTCTGGGATCATGACCTGAGCCAAAGGCAGTTGCTTAACCAACCAAGCCACCCAGCCACCCTAGACCAGGAATTTTTTTTTTTTTTAATGAAAAATGGGAGAATGAAGAAGATAGAAACTGTCAGACTGCACAGTTGACAGAAAAGTTTTTGTGAGGTCTTTATCTCCATTAATTCACATCTGTACATGTGCATTGAATGGTGGTACAAAATGTATTTCTTACTGTGGGTTGTGGATGAAAGACAGCTTGCGAAATCATCCATTTTGAGAAACATTCCTTTCAGTGTGACATTTTTTTGTCTCCAAAGTCGTTCCTATATCCATTCCACACCTCCAAATTTGATGCTAGCATTGACAGAGAAAATACTGGGCAGCAAATGAAATTTAAATTTCAGATTTAAAAAAATGAATAATTTTTTAGTATTAGTATGTCTCCTGTAATATTTGGGAAAGATTTATAATGAAAGTATTCGTATTTTTCTTTGAAATTCAAATTTAACCAGGAACCCTCTGTATTTTTTTTCTCAATCTGACAGTCTTATTTGCTATATAATGAATTTTACCCATTATTACTGTAATAATGTTAAAACAGTCCAGTTTAGTTGGTAACTTAAGAAAGAAACCTGACATTTAAGTAACTTCTGTGACAGGCCAGGCTCTGAGCCATTTCACAGTTGCATAAGTACTAACCTCCTGTTACAAGGCTCTAAGAAAGGGAGCTTTGTTGTCTCTTTTTTACAAATGAGGAAACTGAAAAGCAGTTTGCTCACAACTAAAGGTAGAGCAGGAATAAAAGCTTGGCCCTTCTGACTCCAATTCCTTGTTCCCTCACATGGTGGTTCTCAGAGGCCGGCTGTGTTGGAAATGTCACCTAGCAGTTCTCAGTCGCAGAGGAGAGGGATTCAGTGGGAGCAGTCCAGCCATGGTGCAGACAATACCAGTATGTTGTCTGTGGGGAATTTAAGCACAACATAAAGCCAATGGAGTCTGTTTTTTATTTTGACTGTGAAATGCCAATGATAAAACACCCTTCTGCATCAGGGCCAACTCCCACCTTCCCTGATATGCCCCTACTTGGTACGTGGTTGATGCTGAGTAAATGCTGCTCTTTTCTTTCTTCCTTCTTTCCTTTTCTCTTTCTTTCTCTGTACCCTGGGGCGGGCAAATATGTTGCAAACCACTTGCCAACTGCAACTGGTGATGACCGACCGTCTGGACTGTTGGGTTGAGAAGGATTCTGAAGTCAAGTCTTTGCTTGAAGCAGAAGAATGCTTCACTTGATTGGTGATATCTGCCACAGGAAGGTGAGTAAGGGCCAGCACTATCGCTCCCCCATGTTTGCCAGACCACAGTGAAACTCCACAGCCTTCAGACAGCAAATAACTACACTGAATCCAAAGTTCCCTCCTACTTAAGACAAGGCAAAAAGGGTGGAGGAAGAGAATTTCTGCCATCAAATGCGTACTCCCCACCCCCCAACACACACAACTCCTGAGTTACCTGGAGCTCCATGCTTTGTATTTGGTGGAGTCTTAAGCTGATAGGCAGGGAGGGAGTGTGTGTGTTTGGGGCCAAGTGTCAGGGGCAAATTCATATCTCCCCTCACACAGCCTTTCCGCCTGTAGCTTTCTTTCATGCGTGGCTCGTGCACAGTGCGACCAGAGGTCTCTGCTTGCGTGTGTCTTACTGGAAGCAGTCAAGAGGAATGCCTTCTTTCTCCTCAGATGTATGTCTGCCTGAAGAGAGGGCTACAAAAACAGGCTGAAGGCAAGAGTTTCCATTCCTCTCTGTCCCCAAAGCAGTTTCCTCTTGGACACAAACCTCCATCTTCCTTAAATTCCCAGATTGAGTAACTTCTTGGAAGGCTTCCTTTTTTTTTTTTTTAATTATTTTTCCAGCTGTAATTTTTCTTGAATCTGGAATTTTGCTCTTTCTGCTTCAAACTTCATTGTAAATCCAAGTGTAAAATCAGACTTATAAATAGCCTTTGTGTACAGCAGGCGTCTGGGTGTGCCATGTTTTAACATTAAAATAGTCTCCCATTTAGATGACTCCATAATTCCTCTGCATCTCAGTTTACCTTCCCGCCCCAGAAATTAGGGGTAATAATTGGAAGGCCTTAGGCAGGCCTTCCACTGGGAGGAGTTGATAAATTTAAGAACGCCTTTAAGGCCAAAGAGAAGGAATGTTCAAAGGCATATAAAGGCATTTGGATAGCTCTTCCAATCTTTAGTAGTTTTGGCAATACCTTACTGTGTTGAGTCAATATCCTGTGGACCTAGAAATGGCTTCTAAGACTATCTGGTCAATTTCTTCTCAGGGAGTGGTGGTACGAAGGGTCAATGATCCCTCATACGGCTCAGACCAACTTTGTCTTTTGTACAGAGGTCAAGATATTATTACTCATGATATGAAGGATATAACCTTTCAATGATTCTAGCCTAAGTACACCTAGACACTTCAGGTTTCATTTTTTTTTTTTTTCTTAACACACCAGTGAGATAAAAAAGTGGGTCCAGACTTTGTTTTGTATTCCTTCAGCCAGATGATTATTGAGTCATTCATCATGCTTTCCCTATGGATTCAGCATTGTTTCTCATTGGGTCCTTAAATCCAACTTGCAGGCCACTGAGTTGGGTTTCTTCAGCAGACTCTCTGGAGCCATATTAATTTCTACCTCAGAAACTTTGTTCCTGCTTTGTTTTAGGTACCCTCGACTTGTCTCTTCCTCAACACCTATTCCCCTACCCAATCCATCCTTCAAGGTCCCTCGGATATCAGCTCCATCAAGTCATACTTGACTATTTGACCAGTAACCTATGATTTCTCACATTCCCAAACTCCTGTTGGGAATTTTGTAAATACTAAATCTTTGCCCTTGATCTCTGATGATCTCCTATAGTCATCCACATTGTTCTTGACAGAAAAAATCCTGTCATGCTTCTCTATATTTTCTGAAACACTGAGCCCATGTTGGGCCTGCCTCAAGCAACTCTGAATTGATGAGCAGTTGAGACGTCTTAACTGGCTTACAGTTGACACATCTAAGAACACAGAGCTTCCCCTTATCTTTGCAGTGTTTGACCAGAGTTTGCCCCCAACCATACCCAATTACAGGAAAAATAGTGTTCGAAGTAGGAACCTAGTTCTGTGAATCCACATTTCCTTCATTGGGCAATGATCTAACTGCCCAAAGTGGCATAACTTTTGCTGACACATAGTGTACTCACTCTTTTTTTTTTCTTTTTTCTTTTTGTGTCAGAAAAAAACTATTTCCATTCAAGTCACAAGCGGTGAAGGAGGGTAGTGGTTCCTCTGTGACCTTGGGTGAGTCATTTCATCACCTTCAGCTGCAGTTTCTCTTCTACAACTTTTCCAGCTCCAATGTTCAGTGAGTCTATGGTTTTGTGGCTGCCGAACCCTCCTCGCATCTCATCAAATAGATTTGTTCACATGACAAAGGGAAGGACTCCCTTAGCTCCCTCTTCATTTTCTGCTTTGGATCTGATGTTGATGGATGGAACTTGTGATGTTAATCGTCAGTGGCCTGGCTGGGCCTTCTTCCTCCAGTGACCATAGCTCTTTATATCCTACTAGCTAAGACTCAGGGTCCCCCTTGAGGGTGGTGTCCACTCAGGGGCATCCAGATAATCTAATTTGGGGAAAATTGTTCTGCTAATCTTTCTCCCTACCGTGGTGTACATCCTCGGTAGCACAGAGTCTTCTGCCTGTGGTTTTACAACATGGGCCAAGTCAATTCTTTTGTTAGAGTCTTTGAAAAACTCACGACGTGTACTAGTGACTAATAAAGCAACTAATAAAGGCTTTATTAGATGTCCTTTCTCTTTCTTTTTTGTGGTGGATTGCAACAACAAAACTTGTCTACCATTGTTAGCCATAATTTTATGAGTTGTTGTCTGTGGTGACTTACATTACTGCCGTATCATTTTAGGTGTCACATCTTGAGGACAGATGTCTTGGGTAAGACATGAGTTGATTTTCACACTTTAAAGTTAGCCCTTGTGCTCGACAGAAGGTTGGGGTTACTACTCGGTTATTGGGATTTTCAAATGGATGTTTACATCCCTCTAAAGCTAGTCTGATTTCTGCCAGGATGGAAGAGAGAGCTAAAGTAGAACTAATTAAGAAATATCTATTATCTAATTGTTGCTATGTTTAATAAGCTATTTAAGATAGAAAAAAAAATATTTTGTGGAATTTTAAAAAGTCATTTGATTGGTCTTCTAAAGTACCTACAGCATTTTTCCTAAGAAGGCATTGTTCATTGGGAAGTGGCTGTGGGATTATTCTTTCTTGGTAGGTAGATTTGGTGTGTGAGTTATATGCTGATATTTCCATGCACACTCAGGGAAGCAAGTCCCCTTTGAAATGTACAGAATACTGATGCCAAGAAAGGAAGAAAGAAAGAAAGAAAGAAAGAAAGAAAGCGAAAAGAGAAGAAAAGAAAGGAAAGAAAGAAAAAAGTCAGAATTTCAGAAAAGAGTAAATTACTTGGATTAGAACCAAAACCATGTGGGGCCCAGGGATACTGTAATATTCTGCCCATTAAAAGTTCTTCTTCAAATAAATGTGAACATACAGGAAAGAGAGCAAAAGAAGTTGTGCATTTGGATTCAACAGCGTGTCAGCCTAATTATATTAGACAATGGTGAGCTCAATAATTCCACTTTTGATCCATTGCTGCATGAAGTTCATTATTATCTGTTTCAAATTATTGTTCATTTCAAGAGCCCGACAATGAAAAATCATGTAAAGGCTTTGAAAGAGCACTTGGTGCCTTCCCCGAAAGCTTTGTGAAACATTTCTTTGGAAACATTTCTGCTGAGGCTGTGCATTGGTTGTGAGTGGGCGTAGGGGACTAGCGTCTGTGCTTCCCCTTTTCAAATTTGTTTACCTTAAGTACGTCTCCATGGAGACAAGGCCTACTTTTGAGCCAATCTTTAGGGTTGTCCATAAGAAGAAGGAACAGAAAAATATCGATAACAAAAATTTTCATATAATCCAGAAAAGGTCATTTAAGGCAAGAAAAACTAAGATTTATAAAGCCTATCTTTAAGACTGATGATTTAAAATAGGTTTTCTTATTTAACCCGGAGACCTGGATGATATTATCTCTGTCTTACAGATGAGGTCCTTGAACTTCTGAACATTTACTCAAATAGTAAGTAACAAACCCAGATTTGAACCCAGGCCTGTCTGATTCTGAAACCCACGCTGTTTCTATAAAACCATGTTGCAGGTAGTTTCAACCTTTCCTCCTACCTCCCTCAAGCATTTTCCAGAACCATATAAAAATGGGCCACTCTTGATTTTACCTTATTTTTGGTAAATAAAATGCTTGTGATGAAAGAGATACTAGGAAAAAAGAAAAATAAATGGCCCGAATAATCCAAGTATGAAATCATCACCATCAGCAACAGCAGCAACATCATGAACACTTGCCCAAAATATTTCCAGAATCCTAGGCTGGCCCAGGAAAGCCTCATTTAGCTAATAATCCCTTGAGTAAGAAGGCCTCCATTTACCAAATTATTGGCTATGCTCTGTTTTGAAGAGAAGACAAAGCTATGTACTGGAAAGAGTCCTGCAGACATGGGTTCAGATCTGGCCCCTCCATGTAGGAGCCTGTACAAGATCCTAAGAAGCATCTTTGAGGATCAGATATAAACGGGGTATCTTGATGGGGCAGGATCTGGCCCTCAGCCGTTTCAGCTGGTGGTGATAAGCAGCACCTTTTTTTATATTCATGACCTCTATCTCAGCTATATACCAAGTTCAGTTTGTATAAAGGGTCAGTAAGGGCTAGGAAAGAACTCACAGTAAGGTAAGTGGTCTCATGTGGAAAGTTGGGCCCAGCAACCAGGCCTGAGTGTTGGAGATGAGGTGTGGCCCCAGTAACACATTGTGGCTGATATGAGAAGTTGACCCCACCCAGCAATTAAAAAGTTTGACCTAAATGCTATAGCCCTGGAGCTTGAGCAGCTAGCTTCTGGGTGCTCCTAACTCCTACTACAACTGAGTGGAATACAAAAGGAGCATTCTCTTGTTTATTTCAGGGGTGACAAGATCTCTGGCATCGAGATACAGGTATTTTCAGCTCCCCTGGAGATAGAGGTGGGACTGACAGCTTGGAGGGGCCCCTCCATGGAACGGTGAGGACCTGAGGCCAAAAATCCTAGTTCTGTGAGCTTCAGGTAAGGGGACCACCAAGAGGGATCCATGGGCACATCTAGCAAACCAAGTTTTCCCAGCAATATATAGGAAGGGCAACCCACTAAATATTGCACTTCCTATAGTCAAAGAAGTAGCAATTATTGGGATTTAGGTGGAGATGGACATGAGACTGGATGATACTCACTCTAGAAGTTAACTTTTAGGTTATTGGGATGATAAAGGGCAGTGCCAGGCACCGACTAGGCCTTCAATAAATGTGAACTACTTTGATCTGTCTGGGACATAAGCAGGGATTTATAAAGTAAGCAAGTCCAGGACACTGGGCAGAGCCCTACAATGCCGCCCCAGATCTCAAGGAGCATTGGGTCACACAGATCAGCGCTCAGGGTGCAGTCTGAAAGGAATATTAGACACGGGAAGAGGAGAGAAGGTGTAAATCTGGGAACTGGCTGAGAGGATTTGGACTGAGAGAGGCTGAGGTATAAGGCCTCCACCTGGAAGGGCTGGTGGAGGTGGGGAAAGATGGGGGTGGGGGTGGACCCTCTATGCCTTAGCTTGGCACCACGTCTTTCCTGAAATGCCCCCTCATGTCTCACTGTTCACCAACAATTTCTTTTAAGACCCAGCTTAAGATTTCATCTCCAGGGAATTTTTCCCTGCTTTACAACAACTGACACCAATCATTCCCTTGCTTTTCTTTGCACTTCTGCCTTTAGATGTTTCTTAGTTTTCTATTTCTTGAGGGCTTGGCTTTTCCTTATAATATGACTAGGGCGACATCATCTTTTATAACATGTTTCTCAAACTATTTGGTGAAGAACTATTTTTTTTAACATTTCTAAAACATTGAGGAAGAATTCATAGTCCCAGTGTATGTGACTCACTGCCTGAGTTTAGCAACATCCAAACTGGTCCCTACCATCCTCTTCACTGACCCAGGCCCAGTGATCACGTACTTGGATCTCATGACAAAGTCAAATCGCCCTCAAAGTTTCTAGGCTTAATGAGAGCCAATTACATTTCGTACTTAACATTTCTGAACTTAGCATGGCTTGGTGAAATTTTGGGTAGCATGTTTTAGGGTATCCCTTCCCTCTCCCCACAAACATCTCTACTCTCAGACCCAAGATGGTTGTATACGGTAACCACGTGAGAGAGAAAAATCCTTTCTTTTCCCTGGATAGTCTTCATTGTGATTTTGGCTAAGATCCTCCTTGTGACATAATTACCACCAGAGACCTGAGACTTCGTGGGTGAAGAAATGATGAACAGTGGCTTCTAGGGAAGAATGAGCTTGAGGGACAGAAAGGGAACATTAAAATTAGAAGTACCTCCCTTAGTAACAGCATGGTGTTTTACAGGAATAAGTAGATCTGCACTTGTCATTGGAACAATTCAATCTACAACAATCAGATCAATGGAATAATGAACTCTCCTACTCCTTTTCTCTTGGTAAAAACAGAGCTCTTCATGTGAGATCTCCAACATTAATGCTATCTTTAAAGAACATTTATTGTCTTTCTGTTAGACACCACTCAGGCACTGGGAGCTGTAGGTGCTAGAGAAAGGGAGGAAACAAAACACAGTCCTTAACCTCATGGAGCTGATGTTTCACTTGGGGAGGCAGTGACAAAATCTCCAGGAGACAAAAAGAAGGAGCCCTGATATCACAGCAGCTATTTGGGGGTCAAGGATACCCCCCCTCCAGAAGAAAGGGATATTAGAAGTGGGAACTGAAGGCGAGTAGAGGTGGAACAGGGTTACGGAGGACGTGCTCCAGCAGGATGTCATCCAGCAAAGATGTCAGCACACACAAGGTGGATGGGGAGTCCACACATTCCAGGGATTGCTTGGGGACTGGTGTGAACAGACACAGAACGAGCCAACCGTGACTGCAGTGTTGGTGAGAATTAGGCACATGGGTCTTCTGGGCTGGTAAGGATCCTGTTCCTAGAGCCACGGGATGCTATTAAAAGTCCCTGACCTGGGGAGTGATAGGCCAGATTGCGTTTTGGGGGGATTTCTCTGCTGTAGAGAGAACGTGCTGGAAGTTCAGAGTGGGCTCTGTGGGATGAGTTAGAAGTCTATTGGCTCGGTGATGCTGGCTTGGATCAGGCAGTGGAATCTCTTGCTCTTTTCATCTTTGGGGGACTTGCCAACAACTGAACTAATTAAATCCTTTGAGAGATGAGTGGGCAGCATTCCCATTTTTCAGATGGGGAGACTGTTAGAAGGGGCCCTAATCAAGTTATTTCTGCACCCCCTGGGTAGTGAAGAGAAACAAGTTCTTGGAAAGGCTGAGACTATAGGCCACATGGAGCACAGGCGTGTGGGCTGTTGAAAGATTGTTTCAGGACTGAATCCCCCCTTGGCGATGCCCAAGATGCCATTTCTAGCTCCTTCTGATCCACCATGGATATGGTTTTCACCCAGCAGATCTTGAGGATGACTGGTCTAAAATAAGAAACTAATGCTGAGTTTTGGCATAGAACCTATGAACAACTAGTTCATAGTTTTGCTGATTAGGAGCAGAGGGGAAGGCTGACGAATTAGATCAAATTGTGAATTGCGGTTCGTTTTCAAAGAAACACTGTGATGACTTTCAAGGATAAAGGTAAGTCAATTAGGAGTCATGTATCTGAAATGGTTTTCCTTTCCATACACTTAATTTGCTGCATAGTGTCATCAGACCCCGGTGTGTTCCCATCAGGGGACACTGGTAAAGGAGCCATTTCACTAAAATAATGAGATAGTTTTAATGATAAGGTACTTACCACCTGTTATTTACCATGTACCGCAATAGAACACAATCCTAACAGCCCATTTGTGGGAGGGGTTCTATTATCATACCCATTCTGCAGATGAGCAAAGCTCAAAGAGGCTAAGTAAGCTACCCAAGTTCATATAGCCTGTAAGTGCAGGGGTCAGAACCTAAGATTGCCTGACCTCCACGCTTTGAATCTACACTAGCAGTGGGGAGGGCAGGAAGGGTTTGAGTGATTTATTTCTTTTGTAAATTAGCGTGAACTCACAGTTTTTATTCTGTATATGTCACTCTTAATTGTGGGTGTTGGTGGCTCCAGGAAATGTGTAGAACCCTGCATGTATCAAGGACATGGCTGTGGCCAGTAAAGGTCAAGTGCCTTGTGAGACTCTCAGGGAAAAAGTTGAGAGCCTGTGGCTTAGTAAAGAAATCACTAAGACTGATTGGGGAGGGAGGGGGAAGTGATGTCAGGGTCGGGCTGCCTTGGAACAGTTTTTGGACTCCTCTTCTACTACATCCTGGGGGTCTTCTCCACGGTGCTTGCTTTGTGTCCCCAGGGCCATCGGCAGCCCTTTGGCCCCGTGACTACAGAAATGCCCTGGGTACATAATTTAAATCCTAGGGACAACTGTCTGCTATGGGATCCCAGGCTGTGAGGCATTGCTGGGAACCGGAATCCTCCTCATCTAACGTAACCTCAGCAGCCCCTAACTCTGGCTCCTCTATACAGTCTCTCCAACTGGAGGGGAGTTTCTGGAGATCAGGTTGACACTGTCACTCACTCACCGTAAGATGTCTTGGTGGTTGTCTTCATCCCCGCACATAATTCCCATGCCTCTCGGACCTGCCCTCCACTTCATCTCCAGCCCTGGCTCTTGTCAGGGGCCCTTCATTCTACCTTGGGGTTACTTAGCCACTGGCAATTCCCCCAAATGCCCCTGTGGACCCTCTCTCTTCTTCCTTAACTTTGCATGTGCCAAACCCACCACCTGTAATGAATGCACTTTCCTCGCATCCTTTTCTTCACCCAGCCAATTCCTCCTCCTCTCTAAGACTCAGCTCCAGGGTAAGCTTTTCTGGGATACTTTTTCCTTAGTTCCATCCCCATCTCTGCTAGGTTCCTGCCTTCTGCTCTCTACTGAGGGCATATTTCTATCATAGATTTTCTAACATTGCATTATGTGGAAGGTGTGTGTGCATGTGCGCGTTCCGCTGGTCTCCCAGGTAAAACACATGCACACTGACACCTGAGAAGTATTGACCCAGCTCTTTGCCTGGGGGAAAAGAGAATGAACAGCTTACCACTCTCTGCCAGTTCTGTTCAGTGTTGTGCCAAGGTGAGTGATAGAGCCTGTACTTGGAACTATGTCTTCTGATTGCAAGCCTGTTTGTCTCTATTAATAACTGCATCACAGAGGTGAAGACTGTGACCTCTGATTTTAGACAAATCTGCGTCCTCATCTAATCTGCCACCTGTTATCTGTGTGGCTTTGGGCAAGTTGTTTGACCCCTCTGAGCTTCGGTTTGTTAACTGTGGTGTGAAGGAAATTAACAGTAGAATTCAATGAGAAAACTAATGCGAAGAAAATATTTTATACACAGCACATACTGACCAAGTGCTCAACAAATATCAGTTATGGATAACTTACATAAAACAAAGGTTTTTATTATGCACGGATATTTAATCTTACAGAAGTAGCTACTCAATCACACATATATTAATTATTCGACTTTATTATTCAGGGTGTTTGCCAGATACTGAAAATAGAAAAAGACTTGACTCCACCTAAAGAGATCCCAAAAGATTTAGGTAATAACATGTAACAGATAATTCAAATTCATATAATGGAACCCATTTCAGAAAGTAAGGGCTTTGAGGTTTCGAAGAAAGAAAAGCTCATCTTGTATTGAGTAATTTGGAAAGGCTTTATGACATAGTCAGTATTTGATAGGACCTTGAAGTGTGCATAGAACTTCACAGATTGGGAATTGTATGACAACATAATGTAGGAATGGGGCGTTCAGTAGGGCTATCCCTTCTGGGAACATGGCAGGAAGGCCTTCACTTGTTTGTTTGTTTTTAAGATTTATTCACTTGTTTATTAGAGAGGGAGTGAGAGGTCATGAATGGGGGAGGAGCAGAGGGAGAGGGAAAAATGTCTCAAGCAGGCTCTGCACTGAGCATGAGATGGGGCTTGATCTCACGACCCTGAGATTGTGACCTGAGCTGAAATCAAAAGTCAGACGTGTAGCTGACTCCACCACCTGGGCACCCCTGCCCTTCTCTCGTTTGTGAAGCTGGGTGTGTTCACATGGCTTGTTTTGACCAATGAACTGTGAGAACTGTGAGGGGAAGTGAGGCGTACCCTTCCTGGGCAAAAGCCAGTGTATCTCTTCCTATCTTCTGTTTTCCACTGTCACAGTGACCAGCAACATGAGAGATGGCAGCTATTCTGTCAGCGTACATTCCTGAGTAACTGTGATATGCATCATGCTTGCTGATCCCCAGTGGACATGTAGTATGCGCAAAATAGAAAAATCTGTTGTTTTAAGTCACTGAGACTTTGGGCATGTTTATTACTATGACATACGAACTGATACAAATAATTTTTGAAAATAGCAACCAAGATACTAACCATATGCTAGGCACTGTTAAGCTTCTCATATGTTAACTCACTTAATCCTTCTATCAACCCTATGAGATAGATGCTATTATTGTACGATTTTATACAAGAGAATATTGAGGCCCAGAGAGGTTAAGGGGCTTGCCCCAAGCTATATAACTAGTAAGTTGCAGAGCCAGTGTAGCCTGATCTCAATCACTAATGTCTACCCCCCCCCACACACAAAAGATAATTTAACGCATCCTATAATATAAAGGTCCAAGTGTCTTGCTTCAGGCACAGTTGGATCCAGGTGCTCAAAAGGTATTATCTGGAACCACTCTCTGTTCTACTTTCATTCTCAGATGCTCTTCCAATGAAGAGGCCTCCTCAGCTCCAGGCTTACATTCTGATTCTAAGCAGCTACAGAGGCAAGAACTCTTGCTCCCCCCAAATTCTAACAAAAGTCTTTATGGAAGCTCCCTGTACTTCAGTCCATATCCATTGGTATTACTTTATCTGAAAAGGGGCAAATGGGTGCTGGGCAGGCAATGGTGACACGTCCATGCCCATGTGGAGTGACTGAGGCCATCAGTAACTGAGAGCTTCTGTGAGCTGCCAAAGAGTCTGAGAACTTTAAGATCTGCAGTTGCTGTAGTCACAAAAATAACCCTCCAAACAAATACCAGTAATATCGCCAAATATTGTCATGGAATTGAAGATGGCAAAATTCCAGACTGGAAATCTCTGGAACTTGCATGCACATGGGAAGGATTTCTGAGTTTTATTTCTTCTTCTCCCCTCTTTTTCTTCTTTGCCTGAGTTCTTTTACTCTCCGTTCTTCAGCCTGTGCTGTAGGCTCACACAGAGAGTTTTATGCACAGATATGTTTCTCCAGTGCCCATGGCAGACAGTGCATGTGTGAGTGCACACCCATACCCACACCCACATGCACACACGCCTGCTTTGCTTTTGTTTTCGAAGTGGTAGCAGAAGGGGCACTAGATTAGAAGTCAGGAGACCTGGTCTCTCATTCATCTTCACTCGCTGTGAACTTGGCGGTGGCTGAGTCGTGACCTTGCTCTGGGTCTGTCTCCCCACCTGAAAAATGTGACCTTGGTTCAGATGATTCCAGATACCATTCCTCCTTCCACTCTGTTCTTGGTTCCAGCTACCCTCATCCACCCTCTAGCTTCTTCCCTTAACCCCACCCCTGGCCCAGACCCCAAGCCTGTTCCTGGTCTCAGCACAGCCCCAGCCCTACCGTGTCTCCCCTTCCCAGCGACTCCCTAATGCTCGGCTCACTCAGCACAGCCATTCCACGGCACCCCCCCAGCAGCACCAACAACTTCTTGGGCAAGCCCGGGCACTTCTCCATGGCTGGTTGGCCACTTAGCTGCCGTGTGGCCTTGGACCAGGTACTTGATCTCTCCATAAGCTTCCGTTCCTTATAGCAACATGGTGGCCGTCCCTGCAGCCCTCATTTCCCTGCTGGGGCTGTAAGGGTTAAGTTAGAGGCCTCCCCAGGCCGCAGGGCAGGCATGAGCATAAAGCCCGTGCATGGTGCTGGCCCGTGGCAGGCTCACTGACTGCTGGGAATCATTGCTTTCTGAAAAAGAGAAAAAAAAAAGTTGTATGGGATTATTACAGAGCCGTTTAAAAAAAGACAGCTCTCTATGTACGGCTCACAGATGCAGCGCTCAACGACAGAGCAAAGTGAAGAAGAGCATGCGTAGTTTGATATTTTTTGTTTCAAGAAATGAGGGGAAAAAAAAAGAAATGAGGGAAAATCGGAATTCAGTTCCCATCAATGTGATTAGAAATACATGCGCACGCGCGCGCATGCACACACACACACACGCACATTCTAAAGGTACAGAGGGCCAGGGATGGTTTCAGGGTACAACTCAATCTGTTCTTCAGAATTTCATCCCATGCAAATATATAAGCTCTTAAAAAGATGAGTTCAAAAAGGTTAGCGATCCAAGTCATCCCTGGTTCTCTGCTGAAAGCTGAGATCCGGAGCAGGATTGGGTGAGAAGACATCCCAACTGGGATTTCATCTCTATCTCTCAGACAGAAAATCCACCAAACGGAGGACATGTCACTTCCAGTCACCTTGGAAAGTTACCGAGTAGAGGCTTTAGATCTCCGCGGGACCCAGTCTGTGATCAGAGATTCCTATGAAGGGCGTGCGGCAAGTCAACGAGCTGATGAGTCAGTGCTTGCATCAAATGGAACATATGTATGATGCTTTTAAGTTGACACAGTGGTTTCACACCTGTCCCCTCACCGGGGTTTCCAGCCATACACTGAAGTGAGCATTCCAGTTTTTATTATTCCTCTGACTGTGTCCTTGATGGTTTGTAGCAGGAACTGCCACAGCCAGCCCCTTCTGCCCGGGGCACTCACCATCCTGCTGGCTTCCTACTGTAAACACCAGGGGCCCTGTCCTGAAGGCTCTCTCGGCCTGCCATGGCTCAGCCCGGGCTGTGGGCAGGCCAGAGTGTGAGGTGTTGTGTCCCTGGGAGCCTCCTGATGTTTCAGGGCCCCAGGTGCCTCACCCCTGATGGGCCCCAGTGAGGTGGGGCTACACAGTCTCCTTGGGTCCCGGCTGGGATTCATCCTCAGTTGCCTCCCGTGGTAACCAGACCCTCAAAGCAAGGATCCTGGGGGGGCTTCCTTCCCTTCCCCTCCTCCTGCACCCCCTCCCACACCGTCATTTCCTGCAACCCCCTGCTCAGATGAGTTATGTGCCCTCACCTTTCCTCTCAAGGTCACCCTCCGAGGGAACCTGGCCTGAGCCAAGACACGTCCCCAGCAAGTGAAGGGGTAGAAACGGACTGGAGGTCTTGTTTCCCTCCACCCTCTGCTCTGCCCCTGAGAAGTGTCCGTGGGAGAAAATGCCCAGAACGGAGAGGGCAGACTTTCTCTTCAAAACTCAGGCTGAAGGAAGCCACGGAATCCAGCACCATGAGCTCTGAGAACAGAGTATTCAAAGCCAAGAGAAACCCGATACTAGTTAATGAACACCAGTATCTGAACTTGTCTTTTGGAGCAACATTTTAAGAATTGTTGTGATTTTTATTTTCTTTCTCCATTTATTATTTCACGTCTGGAAAATAACAGTCAATAGTCACCAGGCTGTTTCACAGACGTGCTGTGCTGCTTTGGGTTTTTGATGCCTTACTTTTCCAGTCCAAGAATTAAATTGTTGTTTAAAATGGTCTATTATTTTCTTTTGAAGGCTGATCCTCTCTTGAAGGGAGCTCTGTTTCAAGAACAGCAAGGGGGCTGCCTGGAAGGCTTGGAAAGGAGCTGGTATCCAGGCCCTAACCCTGTATGATGCGGCGGGGGGGGGGGGGGGTGGCAGCAGGCAGGAGTCGGGAGAGGCCTCCCCAGGCTGCAGAACTGGCCTGCTTGTGTGCACTGAGGCTGGGCACACGCTTCTTGGAGCAGGGCTTGAGCCAAACTAGACCCCATATGTGAGTGGCTGAACAGGGGTTCCAGAGGGAGGAAGGAGGAAGAGGAGAAAAGGAAAGACCAGCGGGAAAACATACCTGTTCTCCACCAGACCAAGACTGGAGCTCTGAGGGTGAGCCTGCCCCAGGACCAGCCCTGAGTAGAACTTGGGGAGACACTCAAGGAGACCCTTGAGTCACACGGAATGCCTGTGGCAGTGGCCATCACTACTCCAGGACACTGGAAGCCTTGCTAGAGACCCAGGCTCCTTCCCTAAGACCCAGACTAGTGAGGCAGGGCCCCGGGGAGGCCCTCTTACCAGGTCAGGGGCTCCATCCAGGGGACAGGATGAACCGCCAGGAGGATGTGCGGTGCTCAGGGCTGGCCTGTTGGCTCAAAATTTCCTAAATGACAGAGAAGCAAGATTAAAAAGCCTAGGGCCCCCTGTTCCATTCAGCTCCTATCTCTTGTGTTCTAACTAGTGGGGTTTGTCTGCGGGGACACGGATGCCACGCACATTAGAGGTTCGATTCCCCACAGCAGCGCAGGGCACTCAGGAGGAGCTCAAGCAAGGGGATGGAACAGAATGTACACGGGAGCGCTCTGAGTTTCACCATCTTCCTTGAGTTTGTTTGGATCAGGGAAAGGGACGAGAGTGGCTTGTGCTTGAGTCATCGCAGATGAGTTGGATCGGCTGGCGGCCCACAACCCTGAGTCTCCGGGTGGGATCCTGTGGCTCGGGGTCCCACGTGGACACCTCCCTCCGCCTGAGGGTGGCGCATGGCAGATTCCCGAGGCGGGACGAGTCCTGCTCGGCTGGAAGGCTACACGTGCGGGCTGATGATCCTTTAGGTTCTGAAGGGTCCTCTCTTGGTGATGGATTTTTCTTAACATTGTCAGCTGCCTTTGTGGCTTTCCCTGTGACATGGCCCTTGACGGTACCCTGGAATTGGCCAGAATTAGTCTAGAACTTTGCTTAAGAGGGTATGAAGATTTTGGAGCATAACTTTTGGGTGAAAAATGGGCTTGCAGAGCGATAAGAACAAGAATCCAAAGCTCGGGGCTTTCCCTCCCGCTCCCCTCCCCAGCTTGCCCCATCCTTATTTTAGCTCACTTTATCTTTCCTCTGACAAGTCTGCTTTTCTTCCTTTTAAGTCCCCAAAGTAATGTAGCATTCCAGGAGCAGAGCCTGCTGCCTGGGTTTGAATCCCAGGGCTCTCTCTCACTGACTGAGCAATTATGGGGCAGTGACTTAAGCTCACGGCGCCTCAGTTTCCCCATCTGTACACTGTGGACGTCGATGATGATAGCCTCTACCACACAGGGCTTTTTGAAGTTGAAATACATTAATAATTGTTTTTGTTTTGTTTTAAAACAGTAATGATTGTAAAAGGCTTAGGAAACTGCCTGCAAAGGGTAGAGACCGAATGAGGGTTAGATGACATTATTCCCTAGCAGAGTTAGTGCAGGTAAAAGAGAATAACGAGATAAAATACATTGCAGGATGCTCAGATTTTGCCCTTGAAAGGGTCCTGAAGCTCCTGGGAGTCTCCAGAGAAAGAAGAAATATCTGGGAAACAAGGTGGCCTTTCATTGAGATGTGGCCTAGGATGGGAATCCGTATTCTCACTTAGAGTCTTGGGGGGGCTGTATGACCCTGTGCTAACCAATTAATCTCTCTGGGCCTTAATTCTCTCATCAGTGAAAAAAAAGAGGGGGAAAGAAGGGAGAAAAAGGAAAAGTAAATAATACAATCTTATTGCGCAGAACAACCTGGCTCCTAAGGAGGACTGGATGGTCTAAACGATTTTCAATGCCATTGTAAGTTGATGCTGGAGGGCAATGCCTTCTCTGTGATCTTTCAGACCCTCGAGCGCCAGGGATGAGCTTGTTGCTGCTGGATGGTAGAAATGAACTCTCTCAGGTTGTATTTCCAATAATTTGAATTAATGTAAGTTAAAAATAAAAAAAGTATTTCCTGGAAATGGTGGTTGATCAACATCTTCCTTATCACTTCTCCAATCACAAAGGAACAGAAACAATTTATTTGGGGCTCGGAACTCGTTGATCTGCGTTTCCTTCACAGCTCTGAGGAATGTCGCTTCTGAATCCTAAATTGAGAAAAAGCATTGGCCAAAAGGTTATTTCTCATTTGTGAAGATATTTGAAAAAGGAATAAATATATAGAAGATGGACATATGAGTTTATATATGTTTGTGTGTGTGTGTTCATATGCATATATACATATATATAAAGATATAGATAAATAGATGTATGAATCTATGTATGTGTGTATATGAATATATCTATCCTATTTTATTTTGTTTATTTTAAAGACTATCTTTTCAGAACAGTTTTAGGTTCACGACAAATTTGGGAGGAAAGAGCTTTCCCATATTCTCCTGCCCCAACACATAAACAGCCTACACCATTATCAACACCCCCCTGCCCAACCTGAACCCAGAGTGAGACATTTACTACAATGATGAACTTACACTGACACATAATCACCCCAAGCCCATAGTTTACTTTAAGTTTTATTCTTGGTGTTGTCCATTCTATGGGTTTAGACAAATGTGTTAAGACATGTACTCACAACTATAATTCACAGAGTATTTTCACGGCCCTAAAAATCCTCTGTGACCTGCCTTTTCATCCCTCCCCTCCCATTCCTGGCAACCGCTGCTATTTCTACCCTTCTCCGTAGTTTTGCCTTTTGCAGAATGCATACAGTTGGAATCATTGAGTCTGTAGCCTTTTCAGGTAGGCTTCTCCACTTACTAATATGCATTTAAGGTTCCTCCATGTCTTTTCATGGCCTGATAACATTTCTTTTTAGTGCTAAATAATACACCATTGCCTCGACGTGCCTCAGTTCATCGATTCACCTCTAGAAGGACACTTTGGTGCTTGTGTGCAAGTTTTCAGTTCCTCCGAGTAAATATCAAAAAGCACAATTGCTGGATTGTATAGTAAGAGTATGTTTAGTTTTATGAGAAACTACCAAATTATTTTCCAAAATGGCAGCCCCATTTCTCATTTCTTGTAGCAATGGATGTGGGTTATTATTGTTCCACCTGTTTGGCAGCATTGGTGGTGTCAGTATTCTGAATTTGGGCCATTCTAACAGGTATGCGGTGGTATTCATTGTTGTTTTAATTTGCATTTCCCTGATAATATGTGAAATGGAGCATCTTTCCGTATGCTTGAATCCTATCTGTATATCTTCTTTAGTGAGGAGATTGTTAAGGTTGTTAGCCCATTTTTTATTTGGGTTGTTTGTTTTCTTATTGTTGAGTTTTAAGAGTTCTTTGTAAATGTTGGATAGCTGTTTTTCTCAGATGTGTCCTTTGCAAATTTTTTCTCTTTGTGGCTTGTCTTCTCAATCTCTCGATGGTAGCTTTCATAGAGCAGAGGTTTTTAAGTTTAATGAAGTTTATGGTGTGTCTCTTTGGGCTTGTAGTTAAAAAGTCATCACCATATATTTGGCTACATAAAAAGTATTTTAAAAAACCAACAAAGGAATATGAAATTGGGGCTACCCCGGACAATCTGAGATGATGTGCAGGGAACAATTGTTCATCTCTCTGGCCTCTGTCTATCCCTTCCTGGGAAGCCCTGATTTCCATCTGTGGGCTCCCTGTTAAAGCCAGCCTGCAGGGAATGTGTGATCTAGCTTAAGCCAGTCAATGGGTCTGGGCCTTGGCCACAGTGATTGGCTCCGTTTTGGGCAACTGGTCAAAGCCAATGCAAGCAAAATGAAGTTTGGCCTCTCATTTAGAAATTGGGAGCCAAGGTATTCTTTCCCTTCCTTTCCCAGCATGGTTTATGAATGTGAGGAATGAAATTTCTGTAGCCATTTTGTTACCTGGAAGGGAGCCATTCTGAAAACAAACCACATATAGAAGAGATCAGTGCAGAGAAAATGTTAGACAACAGAATGGGGCCCCCTGGAAGATTTAGACCCTCTGGAATAAATTGAGCCAGAAGACTGTTCTCAGTCTGGACTTTTAAGTTACATGATCCAGTACATTTTCTCTATTGGTTGGGGTCTAGTCAGGAATAGAGAAACCACGTGAGATATTTCAAAACACAGGGACTTAATAAAAAATTTATTTATGCAAGTAAGAGATCAAAAGGAGGATGCCGAGGTAACCCAGAGATTAATATGGCTTGAGCCAGCAGAAAAAGAGAGGGTGATTGCCAGAGCTTACGAGTTTGGAGAGAGAGGGTCCCATGTGATCGTGCTGGGTACCTGGGGGGGAACTGCATGGCTTGTGTTGAGACCCTTGAAGCTCTCAGACCACTAAGGGGAGAGGAGGCAAGAGCTGATGGGTGCTCACACGCCCAAGGTGGTTGATCTAATGGCCCAGAGCACATGGCCCAGTAGACGAGCAAGCTAGTGCAGCTGGCACTTCCCAAGGGATCAAGGCTGATGGTCTGTCCCTCCTTAGGGGCATGGTGAGGGGGCTCTGGGAATACCAAAAGGATATGGGAAGCAAGTCCACTTTCTACACCTGTGGAGAGACATTGTCAGGAACTGAAAGTTAGAAATGAAGTCCTTCTCCCCTTCTCCTACCTCCAAATCCCCCTCTAGTGCGTCTTACTGACAGACCCTCACAGAAACCCAGCTGGAAGGACAGTTTATTAAATGAGGCTTGCAGAGTACCATTCTAGCACCACAGAGCCAAAGGACGAGCTGGTTGCTGAGAGAAGAGAGGTAAAGAGCAGGCGCGATGGCCTAGCCAATCTGAAATGGGCTTCGTGTTACTTGCATCCTACTGATAGACCCAATTGTCCTGATAACCATAATTACAGCCTTATCATATTTTTCTTTGGGTTATAATCTGGAAACCATCTTGGTAATCCCAAACTCTACTGTTTACTTTGAAATCCTCTGTTGATTGCTGGGTGTTCATCTTCTAGTATCTCCGATGAGAAGACCAAGCAAGACATCAGGTTTATGCCAAGCTGACCACTTCCCTTTTGGAAAAGCTCCTAGTGGATGGAAGTGTTGGGATGCATTGCAAGAAGAAAATCTGAAGCTTCTTTTTGGGGTGGGAATTGGACTAGGATGCTTTTGGCTTCAGGAAACAGGAAATGGCTTAAAATGGCTCAAAGGATGACAAAACATTCCCTCACATAACTGGAGCTCCAGGGATAGGCAGTTTCAGGAAGGCTAATTCCTCAGCTCATCTATATCTTTAAGGATACAGGTTCTTTCCATGTTTTCTCTTTATCTTCGTTCTCATCTTGTTTATTCGGACAATGCCCCTACATGGTTGTAGTAGCTGCCTGTTCCAAAGATGTTATCCAGATCTAATAGAAGAACATCATCTTTTTTTGTGTGTCTCTTTCTTGGATCCCCCCTAATGGAGTTTCCATAACGGGCTAGACCCAAGTCATGCTGTACCTAAACCCATTACCAGCAAGGGGGCCGGAAACACCATAATTGGCTCAGATCAGCCAGAATTCTCTTCTGAGCTGGGGTTATGGTGTCTATAGGTACCTATACCATCAATGAGGGTAGCCAACCACCAGACAGTTATTCTCCATAAAAATATGCAATCAGATTTGTAGTAGGGATTTTACCTTCTGCAATTGTGAAAGCTGGTTAAACCCTCTCTATAGGCATGTCATCTTTGCATCTGGTGCTGTGGCTTCAAAGGCCACAGAACAGGAAGTGGGGAAGGGCAGATGGGGATAAAGTGAGGGAGAGCAAGGATAAGCTGGATGGGAATGGACTGGAACCTGAGTCAGTTCTGAGGGTTTCCAACCTCCATATCCTATAGGAGAAGCAGGTGCCTGTTGTCACTGAGATCCAAGATACCCAAGGCACTGGAGGAGCCTAAGGCGGATCCAGACAAGGTGAAGCAGTTGTAGGCATGGCCATCATTCCTTGATAATGAGATGAGCTTGGTAATCCCGCCCCAATCTTCCGAGCTTGACATGTGGCCTCCAAATCTCACGCAAAGGTATCTCTCATAGCCCCACTGGAAAGATGCAGAAAGGGAGATTCTGGGAAACAAAACTTGGGCTGGCCCTGCTGACATACTATAAACCATCACAGTAACCTTCCTGGAGGAAGTGATCTTGAACCAAATTGGGGTGCTGTAGGTGAAGAAGGAAGAAACAGATTTGGGGGAAACAACCAAAAGTGTATATGCTCCAAGGTGAGCAGTTTTTGGCCGCTTCGTGCTAGGATCCAATATCATGCATGCATGGATTGTGTGTGTATAGTGCACGTACTATAACAGCACTGCATAACCGTAGGCTCTCTCGCTCTCTCTCTCTCTGGGCTTATCAGAGGCCAAACCCTGGCAGAAAATACTAAAGAAAAATAAACTCATTCCTTCAGCATTTGGTGCAGTGCCTGCCCTACCTCTGAGTCACCACCACACTGTTCACTTCCTCTGCTTGGAACCCCCTCTCTCCACTTCCTGTTCTCATTCAGCAAGCATGCATTAAGCGCCTACTGTTTTTGGGCTGCAGGGGACACAAGAAGAGGAAAAACTGAACTTGAGCTCCCATTCCAGGGGGGAATCCTTCTTCCTCTGCCCTAAAATCCCCCTCCTTCTAGAAACCTTCCCAGATGTCTTCTCAAGCTCTCCAGCAAAATATTGCAGTCCCGGCCCCAGTTTCTGCACGGCTGTAAGTGATTATCTACAAGGATGTGTGTATATGGACATGTCATTTTTGTTTTTAATGAATGCTTTATTTTTGTTGGTCCCATCTTCCCCCTGGAGCGCATAAGAACTTTGAAGGTCGGGTTTCTGTTTCCTTCCCTGCTCCTAACCACGTGCAATGTGCAGGGCGGCTGTGTTCAAAAGGCAGAAATCCAATCGGGCTTCCCAAAGACAACTGGCAGCATTTCCATGCGCCTTGGAAGAGGCAAAAGGGGTGTCTCACACCCACTCCGTGTGGCCCTCGACACCCTGTTTTTATCTGTTCTGTTGTGATCAGTATTATTGCCCCATTCTACTGTGAGGAAGTTGACCTCAGGCTTGTGGGACTTCTGGAGGGTCTCACTGCTGAAGAAGTGCAGAAGCAGACCTCCAGGTCATGCTCTTGCCTCGAGGGATTTACACTGGGCTTCACGGTTCCACCAACCTCAGGGTGCGTGGGTGCAGGAGCGTTGTCACACATTCACCAGGGCCCTACTCTGTGGGGGGCCCTGGGCTGAGGTTTCCTTGTAAGTGTCACTACCAGACCTCAGGAGCTCATGTAACTTGTAAGTGGCAGACTGAAGCTCGCATCTAGGTCTTTCTAGTACCAAAATGCATGTATCTAACCGCTATGTCCTCCTGCCATAACCATGCTCTAAAAGGATGTGAGTGAATGTCTAGAATTCACATTTTGGCCCTGGAGCTAGACCCACCACAGTTGAAACTCCAGTTCTGCAGCCTTGGGCAAGATGCCTCTTCCCTTCTCTGTACAGCGAAGAATAAATAAACAAAAAATAGTACCAACCTCACGGGCTGGTTTGAAGATTAAATGAAAGAATAAAATACATATATGTGCATGCTTTCCATAATGTCTGGCATGAGGTGAGCATAAGTATTAGATTTTATTCTTATAATAGCAATAATTCTCATTATTGACCTCGTTCAATCATCCTGGCCAACAGCTTGCCTAGCAAAGCCATCTTTGTCAGGGCATTGTCAGCACCAAAAGGCTTGAATTCCGGGGAGCCTCCAATTCCCCCAGAAGCTTGTACCAGAACCATCCTTGCAGCTGCTCGGGAAAGCCTGTGCGTGCAGCCGGGCTGCAAAATCCAGGCCTTATTGATGTCCTGTCTTAGCTGGCCCCACTCAGCTGCTCCACACATGTTCCATAAATGGGAGTCATTAGCGGCAAGCCCCATAAACACTCCCTTCTAACCATGCTGTGCCGCGTGTGCAGGATGTGGGGCGACCGCTCCATCAAGTCCCGAAGCCCAGATATGAAACAGCTATCAGCGTGCATATAAAGCAGCATGTCCTAAAAAGAGCCTTCCAGGGGCCAAGGAAGGGTGGGGGAGTGAGGAGACAGCTCCTCTTGGCTGCCTGAGCCAGCTCTCACTTACCTCCCTGTAAAGGACCAGTTGGTTCAGATGAATAATCACAGGGATCTGGCTCAGACTTCTCCACTGGGACATTTGAAAGTGATGATCTTCTTTGCATTTAATAAAACTTCTTTATTAGGTTCCCCAAATCTCAAGTTAATTGAGGGGGCAGATTCACTGCGAAGGGGCTGATGGTCTTGGGTTCGCAAGGCTGAAACAGCTCTATGGCAAGCACATACGAAGGCATTGTGTGTTCAAGTGGCTGGTGGGGGAAGCTTGAGGAGCTGGAGTTGTGGCAAAACACAGTCTTGCTCCCTCTCAACGGTTCTAGGGGAGCCTGGAATAGGGAAAGAGCCACAGCTTTCCCTATTAAAAGCACGGAGCTTCTGCTAAATTGGGGGTCTCAGTGAGAGGCTGCAGAAGAGGGGTGGGCCTTCAGAGAACCAAAGGTTAATATTCCGGATGCAAGCTTGTTGACCAGGTCTTTCCTAAGAAGAAGATGGAATTCGATGCATTTAACTCAGTTAGGTACAGTTATGGCAGCAGAAGCAGCAGAGAGCAGGTAAATTTGTCTCTCTAAGCCTCAGTTTTGCCATTTGTAAAATGAAGATAAGCCTAGACTATCAGGTGTTGGAGGAAGCAAGATGTCTGGGCTGGGGTTATCCCTGGGGCTGGCATAAAGAAAGACACAGTTACTATCCCACCATCCCCTGAATGCCCAAGAGGGTGTTCCCAGGGTGGTGGGGGTGGGAAGCCCCAATTGTGGAACGTAGTGAGGGGCCTTTAGGGAAACCACAGCTTAGCAAGAAACAGTCCAGAGCTTGAGGCCACCAAGGCCAACTCCTGATTACTCCATGGCCCTCTGCCAGAGGGAGTGGGAAGGAGAGGGGGAATCTGAAGTTCAGAGGGGCAGAAAGAGGAAGAGGGGGGTGTGAGGAGAAGGCGGAACAGAGAGGAGGCAACTTGCCAAACTGGGGAGAGGAAGAGGTGGGCAGAGGCCAGGCCTGCCGGCAGGCCCACTGGGCCGCTTCGTCAGCAGCAGAAGCCATGTCGGCCCTGGGTCCAGCCCAGCCCCTAAGGAAGAGGAGCAGGCGCTGCTGGTTCTCCTGAGGTGATGAGCTTTCTGAAGGGAAGCAGGTGCTACAGAGAGGGAAATGGGGAGCGAGGGACACGGGAGGACCTTGTTAGTTTGCCAACTTTTGAGCCAGAAGGGTTAATAACAGGTTCAGACCCACAGCCCTAGATGCATTCAGGTACGGGGTCCAGGCAGATCCCAGTCACAGGGATTAGGTGGGTGACTGGATTAGGCACAGGTCCCAGTCCCAAACACTGCCATTGAGCTCCCCACCTTGCTTCCCTGGGCTGGCCTCTGCCCTGAGCATCAGGAGCACCAGTCCCTCGGCTCCTTCCTCGCCGTGCCCATATGCAGAAAGCTTCCTAGTCTGACAGGGACCCCCCACCAGAGTGATACATACCTCTCTGTGCAGAGGGAACTCCTTATATGGCTCCATCCCCTCTAAGAACTGTCTGTTTCTTTCTCCCGAGATGACATCCCACTCTAGCTTTCAGACCAGAACTCTCTTCACACATTCTTGACAACGGGCAATATGGTTTCCTATTTTCCCCTCACCCACTCCCCTTGAATTTCAGGAGACTGAAAGGATGTGTGGCTCTTCCTGCGTCTTCATTATTGTGCTCCTTCTGTCTGTCCTGCTGTCCCAGTCCCGTGTTCCATGTTAATAACTTCAGAAACAAGTCTAAGAGGCCGTGGGGAAGTGCTAGGTTGTCATCTCCCGAAGAGGCAGATGGCATTTCCTCCTCTCTGCACCTCCAACCTGCAAACCTCTGACATTTCTACAGTTTGCCTCATTCCCTTCATCACACCGTGCCCACCACGGGCCTCAGGTTTTGTTTATTATCCCTTTAAATTACATACCCCCTTAAGAGAGAAAAAGAAAGTCTGATACGGAGAACAAAGAAAGTTAAGGCCTTTTAAAGTACTTTTATGGAGGCTTTTCATGAACTTTAAGAACGGAGTAAAAAACAAGTGTGAAAGGATTTTTCAAGGAAGGAACATGCTTTTGCAATTTGCTGGAAGTTTTCCCTTGTGTTCCAGAAAAGCAGCCTCCCCATTACTCACCAGGGAGGCACGCAGGCCAGGGAGGAAGGGGGTTCAGCGAATAAAAACAGGCCTTTCCCCCATCCATGTGCAAACAACACTTAATAATCAAATTGAAAAAACACACAAATGAAATTAAAACGTTTTCCAAATGGGCTGCAGCCCTGAGGCCAGACTTCATGGGGCCGTGGCTTGGGTGAATTTGTATCTCTGCCTTAATTGGGCTCCAGGCAAAGTGGCTGTGGGGAAAGCCAGATTCTGGTGTCAACAGGAGGGTAGGACACAGCCACTGGAGGCATGGAGGCCAGATGGGAGCCAGCACCCCAGCCTCTCTGTTGCTTTGTCTCCCCGGGGTGTCACCCATCTCCTGGGACTCAGTTTATAAGGCTGCACAGACCTCTCCCATATGGCTCACCCCTGTAACTGCACTGGGTCCCTCACTCATTCATTTGCTCACTGGGTCCCATCAGCGATGGACTCGCTATCTTTTCTCCAATCTTAAAACAAAAACAAGAAAAAAAGCCCCGAAGCCAAAACTTCTCCTGACCTCACGTCCCCTTTGGCTGTGAACCCATCTCTCAGCTCCTGTTTCGGTTGCCTGGACTCCGGTGTCCAGCTATTCCCTTCCTGATCTCTCCTGTGCTCCATCTGCTTGGACTTCTGCCCACCTCAGCCCACCAGAACTGTCCTGCTGAGGTTAGGGTCAGCAGTCCCCTCTGTGTGAATAAATCAGGTCTCCAGCCTCATCCTTGTCCCACCAGCAGCAGGGGGCCAACACTTCCTCCCAGAGACACTGCTCTCCCTTGGCTTCTCTCCACCACTTCCTCTGGGTTCTCTGTCTGTGCTGGCCATTCCTTTAGAACAGCCTTGGCTGGTCCCTCCTTTCCTCCTGACCTCTTGTCTCAGAGCAATCCAGTGTGCACTGCTTGAACCTTCTCTTTATACTTATTTCTTTGGTGATTTCATTCAGTCTCATGGCTTTGCAATTACTGCATGTGCTGATGACTCCCATATTTTTATCTCCTTAGCTTCCCCCCTGAATTTCAGACTTGTGTACCCAATGGCCTACTCAACATCACCAGCTGGTTGTCAAATAGACATTTCAACTTTAGCATGTTGAAGACTGAGTCAAGTCCAAGGTCTTTACAGTGACCCTACATATTCTACCCTCCTTGAAATTTTTCACCCCCTCTATCCTCAGTGGGCTTCTTGCCATTCCTTGAAAAGACCAGGCAGGGTCTCCCTGTGGGGCCTCTCACTCACTGTGCCCTCTTTGGGAGGCTCTTCCTCCAGACATCCACACAGCTAACTTTAGTTTTGTTTTGTCCCGAACCAGAATCCAATCCAACATATTGCTGTGGTTCAGACTTTTTAGTTTCTTGATCTAGAACTTCCCCACCACATTTTAAAAAAATGATATCGATTTTTTTTTTTTAAGAAATGCTGATTGCCTTAGAAAGTGTCCCTTGCTTCCCAGTGGCCAGACCGTCTCCTCTTGGTGTCATTTAACGTGTTCCTCTACCCCTTGTATGACCTGTAAACATGGTGCCTCAGCAATCCGTCTCATATGGTGTCTCTTGCTAGTATTTGACAGTTGTTGCCTTAAGCTCTCTGCTGGTTCCCTGAGCAGGCATTAGGGTTGCTTATCCATCCTCACTTATGCGGCCATGTGCACTATCATTGTTCCCCAAGGATTTTTCTTTGGCCACCATGCCTTCCCATTATATACAAATTCATTTACTTCCATTTTTTAAATCTACCTTCTTTACGCTAATGGCGTCCCAAATTCATAGCTGCAACATCTGCTAGAATCTTTGGTTGGATGATATTTATTCTTTTTTTTTTTTTACACACACACACACACACACACACACACACACATATTTATGTTGTGCCTAAAGAAAACCAGTTTAGCAAGGTTAAGTAGAGAATGTTCATTCAGTTCGATTTCTTCTTCCATTGTACAATAGGCAGTATATAGACCATATCATCCACTGAAACATCATTCATTTTTCCTACACGCTTCATTTTCTGTTTTTTTTTTTTTTTAATTTTTAGGATGATATTTATTCTTGCACTCTCTCTCTCCTCAACTCTCTGCAGAATGAACTTTGTGACAGGCATTACAGATGAAGCCAAGAACAAGGCAAATATACTTCCTGCCCTCATGGAATTTACTATCTATGGGGAAGGACAGACTCTAAGCAGATAGGCTGAGAGCAGGCAGGGCGATGCATGTCAGGTACAGGAAGTCACACTGAGGACTTTGGGCTACGGCTAAGAGGACAGAGAATCCCCTGATTGGATCTGGGCAGTTTGTTCTCAAGGCAATCACTCAGACCATAAGGCAGAAAACAGACAAGAGGGAACAAGAGCAGATGTGCAAGTCCAAATAGGAGACAGGTAAGAATTGATGGTACCATCCCAAAATGGTAATTATATTTTCCTAACACCTGCTCTAGTTTTTCTCATCTGGCCACTTAATTATGTAGGTGTGACGCCAAGAGCCACCACCTTAACTCAGGGCCTCACAATTGGTGCAGTGGTAACATACAGGACCTGCTCCCTCTACTTTGTCTTCATTGTGGAAGGGATGGGCTTTTCTTCTCCTCTTGCTTCTCTTCCCCTCCCCCATCCTGACGTTCTGGCATTGTTCCCCCAAAAGTAGGGGAAGTGAATATTGTAATGTAACTTAGGAGGCCCTCTATGCCATGCTAAATTCTCCCAGCTTGTTCACTTTTATACCTGGAGATGTATGTGAAATGGTTTTTTTTTTTTTTTTTTGAGACCTTCCAATATCAGGACTGATGTCCATCTTAGTTTTGTAATCCTCCTCCTCAACCTGCAAGATCCCTTCTGTCCCCTATTGTGCAGTTGCACTGGTGAAGTAGGTAATGACTGCCACCTAGGGAGAGGCCTGTTGTGGCGTGGAGTGGGAAGGGTAGGAGGAGGAAAATAAAGTTAAGGGAATAACAAGGAGTTGCGGAAGGATCCCAGAAAGAGCTTCTCTGGTACTCTTTGCTGGCCAAAGTGTAGCTGTGGGATTTGCCCTGAAAGGGAGCCAAGTTTTCCACCCCAGAAGATTATCCTATGGCCTAAGGATTATTTTAGGATGATTATTTTTAAGAAACAGCAGAAATGGGAGAAGCTCTAAAAGTTGCATGAAAGTTACTCTTTCGAAAGAAATGTTTACAGTTGACCCTTGAACAACACGAATTTCAACTGCAGAGGTGATATTTAGATGAGGATTTTTTTGATAAATAAAGCACAATACTGTAAACACATATTTTCCACCTTATGATTTTCTTAATAACATTTTCATCTCTCTAGCTTATTTATTGTAAGAGTATAGTCTATAATACATATAAAATGAAATATGTGCTAAACAGCCATGTTATTGGTAAGGTCAGCAGTAGTCTTTTCGTAATGAAGTTTTGGGGGAGTCAAAAGTTGTATATAGATTCTTGGATGCAAAGGGGTCAGCACCCCTAACCACATTGTACAAATCTCCATTAGAAACAGTGTCTCTTTCTCTGAGCCAGGAAGAGAAGGATGACTAAATCTCTAGAAACTTATCAATGGGGAAAGCATGGACTTAAACCTGCACAATAACCATACCCTTATTTACTGTGCTTTGCCTAATAACCTCCCACAACTGGCTCTCCCTGCGCCCTCATATCATTGGTTGTCTTTAGCTGGAGATGTTATTTAAGGTGGTGGCTTGGGTCACTTCAGGGAATGATTCAGTTTTCTTGGATCTCTCTCATTGTATATAGGAGGCATACATGTTATTAAGCTTCTGTTTGTTTTTCTCTTGTCTTTTACTATAGGAGGAGTCTCAGCCTAGAACCCAGAAGAGTAGAGGGAAAACAGTTTTTCCTCCCCGACAGTCCCAATATTTTAGAGTTTAATGTGACATGGGAGGAGTTAAGTTATCCAAGGAGCTCACTCGAAACTCCTCAGCA
The DNA here is from genome assembly GCF_009829155.1 of Mustela erminea. NCBI lineage: Eukaryota > Metazoa > Chordata > Mammalia > Carnivora > Mustelidae > Mustela > Mustela erminea. Next base: position 118,097,638 of record NC_045615.1, on the reverse strand, counting down.
CTCTCCAGATTCAAAGTGGGCCAGACTCTACCACTTGAATTTTATTAGGAAGTAAATGAACTTTCTTCAAAGGTATATGCACACATGTGTGCATTTGCTTCCTGGTTAAGGGAGGGAATGTGAACCTAACTAACATCACCCTTTCAAATGTGAACAGATACTTGTATTCCTCCAGTGTGGTGGGCCAAAGGCTAAGTGAGTGAGTGAATGGCTAAACATACAAATGCCATGCATTGTGAGGTATGGAACAGACCATCATTCAGGGCAGGTGAGATGCTTTCTCCTTTCTGAGAGTCAAGATCATAGGCAAGAAAAAGGCCAAGAGTATACAGTAGGATATATGGTAAGGAAAGAACTGACAGGGAAGGAGCTGAGCCAGGAAAGGGGGGAAAAGAGGGTGGCTGGGGAGCTAAGACCCACCTTTTAGGTTTCCCCATGCCTTTACTATAATTACTCAGTTCTTGGCCTGCTAAAGAGTAGCTCTTCAAAGAGCTGAGGAAATGCTTTTTGACTCTGAAGCTGAGTTCATTCCAACTGTAAAACTCACTCTGCTCCCCAGGTCCTCAGGCTTGAGCACAAGTAGAAAGGTATGCACCAGGTTGAAAGTGTAAAGGAAAGTTCAGCTGGCTTGAGCCTTCCCATTAGGGCTATCTAGGTAGATGAGTAACAGAGTCAAAAGGGGTAGCCTTTCAAATGTTTAACTATGGTGAGTCACCTCCGCAGAGACCCCAAGGACATAAGGACCCTGTGGCAGCCAGAACATACTTCTAAGGTCACATCTTGGTGTTGGATCTTTTCCTGGAACAAATGGACAATAAAAGTCAACATTGACTAATATTCCTTGAGTCCCCCACAGAGCCTGGGCCTGAAGAGCCCAGAGGCAGTCCTTAAAATATTTTTCCTTGAATAATTATGCAGCTCTGACAGTGGGCTACGCATGATATGTGGGGGAGAGGGGTGAACAAGGTAAGCTCCCTTCTTAATGATAGTTTAGTAAGACAGGAAGACAATGACACAAATGTGATTCAGTGAAGGAAGAACTAGAAGGGAGCATAGAATGTGAGTCTGAGGGGGTGCAGAGGAGGGCATGGTTACCCCTCCTTGATTATTGGAGAAGAACTTTTGAAATGAGTCTTGACAGTTGAGTAAAAATTCTTCAGAACGAAGGGTAAAAGATACCTCTCGGTTCATCCTCCGGCCAGAAGAAGCAAGTAATATAAAAAGATCTGGGGAGAAAAAGAACTGAAAGCAGGGATTCAAACAGATACTTGCACACCAATGTTCTCAGCAGTGTTATTCACAGCTGCCGAAAGAGGGAAACTACCCAAGCGTCCATTGACAGATGAAGGGATAAGCAAAATGTATGCTCATACAATGAAATATTAATTAGCCTTAAAAAGGAAGGAAATTCTGACCCATGCTACAACCTGGATGAGCCTTGAAGACATTATGTCACACAAAAAAAGCCAGACACAGAAGAATGATGCCCAAATATGAGGTACTGAGAACAGTCAATTTATGGAGACAGAAGGTGGAATGGTGGTTACCAGCGGCTGGAGGAGAGAGAGAATGGGGTGTTATTGTTTAATGGGGAGGGGTTTGAGTTACAATGATGAGAAGTTCTGGATATGGATGGCGGTGAAGGTTGCACAACAATGTGAATGTACTTAATGCCACTGAACTGCATACTTCAAAATGGCTAAAATGCACAGGCGCCTGGGTGGCTCAGTTGGTTAAGCATCGGACTCATCATTTCTGCTCAGGTCATGATCTCAGTGTTGTGAGATCAAGCCCTGCCTCAGGTTCTGTTTAAGATTCTTTCTCTCCCTCTCTCTCGGTGCCTCTTCCTTCTCTCTCACCCCATCTCTAAGAAAAAAAAGAAGGCTAAAATAGTAACTTTTATGTTATCTAGATTTTACCACATTTTTTTAAATGACAAGAAGAAAAAAAAAGATGTGGGAAAAGGAATCATTGTGGTATTTTTGGAGAAAGAGGACATGTAGGTATGGCTGAAGATTCAGGTGAGTGAGAGACCAAGTAATGGGATGCCTCGTCCAGGGATGGAAAGTTCTGTACCTGGGGAGGTGGGGCTTCACATCAGGGAAGCAGAAAGTTCACAGAGCTGGGAAGCAGGGAAGTCCCACAGTGTTGGAGAAAGTTCTAGCCATGAGAGAAGAAAGACGAGAGGTGAGAGGCTCACTACGCAGCACTGCAGGAGTGTCTGTGAGATCGGAGGGGAGCTGGGACCTGCCATGGTGGTGAAGAGGGGGTAAGAGCCTCCAGAGATGAAGTCGAGCGGATAAAACACATGTCTGTGGCACTGAGTGTGAGGCTGAAGCAGTATCAGACACTGAGGACGAAACCTGTTTGGGACAAAGAGGGCAGTGGGACCAACCTCTAACTTCAGGATTTCAGGAAGAAGGGTGTCTTATAGGCAAGAACACAAATTTGATTTGAGACATATTTAAATTTAAAATGCACTTGTACTTAGAACATGTTTTTACATAATGTCTTTTATTTGTCTCCATTTCTTTTACTGTGTTCTTGCATCTACAGCTAGATATTTAAACACACGGTTCCAGTGTATGCATATGTGCATTCATTCATTCATTCATTCATTCATTCAAAAGGCATTTATGGAGTACATCCACATTGCCCACGCCACTTGAATCTTCAACTCCACCCCGATGCCAAGAATAAGCAGTGAATCTGGGCATGGGATACAGGTGTTCTGCTATTAGGTGTTTTTCACTCTACAGTAACTTCTTCCCCCTGAAGAAAATGAGCCAGGTGTGTAACAAGGCTCTCTCTATGCTTGTAACTCATTTTAATTCTCACAGCTACCCCATGTGACCATCACTGTTATTCTTTTTTGGGGAGGGAAGGATGGTAAAGGGACATCAGGAAACCTTTGAGGGTGAAGGATGAGCGCGTCATGATTGTGACAATTGTGGAACAGGTATATCTATAAGTCAAGACTTATCAACTTGCACATTTTCAATTTGTGCAGTTCATTGCATGATAATAACACTGCAATCAAGCTATTTTATAAAAGTTTTGGTCTAGAACAACAAAGTGACTTTCGATAAGGTGTGGTTTGCTGAAAAGAAATGATAGTTTAGACAAAAAGACAAAAACAAAAAATCTGTCTTTTTGTGTTTTCCTTCATTTCTTTTCTTACCACTTCAACTTGCCTCCCATATTTTTTAGGGACTGCCTCCTCCCCTGCCCCTTGTCTTCTCCAGAACTGCTTTGGTTCAAATAGAGCAATTCTGTTCATTTGTTTCAGGTATAATGTATATAGGTCAAATTTACCCTTTTTAGTGTACATCCCTGTGTGTTTTGACAAACATATACATACGTGATCTACCACCACAGTTAAGACAGAGAACATTTCCATCCCTGCCAACTTCCCTTGTGCCCTTTGGAAATCAACCCCTTCCCCTCAGCCAGCTTCTGGAAACCACGGTTGCATTTTCTTTCTGTATGGTTTTGCCTTTCCCAGAATGTCATGTAAATGGAATTCTACAGCCTGTACCCTTTGGAATCTGCTTCTTTCTCTTGGCATGGGATTTCTCAACCTTAGCACTCTTGACATTGGGGCTGGATCATTCTGTTGTGGGGTCCGCCCTATATAAGGTGGATGTTTAGTAATATCCTGTCCTCTACCCGCTAGATGGCATCTTCATCCAGTGGCATCTCCCTCCCCAACTGCCACAACCAAAAATGTCTTTAGATATTGCCAGATGTCCCTTGAGGGGAAGAAGTGCCCCTGGTTGAAGACCATGGACCTAGCACAACGCATTTGAGATCACGCATGTTGGTTCATGTATCTTTGATGTTTGATGGTTCATGTAGCTTTCATGTTTGATTCTTTTTACTTAGGCAATGTTAACTCATCCCTCATACTGTCTGTGCAGAATATGATAATGCAGAACAAATCCAAAACACTGAACGGACATAGACCAAAACCATAGTTGGAAAAGGCCTCTCTGGGATGAAGAAGGGGCCGGTGTAAAGATGGCAGGTCATTTTCCTCTGAAAACATATTTTCCTCTGCACAGAGACTTGAATTATGGCATTGCCTACTTTCAGTCTGAACAGGAGGCATCGGCCAAAAGATCTTCTGCTACTGACCTTCCCATAGAGTAACCACACTCAGGTGTCACCGCCGAAAACGTGGCAGCACATCATCGGTGACTGTGAAGGGCAGTGTCCCTCGTCTCCAGTGGGGTGTGTTCCTCAGTCCATCTCTTGGCGCCTCCAGTAGAAAGCAGGGATTATAACACCAGCAGGATGGTTGGCACTGCTTCGGAGAAGTGCCAGGAAATGAAGGACGAAAGCGAGTCCGGCCTTCTGCAAGTGGCTGGGCGGGCACAGCCATCTTCCCACTCTGGTTTCCACTGTTTGCTTGTTGGCTCCGTCGTGCATATTTCATGCCGTCTGTCCACTAATGGCCTGCACCCACTTAATTGCGTGTGACCACACATCTGCTGTGTGGTGAGCAGCCGTCATTGTGCTTCAGGGGTGGCGGAGGGCTCTCAGCAGGGGAAGGCTCTCCAACATTCTGGAGCAGGGAACGGGGAGCTAAAAATGCCCCATGTTTGGCCAGACATAGTGCATTTGGGATTTGTGCACTGGAGTTTCTGTTTGGAACAAAAACCCTGCTAGGGGGAAGCATTAGAGGAATGGGCCTTTGCACTTTCTTTTGGAAAAACACGGTTTATAATAATAACAATCACGTGATTTTGCAAAGCTGCGTTTGTTGACTGAGTAAGTAAATAAGCGAATAAATTTAGTATACAGCTGGCCCCCAAGGCAAAACTGGGAAAGAGATAAAGCTGGTCACGGGTACTTGTAGACTATTTCTAGGATCCTTTTTCTTGCCTTTTAACAAACTTAACAAATACTGAATGAGTAACTCCCCTGCTGTAGGGCCTGTGTTGGGAGGTACATCAACTCACCACACTGTATACTTAAATATTATAATTTTGTCAATTATGTCTTGATAAAGCTGGAAATAAAAAGAATGCAGGAATGATGAAACGCAGTCTTTCCCCTCAAGTAGCTCGCGGTTGTGTCATGTGGACAGCTGCAAACAGCTGTATTGCCGTGTGACCGAACACACAGTGTAGGCGGAGAGGCAGCCCCTGCTCTTGGCCATCACACTTTCTCATGCCACACGACGGAGACTTTTAACTGTCAGATGTTGAATCCCAGGTTGATTCATTCCACAAATACTATGGGTCACACTCTGTTCTAGGTATTGGGTAGATAGCAGTGGACCAGAAAAAGATAAAAACCTTCCTTCAGGGGTCATATAATCTCATGGGGAGAGGCCCGCATCGCAAAGATGAAGAAGTAAGTGACATGGGAGATCATATAGAGAAACATGAGGCAAGCCACAATTCTTGTTCACCAAGGCAGTCAGGGAGGGCCTTATACTTGAACAAATACCAGAGAGAGTGGGAAGTTCAGATAGCTCTGGAAAGAACATTCCAGATACAGAAATCAACAAGCACAAAGATCCTGTGGTAGAAGTATGGCACTGGAGTGATACTAAGGAGACCCGTTTACCTGTGGTGCTGGGATCATAGCAGCAGACAAGGTCCAGGTGAGATACCAGATGAGGAAATTCTTGCAGGCTATGGTGAGGGCTTTCCCTTTCATTCTGTGTGTAATGGTATGTGCTATGATCTGAATGTTTGTGTCACCCCCTCCCCAGGTTCATATGTTGGAATCCTAATGCCCAGTGATATTAGGAGGTGGGGCTTTTGGGAAGTGATTAGCCCATGAATGGGATTAGGGTCCTTGGAAAAGAGACCACTTAGACTCTCCACAGAAACTCTCTCACCTCTTCTACCATATGAGGCTACAACAGGAAGCTTGTGACCCAGAAAAGGGTCCTCCTCAGACTATGCCGTATCTGATATTCAACTCCCAGCTCTCAGAACTTTGAGGAATATGTTTCTGGGGTTCATAAGCCACACAATCTGTAATATTTGTTTTAGCAGGCCAAACAGACAGAGACGGTAAGCTATTGATTGGAACATTTGGAGCAGAGGGATGACATCCTACGACTTATGTTAACAGAAACTCAATCTGGCTGCTGCATTGAGAATAAGCTGTAGGGCTTGATAGATGGTGGTTTTGACCAGTGGAGGGGACCAGAAGCGATTGGATTTTACATATATTTTTAAGAAGTGCCATTGGATTTGTTGACAGATGTAAGGTGAAAAATGAAAGAGAAGAACCAAAGATTATGCCAAGACCTTTGGTCTGAGCAACTGGAAAAACAGGATTTCCATTTACTGAGAAGGGGAAGACTACGGGAGAAGAAAGTTAGAGAGGAGGGTCAGGAGTTTCATCTTGCACACTTGAAGCTTGTGACGCTATTAGTGAGGTGATGACAAATGGGCAGTTGGCAATAAGAGTCTGCAGTTCAGAGGAAAGTTCTAGGTTGCAGATGCAAAACTGAGAGTCCTCAGAGCACACAGATTGCAGGAGAATGGGTGATGCTACAAGGGAATGAGTAGAAACAGAGCAAAGACAAGCTCTGTGCACTCAACTCAGAAGTATGCTACCATTTGGAGTTGGAAGAGACTGAGAAGGAGCAGTCAGGAGTATAAGGCCAATTCTCTTGGAATTGAAGAGAAGAAAGGGAGTCAGTAAGAGTAGTGAAAGCTGATGAATGGGGATGAATGCCGTTGACAGGTCAGGCAAGGTGGGTTCTGGAAACTGACCTTTGGATTTAGCATCACTAGGGTCACTGTCAACTTGATAAGAGCGATTTGTGGAGTGATGGGGACAAAAGCCTGAATGGAGATGGTTCAAGAAGAATGGGAGGGGCGCCCAGCTGGTTCAGTCAATAGATGCAACTCTTGATCTTGGGTCATGAGTTCAAGCCCCCCATCTTGGGCATAGAGCCTACTTAAAAAAAAAAAAAAAAAGAATAAGAGATAGACAATACTTGACGAGATTTTCTGCTGGGAAAGGAAAGAGAGACAAGGGATGGAGGTCAGAAGGAGATGTATGAAAAGAGAGAGTTTTGTTTAGAAGATGAAAGAAACTCCTGGACATCCATACGCTGGTAAGATAGCCCATGGAGGAGGGACACTGATGATGCAGGAACTGAATCTGTGAGGCCCTGACCTAAAGACTATGCAATGGAGTGATGCAAAATAATTACGTAGATTAAGGAGCAACACAGAAATACTGATGGTATAATGTTCTGTGGTTAAAAAAGAAGAAACAAAATGGAATGGACATATAAATGCAAATGGATAAAATATAAACATTTGAGCAAAGACATGAGGGAAATGTGCAGCATGGTAATAGTTGCTTTGAAAGTAGCGATTATGGTTAATATTTTTTTCTCTTTCAATTTCTAATCGTTCTGTAACATTTCTTTGTTGGTATTATAAAAATTTTTTAAATGAACTGAATCGCTGTTTGCAACTTTGCACCATATGAACATGATAATGGGAATAAAGACATTGTGTGAATGGAATTTACAATGGGTTTTTCAGTTGATTTGTTCCTTTAGTGAATAATTTTGAGCACCTGCCATGTCCAGTTACCCCAGATAAAGTTGTGAACAAGGCAGCTTGAAGTCCCAATCCTCAGGATCAGTCTGGTTATCAGAGAGCAAAGGGGCCAGCCCAGTCAAGCTTCAAGGAGGGAGAGTGAGAGAGCCAGGACCATATTCACTCCCTGAGAAAAAGCATTTCTTATTTCCAGCAGCTGTGCTGTTCCCACCAGCCCTCCAGGCACATGATCTTGACCCAGAACTAGAGGGTCACCACCATCACCTTTCACAGGGTCTATTATAATGACTGGTCTCCCTGCCTTCTTGGCTTCTCCCTACTCTCCAGATCCACACCACTGCTGGGACTCTACAGGGTTGGCCTGCCTTGGCTCTCAGTCTTGGGCTGGCATCACCCACACTTGCAGCTACAATGCAGCTTTGTGTGCACATGGAAAATTCCTTTCCCAAGGCTGTGCCCAGTGCCAAAGTTTGTGTTCTCAACTACAATGCTAAATCGCCTCCTGATCCCCAGGCTGTATCATCTCTAGGGGCCATTAGTTAGTACTCCTATCTTATAACAACAGTAGTCCCTGGAAAACAAGATGGGAGCATGAAACAGCACACTGATGACTTTTAGACACAGCCTAAACTTGGTCTTGGGACCACTCAACAGGAGATGACACTCTTTGGTACTCAAAGGTACTAGAAAAGGTACTAGAAACTTTGGGGGAAACCACTTGTTAAGTCTCTTAGGAAAATAAGAAATAGCACTAAGACAGAAATCCTAAAATCCCATTTGTTTATATTGAGAGGCAAAAAATGCTGTTCATTTATATTGAGAGGCAACAAGGCATGGGAAGGATGTGGACTCTGGTGTTAGATGAGCCTGTCCTAACATCTTGATCTTACTGCCTACTTGCTGTGTCAGAAACAAAACCTCTGTGGACTCAGTCACCCGTAAGTGAGAATAATGTCATTGTCGTCAGGAATAAAGGAATTAAACATAAAGTAGGTGACACACTGGAGGTACTTAATCAAGGATCACTATATTATTTCTCCTGCACTCTTACAGCATCGTGGTGTGAGCACATGCTTGTGCCTGTAGGCCATGTGTGTGTTGAGTGTGTGATCCCAGCTTGAACCCAGGAGTGAGCTTGCTAAGAGGTGTCTTCAAAGGACAATGAGGGAACAGTTTGGTCAGGTGTTTCCCAATAGGCAAAGGGGGAGTTAGCCTTAGACATGGCTTTCGGACCTGGTCCCAGAGGTGTGAATTGGAGGAGGAGCTGCAGAAAGATACCAAATGAGTTAGTTTTATGAAGGTGACAAGGACAACTGCAGAGTACACAGAACAAATTCCACCTCTGAGAAGGCCAGGGAGGTGCTGTCACATGGAGGCCTCAGGAGTCCAACCACCATACTATACCCCAGGGTCTGGAGACCTGGGGTGGCAGACGGCAGTAGCTGGAGCAGGGGAGCATTCTCAGGGAGAAGTCCCTCCCTTCTCAATGGCTTTTGGACATCAGTGAGGGGGTCAGGCAGTTTTTCTTAAGCTCACCTGAGATACCCTAAGGATCAGAGAAATTGCCCATGGGACATTGACGGGAACAGGAGTCTCGCTTTATTAATAGGGGTGGGATGCAGGCTCCATGAGCTGGTCCTGGGCCTCCTTACCCTGGATACATTCCTTGTCTTTCTGCTGCTCTGCTCTGTGTTCCAGAGGGCTGCCCTTGTCGACTGTGTTTCTGAGGCCTCTTATTATGGAGTGAGCGCTTATGTCTCCCTCAAATGTATATGTGGGGATTCTAGCCGTCAAGGTGATGATATTTGAAGTTGGGACCTTTGGGAAATGATCAGCTAATGAGGGCAGGGCCCTCAAGAATGGGACTAGTGCCCTTGTAGAAGAGACCCCAGAGAGCTCTCTCACTGCTTTCACTACGTGAAGACATAGTGAGAACACAGCCATCTCTGAATCGGGATGTGGGCTCTTACTAACACTGAACCTGTCCGATCTATGGTATTTTGTTACAGCAGCCCACATTAACTAGGATCCCCTACAATCGTGGGTTTCTGGACAGGCATTAGCAGGAGAAGTGGGGAGTAGTGGGAGTTGAGTGGAAGGAAGACGGCAGTGTCTGGTTGGCTCCTCTAGCAATGGCTCTATTTCTCTGTGGCTCCAGTTCACACCAAACAAGCCTGTACCAGATCACCCTGCTCTGAGCTCTAGAACCTTAGCCTCGTCTCTTGCCTCTCCAACTTTGAGGTAGCAGTGATTCCCCAAGGTCGCTCATCCCTGGTTGCCTTATTGTGCCTGTTTGGTTTTCCCCTCCGTTATCACCAGTATAACCGGTTCCCTCTATTGTACAAGTGACACAGTTCCTGTTCTACTGTTTCAACTCCACCATCTTCCCCATAAGCTGAAGAATCCCAGGTTCTATCTATGTGGAGATTTCATATATATATATATATATACATGTATATATATATATATAAAGAGGACCTTATAAAGTTTTATGAGATGCTAAAAATGACACCCACTTGAGTTATTCGAGTCTTACTAATCCAAGAGTCTACCCCAACATCCCTAGGAAATAGCAGGCTCGTTCCCAAAACCCAACGAGATGATCTGATCTTTCTTCCCTCAGCCTGAGCTCATATGGACTGACTTGCATGGTTTGCATCCCACTGAGGTTAGGGCATTCGACTCTATTTCAGATTTACTTCCTGCTTGTGGGTAGACAGTTACAGTAATGGCTCCCAATGGAGCCAGGACTCCCTCCGTACATCCACACCCTGGTGTCATCCCCTCCCACACTGACTCGGAGCTTGGCTATGCAACTTACTTTTGTTAATGGGACAGCCAATGTAACATAAGCAGAGACTGGGAAAATGATTGTGTGTTGAGCCTTTTCCTCTTTCTTGCTGCTTTTGGAACCCAGCCAGCATGTGACGAAGCGGAGGCTGGTCTCTGGAGATGCATGGCCCGGCTAACAGCCAGTACCGATTGCAAGAATAGTGAATAAGGCCATCTTGGACTATCAAAGCCATTTTGAGCTGCCAAATGATTGCAGATGCCCCCAGGTGAAATGAGGAGAAGAATCACCCAACAGAGCCCAGACCAAACTGCCGACCCCCAGAAACATGAGTAAATACAACAGTGGTTGCTTATAACTACTGAGGTTGGGATGGTATGTTGTGCAGCAAGGACTAACTCACACAATTCCCTTTCTGCCTTTGGTTCTTTCCTACCGACATACCAGCACGTTCTTCCTGTTAACCTATACTTCTGGAACCCTCTGACCCTCCCAGGTTCCTCAGCTCACCGAAGGCAAATTCACCCTCCACCAATGGCCATCCCTATACTACTTCCCCTCAAGAGTTAAGGCTTAACTTCATTGCATGCAAAGTTTTCTTTAAAAAAAATTTTTTTTGGAAAAAATGTGGTTTTGCTTCCAAATGATGTTCCAAAGCTCTCTGGCTCACCAAAGAGTAATCCCTCAGCTGGAAAACGCAGTGATGCTGCTATTTTGGTATGGCCCCAAGCCTCTGGCTTCTTGATGCTGCCAGGGCTGCCGATGCTTCTTCATGGAAAACTAAATCAACTGCCTAAGACACCGAGACTTGTCCCAAAGGGCTATTTCAGAAAGGAGAGGCCCTCGCCTTCTTTCCATTCTGCCTCTTTCTACCGAACCCCTCAGGCCCCCAGCCAGAGATGGATCTTCTTCCTCTGGAGCAATGAACTTCTAACCTGCTTAAGTGGAGGCCCATCTGTTGTCCCCGACCCTTTGGCCTCTCCCCACACTCGTCCTAATTGTTCTCTGATGAAAGCTGAACGTAAGCCTATGTAACACTGCAAAAATGCACCGCTGGCCGACCAAACATTAACAAGAGAGACAGCTATGAGAAAACAATATGCCTGTTTGCTCGACCTCCCTTTCTGCCGGCAGACTAATTCTGGAAACTTTCCTGCTCTCTGGGGGAAGAGGTGCTTTGCTAATCCTGCCAAGTGTCAAAATGGATGGTGTTTGAACAACTTCCTTCGGCTAGTGCTGTTTTTCAGACTCTCCTTTGATAGAAACTCTCATGGATTTGGAGCAGACACTATCTCCCTTGGATCCAGTACAGGGACATAGGGGGAAGGGTTGAGGAGGGCACCACTTCTTATGGAAGCAGTTACCTTTTCTCAAGCACTGTTTTACCCTGTAAGAAGATTAGGTAGATGGGCAGAGGTCACTGAAGAGAAACAGAAGCTCCAGAGGCCACCTGCGGGACTGGCGATGACTCATCAGCCACAAGGAAAGGGACTGGGGCTTGGAGGAAGACCAAGAGGTTCAGGGCCCAGGCCAGTGGTCTAAATGTCAACAGTGACCCCCTCTTGGGAAATGCCTTCAGGATCCAAGATTCTTAGGCCTTGCCAGTCTGGGTCAAAGAAGGTTCATGACGGCAGTCACAGACCTGGCCCCACTTGCTTATTTCCCTCTCCCCGAAAGTTCCAGGAGTGCTCTTTTCTGCTCTCATGTCTTTAGGGAACTCTTCCTTGGCCCACTCCCAGCTAAATCATACTTGGAATCTGCTCATCTACCTTTCCTTCCTTTGTGGCCCCACTGTGTCCTGGACATTTTCTCATGGAGAACTTCTATGCTTGATTACACTTACTTGTCTGCAGATTCGTCTCCTCTTAATGGATTCTGGCCTCCCACAGAGAGGGGACACCCCATATTGACTCCATATCCCCAGCTACGAAGTGGGTGTGTGCACTAAGTAGGGCCTCAGTAAATATATTCATTTTCCATTTAACTTAGAGAAGGTAGCCTGCCCAAGGTCACCCCACAGTTGAGTGCCTTAGCCTGGGTTTGGACTCAGGTTTGTCCTAATCTAAAGCTTTTGCCGTTCCTCTATTCCACCTGGTCTCCCCAGTTAGTGACCCCTGCCCATCTCTCTCTCTCTCTCTCTCTCTCTCTGTGTCTCTTTCTCTCTCGCGCGCGCGCACATATACACACATACGCACGCATGCTTAGGCACACACATGTCACAAGACAATATGGGTAGAATTACAGACTGTCAGAGGCGGAGATGATCTAAGACATCATGGAAACCCACTCAATTCTTTAACAAATAAAGAAACTGAGGCCAAAGACATGAAATCATTTGTATGAGCTGATGTGCTTTGAACTAACTTTAAAATGTGGTCTGGGGCTAGTCTTGTTGGTAGTCACATTCAACTTATCAATTTATATCAGAGGCGCCTGGTCGGTTTAACTCACAGCCTCATGGAAGAAACGCAGCCAAGAGATACACGGTGCCTGCCTTCTGAGAAACTTCAGTGTAGTTGGGAGAGAAATATGAGCATAGCTATAAATCCAGGGTAGGACGTGAGGAATTCAAAGCGGTTCAGGGCCTCAGAGGAGCGAGAACTAGAACTGACTGGGCAGAGGCAGGAAAGCCTCTCATGGATGATAAACTGAAACAAGCCTTACAGATGCCGGTTGATGAGAAAGCCCAGGCCAGGGCACAGCACGTGTGTTGGCATAGAGGTGGGAAAGCACATCCTGTGTCTCAGAGGAATGGTTCCAAGCACCCTGCCTGAAGGTGTGGGATGGAGTAGGGCTGCGGGAGGGGGGGGGTACTGGGGTTTGCTGTGGGGTGATGAGAGGAGGGAGGAAGCAAAAACATCTTCACAAGGTATCTCAGGAGAGAATGATGCTGACAAGCCCATCTGGGAAGAGAGCTAAAGGGACAGAGACCTGGAAATTTACAAACAGTAAGAGAAAAAGAAAAGCTCAGTAATTTGGACCCGATTAGAACAGAGTTCTTTATGCTGCAAGAGAGAGGAAGAGGGATCCTGCTTTAAGGCATTCATAGGCTTTTCCCTTCTGCCCCCTGCCACCATCCACCACCCTACATGTCCATCTGCCGGTAGGAGGAGGCACGACTGTACACCGTACGGGCGTGATGGGGCGTGTGCATTTGTGTGTGTGTGTGTGGGGGGGGGGATCTGTGTGTGCAGATTCATGTTGATTCAGAAGGAATTCCAAGAGAGACACAGGTAATGTTTAGTTTTGGTCATTCAAAATAGGATTATGCAGAAAGTTCTAGCCTTTAGGAGCCAGACCATTATCTTGAGAAGGGATTTTCCAAATTCTTCCTCCTCGCTCTGTACATCAAGACTAAGCGTAGAGCTCAGTTCTTCTGTTTGCAGAGTAAGAGGCCAAAGCCAGTCCTTTAGGGCTTGTAAGAGTCAGAAAGGAGGAAATAGAAGTAAAGGAAAAGCCCACCCTTTTTGTGTACCTGAAAATCTGTTTAAAAGAGGAGGAAGTGGATAGAGTGGGAATAGCCAAGCAATCAGGGAGATTGCCCTGCTGTTCGCATCTCTGGGCCTGCAGAGGGAAGGTGATAGAGAGGTATTACCCTTAAGAGTCTGGGTGGAAGCCGCTTCACGAGCGACCCCATTAGAATCCAGGGCATAGCCCCAGAAAAGGAGCTCCACGTGGTCTGGCTTGGGGAAGCCTGAAGCTCAGCTTCCCTGGGCATACCCTCAACCTGAACACCCTGGGGTGCAGATGCTAAGGTGGGAGACAATGGGCCACCAAAGGGCCTGCTCATATGATACCAGGTGACCTCCCAGCCACGTCTAAGGAGTGGACCTGCCAGCTAACAGACTGGAGAACCAATGGAAAGAGAGGCCAGGGCACCAGACCGTCACCAGGAGCACTGCCTAGGCTGGAAGAACAAGACATACTTTCAGTCCTGGTGTCTAGGAGGTCAAGTATGACCCTAGCCCAAAAAAAAAGGACCTCTCTCAGAAGACCACTGCACAGCACACATCCAAGGGCCTTGGTGGAACCAAAGAACCCACCTACCGCCTCTGGTGCCAGGAGAGGAGAAAGCTTCTTCACTCCATAAGCCCACGCCTCTAGGGTGGGGGCCAGAGGGTTGACTATCGGAGACACTGAGTGTTTTTCTTAAAGACTGAGCATTATCTGAAAGGTTTAAAATACCAGTTCAAAATTAACTGGATCGGACATTTTGCTTTTCTTCCCCATCCCACTAACTAGTGGGTGGGGTTCAGAGGAGAAAGACCAGATTAGTTTCTAAGCGAAATAATGATACTCTATTTTCCCTTCACATCCGATATGTGGTGAGTTCTATTTGTGCAACCGGCTGCTCTTGAGTTCTTGGGACACCAGCTTTAGGCCTGAACTGGACTCTTATGGTCTGGGGAGGAGCCCTAGTGAGCCTGGGAAGAAGGCCCCCAGGGCTGCTCCCGCAGGTTGGGCTCCTTCGCGGGGGAGGGGGGGGGATCTTGGCGGAGCTGAAGGGCACCCCACTCCTGTCCTGCGGACTGGGGAAGCCTTGTGAGTAGCAGCTAAACAAGAGGGAGGGGCTTTTTCACAAGCGGGGAGCCAGCCTGCAGCGGGCTGGCCCGGCGGGGAGAGGAGGGAGTCACCCAATAGCGGGAACTAAGGAGGAAAAGAAATTGAAAGGAAAGACAGATGCTAAAAAGAGACCTGGGAAGAGAAGCGGGAGCTTAAGGTCCAGGACAGGATCCAGAACCAGGCCAGAACCTTTGCCATGTGCCCAGAGTGGGGGAAATGACCCAAAGTGGTGTTGGGAAGCCCGAATGCCCCGTGGTGGCTGGGCTGAAAAATAGTGGGGGCCGTCTCCAGTCTGCGTGTCTAGGAACAGAGGAGGAGGGCGCTGAGAAAGAGGGGACAGAGAGAACAACCGTGGCTCTCATTTCCTGGGACTGGCCCTGCGCGGAGTTTTGGGCGCAGGGCTGGGGAGGCTGTTCCCAAGGGGACGCTCCGGGCCTCCTGGGAGGGCCGCAGACGCAGCACATGCCCCGGGGGCAGGGCTTCCTCGGCCTGGCCTGGCCGTCGGGGATGGGAGAGGCAGGGACCCCCTTCCAGGGAAGCAGCCGGTCCCTGGTTCGAGCCCCCCGGCCGCGGAGCTGAGGCAGCGGCTTTCCGCGGCGCGCTGCTGCCCCCTCCTGGGGACGCTCCGCAGGCCCCTCTCGCTCCGGGAGCGGCTTCGGGTGCCCAGGGGCCTGGGCGGCGGGCGCTTCGGAGCGATGCCCCCAGGGATCGGGTGCCCCGGCTCCGCCCTGGGCCTTGTCTGCAGCCGCCGGGGTCCGCTCCCCTCCTCCGCCGTGGGGCCGCGTCCCCGCGTCTTCCCCGCGGTTCCGCCGTCTTGCCCGCCCCGCGGTGGAGGGTGGAAATCAAGGTGCCTCCGTGGGCTCAGACGCGGGGTAAGGCCCCCCGCCCTGCCGGTTTCTGCTGGCCTTTAAGCTCCCTGGGCCTCAGGTGCTCACTGGTGGAACATGGCCGCAGTGAGGGACTTGCAAAGGTTCCGCTCCGTCCTGGCACAGGGGTGAGTCCCCAAGAAATAAGAGTCATTATTGTTTTTCTCGGTCTCCAGCCGTCCTCGGACGGTCCATGGCCACTCGGACTAGAGCTGGTCCCTCACTGCTTTTCAGCCTAGCCCCACAGGCATCCTGCCTTCCCAGCACTACTGTGGGCCATTTTCCCTACTCTGGGTAGGTGTCAAAGGCCCTGGCCCGATTCTGGATCCAGTCTTGGACCTCAAGCCCGCACTCCTCTTCCCCAAAACCTTTCTAGCATCTTACTTTCCTTCCAGTTTCTTCTCATTAGCTGCCACTACTGCATGATTCCCTCCTTTCTTTCACACAAACATCCTCTGATCCTGCTCTCCTACAGGTCTGCCCTGAGACTTCCGATGTCCCCGACGACCTTCAGTTAATGCCGAGGTCTCCATTGACCTCCTTGCCCCACAACCCAATGCCCAATTCCCAGACCGCATTTGATGGCCTTGCAGCGTTTCCTGCTACTGAACAGGCTTTCTGCAAATTTTCTGTCCTTGGAATTTCCTGGGACACTCCTTCCGCTTTTTCTAGGACCTTGAACCCAGTCCACCTCAGTTTCCTTGCTGGCTACTCTTTGTCCGCCAGTAGCTGGGCTCCTCTTGGCTTTCTCTTTTCATTCTACACACTCGCCTGAGAGCTGTGATCCCCTGACCACCACCTCGGCCCACTCCCCCCTCTCAACTCCCCCTCCCCCCAACACACACACCCTGGGGCTCCAGCTGCTCACCAGTCTGTCTCCAGCTCAGATCTTTGCCTGGGCTCCCTATCTGTCCATGCAGGTGAGCCCTGGTTGTCTCCGTCTGGATGGGGAGAGATACCATCAACTCTGCAGGTCCAAAACTGTATGCTTCCTTCCACAGAAATCTAGGAGACATTTTTAACTCCTTTCCTCCTTTCTCTCTCTTTCTCCCCCTTCCTACCATCCAACCGGTTGTGCATTCTGTTGATTTCATCTTATTCTACCTTACTGCCTAGAATCCTTTTTACACTGCCATGGGCTCAACAACAATTTGGTGGGTGCTTAGTATGTAGCAGGTAGTACTCTAAGCTCTAAGTATTGTGCACCCGTGGCCTCACTTAATTCTCTTTACAGTCTGGTGGAAATAGGAAGGGACCGAGGCATTGAGAAGTCATTTGCTCAGGGTCATGTAGGTAATAAGAGGGAAAGCCCAAACGGGTCTCAAGTCTTGCCGACAGCAGAGCTCTTGCTTTTTAGCATGTTGGGCAGGATTATTCCAGGTTGGGGTCATTCCTCGTGGAGTCTGTCACATCGTTTCTCTTATTAGTTTTCCTAACTTTAGTCTCCCAATCCCTGCAATGTAGCTATCAAGACAACTTCCCCTCTGTTGCGTCCTAAACCTGAAATTTAGACCTGGGACTCTCCTCAAGTCCTTTCAATGGCCTCTGCTACTCTTAAGCTAAAATTTATGTTCTGAGCGTCCTCCTACCTTTTTACCCAAGCTTCTCTCTCTCTTTTTTCCTTTCTTTTTTCTTTTTTTTAAATCTTATTTTTCATATTACATATGCAGTTTTCCTTGGATCCCCAAGGCAGAATCAAGTGATTTATCAGTTGGGACTAACTTCAACTACATGTAACAGAAACCCTAATTAATGGTGACTTAAATGAGATCATTAATTCCTCTCTCCTAAAGAGTTTGGAGTATACAATTCAGAGTTGGCATGGTGGCTCCTTTTTATCGCCAGTGATCCAGGATACTTTTGTCTTTTTGCTCCACCGTTCTTAACACTGGCTTCCATCTATAATGTCTCCTCGTGGCTGCAAGATGGCTGTTGTAGCTTTAGCCATTATAATGACAGTCTTAACAGCAGGAAAGAGCAAGAGTCAAGGGCCAAAGTGTGTGCCTCCCAGCTAGTTTGGCTGCTTTAATAAGCTCTCCCAGAAGTTGCATCCAGTGACCTCTAATATATATCTTTGGTCTTCCAACAGATGAATTGGAGAATGCAGTTTTTGAGTTGGGTGCATTGGAAACCCTAATAGTGCAGAGGTCCAGCTAGGAAAAAAGAAGAGGAAGAGTAAAGATGTGATAGACAGTTAGTCTCTGCCCAGATTTCCTTCCTCTGCATCCCCCCTGGCATTCCTGCTTACATCTGCCATTGCCCTCTCCACATCTCCATGGAAACATCTGTCTGAGCACTTGTCTCTCATATCATTTTGAATACTATGTACAGAGGATGGCACCTGGCACACAGTAGGTGCTCAGTATAAGTTGCTACTGAATCCCATCCGTATTTAAAGAGATCATAGAATTCTGGATCACAGAGCCTATCCTGTTTTCCATCACTGGACATAATCATGTAAGAGAATGTTATTATTCTTGGGAGATACATGCTGAAATATTTAAGGGGGAAGGTCACGAGGATAGTAACTTACTCTTAAATTGTTCTGCAATAATAATAATATGTATTATGTTTAGATACAGACATTATATATGTATAGAAAGTACATTGGTTAATAGGCAAGTAGAGAGAGAGATGATAAAGAAAATATGGCAAAATTTTAACAATTGGTGAATCCTAGGGAAGATTTAGGGAGTTCGTTGTTCTATCGCAACTTTTCTGTAGAATTGTTTTTACCAAAACCAGAAGTTACAAGGATCACAGAACTCTAGAATTCGAGACTTAGAAGGAGGACCTTGCAAATTGTCAAGTCTCTTCTCTCAGAGAGATGACACGTCTTTCCTAAGGCACAGGCTCCCCTGGTCTTCTTCAGCCATAATAACATCTTCTTACATGTGTCCACAGTCCCTTCTCCAAAGAGATTTGTGTTGTTCCCTCAGTTGTCCCAGCTGTTCCCTCAGCCTGGAATGTTCTTCCTTCCCCTCGTTGCCTGATTCCTTCTAATTATTCTTCAGATTTCTGTTCAAGCGCCACTTCCTCAGGGAAGTCCTCCCTGACTCTCCTGATTGTGTCAAATGCCCCTGCTAGGGGCTTCTGTATCTCAGATATTTCTCTTCATCAGCTCAGCAGAGGTGTACTTTGCATGGGTTTATGTGATTGGTGCCTGTGCCCTCTACCACAGTGGCCATTCATACAGCCCACCTTCACACAGTCTTGCTCTGAACCAGGTTCCATTCTAGGCACTTTGCATAGACTTAATGTCCACTACAAGTCCAATCCACAAGTTCGGGTTGATCAGATCTCTCTCCCAACCTGTGTGTCACACTGAGACTAGGATGATATGCAGGTTTCTAAAACCCAGCATGTCTAACGTTGAACTACTCATCTTGCCCCACAGGGCTGCTTCTGCCCCTCTTCTGTTTCTTATTTCAAGAAGTAGCAGGACTATCCACCCAGGTGTCCCCACCCCACCATAGGCACATCTTAGACCCCTCCCTGCTCTTCTGCCACCAAAGCCACTCTTTCACCAGATTCTGCTCCTCTGACCTGAAATGCCTGAGAGCATCTACTTCTCTCCCTCTCGGCTGTGATTCCTCTCATTCGGGTTGCCCTGGGTCGTCTCTGCAGTTGAGTTCCTTCAGATCTGTCTTTGTTCTATCTTTATTTTACCCCACACCTTAAATCCATTCTCCATGCTAAAGCCAGGATTCTTTCCTAAATCGTCAAGTTCACCACCCCACTCTCCTGCTGAAAACCAGCTCAACAACCTGATGAGCTAACGAACTTGGAAACTCTCATAGTATAAACACCTAGAAATTTAAGTACATAACTGAGTCTGCAAAAAAGAGGGACAAAGGCCCCTGTGTCAAAAATGGAGAGGACACTGAAAAGGAGAGTGGTTAGCATAGGAGGTGATGCCAAACAGCCCTGGGAGAGGTCATTTGACCTTGAATGGGCCCAAATGGTAAGGGATTGGGTTTTCTCAAGGGATGCTGCAAAGTTAAAGTTTGGCCTCCATATTTGGCCAATATCTGCCTTTCAGCTCTGGCTTTCGCTTTAGCCTTTGGAAATTCAAATATGTGAGTACCTGTTTCAGTGGCATCCTAGCATCCTTGAACTTGTGCATCATCAATAATCATGTAATTATATCCACCACTTTATTCACCGATTTCACCAGTTTTTCCCCTTATGTCTTTTCTCTCCTCCAGGATCTAATCCAGGATACCAGATTGCATTTAGACTTATTCCTTTTTTAGCTACATATTCTTTAATCACCTCTTCATGTGATGATTTTGTAAAATCATCTTCTATAGACTGAAGAGAAAGATAATACAGTTTTTTTTTTCTAACATGGTTAATCAAATTTATTTTCTGTTACTGATCATTACAATTTTTTTTCTTTTGGTTTTGTCACTCTTTTTTGGTAATGGCATATAAGTATTTTAGATTGTTGTCAACCTTGGAAAGGCCTCTGTGAAATTTCTTTCACAAATGAGCTGTAAATACTTATTGGGTTTATAACTGTATGCACTGAGTTCTCAAATATATGATTGATGAAAGAAAACTTCCATTTCAACTAGCCTTTGAGTAGGAATGAATCCTCCACTTACAATTTTACATTTCTGATATTAGAAGAAGAGTTTTCCATGGACTAGAAAATTGTAGCTGGCTCTGTATATCTTCAACCTTGCTTCTCTACAATCCACATATTTTTGGTATTGAACATTGTAGGATTTTTTTGCTGGGTGCCAGGCAAGGCAGCATGTGGAGGGTAGGAGTATTTCTGGAAGCCATTCCAGAATCTGAACACCCAGCAATAACTGAACTATACATGGAAATGACTGCAAACCATCGAATATATCCCATGAAACCCATACTAAATGTAGGCCAAGTCTTTTTCCTCTTTTTCAAGTCCCCCTGGTGATGCCAACATGAGGGGAAGCTGGAAAAAATTATAGTGAATTAATTTTTTAATGTTATTTTTCTTGATTTTATAGATAATGTTTGTTTTTACTTGTCAACTTTCTAGAATCTGCTAAGATTTCTTTTCATGTCATCAGGGCTTACTTTTAGTCTTAATTTTGTATTTATAGTTTGCTTGGGTTTTTTTTCCCCAAAGAGGAATTAAAATTGCATAAGCTTTAAGCCCCATGAAAACTGGATCTGCCCTTGACTGAGGGAGCCCGCCTTTCACAAACATCAGTGAGAAGTTAGCAAAAGATACTTTTCAGGAAGAGGGACATGAAAGCCAGAAGGAAGAGATAGGATTTAAGAAACAATGAAACAAACAAGTTTAATTAAATTAATAGTAGTAATAATTAAATAATAGTAGTGATACCTAAACAATTAAATAATAGTAGTAATAATAATAAGAAGAAGGCATTCCTCGCTGCTCTGCTATATGACATAAACACTGCGATGTGGCTGACAAGAGTCTCTGTGACCTGGTGTTTGTTGGCATCCAGCTTTATCAGGAACCACTCCCTCTCATCATCTACTAGAAAACAGCCCGTACATCTCACGGGTGCCTCCAGGCATTCTCACATTCTGTTCCTTCTCTTCCCCTTCCTTCTTGAGGAAGAGACACCACGTGCCGTCAGCCTAGATGAGGGGCCCCTCCTGCTAAGGCTGTACTGTCACAGTCCCTTGCCTTGAACTCTTTCCTTGTCTCCATCCCCCACCAGACTGTGGTCTTCTGAGGCAGAGACAGAGCGTGGTTTCTTCCTTGCAATACCCCAGCCCTTAGCACAGAACCTGAAGCAAGTAGGCAGTCTGTTAACATTTGCTAAGTACATAGGTAAACCGAGAATGGAAACAAAACCTTTTGCTTTTCAGCTCTTGTCATTTCAGCTCTTGCTCACCGGTATTAATGGTTGTCCTCTTCCTTGTCTAAGTCACCTCAGCTGAGTGAAAACAGTCCGGTCTCTTTTGGTTCACTGTCCCCTAACTTTTGCCATCCTAGGGTGCAGTAAATGCTGTAGACACCATGGTTGGTGCCTCTTCCAGATCCCTTCAATTTTCCCCGGAAGTGGCCTCCAGAGAGTTCCACACTGACCTAGGGCTTCATGTCTCTCAGCGTGAGGATGTTCTCTGGCTGCAAAAGTGAGCTTGGGAGATGCCAGGAGCAAACTCTAACAACCAGCGACAGCTTTCTTGTCTGCGGGACCGTCCAAGGCACGTTCAACACAGTCTCTCAGAGGGTCCTAATCTGGACTGAGCTCCAGATGCCCAGAGTCACTCCACCTCTCCCTCGGGTGCTTCCCGGGTTGACTTCCTGATTAAACTACTTTCAATCTCGAGATCGGCTAAAACACAGTATTGTCACCTGTCATGGTGCAGCGGTGTATCTGTAGCAAGTGTGGGAGACTGGGTAGAACTTTATTGGACCCCACAATATAGCTCTGGAAGAGAGTGGTTTGGAAAAGAAATTCCTGAAATGTACACATTTAGGTAGAATCAATCTTTCTGCTCTGAGCTTCAGGAGGTTCCAACTTCAAATACTGAAAGAGGAGAGCTTAAAAGTGGGGCAGAGGGAGAGGAGCACTGAAAAACAAAATCTTAGTTAACAGAAGTTTCATTGGAATGACTCAAGTATGAAAATACTTCTCCAGCCAGCATGTTGGCCAGTGTCTTTTATATAACATGGGCAAGGGACACTGTGGGAGACTCAGGCTGGGACCCAGATTCCAGGGAACTCGGGAAACCTGCTCTTGCAGCCTGCATAAAGTCAGAGTATTTTAAAAATAATCAAGACCACTTCAAGCATCCCTGTCCTCTGACTCATCCTGCACAGGCAGGGCTCCTGGACGTAAGCCTCCAAGAAGAGAGGTGGAGGAGGAGGCCTCACCATTACCTGATTTGCATCTTGCTTCTGTAGGAAGGAGATTACTGGCTAGTCCCTCCCAAGACCTCTCCAAAGGCCTTTCCTGAACTTGGAGTCAACTGACCAGGAGCAAACAGTCTCCATGGGAGTCACTCCCCTGAGGCAAAGGAACTCAGCCAGGGTCTTAGCAGGTTGCCAGATTGTAAATCTCTCTGCATTTCACAGGAGAAGCTTTAGACTCTAAACCATGGTAATCCAAGAGGCAAGTCTTCAGAGCTCAACAGTTTGTAGACAGATACAGAGAGATTAGAAACAAGAATCCATTCTTGAACTTGGTTGTCTGGAACGAAGGAGGCTGGTTCATGAAGATGTTTCCAGAAAGGACTGGACTGCACAGATGGTAAAGCCATCAAGGGGAGATGGTGCCAGAGGTCAGCACAATGGGTGCCCTTGTGCCTTGTTTGGGGACTTTAGTGTTTATATGTTTGTGATCGCTGTCCCCCGTGCAACCCCAAGCTGGGGTCTGTTAAGAAAAATAACCTGGCTTACAACGGCATTCTTCCGGCTCCGCTTGAAAGTTTGAAAAACCCTTGGATAGGAAAATAACCTCAGGGAGCCAAGGCTTTCTGCACTTGGTGAAGCCCTAGACCCAAAATACACAGGAGAACGCTTCGCTTTGAAATGCCTGCAGTACTCCTATCTGAGTCATCTGAAAACAAATAAAAAGAGACCTAAACAAACAAACCTAATTGTGCACGGAAACACGGCCAGGTTTCCAGCCTGGCTTCCCCTCTGTTTTCATTAGTCAGAAGCCAATGTATGCAGCTTTCATGGTATCCAGAACAAGCAAAATATTAAAAACAAATTGCCGAGGTTTCTCCCCTTCCCTCCTCCCATCCCCATGCACCACGCAGGCCAAGTTCCTGACTTCTCTCTTGGCTCTCAAACTTCTTTCTTCCAGTCTTGATGGACAGCTGCCCACTTACCAGGCTGCCCGTGGTTGACCGGCAGCCCTGGTTGACATGGGCATTCGTGAAGATCAGCAATTACTGGATACTCAGATGAAATTAAGTATGGAATGTTATGGGTCTTGAGATATTATTATTTTTACAAATAGTCAGTGCAACTGGTTTGAAAATCAGGCCTGCCAACCCAGATTCATTTAATATAGGTCTATCCATTGCCCTCAGCCAAACCCCTACCACCTACATTTCTTTTTCCCTCTTTCACTTATTTTACCACTAAATAGGCATTCCACTGCAGTGGACACCTCTTGTCTTGTTTCTCCAATGTTGTCAAGGTAGCAGAATTAAGTCTGAAGCTCCTGGTGGGGAGAGCTTGTCTGACAAGAAGAGCAGAGCTGAGTATTAGAGAAGAATGAGAACGCATATGATGTCATCTGAGTACCTGGATCTAGCCATGACTGAAGACGGATCACCCTGGACTTTTCTATTATATGAACAACTAAAACCCCTGTTTTGCTTAAGCCTGTGTCAGTTGGGTTGTTTTATCTTGCAACACATGTGCATGCACACACATCTCTCAAAGTGCCACCTGAAATTAAATCTTTGCATCCTTCAAGTGGACTATTATGCAACTTTTTTTTTTTAAATTTCTGAGAAGATCTCTCAAAAGGAAGATTTTTTTTTTTTTTCAAATTTAGCTTCAGTTAAATGTTGCAGGGAAGTTCAGAAGATAATCCGCTTTAGCCCTGACTCCTGTGAGAAAAATTGCCTCTGTCCCTCCTAGTGTAGTAAGAGATGAATGAATTCTCTCACCTAACTCACATTTGACACAAAGAACAAAATAATGTAGTAATTACTGAGGAATTTCTTTGCACTCCTTGGCTTGTTTTGATGATCAGTTCCAGGCATCCTATTCTGTGAGGCCATGGGGACATCTAAGTGCCAAGATTAGTCTAGACCCAAAGCATGTGGAAAACAATAACAACAAATACTTGCCAAACAAAAACCAATGATACACTGACAATATTTAGGGAACAATTGAAACTGTAGGGCCAATTTTTTTTTTTATGTCTTATTCTATATGCCATGAATAGGTGGGAATTTGGCTTCTTATTCCCTCCTATTAACTAACCAGAAAAAAAACTCATGTTAACTCCTTTATTCCAATTCTCCAGTTAACAGTGATTGTCAGGGGCGCCTGGGTGGCTCAGTCAGTTAAGCATCTGACTCTTGATTTTGGCTCAGGTCATGATCTCAGGGTCATGAGATTGAGCCCCTCCCGACTCCTATTTGTGCTCTTCCTTCCACCCTGTCTCAAAAAAAAAAAGAGAGAGAGAGAGTGGAATGACTATCAGATCAGGTGGGGGATGGCATGTGTGCAGGGATGGAACAGCAGCCTGAGGAACTGATCAGAAAAGTGAACACATTTTTAAACCATTAATTTTGAAATTGATAGCTATCCTTCTCAGAGGAGATCCATCAGGGCTTGGTTCAAATGTCACTGCCTCCAGGAAGCCTTCCCTCATGCATCCACTGGAAAGTATCACTCCTTTCTGGTGCCCTTTCACAAAGCTCAAAGTGATATTAGAAGTAGATGTAAGAAGATGGAGATTATTTTTACTCAAGAGTCTTTTGGGGGAGAACACAGAATAAATAATTCGATAAGTCCTCTGGGATGAGGTAAGGGACAAGATCTAGAGGTACATGATCAAGTAGTACAAGATGGTCCCACTCTGACTTCTATACCGAGCAGGTCTAATTTTTGATAATAGAAGAAGAAATATTATGATGTGGGGGAGCTGAGAGAGAGTTATGTTGCTTTGCATGACAAAGAGGAAAGAGAGATACTTGTTCAAGAGAATCTGGGAAGAAAAGTGGAGCTGATGGGGTTGGGCAGTGCTCCGGGGAACTGGAGTGAATAAGCTGCTTCTGGAGGTGAGCATCAAAGGACGACGTGTGAAGAACAGAAACATCCAGATGGGCTGTTGATGCTGTTGGCTGCAATGGGTACCATGTGTCCCCTTGTTTCCCTTAAGCTTCCAGTCATACCCCCATTGCTCACACATGCATGTATCTGATGAAGGACTTCGAAGGGGAAGGATTTCTGTGCACAGGCAGACATAGAATAAGCACATGTAGACATAAATCCAAAGTTCAAACTGACTTTCTACTGTTTCAGTGGAAGACAGAGCCCCTAGAGGGAAGGGGCCATTTTTACTTGTTTTAAAATCTTCACTCAGATGAATTAATGACCCAACATGCAGGGAAACATCTGCAACAAAAATGGTGGTCTGAGAATCAGATAAACTGCTGTCAGTGGCGAAACTCCCAGAGCTCAATATATATTGTGACCATTATTATTATCAGTTGACACGTGAGTACAAAGGAGAAGCCCAGGCAGGCTGCCCGCTTCCCAGAGCTGGAATATCAATGGGGCTTTTTATCTTAGTTTAATTTTGAATGATACCTAGTTATAGGAAGCAGAGTCATGTTCTTTGGTAACCTATCCTCCATACTGATTCTGGGCTAGCTTTGACTAACTTTGACCAAAATGACGTTAGAGACTATGGACTCTGAAAAACAATCTGAGGGGTTTGAAGGGGCGGGGGGGTGGGAGGTTGGGAGAACCAGGTGGTGGGTATTAGAGAGGGCATGGATTGCATGGAGCACTGGTGTGGTGCAAAAATAATGAATACTGTTATGCTGAAAATAAATAAAAAATAAATTTAAAAAAAAAAGAAAAAAAAATGACGCTAGCAAACAGACCAATGAAAAGAGTATCTTGGCCCAGTCCTTGGAGCTCCCAGAACCCCATGATGGCCACAATGAAGGCCAGCCTAGGCTAGCATGCTGGTTGATGGGAGATGCGGACATCAGCCAGGCCCCCTCTCCTCCTCTAGCTGACATCAAGCCAACTGCCAGACATCTAGCTGAGGCCATCCTAAGACATCCAGCCCCACCAAAGCTAGTTCAGACCAGAAAAACGATTGCAAGAAAGATGAAATGTTTGTTCTTTCATCCATTCAATTTTGGAATGGTTTATTAACCAGTAGAAACTGACAAATAAACTTTCATCGCATTTTGCTGGATAGGCAACCAAGGGTCAGAGAGATGGAGAAAATCACCTCAAGTTAAACTTGTAGTTAAACCGTGGAACAAGGGTTTGGTTTTATGCCAGCCTCTAGTCCCATACCCATGTGGTCCTGTAGCCTTCTTTTATCCGAAGGAGCTTAGTTTCAAGCCCAGGATGAATGCTAATCACCGGTGCTGGGGACCCACGATTGGAACGGACCTGACTGCAGTGCTGACAAGGGGCTGAAATGCGGGGTGTTGGTCTAAAATTCCTGATTCCTTGTGGTTTTCAATCTTCACATGAGAATCCTCGAGTTAAAAATCCCGATGCCTAGGTTGGACCAAATAAGTCAGAATCTCGAGGGTTGGAGTCAATATTCTTAAAACTCTCCCCTTAATTTAAATTCCAAGACTGAGAATCAGTGTCTTTCACTCCCCTAGAGAGGTCCCATGGAGGCTGGAGAAATTGGAGCTCTTTAACCTAGAAATGTCTCTAGGGAAGCAAAGGACGGGCCTCCTGAGGATGAGGGACCAAGAAGAACAGCTCAATCAATCGAAAAAATACACAGCGTGGCGTAACAGTGCATTATTATTTCCTGCCCTCAAGGACTACGGGAGTGACAGTTACAAAAGTGAATAATCACAATCACGGTGTGACAAATACCATGTTTACATGTTCCAGGTCACAGCAGTAGCCTAGAAGAGTCAGGGTTTCTCTTGTTAACTGGGTCCCAGAAAAGGTGACATTGTACTGAGTCTTGAGGAAGTCAAAAGGAGATCTTTATTCATCAGGAATGGATGGCCACTCCAGGAGGTGACTGAAGCAGAGATGAGTCAGCCCTGGAAGCTGGGAGGATGCAGGAGAGATTGAGAGCAGGTTGAGTAGAGGAGAAATAATGACTCCTAAAACCCCATCCAAGCATTGATCTTATTTATCTATCTCTCAAGGCCTTGAGTACCAAAGCTTCAGGCAGATCTGGGCTGCTGGTGGGGGCTAAATGGCCATTTATAATGAGGGGGCTATTTGGACCTCTCTTCCTGGAAATTCCAAGTCCTGACCCCATAGCAATAGCTGCTGAGCCTTCTGGCACTTTCCTTCTCCATGCGCAGTCATGGACCAACACCATCAGCATTGCCTGGGGGTGGGGGGGGGCTTACTGAAAAATGCAGAATTTTAACATCTACCCAAACTTCTGAATCAGAGTCTGCATTTTAATAAGAGCCCCAGATAATTCCCAGGCACATTAAAGTTTAAGAAGCACTGTTCTAGTACTCTCTAGTCCTGGGAGGATGAATATATTCCTGGCCAGTACATGCTCTAGAATGCAGTGTGCTCCTTGCATACTGAGCCAAGACAGCCCTGGTTTGGGGGACAGCAGCCAGCAGAAGTGGTCAGCCTGGCCACAGCAGAACATAATATATGTTAGAGAACATAATAACATATATGGAAAAGAACCTAAGGTCATGACTGGAGAACTTGCATCAGGAACAACTGTACTTTGAGTTCAAGAGTAGAGCTCCTGAACCCCCTCCCATTCCGTCCTGGGACCCCTTTACCAAAGAATATTGGCAATCTGTAAATGTTGGCAGTCAACAAAAATGCAACTATGGATCTGCCCCCAGCCACCTTTTCCTCTCCTCATTTGTGAGATTCAAGGATTTGTGGATTTAAAGACAAGATTAGGCTGCCCCAGTCTTGCTCTGCCAGGCCTCAGGAGGTCAGAGAGTCCCAGAAGACCCATGGACAACCACACGTGAGCCCTGGGTACACAGGGAGAGCTGGCCCAGGGCAGAATCATCACTTGTTAAGGCAGATGGAGGTCCCTGGGTACATGCCTGCTAATGCCTTCTCTTCTTGTCAATGACCTCTTTGCTTCAGAATCCCCAGCAAGCTGCATTCCTGACCAGAGATGTCAGAAGGACCTCATGTGAACTGCCAGCCACTGACTCACTTCTGAGGTCGGAGGAAATAGCTGGGAGGCTGCCCTCACCTTCCAGCCTGGAATAACCCATTGCTCACTTGGAGGCCACCCGCTTGGCTCCAGGATGTCTTTGGCAAACATTGCTCTTGGCAGGCTGAACCCACAAGAACCCTGTCATTTCTGAGCGTGTGTCAGAGTGTGAGGAGGGAGAATGCAGTGTGGCCACAGGGGAACCCAAGCCAAAGAGATGGTCCTGCATGATGAGGGGAAGGGGACCCAGTATACAGTGGACATGAGAGGGTGGGGAGTCAAAATTTCTGGACCTTGAAATTATCCTTGTGAGGCACTGAGAACCGTCAATTCTGAGAATCACGAGAGGGATCGTGGGTCAATGGCAACCTGCCAAGCCAACCACAAACATTTGGCTCAGTAATATGAGCTGATTGACAATTCATCCCAGCACTCCCTCCTCCAGGAAGGACTCTTGGGTTCCTTCCCCCCAGTTTCTTTGTTGGTGTTTATTGCTAGTCTAAGACCGCTAGTCTAAGATAGCACAAATCTCTGCTAAATTCTTCCCACAAGATTTTATTGAGTTTTAGGGCAAAAGAAGCACAAATCAGAGGGGGCTTTATAACTACTGCTTGAGTTCAGTATCCTCAGTTCCCTGGCAAAACTCCAGGTAACATGAGACTGTGGCACCCCTGTTCCCAAAGTGGCGCCATTGACCATGACCCTCCCCCAGAATGGCAATTTCCAGTCACCTCCTCCCATTATAACACAGATCCAACTGCCCTTTGTCCCCTAAGGGGAGAGGAGAATTTCTCACTGCCTAGACTAAGACCCTGTCCTTTTTCTGACCCAAAATAATTGGGTATCAATTACTTATAAGAGAAACCCCATTGATCCATTGATCCCTTCACCCATTACTCCAGTGACCAATTGGCTTATTGCCTACACAAGAAACCCCATTCTCCCATTGGACTGTGGTCTTGACCCCTTGCCTCATGTAAGATACAGCCAGTGATTTCCAAAGCCTGGGTTTTTCTGTCTGAAATGATAACCACATGGTCACTGCACTGTCCTCGCCCAGACCACATCTTGGTCACAGTTTTCCCTTTGGCATGGGGAATGGGAAGATCAAGCTCCCAATCTCTTGTGACCAAAAGTAAGATAAGGGGATACACAGAGCTCCCCAAAACAAGCAATAATTTTCCATTGTGATGCAGCATAAATATGAATTGTGGAAGGAAACTATTCTCTGACTCAGCAAAGATACAATGCTGGAAAGATAATATTATTATTGCATAGATGATGATGATTATTAGTAGAATACTTAACTTCTTAGTCTGCATTTCAGTGGCTTCATGCTGTTGGGGGTCCCTGCTCCGAGTGGTAGGAAATCCTTCACATAAGCACTAAGAGGTGTCCCCAAGAGGTCCCTCATAAAAGGAATAGAGAATGCCCCCACCAACAAAGTATTTCCTATAGCCTACAACTTCTGACAACCTGGCAGGTTTCCCAGGTTCTAAAATTTAACATCCACTAGAGCTTGTTACTCATATGTAATTACATAAGAGTTACTAATATGTAACTATGTGCTGTGCCAGACATGGAGTTGGATACTTTACATACAAGATCTTGTTTAATTCTCATAACAATTCTGGGATGTGGGTCCTATTATTTCCATTTAACAGATGAGGACACTGAAGTTCAGAGAGGTGAAATGAGGGTCTGAAGCATGATTCAAACGCTTGCCAGACTCCAAGCCCATTCTCTCTGCCATCATGTCCAAAATGGCGCCACATCACTAAAGGCAACCAAACTTCACAGCCTGGAATTTCCCAGCCCATATATGTTTAAAATACCTTGTGCTTTGTTCTCATAAAAACCCTTGAGCTTTTCAGATATGTGTCTTGATTTGGGTTTTGGCAAAATGCTGACTCTTTCCAAACTGGCCTCAGCAAAAGCTACATCATGGCACTTTCAAGAATACAAATCCCAGCATCTTACCCCACACTTGTATGTCAGAATTTCCAGGAGACAAATCAGAATCTGCATTTCTAAGAGAAATTCCCAAAGTGATCCTTATGATCAACTAAGTGTGAGAAAGTATCTCCTGGCTATATGTCCAGTCCTGCCAGATGCTGAGATGGGTGGGGGGAAGGAGAGCATAAAAAAGATGGGTGAGTAACGGTACTTACCTTCGAGAAGCACATATTCCAATTAGAAGGCAAGATGGATTAAAATCCCATAGAGTGTCACAATTAGTTAATAAGCTCTGTAGTCCTCATTCTGGAACATGTGTTATTCAGAAAAGGGCCAAATCCTAGATGAAAGGACTGAGGGAAGAATCAGGGAGGGCTGCATGGAAGAGGTGGAACTTAAGGTGGATTTCATAGGATTGGAGGTGGGAGGAAGAAGAAAGCAGGGCATTCTGGACAGAAAGAACAAGAGCTAAACCTGTGAGAGAAGAATGAGCTTGGTATTTCCATGAGGCAGGGAGTGGGCCAGCCAGCCAGTCTGGGGGTGCGGAGAAAGAATACTCAGGAAGAAAATTAGCTTAGACAGGACAGTTTCCAGCAAAAGTATGGTTTGGGGATGGGTAACACTAGGGAGCCAATGTGTGTTATGGAGTGAGGGTTCACATGATAAAAGATGTGATCAAATAAGGTGGTGACCTCTGCTCGCTAGCGCCTTGAATTATGACCGCAGATGAGAAGTAATACCACCCGCTCCAGATGGGAGGCTACACCAGAAAACACCCAGGGTGCCTTAAATTCCGGGGGGGCCCCTGAGGCCTTAAGCAGAGCTCTCTGTGTAGGGCTCCTGAAACTTTAAGATCTGTCTACAAATGAGGTGTTGGGCTGAGAAGGGGGCATGTGGGGAGTGGGGTAGTGAGGTTGTGCACACCTATTCTCTAGATGGAGAGGTGAGGGGGGAAAGGAGACAGTCTTGACATATACATGTCAGATATATTCATATATCTTCCCGAGGGAAAGGCCTCAGACAATGTCAGCAAGCAGTGGAAATTCCTCATAAGCAACCTTAAGCAATTTGATGTGCCTCTAAATTATTTTGGCATCAAAGCCTGATCGACCATATGGAAAGAAAAAAGTGCCAAAAGAGAGAGGCTTCTACTTGAAAGAAACCAGGAGCCTGGCCTGATTGCCCTGACATATAGCAGAGATGAGTCAAAGCTTTCTGTAGAAAAAAGGGGACGTTCTGAGGAATGCTCTGCTGAGTTGCAACACCATTATGTGTCAAATAAGTTGTCCTAAAAATAAGAGACTGAGTTGATAGAGACTCTTGGCTTAAGTGACAGAAACCCAAATTCAAAGTAGTTCAAGCAAGAGGGAAATGTACTGGCTCAAGTGGGGTAGTCATTTGACTTCAGGCACAGCTAAATCCAGGGCACCCTTGTGATATAATCAAAACTCTCTCTGGTCATCTCTTAGCTCTGCTTCTCTCTGTGTGGCCTGATTTTCTGGTACTGTTCTTCTGTGCTATAGAAAAAGGGTTACCCATTGGCTCCAGCCAAAGTCTCTGTGTTCCATGAGTGGGAAACTCTGGCTTGCTGCCCGAGTTTCATGTCCCTTAGGTGGTGGGGGGGCAAGGCTGGCTTTTGGTTGACAGCCCATCCGAATCCCAAAGTGCTGGGAGATAGAGAATTTCTCCAAAAGAAAAATAAAAAAATGTGGGGCAGGAAAAAAAGAGATATTTATGACTGTGCTGCAGGAATTCCAAGTCCAGAGGATGGTCGTGGAAGGCTTCCCCAGGGAGCCGAGGCACTGGGAAAGAGTCATGGGATGACTTGGATAAAGATTTCCACCAATCTGACTATATTTATATGTTAATTCCCCCTCCTTGTCCCTTTTCTGTCCAAACTATTGGTAGTACTGATGCTGAACAGAGCAGGATTGGGGGACACTTACAAGTCAGAATCATGTTTATCTATAGCTATAATTAAAAAACAACAACACTGAACTCATTTGATATTCCTCTCTCCTATAAAATGGGAAAAGAAGCAAACTGCTTTAACTCTCCTTTGCTACTGATCTTGTTATTCTTGACTAAGTTCCTGTTTCATCTCTTCTTTAAAAATTCAACTTTTTTACATTTCATCACAAGGTTTGCCAACCCAGATGGTCAATTCATCATTGTTTCTTGATTCCATGCTTTCTTTTCAAGTTAATTTTTCTTCTTGTTGAAGCATACATTAATATTTATTTTAGCAAAGGTCTATGAGTAACACTAAGTTTTTCATCTTTGTATGCCAAAGCATTTCTTAATTTAGTTGGGGGATAAAATTGAGGTTGTTAGTTATTTTCCCTCAATACCTTGCATGGTATTACCTCTTTTTAGTGAGAAGCAATATAGAGTAGGGGCTGTGAACATTTGGAACCAGATTACTATGCCTGGCTTCGAACTCCTGGTCTTACTACATGTGAGACCTTGGAAAGGAAGTGCCGCGCTTCTCTTCTGCTCAGTTTCCTTCCATAAGAGGGGTACAGTAAGATTCCTGTCTCATAGAATTCTTGTGAGGATTAAATTAGTGGATACACCTGGTGCAGTGCCTGGCACATCACACTATTCAAGTGATAGCTCTTACAATTTCCACCCCTGACCACCTCTGTTGCTAATGAGAAAACTATCGTTGGGCTAATTGTGGCTCTTTTTTAAGTAATATCGCTCTTTGTCCTGATTGCCTCTAAGATTGTCTTTCTATCCTGGATGCTCTGCAAATTTACTCAGGATGTACTTTTCAGCCCGGGAGTAGGCAAAGTCTTCCTACTGTTCTAGAAAATTCTGTACCATCATTCCTTTATTTTCTCTACTATCTCTATCTCTGCAACTTCTTTATGCTGTATGTTGTCACCTCTCAAACTATCCTCCATATGTTTTAATTGTTTTTACATACTTTTAAACTTTTGTCCCTCTGTGCCATGTTTTGGGTGAAACTTTCAATTCTTTTCGAGACTGCATCAAGTTTAGATTCTGTCCCAATTCATTAGATTTTTTTGCAGGGATTACAATTTATATTTTTAAGAAGCCTAACTAATTATTATAATTTATAAAAAATATATAAATATATAGACACTATATTTATACTAGATAATATAGATTATTAATTTTAATAATTAAAATTATTTTTCATAGCCATCTTTTAAATTTATATTTAATTCAAATCCATCTTTTTAATTCATTTAATTTGCATTTAATTTGTATCATCTCTTTAATTAAAAATCTATCTTTTTAAATTTTATTTAAAAATAATTTAATTCATTCCTGCCTAGTTTTGTTTCACAATTTTTAATTCTTATTTATTTCTTATTATTCCTTCACTTTGTTTTTTTTTTAAGATTTTATTTATTTATTTGAAAGACAGAGATCACAAGTAGGCAGAGAGGAAGGCAGAGAGGGAGAGGAGGAAGGAGGCTCCCTGCTGAGCAGAGAGCTCCATGTAGGGCTCGATCCCAGAACCCTGAGATCATGACCTGAGCCGAAGACAGAGGCTTAACCCACTGAGCCACCCAGGTGCCCCTGTTCCTTTACTTTCTTAAATAAATGCCTTAAAATAGTTAAATTATTTTTCAGACTGCATTATTATTTTAGTTTCACCTGAGGTGAACAATTTATCAGTAGTCGATTTATTGGTTATTATCAGTTAAAGATAGATTTCTTTGTGTCTTTCAGCCTTGTGGTTGACAGAGTCATTTAAGCCTGATACTTTTCTCTCTTCTCCCTTTTCTTCTTTTTTTCTCTCCACTCTTTTTCTTTCCCTAAATTTTATAATTTATTCCATCACCACTATCTCCATTTGAACCTTATATTGATGAGTGAGGGTGGCTCATTCAGCCAGTATGAGGCTCACTTGAGGTCCTGGCTGTTGTGCTGATCACTATCCACCAAGGCATTCAGAGAATAGATAGACCCGAGCAGTGGCTAGGGAGAGCATTTATCAGTCTCTTGTCCTAAGTGGATAAAACTCAAGTTTTACCTTCAACCTTAAGTTTTGTCCTGGCCCATGCCTCACCCGGATGATGTTTGCTGCTTCCCGAGAGCCGGACTAGCTCAATTACACACAGGAGCCAGAGCCTGTCCACCTCTATGTGCTTCTGTCCAGGAGCCACTGGGACCAGGGCTCAGCCTTGTTCCCTGCTATACATTTCTCTTCTGTTTCTGGTCTACAGAAATGATCTCTTATTTGTGAGTTCAGTTACACCTTTTGAGATCTTCAGTTTTTAAAACATTTACCTGTAACTGCTACATGTTGACCGCAGAATGGGTGCCCCAAATGGTTGTTTATACTAACACCATCTTGACTAGAAGTGCTTTCCTAATCTTTTTTTTTTTTTTTTTTTAAGCAATGAACAATTACTACTGTGTTACAACAAATACGCAGATGTAAGGGCCACATCCACTGGCTTTCATAATAGCGACATCATCTGCGACTTTAGTCAACATGGCTTCCTCGTTATGCTAGAGGTTGACACCAAGATGCTGTGGGTTGAGGAAGGATACAAACTGGAAACACTAAGAACAGGCAACTCTTTTGAAGACATTTCCTTAGGAAGCAGAGGAAAGAGATAATGACAAGTCTTTGTTTTGTTTAATTAGAGAGATTTTAATGTGTACAACCACAGAGCAAAAATAGGGAATATGGAGAACAGTGGAGAGGTGATGTAGATTACAGATTAAGAGCATACTCTTCTAAATTAGTCAAATCTAGCTTTGGATAAGAACTCTGCCACTAACGGTGTCACTTAATGTCATTCTGTAAAATGGGAATAACAATAGGGTCTGTCTCATGGGGTTACTGGGAGGATTAAAGAAGATATTGTATGAAGTGGTGTATAAGTGGTGAACCTAGAATGATGACTGGCACTTAGTAAATACAGAGTGAATGTTGACAATGGTTATGACTGGTGGTGTGATGGTTCATATTCTATGTGTAAACCTGGCTAGGCCATGGTACCCAGATACTTGGTCAAACACCAGTCTAGATGGCACCGTGAAGATATCTTTTTATATAAAATTAATAAATTAATATTTGAAACAGTGGACTTTGCATAGAGGTTACTCTCCATAATATGGGTGGGTCTCATCCACTCAGTTGAAGGCCTTAAGAAGAAGAGAGTGAAATCCCTTAAGGAAGAAGGAATTCTGCCTCCAGACTACCTTCAGTGACATCAGGTCTTTCCTGGGTTTCCAGCCTGATGCCTGCCTGGTAAATTTCACACATGCCATCTCCCACAATGACATGAGCTGGTTCCTTCACATAAACTTCTCTGTAGACACAGATAGATGGGAATAGATACCAATCAGATATAGATATAGATATATGTACACACACACACACAGGCTACTAGTGGCTCTGTTTCTCTGGAAAACTCTGATAATACAAATGGTGTAAGAGGGAGAAGAG
Organism: Mustela erminea; assembly: GCF_009829155.1. Classification (NCBI taxonomy): domain Eukaryota; kingdom Metazoa; phylum Chordata; class Mammalia; order Carnivora; family Mustelidae; genus Mustela; species Mustela erminea. Next base: position 118,061,663 of record NC_045615.1, on the reverse strand, counting down.
GAGGAATAATAAATAACAGCTGGCTTTCCTGAGAAGTCAGAGCACTGGCATCTTAGACAAGAAGAGGAGCTCTTGGATGGAAGAGAAGTCAGGAGGGGTGGGTAAGCAGCTTGTAGAGGTTTGTGGGAAACCAGGAGGTGCTGGTGCTCAGAAGATTCCCTGGAAGCACTGAGACCATGCTGAGGTCATGAGCCATGATCTGTGATGTGCCCATCGGGGGAAGTTGGGACCCTGGTATGAGGACAGGACAGCCTAAATTGAGGGCTGGTTTCTACAGCAGAGGGAGTTGCAAGTCTGTTAGCAGGTGAGGAAGGAGGGCTGGCAGGAGAGTGGAGGCTGGAGCATGGCCCTCCTTGTCAGTACTGTCCTGAAGTCCTGCTTGCTCTTTGGGACAGAAGGAGAGCCAGAAAGAGGACTGCCATGGAGGGTTGATGACTGGTCATCCTTGGCATAGACAAGGTGTTCCTCAGCTGTTTCCCTCACATGCAACCTGGGAAGGTTGTCAAACACTAACTGAGGAGTGGGGAGCCAGGATGACTGCCTCCATGGTTACAAATCCAAGGAATCATATCTGTTCAGAGTGCTTGGGCTGGAAGAGTCTGGCAAAAGCCAGAGAGGTCTCACAGGCAAGTCCCAGACCTAGCGAGTCCCAGGCCTCTATAATCAGGAATCAGAGTTCCAGTCCTTGGGTTTGAATCTGGAGGGTCATGAGTGACCCAGAAAATTCCCCTAGGAGGGGTTTGATAGGATGGTGCAGCATTCCAGCCTCTGTGAGCAGCTTGAGGACATTTGCCTCCCTATTCTTGGCTCTTTGACCACTGAGACAGCCCTCAGCTAAGGAGCAGCTGCCTGAGACAGTCTGTCTCCTCTAGTTATGGCCATCTCCCTTCACCTTCCACACTCTGGGAAGGCTTTTCTCTTGGGCCTCCTACCAAGTGTATGTCCTCTCACTTCAAGGATGTCTTCATTTATCCTTGTGCCTGGGGAGGCCTTGGAGCTCAGCTGGTACTTATGAGCCTGTGTCCTCTGCCCCTCTGAAGGTGGCAGATGCAGGGTCCCCTCATCCTCTCTCTCTGGCCCAGCAGATGGCAGCGAGGGCCAGTCAAAGCAAAGATGCTGGCTATGTAGAACTGAAGCAGAGGTCCTGCTCAGCCCCTACTTCCAGGACTATAAACATTTCACAGATAACTTCTTTGAAATAAAGCTCTGAAATATTAGTTGATATGCAAATATAGAAATATAGGCATGTTTAAATACCATTCTATGTAGATGGAGATAGGTTTGCATACTGGCTCTTCTATTTCTTCCATGTGTGACATCCCTGAGCAAGTTAGCATGAGTGACCATTACTTATTATATTTAGGCTTAATGTAGGAGGAATTGTGAGTTCTAGATTGTGTTTAAAGGGAGTTCTTTTGGCAAAGCTATGATGCCAGACTTGGACCTGGTAGCCTAGGGATTGGTTTGCATATGTTGGTTTGCTCAGGGGTAGTTATTTTAATGTGACTATGGGAGAAAGAAGTTTAGTGCACAGTATCTGAAGAAGAAAGGAGAACAGTGCAGGTCTAGGACACTTTGTGTTGCCAAAAAGCAAAGACTAAGTGAGATTCGCCAGCTACTGGGAGTTGATTGTATGGATTCCAACATGTCCACTGAAGTCCAAGGTCAGGTCAGGGTTGCAGCAGAACTTCAGGAAAGATCTAGACCCAGGAACTACATGGGCTGTTGCTAAGATTCTGTCCCTTCTCTCTGGTCCTCTCTGTGCATCTTTTCCAACCTGATCCTCTGTAAACCAGCTTTCTTGGTGCCTCCATCCACTTGATAAAACACAGGTGATTCACAGCTCCTGGATTTTCTTATTAGAGACAGAGCCCCACAAGTGCCAGTAGAGAAACCATAATGAATAAAGGGTATGGAGCTTCTCAGTTGATGAACATATGGAGGTTTGGGGGGAGTGGTGCAGTTAGAGAGGGCATGGACGCTGTGCATCATTTCTGCTTACCTTTTGCCTAATGCATCTCTCCCATCTGACTCTTCCTGAGTTATACCTTTTTATAATAAACCAGTAATCTAAAGTTTAAAAAAAAAAAAAAGCAAGAGAAAGAGTATCTTTCTCCCCAGCTCTCAGGGTTCAGTCCCAGGGAAGGGGCCTGGTGTGTCCTGCTTCAGTCCTATGTCACTACCACCCACTGCTGTCAGGGGAGAGGGAGCTCTGACTGACCAGCCCTGGGTTCTGGATCTCCTCCTATGGCCTGAGTCATGGAATCTATTAGCAGAAGAAAGGAAATGGGGAAACTTGTTGAAAAGAGAAGGAAACACAAACACTACACCCTTTGTAGGGTGACTCCCTTCCCTGCTTCTCCCACCCCCACAGGCCTAGCCCAACTCTGATGTCCAAGGTCAGGGCAGCTACTGCAAAGGACAGTTTCAAGCAGAGGACCAGTATTTCCCCCACAGAGTCCAGGGCAGTTGTGAAGTCTCCAGAAGGAAGCCAGAGCTGAAAAATGTAAGTGGGCCTGTGCTTGAACTTACATGGGAACCACCGTGGGGACCCCCAGACATAACCATGAGGAACTCTGGGTGGAGATGAACTCCCGAGTGAGGATCATAGTCATGGTATTAATATTATTAGGTCACAAACTCATCAGACCTGGGAACACTAAGGTAGCGTACAGATGAACAATCCATTTGTAAAAGAACATCCAAGTTTCTTCCATAGTAAATAGCTCTGCAGTCAGTCTCCTTGTAGTTAGATCGTCACATGTATTCTTGATTTATTACTATTATTTGTGAAAGTCACAAGTGAGAAAAGCCAGAACAAGAAGCGGATAATAAAGTCTTTGGAAGTGGGAGCAAGCAACAGAATTGGGTTGCAAGCAACAGAAACTCAAGACAAGCCTGTTTCAGCAAAAAGAATATTTATTGACTCTAGAAACTGGGAGATCCTGAAATGGAATTGATTTCAGGCACGACTGGATGCTGAGACTCAATATTATTCTATCTGTGTGTATCTTTCTGTGTCCATTTCTCATCATGCCTTTCTTGGGATATTGGGCTCGTTCCTATTGCAGAAGATAATCTTCCTCCCTGTGGCTTTGACGGGGGAGGGGTGCATATGATCACAGATAGGTTCAGCTTCACATCATCCAATCTCAGTAACAGGTAAGCTCCTCTCTCCTAATGCCAGACATGGAAATTCCAGAAGAGTTTGATTAACCTTACTAGGGTGACATTCCCACCCCATGAACCCATCACTAGATTCCTGGCCAGAGGAACTGGGCCTTGAGATCAGTAGCCTCATACAGACCCATGTGGAATGCAAGAGTGTCAGTGGCCAAAGGGAGGAGGACTATGCCCAGAATAAATAGGTAAGGGTTGGGGGCGCCTGGGTGACTCAGTCGTTAAGCATTTGCCTTTGGCTCAGGTCATGATCCCAGGGTCCTGGGATCAAGCCCCGCCTCGGACTCCCTGATCAGTGGAGAGCCTGCTTCTCCCTCTCCCTCTGCCTGCCGCTCTGCCTACTTTTGCTCACTCTCTCTCTATCTCTCTCTCTGTGTCAAATAAATAAATATAAATATAAATATAAATATAAATATATATATATATATATATAAAAGTAAGGATTGTTGGCAATTCAAAAGAAAAGATATGCAAAAATTGAATTCTGTAGGCTGGCCACCAGTGTGTCTTGCTGTAAGGGACCCAGGGTGGGGACAAACAGGAAGTTCTCTCCCTAAAAACAGAAATGAAACCTACTTCTGGGCATCATGGCACACAATGTAAACCACACTAAGGTGTGGCCTCTGGTGGGTGGATATAGGGATATGTTCTTGCCCTCTGGTCAGTGTAAATACATTGAGGGACCCATCCCTTACTTGAAACATGATATGATTTTGATGAGAACGTTATTCCCCTCCCCCCACCCAAAGCCATTCCATGGCTTCTGATTTCCTGCAAAATCCAAATCTAATTCTACTATAACATGCAATTGCATTATGATGCCAAGGGAAGAGCTTGAGCTCTGGGGTCAGGCAGACCAGTTCGGATTGTCTTATAGGACCTGAAAGCAAGGGTCCTTAAACCTTCTGAAGGGAAAGCTGACAATGTGGTATTAGATTAGGGTCCTTGCTTCTGAAGTCACCCTATCTCCACCACTTCCTGGCCACACGCTCTTGAGCACATTATTTAACTTCTCTGTACCTCAATTTCCTCACCCATAGAATGCGTATGATGATAAGAGTTACTTCACAGGCATGCTTAGAACAGTGTCTGGCACACCATAAGCACTCAATAAATGTTAGTTATTAATAATAATAATACATAATTCAAATATATTATACATTTGAATATGTAATATTGAATATATTATATATTTGAATATATATTATATATAATAAAATATATAATATTATATTATTATTGCTCTTATCTTTGAATTCTCATGACCTATCAGAGTACCCAGCCCAGAATAAAATGTCTGTTGAATCAACCAGTGTGCCTCCACTGTGCATAACCTCGTTTTCCTTATGTATATATGTGAATAGTATTCACCTATTATAATGATTAAATGAGATGATCTATGTAGAGCCTCTGGCACAAAGCCTGCCTTACACAGGCAGTTTATGTTGGTTCCTTTTCATGCTCTCTCTTCTAGTACCTCTGGGACTCAAGGTCCACCATAGTTGTATGGGTCAAGTCTCTTTGAGTTGCAAAGTGCTGAGATCCAATTTAAATGGACTTGTACTAATAAAGGAAAGATACTGGCTCAAGAAAGAAAAAAGCGTAAGGTAGAGCTGGATCCAGGGCTTCAGATCCAGAAACCGGAATGACATCATCAGGAACTGGGCTCCTTCTTGCAGCTATTTTTTCCTTTAATGTTGACTTCACCTCAGACAGAATTTCTCTCTCTAGTGGCCTCCAGATGCTCCAGATCTTTACCTCTTTGCACCTCAGTTTTGTTTTTTAAAGATTTTGTTAATTTGTTTAACAGAAGGAGCAAGGGGAGTGGGAGAGGGAGAAGCAGGCTTCCTGCCGAACAGGGAGCCCCATGTGGGCTTGATCCCAGCACCCAGGGATCACGACCTGAGCCAAAGGCAGAGGCTTAACAACTGAGCTGCCCAGGCACCCCTGCACCTCAGGGTTCTTATCTATAAAAAGGGGGATAATTGATGATAGATTATTAAATAATAAATTGGTTATTATGCATAAGGTGTGTACAACACTGCCTAGCACCTAGTAAGCTTTGGTACGTGTTATTCTTACTGTTGCTATTATTCTTTAGCAATTCCAGAGGAAAAGGAGCTTCTCCGTCTACTTCTGGAAAACCTCAAGGATTAGTCTTATTGGATCAACTCAGCTCTCCTGCCCTTCTTTGAGCCAACCACCATGAGCAAACGAGGTAATAATCTGATTCATCTGGAGCTCCAGCCAGACTTGGGGTCAGCTACTCTTCTACATGGACTAAGAATTGGGGGGAGGGGTCTCTCTAAAAAGGTCACGGCACTGCTAACAGAAGAAAGTGAACCCTGGAGGGGGGAATAGTCCGTGTTCCAGTGGTTAACCCTGGCTCCAGGGTTGGAATTGCTGTGTCTTCCACTTCTGCCCCCAACCATGTGTGAGACCCCAGACATGTTACTTAATCTCCCAAAGCCTCAGGTCTCCCATTTTAGAAATGGGACACTACTTCTTTATAGGTATTTGCTTTTCAGCTTTTTATTGTAGAAATTTTCAAGGATATTCAAAAGTAGACACTATAGTAAAATGAACCCCAGACACCCATCAACCAGCTGTAATAATTATCAACACATGCTGATCTTTTTTGATCTATATTCCCCACTTCTTCTCCCCACCCCTTGCTCTTGGACTAGTTTGAATATTGCAGATATCATATCATTCCACCTATAAATGTTTCAGTATGCATCTCTGAGAAATAGGGACTCCTCTTTTCCTTAAACATAACTACTATACCATCATCACACATAAAAAATATTAACAATATTTTCTTAATATCATTCAAGAGCTCAGAGTTCGCGTTTCCCTTATTGTCTCTGGCATTGTTTCTGCCACTTGAAATCATTTGTATCAGGATCAAACAAGGTCTGTACATTACATTTGGTTGCTAGTCTCATAAATATGGTTCAGTCTCTAGGTTCCAACAACTATCAACACAAACTCAATCTTATTTCATTACCTCACCCCTTGCTCCTTACGCTTGGCTCACCCATCCCCTCTTCTGGAGTATTTTGAAGTAAATTCTAGACACCAGCATCATAAATTTCATCTCTAAATATTTCAGTTTGTACTGTTAAGACTCTCAATCTCTCCTTTTAAAACACAACCACGTTACCCTTAGTATGTGGTTACTATATTATTATAAAATAATAATAATAGCAATAATTTAATATCATCAGAGGTTACCCAGCCATTGTTCAAATATCTCTAATTGCTTTTGCAAAGAGTTGATTTTGCAAACACAATCATTTCATTTAGTTGATTCGTGGATTAATTCTCTTTCCCTCTTTGGATTCCCTTCCCTTTTTTTTCTTCCCTTTCCATTTTATGTGTTGAAGAGGCTGGGTCATTCATCCTGTGGTGTTCCACTTGGGATTTTGCTAACTGTGTTACTATGATGCCTCTTAAAGCATGGGATGGGAAGCCTCTAGTCTCTGGCACCACACAGCACTGGGAAGGAATCTGAACCTGCAGATCACTTGCTGGGTGACTGGGAAAAATTCCTTAATTTTTCCAAGCCTCAATTTTTTCAACCTAAAAGAAGAGGTTAAAGATACTCTTAAAGATATTGGGAAGTTTAATTAAATTATGCATGCTAGGAATTGAGTACTCTGCCTGCTACATAGTGAGTGCTAAATTAATTTTTTTCTTAAATAGAGCTGTTGGGGGTGCCTGGGTGGCTCAGTGGATTAAGCCTGTGCCTTGGGCTCAGGTCATGATCTCACGGTACTAGGATCAAGTCCTGCATCGGGCTCTCTGCTCAGCGGGGAGCTCGTGTCCCCCTCTCTCTCTGTCTCTCTGCCTACTTGTGATCTCTCTCTCTCTGTCGAATAAATAAATAAAATCTTTTTTTTAAAAGAGCTGTTTGTGGATGCAATCCAAGTGTTCACTAATAGATGAGTGAATAAACAAAATGTGGTATATTATAATGGAATATTATTCAGCTCTAAAAGAAAGGAAATGTTGACACAGGCTGCATGGATGAATAAATGAATAAATGATTATGCTAAGTGAAATAAAAGCCAGTCACAAAAAAGACAAATATTGTGTGATTCGTTCTATATGAGGTACCTAGAGTAGTCAACTGTATAGAAACAAAAAAGCAGGGTGGTGGTTACCAACGCTGAAAGGAGAGGGGAGGGAGGGGGTTAGTGTTTAATGGGTACAGAGTTTCAGCTGGGAGAGATGAGGTGGACATGGATGGTGGTGATGGCTGCACAGCAATGTGAATGTACTTAATGCCACTAAATGTACACTTAAAAACTGTTAAAATGGTAACTTTTTGTTACATATATTTTACCACATCAAAAAAAAATACATAGCTGTTAAGTCAGTTCATGTTGTAGAGAACCATTGCCTCCAGCCGTACCCTTGCCTTTCATTTCCTATGACTTAGAGACCGCTGGCATACTTTACGTGACGGGCTGTGATCACAGCTGGAAATGAATGTAACCCATCTGAAACCCTGGCCCCCATCCTTGAATCCACAAATGTTCGCTGAGCATCAGCTCTGAGCTGGGGCCATGGTTCAGGTGCAGAGAACAAAGGGAGAATGCAAAGAAGACTGATGCACAGTCCCTGGGCTTCGAGACCTGTAATTCTCATCAAATTGAGGAAATGAGCAGTAACAACACAAGCTAGCACAAGACAAGTGCCTCCTGATAGTAAATGGGAATGAACAGTGTGTCCTAGGCTTCCATTTTGGCTTCAGTAAAATGCCAAAGAGTTGTCGCAGACTGGTGGCCTGGAGCACCTCACCACATGTCCTTTCCTCCCCCACTGCGCCACCTACAGGCCTGGCGGAGGCCCACTGCTGACCACTTGGGTGCTCAATTTCTTGAGATTTTGAATGAAGAAACCTGGAATGGAATCACCAGAAAGGGGTGACTAGCAACTTAGGCTGGGGTAGGACTGGTCCTCTTGAAGACACCTGCAAAGAAGAGACTGCAGAGAGACTAGGTCTTCAGGGAGAATTTGCAGACTGAAGCCAATGTTCAGAGAGAAGTGAAGGTAAGAGAGGAAGTAGACAAAGACAGACAGTTAGGCAGGCACTAGAGACCACAGACACTGTTCCCTATTAGCTTCCACTCCCAATTTCAGTCCACAAAGCCTGTGAACTCCCCACCCTCCGGTATCTGAGATCTCTCCCCCATATCCTCCCAATAGCCCCCACTGTCCCTCAGTTAGAGTGAGTGGAGGCCCAGATGGGGTCCCTAGAAGCGGACTCTGAGATGGAGGTAAGGGGGTGCCATGTTTTCCAAGGACTTTTTATGGGATGGACACAGTGGCAGGAAGGGAAGGAAGCAGAAATGGTCAGAGGGAGGAGCCACGCTGGGATGCAGGCTCACAGCCTCAGCCAACACATGTGTATTAGTTGGCTGGACCACCATAACAAAACAAAGACTGGGGGGCTTAAGCAATAGAAATTTATTTTTTAGATTTTTGGAGGCTCAGATTTCTGAGATCAAGGCACCAGTAAAGTTGGTTTCTTCTGAGGCTTCTTTTCTTGGCTTATAGATGGCCGCCTTCCTCTAGTATCTTCACACAGCCTTCCCTCTGTGTGTGTTTGTATCTTCAACTCCTCTTTTTATAAAGACACCTGTCATATTAAATAAAGGCCTGCCCATAAAGGCCTCTTTAAAGGTCCAATCTCCAAACATAGTCACAGTCTGAGATTCCAGAGTTAGGGTTTCAACATGTGCATGGGGACAGTTGAAGGGGAGATGTTTATGCACAATTCAGTGCATAACACTGTGGGAGGTTCAGGAGTTGGAATGAGCTTTAGATTTGTTTACTTGGGCCAAAATGGCCAGATCTATATAGACCAGTCATTGGGTATGGGACTATCTGGGCATAGCATGACTTTGGATGAGGCCATTCTCTGCACCAGAGTCAATCCACAAGGGGTCTGACCACTGAAGACAATCTGCTAACTGGCCCAGCAGCTGGGACAGCAGGTCTTGCACTGAAGAAGGCTCTGGGTAGTGCATCTCAGGGTCCACTACCCTTGGGTTCCACTTCTTGCAAACAAACAAACCTCAAGACAGGTTTGTTACAAGGGTGAAGTGAGACAGTAATACTCAGCTTCCTGAGGGCAGGAACCGTGTGTCAGTCACTGTGTGTATTCCTGCCCATGATAGACATGGGTGACTACCCAACCCAACATTCACACCTAATCCTCTACTGCCTCACCCATCTCTACCTCAGAAGCAGGAAAACTCAAGTCTCATAGTCTCAGTCTTTCCTCCAGAGGAGGAGATGTCTGCTGGGTGTCGATGACCTGCAACCTGTGAATGTTACCTTATTTGGAAGAAGGAACTTTGCAGATGTAGTTAATTTAGAGATCTCGAGATAAGGGTGATTAATTAGGGTGGATCCTAAAGCCAAAGATTAGTGTCACAACAGGAGAAGGAGAGAAGACACAGAGAAGTTGATTTGAAGATGAAGCAGAGATTGGGGCAATCCATCTACAGGCCAAAGGATGCCAAGGATTGCCAGCAGTCCCCAGAACCTGGGAGAGGGACATGAGATGGATCTCTTCTGGAGAGCCTCCAGAACAACCCAATTCTGCTGAAACCTTGATCTCAGACTTCTGGCTCCTGAACTATGAGAGAATACATTTTTGTTGTCTTAAGTCGTTTAATCTGTGGTACCTTGTTACAGCAGCCACAGGAAACTAATACACACTGCATACTACATTGTGTTTTATGTGTAGCCTTTGTCTGTTGAGGCTGTTCTAACAAAAATACCAGAAACTGGGTGGCTTACAAGCAGTTCTGGATGCTGGAAGTCCAAGATCAGTGTGCCAGCATGGTCAGGTTCTGACAAAGGCCTTCTTTTTGTGTAGCCTGCCAACTTTGTTATAACTTACCTAACAGAAGGAGGGAGGGAGGTCTATGGGATCCCATTCATAAGGGATCAACCTTCATGACCTAAACACTTCCCAAAGATCCTACCTCCTAATACCACACATTAGACATTATGATTTTAGCATGCAAATTTGGGGGGACACACACACTCAAAGCATGACACAGCCCAAGTCCCAATAACCTAGCAGTGCCTAGCATACAGTAGGCACTCAGTAAGCATTAAATGAATAAACAAACATACTTAGAGCATATGTGGAAGGTGGAGAAGGTCAGGTTGGAAAGGCAGGCCCTGAGGGCTGACCTGGAGGACACTGATACAATTCCAAATGTGGCATTTGGCCTTTTCCCTGTGGGTAATGGGCTGTCATTGCAGGGTTTCAATCCAGGAGCAACATGATGGAAATGGTGCTTCAGGAAAATGAATCTTCTCTCATTAGCATCGACTCTGGACCTGCTGAGACAACAAGGCATAGATAAATGGTCCACATCCATTGTTGGAAATGCAAGCAGTTGCCCAAATGAACCACAATCTACACTGGCTGAGCCAATGAATTAGTTCAGATCTTCCGGTTGGAGAAGTCTCAAGAGCTTTCAATTACAAAATGCAATCATTTACAAAGACACAATGGGGCATTACAGTAATCACTCAATGAACTCCTATAAAGCTGCCAACTATCTGTCCTCCCACCAAGACCTTGGACCTGTGAGCCTGCTTCTCCCACCCACGAGCCTTGCCCTAGGGCAAGGATTCCCAGCATCTCCCTTGCTGGTTCCAGACCTGGAGTCACTTCTCACACACTCTTGGCTCTGACTCCATCTCAGTTTCTGTCTGTGGCCCTCTCTGGCTGTCTGCAACAGATTCAGGCCCTTCTCACCCAAGCTTCAGGCCCATGGAATCAACCCATGCTCCCAGCTGTAAGTAAAAAGTGACTCCTCACCCCATGGGTTGGGCTCCCTGCTAGTGCCTTAAGAGAAGCCGTACAGTGGAATGACCTAGCCCAGACTTGAGTTCAACCCTGGCTCAGCCACTGAGAGGTTTTTTAAGTCCTGTGAACCTCAGCTTCCCCAACTGATCACAATGGCCCACTCACAGAGCCACTGTGGGTATCCGGAGGGGTTCAATCCGTGAGATGAGACGTGGACTCTACCCTTACAGAACTTACACTGACACAGAAGAATAGAACCAAGTTATTTTCATTTATGAAAAGGTCAAATTGAGTCAAGTGCATTATACCAAGGGCCTTTGGTCCAAATCTCATTGACAAATCCTTCAAAGTAAGCCGGCTTTTAAGCTGACCCTACAGGTGCCATCCTGGATTTCAGTCTACTCTCATGAAGAAGTTACACGCAGCCCTCTGACTTTGTTCCTGAAATAAGGCCTTTGCTTAATTCAACACATATCTACCACTCCCGCCATCCCTAATGAAATGAATGTAGACAGGGGATTGACATTTTTCTCAGGCTTCCTTGGAGAAATGAGATGTGGTGGGCACACCTCATGGGAACATGCAGTGAACGGTATACACCTGCATGTAACATGGACAAGTCCTTAAAAAACATAGTATATGAGACTGAATGCTTACTCTGTGCCAGACAGCATTCTAAGTACTTGACATGGACTAACTCACTCAGTCTTCACAAATTCCAGCAAATACAGACATCCTTATTATTCCCAAAGCACAGAGGCACGGACAAGTTCAGTACGTTGTCCATGTTATATAGCTAGTAAATGGAGCTAAGATGTGAAGCAGGAAGTCTACACTTCACCTTAATACAGTACTCAATATGCACACACATGCACACACACGCACCCCGAGGTCTTTAGCACATCACCATGCTGCCCATGAACTGCCAGTTTGTTCTCAATCCATCTCAGCTCTTGCCTGAGCTCTCTATATCACCGAGAATGACAATTTCCAGGTTCATTTGCCTCCAGCTTCCAGGTCGGTCCAATAGGAAACTCTGACAGAAGATCGGGGGTGGGAGTGTGGAGGAAGGGAGACCCAGGGTGCTCCTCCTCTGTTTCCTGTGGTATCTCCCAAAGCCCCTGTGCCTTTCCTGTAGTTGTGGCTCCTTCCAGATGGTCCCTTGTTTCACATGCCCCAGGCAGTACCTCTCGGAGCCCAGCCAGAAGCCGGAGCTCCAGGCCATTAACATCATTCATGCTTTTGTCCTGCCAGCCCCAACCTGGCAGTTGTGGTTTCCTGTGGTAGATAATCCCTGGGTCTCCTCATCACCATATTTATCTTCTCTTTCTCTCATCACTGGTCAAATCAGTTCCCTGTATTAAATTACTTCTGTGTGAAAGACCTAAAATGGTTTCTGATTTTCCTCTTAGATCCTAATAAATCATTTATGTGAATTAAAAATATATGCTCTGGTGGAAGAACTGGTCCATGAGTCAAGATGCCTGATATGAAGACCATGTTTTCACCCAACCTCATGTGAAACCTTGAGCTCTTTGTCTATCCTCCTCAAGTTTTGGATTTCTAATTCACAATGTTGATGTTGAATTAGGGGTGTGTAAGCATGTGTGCATGTGTGTGTGTGTTTTAAGCATATTCCTCCTCAAATGCATAAATATACACATACATATTCAAGAATACAACATATTATCCACGGATAATGTGAATTCAGCGGTATCTATGAAATACCACAGTTGCCCATGGAGAATGAGGATAAATAACAGACAAACAGAAAGCCCTAGTACTGACCAAGAAAGATAAGATGACATAATTACTATCTGAACTTGAGGTCTCATACACAACTCTCTATGCCCCGTTGTGCATGGAGACCCCTCCCAAGTTTAGGGAATAAGGTCTGAAACCAGACCCAGCATTATTCCACAGATAGAAAGCTGAGAACTGGGAGGTGGGCAAGCTGCCCCCCGTTGAGCCTTCCACAGAGCCTCTCAGAACCTCTCCCTGTCCCATGGGTGGTGACTCCCAGGTGCTGTGTGAACCCTGTTGCTTGGAGCCCCAATGAGGGGAGAAGGAGAAAATACCTATTAGAGGACACCAAGCAGTTTCTACCAAAGAGCGTGGAGACCTTCTTGCAGGGAAGATCTCTTGTAGCTGGGGGAGGGTAGGCTATGCTGCTGAGGAGACAGACAAGATAAAAAGAGTCTTGGGGAGGAAACCTGTCCTTCCTGGCAAGGTCTTAGCAACAGGAAAGCAATGCATGGCAGTGGAAAGCAGTGGTTCTTCACCTGCCGCCCAGGACACATCACTGATCACCTTACACACCCATCCTGCGTCCTCCGGAAGCAGAGGGAAGTCTTTGGGAGCTTGGATCCACAGTGGCTTCTTGATGGACAGCCCCCCACCTCTGCCCCCCGCCCTGAGAAAGCCTGCTCCTCAGATCTCGCGGAAGGAGGCAGTTCGGCCTGGTAGGCTGCTGGCGCCATCTAGTGCCCGAATGCAGAACCGGCTGGGCACGCGGCCCTGAGCTGGGGTTTCCAGCCACCACCTCTCTGGGCTCTCCCACACCCATAGGCCTTCTCGACAAGTTCGCAGCTTGCCAATTTGCAAATATTGGGAAATCACTTTGCCTTACAATCTTCAAGGAGTAAACCTCCTGAGCCCATTGCCAGGAGAGCCTGAAAAGGCTGCCAGACCATCATCTAGACCCCAAGGGGGCTCCCTGCAAATTGGACATTCTGGGTGTGTAAAACTCACCATTCACACGCACGGAATCACTGGAAACTTGGCATTCAGATTTCATCTCCAGGATCTCTCGGTTGCTTACCTGAGCTGCTTCTAAGAGGGGAAAAAAATCTCTCTCCTGAGGTGTGAAGCCAACTGCTTTCCAGAGGTCCCCCTGCCCTACCCCCCCCCCATCTCTAAATAACAATTTCACAACTAGTTTTTGGCTCACACTTAAAACTTAGAGCCTTGTGTTCTCTTCTCCTTGTCGGGAAGAAGAGGGTAGCTGTTTCAGGGTTCATTAAGCCCCAGTTTCTTCACCAGGATTCTGGACATAAATGGCTTAGCTGTTCACCTTGCTTGTTAAGACACTCAGCAATCAGGCTTAATCTTGAAAACGAATTTTCAGCTGCAACTGCTGGAAAGCGCCTTGATTTACTTATAATCAGCTAATATTGTCATTCGACAGGAAAGGATAATAATAATAATGGGAGGAAAAAACTTGAGCACCGAGGCAGGGTGCAAAATTTGGGAGCCCACAATTGTTTGTTCCCGTGGTTCAGAAATGGATGAATTTGTACCTGTCGAAACAACTTATTTTGCCACTGTACTTCCAGGCGAGGAAATAGGATTTTTGTGCCTGTGTCTTTTTCATCAAAGACCTTATTGCTATTTTGACCATCCAAAATGTGTCAGCACCATCTCTCCCTAACACAGCCAGTGATTTCATTTGGTCCCACTTAGCAGTCCATCACCAGTACCCCTCCCCCAACAGGAAAAGGGAGGCGTAGGTAGGGCTGGAAGTGGGAGAGACTTCCCTCCCCCCTTTCCAGCATCAGGAACATGCGGAAGATGCTAGAAGGAATTGCCTTTTATCTCTGGGTTTAGGTTGGGTTTTGATAGACCCCGTTTTACTTTCCCATCAGCTTCTCAATTCAGGCAATTTCACGGCTCCTGTTCTGCTGCTGAGATGTGTGTGGCAGCCGGGTTGTTAGAAGCAGCCGTGGGCTGGGGAGCAGTTTGGTTGCTAAAGGGCCTCCCTTTGACTGCAGCCCAGCCCCGCTCTCTCTCGGGGAGGTGGGGCTGGCAAACCGGGAACAACCCAGAGTTAATGGGGTGATCTGGGAAGCCTGAAGGGGAGCAGTGTGTCCTGGTTAATTATTCAGCACAATTGGACAGCTGAGAGCTGTCCATATACTTACTTTCAATGAATTGAAATCTAATAAAGGAGAGCTCATTCATTCATTTAACGAGAGTTTATTGAGATCCATGCTACAGCTCGGCTGCATGTCATTAGCCGATTATGGGGAACTTTGCTAGAGGGGAGGAGAGTTCCAGGCAGAGGGAGCGGCAAGTGCAAGGTCTAGGTCACATGCCTGGCCTATTTAAGGAAGAGTGGGAAGGCAGTTAAAGTGAGGGCTGGGGGTAGGTGGAGGGGGTGGGGAGGTGGAGGGAGTGGGGGGTTGGAGCGGGTAGGGGGGTAGTCAGTGAGAACAGAGGAACAGAGGAGTGGGAGATGAGGCAGGGAGTAGGAACCCCCGCTGAGAGGCTATGTCATGGACAGCATTCCAGGCTACTGCAGGGACTTGGAATTTTGGTCTCAGTAGGAGGAGCGGGTATTACAGAGCTGGAAGATCAAGTTGCTTTCTGTCTCATAGGGGCCTTAAAATGCCATGGCCTCTCAGGTGAACCGCCCCCACTTCGTAGCTTGGCACCCCCAACTCCTCCACCAGACTCTCCTCCTACCCACCTTACCCCCAGCTCTACACACAGCAGTGGTGAAACACCTTTCCTTGCCCAGCAAACTCCTGTTCCTTCAAGACCCACCATATACATCACTGCCCCTCTCCAGCCTCCCTTGACTTCTGCAGATGGGGAATTCCTCCCTTGACTTCCATAGACAGGGAATTCCTCTCCTTGCCCCAGAGCACTGGGACACACTCCTGTTATGCAGGGTCTGTACTGTCTCTTTAAGGGCTGTCCTGCCCTCCAGGACTGGAGGCCCTAGAAGGAGGAGCCAGGTGCTGGCCTGGGCCAAGACAAACAGAGGAGGTGCCCGAAGTTCTCAGTGGACAGATGACAGATGAACAGTGAAGGAGTCATAGGGAAGAGGTCGCCCACTAACTCACGGTCAGCTGTGCTCCTCCCAGGGTGCAGGAAGAGACCTAATCTTAGGCTGGGAGCCAGCTGCCTGGGTTTCCATCCAGCCTCCACCAAGCCCTCCCTCAGGGATTCCGGGCAATTGCCATGCCTTGATTCAGTGCTGTATAAAATAGGGGTGATAATAATGCCATCCCCTGACCTGTAGAGTCACTCGGAGGATTAATGAAACGAACACATAAAAATGCTTAGCACACAGTCATCATTCAGAAAGTGCTAGTATTATTATGGCAGCTCTTGCTGTTGCAAGGCAAGAGGGCAGCAGGTAACAGGGCGAGGGAATCTTGGAGGGAGGTGAACTCTGCTTCCTTCTTCCCAGCTTTGCCTGGGGCAGCTCTGAACCACAAGAACCATTCATAAAAGTCTCCCGTCAGAGGCACTGGAGGGAACCACATTTTCATTAACCTCCCTGTAATGTCAATGTAAAAACTGTTGTATTCCAAGACTTGCCCTTGACTTCGTGGGACCAATTACCAGTCCCCTTTCCTACAGAAGGAGCTGCTTTAGAGAGACAGAGGTGGGTTGGGGCCGTGGAAAGACATTGGACCTCCGAGCAAGAATACTGGGCTTAGAGTTCTCACTCCATCACCTGTTGGCTAAGTGGCCTTGGGCAATTTGTTTCACCCCGGATTTCCTCCTGGAAGGAAGAGAGAGGCTAATGGCCAACACAACCTCTGCTGGCTGTGGTGGGGGAGGGACAGCACCCTCTGTTAGCTGTGGGCCTCAGTGAGTTCCCTAGTCTCCCTGCGCCTCAGTTTCCTCAACTGAAAAATGAGATAATAACAGCACCTACCTGGTTATGGGCTGGATTGTGTTCCCCTCCCCCAAATTCAGCCTTTAAGTCCTAACCCTTAGGGTTTCAAAATGTGACTGTATTTGGAGACAAAGTCTTCAAAGAAGTAATTAAGGTAAAACAAGGTCATGGGGGTGGACCATCTTCCAATATGACAGGTTTCCTTATAACAGGAGGAAATTGGGCCATACACAGAGGGAAGCCATGTGAAGACACAATGACAGGCATGCCATCCACAAACCAAGGAGAGAGGCCTCTGAAGAAATCAACCCTGCCAACACCTTGACCTTGGACTTTCAGCCTCCAGAACTGTGAGAAAATACATTTCTGTTGTTTAGGGCTCCCAGGCTAGATCTTTCATTACGGTGGCCCTCGCAGGTGAAGATGCATCCCATTGGATGGTTGTGAGGGTAAGTGAGAAGATGCATGTCATATGCTTTGAGTCGGGCCTGGCAGGCAGTGAAGGCCCACCCATGCCAGCTCTGCTCATCATAGGAAAGTCCCCTTGCACACAGGGCTCACTGGAGGTCTGCCACCTCTGAAGGAGAATCCCTTCTCTTAGTTCTACTCAGACCTGAGGACACTTTCGATATTTATCACATGCCTACTGTGTACCGGGCATCCACGGGGCAGGTAGGGGGACACTGCCGGCATGGAGCTCGCAGTCCAACCTGCAGAAAGAGAGAAAACAAGCAAACCATGGAATAGATCCTCACCAAAGGAACCAGAGCACACACAGAAACAGGGGGCTGTGTGACAGAGAAATAGGGGTCTGACAGGGGCTGAGAAGGTGCCCAGGTGTGTTGAAATGGATCTGGGAGACAAGGCAAGCTAAGGCAGCAGCATTTTAAAAGCCTGAGGTGGGGAGGTACTGAGAATGCTGCGGTAAGATTAGACCAGTAGTCAGTAAGGAGTCAGGATGCCCTCCTTTCTCCTTTTTCATGGGTGTGGGGCAGAAGCCTGGGTTGGGGCCCCAAATGTGTCTCATCCTCCTTGTCAATAAAATGGGGAGATAACAGTAGTAGCTCTCGGATTATAAGGATAAAGACTTCATACATGTTGGAGACTTAGCACAATGCTTAGCATGCAGGGAGTTCTCTAAGTATTAACTGTATTATTATTACTCCATAACAATAATAACAAGCAACATTTATTGAGTACTTACCATGTGCTGGGAATCTAAAAGCTTTACCCAGAATATATCGTTTAGTCTTTATAACAGCCTTTAGAGACAGCCATTGTCAAAATTTCTATTTCACTGGCAGGAAACTGAGGCATACAATATTGTACCCAAGATCACATAACAGGACATTACCCAAGGCAGCCAGACACCAGGAGAGGGCACCTGGCAGCTGAAGCTAACACAGTCCTGGCAGGGAATGACACCTGTTGGTGTCTTCATTCAAGGAGTCTCAAAGCACACACGCGCGCACACACACGCGCACACACACAAACCACCAACCGATATCATCTCCCAAACCTCCAAAGTTTGCTCTACATCTGCAAGGGAAGCATATCCTTCTCCTTCTCTTTTTCCAGAGGCTTAGGAGAAGGCAAAGCTGAATTTTAGATCTCTAGCAAGAACAGAGCCTCTGCACCTTGCCTTATCCATCTCTGTTGAAGAGATCGGCGTGTTTTATTCTTGCACTGCCAATGGGCAAAGCCCGGAGGAGCAAAACAGAAGGTATTTCCTCCTCATGCTCACCGAGAAGAGAACTCAGTGCTTGACAGATTTCCTCATTATGGGTTTGGTGACGTGCCATTTCTTTACACTGAGAAGAGGAGAGATTGGGAATGGCTGTGTGGAGCCTTGATGTCTTTGCTGGCAGCTCCTGTTAATGCCATAAACTCAGTGGGCAGGGCCGGCCTAGCAGAAGGGGCAATGACGCAAGTCGGGCGAGTCGTGGCTGGCAGAACCCATTCAACTTCTGTCTCCCTGACAGTTCCAGCTGCTAGGCTCTCCAGGGTCTTTCTGGTTGGTTCTTAGAAGCAAGGCCATCCCTGGGCACTTCTGTGAAAAAGGCCAACTTTGCTTCTGACACTCCATCTTCATTCTTTGTACTGTATCAGTTAGGATTACATTTGGCTGAAACAACAGAGACCTAAAAGAATAGTGGCTTACATTAGACAACTAATTATTTCTCTCTCACATAAAAGCCAGGAAGCCAGAAGTCCAGGGCTGGTGTGGTACTTGGCCAAGCCCCCAGGGACCCATGCTTTTTTCAGCTTATCCCTTAACCTTCTCAAGGGCCAGGATCATCCCCATGACGCAAGACCACAACTAGATCTCCAGACATCACACTCGTGTTACTGGCAGCTAGATGGAGGAAGGCATAGAGAAAAAGGGGCTCATTAACCACATTTTAAGCAAGGTTCCTAAAAGAGCCACATGACAATTTCACTTAATTACAAGGCCACATGCTCTTGCCAAGCAGACTAGGAAACATCACCTTTATTTGGGACAGTCAGGGCCCCGCTAAACATTGTGGGATCTACGTTACAGAAGAAGGGGAAAATGATTATAATTTCATGGGGGCAATGTACCAATCTCAACCTCACATTGTCACCACCAAACTTCCCAACAGAAGCAAAACTAACATTTTATGTAATGTGCTAGGCATCATGAACTTTCCCATGAGCTAAGTCACTGGGTCAATGAAGAAGTGTAGAGTGGTAGGTAAGTGTTGGATTTCTAATCCCGACCTAGCCATTTACATATGGTGATACCTTGGGAAGATAATTAAACCTTAGTGTTCTAATAGACAAAGTGGGTTTTATGAAACCCTTGTCTTAGGGTTATCATGAGGATTGAACAAAAGGGCAGGTAAAGTTCTTGGCACATAATATGTGACCCTGGCTTTGCCAAGCTTCTGTGTCATTCGAGCCTGAGATTCTTCACTGATAAAATAAAGACCTGCTTCATAGGGCTTTGAGGATTAAATGAGATGAAAGATATAAAGCATTGGCATAATGCTTAGCTCTTAAGAAGACAGTTGGGGGTTGCTATTGTTTAGAACACTCCTGCAAGATGTCAAAATACGGTGTTTAAGGAGTTAAAAACATGACTCTTAAAAAAATTCCTTTTAGAAAATATAGAATGAGCACAAGTCAAAGTGTTACTGAATTCATTAAATACTGAGGGAACCAGTATGGTGACGAAGCTGATTTATAGATTATTTGAGGTATTTGTAGGCAAGAAAGAAAGAAAGAAAGAAAGAAAAAGGATATAGAATAAGATCGTCCGGTTAGGTACAAATGGTTAATGTGGCCGTGAAGTCCTAGGTTGTCTTTTCTACAAGGAAGAAGTCACCTCAATCATCATCTCTACTGGGCAGAAATCTACAAGTTAATGTGCAACATTTAGTGTCTGGGCTCCCTTCAACAGCAAACAGCAAAGTCAAATGTGGGCAAGTTTTCCCAGGGAACTGAATCATCCCTGAGGAACCTGGATGCCTCGGCACGACCCTGAAAGGGCACGCAGTCGTTTTCTTGCTTTCTTTCCATGTTTTGGAAACTTTTTTTTTTCACAGAAGTAATTCTCAATGATTGGAGAAACAATTGCTGAGTCCCTAACGGTGACCCAGAGGAGAGCAAGAAGGAACCCTTGCCCTCCAGGTTCTCCCTGTCTGGTGTGTGTACGTGGCAGGGAGAGGAGTGTGAATTGTTGAGTCGACTATGTGAACACAGTTGGCCATCTGACCCCGGGCAGACATCCAGGGCAACTGAAAGATGAGAAGGACTCAGGTGGAAAAAAAGGAGAGGAACTTTCCAGACCAAAAGGTCCCTGAGAAATGGCACGGCGATGGGGGTGGGGATGGGCACCTGGGGGCAGCTGTAGGCAGCGGAGTCTGGTCAAAGCAGAGCTCTCGTGTTTTTACAGATGAGAGGTTAATTAACTTGTTCAAAGTCCCATGGGGAGTAAGAGGAAGAACTGGGCTTGGATGAAGTCCATTCATTTCCCCACACCTCCTCTCCTCTCCTGGCTTTTTAAAAATCTGTCCTCAAGGGACCAAAGGTCTGCGCTAGTCATTTGCACTTTGGTATTAATTCAAACCAGTATATTGCTTCTCCTGAGGTGGCTTTGAATTCTAGGCCTGTCCTTCTGCAATGAAATGAAAGGTGCTGACCTGCATTAAAGGAATACCTGGCATCCTGGGGGGTTGGAGGAGAGGGAGCGTCCCCCTGCCCCTGAAATCCCAGCACCCCCAGAGAGTCAGACCCAAGCTGCTCGGCAACCAGAAACCAGAGACAGGAGCTGGGAGACCGCATGTCTGTTCCGTCACCCAGATGTCAGCTCCTCTTACAAGCCCGTTAGGTTTGATGAGGAAATGTTGGCCTCCGGGTCCAAAGATGGAGGTAACAGAATCCTCTGACATATTCAGACTTATAAAATTGGATGTGGTTTAATTGCCTGAGAAGTTATTTCAAGACGTGCCCTGGCCTTTGCAGAGCCTGAGATGGCGGGTGATACTGGAGGGGGTGGGGGCGGGGAAGCAAGCTAAACCAAATAGCTCTTATCATTCCACACTTTACATCGTTCGTTTATTAGTGGTGTATTAGTAAAGTCCCTGATGCACATGGCTGGGAAGAAACTGTGTTTCATTTCACCCGGCATTTAAGTAATTCATAATCAGATGCAACCAATCTGCACCTTTGCCTCTGGGCGCCAACCTTGTTCAAAGAAGGCAGCTCTCCTCATTTTGCAAACGAGCCTCGCTCATTGTCACAGCACTTGCACGCGCAGCCCATCTCTGTCTCTCTGAGCTAGAAAGCACCCCCTTCCTTCTCCCAGCATCCCAAATCCTCGTAGGTCCTGTTCAGGTGCAGCCCCAGCCTTCCATGGCCATTCATTTTGCAGAGCAGGGGACAGAGCCTTCTCCTCACCCCATTCACTTAACAGATGTTTATCAAGAACCTTGTTTGGTGCCCGGCAAAAAAATGGGAATGTGGCAATGAATCAAAAGACCGTGATCCCCGGCTTTCACGGAGCTTAGTTCCAGTGGAAAACCTGTTCCAACTCCAACCATGAGAAGGAACTGCCAACTTAATGTTAAGCTTCTCATTTATTCAGTTGATGAATATTAATGAGTGCCTGCTATGTGTCAGGCACTGTTGTCGACACTGGGGCTGCAAAAGCGAACAGAACAGACGAAGCTCTTGCTCCCTCCAAGTTTACATTCTAAGTTTATTTGCTTAGATTTGGGCTAGACCATAAGCCCATAAATGCGTCAAGTAGTCAGAAATCCAGGGAACGAGATAAGGGAGATGTCAAGATGCGTGGCGCTAGTTTAAAGACGGTTATCTGGGAAGCTTGCTCTGATGTGGTGGCATTTGAGCAAAGAGCTTAAGGAAGGGCGGGCTGGGTGGATGGACAGTGATAGCACTTGTACACAGGGCTCCCGAGGGGCGCAAGTCTGGGAGTGGACCCTCCCACGTATTCCTTGAGAGAAGGAGGGCAGCTTCCATGACCTTGTCTCTTATGGATGCGGAAACTGGGTTTCAGAGAAATGATCTCACATGAAGGATAGGAGTCTGCAGCCAGGCTGTCCAGCCCGGAACCTGCATGTCCCTTTGTAGAATTGCTGAGTTGTTTCAGAGTGCCCTGGTCTCAACAGGTGGGCTTGGACTTCTTTTATCCCGCTCACTGCATCCTGCGAAGAGCGCTGCTTTGTGTCCTGGGTGTGGGTCCCAGCTCTGCTCTCTGTAGCTGTGTGTGACTTTGGCCAAACTTAACCTCTCTGGCTGTCTGATTTCTCATCTGTCCAGTGGAGATGGTAGAACCTACTTCCTCGGGTCAAGGTGAGTCTCACAGGATAAACAGAGCCAATGCACTGGAAATGGTACCTTACGTGTCCTTAGCAGTATCCTGATGGAGATATGGGGGATACTGTGGGTTGAACTGTGTCCCCTAGAAAAGATACGTTGGAGTGTTAACTCCCAGTACTTGTAAATATGATCTTATTTGATAACAGGGTCTTGTTTGTAATTAAATTAAGATGAGGTCATGTTCAGTTAGGGTAGGCCTTCAGCCAGTAGGATGGTGTCCACAGAAGAAGACAAGAGACAGAGACGAACAAGGTGAACCCCGTGGGACCATGAGGCGGAGACTGAAAAGCTGTCTACAAGCCAAGGAATACCATGGATTTCTGGCAGCAGAAGCTAGGAGGAGGGAGCGGGACAGATTCTCCTCCAGAGCCTTTAGAGAGAGCATGGCCCGTGGACACCTCAACGTCGGGCTTCTGGGCTCCAGAACTGAGAGAGAATATATTTCTCTCATTTTAAGCCACCCGGTGGTGGTACTTTGTGAAGGCCGGTACGGGAAGCTAATGCAGGTAAGAGGGCGAGTCTCTGGAAGAGCGGGGTATCCAGATGGGGATGGGCAAGCTGGAGCCTGGCACATGTGTTTGGGGATCAGTTTCTTAAGAATCTGCTGGTACGTGAGGCTTTGGTGCCAGATAATCGCATCCTTGGGGCCGGTTTGGAAGTGGAGAGAGAAACCTGGAGAAGGCTCTAGTTAAGCCCTAAACCAGAGCTCCGTCAACCTGGAGCTTTTGCCCACAACTTCAAGGGTGGGATCTTGGGGTTCAGTCCGAGTGCAGGGACTGCCACAGACTTCTTGGCTCAGAGAAGGTGAGAGTCCATGAGCTTTTCTGGACATGAGGCCAGAACTCACAAAGCTGTCTGTTTAAATGCAGATGAAATCAGAAGCATGAGCTCTCAGCAGCGCTTACATAAAACCCAGATTGTCAAATTCGAGGGAGAAAGAGTCAGAACAGCCTGGCCAGGGTCTGTGCCAACATTCCAGAAGACTGATTCAAGATAGGGAACAGATTCTGGGGGCCCCCGGCCATCTCTAAACTGTCTGTAAAAATATCAACACAAGCTCGGAGTGAAATCTTCCGGGAAGACATGGTATCATATCCCTGTGGAGATTCAGCATTACAGCATCTCGGGGTGGGAGGGACCTTAACAGTCAGTCTGTCTGGTATGTCTGTTGGAAACAAGGGCTTTGGAAGCAGCTGGACTTGGGTTCAAGTTCCGTCTCCTTGACTCTGAGGAGTGTCAGCTTCAAGATCTTGTTCTTCTCTCCTTCTCCTTCTCCGTGGAACAGGCACCAGCTACTGGCATCCCGGGATCTAATGACACTGGTACGGCCCTTAGCTGAGACCCATGACAAAGACCGAGAGAGCCGTGACTTATGTGACTCTTATTGTTATTTAACTCCATTTCACAGTGGTGTTGGGTTTTCCTCTATGAAGGGCTCTCCTGCCTGCTTCCAGTGTCCCCAAGCCGTGCGTCTCTGAATACCTCTGTTAGAACATTCTTTGCTACAGCGAGATGGCTCCTTGTAAAGAAGTGTCCCTTTGATGGGATGTGCTCTATGTTTACAGTCGAATAGCTTGGGGTTTGGGCCACTGGGCCTGCATGCAAACCTGTCTCCAAGTTAGGAGCTCCATGCCTTTGAGCAAATTACTCAGGCTGTTGCTTAACTAAGGGTCATGAAGGTTACGTTACTTTCCTTTACCTTCCCGTAACTTGGTGTCCGCCTCTGGGAGATGAGGATGATGATGATAGTCCCTGCCCCCAACAGTCATCCTAAGATTGAACTGGAGAATATACACTTCATTAGAAGAAAGCCTGATGTACAGGAGGGGCTCGATAATTAGCTGTTACAGAGGTAACATCCATCCCTGGGCTTAATCTGATCGTGTCCCTCTGCCAGGTTTGTTTGTTTGTTTGTTTAAGGATTTTATTTATTTATTTATTTGACACACAGAGAGAGATCACAAGTAGGCAGAGAGGAAGGCGGGGCGGAGGGGTGGAGGAGGGGGTGGGAAGCAGGACCCCTGCTGAGCAGAGAGCCCAATGCGGGGCTCCATCCTAGGACCCTGGGATCATGACCTGAGGTGAAGGCAGAGGCTTAACCCACTGAGCCACCCAGGCGCCACTCCACCATTTTGTTTTTACTCCAATGCGCTGCCTCTCAGTCAGCCCAGCCACCCATCCCAATGCGGCATCCAGCCCGGGGAGTCTAGGAGGGCTCCACAGCCTGGCATATAAGCACCTGCCAGGGCCCCACACTTGGTTCAGTACTCTGCAGTCTCCATTTGGAAGTTCCTAACATTTGGAAGTCCCACCAGGTCCCGCAGTTTCATTTTGCAGTGGCTCTACCTTGTTGGTCCTGCCTGGGAAATTGGCCGTATTGACCCCTTGCCTTCCCGCATAGGCAGAGCTGGGCAGGGTCTGCTTCCCGCCCCCGCCCCAACCCCTGCCATTTCCCACTACATGCAGCAGGACTGGTGAATGTGGGACTTGGTTGTCCATTATAGCCCCTCTATTCTTTCCTCACTCAACACTCCTTGCCGTATCCCTGGCTCTCCACCCTGTCCTCCAACTTTCCCTGCTTCTGCTTGGCCACCAAGGTCAGAACCGCTCACCCTTGTGCCGGATCAGGTGCCCCTGGCCTGTCAAGAGGCATCCCCCTTCCCTCAGAGGCGCCTCTCTCCTTTCTCCACCGTGACGGTGGGAACAGTCTATGTGGGTCAGCTTGCTGGGGTGAAAATAGACACTGTCTTTGGCAGAGTGGGAGTCACAGCATCCTTTTAAAATTCATAAAGATGTAGAGTAAGAATTCCAGTTTCTGAGCCTGGACGTCGGGTGTGAGGCTCAGCAAAGGGCTCCAGACGGAGGGACGCCCGAGACAAGATTGGTGGGCATCGAGCTTTGCATCCAGTTATTAAGGAAATCAGGAAGGGTCTATCCCTGCGCTCTCAACTGGAGAGCTGGCCCATCTGTCATGTCCCCAGGGTCCGGCATTATCTCACTTCTCTTGCCCGTTAGAGGATCAGAAACTGGGTTAGCGCTTAGCAAATGAAGTGGCCACCAGGAATGTTCTGGTCCCGCTTACCACATAAGATGTGCAGGGAAGCAAGCAGATTGAAGAAACAAGGCAGCGTGTGCCTTGGGCAGAAAAATAGCGAATGGGTCTGAAGTCGCAGAAAACTCCTATCCCACAGGATGGGTCCCCCTGGAAGAAAGACCCCACCCAGCTAGACAACGGGGTAAAGGCAGCCTGTATCCTTAAAGCAGGGCAGTGGGGGGGGAAGGAGACTCCTTGCTGGCTGTCAGGATGCGGAGAGCACTTGGCCCAGCTCTGCCTCAGGCCTGGGCCTTGGGGGATCTCTGAGGCTGGGGTTCAAGGCCTGGAAGTCCACTCGTGCTGCTTCGGTTCAAGGCCCCCAGGCTCCTGCAAATCAGTCACAGAGCGCGCAAGACGCCTGAGAAGGGCAGATGGGGTGCTGGGATAATCCTTCTTCCATTTCACACTTAGGGAACTGGCTTTCAGCCGGATGAACTGCCCCAAGGGCTCACTCCTCCTTTAATCATGCTGGGCCAGAGCCTCCTCTGGGTTCCCCTGGTAACCAGAGACTCCTACAGGGGTGAGGGCAACTGCCCCCGAAGGGCAGTGCAGCTGGGAAGCTGGGGTGTCCCTGTCCCTGACTCCTGGGGCAGCTCCAACCCCTGCAGTCTGTCCCCTGACTCAGAGAGCCTGGAGGCCGGAAGAAAGTCCCTGGGGCTTAGCGGCAGTCGTCAAAACGGTGCTCTCCTTGCTTCTCCAGAGCCCGGAGGCTTCACCAGCGAGGGCCCTAGAGACAGGAAGGCCTGTTGTCCGGGGATTGTTTACTCAGCCCTGAGGCACAGTATCTGCGGGCTAGAAAGGCAGCTGCTCTAACCACACCACACCCAGGGATCTGAAACCAGGACTTGATCCAGAAGGAGGCCGGAAGAGGGACAGCCGCATTCCGCAAGGTCCGTCCTTGGCCTGGGGTTTTAATTGGACAAGCTCTGACTGGAGCTGGGGAATGCCACGGAGACCCGGCCTCATGAGGAGAACCCCAGCTCCTGACAGGTGCTGGGATGGGGTGTAAGGAGAGACCAGGCTTGGCCACGGGGACGGAACTTGAATCCTCACCTTGCCACCCACTCCCTGACCAAGTGTGGGCATGTCACCTCTCCTCTCTGGGCCTGGTTCCTCATTTCCCGCTCGGAGGGGCTGGAACAGTCTCCCATGGGAGCTTCCGGCTCCAGTTTTGTGATGATTTGAGTTTACCATGTCCTGAGCTGGCTTTGCAGAGAGCATGTGGAGAACGAGGAAGCTGCAGAGAGCTCACTGGTGATTTCCCCGGAGGGTCTGGCACCGGTGGGGAAGCTCCCGCTGCCTGGGCCCCACAGGGCAGCCGTGGGTATAGGATTGGCTGAAACGGAGTGGGAAGAAGATGAGCTCATTAGATTTTTCCATGTCCATCGGTGCCTTTCACAGCTCAATGTCCTGGGGAGGGGAGGGTTGAGAAGGCAGCTCAGCAGGGCCTGAAGCCCCGTGCCTGAAGTCTGGGCTGACACTAAAATGAGACTGTAGGAGCATATTTAATGACACGGAAAAGTGTTCAGTGATAAAGCAAAAAAAAGCAGGTTATAAAAAGCAGCATATGTAGGACAATCCTCTTATTATGGGGAAGAAATATTTCCCTCTAAATGCACACACACAGACACACACAAGGAAAAGTTTCTAAAACGCAAGGAGTGATTATCTCAGCGCGCTGGGACTCCCTGCGGCTTTTCTTTTCTTTTTTTCTTTTTCTTTACTTTTTTTTTCTTTTTTTCCTCATCTTTCTTTCTTTCTTTCTTTTTTTCTTCACAGCAAGCTTGGGGTACTAACCCTATCAAATACATTGGCTTCATTATACACAGAAAGTCCTTGCCCACAACTTGGCTGAAGATCCAGGTTCTAGGTGGTCGGCCACGTGTTAATTTACACCGACCCATGTTGGCTTTAGAATTTCACCCCTGGAATGATCTAGCGGGACAATCTTGATTGGGAACTTGAAGTTACATTCAAAATAAATGGAGAAAACATCAACTGTCCATATAAAAGACTATGGGAGGGGCTAAACCTTCCACAACTTTCTCCTCTGCGTCGGCCATCAAACCTTCAGGCATTTCCTGTCCCATCTCCTTGCCTCCGCACAGCTGACTGCATGGACTGTGATCGGCTGACCCCGCCGCAGCCAATCTGTGCACTGGCCAAGTCTCTATAAAAAAAGATGAGCCGGGGCGCCTGAGTGGCTCGGTGGGTTAAGCCACTGCCTTCGGCTCAGGTCATGATCTCAGGGTCCTGGGATCGAGTCCCGCATCGGGCTCTCTGCTCAATAGGGAGCCTGCTTCCTCCCCTCTCTCTCTGCCTGCCTCTTTGCCTACTTGTGATCTCTCTCTGTCAAATGGATAAATAAAATCTTTAAAAAAAAAAAAAAAAAAAAAGATGAGCCGGCCCATCAAATTCCGACAAAGGATGCGAACTGAGAAATTAGAAAAGAGTGAGGCAGTTGGCAGTGGAACAGTAGGTGAAAGGAGACACAGCATCGTGACAGGGAGGGCCAGGAGACAGACGGTGCAGATTATGAGAAAGTATAAATAATCATTAAAATGAAAAAGCAAAAGCCATGAGCGCAGACCTATGAGTTTTTGGAAAGGCTGCAGAGATTAGAGGCGAGGAGAACCCAAATGGTAAAAAGAAAAGAGAGCAGAAGTTCAAGAGACCAAAGTTGCCATGTGTCTTCTTGGTGTGTGTTCTGTGAGGAGCATACTCGGAGACAAGGATCTGAGTGCAAATCTACACTCAAAATATTGGGTCAGTGGTCCCAGGAAACTGCAGAAGAGGAGTGGGAAGGTAGATGGACAAGGAAAGGCAGCCATGAAATGGTGCATTGTCAAGCCTGCCACCGAAGGAGACAGCAAGGTCTTATTCCAGGGGTATATCTGAATACGCACACCTGGGTTAGCCCTAGCCAAGCGATAAGGGGGTTGGGGCATCCATGCAGAAACTTCTGGAAATCACTGGTGGAGGGCTGTGCCCATTGAGTTTGATTCCTTGGCACTCTGACCCACTGCTTGTAGAAAGAGCTGCCTCCCAGGCACCTGGTGTCTCAGTCGGTTAAGCATCGGACTCCTGTTTTTGGCTCAGGACATGATTTCCTAGGTCTTGAGATCGAGGCCCCCATCGGGCTCCACACTCAACAGGGAGTTTGCTTGAGACTCTCTCCCTCTGCTTCTCCCCTCACTCATTTGAGTGCTTTCTCTCTGTCAAATAAATAAATAAATCTAGGAAGGAAGTTAGTTCGTTTAGAAGGAAGAGGAAGAAAGGAAGGAAGGAAAGAAGAAAAAGAAAGGAAGGAAAAGAGAGGGAGGGGGGAAGAACTGCCTCACATGGCCTCAGGCAAAAGCTCCCTAGGTACAGAGATGCTTATACTGGCCATGGAAGGAACAGAAGCACACTGAAAGATCAGAGAGCCACAGACAAGGTGCCTGAGGTATCTGCCTCACTAAGAGGGAAGTGTGACAGCTTGGTGTGAGGGAGATGATGATGGAATGGTCAGCCCCTTGAGCTCTCTATTTTATATAGTTACCTAGATCTTGAGCTTCATTACAATAAGTCCCCAAGATTTGGACAAGTGCAACCAAGACATTGAAAGGGAAGACAGAAGGAGTCACTTCTCTTCTCCAGAACTCCGTACCCTCCCCAGCCTCCCACAGGGAACGGGCTACCCTATATTGTCTGGAATTTAAAAACCATAAAAGACTGTCACCTTGGATTGATTCTTAAATAATAAAGTTTGAATCACTGACACAATCCCTCAATCCCTCCTCTAATTCCCAGTCACTGTGCTAAAAAATTATATGGGAGTTCGCTGGGTATGGGTTGAGAAACCCTAAAAGGCTCTATGCCTGCTTTCCATCAATGTCACCATTATGACCTCCTTGGGCATATTTAATCAAGTCTACTTTAAGACAGGCACCGTGCCTAGTCAGCATGGCAGAATCTCCTCCTAGTCTAGTAGGCAGTGGGTGCAGACACTATTAATTCCCTCACAATGAGACAAGTGTTAAAATGGAACTGTGTTCACAATGGTGGGGAATATTAAAGCAGAAGAAATGAGTTCTGCTTATGGCCATTAAAAAAAGCTTCACAGAGGAAGTGGCCCTTGAACTGGGTCTTGAGGGATGAATAGAAGTTTATTGGGGGATAGAGGAAAGAAGACAACTCCAGCAGGAAGCCCACCTAAACAAAAAGACCGAACTAAGAAAGAACTGGCTGATTTGGGGAATGGGCAAAGACAGCAAAAGCTAAATGGCAGAAAAGACTAGGAAAGTCCCCCCACCTCTGACTGTAAAGAACTTTACATGTTGGGCTGAGTTTTAATTTTCTTTGGTGATCACTGAGGACCCACAAAATATTGCCCACAGGAACTATTATAATGTGGAAGCTTTAGGAGGGCAATAATCATCAGTTTTAAAGGGAGTGAGCCCATCAGATCACTCTCCCACCAGAGAACAGATCCACCAGAGCATTGGGCAAATATGAGAGCAAAGTTTATTTTCTATATTTAATGAGGACCTAAGTATGAAGCATAACTTTGCACTAAGCATGGCAGAGGTCCGGGGGATAATGTCACTTCAGAATAATTGGAGAAACAAAACTAATAGGCCTAAGAAATTAAACAGTTCCTATGGTGAAAAGAAAACAGATATTACTTTAGGAGCTAAAAGGGGAGTTCTTTTTAGAGAGAGAACTAGTCTTTGCTCAGCAAAACCTGTTATAAATCGTTTGTACTGGGTGTAATAGTGTCTCCTCAAGACTCACGTCCACTGGTCAGGTTAAGATGAGGTCACACCGGCTTAGGGCAGGTCCTAGATCCAATGTGACTGGTGAGCTTGTAAGGAAAGGAAGATTTGAAAACACAGGCTCACACAGAGGGAAGAAGTCCACAGGACATGTGACACTGAAGCAAGGACTGGAGTGAGGCAGCTGTAGGCAAGGAAGGACAGGGATTGCCAGCAACCACCAGAAGCCAGGATGATGCAAGGAAGGATTCTTCCCTAAACCTCGGAGAGAACATGACCCAGCTGAAGCCTCACTTTTGAACTTCCAGTCTCCAGAATTGGGAGAGAATCTATTTCTGTTGTTTTAAGCCCCCGGGTTTGTGAAAGATGTTACAGCAGCTCTAGGAAACAAGGACACCATTTGAGTGAGAAAAGATCCTTGGAAAGAACTGGAAACAGAGAGGTCTGAGCTGCTCCCCAGGGAGGAGGACAAGCAAGTGAAGTGAAGGGGTGAAGGTTGTAGGGAATCCAGAGGGAGTAAAGGCTGATTCCTCCCGCGGGAAACAGTGTGAGGGGAAAATATGGTGAACGTGAAATTCGTCACTGGCAAGGATTGCACAGGGGCTTAAGAAAAGAATCTGTAATGTGTCTGCTGAATTTTAAGATGGTGGAATCAGGCACTTTGCCCCTCCCTCCTTGTCTCAAAAATCATTCTCTGGGACACCTGGGTGGCTCAGTCGGTTAACCATCTGCCTTCGGCTTAGGTCATGATCCCAGGATCCTGGAATCAAGTCCCACATTGGACTCCCTGCTCAGCGGGGAGCCTGCTTCTCCCTTTCCCGCTCCCCTTGCAGTGCACTCTCTCTCAAATAAATAAATAAAGTCTTAAAAAAGAAAAGAAAAGAAAAGAAAAAAACCACTCTCAAACAAGGAGAAGGAGGAAAGCAAACAAATACATCTTAGATGCACTTTTGTCCCCCTGAACTGCAATATATGAAAATGGAAACCAGATGAAGGAACTAGAAGGAGGAATGGATGGACGAATTTTGCGGACAGATTTTTAAAGAAAGAACTCCTTGTGTACCCAAAAGAGGATACATTAGATAAAGCTTAAAAATAACTGTATCAGGAAATAGTGGTATATGGAAATGTATACCTGAAGAAAACCCTAGAAGAATGGCTGACTTTCAGAAAGGAACAGGGTATTACTATTATTTAGTTTGGGTTTTTTTTTTAGTCGTTATTGACTGTTGAAACTTTGATGTGATACTTTGATTTAAAAAAGCAATTTAAAACATAGATTTTTTTTTTTTTTTTTTTTTTTACATTTCACTGTTGCTCCATTGTAATAGCCCAAGACTTCAATTCCAGTTATACATGCTGCCATGGGAAACTCTGGGGAGAAGAGTGTTCTCAAGACGGGGAGGACAGAAGGGAGCCAGCGGCTGGTTGGGCCGAAGGTGTGAGGTGAACCCCGAACCTGAACCCAAAAGGACAATAACAGGAGAGCCATTCTCTGGGTGCAGCAGGTAAAGCCAGTTTATGGATTGGCGAGGACCGGGGAGAGCAGTCCCAAAAAGAAACCGATCATGTAAGTTTAGCTCAGTGTCTCTCAAACTGCAATGTGCATACAATGTACCTGGGGATCTTTTTAAAATACAGAGCCATTCAAGAGGATTCTGCATTTCTAATAAGATTTCAGGTGGTGCCAAGGTTCCTGCGCACTCTGGTTGGCAGGGCCGGAGGCTGAAGGGGTCTGAGAGGGGAGCAAGGGCTTGGCCGAGGAGCGGGAGGAATGGATTCACGGGTGCCAAGTCTGAGTTCGTGGGACAAAGACCCTAGTCTTGTGGGGCTAAGACTAGACGAGCAGGACATCAGAGGAATTGGGGGACACATCAAAGACAACTTACCTTCCGAGGGGTTACCTCTGGCCAGCTCTGACAAAGCTCTCAGTGTTTTGTTCCGGGCAAAGCTGGCCCGCTATGCGGCAGATAAAGAGTTGCTGGCCAGACCTTGGCTATCTGGCCTCACCCTTCCCTCACGGCCCTCTCTGCGGAGTGACATACGCTGACGATCTGTGCAGGAGCCCTGACCCAGGGCCGGGGGATGGCATAGGAGAGGATGTCAGGCTCCTCGACTTTCCTTCCTTCCCCGCAACTGTCAAAACCCCAACCTTGTCTCCTCCATCTTCCCTGTGCCATCCGCCCTTCCACAATGGCTTCTGTTGGGGGCACCAGACTTGTTCCTGCCTTTCCCACAGAAACAGTCTAAATGGTGGTAAACTGGGTGCTCTAAGTCAGTTTAAAATAATAGACCAGTAGATAGAATGGCGATGACTCGCATTTAAAAGAGGGTCTCTCGGGGCACCTGGGTGGCTCAGTCGGTTAAGCATGTGCCTTTGGCTTGGATCATGATCCAGGGGTCCTAGGATGGAGTCCCACATTGGGGGCTCCCTGCTCAGCGGGGAGTCTGCTTCTCCCTCTCCCTCTGTGCTCTCTCTCACTCTCTTATGTAAATAATTCATAATCTTTATGAAAAAATAAATTAAAGAGTGCTTCCCTTGTGTAATCATTCTCTTAAGCACTAATTTATTTCTCCTAACAGTATCATTATCCTCCTCTTTCGGATGAGGAGACCGAGGCAGAGAGAAGGAAGTCCCCGAGGACACGGAGAGTGGAGCTGGGATTCAAGCCAGGCAGCTGGTCTCACCATCTGCTTTCCTAAGAGGCTATGGCTCCTGGCACAGAGAAAAATTGCATCATAGGCAAATTTTCATCTGTAGGTAACAAGAGATAATGAGAGAGAGAAACACTTTTTAAACTGTAGACAATTGCCTGCCATTGTTCCCACTTAGCCATGCCCTAGAGAGTGTGTGGCACCTTTCAGCTATAAATCTGAGGTTCCCTTGGTCCATCTAAGTTCCTTCTCGCTTGTCAGACTCTAAGGGAACAACATCCCCAGGCACTGAATTTCATTCCATTTTAAAGACATATTTCAGCACGCGGTACAAATCCTGGGATGCAAGCCAAGTGCTTCATCCTGTGCCCGGGTAAAGAAATGGTTACCTGCTCTGGGCTGGAAGAAAAGCTGATGTGTGGGACTTACCAACAGACAAAGTGGCTAAGACTCCCCTGTAGAATTCTCTACTGTTGTAAACGTCTATAGTCCTTCAGGTCCATATTGTACCCCATGGGCTAGCTTGGGCCCCTGACCATCCCTGAAAGCACCCCACCGCCTTCGCTCGCCTTCCTGCCTTCCGCTGACTGGTCTCGCTTCCTGGCTTGCCCCAATTTCTTTGACTGGATAATACCCACTTATCCTTTAAAATCCAACCCCTCTCAGAAGCCTTCCTTGGTCCACTCTGGATGAATTGAACACCCTGTTCTGTAGGCACGGCCCGCCCCGCAAAGAATCCATTGCTTTGCTTGGTCAAGTTCTCCTGCCTGTTTCCTTCACTGTTAGGGTCAATTCCTTGATGGTAAGGTTTTTTGTCTCTATAATTTGCAAAGACTAAACTGTACCTGGTTCCTAATACGCTCTGAACAAGTGTTTATCGAGTGGACACGGAAAATGTCTGAGGAGGTTCTATGTGCTGCCTTTCTAGCTGGGGCAACTTACTCTTCTCCAGTGTGCACTTGCTTCTCTCTCTCTCTCCTCCCCCCCTCTCTGTGTGTCTCTATCTCTAATCTACATTGTATTTCTCCTTCAGTCTTCAACTACAGTTTCCAGGTCCTCCTGCCACAGGTACCCACCACACACCATACTTCCTTTTCTTTAAGACGCGTCTCTCAGTTTTGTTTTTTTACCCCCATGTTTGTCTTCCTGGACAGGCAGTCAGCCCCTTAGGGACAGAAACCTCGCCTCTGCCCCTTCTGGCACCTACCACAGCCTCTGGTTCTCAGGAGGCACTCAGTCAATGCTTGTTTAGTAAATGGACAAACAAATGAGTCAGTGGGTGATTATATTTTTGAGTTCCCCAGAGTCAAATCTTTCATTTGTAGCTGGGGCCGGGGAGAGGAAGGCCCAAGAGGCCAAGGGCACAGAATGGGAGAAGGCGCTCACTTCAGGGGCCAACTGTGAACTTGCATGAGCCTGGCAGGGAGGCCTCCTTCCCTCCGGGCCCCTGGGTGCTTGCTTGTCTCACCCAAGTCCTGGCCCAGTTCCCACTTCCTCCTTGGAGAACTCTGGCCTCTCTCCATGCAGGCAACTCTCCTATTAAGCCAAAAGCTGGAATTGATTCACTCACATAAAAGGAATCAGAAGAAGGGGAAGGCTCCGGGATTCCTGGAACCAGGAATCCCAACGTTATTGGAACTTCCTGTCTCTCTAAGTCCTTCTCTTTCCCATTTCCCTCTGCTCCCGTGTATCATTCTCTCAGACCAGCATACTTTGGATTCTAAAATCTCCTGTTGGTTCTGTTTCTCTGGAGGGCCCTCGCTAATACAGTGCTGTGCAAGTTTCTTGAGAAATTGGATTCTTACTCTCTCCCCCTCAGCCAGCTCTAACCCCACCCTGCATTTTGGGTGTGGAGAAAGTGGCAGGAACCTGCCCCAGGCCTCCCCCGTGCTCTGAGGCACCGGCTTTCATCCCTATCTCTTGGATCACGGTGTTGAGACCATCCAGAGGGCACGGCCCCGCGACGCAGCAAGGGGAGTGCAGAGTTCCTCCGGTCCGGGAACACCTGCTCCACATAATGCAGGGGAACAACCGACCAAGGTTTGGCAGGGAAGTCAGGGCTGAGATGAAAAGGAACAGCTGGCACCCTTTGAAAGGCTCAGCGCATCGGGAAGCAGCAGACGGGTTTAGTCATTCCTAGCAACCCGCCCGGAGGCCCCCGGAGTGTGACTGCTCTTTAGAGACAGCGGGGGCTGGAGGAGAAGGGGGGACCAAAGCCCACAGAGCAGCCCTGCCGTGTCATGCCTCCTCACACCGCCCCGCGACTAGCCCGGGGCATTTCTAGATTGTTTAAAAAAAAAAAAAAAAAATCAAGTCCTTGCCTCAGAGCAGGGGCCAGGACCCTGGGAGCTTTCTGGAACTCCAGCTCCTGCCCGCTT
Source organism: Mustela erminea (assembly GCF_009829155.1). NCBI lineage: Eukaryota > Metazoa > Chordata > Mammalia > Carnivora > Mustelidae > Mustela > Mustela erminea. The sequence goes on along the minus strand of NC_045615.1, from coordinate 118,026,256 downwards.
GCTGGCTGTGCCCTCAGGTCATTCAGCATCTTGAAAAACTAAAATGAGCGTCTTAAGACCTACGTCTTAGATATGTCATGAGATTTATCCAATCCCATGAGGCACGGGAAGCCCTTAGCTCAGCAGGGGTTGCACCAGTGCCGGTGGTCGAGGGCCGCGCTGCTCTCCCGGAAGGATGTCGCATCCCGACGCGGGGAGGCAGAGCAGGCGGCCGACTCTTCACCCAAATGCGGTGGTTCTCCAACTTCACTGTGCCTGAGAATCGCCGGGGGACTGGCTAAAACCGGTGGCTGGAGTCCAGCCCCGAAGCTTTAGATTCAGCTGAGTGGGGCGGGGGCAGAGAAGGAGTTTTCCAAAGAGTGCCCCAGGGCTGCCGCTCCCGGGGATCACAGGGATCACACTTTGAGAACCGCTCTTCTCCCGAGCCCTGCAGGCCCAGCTGCACCTGAGAGGCGCCAGGGAGGTTTATACACCGCTGAGATTCTGACTGAAGGGATTTGGGGTGTGACGTAGGTATCAGCAATTTTTAATGCTTTCCACATTTGTCCCCTGTGTCGCGCGCGGAGAACCGTGCTTCCAGCGGCTGTGTGGAGACCGCGCGAGACTCATGATGTGTGGGTTAGGACACGGGTTCTGCCGGCTTAGGCCGTGCACCTTCTGAGAGAGCAAGGGCAGCTCCCACACTCAGTTGGGAAATTTTCCTACTCTGGGTGCCTTCTCTCAGCCTTGCCTCCCTTTCTCCAGCAAGGCCATCTCCTCTGCCCATGTCAGGGTCCTGGGAGAGCCCCACCAAAGGCGTCAGCCCCAAGGTCCGGGTCAAGGCTGACTGGCTTCTGTTTCTGGGTCCAAATCTGTGTGTGTGTGTGTGTGTGTGTGTGTGTGTGTGTGTGTGTGTTGGGTTTCTGGGGTTGGGGCCCTACCACTGATCACTGGACTCCAGGCTCTGACCTGTGTGGGTCCAGCTGCCCTTTGCCTCCTGCTGGGCCTTGGGATGGGGTGCACTCACCGGTTAGACTTGTCCCAAGGCCTGCTCACTCTGAGCCCAGGTCATGCTGCTGGACTTCTGCTTCCTTTGTGAATTCTGTGATGTTCTGGACATTTAAAATGCCAGAGGTAAAGCCTTATATTTAAATTTCAGAAAGGGACCCTCCTTACCCTTTGATGTTCACAACACAAATAGATCTTGAAAGGGTGTAATACTAACCTCAGCTTCTTGGCTCCTTTAAAAAAGAAAAAAAAAAAAGTGCTCCATTGCTGAAATGCACCATTTTTAATTAGGGCTCTTGCCAGACTAAGGAGGCTGTGGAAATGCTTCACCCATGTCCTCCCTCAATCCTCCCCACCCTGGCTTAGCTCCCCCATTGCACCTTGAGTCGGGTCCCCCTGATTGCTCCCAGTCTCTCCTTTCATGAGACCCACTCCCTCTGACAACATAGCAGCCAGGATCGTCAGAAAGCACAGGCAACTTCCCATCACCCCCAAGGATGGAGGTAGGTAGGGTGATTTCTTACCATCTCTGATATATTTCTAGGTCTCAGCTGGGACTTTTCTCCCCTGCCTGGGCATCTCCATATCCGTCTAACCTCAGGACATGATAGACAATGCTGCTGTAACAGGTACACCTCCAAATCTCTGAGGCTTCTCCCCAAAGAGGGCTTTTTCCCACATAGGCTAAATCTAGGCTGGACAGCCTCCTCCAGCTTGAAGCTGCCATGTCTGGAAACTGTGGTCTCCAGAGCACCTGCATCACTGCAGGAGAGGAAGAGAGAGACAGAGGAGGCTCAGTGGCTCATAACCACTTGGGCTAGTAAGTGACTCTGCCCCCAGTCCTTTGGCCCAAAGTAGGTGTATGGCCCCAAACTGACTGTAGGAAGCACGTGGAATTTTGGGTGAGCACTAACTGCCACATTGTTCTTTCCAGGTGAACATACACTGTTTTCAAGACAGTGCCTTGGATTTCCCAGTAAGACAAGTCCAAGGTACAGAGGGGGCGCTCTTAACTCTGCACTTAACTTCCAGATCCATACTCTGCCCTTCTCGGACTTGGAATCTCCTGCTCCTTCTGCTCCTCGACCCTCCATTGGGTTCAGTCAGTGGAAAATGAACACTGGGAAGTCGGCAGCAGCAATGGGAAGTTACCACCAGGAAGTCAGGAGGTTGGAGGAAAGAGAGCGCTTTTCCCATATTGACCTATTAAATCCTTGTGACAACCCTTGAGACAGATTCTATTATTTTCCGCAATTTTCAGATAAAGAAACCAAGAAACAGAGAATATGGAACTTGCCTGAGAACACACAGCTCTAAATGGTAACATTTGATTTTGAACCCAGGGAGTCTAGTTCAAGAGTCCTTGCTCTTAACATCTTAACACCTTCACAACTCCTATCCTACTATGCCACATTCTGACCCACTTATGTTTTCATTGAGCCCAGCCTGCATAGGTCTGTGGGCTTGCCAAGGGTTCCGTCCACTTTCATCTCCTGGTTTCAGTGATTGTTCTGGTTCCCAGACCCCCCAATATCTAGGTCCAAGGGGGCTGTACTTGTGTGATCTCTGAGCCTCTGTCCACTATGAGGCATCTGTTTAGCCTATGATTGAATAATGTCTTCTTTCTCCCCTTCTTCTTCCTCTTCCTCCTCCTCCTCCTCCACTTCTTCTTTTCTCTCTCTCTTAGCTTCTTAGTTCAGCACAGTATTGCCTTTTTTTTTTTGGTCTCTGCTCTCCAATAAGATACGTTGAAACCCTAACCCCCAGAACTTCAGAATGTGCTTTTATTTGGAAGTGGGCGGGCTACACATGTAATTAGGTAAGATGAGGTCCTATGGGAAGGGATATGATGATGTCTTTAGCAAAAGAGGGAAGTTTAGATGCACAGGGACAACACCATGAGAGACAGTGGCAGACACTGGGGGGAAGAATCTACAAGCCAGGGAATGCCAAGGATCAGCCATGGCCACCAGGCGCTAGGTGAGAAGCAAGGGATGGGTGCTCCCTCCCAGCCTCCAGAAGGAACCAACCCTGCTGATGCTTTGATTTTGGACCTCCAGAACCACGGACAACAAGTTGTGATTGTTTGAAGCCACCCAGTTAGCAGCACTGGTGAAGGATCCACCTCTGTCACCATGACAACCATCTCTGTCCCCATCCCCACCTCTGTCACCATGGCAACCACCTCTGTCCCCATCTCTACCACTGCCCTGCCTCGGAGTGGCACTGCAGTCCTACAGTCCCCTCCAGTCGGGACTCCAGGCATGATCTTACTGTAGGACCTTTGAACTCACTGTGCCCTCCTGGGGTAATTTCCCTCAGACATTTACATGGCCCCTTCGTTCATAATACAGTCTTAGGTAAGTAGAAAGACTTAAAGAACACCACTCATACTTCAGGTTCTCTGGTCTTCAGGGAGATTACTAAAATCTGCCCATACTGTAAAAACAACAACAACAAAAAACACAACAAAATACAACAAAAACCAAACCAAAACAAAACAAAACAAAAAACAACCCCAAATCTCAACAAATATTCACTAGAAGAAGCAAACCCCCAGGCAAAGGTACTGCTGAGAAATGGGTGTTCTAGAATTAGCTGGAACTGGCTTTCCCACCCTGGATCTCCCATATCATCTGTTCCACCACTTCATGTCAGAAATCAGCTATCTAAAGTGGAAACAACATGTGGGTCAGAAAAGTCTTTGGCTTCCAAAATTTGTAGAGAAACCAATAATAAATGCTTGGACTGTTTAGCAAACACCAAGTGCTGAAGGAACTGACAGACTTGTTAAGGACGATAGCAAGAGAGCACAACTGAAGATGAACAGTCAAGAAGAAACGGACACCAGCCATATAGAAACCACCTCATATCCATGAAGATGGCCGCCATCAAAACCAACCAACCAACCAACCAACAGAAAAACCCAGCACGTAAGTGTTGGCAAGGATGTGGTGAAATTGAAACACTTGTGCACTGTTGGTTGGAGTATAAAATGGTGTTGCCACTCCAGAAAATAGAATTAGTGTGTGAGCCAGCCATTCTGCTTCTGGGTATATACCAAAAAGAAGGAGAAGCAGGGTCTTGAAGAGATATTTGTACACCTACGTTCATAGCAGCATTACCCTAAATAATGCTAAAAGCTAATATAGCCTTCAATAGCTGCATTATATTTTAGCTCTAAAGTAACTAAAAGCAACCCAGCCACAGAAAGATGGATACACAAAGTGTGGTATACACTCACGATGGAAGGGTGTTCAGCCTTAAACAGGGAAGGTGCTCTGACACCTGCTACAACATGAAGGGACTTTGGAGACACGATGCTCAGTGAAATAAGCTAAGCACAAGTGAGACTCTGTGGTTCCACTTCCGAGGAACACTGTGAGCAGGTCAATGCATGGTGGCAAAGAGCAGAACACTGGTGGCCAGGGTCTGGGGAGGACGGGGAGGTGCAGTTCATGGACATGGTTTCAGATTTGCAAGATGAAAAGCATTCTGGTGGTTGGTTGCAGTATGGGTGTATTTAAACAACTGAATTCTGCACTTAAAAATGGTTCAGGGGCGCCTGGGTGGCTCAGTGGGTTAAAGCCTCTGCCTTTGGCTCAGGTCATGATCTACGTCCTAGGATCTAGCCCTGCATAGGGCTCTCTGATCAGCGGGAAGCCTGCTTCCCCCTCTCTCTCTGCCTGCCTCTCTGCCTACTTGTGATCTCTGTCTGTCAAATAAATAAATAAAATATTTATAAAAAATGGTTCAAACAGTCCATTTTATGTGATGAACATTTTACCGAAACTAAAAATTCCATTTAATTAAAAGGAGAAATATGAGACAGATGCCCCTATGTGCATGAGAGAGACAGAGACAAAGAGATGGAGAATGGGGGTCTGGGTCCTTTGTTCAGCTTGGTCGGCGAGCTGTGGTGGCAGCACAGAACGGTGTCTCTGGAGCCTGTTCCTTTAGGGTGCTCTGAGAGAGGTAGGCCTTGAAAGCCTCCCCCAAACCTAAGATCCTTCAAAGCCCAAGACCTGCTCTAGACTACAAATGTCCTGCTTAAGATAGAGAAATAAATGCATGGCTCTTTTCGGGTTGTTTTTCTTTGAAATTGTATTTTTTGAATAGGTAAGACATGCACATTGTCCCACGTTCAGAAGGATCACAGGGCATACGGTGTAACGGAAATATCCCTTCTCCCCTGGCCCAGCCACTCGTTTCTCTTCTTTGAAGCAACCACGGATTTGTGTCCTTTCACAGGAAAGCAGATTTATTCCCCGGTCCCTCTTTTGTTTTGACCTGAGGAATAGTATTCTAAGCCCATTATTCTGTCTCTTGCTTTATCGTGAAGGTGTATCCCAGAGATGTTACATATCTGTGTAGGTAGACAGGCTTCCCTCTCCTCTTCTTTCCCCTGGGCGAATGTATTTATCAACTGACATAAAAGGGACCGTAAACAGCCTGTGGCCTGACACCCACCTTCAGAATGACCAGCTTTGGAAAGTCACCACCACTTTCCCCTCCCATTGTTTATTGTATTTTTCATTTCAAACAGAACTAGGGGAGCTAGTACAAGGAGCCCCGTCTGCCCATCACCCAGATGCAATAATTATCAAGATTCTGCAACACTGACTTCATCTTTATCCTTTTAAACATGCTCTTTGTTTGTTTGTTATTGGCTGATGTAGTCCAAAGCCAATCCGGGCATCAGATATTTTTTCACAGCTACCCTCTTCACCGTGCAGCTCGAAACATGTCCACGCTGGGTCACATAACCACAAGTTTGTGACTGCACCTAGCGAAATGAATAGTAATTCTCTGATATTGTCTTATGCCCCGTTTATAAGCAAATTTCCCCAAGTGTCTCTTTTATAGTTCATTTGTTTAAGAAGATCCATATGTTTTGTTTGGTTGTTACATCTCTTTATTCTCCCCCTCCCCTTTTTAGAAGATTTTATTTATTTATTTGAGAGAGAGAGAGAGAGAAAGCATGAGCAGGGGAAGGGGCAGAGGGAGAGGGGGAAGTGGATTATTTGCTGAGCAGAGATCCTGATGTGGGGTTCAATCCCAGCACCCTGGGACCGTGACCTGAGCCGAAGGCTTGACCGACTGAGCCAGCCAGGTGCCCCTCTTCATTCTCTTCTAATCTTGACTACTTCTACCACCATCTTCATCTCACACTGCTAACTTGTAGAAATTGGGTCAGTAGTCCTATAAAAGTACCTACATTCTGGATTTGTCTCTGCCTCTTTGCGGTCTCATGGAAGTTGTTTTACTTGCCCCATGATTCCTCCCTTGTTCCTGTAAATGAAAGTTGTCTACAGGGTTTCAACCGGCATTTGTGGCAGACACACCTCCTGGTTTAGTGCAGGCTGCCTATCGCAACACTCTGGGAAACACACGACATCCTGCTTTCTGTGGCTCTCAGGTGGATCATTGGTTCAGAGAGTGCAGCCCGATCCCTCCATGGTCATGTCCCCCATCAGTCTCTCATCTAATGAGTTCATCCACTGGTGATCACTGCCTGGACCAATTATTTCTCTACGAATTACAAAATAATGATTTTCTCATTCTCTGCTTCCTTCCACATGTGTCAGGCTGTGTTCTTCTGCCTGATGTTATAAGGAACCAGAGAATGCCTCTTACCCACACGTCTTGCTCTGAATGAGCTACCTTCAAGATTCACACCTACAAAATCTCATTTCTCAAACGAGGAAAAAATTCTGAAGACTCAGCCTTCAACTCAGAAAGCAAGTCTGAGAGGGGAATTCTAAAAATTATTTCCTCAAGGTGGCATTGCTAGTATAATTATGTGGCTGTCAAAGGTACCTGATTATTTGGGTATATAGCTTCTGAAAGTTGTGCTTAGAACAGAAATCAATCACACTGTTTCCTACCACCCCCACACTCACACCCATACTCAGCTCCCCCCACCTCATGGATATTGCAAAACTAGATCAAGGATTAAATCCCAATGCAGGATTTCCTGTGTGCAACGTTCTTTCAGAAACCTATGGTTCCTTCCTGGAGCACCCACTTTGAGAGAGGCCAGGTCAAGGTGGTGACATAAACACCTGCTAAGATTTCTGGGAAGATACTGGTAATGATAAAGACACCCCTTGAAGTTCAAAAAAGAACCCAAGGACAAGGCTTTAAAAAAATTCACATTTCCTCTTGCTCGTAGCCTTTCCTAGATTTGTCAGAGCAAGTTCTCTGGTCTTCCTTTCCTCCCTGCTGTCATATGGACGAGAGTAATTGTCCATGGATCACCTTTGGCAGAGAGGAAATAGATTTCAGAATGTCCCTGCTGTGGTTGTCCTCACTTCTGTTTGTCTACTTGACACTTCTTTGCTCATCTCTTGAGCTTCTTGCTTGGGATTAGCCCAACTGAAGGGAAAGTGTCATTTTATTTTTACTTAGGTTTAAAAAAATCAATCTCTGAAACAAATCAACTCCAAAACCAATAAAATCAGAGATTGTGAGAGCTGGAAAGGGATGCGAGGACATCTAGGCCATCGGACTCAGAACTTTGAGCTAAAAGACATCTTACAGAGTTTGAAATCAATTCTCCATTTATAGCTGTGGAAAACTGAGGCTAACCCCAGAGGGATGGATTTACCCAAGATACTGTAGCAAAACTTGGAACCTCAAACCAGGTCCCTGCACTAGATCATGAGGACTCCCTCCCCAAATTTTACACATGAGGAGAAAGAGATATGGAGGGGATCATGTCATTTGTCCAAGGTCAAAGAGTTAAGGAGGCACTAGGAGCCTGCTCTGTTCCAGGTACTATGCCAGGCGTGTAATTACACTATACTGCTTCCGGAATGAGTAAATGTGTCCTTAGTACCATTCTTCATGTACCATGCAGCTGTTTCCCACAGAGAAGCTCATTAGATGTAAATACTCAGCATTTTGTCATTGCAGCTTATTTATCTCCTAATGGGTAAAATGCACTCACTGTGCTTTTTAAGGAAAATTTTGTCTCTATAAAAATATCCTCCAATGAAACAACAATCCTAGATTCTCCAAAGTATGCTATTCCTTCCTGTGTGGAGTAAGAATGTGGAACTGGAAGTCTAGGGCCCAAGTTCTAGACCTGCCCCTTCACCCCCAGCTGAGTGACCTTGGCCAAGTCCCCAGACGCCTCCTGTGAAGAGCAAGGAGGTTGGGCTGGGTTGGTTTAGTGGTTCCACTGTGCTTACACCAAAAGCCTCTGCTTAGAAAGATTCCTTCAAACACCAGTGCTCTTGATGAATGTGCAATTGTCTCCTTACTTGGTAAAAGTTAACCTTAGCTCCATAACTGTAATAGCTTTTGGTCAGAATAATATACCATAAGAAGGATAGATGCCTCCAGCCCCTAATAGTGCATGTCAACATTTAGTCTGCATGGTTTTGTCATTGGTAAGTGAATGATTTCTTTCAGGCTTATTGAGAGCAGTTCTAAGATCTCTATTCCCACCGTGATGGAACATCCTTAACCTATTCCAAGAAGTCTTGCGATCCACTTGGCTGAAAGCTTTAGACAATCCTATGGTTCTAAAATTCTTAAGGGAGTAACTCTTACAACTTTCCTCAGCGGTAAATATTTGAAGTTTCATCTACCGGTCAGTACAAAGCTTGTTTTTAAGAATGTGGTTGACAAACATAATACTTCAAACTGGGAGACTGACTTAGTCTACATTTCTTTCGACTGAAGGCAAGGCCTGAAACAAGGATTCAGGATCATGTCAGTTATTTGGGAGGTGATGGGAGAACGGGAAAGTGGGATGCGGGAAAAAAGGAAGCCAGGTAAGGGGTATCAGTGAGTGGACTGGTGTTATGCCCAGGTGGAGGCTGTCCAGTGGAGAGGCAAGAGAGCAGCAGGGTTTCTCCACACCAACTCCATTGGTAGGGGGCTGCTCCTTGGAGTGAATTCCCTGGCAATTCTGACTCCGCCCTTGAGTGTGCAGTCAGAGACCCAGGATGCATCTGCTTTGGGAGAACTACCTAAAGGTAATGGAGGGGATGCCAATGGGACACCAAAAGCTTTTCTGCAGACACTAACCAAAGGCATCTCACTGTTGAAAGTCACAACAAATACCCATTCATTCATTCAACAGGTATTGGTTGTTAGGTTCTAGGTGCTTGGATACATCCGTGAACAAAAAGGACGTGGATCCTGCTTTTGTGGAGTATAAATACCAAGAGGAGAAGGAAACACATAATATATATGATAAGTACATGAATTATACATAGTGTTACAGATTAATATTCACAATAAATAGTGTAAAGTGTACAGTCCTGGAGGAGGGTAAAGGGGACCAGGGGTGCCAGGTTCTGTGAGGAAAGGTTATACCTTTAAATGGAGAGATGAAGGGAACCTCTTGAAAAAAAATTTCTAGGAGGTGATAGAAGGAGCCATGGAGGAATATGGTGGGAGAGAACTCCAGGCCAAGAGAACAAACTCCGTGAGGTGGAAATAGGAGCAGACCTGATGCTTTCATGGAGTGGTGAGAAGGTTGTTGTGCCTGGAGCAGAGAGAACAAGAGAGAAAGTAGGAAGACATGAGGTCAGAGGTCAGAGGTGGTAGAGGTCAGAGCATGGAGGATGTCCTGGGCTTTCAGCTTTTGTTGCGATGCCAATAGGAGACATTTCTGAGAGAAAGAAGGACAGACATGGTCTGTTTGCATTCTGACAGGATCACTCTGACGAGTGTGTGGAGAACAAGTGGGGTGTATCCATTCTTTGTACCACAGAACAAACAACCACAAAACAACTACATTACCAATAGCTTAAAACAACATGTTTCCTTGGCCAGTAGTCCAGTATGGGTTAGCTGGGTCTTCTGCTAAGGGTCCCACCAGGCTGAAAGCAATGTGTCCTTTGGGGCTATGATCTCATCTGAAGCTCCTGGTCTTCTCCCAGGCTCCCTAGTTGTTGGCAGGGTTCATATCCTTGAACATCAACTTAGTAACCTAATCCCGGGCCTGACATCCATCATATCTACAACTCCAGCTCACACTCAGAAGGGGAGTACTCTGAGACGGGAGGCCATCTTAGGATCTGCCTACCACAGGGGATAAAGATAGAAGCTGATAGTTCTGTTAGGAGGCTGTCATCGTCATCCAGGCAAGGGCAGGTGGTGACTTAAACACTGATTCTAACAGTAGAGAGGATGAGAAGGTTTCAGAGGTGTTTGGACAATAAAGTCCATTGGTTTCCTGTCAGGTTAATTGTTAGATATGAAGGAAGAGAGAGGAGTCAAGGATGATGCCAAGGGTTTTAAGCTAAGCTGAAGGTGGGAGGGAGTTGCCATCCACTGGTGATAAAATCACAATCCAAGGAAGTCCTGCCACTCTATGCCACATAAGTGGTATGAACCCCTAAGAAGCCAAAGGGGAAAGTAAAGGTCAAGGAAGCCTTGGAGACGGAGTGGGGAAAAATTTTTTATAGGTCTGGAAATTACCGTGATGTTAGGTGGTGGGAAGAGGGTGTTCCATTAGGAGTGGAGGAGGGCAGAGGGGTGGGGAGGGGTAGGAAGGAATTAGTGACACCCCGAGGAGCATGAGTAGATCAGAGGACTAGAATGGAGGGTCATGTGGATAAGCAGTATGGGAAAGTAGGCAGGGGTGAATCTTGGAGGAAGTTCAGCCTCAAGCTAAGGCCATGATCCTATACAATAAAGAAATTGAGTTTGAGAGAAGTATATTCACAAGAGATGACAAAATGACACCAGGCAGATGTGTACCGGGCGGCCACTGCATTAGTCTGCCACAGACTGGGTGGCTCCAATAACTGAAATTGATTTCCTCACAGTTCAGGACCCTAGAAATCCAGGACCAAGGTTATGAGTAGGCTTAGTTTCTTCTGAGGCCTCTCTCCTCAACTTGTAGATGGCATCTTCTTCCCGTGTCTCCGCAGTCTTCTCTCCCTGTGAGTCAGTGTCTTCATCAACCCTGCTTCTAAGGACATCAGTCACACTGGATTAGAAGGACCAGCTCGTTTTATCTCAATCATCTCTCTCGGACCTGGACTCCAAATACAGTCACCTTCTGAGGTGCTGGGGGGTTAAGACTTCAACATATGAATTCTGAGGGGACACGACTCACCCCACCATACCGACTATGTTTATGTAATTGTGTTAGGCATTCTAGACACTGGGGAACCAACTGCCCTTACTTGTCTTCCCTTTCCTTGGCTGGAAGCTTATCCAGGGGGCCAGAGCTGGTGGGGTAGGCTGTACCAAGTTTACTGACGCTCACAGCAATCACTCTCTCCTCATCCCTGAAAGCCACTGTGTTTGGCAAGAGCTGGTATGAAGTTCACGGAGAGCCCAGATGAACCGAGGAGTCATGTGTCTGGTGAGCAAACAAAAACAGAAAAACAAGAGCAATCCTTTTGGGATTCTCAATTTTTTGCCTAACTTGTTCCCCAAAGCCACAGACCAACGTTCAAAAGGAAGGCACCAGCAGAAACTGGTGCTCTCTTGATTACAGAAACCAAATAATGCTTTTGTGCTCAGTATTTTATATCTGTAATGGGAGTCCACATCAAGTGGGAGCACAAATAAAAATAAAAAATACCCATTTTAGAAGGCAGATTCTGCTTACTCCACAAGATAAGTCACCAGGGCTGCCGTTTTCCGAGTAATCTCAAAACCAGACTTCAGTTATATATTTTTTCCCCTAAACACAATCATCTTCATTTGAGCTTCTCAGAGAAAGTGTGCCCCTCTGGGTTTTCACTCAACTTAGCAAGGGCAGCTGGCCACACGCCCCTTACAGATGTTTACCCAATACTCAGCATCACATTTATGAGGCTTAAGTGGCTCCGATGTGTTCCAGGGTGCGTATACTTACCAGAAAAGTTCAGAAGCTGGCAACTCACATTTGTTCAAATTGATTCCACATCTGCCTTAAGTGAACTGCTCTGCTACAAGCATGCTTGGTTTTTTTCCCCCTTCCTTCACGAGTTAGTGTACGTGATTATAGAGGTTGAAAATTAAGGGGTTATTTTAGAAAAGAAGCAAAACAAGTTGAAGGTCAGCATGGGGTTCAGAATATTGCTGTCAGTTACTGTTCCTTCTTTGAAGGAAACTGAGTTAACTTTGCTAAGTTATAAGACATTTCAACCCTGGCTTATTTGCTCACACTGTGTAATCCGTTAGTGCAAAAATCTTGTTACAGTAAGAATTTCAATCGGCAGAAAAATCAGGAAGCCTCATCTATCCAGAACCATGCAGAAACAAAGAGCGAATACCAAAAAAATCCCCGGGGCAGCCAAAATGTCACAAAGCCCTCGAAATTCATCCACACCAGAGACTCCAAGTCCACATTAAAGGCGTTTACTTTCATTTGATGCCAGATTCCAACATTTTGGCTAACTGTTTTCCAGTCTCACCGCAGACCAGAAGCAAAAAATCCGAGATGAGTCCCGAGCCTGCTTCTTACAGCTGTGAGGCAGAGCAGAGATAAGAACCACGGAAGAGCCAGAAAGCTCAGAAGCACAGCAGGAACATGCCTGACCCGTCCCGGCAGCCCCTCAGGGACATCTGTACAGTTACAATAAGCCCAAGTCACAAGGAGAGGGGGAACTGTGTTGAACAGCCTTTATTTAAGGTGGATATGACATGTAAAATACATTAGGAGATGTAATTAAAATATAAGCTGGAGGGGGCGCCTGGGTGGCTCAGTTGGCTAAGCATCAAACTCTTGTTTTCGACCCAGGTCATGATTTCAGGGTCATGAGATAGAGCCCCGCATTAGACTGTGTTCTGAGTATGGAGCCTGCTTAAGATTCTTCCTCTCCCTTCCCCTCTGCTCCTCCCTCTCTCTCTCTCTTTCAAAAAAAAAAAAAAAAGCAACAAAAACCAAAAACAAAACAGTCCCCATAACTTTTTTTTTAATTAAAAATTGTATTTATTTATTTATTTGACAGAGAGAGATCGAGCACAAGCGGGATGGGGGGCGTGGCAGACTGAAGGAGAGGGAGAAGCAGGCTCCCTGCAGAGCGAGGGAAGCCTAATATGGGACTCCATCCCAGGACTCCAGGATCATCACATGAGTCATGAAGGCAGTGGCTTAACCAACTGAGCTACCCAGGTGCCCCACCCCATAACCCTTTTTTTTTTTTTTTTAGATTTTATTTATTTATTTGACAGAGAGAGAGAGAGAGAGAGAGATCACAAGTGGGCAGAAGCAGGGGGTGGGGGGAAGCAGGCTCCCCGCTGAGCAGAGAGCCAGATGTGGGGCTGGATCCCAGGACCCTGAGATCATGACCTGAGCCGAAGGCAGCGGCTTAACCCACTGAGTCACCCAGGTACCCCTCCATAACTCTTTAAAATATAAAATTGAGATGCCCTAGTCAAAGCTCCAGACAAAAACCCAATTTAAAATGGTGCAAAAAAGGAACATATTAAGAGTGTTTATTAATCCAGAGGTAGCCTTCCTTCAGACACAAATGGATCCAGGAGGTGGAAACAACAGCATCAGGACCTGGCTTCTTTTTTTTTTTTTTTTTAAAGATTTTATTTATTTATTTGACAGACAGAGATCACAAGTAGGCAGAGAGGCAGGCAGAGAGAGAGAGAGAGAGAGTGAGAGAGAAGCAGGCTTCCTGCGGAGCAGGGAGCCCGATGCGGGGCTCAATCCCAGGACCCTGAGATCATGACCCGAGCCGAAGGCAGCAGCCCAAACCACTGAGCCACCCAGGCGCCCCAGGACCTGGCTTCTATCTCCTGCTATTTCCTCCTCCAATGGTGTTAGCCTCAGACGGGGTCCAGCCTCATAGTGGCAAGACAGCCACCAATACCTCCAGACCTGGTGAAAAAGACACCTTCCTCTAGTCTGACCATACAAGCCCGCAGGCAAGATTAACTCCAGCCAGACCTGATTAGCCTGGTTTGGGTCACATGCCTAAGCCCAGATCAAATCCCAGGGGTCAGGAATTTGTCCAACATTCTGACTGGTCAAACGTAGACCACGTGCCTACTCCGGGACTGTGGGGGTAAAGTCAGCTTCACCCAAAGCAGAGAGATAGAATCAGCAGGGTGAGCTCATGGGGAGTGGGGGGTGGTGATGAAATGTTCCCATGAGAGAGAGAGAGTGAGGCGCTGGGTAAAGGGAGCAGGTAATGTCTACCAGGGGCGGTAAAGCCTGTAACTGTCTAGGAGATCCAACGGGCCTCTTCCTTGAGACTCGAGCTGTAACACTTTTTACATTCGCAAATGATTGTGACCTAGGACGTTTGTATTTGAAAAAATGACCCTGATGATAAAAACTGATCGTGACTCTAGAGTTTTCAGGTACACGACTGAATTCCCTTTTGCAAAATTTCCGGTTTGGTTTTTCTGCCACTTGCAACCAAAAGGGTCTAATAAAGCATATTTATTTATTTATTCATTTATTTATTTTTAATTTAATTTTAATTATGTATGGTCACACAGAGAACCCCAGGAAGAGGAGAGAGCTGCAGACTGTTTCCCAACTTAAAAAAAATTTTTTTTTTAGATTTTTTAAATTATTATTATTCATTTGAGACATACAGAGAGAGAGAGAGAGAGAGAGAGAACAAGCAGGGGGAGAAGCAGAGGGAGAGTGAGAAGCAGATTCCCCACTAAGCAGAAGAGCCTGATATGGGGTTTGATCCCAGGACCTGGAGATCATGACGTGAGCTGAAGACGGATGCTTAACTATCTGAGCCACCCAGACACCCCTGTTCCCCAACTCTTGTGAGGAATAGCCACCCCTCCTTTCTCCTCAGTGTGTTCAGATGATCAGAGTTTGGGAAACATCACTTAGGGGAGGAGCGAAGAGCACCCTGCTGCTTTCCATCAGCTGGGAGATCCTTAGGGTAAGCTAGCTGCTCCCTGGCCCAGGCCGGGAAGCCCTTCTCCAAGGATGCTGGCAGCCGAGTTCAGGTCCCTCTTCAGGCACATACTCAGTGGGATGCCCCATCAGGCTCCCCAGGGGGTCCCCCACCATCGCGCGCACGCACACACCCAGGGGTGGCAAGGGAGCTGTGCATTTCCCTACCGATCGGCAGAATCAACCGCAGAAGGCCTTGGGCACAGGGCAGGGGCGGTCTGGGAGAGTGAACTGCCCTGCTATCCAGGAGTATCGCCCAGGGCTCAGGACAGGTGTTCTCCGGTGCTGCATCAGAACCAATGAGCCTTGGGCAGGCAGGGAGCACTGAGCACGTGGGACCTGAGAAGGGGAGATCTAGCCCCCAGCTCAGTGCTTTTCAACCTACCTGGGGCAACGCTCAGCTTTTGTTCCTGAGTACCAATCCCATCGCGGACCTGTAAACTATACTATAATTAGTTTCATCCGAAATTTTTAAAACGCAAAAAATATAAAATGCAAGCTCATTGTTTTAAATCGGATTCAAAAGATTAAAAACTTGTCTGTCTCACTGCATTAACCTAAGTGCTTATTCTTTGTATCTGTACTTAGCTCACGTGGACAGCAAATAGGGTCGCCCAGCTCCAACCACCAAAGTGATTAGCCCTGCTCTGGGGCGAGCACCTCGGCTTTCTTTTAACGTTTTCAGACCGCTTCCTGCTTCTGATGCTTCATGTTTATCAATTAAGTAGATCTTACCAGCCTGACATTCCGGGGTGTCCTCCACGTGGTCGAAACTGCCATTCCCTTTATCTTTTCCTCTCTCATTCTTTTGGCGGATCATTCAGTCCACCCAAACCCTAATGAACGCCTGCTCTGTGCCAAGCCCAGGCTGTGGCGCACTGGGCAGGCAAAGCCCACTGTTCAGTTGTTTCCCCACATACACCTGCCCCTCGCCCAAGCAGCTCTCAAAGAGGAACTTAGTTTTGCTGAGTCCACACCTTTGTCAGTCACTGCATGTCTGAATCCCAGGAGCTTTTCAAAGCTCTGTTGGAATGTCAGCTGCTCCACCAGTGATAACAGCTCTCATTAATCTGGCCTCTGTTGGCCCAGGCGTCTGTTAGGCACTTTACCTATAGCATCCCGAATATCCCCAGCAGCTCTAGCCGCTCCTAAAACTGCTGCTCCTTCCACTGAACAGCGGGGTTCTCTGAAAATTTCCTGATTCCACTTCCTGTTCTTTTAAATCACATTCAACTTGTTTTCCTTCTAAAGCCAATCTGTGCACCACTTTTTCTTTTTCTTTAAACCTTGAGTATGACTTACATTTAGAAAAGAATGTGCACTTATATAGCTCAGGAAAGTAGCCGAAAACTCAATATACCCATGGAACCTGCACTCAGATCAAAAAATTCGAATCTATCAGCACCATGAAGACAGCCTGTATCAGGTCCCAGTTACTAGCCCTCCCTCTTCCCAAGAATAGCCACCATCCTGATTTCTAACTTTATGGCTTAATTTACCCTTTCTTTAAAATTCATCTAAATTAAATCTAAAAGTACTTTTGCAACTGGCTTCGTTTATTCAGCATTATTTGTGAGATTCATCGTATTGTTCATTCTCGTTGCTGTATTGTATCCCATCATGTGACTCTACTGCAGCTTATTTATCCATTGTACTGTGGGTGAGCATTTGGCTGCTGTGAACATTCTGGTCCCTTTCTATTGGTGAGTCTACAAATGCATTCCGGCTGCATCCGGAACAGAACTACGAGGACACAAGACTGTCAGAACACTGTGAACATCTTGAAAGGCACTTCTCATGTTCTACTTCTCAGGTTCAATCTTATTTGTGAATTCACTTCATTTCCCTTGCTAGATTATGCATGGCTCTTAACTGAAGAAATACTGTTTGGGTCCTGCCTCATTTTAACATGAGGGGTCTAACATGCAACACAAGATAGAAAACTGGAGTGAGAAAACAGAAAAGAGAACGAAGTCAGGGGGAAGAAGGGATAAAGCGAATGCAGGGGTCTCCATTCAACTCCACAAGGGTTTAGGGACTTTGTACAAAGCTGGGCCACAAATGTGGCTGAGCTTCCTGTCGGCCAGTACAAAGAGGGAAATAAAAGGTACACACACGAGGCTCACAGGATAAATGTAGTGACTGCTGGGCAGTGAAGCTGTTTCTGGTTCTGAGAAGTAAAACCTGTCTGCCTGACCTTTCTAAAGAGCATATTGTTTGACATTGAAAATGAAGGATCCAACAACTTCATTTTGTAGTAAGATTAAAAAATCCTGTATCTCCCCTCATAATCTCCCATAACGTAGACATGACAAAGCACAGTTCACAGCAACTATTGGAAGGAACTGATGCAAACAGATACATAATTCTCAAGAGATCTGACTTAACCCAAGAAAAACAACTAAATGCAGAGTGTGGTCTAGGAAACTTTAGGGGTCTCTGAGAGCTTTTCATGTCTGCAGAGTCGAAACTATTTTTATAATACCACTAAAGATGTTTGCCTTTTTTTTTTTTAAGTTTCAGAGGTAGAATTCAGTGATTCATCAGTTGCATGTAACACCCACTGCTCATTACATAATGTGCCCTCCTTAGTGCCCCCCACCCATTTACCCCATGCCCCCCCCCGCAACGCTGTTTGTTTCCTAGAGTCGAGTCTCTTATGGTTTACCTCTATTTTGTTCTCAATTTTTCCTTCCCCTCCCTTACATTCGTTTGTTTTCTTAAATTCCACATGAGTGAAATCATATGGTATTTGTGTTTCTGACTTACTTCGCTTAGCCTAATACCTTCTAGCTCCATCCATGTTGTTGCACATGGCAAGATTTCATTCTTTTTGGAGGCTAAGTAATATTCTATTATATATAATACATTTTCTTTATCCATTCATCTATCAATGGACATCTGGGCTCTTTCCATATTTTAGCTCTTCTGGACATTGCTTCTATAAACATTGGGGTGCAGGTCCCCTTCGAATCACTGTTTGTATCCTCCGGATAGATACCTAGTAGTGTAGTCGATGAGTCATAGTGGTTCTATTTTTAACTTTTTGAGGAAACGCCATACTGTTTCCCAGAGTGGCTGCACCAGTTTGCATCCCCACCAACAGTGCAGAAGTGTTCCCCTTGCCTTTTACTTTTTTAAAAAGATTTTTATTTATTTTTTTGACAGAGATTCCAAGTAGCCAGAGAGGCAGGCAGAGAGAGAGAGAGAGAGAGAGAGGAGGAGGAAGCAGACTCCCCACCGAGCAGAAAGCCCAATGCGGGGCCCAATCCCAGGACCCTGGGATCATAACCTGAGCCAAAGGCAGAGGCCTTAACCCACTGAGACGCCCAGGCACCCCACCTTTTATCTTTTTTTTAAACATTTATTTATACATTTGAGAGGGGCGGGGAGGGGCAGAGAGAGAGAGAATCCCCAACCAGACTCCCTGCTGAGTGTGAAGCCAGACACCAGGGCTCCCTCCCAACATCCTGAGATCATAACCTGAGCTGAAACCAAGAGCTGGTTGCTTAAATGACTGCATCACCCAGGCACCTCAGCTATCTTGCCTTGTTTCCTCTTATCTTCTTATGAGTATGTACAGTTGAGTTTTTGAGAGGCCATAGGACTTGTGATAGAGCAACAAATCAAATGCAGAAGCAAATATTAGAATCTAGCTGTTAAGAGAATTATGCCAGACATTAATTTGCAAAATTATTTTTTATCTTGGAAAACAACTTTTTCACACAAAAATATGTCATATCACTCTATATGGGTTTGTTATTAATATTCTTAAGTAAATTAGTAAACATTTTAAAATTTTGTTTTTATTTCTAATATAGTACCTACAGGCATAATCCACTTTGGGGTCCTTAAAAAATTTTAAGAGTTTTGTGAGATTAAGAGTCACTTATGGTTTAAAGGGTCCTGAGATCAAAAGTTGGGGAACCACTGATCTAGAGAAAGATTTCCCAAAAAGGATGTTATCCTAGGAGATAATCCACGAAAAATATTTTGTGATCAAATACATTTAAGAAATGGTAAGCCTCTCTTGGAAATCATCAAATTAGAAGCCAACAGGCCAAGTTTGCTTTAACTCTGTGTTTCCTAATGGTATCCGACCAAGATCCCTCTTCCAAGAGCTTCCATTATTGTCCTGTTGGCACACCGGGGCACCTCAGGATGAACTCCAAGGCCGTCAGGCAGTCCCCAAGAGAAGCATCTCTTACAGCCCAGCTTTTGTCAAGCCTGGGTAGCAGAGTCTGATGTGACACCTCTGACAACATGAAGACTGATCCTTTTATAAACATCAAGGCAGCTGAGCAGGACAGAGAGTTCCTTTTATCTCTACAAAGAGGTGTACCAAGGGCAGGGTCAAAGCCAGGACAAAGATCCCACTGAAGAGGAAAAACAGAGTCTGTTCATCTGCCAAACAGGCAGGCGAGGTCCCAGAGTTCTCGACGACATCTTCCAGAGCAGATGGTCCATGCGCTTGCCTCCGTCATAAAGAAATCTCAATTAAGCGCCCACAGAATGCCAGACTTTAAGTTACACAACTTCCTGGTGCCTCCTCCAAGGAAAATAGTGGCCAAATATACCCTGAATGAGTCAACTTCTTTTATTGGGTTATTAGCCGTAAGTCAATTAAATGTTAGGGAATGTCTACCAAAAAAACGATGCCTTTGGTTTCAGAACCATCAGTTTGAGTTCTTTTTGACAGTAAACTGACACAGTTGTCCATTAAGCAAACTCCCAGTTCACAATAATAAAATTATGTCATCAGGCAGCTCATCTAAAGAGAACCCACAGTAATGTGCAAGGCACTCTGGGAAATCTAAAAACGAAAGAGGTGTCTCTTCAAAAGCATATAATCTAGTAAGGGGCCAGACAAAGCACCAGAGAGAAAGAGATAGAGAGAGAGAAAGAAAGAATTCTCACGCTCATTTCTGCAGCGGCTGGTGAGAAAGCTGGTAGAGCACGGCAACCAGTAAGTATCTGTCTCAACAAATTTGCTATTTACCTTTAAAATGTTTACTTGAACACAAACTGAGAAACACCACACAGTCGAATATCTTATCAAATAGAATCTAGTCAAACAGTGCTTCTTAGTGCGATTTAATGAGTTTATATAGGATTTAAAAAAAAACACCACTGTGAATTAAAAATAGATCCTTTTAATATACATATTTTCACTTCCGTTAACTCAACACTGATTTCTACTATGCATGCACAGTCACTGGGTTGAACTTGTTTCATATTTATTTATTTTCCAACATGCGGCAACAAGACGGCTAAGCTGAACTGTTATTCTTAAAGAGTACAATGTACCTTGTCCTCAGAGTTTTATCAACTTTAATGTTTCCAAAGAGCCCCATGAGGCTGCTCAGCACGCTGGCTTTTCACTGAAATTTCCTATTTGGAGGATGGCAAGACAGACTAGGATCTTCCCAGGTCTACTGGCTGCTTGCATTCACATCACAGCTTGGCTGGGAAAGCAGTAGAGACTGAATAATAAGTAGATCTCCTCCAACCACAGCTGGGTGAGAGAGCTTCATTTTTAGAAAGTAAATCGAATCATGAAAACCTCCCTAATGGTGTGATTTGCTCCAGGGTTCTTTTGATACTTAAGAAGGGAAATATTAATCCTTGTGCACAGTACTCTTATTTCCAGCTTCACAGAGTTTCTTCTCCAGCCATCCTTCTGCAGTGAGGCAATTTATTGTACTTGCGGCAGAATGGAAAGCATGAAGATGTCTTTCATAATCGAGGTGGTGATAGCCTTCTCATTTCCTGCCAAATGGATCAGACCACACTTTTAACCCTATAGAAAGAAACATGAATCAAAACAGGATTCGCTCTTAAACTTCCTACCACTTCCCTCAACTGCAAACAAGCAAAATGACATCAGAATTGAGTTGTGCAATTTCCATGTAGTTTGAGACAGTGCGGGCAAGCTGCCGGAAGCCTGGGATGCTACGGCTGAGCAGCCGTGGCCGCCGTGAGACTTAAATGGCTCACAAATTGCCCCACAACAGGAAGCTATGTATCTGGCCTAGTCAAAACATAAATAATCATTTAAAAAAAAAAGTTGCCACCGATTACAAGAGTTTTGGTTAATAAACTGGAAACCTCTCCTTCTCACCCAACTGGGATCATCTGAAAGTAACTAACCATTTCAGCCACAAAGGGAACTTTAGAGCTTCTGGAATAAAGCAGAATCCTGCCTCAATTAAAATAGCTCTCAAGTAAACAGCCTTTATTCCCGCGAGGGCAGGGTTTAACTAGGTACTTGGTCTGTCGATCTACAGGACAGACCTTGCATTCACCCTTGATATTCGATCGCACACTTGTCACATTTTTATGCCCATTTATCAAATGCACAAGAGGAAATGTGCCAACTCGCAAAACGTATTTCGGGGTGAACTGTTAAAAATAAGTCTTGGGGTGGCTCCTATAAAATAGCAACTTCTGTGCAATGAAAGGCACAACCACACGCCAGCCTCTGCACTCAAAAGATTTCTTCCACCCAGGGCAAACACCCCCCCACACACACACACACAATGGCACAGATGCGATTCTGTTTTGATTTCTAAGTTTACCTGGCGGCTGCACATTTTCTTGAATAATACCGGCTCGATTTATGGCTTGCTCCTTCTCTGAAAAACACAATAGAAAAACTGCTTTTACAAAGGTGGGGGGTGGGCCATGGTGGTGGAAATCTTTCTATTTATGTGGGACAATGACATGGGACAATTCAGAAACAATATACACAAGATGCAAATACTCAAAGCATTTAGGTTATGGACGTCAGATCCTACAGAGCAGAAAGACTGGGTATTTTCAATAAGAGCAAAGAAAGCCGTACTTCAAAAGAAAAGCTCTCGACTAACATCTTTTCTCGGTGATCTCAGCATTTTGGAAAGGCAACAAAACAACAGAAAAAGAACAATTTTGAAAGAGCTGGTGGGCGTGATATTATGAGGAGAAGGCTGCTGAATTGAAGGAACAAGCACAATTAACAAGAAAACGATGTAGTTTCTATGTCTCAAATGTGCTCCGCTGAAGGACCAGACCCAGAGCTAAATATGCTATGTTTTTGATAGGAAATAGAGCAGAAAATTAATCTTTGGGTGGGTGGCTTTGGTTTGGGTAATTGAAGCTTCCCTAATTGATTGCAGGTGCTGTGCCAATTAGTAAGCGTGTTCCAGCTACAGCAGCTCAGCCCATCTCTTTGGAGATGTCCAACAGGCAAGGGCCAAGAGAAATTGGGCATTTTATGTCTGTGGGCTTCAAGCATTCTGACACATCTTTCTAAGTGGTTTAGAATAAACCATAGGTCTGTGAAAACAAAGACTTATTATTTTAAGTATCTTGACAAACAAATGGTGACTTTTTAGGGGAAAGACTTGGAGCCAAAAGATGTTTACTACTAAATTATAGTAATTAAGTGTTGTAATCAGACCTTCGTCTTAATCAGGCTGACACTGTTTCTTGAAATCCACATTTAGCTCTTATTTAATATTAGGCTGTTTCCTTTATTCTGGCCTCTGGATTCTCATAAAGTTACAAGAAGCATAAAGGTACAAGGAACAGGGATTTGCCAAATCGAATATTCATTGAACTCGCTTCTCCAGTGATGTGACAGAAAGTCAATCCTAAGTGACCTACCTGATAGTTTTATCAATGCTAAGTTTTGCTTTGGCAAATAAAACACTGGTCAATAAGGATTATGTGAATCTTAATATCTAATTCTAAGACAGACAGAGGGAAGACACAGCATAATGAAGCCCATTACAGACAATGGCCCGATGGTTTCCCTGGGCCTTTCTGAAAGTAGCAGGTAAGTGATAACCAAGACCCTCAGGACAAGCTATGCCAAAAAGCTTCTTCCATCTAGAGTGGATAATGGAGCTCTCGGGTGTCGGATTTTCTAAAATAACTCCAACACAAAAGGTGATCTCATTTCCTAAGACATTAAACTCCTATAGGATTGAGCCCTCCTGTACTGTCAACATGTAAGGTCTCAAAGTACGGATGTGTCTCAGATATGCTCTTCGAAATGCCAACCAGTGAAAGACTACACTGCCATCTATGGTGCCAGGAACAAAAATAGATACGCTTTTCCATGCCTAAAAGGTCCATTTGCCAACATTTTGGAAGAGGTGAATTTTTTTTTTATTTTTAAAGATTGCATTTATTTATTTTAGAGAGAGCATGTGCACACGCCAGTGGGGTGAGAAGCAGAGGGAGAAGGACAAACAGACTCTGGGTTGAGTGCGGAGCCCAACGTGAGGCTCCACCCCACGACCCTGAGACCAAGACCTGAGCCAAAAATCAAGAATGAGACACTTAACCTACTAAGCCAGCCAGGTACCCCTGGAAGAGGTGAGTTTTTAAAATAATAATAAACTGCCAGAAAGCTTTCTACCCATAGATCTAAGAAAAATCAGACAGCCGGTGTATTGAACACATTCTCCAAGAGGCGGGTACTGGGAAGACACTGGCAGACTGCCAAACACCAAAGGAAGTTGACTTTTGATAGCAAGGACAGAATGTCTAATTGTATCCTAACCTCTTACAATGCAACAGAAAACCAAGTGAAGAGAAAGGAATCCCTGTCTTCACACTTTCTTGCTAATTGCTAATGAGGTTCAAGAGAGGCTAAGGATTTATTTAAAATAGACCATAATCTCTTTATAATCCTTGTCCTTATGCAACCACCTCTGTTTTTTTGGCTTGGACAGCCAATTTAAACCGATTTGCTGAACTAGTTCCTATCAAGTGATAACCGGTATTAGCATCCTATCTACATTCCCTGGTTCTTTAATCCATTAATGTTTTATAAATATTCTAAAGCCAAAGCAGTCTTATATAAATTCATGATATAACACAAAGGCACTTTATAATTTGTGAATGCGGGATATGCTAAAAGGAAAACAAACTAGTCCCTCTAGATTTAGCAGTATGTCTTGTTGAAGTTGACAGTAAGTTTTTATTTTGTTATCATTAAAGAAACAGCAAGTGTCTAGAAACCTCAGGAAAAGGGCAATGCTGAAGTCAGAGGTTTAACTATGTGAACAAGTCAGGATAAGCTAATTACTGACTTTTCAGTAGTGAGCATGTTTCTATCAGGAGTGAAATGATTAAGACGCAAACAGGCAATATTGGGCCTGGAGTTTCCTGATGCCCGTTAGAAAAGGCCCCACTCCAGTGTCTCAGCAAGCCCGACTCTGCCCCCTGGTGCTAAGGCAGTGGTGTGATTTGTAGTTTGAATTGAGGATCGTTATCTCTAATCAGAGGGCCAAAGTGTTATTATTATTAAAACTAATAATGCGTGTGGGCGGGCTGATTCTCCGACTGAAGTGACATAATTCACCTAATAATTTTGAAGTCTCTGGAAATGAAAACATATTTTGATATTAAATGTCCGTACTGTTTAACAGCTCTACTGTGTGACTTGTTACTTTCACATCCACAACCTCGCAGCAAAGGCAGACACTGTTCCCCAGCGCCCGCTGACAGCTGACTGCCTGAGTGCGAGGGCTTGAGGCTTTAGTGCAGGAAGGGCATCTAGAAACCAAAAGCAGGTGCAGAAGGTCAGGACCCCGGCACCCTGCCCAGTGAGACAATGGCCTCAGGATCTCTTCCCGCCGTCTCCTTTTGGTCACAGACAGTTAAAAATAAAAGCAGCTTTTTAAAAATAAAAGCAGCTTGAAACTTGAAGTAATTGGACAAATGGCAACATTTGAGTATGGACTATATATGAGATAATAGCACTGTGTCAATATTAAATTTCCTGGCTTGGTTAACTGCATTGTGGTTATGTAAGAGAATGCCCTTGTTCCTAGGAAATCCAGGCTGCAGCATTTGGGAAGGGAAGCTCACAGAGTCCTGAACTTACTCTCAAATGGTTCAGCAAAATAACAGAAATAATTATATGTATAAGTAATTATGTAGGTATATGTGTATGTACGCAGGTATGTACAAATCTGTAACACAGCATTTCGGGGAGAAGCAAATGCGTCAAAATGTGCGTTGATAAATCTAGGTGACAAATAAGCAGGATTTATCGTACTATTCTTAGGTCTTTTTCTGTTGGTTTGGATTTTTTTTTTTTTTTAATAACTGAAATACACAACTGCAAAACAAGTTTTTAGGAAGTCCTTACACTTCCTTGTGACTGTTCGGTGATTACCTCTCGTACTTCACGTAACTTTGACTTCAAAGGACCTATTTTTAAACAGTAAATAAAAAAATTAAAAATTACTTTTTCAGTGTTCCCATTCTGCTGCTATTACCAAGACATGTCCTCTGTTTGCCTACGGATGGGGTCAACCAGGACCAGCAGCAGAAGGGACCCAAGAGCCGTGGTGGCAAGTGTGAACCAGTGGCTGAGGGGGACTAAAGGGCCAATGGAGGCACTCCTCCCAACACTAGAAACACTTTGGCTTCCTCATCAGAGAGTCTGGTTGAATCCAGAGAGCTAATAATTGTAATGCTGGTTAGAAAGTAAGACTTTAGTCTGTCCCTGTACTACCCTGGACTCCCCAGTGAAAGAAATAAAAAGCATATTCCAGCGCCTGGCATGGCATAGGGAAAATGCCCTTCCGAGGTAAGAAGTATTCCCAGGTCAAGCGATTTCTCACAACCCTGTTCCGACTCTGTACAACAGACTTCCAGCTGGGGCAGAAGGTGCAGCAGTAAGGCGACCATGTGGGAGAAGGACTGAGGTCCCCTCACGGCAATCCGGAGATCCCGTGCAGCCTTTCCTTCTGCTAGTACACACTCTGCTGTCTTCAAGGCATGAGAAACGGGGCATCATTAAGCAACAGACAAGGTTGCGGAGTCAGGCTCTAGTGTCCACCCAGCAGTTAATGTGCTCAGTGACTTTGGACAAGTCACCTAAGTGAGGGGATTGAAGGAGCATGGGTTTTCTGGCAAAACTCAAGATTTTATATTTCTGTGCATCTACTTAAAGTTAAAAATGAACAGGATCACCGAAAGCGATCCTATTCTGTCTCATCTCACAGGCTGGTATAAAATACATGTTATTTTTAAAAGGCCATATTCAGGATCACAGTCTAGTTCTAGGACACAAAGCCAGATTAGGCTCTGAGCTACAGCAGCTGTACTCTCCCTGAAATGGGGGCTCTTCCAACAAGCCATGCCATGCCAGCAGGATGAAAGCTAAAAATCATCACCTGGGATTCCTTCCAGGAGCACAGCAGAACTGTCCCCATACTTCCGGTTTAGGCTTGCTGACCACCAGTGCCAACACGGTCTCCCCAGGGCTCATTTTGGACTCAAGTGTCACGTGCAGAACTGACCTTGTCATCCTTGTAACACTTAGGAAAGTCTGGCTGAGTTAGCACAAGAGCTGAAGATCACACTGAATGTCAACATGAAATCTAGTAAGGCAGTCTTGTCAGAGCAGCTTGCCTGCTTTTAAGGCATAGAAGATCGCCCTCATTTTATATTATCTAAGCAGCCTTCCCCTACTTCCCTGCTGCCTCAAGATGTCCCCCCCATGGCCTCGGTCCTGGCTCACCAGCATTAGTCAGACTGGCTCTGGTAAAGAGTCGGTGCTGACCTGACCCTCCGGCCCAACATGGGAACGTGGGTTTCTCCCTTGTCAGCCACAGGCCCTACTTCTCCAGGACCGGATGTCTGGCCTACCTTGTCCTGCACTTCCAAGAACTGTGGCCTTCTCCTTGGTCTGCCCAGAGTCCTGGGAAATACAAATGTATGAAGGATAGTTGGGAGAGGAAGACCCAACAAGAGAGGCTAAGAAGTGGCTGAAAGGCAGGAGCAAAAGAGCAAAAGGCTAGATGACTGGCAGTGGGGTGGTCAAAGAAGCTCAGGGTGTTTCAAGAAGAGAACACGGTCTTCCTTCCAAGAGGCCTCTCTTGGGCCTCTCACACTCACAGATGACCAAGCTTCCTGTGTTATGAGAATGTAAGTCATCATGCAGAAGTGCCCACAAATTCCCAACATCAAACCTTATTTAGCTGAATCTGTACCTGCTCTTCCTCCTGAGCTGGTGGAAGAGGTGTCCTGCCTTCAGTCCAAGGCTTTCTGCCTCCTGATCTCAAGATCCCCTACCACCCGTCACTCTATGGATTATCTTCATCCTTCTTTGTTCAGAGCCTTCTTGGCTGCCCCATGTCTCCCTAAAACACAACTCTCCCTAGGCCCTCTGACCTGCTGCAAATACACTCTTATCATTCTCCTCTCCATACAAACACCTTTAAGTAGCTAACTGCGCAGAGCAGCCTGCTCTCTGCCCACCACCAAACCACTGAATGTATTCTTAACAAGCTAACTTTGACCTTCACCTTCTTTTTCATAAATCTACTGAATATTTCTTATCTGTCTCCAAGAAGCCCAATCCTGCTGACCATAACCCTCTTCATCAAGAGTTGTTTTCATGGGGCTTGTGACTGCAGCTTCTTGTGGTTTTAACCCTCTTGCCCTGGCTGCTCCTCCTCCATCCATCTCCTTCGACGGCTCTCTCTCCTCTGAACCAGCTCATCCTCCTCACTCCCCAAACCAATTCCTTCTTGTGTTTCTTAGTTAGTGACCAGTGCCATCATCTACTCTACTGCTGGAGCCTGGAAACTGTCATTCTCCTTCGTCTCCTCCCTTCCCCTGTGGAGTTTACTTTTTAAATACAACTCTGCAGTTCAGTACTTCTCCCCAGTCCTATAATCACCACTGGTTTGGGCTACAGTCACCTCTGCCAACTCTCCTGTGACCACAGCAAGTACAACCTTCCTCTATTTGGAAATCTTGTTGACTCCAAGTGAGAGTGGATCTGATCGTCTCACTCTCCCGATTAAAATACTTCCATAAGCCTCCACGGGTTAGACGCTGGGGACAGCAGAGGGCTATGGAAGAATTTTAATCAAGCAAGAGGATCAAATTCAAAGAACAAATGGCATGACAACAGACTTTCTCAACAGCCGTGGGGAAAACTGGAGGTTCTAGACATTTTTCTGACAAACAAGGATGACTTTTGCCAGTGACAAATGCTCCTGAAAGAAATATTATCAGATGCATCTCAGAATGAAGAAAACAGACGGTGGAAAGGATACAGAGCCTGGTGAGTAAAGAATGCAGGCAAAGAGAAACCATCAGTGAGCGCACAAACCCTGCCGGTACTAGGTGACCGGGGAGGAATAAACACTCAGTGGCACATGTGGTACGAGGACCAAGGACCAAGGCGTTCTCCCCAGGTCTTTGTATATTTCCTAGGAGGATAAAGATACTAACTTGAAACAGTAATCAGGAAAGAATAAAAATACAATGTAGAACTTTCAAAAGAATAGAGGAGAAAAAGCTTGAAGTTGCAGAAAAAGATAAAAAAAAAGCTATAGGAATAGACAAATAGAGAATACAAGGTAAGATGGGGCAAATAAATATATCAGAAAACACATATGAAAATGAACTGAATCCAACAGTTAGGAGAAATTATCAGACTGGGTTAAAAAAATCCAGTTTAGGTTCGTTATGAGATTTGAAGACAGATGCCAAGGGGCCCCTGGGTGGCTCAGTCAGTTAAGTGTCTGACTGTTCATTTCGACTCAGGTCATGATCTGAAGGTTGTGAGATACAGTCCCGTATTGGGCCCCATTCTGTGGGAAGTCGGCTTGCCTCCTTCTCCCTCTGTCTCTCCCCCGCTCTTTCTCACTCTCTCTCAAATAAATAAATCTTTAAATAAATAAACAAATAAAGACAGGCGCCAAATCTAAGAGGATAAATACTAACTAATAAGAGGAAAATACTAACCAAAACAAAGATGGTAACTCTAATATTGATAAAATAGAACTGGGGAGGAATAGCAGGGACAAAGGGGACCCTTCATATAATGATAATTGTAAAAAAAAAAAAAATCTCCAGAATATTCTCTATTGTGTGCACCTAGTAATATGGCCTAAATATACCTAAGTAACAGAATTAAGAAGTTTGGTCTGGAATCAACATATGCAGAACTCTGTACCCAACGATGACAAATACTCACTGCAAGCACAGAAGGAACATTTCCAAAACTGACCTGTACTAAGCCACAAAGCAAATCCTGACCAATATCAAAGAATCAAAAACATACAGTCCTCATTCTTTAACCACAAATGCAAATAAGGTAGAAATCAGCAACAAAAGAACAACCAAAAAGACTACTGTGGCCACTGAGTAGAGAATAAGTTAGTAGCTGGGGCCTGGCAGAAGCAGGGAGACCAGCTCAGAGTCCAAGGAGCGGGTGAGGGAAGTGGGTCGGATGACAGTGGGGACAGTGAGATGGACCGAATGCTCTTACCATCTTGTCTGGTTAGGTACACCTGGCACCTAACACAGTACCAGGTATACAGTCATTGCTAAAATCCGAGTTATAAAAAATGCAAAAGAAGCTACATAGATACTGGTTCAAGCACTAAAACGAACTGCAGCTTCATCCATGGCCTGGTCACCAATACCTCACCTGCCAGGACCCGTTTACTGCCAGGTCCGACAGCCCTGCTCACATCTCGTTGTCTCACATCCCTGTCTTATGGCTCCTTCTTTTTTTTTTTTTTTTAAAGATTTTATTTATTTATTTTACAGAGAGAAATCACAAGTAGATGGAGAGGCAGGCAGAGAGAGAGAGAGAGAGAGAGGGAAGCAGACTCCCTGCTGAGCAGAGAGCCCGATGCGGGGCTCGATCCCAGGACCCTGAGATCATGACCTGAGCCGAAGGCAGCGGCTTAACCCACTGAGCCACCCAGGCGCCCCAAATGGCTCCTTATTTTTAAAACATTTTTGTGGGATGCCTAGTATAAGCCATACTGGGTGTTTCTATACCTATTATCTCATTTAATATACCCCCAAACTTATAAATTGAGCCCTATAAACTCCATTGTTGGATGAAGTGACTGAGCACACTGGTTGAAATCCCAGATCTGACTCATTGGCTGCGGATCCTTGTACAGTCACTTAACTCTTCCATACCTCAGTCTGTCCACATATAAAATGGGGGTGATAATCACACAGCAACTACAAAGATGGTTGTGAAAACTACACGGGTTAATATATATTTAAAGTGCTTGGGGTACATGGCACAAGTCCACACCTTCACCATTGGATGGACCGGCATGTCAGCCCATGCACATCCTGGGCCGGGTGATTCTGTTGTGGGGACTGTCCTGTGCACTGCGGACGTCTAGCAGCATCCCTGGCCTCTATCCACTAGATGCCAGTAGCACTCTCACACCACCCCACTCCACCCTCAGCTGTGATGAGAAAAAATGTCTCCAGATGGAACCAAACATGCCCTGGGGGACAAAATCGTCCCCAGCAGAGAGTCACCGCTTTAGTCTTCATAATGGAAATTTTCCCAGCGGGACCCAAAGCATAGCCCCTTGTCCCAAGTTCAATTCTAGATGCCTTAAGACAGCCTGGGGCATGGATCCAGGCAGGATGATGGAACCAGATTATGTGGGGCTTCACCCCACCCTCTGTCTACCCCACATGTGGTGCCTGGACATCGGCTGGAAGGCAGAATGCACAGGGCCATTTCAATGCTGGGTGATGAAAGAAGCTACCAGGAAATGGGAGTGTGTACTTAAAAGGCTCTGCCTCCAGAAACCAAATGTTGTAGCATTTGTAACAGGCAGAGCGTTTACACAGAGCTTTTGCCTTCAAATCGCCAGGCTTTCAGCCTCTGCTAATATTCTCCAGGGGGCAGGGCTGGCCCTCTTCCATCTTCAAGATGATTCAGGTTTCCTGGAGAACAAAATGAGCCTCTAATGCCTAATATTTTCTCTCTGACAGATGGTTTCAGATGTATCAAAGTGCTAATCCTTGCTGAGGTATAGGTCTCCAGGAAGGAGAGTTTGGCTTTTAAGAATGATAGAACCTCAATGATTAAGGAGGAAAATTACTCCCAGGATATTCACCACTGTCATGTGAGCAACCCGCTTAAAGTGAAGGAAGACAGAAGAATCTGAAAAAAGACCTGAGGAAAACTCAAAAACCCAGGATACCAGTTTAGGTCTGAAACATTTCCCCTTCAAGCTGTCTCTGGGAGTGGAAATGGAGCACAATAAAAACACCTTCAGGCTCAGGAAGATTAGGGCTCCATCTGCCTCCCTCCAATACCACCATTCCCAGCTTCCGAGTGTGGGAGACGCCGTGCAGACACTGGGCAGGGCTGGACTATTCGCCTTCCAACTTACTAGCTCTGTGACCTTGGGCCTCAGTTTTCCATCCGGTGAAACGGGCATTAAAATACCTACCTCAAAGCGAGGTTGTGGATACTAAAAGATCCAATGTTATGCCTAACCTGACACAGTCAGCGTTCCGCGAATGTTACCTGTGAGCATGAACTAGTATTTAGTGTCAACTTACTATGTGCCGACTGCTTTCGTTACCACCTGGGAGTCTCAATGGGGACTGAACGGTCTTATTTTACTGATTACAAACAGCAATTTACAGATGCGGATGCTGAGAGTACGAGAGACTGAGTCACACTTGTCCACGGTCCCAAAGCCGCACACAGCAGGACTCGAACCCGGGACTGCCTGACTCCCGAGCCAAGCTCCTCCCACGGCCCCACGAGCAGGTGGGGGTCGGAGGGGAGGGGTGTTACTGAGACCAGGCCACCGCGCGGGGTCACAGGTCACTCACGGTACTCCTCCAGCCGCATGAGGGGCCGGAAGTAGATAGGGTAGAAGGCGGCGCCGATCAGGGAGATGAAGCCGCCGAAGATGAGCACGGTGCGCAGGTTCCGGGACATAGCGCCCGGTAAGCGGTTGCCCCGACCCTCTGAGAAACCCGCACACGAGTAGCTGCCCTTCGCGCCGCCGGGCCGTGACCCCACCCGGAAGAGGCGGAGCTGCTTTCGCTTCCGGGCCTTGGAGGTGGGGCTAGGGGGAGGGCGGGGCGAAATCGTGCAAGGGAGGGGCCAGGGGCGTGACTATGGGTGGGCGGAGCCGGGCGGGAGGAGGCAAGGGGCGTCGCTGCCCCTCACCGCTTCCCCAGCTCTGCCGCGTTGGAGTTTACGCCTGCGCAGCGCCCGCGGCGTGGTGAATGGGGCTCTTTTTTCGCTGGATCCTACCGGTCCTCTTCTGACCCCTGCGCAGCCCGCAGCCCCGTTCCCCCTAAGTGCACCATTCTCCTGACCTCTTTCATCACCCACTCCTTTATCAACCAGGCTTCCTCGTTCTACCCCAACCCTACCATTTGATTTTAGTGCCTTCCTACCTCAAGCTGCGTGTTCTCTGTGACTCGCTGATTTAAACCTCAAAATATCAGTTGGCCCATTTTACAGATCAGGGAACCTCGGCTTGGCCGCGCGGCTTTGCACAAGTCATTGGGTCTCCTTGAGGACTGTTGGAAGAGATGAGAGACGAAGGGGCGACTAGCCTGCCCCGGGACGGCCTGCAGGGGGCTTCTAAACGGAGCCACAGGGACTTTTGGACCAACAGTAGCAGGAGAGCAGTGTTGTTTCAACGTCTAAACTACAGGGAGATTTGCTCTGACTCCGTTTTTCTATCCCCCTTCTCTCTCGCCGTTCCCTCTTGCTGAATGTCTGGGTTACCAATGAGGTAGGGATAAATACGGTCAGTGCAACTCAGAGAGCCAGTGGCCAGTCCAATTGATGGGATCTTAGGGTTTTGCCTTAATGCCACTGAAGATAAACATCCTGTTCCCCTTCCTATGATTCTCATTCTCCATCCTTCCGGGTGGGCTGTGGGAGCATATGAGCTACCCAGAGGTATTGAGCAGCTGAGAGTAAGGTTCCTTGGGCCTTCACTCAATCTTTTATAGATAAGAATGCTACCAGCAGCTGGAGGCTGGGGAGCAAGCCGACATTCATCCTGACCCCAGCAGTATTAGTGAGTCTGGAAAAGATCTACGATCTTTCTGAAACGGTGTGGAGAGCACAGGTTTCCTCTCTCTCTGTAGCTTTGTAGTTGAGTCAAGCTACTGTGTACTTCTGTGGTTCCAGAAGCATATAAATCAGGTGTTCGATCTGTCAGCAGATTTATGGACTAACTGCCATGCCCCAAACACCAGACAAAGTGCGACAAGGGATACCAAGATGAGTAAGATGTGACCCTTGCTCTCTGGGATCCTGCCACGTGGATGAAGAGACAGGACATCTACATAAAAAGATAACTAATGACCCGGCGCAGCTTGTTGCCAATGAGTGATAGGGTCATGCGGGCTGCAGAAGTTCAGTGGAGGAAGACAGATGACTATAGGGTGAGGCGGGGGCTGCTCCGAAGCTAGCAGGAGCTTGTTAGGGGGAAAACAGAGGACTTCCCTGCAGAGAGGGGAGCTGGGATGCATGCTTTCTGTCATGTGATATAAAACCCCCGGTGTAGTGTGCCTTTGCATTTTAGCAGCTCAGCCTCCACTTACCTTTCTGTTAATCGCCCCGGAATATCTTTTGACAAACCCCTCCTCTCCCATCTTAATCCGTGAAACTGGGCTTCTCCTCAGTGCCCCCTGCACCCCACTTATTTTTTTTTTTCCCAGCTCTGAGAGTTAAGTATATAACCAAGCCTGACCAAGCTCCCACACCACGAGGATCAGTTGGGACAGGGCCCAGGCCTGATCACCCAGTATTGCTGCATCCTCCTGGCTACATGACTCACGTTGAGCCAGTCATAGTGTTTTCCAGATGCTGGAAATCTGATTGAGGATTTGACAGGACTGGATGCTGGAATCCCTGGGCACCACCATTTAGAGACTAGGAATGAGGACAGTACGGCTGAAGGAAAGCTAGGGAGTAAAGAGAATCAGTTGCTGACATTACATTTGAGCTCCTGGAGGCAGCTGTACCTGAAAGGGATTCACCTTTGGCCTTCCTCAGTAACATGAACCAATAAGGTTCCCTCTTCACTAAAGCCAGTTTAGTTGTTTTTTTCTGTTTGTTTTTTAACAGTAGGTGTTCCAGAGGAAGTCACCATGAGTATCATTTCATTTGCTTTAACAATTCTTTGAGCTGCAAGTCAAGGATTACCCTATTTTATAGAGCAGGTCACTGAGATCCAGAGACCTTTCTTAGGGTCACACACCATTAGCTGAGCCAGGACCAGGCTTTGGTTTTCTTGATTCCTAATCTGACTGGCTCCTCCTCCCTGAGACTAGGCTGTCTCCATGAACAAGCTCTCCAGGATGGCTGGATGAACCCTACCCACATCCTGAAAGCCAGGATGTCCTCATGAGCCACCAGCAGTGCCTCCAAGGCAGACACGGACTCATGTGGGACAAAAGAACCACCCCCCTCTCCAAGTGGCAAGTAACCTGGTGGCTTCTCTGTCCCTTCATGTGAATCTAAAGGGTTAAGTCTGACCGGTGGCCAGGCCACAATCTATACAGATACAATAATCACCTTATTTGCATCATCACACCAATAATTAGTTACCGAGCACTTGCTTGCCACTGAGTCCTACCAAATCTAGGTTTATCTCTTTGGTCCCCATGTTCTCCTCATTTCTGAGGATCCCACTGACTCACAGATTCAATCAGCAAATACTTATTGTGTGCCAACTCCAGCAAAGCATTGCACTAGTTGATTGGGAACACGAAAAGGAAACATCAGCATTTGTGTATTTGACAAAGGTTTACTGAGCCAAGCACCATGTGCCAGGCACATTTCAAATGCTGGTGACTGCAGCCAGCAGTGAATTAACAAGAGAGTCTGTTGTCCTCATGGCATCTCTAGTGTGGCAGAGGGATAAGATGCGGCAGTGGATAGTAATTGCTTTTTGGTCCCTCAACCTTCCCTAATAATAGCTCCTGATTCTTCATTTGCATAGGGAGGAGCTGGGGGCATAGCAAGAATGACTCGCTCAATAGCTACTAAACGGGCTGAGCCAGGATTCGAATCCAGTCTGGCTGGCTCCCGAGACCTATGATTATCACCAGTGTACTCTGCCTTGCAAAGTCAGTGAGTTCATATTGTCTGAGTGCGGGTCCAATTCCAACCTGGTCCAACTGTTTCTTTTCTCCCAGAAATAAGAATTGGGAGTTTGGTGACACTGGGACAGACAGACAGTACTGTTGCAGTGGATTTCTTCCATTGCTAATGTCCTGATGAGATGATCGCTTATCTTCCACTTGCCTGTTATCCTAGAGATTCTTTTATCCCCCCCCTTGCAGTTGGATTTTCCGTGGTTCATTATATTTTGCTGGCCACCCATATACTTCCAGTAAACTCCTTTTGGATTTTAGTTCGTCCGAGTCTATTTTGGTTGCATACCAACAGAAGACCTCATAGATGCAGAAAGTCCCACAGTCACCTCCAACGTGTGACATAGACAAGGGGCCAGGGACTGCATAGCTATGCTAATGTTTGCCAAAGCCAAAGGAAATTTGGATTGGTGGGGGAGAGATCTTTGCGCAAAGGGGGAGAGAGCTCAAGGGATAGAAGGAGACAGGATGCAAGTCAAATATGTCAGGAGACCTAGGGTGCATATTTCCATCTCAATCACTGAGAAAAAAAAATTGGTTCAGACTCCTATCTGGCACATTTCTCCTTCTTCCCTTGGATGTGAAGATTGAATGCTTGCAGGGAGCAGACCACCAGTGGTGGCTCACATGGGGTTCAGACAGACATCAAAGTTAATCCGCTCTCTGATCTAAGCAAAATGGTGATGAGGGTTTCCTGGGACAGCAGATCCACTAATTGTGGCACTGCAGCCCGGCTGATGTATTTTTAGAATATTGTGAATTTTCATAAAGTACATTGCTTTCTGCAGGCAGTCAGACTAGAAGCTTGGGGTTTGGAATAGAGTGGGATCTAATGCAGGGTCCTCTGGATCTGAACTTTTAAGAATGAGAAAATAAGGACAGGAAACACTTCCCTGTTTTTATCAGCCTCTGTGACTCTCTGAGTGTCTACTTATCTCTATAAATATTTCCGATTTTGATCATTTTTCAAGCTTTTCTCCTTTGATCTGTTCTTTACATCCAAGAGAGTTCCCCAAATATCTGTCTTGGCTTACCTCTTACCACACCATGCACCCTATAGTTTTAACTAATCTCTTTATGACTTTGTAGGGGCCAAGGGGAGTGGGGCCCAAGGTGGGTCACTGTGGCATAAACATTATTTTGAGTTAAAAGGAATCAGGGGTGCCTGGCAGCCTCAGTCCATGATGCTTTGACTCTTGATCTCAGGGTTGCGGGTTTGAGCCAAGGTTGGGTGTAGAGATTACTTAAAAATTAAATCTTAAAAAAATTCTTTTAAAAAGCAGTCTAGGGGCACCTGGGTGGCTCAGTGGGTTAAGTCTCTGCCTTTGGCTCAGGTCATGATCTCAGAGTCCTGGGATCGAGCCCCACGTCCAGCTCTCTGCTCAGCGGGGAGCCTGCTTCCCCCTCTCTCTCTGCCTGCTTGTGATCTCTGTCTGTCAAATAAATAAATAAAATCTTAAAAAAAAAATAAAAAGCAGTCTAAACCTAGCAGATTCAGGAAAAGTTTTTTTTTTTTTTTTTTTTTTTACCTCTTTCTCAACTGCCTGCCTGTACCAGGAAGAACACTATTAATAAAGATTCTTCTTTACCTAAGAAACTGATTTGCATAACACGGCACCTTTGTTTTCCAAAGATTTCCTCTCACCTTCCTGCTAATGGTCCTTCTCACCTCTGTGTCAGTGGATCCCTGTCCATCTCAGCTCCTGTCTCACATCCCCTCACAGTCTTTGGGATTTCCCTGTGTGGATTCCCGTAACTGTCCTATTAAATTTGGTTTTCTCTTGCTAATCTGTCTCATGTCAATTTGATTCTTACTCCAGCTCAAAGGACCGTGAAGGGCAGAGTACATTCTTCCTCCCTAACAACTTCAGGAGCTGCATGTCTAAACCAGCCTTTCTGTTGAACTCCAAGCTCCTGTGCCTGGGAAAATCCTCAGGTTCAGGACCCACTTGCTTCTGCCCTCTCGCCTTGACTCTCCCTGTCTGGTTTGGCTTCCTAACTCGCCTTGGGGTGCCCATCCCCTTCCACCATTAAACTGTCTCATTCATAGGGTACCCAAAGATTCATGGAGGACCCAAAGCACCTTTGGAAACAAAGATCTGGTTCATCACTGTTTTTCTCAGAGAACTTCAGGTTCTCCCCAAAGTATGAATTAATCAGCCTGGAACTAGGGTTTTTTGGTTTTTGTTTTGTTTTGTTTTTAATTTAAATTCAGTTAATTAACATAGTATATTATTAGTTTCAGAGGTAGAGTTTGGTGATTCATCAGTCTTATATAACACCCAGTGCCCATTACATCATGTGTCCTCCTTAATGTCCATCACCCAGTTCCCACATACCCCAACGCCCCCTCCCCTCCAGCAACCCTGTTTGTTTACTATGATTAATGGTCTTTTATGGTTTGTCTCCCTCTCTGATTTCATCTTGTTTTATTTTTCCCTCACTTCCCCTATGCTCCTCTCTTTTGTTTAAATTCCACATATGAGTGAAATCATATGGTAATTGTCTTTCTCTGATTGACTTATTTTGCTTAACATGACACCCTCTAGTTCCATCTATGTCATTGGAAATGGCAAGATTTCATTCTTTCGATGGCTGAGAAATATTCCATTGTATATATATATATACCACGTCTTCTTTATCCATTCCTCTGTCAATGGACATCTGGGCTCTTTGCATAGTTTCCATAGTTTGGTTATTATGGACATTGCTGATATAAACATTGGGGTGCAGGTGCCTCTTTGGATCACTACACATATCTTCAGGGTAAATACCTATTAGTGCAATTGCTGGGTCATAGGGTAGCTCTATTTTAAACTTTTTAAGGAAACTCCATACTGTTTTCCAGACTACTTGCATTCCCACCAACAGTGTAAGAGTGTTCCCCTTTCTCTGCATCCTCACCAACATCTGTTATTTCCTGACTTGTTAATTTTAGCCATTCTGACCAGTGTGAGGTGATATCACATAGTGTTTTTTATTTGAATCAAATGTTTTGATTGTTGAATGATGTTGAATGATGTTGAGCATTTTTTTATGTGTCTCTTGGCCATTTGTAAGTCTTCTTTGGAGAAATGTCTGTTGCATGTCTTCTGTCCATTTCTTGATTAGATTACTGGTTCTTTGGGTGTTGAGTCTGATAAGTTCTTTATAGATTTTGGACACTAGCCCTTTATATGATAAGACATTTGCAAATATCTTCCATTCTGTTGGTTGTCCTTTGGTTTTATCGACTGTTTCTTTTGTTATGCAAAAGCTTTTTATCTTGATGAAGTCCCAATAGTTCATTTTTGCCTTTGTTTCCCTTGCCTTTGGAGACATGTCAGGCAAGAAGTTGTTGTGGCTGAGGTCAAAGAGGTTGCTACCTGTGTTCTCCTCTAGGATTTTGAGGGATTCTTGCCTCATGTTTAGGTCTTTCATCCATTTAGTCTATTTTTTGTGTATGGTGTAAGGAGATGGTAGAGTTTCATTCTTCTGCATGTGGCTGTCCAATTTTCCCAACTCCATTTGTTGAGGAAACTCTTTTTTCTGTTGAATATTCTTTCTTGGTTTGTTGAAGATTAGTTGACCATAGAGTTGAAGGTCTATTTATGGGTTCTCTATTTTGTTCCATTGGTCTATGTGTCTATTTTTGTGATAGTACCATATTGTCTGTCTTGATGATTACAGCTTTGAAATAGAGCTTGAAGTCTGGAATTGTTATGCTACTAGCTTTGGTTTTCTTTTTCAACATTCCTTTGGCTATTCAGAGTCTTTTCTGGTTCCATACAAATTGTAGGATTGTTTGTTCTAACTCTGTTAAAAAAAAGTTGATGGCATTTTGATAAGGATTGCATTGAATGTATAGATTGCTCTAGGTATCATAGACATTTTAAAAATATTTGTTCTTCCAATCCATAAACATGGAATGTTTCCCAATTCTTTGTGTCTTTCTCGAATTCTCTCATGAGTTTTATAGTTTTCAGAGTACAGATCCTTTGCGTCTTCAGTTAGGTTTATTCCTAGGTATTGATGGTTTTTGATGCAATTGTAAATGGGATCAACTCCTTAATTTCTCTTTCTTCTGTCTCATTGTTACTGTTTAGAAATTCAACTGATTTCTGTGCATTGATTTTATATCCTGCCATGTTGCTGAATTCCTATATGAGTTCTAGAAATTTTGGGGTGGAATCTTTTGGGTTTCCACATACAGTATCATGTCATCTGCAAAGAGTGAGAGTCTGACTTCTTTGCTGATTAGGATGTTTTATTTTTTTTTGTTGTCTGATCGCTAAGGCTAGAACTTCTAATACTATCTTGAACAATAGTGGTGAGAGTAAACATCCCTGCCATGTTCCTGACCTTAGGGGAAAAGCTCTCAGTTTTTCCCATTGAGAATGATAGTCGATGTGGGCTTTTCATATATGGCTTTTATGATATTGAGGTATGTCCCCCTACCCCTACACTGTGAAGACGTTTAATCAAGAAAGGATGGTGTATTTTGTCAAACGCTTTTTCTCCACTTATTGAGAGGATCATATGGTTCTTGTCTTTTTTAAATTAATGTATTATATCTCATTTGATTTGTGGATGTTGAGCCACCCTTGCAGCCCAGGAATAAATCCCACATGGCCATAGTGGCTAATCCTTTTTATGTACTTTTTCGTAGGGTCTTTGTCTGGTTTTGGGACCAAGGTAATGCCGGCCTCATAGAAAGAGTTTGCAGACCTCATGTTTTGATCCATAGGCCACTACTGCATCTGTGTGTCCTCAGCTGAGTGGAATAATCTATGTCTACATTGCCATGCTCTGTGCCTATGGACAGATGTGATCAAATCAACATGGACATGTGACCTAGAACACAGTCAAAGGTCCAAAATCTCTGCCTAAATGGGGAATGGACTGACCCAATGAGATTCTCTGCCTCTAGAATTTCAGCTGGAAAGTCAGGGAGAATTGGGAGATTGGCAGAGGGAGTAGAAGTTGGACAGATCCACAGGGAGAGATAGTAGCAGCATAGGGGGAGCTGTGAGTAAGTCATGGTGATAAATCAGCAGAAGATGTGAGAGCAAAGTTTGGAAAGTAGATGCTATTCTCAGGCAATGAGAGAATTGCCTGGGAATACCAGGAAGCAGAGAACGAGGGAAGAGAATTAACATGAAGATCTACAGATCCCTGCTGCTAAGAAGTAACA
Source organism: Mustela erminea (assembly GCF_009829155.1). Taxonomy (NCBI): domain Eukaryota; kingdom Metazoa; phylum Chordata; class Mammalia; order Carnivora; family Mustelidae; genus Mustela; species Mustela erminea. The sequence continues at coordinate 117,986,321 of NC_045615.1, read as the reverse complement.
AGTTACTGTAAGCCCTAAGCCTGTCTTGGATCCATTTATTCATTCATTGTTTTCTACCATTTTCTGTTGAACATCCAGCCTATGCCAGACCTCATTCCAAGCATTAGATGAAGTCCTTGCCCTTATGGATAAAAAAGTAAAACAACCTCATAGATAGAGAGAACACATTGGTGGTTGCCAGAGATCGGTGATTGGGGGAGGGCAAAATGGTTGAAGGAGGTCAAAAAGTACAAGCCTCTAGTTATAAAATAAATAAGCCATGGAGATGTAATGCACAGCATGGCAACTATAATTCAGAATATTGTATTGCATATTTGAAAGTTGCTAAGAGAATAAACCTTAAAATTTCTCATCACAAGAAAAAATTTGTCACCATGTATGGTGATGGATGTTAACTAGGCTTATTGTGGTGGTGATTGTTTCATAATATATACAACTATTGAATCATTATGTTGTACACCTGAAACAAATATAATATTTCATGTCAACTGTACCTCAATAAAAAAATAGACTAAAAAATATATGGGACAGTTTGACATTTCTTACAAAATTAAACATACTCTTACCATACAATCGAGCAATCACACTCCTTGGTATTTACCCAAAAAAAAGCTGAAGACTTGTGTCCACTCAAAAACCTGCACATGGATGTTTACAGCAGCTTTGTTCACAATTGTCAAAACCTGGGAGTAATCAAGATGTCCTTTGGTAGGTGAGCAGATAAAAAAACTGTGCTACTTCCAGACAATGGAATATTATTCAATGCCCCAAAAAATGAGCTATCAAGGCATGAAAAGACATATTGAAGAAATTTGAGTGCATAGTACTAGGTGAAAGAAGCTCATCTGAAAAGACTACATACATGTGATTCCAACTATTTGACATTCTGGAAAAGGCAAAACTATGGAGACAATAAAAAGATTAGTCATTGACAAGGATTAAGGAAGAAGAAAGGCTAAATAGATCCCAGAGAAGGTTTAAGGCAGTGAAAACATTTTATATGACCCCATAAAGATGGATACATGTCATTATATCTTTGTCCACACTCATGAAATGTACCACACCAAGAGCGAACCCTAAGGTAAACTATGGACTTTGGAGATAATGAACTGTCATTGTGGGTTCATAGTTTGTGACAAATGTACCACTCTTATAGAGGATGTTGATGATGGGGGACACTGTGCATGTGTAGGGACAGGAAGAATATGAAAACTCTCTGTACTCCTGCTCAGTTTTGATGGGAGCCTAAAACTACTCTATAATATAAAGTCCATTAAAGAAATTCATGTTTTACAAAAAACTGGAGGAGAGATGACTCCAGATTAAAAGAAACTAAAGAAGCATTCCGTAAGTAAGCAGGTAAGTAAGTAAGTAAAGTAAATGAATGAATAAAGTAATGGAGTCATGAGTTCTAGGAAGCAAAATAGAGCTGGGTGTAGGGAAACTATTTTTACTTAGATGTCAAAGAAGGCCTCCTTGCGAAGGTGACAGAAACCTGAATGAAGAGAAGGGGAAACCATGTGAATATTTTAAAAAAGATGAACAATCCAAGTGGAGGGTGGAGGGACTATGAGTGCGAAATCGCTGAGCCCACAGTGAGCTTACTCTTCAAAAAACAGTAAGAAAGCTGATGTGGCTGAGGGAAGTAAGCAAAGGAGACAGGGAAGGAAAATTAGGTCACGAGGGTAGCCAGGCAAGAGCACTATGCCATGGGCCTCACAGGATATGAAGGACTTAAAATGTTACTATGTGTTGCCTTGAAGGGGCACATGAACCCCACTGTTTATAGCAGCATTGTCTACAATTGCTGTAATATGGAAAGAGCCCAGATGTCCATGTACAGATGAATGGATAAAAAAGATGTGGTATACATATACAATGGAATATTACTCAGCCATCAAAAAGAATTAAATCTTGACATTTTGCAATGACATGGATGGAAGTAGAGGGCATTGTGCTAAGCAAAATAAGTCAGTCAGAGAAAGACAATTATCATATGATTACACTTATATGTGAAGTTTAAGAAACAAAACAGATGAAAATAGGGGAAGAGAAGGAAAATTAAAATAGGAGGAAAATAGAGAGGGAGGCAAACCGTAAGAGACTCTTATCTATAAGGAACAAAGTGAGAGTTGCCGGAAGGGAGGGGGGCAGGGGGCATGGAGTCACTGGCTGATGGGCATTAAGGAGGGCACTTGAAGTAATGAGCACTGGGTATTGTAGGCAAATGATGAATCCCTGAATTCTACCTCTGACACTGATAATATATTATATGTTAATTAAAAAAATATTACTGTGCGTGTGATGGGGAGCAATTGGGGGATCCCTAGCAACCTTCTTAATTCCAGTGCCTTCTGGGAAGTCCAGCTGCTCTGTGGTTTTCATTCTATAAATTCCTGTCTCCCTTACCTTATCTATAGAGCTCCATTGTTTCCCATAAAACCCTTTTTTCAGAAGAGCAGAAATGAGTTTCCTTTCTGTCAAAAAAGGAGGCCATCCCAATGCTGTCATGATTTTACCCTGAACACCCCTTTCAGCTTTGCTTTCTTCCTCTACTCCATTTCTTCCCTCTCTCTAGAATGACTTTCTCCCAAGAGATTCTTTCCTCCCTCCTTTCCATCCCATTCTCCAAGGAAATTTCAAATCCCATTTGTGCAAGGGACATTGCCATGATCACTTGATGTGACATGGACTCTTCTCTTCTAAATTCCTGTTTGGATTATTTTTGGCCATATAACTAATTATCCCAAACTGACTGTTTAAAAATTTTAAAGACAATTTATTATCACTCAGAAATCTGCAGATTTACTAGGTGTTCTGCCTCACAAGATGTGCCTGGGGGCTGGGACAGCTGAAGTCACCCGGAGGCTTAACTGGACTGAGCCATGCAAGATTCACTCCCATGGCTCAGCTGGAGCAGTTGACTACAACAGCCATTAGTGACATCTCATAGCATAGAAGCTCTGCCCATGAGGGAGCACCCCAAGAACATCTGAAGGAAGACATAAGTCTTCTGATGGCTTAATTTTGGGAGGCACCCAGAGTCATTTCAACTGAATTGTATTGGTCAAAGACCAGATTGGGGGTCAGTTTCAAGGGGAGCTCTAGCTCTTGATGGGGGCACTGTTGAGAATTTGCAGTTCTCTTTAATCCACCATAGCTCCTATCGTGCTTTTTCCCAAATACTGATTATAGCCTTTGTCACCTTTTGCCTCATATTATAATGATTTAAGTGTCTCTTTATCTTACCTAGTAGATTTTCAGCCCCTGATGAGAGATTACATGTTACTTAACCCAAATCAGTCCATGTAATAATAACAACCACCACCACCACATTTATTTATTAAGTGCCTACTATAGGTCTGACCTCATCTCATCAAACACATGATCTCATCGTATCTTTGCCCTCATAGGATAGACATTATCCCCACCATCCAGATTGGGAGGCTGAGGCACAAAGTGATTCAGCCTTGCCTAAAGCCAGATAATTGGTAAGTGGTCAAGCCGGGATTTGAACCCATTTAAAAGCTTATGTTCTTATTCCCTATCTTCTATTGTCATCTCACAATCTGTCTCGGCACTAAGGAAATGTGCTTAAGTCCGTCTGTGTTGGTGTTACGAAAGCGACACTGAGCCAAAATACAAAAGGGAAAGAAGAAAGCAAGCTGTACAGGAAGGGAGGAGAGGGAGGGGAGATGGAGTGGATGTCCGATGCTCCAGGTGGCTCCACACGCGGTCCAGAGGATCAGCACTGAGTGTCCTTTGCAGCCTACTAGACAGAGCGCAGAGCATTTGGGAGCTCAGCAAGAGTGAGAGTATTTATTGGGTTTGAGTGCCTGATTCGAAACTTTCCTCCCAGATTCCAATTTTCTATCTGCCAAGATAAGTGATGGAGGTTTATGGTTCATGTTCTAGCATATCCACCCAGGCCAGAGAACTACAACTTTGAATTTCTGACCTGCTTCCTCCCAGCTCAAAGTGAATCTAGATTTACTTCTCATCAGGAATAAGCACCATGAGATCCTAGTTTTAGAAGATTCTGCCTTTGTTCTGGATATATCCATCTAAGTGCACATGGCCCCTCTTTGCAGACAGGGAGATACTTAAACCTACCATAAGCGGAAATTTCGTGTCTGGGCAGATGGCAACTAAAATCTCAATGCTTTTTTTACCTTAAACCATCTCTTATACTTCTATCCTATTAGAAACGTAAGGGCAGTGATGGGGTAGAAGTCTGAAAGGTCACCTCAGGTCCTGCCTGAGATCATTGGGCTACCACAGATTGGGTAGTTTATAAAAAACAAACATTTATTTCTCACAGTTCTGGAGGCTGGGGTGTCCAAGATCAGAGTGCCAGCTTGGCTAGGTATGGGCTTTTTTTTTCTGGTCCACAACCTGTGCCTTCTTGCTCAGTCCCCACCTTGTAGAAGGGGCAAGGGAACCCTCCCAGTGCCCTTTTAGAAGGCATAAGTCCCATTCATGAGGACCCTTCCCTTATGACCTTAGCATTTCCCAAAGGTCCCGTCTCCTAATACCAACACCTTTGAGGTGTTCTTAGGATTTCAGCATATGAATTTGAGGGAAAGACAGGACATCCAGGCCACAGCAGCTCTTCCGTGCACATGTGAACAGTTAATGCAAAAGATGCAGCCGAGATATTTTGGCCGCTCTCTCCCATAGCCCTCACACTCACAGGGCTGACCATCCTCTGCCCACATATGCACCATTCCTGAAGGACATCACCTCTGAATGGTGGCCACATTCTTGGCCATTACAGAGCAAGTGTGTCCTCACTCCTTCAAGGACATAATTACAATACCTTTACCCACCTTGGGAACTACAAAAGTATTTCACTGGTCAGCCTGCATTCTTAGTTCTTTGTAGTCAATTCTCCTTGCTTTAGGTACATTCTTGAGACCCTAGAAGGGTATGACCTAGTGAGCCCAGGTCTGAGGACCCAGAGAATGTCCTTGGCTTAGTGCAGGATAGAAATCACAAGTCAGCTAGGAGAAAGTGAGAGCAGAGTTTTTTAAATAGTATAAGTGATAGAGTAGAGTGGACGGAGTGTCTAGGAGACTCAGAAAAGAAGCAAGTCTTACTGTGGTTTGGGGCCAGGAGTTATATTGGAAAGGGGGTCCAGGGTACGTCTTCTTTTGGGCATCCAAAGTACGGTCTGATCAAAAGCAAGTGTCAGGCATTATTCCATGAATCACTGAAGCTAGGGGGTGTTGAGGTCGGTGTCGACTGAGGTTTGTTGGAAGCTAATGTCCTGGAACATGCTTGGGATCCAGTTCTTAGATGTTATCATCTGTTGTTATCAGGTGTATAGATGGGGCCTAGGACGAAACTCAGAGAAATACGAACTTTCTCGCCTTCCCCTTGAGGAGGAGCGTAGCTTCTCTGGTTTACTTAGATGCGAAGTGAGATACGAATGTGAGTAAATGGGGTATCGCAGAAAAACAGCAGAAACACAGCCTTTCTAGGGGCACTTGGATGGCTCAGTAGGTAGCGGATCAGCCTTCGGCTTCCGTCATGATCCCGGGGTCCTGAGGTCAGGCCCAGCATCGGGGTTCCTGTGTAGCAGGGAGTCTGCTGCTCCTTCTCCGCCTCCCCCTGCTGTGTTCCCTCTCTTGCTGTGTCTCTCTCAGTCAAGTAAATAAATAAAATCTTGAAAGAAAGAAAAAAGGAAAGAAAGAAAGAAAGAAAAAAAAAAGGAAGGAAGAAAGAAAGAGAAATGGAGCCTTCCTAAAATGGAGTCTTGGGGCACCTGGGTGGCTTAGTCATTAAGCTTCTGCCTTTGGCTCAGGCCATGATCCCATTGGGTTCCTTGCTCAGCAGGAAGCCTGCTTTTCCCTCTCCCACTCCCCCTACTGTGTTCTGTCTCTCACTGTGTCTCTCTCTGTCAAATAAATAAATAAAATCTTAAAAGTAATAAATAAATAAATGAAATGGAGTTCCTTTTGTTTCCCTATCTCAGGCAAAAGGATACATCAGCCTATAAAAATATTGCCTCAAGACCCTAGAAAGTCTGAAATGATAGAACTCTGCCAAACAGCAGAGAAACCCATTCTGAAAAATGCCAACATTTTGTGTAGTAAGTTCAATAAGTGTCATTGAGTCATATTAACAGCAACATTATCTAATGTGGACATTAGTCCTACTGAATATTTTCTCTCCGCTACTCCCTGCCACCTACCCGCATAACCACACTCCACACAGCAGCCAGGGCTAACTTTTAGAAATCAAAATCAGATTGTAGGACCCCTTGCTAACGCATTCCAAATGTTTCCCAACACTTAGAATAATACCCAAGCATCTTACCATGTCCCAGAAATTTCTAGATGATGTGTCCGTGCCTATCTCTTCCACCTCCTCTCCCTCCCTTCTCCCACATTAACTGGTCCCAGCACACATGTTTCCAGTTTGTTCTTGAACACATCCCATCTGATCTGGCCACTGGGCCTTTGCACTTGCACTTCCTTCTGTCTGTTAATTCAAGCATCTGTTCAGGAGGCACCTCGTCAGAGTGCTCTCCACCATCACCTGGAGACCCTAGTCTCCAGGAGCTTTCATTCCCCTTTACTCTCCCATTTGTCCCTCAACCCGCCTTGACCTTCACTCTAGAATATAAACACCATGAGTGCAGGAGCTTTCTCTGTCTCCCTGCTGTGACTCTAGGACCTTCCAGAATATTTGGCACACAGTAGATGCTCAGTAAATATTTGTTGACTCACTGGTGATCCTAATTCCTTAACATTTTCCATGCATTTTAGAGACACTTTTGCATGGGGAAGATACTCAGAAACTTAATCTCACTTGGGAAGGCAGGGAAAGACTTGCTTCTCCTTAATTATTTAATTATCTTCAAAGCATGGAATTTCAGGAAGATTAAAAATCTTCCTTATTCCAGTTGTCACAGCTCCATGCTTCCAGGCCCAAGGGTGGGAGCTGTGACTCTGATACTGAGAGCTGGTGTCTGGCCTTGGGGTAGGGTCTGCATAGCAAGAAAGCATCCTCAGACTCTTACCACCAGCACCTTTGGAGATTTAATTAACAGGGTACTTTCTGTTTCTTTCTATTCATAGTCAGGATTTTGATGAACTTGTAAGAGGGAGCTTTGTTACATGGAGGAGGTTGGAGGAGTGCTTGGGGCTGAGAGGGACCAGGGCTGCCCTGAGCTGCCCGGTGGAAGAATCAGTGGTGTTCCAGCTGCCTCAGTCAGGATCTGTGCTGGCCACACCCTGTGCAGGAGGACGGCGAGGCACCGCTTGTTAGCTGCAGTGCGTAGCTGCACTTGCTGGGATGCTCTGCCTACCAGACATTTCTGTCTGTCTACAGCATCTTTATGGACATGGGGGTCCCCACGTTTTCAGCAGGGGAGGTCAGCAGGCAGCAGTTTGCTCTGGTGTTTTATTATTTGGGCACCTTCATGTCAGCATTTGGGCTGCATCCAGGCTGTCTCAGCACTTCTGAACAACCAAGGTCTGGAAATAGTTCATGCACAGAGCTGGCTTGTGAAGGCGAGAGAAGGCTTCACAGCCAAGCAGCCGTGCACATCTGACCACTCTCCACTCTGTGGCCTGAGGTCCAGGCCTGGCTTCTCACAGCCACGTGCTCTGGACCTTTCAGAGCCAGGGAAGGTGTGGAGCAAAGTTCAGCATTTAGATGCAACAACACAGTGAGAAAGATTTGGGTTTGAGTCTTTACCGATATATAGAAGCCGTCAGGCCTTAATATCTTTATTGTAAAATGATAAATATTATCTACCCCACAGCCTTTTTGAGAAGAATTAATGAGACGCTGAGCACAGTGTTTAGAATAGTAGATCTCAGCTGTTATTATTTGGGTCCAAGTGTGTATATGACACCTTAACAAGCTCTCTGGGCCTCAGTTGCCTCATCTGTAAAATGGGGGTAATGCCTCATGCTTGTGTGACCATGAAATGAAAGTCTGAGATACATGGTCAAGCACTGTGCAAACGCCAGCACGTTCCATCAGTGAGCTGTTTTCTTTCCCATCCAGCCCTGCCATGAAGTTAAGTTGACATTTTCTCAAAACCCCACACATGAATATGTCATCTGTCTTACTCATTAACAAACATAAAAGTATACAATAGGGAAAGTTGTATGCAAACGTGGGGAAGCTAAAAAAGAAGCAGAAGAAGGAGGAGAAGAAGAAGCAGCAGAAGCAGCAGCAAATAGCATTAAAATAATTACTGCATGAGTGACTGGACTATTGTTCCTCAGGGGAAAATATTTCCCAGTTTGTTTAGAATAGCAAAAAGAGGGGAAAAAAGACTTCATGGTTATTTCTAATCTGTCTCCCCCAGGGAAATTAAACCTGAGTTATGGGGTATTTTTCATAAAGCCAGAGTCTAGTATAAAATGAACAAGTTAAAGAACTTCTGTGAGGCGAGCCTAAGGGTATTGGGATGGGCCGTCCTTAGGGCACGGATGTCTGGACTCATGTCATTCCTACCACAGAACTTCCTCTTCCTTGTGCCCCACGCCACCACCATGGCCCTCTGGCACCTGGGTATGCCCATGAGGAGTTACCTCACCTAGCTATGTTCCAGTCCCCTTGCAAGGATGTCCCAAGCTCATAGCTGAAACGCTGACAACTCTCTCAGCCCATGCCTTTCCCACCAGCCCTCCTTACTCCTAGCAGTAACTGATGCTGCTAGGGGGACCACCGAGGCAGCTGGGCATTTGTATATTAAAGTAGCATGTTAATATACGTAGTCTTGTTTCTGTTTGTAGATTTTTAAAAAATTATACCGAATACTTTTACAGAACCCTGACTGTTTTTAGCTTCATCCTTTGTCTTCTGTCCTATGGGCAGTTTCAAGTGTCAGGGGCATTTCTTATCTAAATCTCTCCAGCACCCCCTTCTTGAAGGAGAATCCTCTTCTCTGTAAGGAACCCATTCCACTGGAGGCTAACTCTTCCCTTCCCATTCACATGACCCAGAACTGACCACTCCCTGGATGCAGTGCTCCTGGCTATTGTGACTGGTTCCGATGATTCAGACCAAGCAAATCAGAATCTTCCTGGGACTTTTTTCTAATTTTATAATCAGCAAAAGCCATATCTTTTCTCTGGGGTGGTTGGGCTGGGAGGGTTTCGGCCTGAGGTTGCTTGTAGCCAGGGGATGAGGGCCTGTTTGAGAGACAGGAGATCCCTGATAACATTGTTTGCACACTGGATCCAGTCCTTCCTGAAGTCACCTAGCTGGGCATTGTGTGAGCTCATAAATACCTTCCATGCTGCTTTTTTTTTTTTATGGGTTTCTGTCACTGCTAACTGAAAACATCCTGAACAATCCAGTCATATTAGCCTTGTGTTTTGAAAATCTTGAAGACTTTATAGGATGGAATGAATGTGGTATAAAGAAATGTGAAATGGAAGGTAGCATGTAGGGTTGAGTTTGGAATAGCCTTTTAAAAGAATACCTCTCATTTACTGCATACCTACTATTTTTCAAGCATTTTATATACTCTGTCTCCTTGGCTTCATACCACCATCGTGCACCATTGTATTATACCCATTTTAGAGGGAAGAAAATTGAGGCTCAGAGGAACCAACAGACTTGTCAAAGACCCTCAGGGAGAAACTAGTGGAGCCAGGATTTTGCATTCAGTGTTTTAGTCAAGTAACCCATATCGTACAGAGCTAAGCCTACTGCTTACTCCTTCATCCAGCACTTACTGGACATTAGCTATTTGGCAAGCATGGTGTAGGCACCGGGGATATGAAATTAATAAGCTAGTGCCTGTTTTTCATCTGTTTACAGTCCAGCTGGGGAGACCCTCACTAGGGTCATTATTATGGGTTGAATCATATCTCCCCAAAGATGTCTTGCAGTCTTAACCCTTGGTACCTCTGAATGCAAGCTGCTTTGAGACTAGGGTCTATGCAGATGTAATCAAGTTAAGATGAAATCATTTGGGCCAGGCCTCATCCAGCACACCTGGTGCCCTTATTAAGAAGGAAGTTTAGACACAGAGACACACAGGGCGAGTGCCATGTGAAGACTGAGGCAGAAATTGAAGTCATATCCTCCACAACCCAAGAAACACCGAGGACTGCCCGCTGCTGGCAGAAACCAGGAAAGATTCTCCTTGCAAGTTCTCAGAAGGAATCCATCTTGCCGGCACCTTGATTTGGGACTTCTAGCCTCCAGATACAGCCGTCCAGGGTTCCTCCTCCAGGAACCTTTATTTATTTGAAACTTGCCTAGGATTGATCTTCCTGTGGCCACCCAGCTGCTGCCGTGGGACGAGCCTCTGCTGCCAGAGTCCCACCTTCTCCGTCATGAGAGCAGGACGCACCCTGTATGACGACTGTCCCTTCACCTGCCCTCTAAACAAACTCTGGTCCTGAAGGCTGGCAGGGGCCCTCCTGTTTGCTTTGGACCAGAAAGTGCAGGGTAGCAGCCGTCAGCTAATGCCAGCGCGTCAGCTGTCCTTTACATTCGAAGGCCGTCTGTTTCCAGGATGCAGGTCTCGTGATGTCGCCTTTGTGATTAATGTTGAAGCCATTTCTTGACGTAGTGTGTTAATAACACAGTGCAGGCACAAAGACTTTGGTTGTGCAATGTGACAGCCCTTTAATCTGACCGGTCCTCACCCCAGCTCATTCCTGGGAGTCAGGTAGGCAGTGCAGATAGGCAAGAAGGTGCAAGAAGAGGGGAACAAAAGTCTGAATTAATCAGCGATTTGCCTAGGGTAGTGATTAGCTGTGATTTGGACCTGCTGCCTAGCATGTCAAGCATCGGCTCAAATTCCTAATTTTCAGCTTTTTCACAATGCCGATAGGACTCTTCTAATGACGTGCATTCACCTGCTGATGTGTTTGGAGGGCAAAATACCAACTCATTAAAAGTGGGAAAGTCCCTACTACCTGAAACTTTCCCTGTGGGTGAACTTCAACTTTCCATACTCCCAAAGGGGACAGTGTCAGTCATAATTATCTGCAAGTAGGTGTCCTCCTGTCAATACCTCAAGGTCAAGACCTCAGTTTTGCTTTTTTTTTTTCTTCTTTTCTTTTGGTACCTTTAGGAATGTCTAACAGAGTGGGGGCTTTTGGCATGCTGGTAGGCTTGAATAGTATAAAGATTTAATATGGCCACAGTGTCCTTAGTTTATTATGTATGGTGGTTAAGACTTTGGGTTTTGGGGGTTGGGAGCCAGACAGCCTGGATTAGGATGCTAGCTGGCTGTGTGACTTTGAGGTCAGTTAACTTCTCTGAGCTTCAGTCTCTCATCTGTAAAATGAGTTGTTAGAAAACATCAATGAGGTAATATCCCTGAAGTGCTCAGCATTCAATAGAAAGGCAGCCATGTTATTAGCTGGTGACTGGCAGAGGGCTGACCACCCGAGTTTGTTCGGTTCCAGAGCCCAGGCTAGTTCCGACTTGAAAGCTCAGCCTGACTTCCATTGGAATTTCTCTCCACCATGGGACAGTTTGCCACAACCAGGTGCAGACCAGCAGCCACCTGCTATAGGAGCCACACTGACATTTCTACATCCTTTCCACAGATGCCTGAGCAGAGGGCCTGAGCCCCCAAACTCACAGCCAAGAAGCATCCCCTACTCCCAACTAGTTGGTGATCCAGAAATCTTAGGAATGGCTTTGCCTCTTTGTGGGGATGGGTGGAACTAGAAGCTTTCCTGACTCCTTTCAGGTCTCTCTTCCAGGGCTTGTCATAGGCCCATGTTGTAAGGACAGGAGTGCCAGGAGGAAAGACGCATATTAGGGTTTTACTCTACTACCTCCTCCTCCCCCACCCCAAGGCACAGGTGACTGTGGTCTCAGATCTGGAAGCAGGGCTCCCAGCTACCCTTCTTTGTTTATTTCTTAGGGCTGCTTTCACAAGGTACTGCATACTGGATGGCTTGGAACAGAAATTGATTGCCTCATAGCTCTAGAAGCTAGAAGTCCAAAAATCAAGGTGTTGGCAGGACCAGACTGTCTGTGATGACTCTAGGGGAGAATCTCTTTGGGCCTCATTCAGCTTTCAGTGTCGCTGGGTGTCTGTGGCCTTATTGGCTTGTGGTAATAGGCTGCCTGGTCACCTTGTCCCCTTGTCTCCACATGGTCTTCTCTCTGAGCGCATCTGTCCATGTGTCCTGGTTTCCTCCTTTTATAAGGACACCACTTGTATAGGATCAGGGCCCATCCTAATGATCTCATTTTAGCTTGATTACCTCGGTAAAGATTCTTTTCCAAAGAAGGTCACATTCTGAGGTTCTGGGGTGTTAGGACTTCAACCTAAGATGGGAGACACGATTCAATTCAACACACCATCTGTGCTGGTTAATCTTATATGTCAACTTAGTTAGGCCACTGTGACCAGATATTTGGTCAAACTTCATTCTAGATATTTCTGTGATGGCATTTTCTAGGTAAGACTAATGTTTAAATCAGTAGACTTGGAGTTAAGCAGATTACTCTGCATCCAGTCAGTTGAAGGCCTTAAGAGAAAAAGACTGACTTCCCTGGAAGAAGAGGGCATTCTGCCTGCAATCTACCTGTGGACTCAGACCAAAATCCTTTCCTGGATCCTGCAGCCTATCCTGGAAGACTTTGGACTGGTCAAGCCTCCACAATCATGGAAGTCAATTCCTTAAATAAATTCTCTCTCTCTCTCTCTATGATATTCTTTATATCTCATATAAAATATATGTACATATATATGTATGTACATACAGATGGGTCTATATATATGTGTATATACATATATATCTGTACTGTTTATAGACATACCTATATCTATCTGTCTATATATACACATATATAATATATATTATATATATTATATATATATATATATATATATATATATATATATATATAGCAAGCAAGAGATAGTTGGCTCTGTTTCTCTGTTGGTTCTGTTCCTCTGGAGAACTCTGGTAGCCCATCCACGGATCCCTGTAAACCAGAGTCCCTCACTTCAGCCTCAGGATTTGGTGATTTGGTGCTACAGTTATGGCAAGACTTGGAGAAGCCTCACCTGGACAGTGGAGGAGGCCACGTGCCTCTCAACCCACCTCACTGTAGACAAACGATCCGTCAGCCATTGAACAGGCATTTCTGAACCTTCCATTTTTATTATTCCCTTAGCAAAGGAAGGTTGAACAGTTCAGTCTCAGCATGAACTGCTATAAGAGATGATGGGGAAGAAATGAGAAGAAATTTCTTAGCTTCAGAGGATAACACAGCTCTGGAAGCCTCTCTCGTATACAAGGAATTGGAGCAGCATCACTCTTTTAAAATATTGCAAAGCATTTTAAAGCCTATCACGTTGTTCAGTGTTTCGTTACCTATTGCTGTGTAACAAACTGCTTCAAAATTTGGTGTCCTAAAATTACACTATTTTATTTGTCCCTGACGCTGAGGGTCAGCCGTTCATGCTGGGCTCGGCAGGGTGGCTCTTCTGCATGATCTCTACGGGAGTCACTTATGCAGTTTCTGCCACCTGGCAGCATCCCTCGGATCTTAGCTCAGGCTTCTGTAACACAGATGCCACAGAAGTTGTGGTTTAAACAACAGAGATGTAATTCTCACCGTTCTGCACCATCCTGCAGCCTGGGAAGTCCACGATAGAAGTGCCAACCAATTCTTTTCCTGGTGAGTGCCCTTTTTCTGATTTGCAGAGGGACACCTTCTCACTGTGTCCCTTCATGGCAGACCCAGATGTTCTTCCATGTTCTTCTTAGAAGGGCACCACTTCCATTCTGAGGGCCCTACCCGCCTGACCTAACTATCTCCCAGAGGCTCTACCTCCTAATATCATCACACAGGGGGTTAAGGCTTCCAAATATGACTTGGGTGGGTGGGGAGGGACAAAGACTCAGTTTCAGGCACTAAGACTAGATGTTCCAAGATGGTCTTACTCACACATCTGGCAATTGGTACTGACTGTTGGCGAGGCTTCTCTTTCCATTCAATCTCGTGTTTTCAACATCATTAGCTAAGGCTTCCTCCCCTGGTGGTTCTCTGTTCTAAGAATGTGACAATGGAGACTTCAAGGTCCCTTAAGCCCTAGGCTTAGAAGTCACCAAAGCATCACTCCCGTGGTACTCCTTTCGCCAACAGGAGTTACAAAGCCTTCCTATGTTCAAGACAAGGAGGAACAGAAGCCACCATTTGGCAGGCTGTGGTGCAAAGTGACGTGGCAAAAGGATGTGTACGCACTGATGGGAGGTTTCATTACGGCCAACTTTGCAAACAACCTCCCACGTTCACTAAGCAAATTAAACTATTGAGTGTCTGGCTATGTCAGGGAAGGTGGCAGCACCATACTGATCAACCCCAGCGATCAGAGGGGCATCTCCAATGTGCCCTGACATGGCTCTATATTAGGCCATTTGATTGAGAACCCGGCATGGAAGTTTTTTTGGACTCTGCCTGATTCAGGGTCTAGTCTATCAATTTTTTTTCTTATGAGATTAGGTATTTGCTTCATCTCTGTTACAACACAGCCAGGAGCATCTGGCTGAGCCTGCTAACTTATGTTCCTAGATTTTCCTTGGCAGAAATTAATTTTTTTTCCTTAAGAAATTTTTTTTCTTTTCTTTCTCGAGGCTGAGTCTTTGGGTTAATACTGGGGATCCACAATTCATAAATTTGTTCCTCTTGGTTCATTGTTTCAAAATGAGACTTTTAATAGATTCCAAAGACTTAATAAGAGTGCTGCCTTGTCACATAATGAAGTTACTGTGCACGTGGCTGACAGGTGGTAATTTATTATTATCCTTGTCCCTGATAAGAGTCATGCCATGCACAGTGGGTGTCTAATAAATATTAGCTATAACAACACAAATGAGGGAAGAAAGTTTGTCCTTTTGTGTCTCAACCAACCATTCATAACACATCTTTCTATTACTACTGTGTCTATTGTCTGTTAATTTTATCAATTATAGGTAGAGGGAGACTATAGCAGAGTGTCTTTATTATTGTTAGTTTAAATGTCCTAATTTATCCTGCCACCATGTTTTGCTTACTGTAGCAAGTCACAATATTTTTCTGTCCCTGCCGTGAAAGACTGCATGAAGTAAGTTGATCTTGCTAACAAGAGATAATTATTAGCTTCCTCAAGAATATTACTGTCTATGCATTGCTAAGCGTTCCAGGAGGATTAATATTTCTATGAATTGTGGACAAGATGAGGTGGCAACCAAGAAAGATAGGGCTATTTTAATATTTGTCCTTGTTCCATTTGCATATCCATCACCGGCAATTTGTTAATGCCCCATGTGTTTCAGTCTGTGGTCACGTGGAGAATTAATGCCTCTCTACCACCTAGTACACCCAATTCCAAAGTGAGAAGTGGACAAGTCAGAACATTGGACCGTTCTGGCATCACGGGGTTTGCATCCAGGAGGAACTTGTACACAGGGTGCTGCTTTTCTGAAAAGTCGGCGGTGATGTGGCAGATTTGAAAGCACAGTTCATTGATGTTCAAGGGTTTCTTCCTCGCATGAGCAGAGCTGTTCTGGCACTATGAATTGTACAGGTTTTTTGTTTTTTATTTTTTTCCAGCCTATTTGTTTGTTTTTATTGTTGTTGGGAGCAGACAAGGGAAGGTGAAAGGATTTAAAATTCAGCAGAGGATTGCTGATACAGAGGTCAGTGGGGCTGGGGAGACTTTGGCAAGCTAAGGGTCGAAAAGAAGCGAAAACCTCCTGAAACGTCCAAGCTTGTGTGTATAGCGATTACACGGGACACCCTAATCATACTGTATATATGGGTGCATGAAACACACTGAATTCTCTGAAGACATTTCTTATAAATTCTATTTAGGAAAACTTCAGGAAGACTGCAGATTTCAAATGTTGATCTATTAACTTCAAGTTGGAATTTGGCTGTCATTACTGAGCATTTGTGGAATACCTAGTCTGGGTATTCACGGGTCATTCACGGGTTCATTTCATCAACCAACAGATAACTGTTGAAGGTCTCCTGTGAGCCAGAGGCGTGGTGGGCTTCAGGAATATCAGAGGATTTGCTGTCCAAAGAAGGAGAAAGACAAGCAGGCATACAGTTTCAATAGGGTGGAATTGATGCGAGGGCTCAGCACGCAGGGCTGTGTGCACGCACGGAGATGCCCCAGGCCCCCAGAGGGGTCTGGGTGGACCTCTCAGCAGGAAGGATCCTCTCTGGTGAGGCAGAAGGTGTGAGGAGAGGTGAGGCAGGAGGGATAAGCTGCTCCATGTCTGTGGCAATCAGACCCATGCTGTCAGCTTTGGCCGGTTGGAGGCTTGGCGGCCATCAGAAAGGAAGTAGCATGACCAGGGAGAGCTGTTCAACGCTACTGTGCTTATAGTGAGGAGGGTGGGGAGAGAGGTGTCTTAGGTTGGGCTGCCCAGAAGATGATATGGGCTTCTTGGGCAGGCAGTTTCCTGAGGAGGTGTTCGCAGGCAAAACCTCCAGGGGTGTGTGGGAAATGTGCAGAGGGCGGGCAGAGATGTGGTCTAACCTCAGCCTGATCCCATGGGAGCTGTGGGGCATGTAGGTCAGTCTTGAGCCTCATTCTCAGGCAATCCTGGCCATGGACTGTCTGTGTCCAGGGGTTGGTGAATCTCTCAGGGCTGGTCTCAAGACAAGGGAAAAGCTGTGAGCTCTTACCCACCCCAGTCAGCAGACGTAGTGGGGCACAAGGAGCAGCTACTTCCAGAGGGAGGGGTGTGCAGGGTAGGGGGCTCTTGATGTCCTCCACATGGGGGAGATTGCAGCTTGCCATTGCTGGTAAGGAAAAGGGAATCAGTTTTTGTAATGGAAAATGCATTAGGCTTTCTGAAGGGAGCCGCTAAGTACAGGGTGAGAACTATAGGACATTACTGGCAGTTTGGCTGAGGGTGAGACCTAAGAGGTGTATCTATCAATCACAAAGAAGAGAGCCCCACAATTCAGAATTAATCAGAAGTAGAGGGAGTGGGATTTGAGTAACATTGAGGGATAAGTGAGGCAAGGCCAGGATGCGGTTCTGCTAACATTCTGAAAATAAATAATTCTCTCCTATTTCTATCAAAGGCGCTCAAGGTAATTTGCAAAAATTTCAGGTAAGTTTTTCATGGGGCTGAACTGCAGGCAAAGCTCCCACTGACTTCACAGGAATCTCCCAGGGGACATGCAGCAAGGTGAGGCCTTGGTTCTGGGTAATTAAGACTTATGGCCCCCTTGTCAGAGTAGAAATCCCCACTTATATCATTGAAATGCAGCAGCCCTGAGCCTTGTCGCTTCTCAGTGGCCAGCAGCCATTAGAAGCCCACTCAAGCCATCATTAATTTTGCTATCCTTCACTTTCTGAAATCAGAGGATGACTTCACTTTGATTAAGAGGGACAGTCACGTTATAATCAGTGGAGCCTGTGCTGGTCTGTGGCCTCCGAGCTGCCTGCCCACTGCTGGTACGACTAGTCCTCCAGGAAACAGGAGTTGGCAGAGATAGAGCCAAAATCACCATTGCTTCTGAGTTGGTGCAATTCTCCCCAGATGCCCCACCTGCACTTGTTTCTTTCAACATTACTGTCCTGTTCTACTTCCTGCCCCCCTCTCTAAGACACCAAAGTGCTCGTTAAGTGGTCAGACCTGGACAGGAAAAAATGTATCTAGAACACTCTTCCGATCCACGCTCTGGATCGGGGTACAGAGGTAGAGGTAAGTGATTTAGTTGATGTGTATGAGACTTTACCATGTGTAAGAGGCTGTGCCGGCAGTTAGGAAGAAAACTAAGAATTCTGTAACTTGTCCCTGATCCTCTAAGGGCCTAAAATCTTAAGAAGAGGCACATCTCTACCCAGAGTAAGATACTGACCAGCGAGGCTTAAGCAGGGTGGCTTTGGAGGCAGATAACCTGAATTTGAATCCTGGCTCTGCCACATTGGCTGAGTGACCTCAGACAAGTTATACAACCTCTCCGTGCCTCAGTTTTCTCATCCGTAAAATGGACATAACAATAACACCTACTTCATAGGGTCATTATGAGGCATAAACACATTAATGAGAGGGTTTGAAACATGGTCATTACTCAACAAATGACAGCAAAGCAACAAATATTTATAGAGTATTGACTAGGGGTACCTGGGTGGCTCAGTCATTAAGCGTCTGCTGTTGGCTCAGGTCACAATCCCAAGCTCCTGGGACCGAGTCCCGCACTGGGCTCCCTGGTCTGTGGGAGGGCTGTTTCTCCTTCTCCCACTCCTCCTGCTTGTATTCCCCCGCTCTCTCTGTGTGTCAAATAAATAAGTAAAATCTTAAAAATGTATAAAGAGATATTGACTGTGCTGAGCGCACTGTATCCCTTATCTCATCTAATCTGTAAACAGTTTACGAGGTGGGTACCAACGTTATCCCCGTTTCACCAAGGAAGGAGAGATTCAGAGAAGTTCAGTAACTTGTACAAAGCCACAAAGCCACAAAGCCAGAAGTGACGGAGCTGGGATTTGTACCCAGAGCCAAGGCACTTAGCCATCATTCTAGAATGTGTCTCCAATAAGAAAGCCCAATGCTTTAGGTACCCAGAGAACCAAGAGCTCCCTGGGAGCCAGGGCAGTCAAGGAAGTTTTCTGCTGAGTCTTCCCCTGGCACGTAGAAGGCTGTTTATTTAATTGGCCAATATTTGTCAAACGCTTAATGCAATCACACTCAAAGCTAGAGACACCGTGTGAAATACATGGTTTCTACTGGTAGTTTAAAGGGGAAGAGGGAAACCATCAATTGCTACAATAGCAAGGATGGGGCTCTGTAGGGCCCATAGCAGGACCTTGAAGAGAAAGTGGCCAAACCCTTGAGAATGGGAAGATGTGGAAGAAAGGAGAGGGCAGGAGAGGACCGCCAAGGAGGTGAGGGCTTACGGCACAGGGGGAGCAGAGGCTCGGAGAGATAAGGCAACAAAAGGGAGCCCTAAGTGTTTACTTGGCTGAAGCCAAAGGTGAAAGTGGGTAGGATGGTAAGAAGTGACTGTCATAATCCACATCGCTTGAATACTCACAGTGTATTAAGCACATAGCACCATCTATTTTATTCTTTCCCTGGAGTAGGCAAACTACGGTCTGTGAGCCCAATCTGGCCCACACCTGTTTTTGTTTCTAGCCCACCAGCTGACAATGACTTTTACGGGTGAACATTGACCATAGATTTTGATGATTGGGAACACTAACTTTGAACATTCATTAAGCAAAATGTTAACTCCCTCCTATCCTCTCCCCCAAAAAGAATTTCAATGTATCATTAGTAGACCTGTATTATTTAAAAAGTGTCCTCGATTATTATTATAGCTTCAACTTTGTCAATAATATAAGTTGCGGAAATATATTTTCTCTCTAGTTTTAGAAGTACCTATATAATAGCCTTCATTTTGCATTTTGACCTACAAAACCTGAAATATTTATTACCTTGTCCTTTATAGGAAAAGCCTGCCAGCCCTTGTTCTTTCCAAATGCCCACAAGACATCATTTTATTTAAGGATATGGGGACTGAGGCACCGAGGATGAACTGACGGGACTCAAGTCCCAGAGTTAAGACGGGATGGGGATAGGGTTTGAACCCTGGTAGTCTAGTTCCGGGCCCGCACTCTGAACCATACCTCCTCCCAACGTTCGCAGAGCTCTGGGAAACAAGCTAAGCACCTGAACTCAGTAAGTCGGGGTGGGGAGGGAATGGAGGGGGACAAAACTGCCCGGATGTGGGGACCAGCAAGAAGGAGGAGGCTCCCCTCGCTGACCTGGTGTGTGCGGGCCTGCACTCAGGCTATGGGCACAATGGAAGTAAGCCTTGTTTCCCAGAAGAGAACTTTTGATCAGGGGCATCTGACTTCTCTCTTGAATGATTGGGCTGACTCACAGGGTTGCAGGAAATGCAGGAGAAAGAGGGCTGGTGGCCAAGGGTGGGACAGAGGGGACGTTTGTTTGGTTTGGACTAGTGGCCCTGGGCCGGCTCGGGGATAAATGTGTGGAGATGCCCAGGAGGAGGAGGGTGGATCTCAGGGGCCAAGAGGACAGTTGGGGGCCGTTAGCAATGGGGGGGTCGCAGCCTCCAAGAATCAGAATCCATCACTCAGAGAAGAAATTACTCCCCCTGTTAACAGGCATTGAAAAGTCTGCCTTCTTCGAGTGGGGGTGGGGCATAGAGCAGCTTCTTATTTTTGAAGCCCTGGGACGGACTGGGGAGGGGGCCATGGTTCTGGTTCAGGGCATCTGGGAGAGGGAAACGAGGTTCTTTTTGAAATGAGTTATCCATGTCATCTTATGACAGCTTGCGTCACACACATGCACACACGCACGCTACAAAGGATCTTAAAAGACATTCTTTTTCAAACTCCAGTGTGTGTATGAATTTAGACGGAATTATCTGATTAGCTTCAGAGGCTGCTGACTTGAGCATGAAGATTTCCAGGTAAAAGCAGAGTGGAAAATGCTCAGTATAATCGAGAACGCGAGGAGAATTTCCTTCCAGTGAAGTTTGAAAACACAAAGCAAGAAGCAGCCTCTGATTACATAATTCTTACCTGGGAAAGTAAAAATCTTTGATTATCTATTTATGCCCTGCCATACTCAGGGCCCAGAGGAAATCAGGCAAACCTAGAAGAAACCAATTTCCACCTCTTCTCCCTCTCCTCTCGTTTCGTGGCCTCCGCAACCTTGACGAGCTGGCTTGCATGCACTGGGCAGACTCGCGGAGGTCCACTGAGGCAGAGGCTTCACCTAGAGGCAAGCGCTGCCGGCGCCGGAGAGGCCAGGAGGAAGGGACCAGGGGTTGGTCTCCCTTGCCCACTGAGGGGATTCTTGGAGACCGAATGTTTCCCCAAGAGTTCTCAGCTCTGATAAAGCGAAAAAGACGAGGCGGTGTGACATTTTAGAGGAAGTGATGGTTTATCGAGGTCCAGGTGGGGTGTGCCCTGTCTTTGCAATGTTTGCCTTGGTTTTCCTTGAGGCCAGTCCTGATCTGTAAGGTGCTTGTGTGTAAATTATAAAAAGGTGGCCCTAAGAGAAAAAAAAAATATTAAAAAGGTGGCCTGGCTTCCCAGTCTCCCATCCCAGGGCAAGCCTGAGGTGAAGACTAATGAATGGCAGAGCAGGGAGAGGAGGCTTGCACTTGCCTCCTTGGGTGAGCCTGGTGGCAGGGCAGACACAGCCGGCCCCCCCAGTCCTGCGCGCCCTATTTATTCATTTGCAGAAAGAGCGGCATCTGGAAAAGGGGTGCTGCAGGCACCTGGATGTGGCAGTTTCAACTAATAGCTTCACGTGTGTCCTCTCAAACACTGATTCGTCCTTTTCCTTGGGTAACCGATGTAGAAGTCAGCCTGGGGACACCTGTCATTTCCAGCCCCCGTTCTCCCGACATTTGACCCTCGGAGGCACTTTGAGGAGCTGAAGCCACACTCGGAGTGGCTCACCCACTGAATAAATTATCCCTTTGGTGTTCTAAATGGAGCTTCAGATAGAATCAACAAGATCTAGGAAATTCATTAAAAGAAAAGAAAAAAAAAAAGGAGAGGCAACCTGGTCCCCTATCTAATACGAGAATGAGATTTTCATGAGATGTCTTTCCAAGAGAAAATGCATGTGCATAAATACACAACAGCTGTGTAAACTAAAACAATTATCTCTCCTGATTTGAAGGGAACATAATACGTAGGTAGAGGAGAGATTGGTATATTTACCTCTGAACCTGATTTGATTTTAATATCATTCTGTCACTTATGAAGAGTTCCCAAGTGCCTTGTCAGGAAGAGTCACTTATTAAGCCACGGAAAGTGTCTTAGAAAAACAGCAGACGGTGGAAACTGTGAGTCATCCCCCAGAACCCTGGTGGCCCCCAGCACCACCGGTTTCTGCACTGAGCTAAGAGTTGTGCCAACAGGTGTTCATGCTTTCCTGGTGGTCAGTGCTAATCCCAGGGGAAGGAAGAATCACAAGGCACAGCCTGGTTTGCAAGGAGTTCACAGCCCAGTGGGGAAGGAGTAAGCAGATGTTTAAAATATGAGAGGAGATAAGGTTAATTCATTAGATATCATTTAGAAGCAGCTACCTCAAAGTTGTCCTGACAAAGTGTAGGTCTGTCTAGGGTGCATCAGACGGGAACAGAGAAGAACAGACATTAACTGAACCTCAGGACGCCAGGAAAATGTCGAGGCAGAGACATCTGAACAATGTCTTCCAGGATGAATACGAGTTTGAAAGCAACAAAGTGAGTCTTGGCACGGTCAAATGTTTGGAGACAGGACTGTGCCCAGCTAACAAGGACACAGTGAGGAATTCTGCGCAGCTGAACAGCATGGTGTATGCAAGAGGGACACAGAATGGGAGAAGGCAGGGTGACTGAGCCAGACCCCCAGGGACTGCGAGCCCCAAAGGTTTTCAGGCTGAGAAAGGCTCAGGTTGGTGTTTTGGATGAGCTCTTCTGATGCCCTCTCACTGAGATTTGCCTTAAGGGTGATATGGGGTGACGGTGTTGCTTTTCTCACTGACTCAGAAAAGTAATTCACTTCCTAAAGTGTTTGGCTTCATCTCAGGGGGTGTTTATACCCTAAAACACGCTACAAACTATGACTTGTGGGTGGTATCTGGGCGACCACCTATTTTTATAAATAAAGTTTTATTGGAACACAGCTGCATAGTTCCATTCTCTATTGTCTGAGCTGCTTTTGCACCATGACTGATTTTTGAAACAGGGTTCAGTGACTGCAACTGATGACCCAGGGGCTTGAAATATTTATGATTTGATGCTTTGCAGAGAAAATCTGCTTACCCTTGCCCTGAATTCTTCACCATCTCTCTTATCAGACCAGACTCTTCGGAGATCACTGTGAAGGCTTGCCTCATTACTCTTTGTGCTGTTCACCTCTGTCTTTATCAAGTGGCCAAATCCAGTTGCCAGTAGTGGGAAATAGAGTGGAGAATCATGCACAGAAGAAGAGGCAGTAAGACACTGAGCACCAGGAAGCAGGTAAGTTTGCCCAACCACACCATTTCTGCTCTGCAGGGGTCCCTGAGTCTGAGATCAGGGACACCAGGTATATTGGTTTCAGCAGAGTTTAAAAACCTTTCACCATGTCCTTACAGGCAGGACAGAGCCAGCTAAGTGGTCATGTTGATGGTCAAACCACTCCCCCCGCCATATATAGACTACTGTGTGGACATCAGTCTTAGGGTGATCTCTTACGTGTTCCTGCAAGACTCCAGACTTACTCCTGTCCCATTCAGCATTTTTATTGGCATAAATACATCTGTCCTTTGGTGTTATCAGTGTGGAGTTTGCCCATCTCTGGGGACTGGGGGGAAGCTCATAACCAGCATTGATACGTCAATGTCAGTGTTCCTAAAAATTCTAGAAAAGCTTGAGCAGTGACCAAAATATGCTATCTGCCAGAGAACCGTTTCCTCTATGGGAGGAATATGAAGCTTTAGGAGGTCCAGCCCCAACATCGATAGCCCCTGGGTTGAGAGTACAGTGAAGGTCAGCATGCCATAACCCCCAAAACTTAGAAGCTATAAATCAAGCTCACAAGCAGATAGACAAAATGTGTTCTATCCTCCTACTTTGACAAATACACTTTCTTCACCACCTAGAAGCCCAGACTCAAATTCTGATTTCTCTGATTGCTGGAGGTTTTAATGCCAGAACATGGCAGCATGGGGAAAAGCAGCCCTAGCCCCCGGCCCCCAGCTCGTGACCCATCTTCTCCTTTCTGACCTGCTCTTACAGTTCTCAGCACCTTATCTCCAGTTACTTCCTCTACACTGGTTTGCCAGTTAAAACTGTCTTTTGGTGTCATTTATTGGGCTCTGCCCTCTAGCTTCTCTACTTATACCCAGTTTCTGCCCCCATGGCTGATTAATCTGTTTCCAGTCTTTTCAGGTAATCCCAGTTTAGTGCTTACATTTGGCACAGTTCCCGGCAATAGTGCTCCTGATGGATTCTTCCCAGGGCTAGGAAATAGAACCTGGCCAACTTTCAACTACCTTCTGGCTTCCAGGTCTTACAGGATAACTCCTCTCCCCCATCACCACCTGAGCCGATGCCTCTTGAGCTTAATTACAGAGGATGAACACGTACTTCTGCAAACTCAGGGCTACTGGGGGTGGGATGTATTCTTACCCACAAGTAATACATTTCTTTGAATGCTAGTGTTTTTATTTTCAAAGAGCCACTAAGAAAAGGTTTCATTGAAATACAATTACACGTTCCAAAAAATACGCAAAACAAATACACAGCTTAATGAATTATCACAAGGCATATGACCTCCAGGTAAGCAAATACCCAGGCAGCCCTACCCTCACCTCTTTGTGCCTCATTATCTTCTTCCTGAAGGAAACCAACCATTATTTTAAAAAATATTTGTCTATTTATTTTAGAGAAGGTGTGAGCTGGGGGCAGGGGCAGAGGGAGAGAGAGAGAGAGAGAAGCAGACTCCCCACTGAGCATGGAGTTGGATGTGGGGCTGGATCTCACAATCTTGAGATCATGACCTAAGCCAAAATCAAGAGTCAGATGCTTTACCAGTTGAGCCACCCAGGTGCCCGAAACCAACCATTATTTTGACCACTGATGTTATTGTTCAGTTTTGACTGTTTGGGGATTTTATATAAATGGAATCAAACACTATTCCTTTGTGCATGTCTTTGTCTACCTAACATGATTTTGGGATTCATCTATGATGCTTTGTGTAGTTCTCATCTGGTAATTTTCATTGCCGGGTGTCTATTATACAATGCACCACAATTTACTTACACATTTCATTGTCGATGGGGGTGTAGGCTGTGTCCAGTTGTGGTTATTATGACTGGTACTGCCATGACTACTCCTGTGAGTACCATGGTGCTCCTGGACACAAATTTAGGACGGTTTATATCTAGAAGTAGATTACTGGATCCTGTGTTTTGCATATTTTAACTTAGTACTTCCAAACCATTTTCCAGAGTGGTTGAACCAATCTGTACTCCCACCTTCTGACCACCTTTTCAAGGCGTTTGTTGTTGCTGTTCTTCTCCATGACATAGCTGTGTTTGTTTCCATGTTCAAAAATGTTATAAATTTTATGACCAAGAGGGGAAATGATGTTTCTGGATGACATACCAAGTTTATCCTGAGGTTTCCCTTGTCCAAGTTGGAGGAGTTCAACCAAGCTACTTCTTAGAGCTTCTTCATTCAGGGTCATGACTTTCTAGGCTTTCATCAAACTGTTTAATATTTATGGAGCAGCTTCCCCCTCCTCTGCCCGGTATAGCATCTGAGTCATATTGGCTGAATGTGAAGAGGATTCACTGTTGACCTTCAATCCATTTTGCCAAGATAGTATTTATCTGAACAGTCTTATTTTGATTTACATGTTCATCTATTTGTCACTTAGATAAGCTTCTAAGTCCTTTCAAGGAAATGGACCATATACTTCTTTAATACATACCTTTCTCATCTATAAGAATTCTTGGGACTCCATGGGGAGTAATCAGTATTTGCTAACTGACTGACTGGCTCAGTGTAGCTTAAAATCCATCTTTATTTTTATATGATAGTTTAAGTGATTTAATGAGTGGCTGTCACTGACAAGGCACTTGGGGACTATGCATAGAATGACACAATAATATAAAAATAAAGCTTTGCTTAGAGACTGATACATAGAATTGCCTTCTGTGTACACATTGCTCTTTATACTAGAGGAGGCAATTCTTCGTTTGGTCAAGTGCAGTGGCTTTCATTGATAAAAGTTAAATCAGTCCACATTCCCTTCGACTGCCTTATTTGAATACTTCCCAAATCAGGAATCATATATAATATTCATTTCAGCAATGAATATGCAGGAAGTGCTGCATCTCTTTATTTAGGGATTTTAAACATTGCAGTCATGTTCATCATGGTGACTGTAGGCTTTTATATCTAAGACAGACTCATTTCTCAAAGTCATATTTAAATATCTCAAATGGTAGTGCTGGCCTTTTGGGTTTTGCACCACATACAACTGGAGAAAAAAAGTTGACCTCGCCCCAAAAATGTAAAGAAATGGCACAGCTGTGGATATTTCACGTTTAGGAATGGCGCCGTGGGATGAGGGAGAAGAAGAAAATTCTAGGAATTCTAGGGAAGCTAAGTTTGCAATGAGAATCTAGATGTTGGTTTCATCTTAGAGCAGAGTGTGGGAGTTGTTCTCTAACTTAATGATGCTCCAAGTGAAGTATACAATTTTTTTTCATTTGCATCTTTTGTAGGCAAGGTTTCTCTTCTGCTCCTTGCAATAATCTAAATACCAAGTACTGACAGTCCAGATGCCACACACACAGTTTCATATCTATGGCTCTGTTCTTGATTTTAGATCTTAGGATTGTTCCATTCATTCATTCGTTTGTTCATTTGTTCATTTGTTTAATTAGATGATCAGGCAAGAGATACCAAGCACCAACTATATGACAAGTGTTGTGCTTGGTGCTCAGGGTACAGTGATGTGTCCTAATGGACACTATTCAAATAATTGTAAGACCTCATCAGTGTGAATACTTTGAAGGAGGAATGTGGTATGATAGAAATGTGTGTTAGAAGGATTTGACTTAGGTCTGGGAAGTGTCTTTGAGGAAG
This sequence comes from Mustela erminea, assembly GCF_009829155.1. Taxonomy (NCBI): domain Eukaryota; kingdom Metazoa; phylum Chordata; class Mammalia; order Carnivora; family Mustelidae; genus Mustela; species Mustela erminea. The sequence goes on along the minus strand of NC_045615.1, from coordinate 117,959,744 downwards.
TGTTGTCTAGGCTGATATCTGTTAAATGAACAGATGAGTTCACTAAGTACAGCGGGGGAGGCGAGGGGAGTTTGAGGAAATGAGAACTGCTTATGCAAAGGCCTTGTGGTGGGAGAGAGTATGACTTACATGAAGATTAGAATGACGGTCAGTGTGGTAGGGGTAGAGTGAGCAACACAGTGAGGGCAGGGCCTTGGGATCCTAATGGAGACTTGTCCTTGAAAGTAAATTCGACACATGGGAGAGGATAGGCGGAGGACAGGAAGAGATCTCATTTCACAGTGGGGCCTGTGGGTCTCAGAGATATATGAGGAAGAGGGTTTTAAAAGTTCTTATTCTTGCCTTTACACAGTCCCTGGTCAGCAGCTTGACTCAATTACAGGTGTCCCCTGACAGCTGTGAGCTGTCAGGCAGGCTGGTCTCCCAGGCCTGAGTGGATAATAGGGAGGATGCTCAGGGGTGGCAGAGGGACATGCTCCACTGGTCCGGATCTGCTCTTTCCTCTGCGCACAATGAGCCATTTGGGCAGGAAGCTCCTGCTCGCTGCTTGCAGATCTGAATGTGTTTAACTGTAACGGCCTGACAGGGAAGCCTGGTTTTAACTTTAATAGAACACAAGGCACCCAACCAACTGGCATAATCTCTCCCCTGAAAGGTGATGTGTGGCCTTTGTGTGCTGGGGCTTCAATTTACAACCAAGATGAAATACAGATAAATTCAAAATATAAACTTTTTGACTCCATTTATAATGCTAATAATAAAATGCATCATAATAGCCTTCTCAGCCTCCAGGTAGTCAACATTTGGAGATTCAAAAGATCTGAAAAAACGTGTTTGGTTCAAGCTACTACAATGCCTAGTGTTCTAAGACAACGATAAATCTTGAAGGGGCAGAATTCCGGGCAGGGGGAAGGAAAGGGAAAGGCAACTATTTCCTGAACTTTGACCATGATTGTCATAGAGCAGGATTTCTCAACCTTGGTGCTGGGGACATTGTGGCCTGGATCATTCTTTATTGTGGTGGGCTGTCCTGTGTATTGGATGTTTAACATCATCTCTGGCCTTTGCGCATTAGAAGGCAATAGCACAGCACCCTGTCTTCCAGTGGTAACAACCAAAAATGTCTTCGGTCATTACCAAATGTCCTGTGGGGAGCAGTCACTGCCCCTCTCGAGCCCCTATAATACAAGAGTTATAACTAACACACCGAGTGCAGAGGGTTTTGTGAAATAACAATAAGCATTGCCAAAAATTGGGAGATTTACATAAAAGCTTTAAAAAATATTATAAAGAATATGGCTAGAGGTTTTTCAATCCAGCTTTCCTTCTCACACTAGTGAGACACATAGCATATATATGAAAATGACCTATCGCAAGCCTTCCTCAGAACTCCCAACGAAGGGGCAAATCCCTACCTATTCATTGAGGGGAGCTGAGCTTGTGATTCTGCAAGTCAACTTTGAAATTTTAAGTTTGAAATGCATAAACAGTTTTCCCATTTCTTCCTTGCAGAGGAATTAAAAAAAAAAAAAAATGGAAGCGATTGTTCGATCTCTGTGCTCTTGAAACTTTAAACATTTCTCCCCAGCTCAGTTTTGGTGGGATATGGGAAAGTATTAAGAGCTCTAATACAATCATTCGAATGCTTAGCCGGAGTTGGGAGGAATTAGAAAGGCTCTGTAAAATTTCCCAAGAGGATGAAGTCTCTGACAGGGGTCCGATGCCCCCTCTCCTCTGTGGGGACAGCTACCACTGACCAGCAGGGTTACTACCGCCCAGCAGAACAAGGTGTTTGGCTGCAGCCTCTTTACCATGCTGTGTGTGAGTGACCTTGAAAATTGGCTAAATCTCCTTGGATCTCCACTGTCTTTTCTCTGAAAAGAGAAATAAAAGCGGTGACTGAATCCCTTGTCCGAATGTTGTGAAGTTTAATGAGATCACAGTTGGGGAACCCGGCATTATCATTTGAAGAGTGTTAATTCTCACATTCAAGGCTGCCAGCCTTCCTCGGTATTTTGCCTATTTTCTTTTTGTTAAATTGGTTAGGTAGGCAGATGTTTCTTTTATATAATTGGAGATGCAAGATTTAGAAATGTCACGGAAGTACCTGTTAACCACCCTAAATTTGAATCTGGGGAGTTGAGATTAGACATACACAGGTTTAAACTTACTTTGTGTACATAAAAAAATAGATGAATTATGTAAATTTATTATATACGCAAAATATGTTTAAGCTCATCTCTAATATACATCATTGCTCTGTATATGCAACATATAAAAGAGATTCTATGTATGTATGTATGTTTGTTTGTTATAGATACAGCAAATGTCACTGAATAGATTTCACAGTACAAATAATAATAATAAAATACTGCCTAAAATATCAGCAATACCATGGCTTACACAATGGGAAAAAGCCTTTGGTATTTTAGTTTAGAAGGTATAAGCAATCTGTGTGAATGGAGTTAGAAGAATTTAGTTGGTGTGAATAACAGAAAGCTCCGGACAGAAGTCACTCCAGGCAACCTGCCTGTTTATCTCACGGAAGGAGAATTTATCTCTAGCCCCTGGAGGAATACAAAGAGAAGGCTTGTCTTGTTGTGCCCTCTCCTGTTTTGTGGTCTATGCTGTGAAAGTAGGAGGATTAGGCAGGAAAATGTTGGTTCCTTTACATTAAAGCTAAAGACCTATTCCTGACTAGTGTTGAAATGAACCAGATAAACTGGGGTTCATCTGCGGGGGGAAAGCAAGTAATTACAGGAGATCAGCATCTCTAAAACTGGAGCATGATTCTGGAACATTCCAGTGGCAGCAGCATGGGATGTTTGTCTTATGGAAGGAGGTGGGACGAAGAGACCTGTGAGTTTTCAATCAGACACTCAGAAGTGTGTGCCCTGGACAGTAAGCTTTTCCTCCCTGTCCAAACTGACACTAATAACCCTACATTTGTGTCACTTGCAAAGCACATCCCCGGCCACCATTTCCTTGAATCCTCAAGACAATCCTGAGAGCGGCTGTCATCATTTTCAATGGATAGAGCTGGCTCAAGGGAATTGTTTAAAGGCCCTCATTTGCAAACTGGTGGAGAACCAATTCTATCTCACACAGCAACTCGCTTCTCTTTGAGAAAGAGAGATAGAGAGAAGGGAGGAAGGGAGAAAGGAAGGAAGGAAAGAAGGAAGAAAAGAAGGAAAGTAGGAAGGAAAGAGGGAGGGAAGGCAAGGAGGGAGAGAGAAGGCAGGCAGCAGACAAATTCTTTTTAAAAAGAAGGTAAAATAAAATAAAAGTTGAAAGCCATCCAGGCTCTAGGTGGGGTTTGGAATCAATAGAGTGGTTTTATTTGCTTCTAGAAAAGCTTCTTCTCTTAGACTCCCCACCCTTCCCTTTTTCATCTCAATTTCCTGATGGTGGTCTTGGGCTGAGGCTATTTTCCATTTTAAAAAAGTAGAAGGCCTGTCTTTATCCGTGGCTCTCTCTCACACTGAAACTGGCCATAGGTCTGTTGGCCACGTTTCCACGTTAGCTGTAGGGCGATGTGCTGCCAGGCTATCCATACCTGAAAATGGCCTCTCCGAGGAACAGGCCTGTCCTGCTGCGTGGCTGGAGTCCATTCTACCAGTTTTAAGATGCAGTGACCAGAGGTCCATTCCCGTAACTGATCGAGAGCTCTTGGACCCCGGAAGGCAGGAATCTTTGCTGAGTATGGGGTTGCCCCACTCACCGGAGCAGCTGCGGCTTTCACTTCTGTTTTTGTTTGTTTTTCTTTTCTAATTCCTTTTTTGTTTGTTTGTTTCTTTGTTTGTTTTTGCCCTCCACTGATCTGGCAGACACATTTATACTTTCCAGAAAGGTGTTTAAGCCACTTGTGGTTAAAGGTATTTTTTTTTTTAAGTGTCCTGTCAATGATGCAAATGATGTACTGAGGATATAATTTCAGAAAGTCAGAATTGTTTTAAAAACAACTTACTAAATGCTATTGCTCATCATTTGGCATTTGGCCCTTGAACTTTCATTTTATTTAATGCCACTTTTGATGTTCTTGATTTGAAATACTTCTTAATTTTCTTTTTTACTTTTATTTTAGGTGGGCTCCCTGGCCAATGTGGGGCTTGAGCTCATGGCCTTGAGATCAAGAGTCACATGGTTTTCCTGACTGAGCCAAGCAGGTACCGCAATACTTTTTAACTTTCATTTTTGTCTTGAAGGCAGTAATTTTTTTTTAATGCACTCCATTTAACTTTCTTCTGCTAACACCCTCTCTCAAAATATACTGGATTTCTACATAATTCACCTCAATTTAGATGTCTGCCTGCTTGTCCCTCTATCTGTCATCATTTATCCGATTAACAAATGCTGCTTCGTCTGGAAGGTGCTAGGACAGATCACCATAGTGATCTTAGCTCCTAGAAGATGTCTCCTATTGTGTGGTCACCGGTGGGTATCACATGGGATTGCCTTTTCAAAGTGACACATTCATCGCTCACCAACCCGCTGGTCCTTTTCTGGAGTTATTTTGCTCCCTCTCCACTTTACTCAGATTTGAGACAGTTAATTATTTAATATGTTTGCAAAGCACATTGGGTTCCCAAGAGAAAGTGTGCCACATAAACATATATAAATGAATAATTAATTAAAGTTTAAGCAGATTACTTGGTGAGGTTTTCCTTAACTGTCCCATTTGCCTAACGAGGTGTTTTGAAGTTCCAACTTCCTTTGGTACCTCACCCCTCCTCGTTTCCTGCGTCTTCTCCCTCTTCTTAATTTCCTCCTGTTTACTTCTTGTTCCCCTCTGTCCATTCTATCAGTGCCTACCACATTGCGGACTCCCGGTCAATCGGTGATTTAGCGCCAGATCCACAGGTAAAAGCCTTCATTAACTTCAGCGGGCGTCATAAGCTCCTCAGAACTCTAGGGTGAGATTAATAATTAGATAATGAATCTAACGCGCTGTGAAAACGAGAAGCCAGGCTCATGAAATGCTGAGCACGGCGCGGTGATCAGTAATCGAGAAAACCCTTATTTACTGACCCCTTTTCCCTGATCTGTTTCAAGTAAAACAAGAGATCCTTGATACTCTAAAAATTAATATAAATCAAATCAAATCCCTCCTGCCATCCCGAATCCTCTCAAGGGCTAGAACAAAACAAGGAGGTTGCCATTGAAGAGCACGGTTTGGAGGTTCGTTGGATTCTCTTTGAGGGAACAGCAGACTAATTTAGATCGCGTTTGAAGGAGCGGCATAATTGCTTATTGAATGTTGACGTTCAAATCCTAGTTATTCCTTTACCAGCGATTAAGGGGAATTAGGGAACAGTTCACGTCCATCCTGCTAAACCTGACCCAGTTTATTTACACTGTAATCTTACTTCAGAGCATGAGAGGTAAAATGAGCTGCTCTTATCAATTAATAGCTGGAGAAAAAATTAGATTTCAAGTTCAACATAAGAGCTATTTATTCCAAAGCACCTCAGAAATGAAGAGGGGCTCCCTGTTACACTGGAGAGAGGGGCTCTGAGTAGAGTGGAGGGGAGTGCTGAAGTGAATTTTTTTTTTTTCCTTTCCCTCTTAAGAGTTTGAATTACTGTGCAATCTTGGATTTTCTAGTGACCTGTGTTAAAGCCCTGGGGCTAAAGCAGACCTATAATGGATCTACTTCTGAATTGTTCAGCAGTATTGGAGTTTAAAACAGCGGTCGTGGTACATGCATATAATGAGGCCAGTGCTTCCTTCTCCATCCGAGAGGGCACTGGTCACAGCCCTTCACCACTGCTCAAAGTACAGAGGACAGCAATCTCTTCCTCAGCCCCCTTCAGAATTCTCCGAGGCAGCCAGTTCTATCCTGAGCAGTCACTGAAGTTGCTCTAAGGATCTGAGATACCAGGTCAGTGAAAGACCCTACCCTCGCCCCCAAATCTCCCGTCTGGCTTTGCCCACCCCAACCTCCAGTGCCACATTCCACGGTTAGAAATTCATGTCTCTGGGTTCAGGCATTGTCTCACTTTCAAGCACCCCAGGGAAGTAGAACACATTCTCGTTATCAGTGATTAATAATTTAATGCTCATTCGACAAACATTTGTTGTTTGTTGAATTTATTCATAACATGAATTAATCAGCGTCAGGGAGTGAGAAGATGCATTGGGAGTTGGGTGTTGCCTTTCTACTGGTAGACCGACCCCTCTGCACCTCGGGAAGCTCAGCTGGAACACCGAGGGGTTGGATCAGATCCTCCAAGCCTCTTCTAGCCCCAGCACTGCCTACCTCTAAGACAGTTGTGGGAATGGGCATAGACCATACAGTGGGGATGGTTGGGGATGGTCCCTGGGCATGAGGATGCTGGGGAAGAGAGACTGAGACTTAACAGAATGAGCGTAGAAACTCATCAGAGGGCTTGGGTCTTTGATGTGCTTTATATCAACCTGAACTCTTGGGTCTGAGTTCCAGAGCTCAGCTTAGAGTCTGGTACACAGTAGGTACCCAATAACATTGCATTAAAAAATATAGGGAAAATGACAACACCTATATATTAGTTTTCTAGGGCTGCTGAAACGGAGTGCCTCAAATTGGCGCAGGAATTTGTTTCACAGTTCTGAAAGGTAGAGTCCAAAATTAAGGCACTAGCAAAGTCGTGCTCCCTCTGAAGCCACAAGACAAGGATCCTTCCTTGCCTCTTCCAGCTTCTGGGAGTCCCAGATGTTCCTGGAACTTGTGGCAGCATAGCTCCAATCCCTGCCTCCATGTTCATATGGCCTTCTTCCTTCTGGGTCTTCACGCTGTCATCCCTCAGTACGTGTCTATGAGCAAACATCCATCTTCTTGTCAGGATCCCGGTCCTATTGGGTCAAGGCCTACCCCACAATCTCCTCTTGACCTGACTATATCTGCAAAGACCTTATTTCTAAATAAATATTTGCAGGCACCCAGGGTTAGGACTTCCAAAGTATCTTTTTAGAGAACACAATGCCACCCATAACAGGATTATTTCACAGGATTCCACAGAAATTGTTGAGACATTGAACTGAAATATGGACATGAAATATCTTGGGGATTGGAAAGCATTTACACAAATGTAGGATAAAGAACTCAGCTGGGATTTGAGCCTGGTCCTTTCTGCTCACCTTTCGGCTACCCACAGAGCAGTTCACCATAGGGACTCAGAAGTCCAGTTTAGGGATGTGAAGATAAATAAGAGGAAGAGTATAGAAAACAAGGTCAAGGACCCAAGGATGAAATTCACTACCTTCTTAGGGTTGCCTGGGCCTCGTTCAGGTTCCAAGTAAGTGAGGTGACCTCAAATACCCTATGTGCTAACCCAGTCTTTCCAGGACAGGATCTGTAGGCAGACAACACGTATTCACTGAGGAATTCTCACACTGGAGAGAATGGAAGTCACTGATTTACACTCTGATTTACAGCTTTATGGTTTTTATTATTGTAGATTTGGAAGGTCACTTAATGAAGACAAGTTTTAATAAGCACCAGGAAAGCATTAAGCATTGCGTTATTTAGAAGGCAGATATGGTTCCTGACCTCCCAGAGCATGGGTTCTAGAGAACACAAAGACTGCCATGTGTCTATTTTAAATATTTTTCTTTTCCCTTTCCTTTTTAGGGGGGTTAGCACCAGGGAAGGGTTGCATTCTTAGGAACCACAAGTCTAATTTCCAATTCTGGGCTGAATAGTAATTTTTCCTGAAGGTTTGAATAAATCATCCAATCTGCTTCAGTTTCAACTATTTTCAGCATTTCTATTTTAATCATTAATTTTGGCTGCTTAGGACCCCGGAGACACTGAGCCCGTTTGTGACTTAATTTGGGATGGGAAGGAGGCAGGAGGCAGAAGATGCACTGAGAACCAAACAGGAGAAAACGGGCTTGAGGTACAGTGTGAAAGATTTGGGCCAGATGCAATGAACACTTTCTTGTGAGTGACAACTGCAATTCTTTGGTTTGCTCTAGCCAGGTGGATGATAGAATTCACACAATTATAATTTGGGGAAGACAGAAGAGATTCTCACGTAAGAAAGAGAGTTTAATTTTCACTCTGATTTGACTACAAGGAGAGGAGTCTGATGAACTCTCCATCCTGGTAAATCATAGTACTCAAGATAAGAAGAAGAGCACCCAATCCATCCTGCGCTCCTTTTTGCTTTGAAAGCCAGGGAGCTCAAAGCTAATGAAACTGTTCAGTTATCAAAGTAAGATTAGCCTAGGGCACTGCTTCAGTTACCCACTGTGGTCAACAAACCACCCCTAAACTTAGTGGCTCAAAGCAACAATTTATTTTTACCTTTCATGGTTCAGCGAGTTGATGGGACTCGGCTGGGCAAGTCTTGCTTGGGAGTTTTAGTCAAACAGCAACTGGGTTAGAGTCATTTAAGGTTTGACTGGGGTAAATGTTCAAGACGATTTGTTTGTTCACATGTCTGGCCCACACGATGGCTGGAATGGCTGGAAGCCAGCAGAGCATCTCTCTCCCTCCACAGGCTAGCTTGGACTTTCTCAGAGCATGCTGGTGGTCAAAGTTGACCAGGGCAGCTGGCTTCCCCCCCGGGAGGAAATACCCTCCCTACTCCAGGGTTAGTATGGAAAAGTGCTTCATGGGTAGGATCATCTTTGGAGGCATGCCACCAGAGGTATTTATAAAATTTTTTCTGTTTTCATAATTTAAAAAAATTATTTATTATTTTTTTTAGAGAGAAAGGGGGGTGGGACAGAGGGAGAGAGAATCTCAAGAAGACACCCTGCTGAGCCCAGAGCCCAATGCAGGGCTCAATGCCATGACCCTGAGATCAGGACCTGAGCCAAAATCAAGAGTCAAATGCTTAACCAATTGAGACGCCCAGCTGCCCCTCTATTTTTCATAATCTTATAAGGGCTGTATCTTTCTTTGTGAGCTTTTTCAGAAGTAGACAAGTGTGGATAACATACAAATGGCACGTCATTCTTGTCTAGGGCTTGACAAGCTGCCGTGTGCCCTCACCCATGCTTCCTTGATGGCCTTCCCAACGCCACATCAGTAGCCAGGTTGGTGACTTTATCCCCAACTTAACAGAGGAGGAAACTCGGGTTCAAAAAGGGTTTGTGACCCGCCCGAGATAACATAGCTAGGAAGTGGTGGGATGGCCTTGGACAGAAGCTTTGGCATTGAAATGTGTGTCCTTAACTCCATGAGGCCCTGCCAGACATCTAAGTTTGAAATCCAGATATGATCCCCCGCCCACACATACACCTCAGAACACCTGTTGCCTCTCCACCACTGGTTGTCACACCAAGAGTGGAGCAGAGTAGTGGAAGCTGGAGTCTTTGAGCAAAGCTGCCTAAGCCAAAGTGGTTTGGCCCCCTCGTGACCATGAACCTGAAGTCTTTCAAATGACTCCGTTCCTTCCTCTGTAAAATGAGGCTGCTGCTGCCCGAGTCATGACGATTGAATGAATCAATGCATCAAAGCAACACTTGATAAGAACTTTAAAAAGAAATCTCCCAGGGGTGCCTGGTGGCTCAGTCGGGTAAGCGGCACGAGCGCTGCCTTCGACTTAAGTCATGATCCCAGGGTTCTGGGATCGAGCCCCATATTGGAGTCCTTGCTCTGTGGAGAGCCTCTTTCTCTCTCTGCCTGCTGTCATGCCCCCCCCCCAACACTTGTGTGTGCGCTCTCTCTCTCTCTCTCTCTCTCTGACAAATTAATAAATAAAATCTTAAAAAAAAGAAAGAAAGAAAGAAATCTGCCAGCCAAAAGCTGTAGCGATAAGTAGCTATTAAGAGAACCCTGGTCTGGTTTCCTCTTCTCTAAGCTATTCTCGATTTTATATGGACCTCACTAAGTATCCATATGTGTACAGCTGATCTTGACATTTCATTTTACTTGGTATTATTTATTACCAGATAGACTGAAAGCTCTCAGTCGATGTTAATGCCTGCCTAAGGATCGCCACGTCAGCGGCAGGATGCACTTACCAAATCTGTCAGGACTTGTAGACAGCACCCGGTTCTCCAAGGTCTCATGTGGACTCTCCTTCCTCAATTATTTACTCTCTATCCTAGGTGCCCAGTCAATATCCCCCCCCCAACCCCCTTCTCCCTGTCCCAAGTGGATCTGTACATCCACACCCAACTTCCCTCCACCCCTCTTTTTCACACACATGTTCTTAACACACTCACCCAAAGAGATCTTTCCAAGCACAGACACGTGCCCTTGACCTTCTGCCTCTCAAGGTATATAGAAATTTCCTTACACCCTCGGTATACAGATACTTCTGTGCTCACTGAGCCTAAAATGTACCCCTACCATTCCAGGTCCCCCAAGGATGGTGGGAAGAGTTTCGCAGTCACGGCCAGTGAAGCAGGGCTCAGACCTCTATACGAGTGAGGAGGTCCTGGATACCTAGCTGCCCTGCCCCGGGATGCTCAGTTCACAAGTCTTGCCACCAGTAGTCTGAGGGGGCCGGGGAGAGGACTTCCCCTCTTTCCGGGCCTGGTGGCAGCACAAATAGCCGGGGTGCAGTCCAGGGCACCTGTGATAGCTGCTCCCTAAGGGGGCCAATGGTCCTGACTTGAGAGGAGGCTTGGCTAAGGAAAGCTGCCTGCTTTTTCCCAGCTCAGGGTCGGGGGAGAATTGAGCTGAATGTGCACCTATTCAGAAGGGCAAGGAGCCAAAAATAACTGGGAGCAACAGCATTTCATCTGACAGGCCCAGAAATAGAGCTCATTTAGGAGTACACCAAGGCTACAGAGTGGGTGATTCTGAGACCTTCAGCATTCCCACAGAAACGCATGGAAAAAGTCCCAGCTCACCCAAGGGCTTCCGTCCCCTCGTCACACAACTTCTCAAGGGTCCCACGGCCCACAGGAAAGGAGTCTGTAGAGTCACAGAGACATAAGGCTCAAAGGATGGGGTATGGGGATGAGGAGATGAGCATGGAATCTGGTGGAACATTTTAAGGAAGGGAGGAGCAGAAGTACTTGGTAAATATGGAGGATTCAAAAAAGGAAGAACAGAGTTGGAATGGATTTAGGGAAGCCCAAAGCCTAGGTTTCTCAATTTTTCATGAAAAAAAAAAAAATGGGAGTACTAAATGCTGAAAAAGGTTTTTGTTTTGTTTTTGCTGCAAACAGGATTTAACTGGATCCTGAAGGTCAACCTTGGCAGAAAAAAAGGCCATGGTTTTCCAATGGGGATGGGCAGCATGTTGCCTGACAGCAATCTTCTCTTCTGTTTTTGTTTTCTTCTCTTTTATGTTGATGTCAAAGGCAAATGTCACAGTTCATTTATCTTTATCCCGCATATCTGAAGTTGCAGAAAGGAATGGAGGGAGTGGGAGTGGACAGAATTCCAGAGAACTCTGGAAAAGCCAGGTACTAACAGGCAGGAGATGGAGAAGATGACACTGACTACTGAAGAAAAAAAAAAGGCAGAGAGGTGATAAGGGGGCAAGAAGAAAAGGAAGGATGGAAAGAAAACAAAATGAAAAAGGAAGATGATAGGGGCGCCTGGGTGGCTCAGTGGGTTAAAGCCTCTGCCTTCGGCTCAGGTCATGGTCCCAGGGTCCTGGGATCGAGCCCCGCATCGGGTTCTCTGCTCAGCAGGGAGCCTTCTTCCTCCTTCTCTCTCTCTGCCTGCCTCTCAGCCTACTTGTAATCTCTGCCTGTCAAATAAATAAATAAAATCTTTAAAAAAAAAAAAAAAGGAAGATGATGAAGTCGATTTTATGGAGTGACTAAGTCCAAGAACTTTCTACGTAGAAGGCATGGGGGCAGTGCCCAGGGCTGATTAAGAAACAACCCCCGCTTCCAAGGAGCTTTCAACCCACTTGAGGACAACAGGCCAACAGACCGACTAGAACAAGATGCAAGCTTAGCCAGCTGCCTAATGGAGCTGCAGGAGAGAGAGAAAGGACTGGTTGCTTTTTGACTGGAGGTCACTAGAGAAGGTTCTCTAGAGCTGGTGGCATTTGCCTGGGACCCAAAGGTTTCTGTGGGAGGGCAGTGGGCAGAAGGAGATTTCCCCACTCTTATGTAGTGCCCTCCCTGCCCCTTCTTATAACTCAGACATCAGGTGTCTCTGCACAGTCTCGACCTGAGACATCCTTGGGACCTAGAAGTGTGGTTTCCAAGGGCCCCTGCATGGACCATGACAGCCCGAAGGTAAGTTTCTACAGGTCCACAGCAAAATAAGAAAATGACCCATCAGGAGTTTTTCACAACTTATATTCAGTTTAAAGGACTTTTCTTTTACTATATTAGGTCCTTCCTAATTTTTTGATAGTAAAAATACCCTGTCCTTTGGATGAAATAATGTTGATAAAAGACAGCATATTGGGGCAGGAGGGTTGTTTGTTTTAAATATTTTTACTTGGCAAGTGAATAGTTGCCCAAATGCATTGGTCCCTGAGATTTTACAGATTTTATTTTTAAAAAAGATTTATTTATTCACTTATTTCTTTATGAGAGAGAGAGAGAGAGCGCGCATGTGTGCATGCAGGTGAGCAGGGGAAAGGGGCAGAGGGAGGGGGAGAAGCAGACTCCCTGCTGAGCAGAGAGCCTGAGTTGGGACTCGATCCCTGGACCCCAGGAGCCAAAGACAGATGCTTAACCTACTGAGCCACCCAGGCTCCTGATTTTATAAATCTTAAACCATTTCAGCATCCAAGAACTACTGGCTTTGGATACCATTCTATGCCCATTGAGGCAAGCACGTTCAGTGAAGTTTCTGTCTTTTCCCTGCAGCCCTAACCCCCTTCCTCCAGACCTCTGATTGCTCCAACCCAGAAGCCTTGTGGAGGGAGGCTACCACCCTCCTTCGGGACTCTGTCCTGTTCCACGCTGAAGTGTGGTGTTGCTTTCTCACGGTCTCTCAGAGGGGATGGGATAAACGGACTCACACTAAGGCAGTAATGAGCCACACTGGATAAATACGGTCCCCAGGGACCTTCACAGTTTAGCGGAGCATTAACACTTAATTCAAACCAATAAATCGTAAAAGTGGGAAAGAATGATATTTTTGGAATGAACAGTCTTCTTCTATAATCAGACCACACCCTTCAAATTATTGATACAGACAGCTGGAGAGGAGGCAAGGGCAAAAACTGATCCCGGCTTCTGGATCGAAATGTCACAGACCGCTGTGAATAGAAATCCTGACCTTCTCTATTTCTGCCCCTCTCCAGTACAAAACTGATCAGTCAATCCCTCCACCGCCCTGCCCTGGGCCACAGAGCAAGCTGAACATCCCTTTTTGAGGACCAAAATTGTGTTATGGTTAGTCTTCTGCATGCCAGCTGCTCCTCACATTAAGGGATGACCAGTCACCTCTGGACTCTGGAGCCTTGGGTGGGGCCTGACGCACAGTAGGAGCACAGCCGAAGCCTAGTCAGTCAGAGATTTGATACACCAGGTTAAAAATAGCCCAGGGCCCTACAGGGTGCCTCCACAGTGATGATAGTCAGGGAAATTCAAACTCATAGGCTTCTAAAACTTCAATTCCATGAATCCTGATTACAAACAACTGGAGAAATCCATTTCGTTCCCTGAAGAACAACTGAGTCCGTGGGCAATGAAGGGGGAGAGAACTCCAGAGAAGCCTAGGAAGACAGGTTCCAGAAATATTGTGAAGCGCCATATCCTGGAACTGGCCAATAATTTTCCTTCCACATACATTAAAATGTATAATTTATACTTTGACCTGACTCTCTCTCTCTCTCTCTCTCTCTCTGTGTGTGTGTGTGTGTGTGTGTGTGTGTGTGTGTGTATGGACACAATCTGGGACAAGACACCAAATCTTTCATCTCCTTAGACACTCAATAGAATAAATGATTTTCCACATCACACAGGAGAATTGTAAGTACTTTGGGTCTATGGAAGTGGGACAGTGTTGGAGACATCTGTCAAAAAGAAGCCCTCAGATGCTTTAAAGCGGTGGCCGCTGGATTAGGTGGGAGCAGAATGACCCTTTCTATCAGCCAGTGGTTCTGGAAATGGGGTCTGTGGACCAGCAGCAGCATCCCCTGGAAACTTGTTGGAAAGGCAGCTTTTCAAGCCTCACCAGGGCCAACTGAACCTGAATTCTAATGGGCTTATCCAGCAATGTATACTATCCTAAGTCCTCGCTGCGGTTCAGACGCTGAACGTTGAGAACCACCACAGAAGACATTACCTTGCAGTGTCAGGGAGCCATGATCCTGACCCAGGACCACAGCCCTCAGGTGACTTAGAAAGGGATGACTCAGCTGGGTTGCTGAGTGTGCTGGGGCCTATCCTGAGATGGCTGAGGGCATATCCAGGCACAACCCCTGGGCACCCCACCTTCACTGCCAGCCTCCCCTGTCTCCTGGCTGGACTTGACCTACTGCTGTGGCATGTGCACAGGGCAAGGGCCAAATCCTTCCAGACTCCCAACTGTTCTTAGCTGCAATATGCACAAATCCACTAGTGCCTAAGGGAAGCTTTTGAGAACTTTCAAAGGTGGGTTAACTGTTAACTGTTTCAGAGCACCAGTTCCGGGCCCAGGCAGTTCTCTGAACCTCCTGACGCAGGCCAACGCTTCCCAGAGCACCGGGGAGGCCGCAAGCTGGAGGTCTTGCGGTCCAGCCGCGCCCCTCGCACTGGTGGCGGAACACATACCGCCAACAGCCAGTCCCAACCTGGGTCCCCAAGACCCAGTGCGTGCCGGGTTTATTTTTTAAAAGTGTTTGTGCACTTCACGAGCCTTACTCTTTCATTTAGGGCTTCAGTCAGATTGCATTGACCTAATTAATTCATTTTCTTTTCGGTCCAAAGTGGAAGGCGGGCCACAGCGCTGCGAATCCAATGCAAACCCGCTTTGAGCGCCGATACTCTGGACAATTAAAACAAAGAGCGGTGGCGGTGGCGGTGGCGGTGGCGGTGGCGGCGGCACCGCACAAAACCCTCGGGAAACATCCAGAACGTGCCGCGTACCAGCCGGCAGGGCGGGGCGCAACCTGGGTTAAAAATGTGCCCGAGGGAGGCGGCCCCACCCCTGCAGGTGGACAGGTGGAGGTTGGCAGGGGTCAAAATCCAGACTTAAAGGACTAGAAGCGGGGCCGCCGCGTGGCGCAACTGCAGGGGGCACACTCGCCCCGCGCCCAGCGGGAATGGCGCCCTCGCCCAAAAGCAACGAAACAAACCCCATTGCACCGGCGGGAACTGGGCTGCGGGACCCGCAGGAGGGGTGGGTGGGAGCCGGAGAAGGCGGGAGGGGGCACTAGAACGGGAAAGGGAAGGAGGGGAGGGAGAGAAAGGACGGGGAGAAAAAGCAGAAAGTGGAAGGAAGAGGGGGTGAGGAAAAGAAAGGTGCGAGCGGGAGACCGAGGAGAGGGAAAAGGGGGAACGGAGGGAGGGGAGAGAGGGCTAGCGGACAGGAAGAGCGCCGAAGGGGGGCGGGGGAGGAAAGCGAAGAAAGGGAAAACGGGGGCGGGGGCGGGCGGGGAGCCGAGAGAACCGGGCGGGGGGCGGCGGCCAGGGGGGCGGGACCGGGGTCAGTCCCCACCTGCGGGGGCGCCGGCCGGCCCGGGAGGTGGCAGCCGGGATCGGGGGCAGCTGCGGGGAGGCGGGCTGGGCAGGGAGGCAGAGGGGAGGGAGGGGACGGCACTGGGAGGCGGGGAGGAGCCGGCGCTCGGCTGGGGCTGCGGGGGCGGCGACGGCGGGAGCGGCAGTGGCGGCGGCGGCGGCGGGTCCGGCGGCGGCGGCAGGTGGCCCCGCGCGCGGCGGCCGGCCCGGCCGGGGGCGGGCGGGAAGGTGGCGCCTCGGGCGGGGGCCGGTCCCTGCACCAGGTGACCTGCTCTGGCCCGGATCCGGGCGGCCTCGCCATGCAGCGGCGCGGCGCGGGGCTCGGGTGGCCGCGGCAGCAGCAGCAACAACCCCCGCCGCCCGCGGTCGGTCCCCGGGCCGCAGCCATGGCCCCCCCGAGCGGCAGCGTCCCCCCGGGCCTCGGCGGCCGCCCTGCCAGCGCGCTGCTCCTGTTCTGCTACCTGGTGAGCGCCGGACCCTACCAGGGTCCTCCCCTCCGCGCGGGGCCCCGGGGACGCGGGCGGGGGCGGCCGGGGAGCTCCGCGTCGCCGGGCGGTACGGCGCTGCTAGTTTGCTCGCTTCCTGGCCGCTGCGCCCCGGACGCGCCGGCACCTGGGATGGGGACCCGGGGCGCGGAGAGGGGTGCGTGGATCGGACTTGCCGCGCGGCGCTCTCGCTGGTCTCGGTTCCTCTCCCTCCCGAGACGCGCTCCAGAGCCGGGCGAGGTTCCCCTCGAGACCCCCCTCCCGTCCCCGGCTCCACCTGGAGCCTCGCCAGCCGCGTTTCCTCCCCACCAGCCGCGCGCGGCTCTCCAGCTCCCTCCCTCCCCGTCCTGGGCTTCCCTCACAGTCTCGCAGCTCCCTGCCTTCCCGCGCCCAACTTCGCCTCCCGCCTCGAACCTCCGTTTAGTTTCCGCCGGGTTCTCATGGCCCGGACCGTTTTCTGCCAACGCGCTGGCGACGAACCCTCGCGTTTCCAGCGCTCTTCAACTGCTCCGTGGTCACTCCAGCCAAGTTGCGGATGCCAGAAAGAAATCGAGTTCTTTGTAACACGCTTACCGCCTGAGTGGCGACTTTAGCTGCGACTTGAACATTGTCATTTAAGAGAATACGCTTGGCTTAGGCACGTCAGTTTACCATTTGCCCTCTTCTTGGCTTGGGTTTCAGTCATCAACTAAATGGCAGTAACCTATTTTACAAAACCAGCTCATTTAGAATACCAGAATAATTTAGACCCTCAAAGAGGGGTGGGGGAATAGTCCTCAATTCCTTTGATGGCTTGCTTTCTTCTGCTTTGAAAGCTCCTAAACAATAGTAAATTTACAGGAGGCGACACCCTTCCTGTCCAGCCTACCTTATGTTCCAGGATCCTGCAGAAACCTTGGGTTATCTCGCCATATATTACTGTAAATAAATGAAATCGAAAATGCTGAATCATGAAACTGATGTAATAGGAAATTCACAGAATGCTTAAAATTGAGCAGTGTCATTGTCCAGAATTGTTCTCATTTATATGGTCTCACCGTTATTTGGAGTCTTCCTTTGTAGAGGCTAAAAACTGCTCAGGAGACATTGTCAGCCATCAGGATCTGATTCCAGAGAAATTGCCACCCAGCCCAAGTTTCTTTTAACACTCTTTACTTCTTGGCTGTTGCATTTCTTGAAGCAAGAGGGTGTAGAAATGCAAATTGTAATTCGGTTTTAGTGTCTACCTGTTGAGTAATCCATGCTTCTCTTCCCATTATAAAGTTAACCAGCACCAAAAATTTGGTGGTTGGATTTACTTGCTGTCTTCAGAAGTTGTCAGTTAACATGTGTGGGTTAAGTATTATTATTTAATATTTATGCCATTGGGTTAGAGCTCACAGACTTATAAATATAACTGCCAAAACAAAAGACAGGGTTTCAGTTTAAACAGATGATCCCCATCCACAAGGCACTGGTTACCCACAGAGGCAGAAATGATGTAGTAGAATAGTGTGTGAAACATTAATGTCCAGGTTGTCTGGAAAGTTCTACGCAGAAATCTGAAGACCTGGCAAGGAGAGACCACTTCTTGACAGTTCTGAGAAATCAGAGTAACAGGAGCAAAGCCCAAAGGCCTAGTGGTCTGTGGGAACAGAGGCAGATGAGGGAGCAAATAGAAAAGATCTGTTGGGACCGAGGGGGTTTTAAGGGGCCAGGTCACAGAGAGGGGACAGAGGTGCTGTGCAGAGAATACAGTGAGATAGTGAGGTGGTGAGGTCAGGCCTCTAAGGAGAGAAATTATAGGACATACTGTAATGTGGGAACTAACCAGAGCACGTCTGAGTGTCTTGGCTGTTGGGGAAGGACTGGATTTTGGAACCACTGCGAAGAGGCAGTGTTGGTGCTTCCTGCTGTGTGTTTCCTTCAGGATGGGCTTCAGATAGGTGAGTGCACAGGAAAGTCTGGCAAACAAGCAAACCATTTTGCAACTGAATGAGAAGCTTTTGTCAAGCCCTGGGAAAGCAAAAGTGTGATTTGGAAGATGGACTTCACCTTTTGTTCTAAAGGTCTGGCCATTTCCATAGGATTCTGCTCTAGAGGTATGTGCTATCTGAGCCTCTGGTGAAAGGTGAGGCTTCCTGACCTTGGAGAAATTCACTGTGCGAGGTGGGGAACATCTGCCTGAAGCACGAGATACAGAAAATGACAGGGCAAAAAAAAAAAGGCATAATCGTGTCCATTCTCCTCATGGAGGAATACTGCCTAGAGAAAGTGATTGGTCAGGGGAGGTGAGGTGTGCAGGTGGAGAGTAGATGTGGAACAGAATAACGAAGCAGGATCTCAGGAACATGTAGACACTAGAGGGAGAAAGCTATCCCATAATTTGGAAACATAACTAATCATATTAGTTTGCATTGTACTAAGTTGTTTATATGCATTATCCAGTATTTTTTTAAAGATTTATTTATTTGAGAGAAAGCATGTGTGAGCGGGATGAGAGGCAGAGGGAGAGAGAGAGACTCCTCAAGCAGACTCCCCACTGAACATGGAGCCCAGTGCGGGGTTTGACGCAGGACTTGATCGTAGGACCCTGAGATCATGACCTGAGCTGAAATCCAGAGTCGGGCACTTAACCAACTGAGTCACGCAGACACCCCCTCCATTCTCCAGTATTAGCTTTAACGACAACCTTGTAAAGTGGGAGCTGTTATGATCCTCATTCGGATGAGGTAACTAAGACTCCGAGAGGTTAAGTAAGTTGCCCTAGGCCACACAGGTAGTCCAAGGTAGAAACCCAAGTCTGTCTACTTCCAGAAACCCAGTCCTTAGGCATGCTGACGTACTGCTTTCTGTATGTTGCTGCGTTGTGCTCTTTCCTCTCATACATAGATGCGTGGGTCGTTACCAAACCTCTTACCATTAGCAGCCACTGTGCAGTTGGCCAGGATGTGAGGTCATGTCTAAAGTAGCCTAAAATACACAAAGCAGGAAGCACAGGCCGCACACTAGAGGCAGGATGTTAATGAGGAAAAAAAAAATAGGTGAAATCAGAAAATATTTGCCATGGAGGGATAAAAGATAGGGTCTCTCATCCAGAGGCACCTGGTGGAGGTTGGCACAGGGCATTTGTATGAATGTGTGTCTAGGTATAGAGCGAGTGTGCCTTGGAAGGCATTCTATGCATTGGCTGTGATTTGGGGGTCAATCACCACTCTGTGTCATCCCCACCTGTGTTCTTGTTCTTTTGACTGGAGTCGAGAATGGTTTTCTGAACAGAAGCCTTTAAGCCCCTGCCCTCATGGGGAGCGTGCTTCCCAGAGCCAGGGTCCTGAGGCAATGGGCACCTTTCTTCCCCATTGGCTGGGACAGAGTCACCTTCAGTGGCAGCTCAAGAATAGTACTGTGACTGTAGCTAGGTTACTGCCAAAGCATGAATAATTGTGACGAGGCCTGAAAGATAAGTCACGGAACGATGCCAAGCAGATTTCTGAAAAGATGATCCCTTGTTCCAGCAGCTGCCAGAAAATTCTAAGGTCACCAAAGGTCAAGAGTCAGAGAGCCTCCTCACAAAGGGTGAGGGCCCGGAAAGGAAAGGGTAGCAGAATTGCTTCCACTGAGGTCCCGGGTGCTGAGTGCTATGGTCTGGGCAGGACTTGCCAGCAGACCCCTTCTGGCATTCCCGTACGTCATTGCCTCGTACCTTTCTCCAGACTTGGCCAGACCAGCGGAGGCGGCCCCAGCCCCATCTGGGATGGTGGCACTTGTGGAAGGCATTTCTGTCCTTTCCGAACGCTGGTCTCGAATGTATAATTTTTTCTTTAATGAGAAAAACAAATCTCATAATGGCTGGTATTGATGTCAGCCATAGAGCGGAAATATTCAGAGTGGACGTTCGCGTTTGTTAGACAACCAGAGGACAAAGACGCAAGGGGGCATTAGTGGCACAAATGTATGTGGTGTTTGTTAGCCAATCTCCAGTGGCTGTGACAGAATTCCCTATCAGTGGCCACAGACCATGGGTTATCCCTCTGGTAGCACTGGTAAACTCCTTACTCTGTGTCTAACACAGGGCCTAGGAAGATCAAAACAAGGTATAGAGCCTCTCTATTATCTCGTTTGTACAAGAGTGAAAATGGATATTTGAAATACAGAGCTCAGCTTCAGACTTCCTGTCAGACAACAGAGGCCACATTCACCCCGACCAGAGCTCCTAAAATCCCCCAAGCCATGGTGTTTGTCTCTTGCTTAGTAGACCTATTCCTCTTGGCAAAAGTGTGGGAATCATGAATTGACTGAAGGAAGCAGGTGGAGGAGAGACAGACGAGGCATAAAGAACCCAGGCAGTTCACAAAGATGGATAGACTTGACCATAAATATCCTCAAGTGAATTACCCTGTTTATTGGCTCTCATCCTATTCCCCCGAGAAAGGACCCAAAGGACAGGAGGGCTGTGTGGCATGGAAGGGATGGCTGAGGACATTCTGCTTTGGCTGCTCTTATTTGTCTGACATCCTCATCCAAAGAAGGGCTTAACTGATCTGGGGTGTTGGCTCAGTGCGCTGTGAATATTTGTGGGTAAGATGATATCTACCCTCCCCAGGCACAAGGTATACCAACCTGGTAGGATCTTAGCCTTCATCCTCCTGCCTCCCTCCACCTTCAAGATGAGAGTGAGCAAAGTCTCACTTCCCACATCTGTGGCCAGAAAGTGGGACTGGTGTAGAGGTCAGTTGGTGGGTTGAGGGCCTCATTTTGGGCATGTCTGGAAGGCAAGAGGGACACCATAATTGATTGTGGAGTCAGGAATTTGAATTTTGGTTCTGTTTTTGAGGAGCTGGTTGACCTTGGGCAAGTGACTCCCCCTCTTTGATTCCATTCCATTTCCTCGGCTGTGTCCCTCCCAGAGCTGTTGTGAAGATTCGATTTGAAGGGAGTTCTATGAAGTTCTTTTTGAGAGGATGAAGTCAGAAGTAAATGAGAAGAGGGGCTTGCCGCATCTGTCCCAATGACCAGCTCATAGTTATTCAATGAAATTAAACCAGACCAAACCTTGGTTACCCTCATGATTTAAGTTAAAAAGGAATAGCCTATCAAACAGTATTAAAGAGAGGAGGGGAACCGATTCAACCAGGAGTCTTCTCGTTGTCGTGATGGTATTTCTCCAGCCAGCTCTCAGGTTTGCGAAGGCATATTCGTCAACTGGGAAGTATTGCCCAAGGCCCATCTTGATTTTGGCATCCATACCGACATCACTGCCCATTCTGTTTAATTGCATGCGTTGTTGACATAAACAGGATTTTTGCTTGCTTCTAGTCAGCAGAAATTGGAAAAGTAGGCCTCTTAAGCCAATACCATGACCTTTTGACTTATGGAAAGTTGGATACAGCCAGTTTGGAGAGAAAGCACTCATGGGCAAGGTTTCCTTTGGTGATCGATGGGGTGGAATGGGCAGGAATGAGAAAAACAGATACTCTGTAATTGTTACAGGAACCCACCACATACACGTATTAGGGTAAATAAATTTCCCATGACAAGACGTGAATGATTTAAGATACCTCAATCTCTTGGTCCCTTCCTTAAAGAACAAGTGGTCCATATAGAGAAAAGGGCCAAGCTTTCTCAGCTTTTTGGAACAGGGAGGGTTATTTGAATAGAATTTCTTATTGATTTTGTATAAGGGCATCAGATGCAGTCATCCTAAAAAGAAGCTTAGATAGAATTGATAGATTTTTTTTTTTCCATCCAGAAGATACACAAATTCATCTGTTTCTCGACTCCCAGTTTGAATTGAATGCATTTTGATCTTCAGTTTGGGGTTTTTTATCACGAACATGACATCAACTGACCCATTTCTTTCTTTATAAAAATTTACAATACATACACAATTAGACAAACATGAGAGAATCTGTTTTGAGAGTGTGTGTGACATTGTCAAATTTGACTTTGATTAAGGCTTACTTCTGGTGTAAACAGATGTTTGAGGGCTCAGGCGTCTTTCAGAGCCCAGCTCCGTTGTGTGCAGAGCAGATCAGTAGCTTCCGAGGTGGAACATGTATGTGGCTGCCTAAATGGCCTAATTCGAGGGGCACAGAAATGCGCCCACTCACCTCCCAAGTCTTGCTTAAAGCTGCAGTGCATCTGGACTTTGCTTTGAAGGCGTTATCTCCCCCAGGCTGGTAGAGATATATGACACCACTGAAGTCCTTTTTCATTATCACATTAACACTGATGAACTTGCCAGACAAACAGGCGTCCAACAGGGGGTAGAGGGATAGGACATTTTAAACATTTAATTTGTATTTTTGGTGTGGAGAAATGGAAAGTTCTAGAAGATAGGGTGTTTGTCTGAAAGGTCTGGAGGGGCTTGATAGCTGAGAGAAGTCCACCCTCAATGGGTAAGCTAGGTGCCGGAGCACCACCTTCCCTGACCTCACAGTCCCCATATCAGCTGTGATCCCCTAGGGGTCCGATGAGAGGCCAAAGGGTAAGGGTTCTTCCCAAGGACTTTAATTAGGCTAGATGAAAAAAGAGAAGTGGAGAGGGTCCCCATCACAAGAGAACTGGTGAATGTTGGGAAAGGATGGGGAGGACTCGGGATTGGATCAAGAGCCCCTGGGAGCACTGACCTGAGGCGGAACACAGAGGCTCCTGACAGAAAGGCTCATGCCCAGGATTTTACTTCACCAGGAAACACTTAACCAAACTCCTTCTGTGTGCCTCGTTCTAGTTGAGAAGCCAGAGACATAACAATGAATAAGACATGGACTCTGACCTCATGATTTCTAAGCAAAGGAACAACTGGGTAATTTCTCACTTCCGTTAATGCAACCTGGCATGTGAAAATACCTATGAAGGTTGGACACGTGTCATGCCTGTAGCTGAAACTCTTCAAGTTAATTGCCTTATTTTCCTGGCAGGAAACAGCTCATAACCACACACATGACTTGAGCCAGGAAATCAGCCTCAGCTTAATCAATATTTAGAGTGTGATGTGTTGCTAATCGGTGTTGGTTTTGTACATAACAGAGGTGGCCACAACTCATGGTGCAGCAGCTGCCCACTGGGTCCTCTCCAAGACACAGGATGCTGGCTTCCTAAGTTGTATAGGAGCCCAAAGACTGAAGACCACCGTGCCTCCTTGAGGGATTTAGTCCATGCCCCTATAGCCACATACAGTGATTTTGAAGTCCCCTTTGGAGCCAGCACACCCCCATCATATTACAAAAACATTGCCCGTCCCAGAAATTATTCTTCTCCTGTATTCAGGCTTCTCCCCCTTCTTAAGTTCATCTTCCTCAGTCCATGAAATTCTTCTGCACCCAGCCTAGCACTAACTTCTCATCCCCTTAGCTCACAACTGACAGAAACAATAGCAAGATGTCAACACCATTGCGAGGGAGCCTTAGCAAAATAACAAATTAAGTGCCATCCACGGCACGTCTATGAAATTACGCCTAATTGGGTTATTCATCTCTTTTCTCTCACAAGACTATTCCTTTGGAGAGCATATTTTTCGTCATGTTGTGTTTTCTAAAACTCTTAAGTCTAGAATAAAAGCTTGGTAATCTAGAACAGTAGCCGGCAAGCTATGGCCCATGGGCTCAGCCAGCTGCCTGTTTCTGTAAACAGAGTTGAGCTGGACCACAGCCGTGCTCCTTTGCTTCCGAGTTAGTTGTCTGTGGCTGCTTTCTTGATACCACAGCAGAGCTAAGGAGTTTTTCACGGCCACCAAGTGGCCTGCAAAACCTAAAATACTTACCATATGGCCCTTTTTTACAGGAAAAGTCTGCTCACTTCAAATCTAGCATAGCACCATCCAGTAGAAATATAACATAAGTCACAAATATGAGCCACGTGTGTGCTCCCAGATTTTCTAATAGCTGCATTTAAAAAGTAACCAGTGAAATTAATATTAGTGATATGTTTTATTTAACTCGCTGAACCTCGATATGATCATTTCAACGTGTAATTGGGATAAGAAATATTAATGAGATTTTTTTGCATTTTTAAAAAATTATCTTTGAAATCCAGTCTATATTGTACACTCACAGCAATTTGGAGCAGCCCCTTTACCAGCTCTTCCTAGGACTCGTGGCCTCTGTATCAGTTAGCATCTAAAACGATGAACCCTGGATTTACTTTTCTTGCACTTGAAGCTTTGAAGTAGATAAAAATAAAATAATCTTCATCTGCATATATAGAGTTTACCTTTAGAGCTGGCTTTGGAGGGAAGGGCCAGGAAGGAGAATACGGTCATGTGTCCTATACCTTCTTTCTCACTTGTCCCTGCTGATCTCAGCGATGATGAACCCAATGTCCGGAAAGTCATGGGTCATCAAGTGAAGCTGAAACTAGTTTCAGCACGCTGCACTTATTAATGTGGGAACGTGGACCAGGCATGTTTAGCACTAAGATGTAAAGTAATGAACATTACTAGTAACGGCACTTTGCAATGAAATCTCGTGAAATCACGTAGCCTTTCCCCCAGAATTCTGTTGAAAAGAAGTATTAACCTGGAATTCTAGCGTCAGCAATAAAAACATGATTTTAAAAAAAATACTGAAGTGGAGAAGAGGGCTGGGACGAGTTTTTAAGGTATCATAAGAATATTGAGGAAGAAGTGTTAAGTCATTCTTGGAGAAAGAACACGAGGTGATATTCAGTATACCACAGTATGTCCTAGACTCTGCCCTCTGTTGCCACCTTAACTGGGCAAATGTGGAATTGAGTGACAGAGGCATGAGGAGCAGTTGGAATGAGGAGTGCCCGCTTCTCTGTCTTTGGCTGGCCTCCGCGGTGGGCTCATTGGCTGGATTCTCATGTTGAGAAGGGGGCCACATCTTGGCACATCTGGCTGAATGAAAAACCACCGCTTGTGGACAAATGCCGGGGGTATCTTTAGTCACAAGAAAGCAGAATTCCACCTGGCAGCTCTTTATTGTCTTGCTGTTGTGTGCTGTGGGGCCCGGAACGTGGGAGAGGGAGTGAAAGCCAGGGGCTGGGCTCCTGGGCTTGCCTCTGGGAAGCCACCAGCTGGGCGATGTTGGAGAACATCACTTCTCAGGGCTCGGTGCCTTGACGGAAGAATGGGGTGGGCTGGCTCATCACCAGGGGCTAGTCCACTCTAACAGTCACTAGTTCTAATTATAAGATTATTTTTATGTTTGTTTTCCCCCCTGTAATTTGGAAGTATAAATGAGAGCATAAAACAATTAAGCCTCTCATTGCGGGGGCAGAGAGTTTGGACTGTACCCACCTCTTTACATATTTCTTCCCACAGTTTTCCCATGACTAATCGAAAGCAATGGCCAGCCCTTCTCACTCCACCACTTGGAGAAGCTACATTTTTTATTTTCATCTATAGGACAGTTGCTTTTCTCTCCATCCTCCACCCCCCCACCCCAAATCTGCCCCCCCCCCCAGTATTCATGTAGTACAAAATTCAAAAGATAAATAAGGCTATATAGCACACGTTGGTCTCTGAGCCTATCTCCTGGTCACCTCATCCTTCTCCACATGAGCAAGCAATGCTATACATACTCAAGCAAATGTGTAGATATTTTTCCTTTTCTTAAGAAGAAACTCAAATGGCACTTCTGAACCTTGTCTAAAAAACAACAACAACAACAAAACTTCAAACTTTAGAGATCATTTCATTATCTGTCCATGAAGCTCTTCCTCGTTTGAATAGCTGCCTAGACTCTAGGAGTGGATGTCCTATCATTTACTGAACCAGCTCCGTCTTGATGGACATATAGTTTTGCATCCTTTGCTGTTACAAACTTTGCTGCAGTGCAAACCTGCACATCCATCATTTTGCACAAATTTGAGTATATGGGTAGGATAAAATCCTAGAGGAGGAATTATTGGACCAGAGGGTGGGTGCATTTATATATTTGATGGATACTGCCTGACCACCATCTGCAGAGATCACTCTCACCAGCAGTACATAAGAAGCCAATCTGGCTAGGACAGCCTGTTACCTTGGACTTTTTGATCTCTGTGAAGCTAGTAAGTTCAAACTGATTTCTTCAGTGTGGTTTCAACTTGCCTTTCTCAGACTATCAGTGGGAACTTACTTATTGATGAACTGTGTCATTTGCTTGTTTTTCTTGATTGTCAGCTTTGTTTCTAATTCGAGGTCAGTGCTTTCAAATAGAAACACTGTTCCCTCTTCCAGAAACTTCCATTGATTCTTCACTGTCCGTAGAAGGGAAGTCCGCATTCCTTGGGCTGGGGGACTCAGTGGTCTTCAGAGCTGTCTACCCAAAGAACTTTTCTTCTCTCCTCCAAGCCCAGCTGAAATACCATTCCTTTCATAAAGGCTATTCTAGACACATCCCCCCCTGCCCTGCCGGTAGGATTACCTTCACCTGGGACTGTATTCCTTTAGGATTTGCTTATAGTTTGACAGGAGCCCTGATCATGTTCTGCCTGGGGTCACTGCTCTTTATAAACACAATTCCCTGATACCCAGCTTCGTGTCTTAGCCCCTTTTGCGTCTCCTGTAACCCTCAGCAGGAATTGAAGAAAGGGGGCCTTATTTGTTCCTTCTTTGGGAAACTGACCTTTTTTCTTTAAACTTGTAAAAATATTCACAGCATAAAATTTACTGCTTTTATCACTTCAAAGTATACAGTTCAGGGAGTTAAGTACATTCATATTGTGTAACCATCACCACATCCCTCTCTAAACTCTTTTCCTCTTATAAAACTGCAACTCTGTGTCCATTGTACAATACTTCCCCATGATCACCTCCCCCACCACCAACTCCAGTCCCTGGCAACCACCATCTTCCCTCTGTCTCTGTGCATTTGACTGTTTCAGGTTCTTCATAGAGGTAGAATCATGCAGTATCTATTCCTTGTGACTGGCTTATTTTACTCAGATTGTTTCCTCAAAGTTCATCCGTCTTATAGCATGTGTCAGACTTCCTGTTCTTTTTAAGGCTGAATAATATTCCATCATGTGTACATATCTGTTTGTGTACCCTTTTATTCACTGAGGTCATTCCTACCTCTTAGCTATTGTGAATAATGCTGCTATGAACATGGGTGTATGTCTATGAATGTATCTCTTCGAGTCTCTGTTTCCAACTATTTGAGGCTTTATAGCCAGAAGTGGAATTGCTGGATCATGTGGTAACTCTAGGTTTAATTATTTGAGGAACTGCTGCACCATTTTACATTCCCACCCACAATGCACCAGGAGCCCGGTTTATCTACCTCCTCCCCAATGCTTGTTATTTTTGTTTTGTTATTGTTTTGGGATAATAGCCATGCTAATGGGTGTGAATGGTCCAGAGTAATCTTTTCACTATTGTGTTTTGGATGCCTGAATCACAAAGTTATATTTAGAAGAGCTCTTTGCACCCGTATATCAGTATCTTATGCTCAAAACATTGCCTTGATCTCATGACCAACTTCCAAGAATTCTTCTGCAAGGAATGTCTGTATTAAGAGGTCTTTTTATTTAGAGAACTAGAGAAATCAACACACAGATAAAATCTTTCTTGGCCCATGTAGCCCCATCCATGGTGAAAGAATCAGACAACACAGTCTGTGGTCCAAGCCTGCCTGTGTGTGATTTGGAGCAGTGGAAACTCCTGCTGGTCCATCCATCATGCGTGCTTGTCCTGGCTCAGAACTCACGGGAGAAAAAGGGGCCAGGTTGGCATCCCTGTCATGTTCCCTCTTGGGTGCACCTTGAACTCTTCTCCCACACTTTGATTTGGCTGCATGTGTCACTGTTTGAAGTCAGGACAATGGTCTGGAAATGTCTGAAGCTGGCTCATCTCTTTTTCACGCTAAGGCAGGCTCACCGCTCCTGGATTTGTTGTGAACTAGCTCCTCCATTTGGAAACCAACTCTGGAATGATTGCCACGTAGCTTTGAAAGGCCCATTTTGATCAGCAGATGCTACTAAGTCTGGGGAGAGACTTAAATGTGGCCTAATCTTCATTTGTGTGTGTGTGTGTGTGTGTGTGTGTGTGTGTGTGTTGGTTTTTCTCTAATTGTTTGGGAGTGGTTTTGCCGTCTCTTATGTTCCCCATACAGTGCTTTTTGTAGAAAAAAGGAAATGATTTGCATAGCTGTTAATGTGATGATTTTTAAACTTTCTATACCCCTTTCTTTCTTCCTTCCTTCTTTTTTTTTTCTTTCCCTTTTCAGAACGTTGTGCCGTCTTTGGGCAGGCAGACCTCCCTGACGACGTCGGTGACCCCCAAAGCCGAGCAGAGCGTGGCTTACAAAGACTTTATTTATTTCACTGTCTTTGAAGGCAATGTCCGCAATGTTTCTGAAGTCTCGGTTGAGTATTTATGCTCTCAGCCTTGTGTTGTCAATCTGGAAGCGGTTGTTTCATCTGAGTTCAGAAGTAGCATCCCTGTGTACAAAAAGAGGTGGAAGAATGAGAAGCATCTTCACACCAGCAGGACACAAATAGTACATGTGAAATTTCCAAGCATCATGGTTTATAGAGATGATTATTTCATCAGACACTCCATTTCGGTATCCGCGGTGATACTACGCGCCTGGATTACTCACAAATACAGTGGCAGAGACTTGAATGTTAAATGGGAGGAAAATTTGCTACATGCTGTAGCGAAGAATTATACTCTGCTGAAGACGGTCCCGCCTTTCGAACGCCCTTTCAAAGATCATCAAGTGTGCCTTGAGTGGAACATGGATTATATTTGGAACCTTTGGGCAAACAAGATTCCCCAGTGTCCTCTTGAAAATGGTAGGTCATTTGCCTTGCCAGGGACCTAATGCTCATTTCTTCAGATGGTTTGTATCACGAGAGGATGGCAGGAGAAGGTTCTTACACTGGCCGTGAGGAAGGGGCGGGGAATGGCGGGGACACCGAGTCTGTAGTTTAGGACTCTGGGGAGAAGGGGGGTCGGAGGTAAAAAGGTGATGAGAGAAGAAATAAAGAAGAGAGTAGACTGCATGGGAGAGTCACAGAGGTCACGGGGGGCCCTTGAGAGATTTGGTTCTGAAGTTGGAAAGGAGTGTTAATGCCACCGAAACAGACACTGGGAAAATCTTCTACCCCTCTCCCATCATGAATCCTTTGAGCGTCAGTTATTTTTAAGTGGAGCGTTTTGACCTAGAGGAGATGAGAACCAGAGGCACCTTTGTGCCAAAGGTGTTATCCCACAGTAGCTTTCAGCCCAGAGCCCCTGGGTTCAACTCCCGACTATGCCACTTTCTGCCTTGGCATTCTAGGAGCCTCAGTTTTCGGATCTGTAAAATGGGGATAATAAATAACAATTCCCTCAGAGCCATGTTGTGAAAATTAAACGAGACGTAATCGCTTAACGCATGATCAGCACTCAGCAAAAAGTAGCCGCGATTCTGACAGAGTCCAAATTCTGCATCTTATCCTACAAGCCACATGGTTTCAGCCACCGAAGGACCCATGCAGGAGGGGCTTGAGGTCTCTGGCTTGTGTGCTCTTAGTTCTCTCCATTGCTATGAAGGGCATCTTCCTGTGTGGATGCTGAGGGCCTGCCGGCTCTTCTACTGATCTAGCGATGGGGAGCTAACCTGGCCATGCTCCCAGGCATTCACCTGGTATCTGACTGTGTTTCCTGAGGTGTAGCTCCAGGACCAGCTGAGACAGAATCAGGTGAGGCTCTTGTTGTCAATGCAGATTCCCAGGCCCCATCCATATCCTTCTTGGTCAGGATCTGTGGAGTGCAGGGCCCTGAAACCAGCACTTTAAACACACTCCCATGACCCTGATGCATCTTTAAGCTCCAGGATCTCTGGAGCAGCATCAGAGCTGGTGGGTTTTCAAACTTGAGTAACTGCGACTGAGCTCCCGTGGGTCTGGGATAGCAGACCCATCCACAGTAGGTGCCTGACCCATCATGGTCTTAAGAGGACTGCTTTGGGGCAAGATGACTTAAGAACACTGAGAAAACAATGGCGACAAATATTTCCTGAGACCACCCCAAAACAGCCCCGTATCTGTTGGGCATTTTGAGAATCTGTTTAACCATATATTGTAGTTGGTCAAGGCCACTTGCCATAGAATGAATGCATGTGGCGTTACAAAAAAAACAAACAAACCCAAACCTCTTTATTTTGACATAATTATAGATTTGCAAGAAGTTGAAAAAATTGGAGAGGATCCTGTGGATCCTTACCCCAGCTTCCCCCTAATGGTGAGGTCTTTCATAACTGTAGCTCACTAGCAAGACCGTGAAAGTGACATTGACCTAGTACCTTTGAACTAGACTGCAGACCTTAAGCAGAATTCTCCAGTTTTTATGTGCTTTTGTGTTTGTGTAGTTCTATGCACTCTTACCCTGCACTTGGTCTGAATAGCCTTGTTCTGTGGCTGGCATATTCTATGTTTGTGTGGGGCTTTAAATACAGATAATGGAGAGGGAGAAGGCTAGTTCCTTTTCTGTGTGTATGTGGGTTGCTGGTAGGGTGGGGCAGGCAATTAAATGTCTGAAACCTTCGAGCTGCCAGCGTTTTGATGATTGGTGTACATCCCTCTTCCAGGAGGAACCCCATGCTGGCATCTTTCTGGAATGCCTTCCACAGGGAGACCTCATTTATTAAGGAGAAGGAAGCACAAGGCACATACGGCCAGCTTTGATTTGCCTTCGATTTTGTCAGGGTGTAATGATTCCATTTCATGTGTGGCAAATCACATATTTCTCATTGAAGAATGACTAAACTGCAAGCTGGAAGTTTTCAAATGAAGTCGTTTATGAACTGGCTGAGGTCTTAGGGCGCCCCGCACATACCCTTAAAATACGAACCACCTTTCCTTTCTTTTGTTCTTCCTTCCCCTATTCACCGAGCTTCAGAATAGTGCGGTGGGATTTTTTTTCTCCCCACCTTCCTCCGAGTGTTACTTTTGGGGTGAGAACGAAGCTAATAAAAGCATCATGCCGAGGAAAGCCTTCTCTAATCATTCACGTCACCTCAAATGGGGGCTGGGGTTCTCCATGCACTCTCAAAGCCAAGCCCTGTTTGCGTGGCTGTGATATGTTCACTAAAAAGGGGAACATTTCCTCTCCCTCTCTTTAAAAGAGGAATCAAAAGAGTGTGTGCAGCAGCCCTATGGAAAGTGTCCACGACCTTTGTTCTGGATACGGCTGGGCGATGGAAGGGAGCCAGGCCTCTGGCTCCCTCTTAGCAGGATTTCTCTGTTCGGCTCTTGATGAACAAGAGTCAAGTCAGAACAACAAGATGGCATTAGGGAGCCAGGGTGGCGCCTTTCATGCCCGGTCCCCTTGCAGTCTGCAGCCAGCGCCAGTGTGGGGTGTGGGGGAACGTTTTCATAGTGCCTGGTGTCCTACGAGGGCTCCACGTCTGGCTTGCTTTCATTTTCTTTTTTCCTTTATAAAGAGAGAGAGAGAGCCAAAGTCTCCATGCCCAGGGCTGTTCTGTGAGTATTGTTAGAGTGCCCCTCCACCAAAGGCTCCCAAGGGGATAGCTGAGTGCACCCGGACACAGCCCTCGCCCTCACACCTGGCCTTTTATCTCCTTTGCCAGGACTGTGCCCGGCCAGGCCATTGGTCTGATTTTTTGGTGCACACGCGGCAGACCCTTGTCTGGCCCTGCTGAGAAAACATACCCCAGATCAGAAGTCAGCAGGTCCTTTTACGACACGTGTGTGTCCAGGCTTGGCCACGTGTCCTTTTGGTGCACCTGTTCCTGCTACATTCTGGGCACATGGGCACCTGTGGCTGAACTTTCCTGGGGGAAAGGGACCGGGCATTAGCTGTTGTCCCTCACTAGTTCCCCGTGTGCCTGACTCACGCATGAGCTCATCAAGAAAAAGGAATTCACCACAAAGGCAACAAGCCTAGGCCCACCTGGGCGGCTCCCCCTGCCTGTCCTCCCGTAAGAGGTCAGCGGGTCCAGCGGCCTCCATCTTCAGACGACGTTGCATATTCAGTCATTCTTCATCTCGCGGATTGCTGTCATACTGGTGGATGTCACAGCCTGCAAGCGGCCCCCCAGCTTTGCCCTCACGCCCCACAGGGCAGCCAGTGCAGACATGTCCCATTTATCCTACCCCCTGGAGGTGGTTCCTTCCACTGCGGTGAGGAAGAGCCCCCCCCCCCCGCTCCGCCCTCCGCCACGACCCTTACCATGGCCTGTACCAGGGGTCCCTGCCCTCTCTCTTGCCGCATCTCCTGCCATGCTCGTCTTTGTCTACCTGCCCCAGCCACATGGGCCTTCCAGCTTCTTCTCATGCTGACAAGTTCATTCTCGCTTTGGGACATTTCTGTGACGGCTCCCTTCCCCTCACCGCTTGCTCACTGATGTCATGTCTCTGGGCTAACGTCATCTCAGAAGAGAAGACTTCCCTGACTCCTTTATATCAGATGGCAGCCCCACCCCTGCCGTTTCCACCCCCTTGTCATCTGTCGTTATTTTCCTGCATAGCCTTATCGTCCCCAGACATCGTAATTAAATATGCGTCGTTGCTTTGTTGCCAGTTACATGTTTCTGGACCAGTACGCAAGCTCCATGATGCCAAGGTCCAGCCTTGTCTCGTGCAGTGCCCAGCACTGCAGTCCCTAGCACACAGCGGGCGTGCAGTGACTCTTCGTGAATTGAGTGATGAATGCTCTCAGCCAAGGGGCAAGGACCTTTTTCTCATATGCCTGCATGTGACCGTCACACAGGGACATCCCCACAGAGCTGTGTTGCCACATTAGGGAGCACACTGGGGTACGGGGTGGCTGTGTGCCTTCTCAAGGCTCACACACACACACCGCAACTGCCTGGGGACCGCCCATCTGGGTTGTGCTGGTTAAGGATGCTGTCTCATGCTCAGAGATTCTCCTTTGCAACCACACACAAGCCCACCTGTGCCCTCAGAGTTTGAGTCTGGGATTGCCCATACCCTGCCTTGACTTAATCAATTCCTTTTACAAGGGATAGCCTTCCCCACTGCCACACCACGTGGTAAAACCACGTCCATATTTTGGTAGCTGGCTCAAATTTCCACTGTTCCCCTGCTCACCCCCTTCCTTTCCTTTCCTTTCCTTAACCTTACGTTACCCCGCCTTACCTCGTCTTACCTCCTCTCCTCTTCTTTCCTCTCTTCTCTTCTATTCTCCACTCTTCTTTCTTTTCTCATCCCCATAATCAGAAATTAGCTCTCTACCCTCTAGCCTTCCCTAGCCCTCTGTTGGTACCTGTCTCTCCATGCCATGTGTATCATGTTTAAGTCAACTAAACAAAGAACATTGAGCATCTACTATGTATCAATTTCTTTAGAGTCTGGAGGCTAGTAGATGCAGACATGGTGCCCTCTGTCTTTAGGTGCTTATGGGGGAGGGAAAGCCAGCTGCCAATAGTAACAGCTACATTCCGTTACTGAGTACTCACCATGTGTTAGGCTCTGGGCTAAGTGCTCTATGTATCTCATTTAATCTGCCCAGTGCCTTACTATCATATTTACAGAGGGGGCTACTGACTCAGAGAGGGAGATTGACTTGTCTAAGGTCACACAGCTCTTCATGATAGAGCTGAGATTTGAACGCCAAAAACCCATTCTCATCTTCAGATCCAGTGGATTAGAAGTGTGATTTCTTATAACATAAGAAACCAGGTAGTCTGGTTCCCAAACCCCACATGTAACTGTTATCCTATGCTGCTGAAGGATGTCACGAAGCTATTTATTTATTTACTTGAAGTCCTTCATTCATTGAAAAATGTTACGGAGCAGTCTTTATGTGTTCCGAGCTTTGCTTTTTTCACAGAGGAGCTGACTTTTGAACAGAGACTTGAAGGCTGAGTAGAGTTTTCAGAGTCGGAAAAGGAGTAGGGGGAAGGGCATCCAGGTGGAAGGGAAGGCATGAGCCATGGCACACAGAGAAGAAAATGCAGCTGAATGGCAGAATGGTGATGAGCTTGCATCTTTTGATGGGAGGGGTGACAAATAGGTTTCATTTTGCATTCCAGCTAGGAGGGATTGGGGTTGCCACCTAGAACGTGATGTTGAGAAGGATTCTGAGGCTGAGTCTGTGCTTAGTGAGAAAGAGTGGCAGGCAGATTGATTACCAGTGTCTGCCACATGGTGGAAATGCCGACTAAAAACTTCATGCTCTGTGTTTGTTCATTCAGGTAGACTCTCAGGTGTGAGTTGGGCGATTCAGGAAATCAGACTGGAAAAGCAGGGAGGGGGCCACCTTTTGAAGTCTCTGAAATGCCATGTGGAGGTGTATTAAGCATTCTGCCCTGTTGTCCATCTATAGGAATGTTTTTCTGAGCTTCCAGCTTAGGTCAGCAACTGGGGGACATGGCAGCTTCCTTCTTTTCCACTTTTTCTTCCTTTCGCCAAAAACCCATTCTCATCTTCAGATCCAGTGGATTAGAAGTGTGATTTCTTATAACATAATTCCATTATAACAAAGTCATGGAAGGGCTGAGTCAGATAGGGGAGCCAGGCTTTACCTGTCTCTGAGAAAGTACCAGGATGCAGTGAGACTCTTTAAGTCAATGTCATGATGATACTGTTTATAACTATGGGAACAATGCATTTAGCACTTTCATTAAAAGAGAGAGAGAAAGAGCCTTAGTTCTTTTTTTCCCTCCAGTTAATCACGGTGGTCTCAATTTCTCAGTAATAACACCAATTAATGCCTCGCATCTGTGTGGCCCTTTATGATTTTCAGAACACTTTTTCCGTGCACATTGTCTCATTTAATCCTCGTGATAGTCCCATGGGAAAGGGTATTATTCTCATCCTTTCTTTTCAGGAGAGAAAAACCAAGGCTCAGCTTCTTTTGCGGGAGTCCAAACTTTGCAATGCCGCCTCTCTGAAATATGCTAAAACAGCCCTAACCCAGGTTCTAAATTAGAAAGGAATACACTTTTTTTAAGCTGAATTTTTACTGATGTGAATCATCCTGTTTTCCTCACCCACTGGACTTTGTCTCTTTGAAGCAGATTGAATAGCCGCAGAGCCCAGGGCTGGGGAGGCCTCTGAATGTGGCTGGCCCCTGCCCGCAGCCTGCACGGGAATGCTCAGACCTTGTTCTCTGCGTTTTTAGCCTAAAAAGGAATATATGTACCTGGTAAAACAAAAAAACAAAACAAAACAAAAACATAGAGTGTAAAAGGGATCGGAGGAAGAGCGAGCTCCCACTCACCCTGTGTTCTCGTCCTTTTCCCAGAGGCAAACGCACTCACACTAGTTTCTTGCATTTCCTCCCAGAAATGTTTTCTGCTCCTGTAAGCCTTAAGTTGAGAGCCCCCATCTTCATACACACATGGGAAGACCCTATAAACTCTGTCCCGCACTCATTAGCAATACGGCAGATTTCCCCCAGCAGCGTGTGCCACCTGACCTCGTTCTTTTTGGTAGCTGCTTAGCTTCCTGTTGCCTGACAGCCCGTAATTTATCTCACCTGTCCCCTGCTGATGGTCACGCAGGTCATTTCTAGTCTTTTACTATTAGCGACAAGGTTTCACCGAACATCCCTGTACATGTATCTTGGTGTACACCTACGAGTATATTCACAGGGTAAATTACTGGGAGTGAAATTTATTTTATTTTTAACACTCCTACTATTGAATATGGCACTGACTTCCTTACTCGCCCACTTCACTGCCTGGTATCCTTTGGGGGGAAGTTCTGACCTAAATCATACTTGCTAGAAAATTGAGCTTTAGTTCTCAGGCTTTGCTTTTAAAGAAAATGAAACACCTGAACACTCCTGCCTTTTAATGTCTTGCATTTGGAAAGTACTGTTGAGTTACCTGCACTCTGTCCTTCTCCAGGTTAGAACATCTTAACTGCTTTTCCTCCTATTTCCGCTTACAGACTTAGAGTTACTTTTGCCTCAAGACTGTCTCTTCTCCCCAAATGGGCTGAGATCTCAGCTGCACCATTGTGGTTGTGTTTGAAGCACATCCCGAGTAGGGTTTTGTTACATGGACATGAAACTGTCTCCAGAGCAAGTGTCCACGTCAGAGCTCTGATCACCCTGCTGACCCAGAGAATGGGCTACATGATTGACCCCAGCCACCATGCTCGGTGGTGACGTTCAAAGTATTTAACAACCAATTATTAGACAGGGTCTGCTGGTCAGGCTCTGTAAGCGCTAGCCATAGTGCTGAAACAGGATAGTGCGGGAGCCCTTTCTACCCTGAAGGAGAGCCAGGATGGGTAGTGGTTGTGGAGTCCTGGAGGGTCGAGGCAGCACCCATCTCTTTGGGAAGACCTGGGAGATGTGATGTGGTTTAATAACAAGTCCATTGGTTTTTAGTAGGAGATCAGCTTTGACTCATTCCTGCATCTCTTACTAGCCATGCAACCTTCAGTGGGACACTAACACTGTTCTTGTCTCCAAATGAGGGAGTTTGTGCCATACAAAATTTAATGCCTCTTCTTGCTCTAAAATTTAAGGAAATAAAACAAGCAAGAATAGTCAAGGTGGTGGGTTCTAAATCTGAACTATCTTCCTGGTATTTTGTGTTTGTTGTCATGATGACTTTTTCCTACCTAACTTCTTCATTCAAAGTTAGCCAGAGAAATGGATTTGAGAGAAGCGTCTGAAGGAAGAGAGACTGTGATCTGATTTGGGCAGCACGGGACACATTACGGCATTGTGAAAAGAGCTGAGCAAGAGGGAGGCAGGTTCAGATCCTGACTTGGCCATATTGTGCCCATTTGTTCATGCGATCATTCATTCAACCATTCATTCATTCATTCCCTCAACATTTGTGGAGCCTCTGTCAGGTGTCGGGCACTGCTCTGTGCTCGAGGGATGGGATAATGATTGAAGTAATGTCCCTGTTTTCTTGGGGCTTACATTTTAGAGGAAACTGGGCAAGTCTCTTAACCTCTTTGAACCTAAACTTTGGACTTAGGTTTTTCTAACTGTAAATTCTTTCATGAGGAATGACACTGGTGCTGTTAACTCTCCATTCTAATGCCCACGACAGCCATCACTAATCAAGCATGGTGCTCCAAGCAACCACAATCACTTACTAGAAAACAAGCCTCTGTGTTATCCTGGGCTAGCTGAATTCTAACATCCTTTCCTGCTCTGAAATTTCATTCTTATTATTTCTAACCTAAATGGAAAGGCAATATTATACTGAAGGAAAAATTGCTGTAGAACTCCAAATCATAGAACTATTCAAGCTGCAGATTTTACAAGAAAGCCACTGCCGCTTTGGTTTTGTTGGGTACAAAAGGTATGTGTTTTTGTAAAATTTATTTTAGATCTTTCAGTCTAAGATTTTTTTCCTTCCACATCTTTTGCTGCAAGTTCTTCTGCTCAACCCGATTTACTTTGATCCCTGGATAAAGGAGAGGCTCATCAGCATTGACTTTTAACTCCTTTCACTTTGGAAACCTCTTTATGAAGCCTCCTTTTCCTGAAGTCAGGTTGGACAGAATCAAATCCTGCTCCTTTTGATAAATGTTTCTACTGCACACTAGGTAACTCACCAGCAATCACTAGCAGAAGGCCTCCTAGGGGGCTACCGTGGCCATCTGGTCTTTTATGTTCCAGTCCACACAGTGGAAGCCAAACCAAGGTTGGGCTGACAGAAACTGCATGGTGATTTTCTCTCTGGATTCCAGAGACACCCTTGCAGTATTTCCATTTCTAATCCCCTCTACCCATCCACATAATAGATCAGCAAGACTAGTGTCCCCAAATTGAGCTCAAGGTGTAAAAGGAAAAAAAAGTTTGCAGTGTTTCTTTTGGAATCGATAGCTCTATCCTTCTGAGTTTCCAAATGCCTCTCCACCTCTCACCAAACAGGGAGATTTGTGGACACTGGGGACAATTTGGCTCTAGTTTATTTAATTCTATTAGGTATACACACAGGGTCTGAGATTATGAACACTTTGCTCTTGTGATTTCTAAGTTTTAATGAACCAGAGGTACCTCTCTCTATAAGACATTTTTCTCCATTGAAGAGTGAGAGCTGGGGTCTGAAGTATCCCAGGCTGAGGCTCCCATAATTTGTGCCAATAGAGGCGTTCAG
Organism: Mustela erminea; assembly: GCF_009829155.1. Classification (NCBI taxonomy): domain Eukaryota; kingdom Metazoa; phylum Chordata; class Mammalia; order Carnivora; family Mustelidae; genus Mustela; species Mustela erminea. Next base: position 117,921,763 of record NC_045615.1, on the reverse strand, counting down.
TAACTTGCACAGACGTTAACTCTTCCCTTTCCAAGAAGCCCAGGAAAATAGATGAATTCTACCGTTTACTCACAGACATTTAAACCAAAGAGCATTTTAAGAAAGTTAAAAAGGTTCTTTATTCCTCAGTTGAGCTCAGTGATTTTTTTTTCTTTGAAGGGGGATGGGTATGGAAAATAAAAAATATATATATAACATTCTGGCCTCCTTTAAAGCAGTAGATATTAAATATAGATGAGATAAGTCAGTTCTCCTTTTAAGACTTATTAAGGACACCCTATCTTCTCTAGGGCCACAGGATTCTCCCACATTTGCTAAATAAAGTGGAAGGCTCCCTAGTTTTAAGGGGTTTGGTTGGTCATTTTGCCTAGGGTAGTATGGGGAGTATACTGGAAAGTCTGCACAGAAGGAAAAAATACCTGTGCACTTCTAAAAGCGTGGATTCTGAAACCAAACTGCCTGAGTTTGAGTCCCAGCTCCATCTCTTATTACTTAATCTTCTCTAGGGCTCGATTTTCTCATCAGTTGAATGGGGATAATAATAGCACCCATTTCATAGATGGTTGTGAAATTAAATGAGATCGCTCCTGGAATGGTATGCTTAGCACATTGCCTGGCACATTCTGTGTTATATAAACATTAGCTACCATTTTGGCAGCTATGCCTCCATTTCCTCATCTGCAGAATGGGGATAATAATGAGGATGAGAATGAGGATTATGTGACTCTCTTCCTAGGTAGCTAGTTAGCTAAATGAGATATAGATCTATTTATAGCAGTGTGGATGGTATGGAGGGCTACTCACATGATAACTGTTTCTATTGTTGCACAAATTGTAAATGTTTTCCTTAGCCCTGGAAGGGCAGCATGTGAAATGGTTAAGAACCTAGAACCAAGCTTGGACGTCAAATCTGGCTCTACTGTCATTAGCTGTGACCTCATGGGAGTTAGTTATCTTACCTCTAAGCTTCAGGCTTTTCATCTGTAGATTGGGACTCACACTACAATCTCCTTTACACGGTTGCTGTGAACACGGATTGAGACAGCTCTCTATAAAGGGCTTAGCAGGCACTCGGCATATCATCAGTGTTCAGTAAATGTTTGCTAATATTTTCAGATGCTTTCTTGTAACTGTTTGATGGGAGTTAGGCAGAGGGTTCCGGTAAGAACGTGATTTGGGAAGCAGCACTTTTCTGGAGATAACTGAAAGGCAGCTGTCTTGCTGTTCGCAGATGTGGTCACCCTCCTGGGCTTTCTCTATGCCTCCAGTGGAGAAAACACAGGCATTGTGAAGAAGTTCCCGAGGTTTCACAACCGAGAGCTGGAGGCCACCCGACGTCAGCGGATAGATTACCCCGTGTAAGAATGGGCAGATGATGGGGGCTGGTGGGGCAGTCCTCTGTTTAATTTGAAGACAAGGCAGGTCTCGTGGAATCCCTTAGGAGGTCACACCTTGGTAATATGTTTCGGGAAAATGTGGAGATCCACACAGCTTGGACAGAATTTTTGGCCCAAAGCGTTCTTGAATTATTCTTGCTACTAGCAGTCCTCGGTTTGCCTTGGACTTTCTGTGTCGATCCCAGGAATGACACGAACAGGGGAACAAGGTGTGGGAGCCTGAGGCCTTGCAAGCTTTCGGGTGCAGCCCGCCACAGCCAGCGCCCACTGCTGCCTTCACTTTGCTCTTTTGGTCTTGAAAGATTGGATGAGCTGCTTGAAATCTCCCAACTTCTGATCTCCTCCATTGATTTCAGCAAAACCCATATATATATATTTTTTTCCTTCTGCTGAATTGAAGATGCTGAAAACAGTTCCTGGTTCACCTCAGACTGGATGGATTTAGCAGAATGATTTAATTCTTCCCATGCTGCTGGCTGTAGAAAGATCTTGAGTCACTTTACCGAGCGTATGTTCTTGCTAAGCTTCCTTGTAATAACTTATCTTCATGAGCTTGCTCAGCTGGGTGGGTCTGGAGGGAGCTGTGTGGCACCATCTGTTTGCGTATCTTACCAACTGATTCTGAGGCCAGATTAGAAAGCCCAGAAAATTCTAAAGGACTTGTTTGGATATATCCCCCAAGAACCTGGGGCCACGGCCACGTTAACCCAAACTGTGAATTGTTTACTGGGGTCATGGTGAGAACTCTGTGCGTTTGTTTTGACCTTGATTCCTATTTTGCCTGCAAAATGCAATTACTCCCAGCTCCCCAACTTGGAACTGCTGGTCACTAAGACAATGTGTGGTGTCAAGCAAGTGTTGAGCTAATATTTGCTGAGCGACGGATGGATCACACATCTTGGCTAAATGTGTCCTAGTTAAGTTGACTACTGTTATTTTATTCTCACCCCACAAATCACAGATGTACAATACTTTTTTTTCAACTAAAATAGCCCCGGTCCAGAAATGGAACAATTAGATTAGTTGTTCCATATGGGTCAGCCGGAACTGTGATCCTGAACAACCTAATGTATGCATTAAAATAGTATCTACGTGTCCCAATTAACATATAGCGATGCTATTTGCAGATTACGACACTTTTCTACCTTAAGGCTTTTATCTTGGAAGGAAACAAAATTGCTCAAAAAAGCCTAATTATGTTTTTTTCTTTTAATCATTGAAATTAGCATAGCTTCTTATCAGATCACCTCTTACTAAAATCCAGATTTTTATTTTATGTCTGACTTTCTAAACCTTAATCAAGAATTTAGATGGCAAGCATGTGAGGTTCTCCAAAAGGCACAGAAACAGAGTTTTTGGTGCAAGGCACAATATCTGCTAGTTTTGTACAATGATTTTTAACTCCTGTCTTTCGCAGTTTCAATAACTACCTCCTTTGTCTCAAAAATCAAGCTTTGCAAGCTGATCTCCCATGATGAACATGAAGGCAAATTCATCCCTTCATTGGAAAGAAAGCAATTTACTTGGTCATTGTTAGCTATAATTACCTGTTCTTGGATGATATCAATCTGCAGATTTTTTTTTTCTCTCCTCACTCTTGTAGGTTTACTGTTTCATTGTGGCTTTATTTACTCCATTATTGCAAGGCCAATCTCTGTGGGATTCTGTACTTTGTTGATTCTAATGAGATGTATGGCACACCGTCTGTATTTCTTACTGAAGAGGGTGAGTATGAAATGGAACATTTAAACCGATAAACTGATATCGTGGTTTCCTTATGCTCTCTTGGCAGGTGTGTCGGGAATTAAGGAAGATACCGTCAACGTGGCGGTTCAGTGAGAGCGATGATTTTCTAATGCAGCTTCCCAGGAACGTCTTTTTTTCCTGGAAGCTGAAAACACATGTCTTCTTTACAAAGGAATTCACTTGTGTGGTCTTTTGTTTGCTTTGTTCGTGTTTGCAGGGAGAAGGCCCATGTTCTGACTGTAGAGCTCCTTAGGCCAATTGTTGAAAACATGTAATCACTTCATGCCTTCCTAAGTTTTTGTTTTGTTTGTGTGTTTGTTTGTTTGTTTGTTTTTTGGTCCTTTCTCACAAGTTTTAAATTTTCCTTATAGGCCACTTGCATATTCAGATGCATCTTGTCAAAGGAGAAGATCTTGCCGTGAAAACGAAATTCACCATGCCTCTGAAGGAGTGGTTTCGACTGGATATCTCTTTTAATGGAGGCCAGGTATCTGTGCGCACGCTCCGTGAAACCCTTCATATTAGGCACTGCAGTAAAGGCAGGGAGCAGGGGTGTCCTCGGGCGCAAATGTGTGCTAAAGGATAAGCTCTTTACAGCTCTACACGTCTCCGATCAAACTTTTATAGATGGAAGTTTGTTTTATTTTTTTTCTGATTTTGATAAAATCCCAGCCCATTTAATTAACTTCCAAAGTGCTTCTTTCGACCATATTGTGAATGAGTAAATAATATAGTTGCTCTATGTCCACAATTATCTGAGCAATTCAGTTTTTGTTTTTTTTTCCCCCCTCTCTCAAGGGAGATAGGCTTTGTGGAGATAAATGTTAAAATAACATCGGTCATGTTTATACACTGTTATCAGATCTATGCCTTTTCTTTTTTTTTTTTTTACAGGAAATTTATTAGTTAGTTCAGCCAAGAAGTGGTTTGACTGTTTTTGGCAGTTACACAAGTGCTGACGTTTGGCATTAAACAAATAATAACCAACAAACCTAAGTGATCGTTCTGGTGGGACAGAGGGGGTTTATCTACTGTGTACTATAAAACAGTGCACATAACTGTTTCAAACTCTCATAATGTAGATTTTATGGATTATGGCAAATCTGTTGTTATAATTGAAGACCATTCCATTTCTTGATATACTTGATGCCGATGTGCTACATTTTTTCTCTCTACTTTACTTCCTCATCAGCTTTTCTTATTGATTTGTGATTTTCCAGTAACAGAAGTGGAAGAGACGTGTTGTTTGTCTCATGTATTAGATAATACACAGGCTTCCCTTGGTGTTTAGGTTCATCACATTTTCTTTTCCCGGGGAGACAAGAAATCAGGTCAATCCTTGTTGCCTCCCTAAGAAGAATCTGTAAAAGGTTAGCTGGAATTTTTTTTGTGTGTTTGTTGGTTTCCTTAACAATGTGAGGTGACCTAGCTCTAGACTATGGTCCAGCTTTCCATTTATATAAGGATTAGGATAGCATTAGAGCTTGGTTGCTGCTTGCTTCTGAGGTGAAGGTCAGCTCAGTACTCTGTGTCACTTAAATGGGTCTCAAATCATCAGAGCAAATCACAGATTTATTTTGCACCCTATGTATGCAAGGCTCTTTGCTCACGGAGCTTACTGACTGTTTATGGGAGAAGCATTAAGCAGGTGAAGGGATGTCATAAGGAGAGCTTAATTACCAAATGATTCATGTTAACTCAGGGAAGAGAGGTCGGGCTTTACGCTGGGATGCTCGGGGAAGGTTTCACAGAGAAGATTCTTACGGATTGGGTGGAATTGAGTTGGAGGGGAGGGGAGGGAACATTTAGCACATCATTGGGTTATCAGATAAACCAGGTTGGAGCAGAAATTGGCAGCCTGTAGAAAACTAATAGGAGAAAAAAAATGTCTGTAGGGCTAGAATGTCGGCAATCTTGAATATCAAGAAATCTGGATTTTTATTCTCAAGGTGGCAGGGCATCATGGAAGATTTTTGAGCCAGAGTAGAGCAAATCAAAGTAGTCCTTTAATTAAGGAGATGAATTTAATTTAGCAGAGTACATGATGGGGTAAGGATTAGAAAGACCAGATGGGGAGGAAAGAAAAAAGAACTAGGGTTGAGTGGGGTTTTTTTGGTTTATTTTTGTTTTTGGTAGACTTTTGCCTTTTGTCCTACTTTATTTTCCATCCTATCTCATCTTCCTAATATATCTGTAAGTCCCCAAAATAGCATTATTGTTTTTCCACATGACATCCGCCACTCCGGTGGGACTGCCATCCTCATTGTTTGGACTAAATGGACCAGGGACTTAAAGCCGGTGGCTGGTTTAGAGAAACAACTGACTGGAGTCATTTTCTTCTCTGAGCCAAGATGCTGCATATGGAGAATTGGGTTGGTTTTTATGTGTTAGTTTGTCTGTCATAGACACAGTGTTGTAGCCACACCTCTGAGTCCCTCATTAGCTCAGCACACGTTTCCTAAATCCTTGCTCTGTGCTTGCACTGGATGTTGGGGGCAGAAGGAGCTCCTTAGCTCCAGGGGCTTATGTTGTAGTCGCCGTCCAAGACACATGAAGAATGTGTGACAGCTCACAACATTATCAACAAAAACATTGTCACCGTTGAAATGGCAGTGACGATTCTCCACGCTTAAGGAAAGAAACTGGGGGACAGCAGTGCGTGAGGAACACTCAGCACCCACTTGGTTCTCCCCCTAAGTCTGTCATGGAATCAAAGGAAAATTTCATAAACCCCTTGTGGTATCTTACGCATTTCCTTCTCTTCCTGTGCAACAAACGTTTGAGCAGAAGTACACCAAGCAAAACCATGGCTTGTAGCTTGGAAGTATCTGAACCCCACTGGGGGGAAACTGTGTGATGGATATGGTTAGATGTGAAGTCATTTGGAGAAATTAAATTTCTTTAATCTTAAAATATACACAGGGCTAGTAAAGTATTCATTTTATTTCTGCAGAAATGGATCAGGTGAAAGACTACGCAGCCCATTTTATGCGTAATTAATACCCAGGACTGTATTTATGCTGTGAGGTGTTGGGGCCTAACTGATCTTGTGTATTTCTCCCACACAGATTGTAGTCACCACCAGCCTTGGACAGGATTTGAAAAGCTACCATAATCAGACCATTAGGTAAGGGTAATATTTTCTTTTTATTCAGCATGATGTTGGATAAGGATTAGGAAATCTTCTAACATTAGCCCTCAACCCTAATGTTCTTCCCACACTTCCTTATTCAGCTCTTGAGCGTGGACTGTGTCGCGTCTGCCCTATAGCTCAGTCTTTGCACTTTTTTTTCCCCATCTGCAACCTCCCCTCTCTTCCCCCACAACGTTTTTTTCTAAGCAAGAGGAACTATTCCTCTCTCCAGATCTCATTGTGAATTCTTCCTTTCATGTCACTTGATAATTCATTTTCTTTGAAAATTATCTCCTAGGAAGGATTCTGAAAAATAAATAACGTATTAATGCTGCTTATTGAGAATGGTTGTTAACTTTGGCCCTAGTATAAAACATAAAAGCAGACAGTCTTCATATTTATGTTCATAATCTAAATTTGAAATGCATGCCACTATTGATATTGGTGTAACTTTTCATCCTCATGTAACCATTCTCCACAAGAGTTACAGAAACTGAGAACTGGGTCCTTTGCCTTGCATTTCATAATTTTTATATTTGCTTCTACACTCCTGTCTGATAGCGGGGTTTCTACTGGTAGAACCATGGGGCAGCCTCCTTTGGGCACTCAGGATACCTCAACATGGCTAAACCATATATATATTTTATATATATATATGTATATATATGTATTTATGCTATATCTATCTCTCTCTATATATATACATACAGTCAAATGCTTAAGTGTAAAAAACAGACGCAAAAACTACCAGCTTTTATGTATAATTTAGGTATACGTGTATAATTCACATGTACCAGCTTTGTCCGGGTAATTTTAAACAATGTATCAGGCACTTTGGCTGGGCATGGGGAAGCTCATGCCTCCCTATTGTAGTTACTTTACTACAACAAGCAAGAAGCTGTCTCTCTGAACAGGCTTGTTCACTCAGACTCCTCACACAATCCAGATTTTCTTGAAGAAAGGACCACAAGGAGAGGTAGCGACAAGGGAATGGGGGGCCGTACACCCTACTTTTCTCCACCCATCACCACCAACACCCCCTTCCCTCCCGTCCCGCCATTCCAGTTTACATTTAAGTCAAACGAATGGCTTTTAGGCGCTGGGCCCATAGAACAATTCTTATTTTCATGGCCGGATTAAAGGATTACAGTTATAAGAAAAGGCTAAAGGGGTGTTATTCTTTAGCCTGCAAGGGGAAGGGCAGGGGCGACATTGACAGCTGTATGGGAACTGAGGGGCTGAGGGCTGAGAACAGAGGAGAAGCCTGAAAGGGGACCACGTGGACTTAGGCCAGTCAGAAAGAGTTCAATGGACATGAGTTTTGTTGTAGAACAGAGGCCTGGGAGTTTGCTTTGGAGAAACGATGATGCATCTGATGTCCCTGCTCTGCTCAGTGGGCCCCAGAAATTGAGGGTTTGCGTTTGGGGATGTGAAGCCTGAAATAATACCTCCTCCTTTCTCTCCTGACACCCACCTCTGACCCCAGGACGTTTTTGACAAAAGATTGATTTCATAGGCTCTTTTTAATTCTCTGTGTAAGGGCTTCTTTTCACGGTGCATCCCAGGGACCTAGATGCTGGCCTGAGTGAACTGTAGATGAGAGATGAGAGTTGAGAGAACTGTAGAAAGATCACAGGGTGGGCCCAGGAGGTGGGGAGGGAGACCCAGGCCTTCCACATAGTATTTAAGGAGGTGCCAAAAAACTCGGTAATTGTATTAGTTTGCTGGGGTTGCTGGAACATAGTACCACAAGCTGAGTGGCTTAAACAACTGAAAATTATTGCCTTACATTTCTAGAAGCTAGAGGTCCAAGATCGAGTGTCGGCAGGGCCGTGCTCTCTCGGAAGGGTCTGGGAAAAGAGCTGACCTAGGCTCTGAGCCTGCCAGGCCTCTCTCCAGCTTCTGACAACTCTGGGGGCTGGGGTGGCAGGGCCCCAGTCTTTGCGCCGTTTTCCCTGTAACTGTGTGTATGTGTCCTTCACATTCCGCCTTGTATAAGGACACCAGTCATGCTGGACGAAGGGCCCATTCTGCTAGTGTGGCCTCAGCTCAACAAATTAATCAGCAATGGCCCTCTTTCCAAATAAGGTCACATTCCGAGAGTCTGGGCATTCAGACTTTAACATAGGAATCTGGGGGTGGGTGGGGGAGGGGGAAGACACCATTTAACTCATAACAGTAATTGTGATAAATGACGTTTACTATAATATTGTAAGAAATAAAAAATTAATGTCAGGAATATACAATGAACAAAAAAATAAAAGTTTTAAGTAAATACAGAATCCGTGCGATCATATAAGATCCAGAGGGGAGGACCAATGTTCAGATACAGACCAATTCAACATTCTTCTTAAAACATTGAAATGATCCCTTACCTGGTAATGGGGCAGTCCCCAGACCCAGGAGTGTCCCTGGCTACCTCCTTAGCTGCCTTTCCTGTACTCCTGGGGCCTCACCCATCAATTCAAGAGTGGAAGAGTTAATGTCAGGCCTGCCTGGGATTCCTGTTGTTGGATATTTGGAATCTCAACCATCAGAGAGGTTTTAGAGTGGGCCAAACCCGTGAACTAAACATCAGATATGTCAGATGGTCATGGGTTTACTCCTTGTTGTCATAAAACGTAAGGATAGCTGCTGTCCTCCCAAGGTGGTGTGGAAAGATCCATAATTAAGTGCTCAGAAGTGCAGCGCTCTACACAAATGAAAGGCTATCAGTGGCCCTGGGCGGGGGCAGGTAACAACTTCATGCCTGTATAGTGTTTATCCTTCCTTCATTTATCCAATATATGCTCATTCATCCAACACCTCGACCACACACCTGACCCAGTGCAGACTCTAGGAATAAAGGATGAACAAAAAGGATACAGGCAGTCCTTACCTTAAGGAAGCTAAAAGAAAGGCAGAAAGGAAGAAAGAAGGAAGGAAGGAAGGATGGATGGAAGGAAGGAAGGAAGGAAAAAGGAAGGAAGGGGAAAGAAAAGAAAAAGAAAGAAAGAAAGGAGGGAAGGAAGAAGGAAAGGAAAGAAAGAGGGAAAAAAGAGGGAGGGAGGGAAAGAAAGGAAGAAAAGAAAAGAAAAGAAAAGAAAAGAAAAGAAAAGAAAAAAGAAGGGAGAGAGGGAGGGGAAGGAAGGAACGAGCACCAGTGGGAGAGACAGATCTTAAATTCATAAATAAATATAAAATTACACATCATGATGAATTCTGGAAAGGAATTGAACAGGGTAGTTTCAAAGAACACTCAAGAGGGTCAGAATTTACAGCAGATCCCAAAGAAGTGACATTTGAGATGATGATTACTCTAAGGGCGGTGAGGGTCAACCCGTCCGTAGCTTTAGGTTTCCCTTATTAAAGAACTGCGGAGCTGGAGTTGTTTTCTGGTTGTGAGGGAGGTTTATTTAACAACATCAGAGATTCGTTCAGGCTGCTGGAGGCAGACGGTAATAAACCAAGGTGGTCTCCTATGTCCAGATAAGCATAAAGATAGTTTGCCAGTGTGCCCAAGGTTTCCAAAAGGGACGGCCTGGGCTTTGGAACTGTCTAGCTCAGCTTTTATGTCCGTGAAATTGATGACCATCAAACAGGGCACACACAGTACAAGGAAGTGCTTGCAACCCCTGGCAGCCACGGAGGATTGTAGAGGAGAAAAATGTAGAGGCTCTGAGGTGGATGGAGAGCAGGCTGGAGAGATTTCCTATTTAGCTGTTCCTTTTGGATTTCCAGACCCAGTTCCAAGATGGGGGAGGGTTTTCCTCGTACCCACACCAGGCAATTCTGAGACATCAGCAGGGTATCCAAGAATTCAACTCAAGCCCAACATTGTCCATCTAGAGATAGCATCAGATACCATAGGGGAAGTGTCAGCCCTACAAGACGACCCTCACCCCACTTTAGATGCTATCTGCAAGCTCTGGAGATTGGAGGTTCCAATGACCTTCTCCTTAGGTTCTTTTAATTTGCTAGAGCAGCTCCCAGAACTCAGGAAAGTACTTACTTACATTTATTTACCCATTTATTAAAGGATCTGCTATAGGATACTAATCAACAGCCAGGTGAAGAGATACATGGGGTGACGGCTGGGAAAAGGGCACAGAGCTTTCATGCTCTCTCCAGGTGTGTCACTGTCCCTGGCCTCTGTGTGGTCACCAACCTTGAGGCTCTCCCCCAGTCCTTTAGGGTTTTTAGAGAGGCATCATTACATAGTCATGGTTGACTAAGACATTGGCCATTGGCTGGTTCAATCTGCAGCCCTTCTCCCCTCCCTGGAGTTCAGGGAGTGGAACTAAAACTTTCAATCCTCTAGTCACCTGTTTGGCCCACCTGGTCCAACTCTGACTTTGGGCAGAGTCACCTTCTTTGATATAACAAAAGACATCTTTATTACTTTCAAAACTTAGGAGATCCAAGGGTTTGGGGAGCACTGTGAGCCAGGAACTGTGGACAAAGACCAAATACATCTTTCTTTCTTTTCTTTCTTTCTTTTTTTTTTTTTTTAAGATTTATTTATTTTGGAGAAAGAGAGGGAACATGTGCGTGCACATGCATGGGGGGCAGGGCAGAGGGAAAGAGAGAGAGAGAGAGAGAATCTGAAGCAGGCTCCACACTGAGTGCCTAGCTTGATGCAGGGCTCCATCTCACAACGCTGAGATTGTCACCTGAGCTGAAATCGAGGGTGGGAAGCTGAAACGACTGAACCACCCACGTGCCCCCAAATATTTATTTCTTATAAACCACAATGTTGCAGTTGTATTATGATAATGATTAAAAAGAAAACAAAAATTACAGTCTAGAACCAGGGGGACCAAGTAATTTATTAATTAGTTGAAAAAGCAAAGATCCATTTAAAAAGATACCATAACCATTTTATTTTAATTAGAAAAACCCGGAAATGTATATTCATCCACCAGTCTTTCCAGATAGGGCCTTTCTTTTGTTCCAAATCTACCAATTGAAGTTCCCTGTGGTTTTCCTTGCATAAACGGCACCCAATTCCCATTTCTTGCAAACAGAGAGAGAACAAAGACACTCATGAAACTACCAAAGCCAAGATACGTCTAGATTTCTTCCATTTTTTTTCTAATCTTTTACGGTTGTCCTAATTCCACACTTTTAAAGCAACTGTTCTTTTCTGTGTCAACCCAAAATATTGAACTTAATCGTTACAGAGTGAACAATCCTTTCTTCCCGATCCATATTTTATTGAATGACATCATAGTTCATTAATCTGTATAATTACAATGACCATACAATTGGCACTGTCAGGTTTGGGAATAGACACTTCCCATTCTTACTAAGTTTGCATTCCTGCAGTGGATTGGGTTAATAATTATAACCGTAGTTACCAGTTATGGGGCCTGTTTTGTGCCAGGCACTGTTCTAAATGCTCTGTTTAAATATCAGTTTATTTAATCCTCACAGCAGTCCAGTAGGTAGGTACTATAGTCATCTTTATTCAAACGAGGAGAAGACTAAGGCTCCTCCGAAGAGTGGGCTCTGACGGGGCGAGCATCCAGCACGTTGCAAGGATAGCCAGCAGGGGCGCTGGTGAGCTGGTTGAGCCGAGTTCTGTTAAGAGCGCTTCTATTGTAGAAGCCTTGCGTTTTGTATCCATCAAGAGCCAGGTTAGTGGTGACGGTGGCTGGAATGTTAAATCTTTCTACGGTCTTGAAAAACAAAATCAATTCACAGCTCTCGGAGATAATAACTTTGTGGTCCCTGTGGAAAATAAAGAGAAGGACCATCAAGCCCGAGATTCTGAAAAGAAAAATATCGGGAAAAGAAGCTCTCCTTTTCCATTTTAGCCGCATTCGTATAAAGCTAATTTCTAAGCGTTCATTTCTGCCGCCTTCTGTTGATGTTGTCAGAGTCTCATTCCTTCTCCCTTTCGTCTTTCTCTCCAGCCGGGTGAACCTGCTACAGTTCGGGTTCTTTGGTAACAGTCAGTACATCCCCTCTCTTGGGATAACCCCAGGTTGCTTGACTTTTCTGATCTAACTGCTGGTATCTCCCTCCATCCCTGTTGGCATCACCCTGGCCCATTGCTCTCACGACTCGCCGGGCTCCTGGCGGCTTGCCTGACATTTTGTTTTCTTTCCGTCTGCTTCCATCTGCCCTCTGTCTTCCCTGGCTCTTTCCTCTTTGCCTGACTTCTCACTTGATGCTTTTCTTGGTCCTCCCCCCAACCTGCTGTCCTCGTAGGTCTGATACCGCCTCCTTCACCTACCCTATTTTAATTTTTAAATAGGCAATAAATGGGGCTATTTAAAAAAAAATCAAAATGATACAAAAAGATAGACAGCCTGATGTCTTGCTTCAAGCTCTGTCCCCGTCCACTCCATCCCCTACCTCCTACGCCCTGGGGAAATATTATTATTAGGTTCTTGCAGTATGTACTTAACAGAGTTTTTAAAATGCAAATACAACAAAAAGATCCATTCTCCTCTTTCTTGGATTAAAAAGTATATGTTCATTTTCCACACTTTTGTTTTACTTTTTTTCACTTTAATAAATTGGGATCCCTTTAGTACACAAAGCCCTCTGTTCCCTTTTTAAGCTATATATTTTAAAAAGGCTCACATTTAGGGTCCATTGGTTCGTCTGACAGACGCCTGGGGTTGTCCAGTCTTTGGTGCATATAAACAAGACAGTAAGGAACAACTTTTTGCATTTGATTCTTGCTAGCCCATTTTGTCCCTTTTGTTTTCCTTCCTACTCCTTCAAGTCTTTCAGGACAAGGCAGATTTCCAGCACACCACCTGTGCTGAGCTCTGGCATTCAGCCTCTTCCTTCTCAGTCCGAATTTTCCCTCGGGTTCTGATCTAATAGGATATGCTGTTAGTTTTCCTTCACAGCCACCTTCTATCCATTCAACAAGGTAGGTTTTCCCCTTTTTAGAGCAAAACATTTCCAATTAAGACTAGCGATTCCAAAGAATTCCAATTTAGAGCAAAACATTTCCAGTTAAGACTAGCGATTCCAAAGAATTCCAATCCCAAACCATTTTACCAATATCAGAAGCCGGCAGGTACTGAATATTTGTGACGGGCAATGCACTCTGCCGGGCACATGCCTTTAGGATTTCACGAACCCTCCTAAGAATCTAATTATTATCTAATTTACTAATGAGAAAACTTGGTCTCAGAGAAGGTAAGGGACAGGCCCAAGGTCGCATGGCCGGTAAACAGCAGTTAGGATCCTAGCCCAAGTGTGTCTGACCCCACCACGGTCTCATCTGCTAGAATTCAGTGTGAAGGGACGTGAAGAAATTTAGGGGTGTACATCAAGAAGGGTCAGTAAAAGAGTCTTTTTTAAAGATCTGCTTCAGACCAAGGGCTCTCTTAATTCCTTGTTCTTCCATAGCTTCAGAGAGGATTTCTATTATAATGACACTGCTGGATACTTCATTATTGGAGGGAGCAGGTATGTGGCCGGCATTGAAGGGTTTTTCGGACCCCTGAAGTACTATCGTCTCCACACTCTGCACCCTGCACAGGTGAGCCCCGGGCATCGAGAAGTTTCTGGGAGTTCAGGCTTGATGGGCATGTGGCTGTAGGACGTGGAAGCTCATGTAAACAAAAGATTTACCCAAGCTGGACCTCGCATTGGCTCTGTCATCAAAAGTAATTAATATGGAGGCTTTTCCCCCAGCAAACTCGATAATAGATTTCTGTTAAGATTTGGTTCATTTAGTACTCATGAAATGGAAACCATTTACTTCCTATGTTTTAATAACTACTAGCTTAATTATAGAGTAGATTTTTATCAGGCTGTTGCCTATCCAGTGATTAAGCTAATGAAAGGAGAGAATCTTAGTTATTTGGTAGAGCTTCTTTTATGTGCTATTATTTAAAGTATCAAAAGAGGAGACACTCTAGCAAATTAAAATCTTGGTTCCATTCGCTGCTGTCTTCAGACACGCAGGCCTTGGGCTCCCATAGTGGGTTGGCTGTACTTGTAGACATTGTGGAGGACCGAACCTACTATGCCGTGACCCTCACCTCCAAAACCCACCCACAGGTGGGCTTGTCCAGCTCTCCAGGTCAGCTCCCATGAGGCTGGTGCAGGGAGGCAGGGACTGCCTCCCTTCACAGAGGTGTCTTTTTCTGCCCTTTAAGGAGATCACCAGACACCTGAACAAGGAACCTTGATGCATTCCTGTGACCCTGCGATATTTGTTCTGGGGAAAGTTGGAGTCATTAGGCAAAGTAAAGGAAGAAAAATGCAGAGCCCTACTATCTATGGGCACATGTCAGAGCCCCTATGGAGAGATTTCTGTGAAGAGAAAAACAAATTAATATATTCCTTTTGCAACAAATACTTCCAGAGCACCTACTATGTGCCAGGCCCTGTGCAGATGCTAAGGCGTCCATGATGATGAAGAAGGTAGCTCTCAAATTTTTTTTGAGGGTGGTTCACATGAGAAATCTATGTAATAAAAAAAGAAAGAAAAGAAGAAATCTATGTAATGTCCTAAGCACACACATACATGCACACACATATGCACATACCTGTATATATTATATATATGTATAAAATACAAAACTAAAATGAAGATTTTACTGAGTATACATGCCTTTCCCTTGTTAGACACACTCTGCTATTTCATGTTCTATTTTTTAAAAATATTTATTTATTTATTTATTTGACAGAGACAGAGATCACAAGTAGGCAGAGAGGCAGGCAGAGAGAAAGGAGGAAGCAGGCTCCCCACTGAGCAGAGAGCCCGATGCGGGGCTCGATCCCAGGACCCTGGGATCATGACCTGAACCAAAGGCAGAGGCCTTAACTCACTGAGCCACCCAGGTGCCCCTCGTGTTCTATTTTATTAGAAAAAAAAAATCAGGGACACCTGGCTGACTAAGTGGTTTAAAGCCTCTGCCTTCAGCCCAGGTCATGATCTCGGGGTCCTGGGATCGAGCCCTGCATTGGGCTCTCTGCTCGGCAAGGAGCCTGCTTCCTCCTCTCTCTCTCTCTGCCTGCCTCTCTGCCTACTTGTGATCTCTGTCTGTCAAATAAATAAATAAAATCTTTAAAAAAAGAAAGAAAGAAAAAAACATCACTTCTGTTTACAACCTGTTGAAATACTTTCATGACCCTCTAATGGGTTACAACCTGGATTTTGAAAACCATTGAGTTGAGATAAGGCCTCTGTTTTGGAAAAGCTCCCCATCTGTGTCTTAAACACCAAAGTCATGAAGGAACACAGTACATGCTCTAATTCACATGCAAGTGTTTTTGGGTGAGGAATTCGCTCTGCAGAAGCGAAGGTAGCACCAAAAGCAGCGAGAGGGAACCAGACCGAGCTAGTGTGCCCTTGAATTATACCCTCCTGCTGCTGATCCCAGAGTCGACAGTCTGTGCGCAGGCAAGCCATCTGGTGACACCAATGGGAGAAGAAAATCCGCCTGAACACGGCCTCAGAGGTATCGATGGGAGTTTGATGACAGTTGTTGTTCATTCGATTTTCTTGCCTTCTTGTAGATCGTTAATCCCCTCCTTGAGAAGCCACTTGCTGAACAGCTCAAATTATATTATGAAAGGTGTGCTGAGGTCCAAGAAATAGTGTCTGTGTACACATCCACGGTACAGCAAGGGGGCGAGCAACAAGAAGCATGTGAGTACTGAGCTCCAGCAGGGCAATTTTTAGCTCTGCGTGTTTGTGTCAACATGTTTGGCTCCTTTCTAAAGCGGTTAAAATAGAATAAATATGACCTGAGAGGCGGGAACAGATACGACGTGGAGCCCTCCACAGATAGAGGCGGGGGACCCTGTATGTTCCACCTGGATTCCAACCAGACCAATGGCCAACAGGAACCCCACACCTGCCCCTTAGCTTCAACCATATGCGATTCCTTTTAAGAATACAAATGAGAGCGTGTTGGGCCTCGCGTTGCTTTCTTCCCATCCATAATGGGATCTTTGGCCAGTCTAAGAAAATAAAAGTGAATTGGAAAATAAATTAATCATTAGAAATGTTTCCCCATCGGTGCACTTTTGTCTTGGACCATTAATATCTGAATATTAGCTTTCAGAAATGTTGAACAGTGACTTTGTTGTTTGGGGCTCGGTTTTATTTTTTTTAATCCTTGAAATTGATTCTTTCTGGAAGACCCCGTTAATAGCCAGCAGAAGGAATGCATTTCAAATAGACTGCTTTCAGGCCTGTTCATTTTTGCAGAGGCATCCTTCACTCATACAGGGTGGTCATTGATTATAAAAATTGGTTCCTGGCCTGTCTTCTAATATTCTGGCTTGGATCTGCACTTGTAAATTTCTCTGTGCTTAGATCTTCTTGCCTGATATGGCGGCACTAGAGTTAGTCCCATATGTTCCTTCTGGAAGAGCAATTCCTGTGGGGCCTTTGCCATCCACAAAGACGAACGGAGTAGGGCGGTCCTGCCCACACGTCTCCCTCTCTCCGGAGCTGGACTTCCCCAGCCCAGGGAGTGCAGGGATGGGTGCGCCTCTGGAGCATGCCTCAGTCCCGGAGGGTTCACAGACCACAGTCTCAGCAAGGGAGGAGACGCAGCTATAGGGAAGCGTGGAAAGCCAGTGCCTCTGCCGTTTAATTTAAGAATAGGCAATCCTGGTCCCCAGCTGCTGCGGGTACAGCTGACTCATCCAGAAAATATGATGCTGTCAGAAGAGGGGGAAGATATATAGGAATAGTAATATCCCAAACAGGAAAGAAACTGATTTTGATAACTGATGTAATTTCAGGAGAGATACTCTGAGTTGGAAGGCCGTCCTTGCATGCTGATCTGTTTGGTGGCATTGGAAGGTTTTCCTAACATCCACTGCCTTGCCTCCCTGGGGGTCCTTGTGCTTTGCTCCTCAACTCACACTGCCAACAAAATGGCCTAGATATTGGCCTCCTGGGGAACAGTCCGAGGCCAGCTGCTCATTCTGTAGAATTATTCAACAGCCATCAGCAACTTTGGCACATTTCCCTTGGACATGGCTTTGAATTTGTGACCTCGAGACAGAGGCATCAGAGCCAATGGCAAATCCCTAATGGACCCAAACCAACATCCAGGAACATTAAGTCTGACCTCTTATTTCTAGTTCCTCTTGGGGAGGAGGGATTTAGAAGGATGAGGCCTTCCCTCTTCTAAGGGCAGAGCTCTCTTGTGCTTCCCTTGCCTGCAGGTGACTTCCAGAACTCCTACCTGGACATGAAGCTCAGGTACGGGAGACCCTCCACGTGCAGAGCCTTCCCCTGGGAGAAGGAGCTGAAAGACCGGCACCCCAGCTTATTCCAGGCCTTGATGGAGATGGGCCTGTGGACAGGTAATTGTGTCCTTGCCTCACCTGTGGACCCTGGCTGGGAAGGCTCCCTCTTTTCCGGTTCTGTTCACCCTCTTTGGTGATGTATGCCTCAGAGTGATTTTTTACCCTAGAGTTCTAGGTTAACTTCACATTTAAATTCTGCCCTTGTATGTCCACAACTCTCAATGTATCTGTGCATACAGATACAAATACAACCCCAAACACAACAACAAATTTAGGAATCACTCCAGCCATCCTTTTAAAGCCAAGGCCACAAATGACAGGCGCCAGCCAGAGCTGGCCACCAAAGGCAATTGGTTTGGCATGTACATGACTGTCCATTTTAAAGAAAAAAAATTAGTTGCCGGTATCTAAAAACTTGCATAAAAATGCAAATGCTTAGCTTTTCTTGAAAACCCCACAGATCTGGCAATGCTGGGTCTCCTACGTTAGCCTCGGTTCCAGAAGTGAGACCTGTCTATTCCCACTCCCTCGTTCCCCCCCGATCCAGCACCTCCCGCCTACTTCGTTCCTGGAGCTTACCTGCCTGGGCCCTCAGGCCTTGGAACTTGAGATCCTTGACATGAAGTACACACTGTAAACGGCATCTCGGGAATCTGTCTATAATCCCCAAATATGGCTAGTTTCTGCTTAGGCCCATCACAGTTGGGGTGGGCTTAGTAATTAAGTGCATGCTGTAAGAGCCACACGGGATCTTGAAATGATGTCTGTTAGGAAGAGGAGGGAAGCTGGAGGTGTTCAGCCTGGGGAAGGGGAGACGAAGAGGGGTGATGATAACTCTTAGTGGTGAGAGGCAACCCCTTGAGTCAGGGCTTCTGTGTCACGTCAGGACTTCCTGACAATGTCAGTGTTCAACGGAAGAGAGTCCCTGCTGCAGACAAAGGGCAAAGGGAATCTATTCTGGCCTGAAAGAATCCAAAGCATACCAGATATTTCTTCTTTGATTCATTCAATACTTGCTGAGTGTCTGCTCAGTTGCTTGGCTAGGCTTTAGAGAGAAGTAAAATAACACAAGTTCCTTGCCCTGAAGGGACAGACTTGAAAACAAAGAAAAATGGTGATGCATTTTTTAAAAAGATTTTATTTATTTATTTTAGAGAGAGAGAGTGTGTGAGTGGGGAGGGGGAGCCGTGGGTGGGTGGGTAGGGAAAAATCTCAAGCAAACCCCATGCTGAGCGTGTGGAGCCCAACACGGGGCTTGACCTTATGATCCCAAGATCATGACCTGAGCCAAAACCAAGGTGGGATCTGCTCAGTGGGTTAAGTCTCTGCCTTCAGTTCAGGTTGTGATCTCAGGTTCCTGAGATCGAGGCCCACATCGGGCTCTCTGCTCGGCAGGGAGCCTGCTTCCCCCTTTCTCTCTGCCTGCCTCTCTGCCTACTTGTGATCTCTCTCTGTCAAATAAATAAATAAAGTCTCAAAACCAAGAGTCAGACATTCAACCAACTGGGCAACCCAGGCGCCCCTGGTGATGCATTTTTAATAGAGGTGGCGGGAATAAGTGGTAGAGTCACAAGGAAGGGAGTAGTCAGGAAAGGCTTCCTGGAAGAGGGGACAGTGGGATTGATTCTTGAAGGGTCAGTAGGTGTTTGCCAGATAAGCAGGGTATCTGGGTATCAGAGGCAGAGTAGAGGCAGAGAGATGGGAATAACATCGCCTTTGAAATGATGTGCAAGGCGTTTGGGAGGCAGGAGAAGGCCTGGAGGTTCTGATTCTGCTTACAGTTCCGAAGGCATCCTTAGAATTTGTGCTTCACCTTATAGGCGACAGGGGCCTGATGAAGGCTTTTAAGCAGCAGGCAGAGGTGCAATCAGACTTGGGTTCCGAGGTGACTTGGGTTCCGAGGTTACTCGGGTAACAGCGGGAGGTTGAACAGCGGGGTGTGCCTGAAAAGAAGCGCATCCTTGGTAGTCTGTGGTCCAGGCCAAGGATGCAGGCCTGAATGGGACAGGGTGGTAGGGACAGAGCTAAAGGGTGTAAAGGGGTTGGCTCTTAAGGATGTGTGACTGCTTAGATGCTAGCAAGGAGGACAAGGAGCAGGAGGCGTGTGGAATCGGGTGACAGCGTAGCCTCTGCAACCAGGAGGCCCGTCTACAAGTTTAGCTTAGCATGTACTAGCCGGGTGGCCTTGGGCAAGTCACTCCATGTCCCTGTATCCCCTTCCTCACCTGTGCAGCGGGAATGATAACCACTCTCCTAGAGTCGACTTGATGAATTGATGCATATAAAATAGATGAAACAGAATTGGCCTATGGGACACTCGGAACAAGCAGTGTTTCTCAATCTTGGCACTAGTGACATTTTGGACTGGGTAATTCCTTGTTGGGGTGGGGGTGCTGGAGGGGAGGTCTGTCCTGTGTGTCAGCTACATTTCTGGCCTCAGCCACTAGACACTAGGATCCCTCTCTCCCTTCCCATGACCCCAGTCTTGAGTTGTGAGGGTCCAGAGTTTTCTAGATGTCTGTAAGGAGGCCAAACTTCCCGACACTGAGAACCATTGCTGAGTGAGTGTTACTGTTGTCACCTGGCAGAGACAGTCCCCAGGTTTCCACTGCTCATGCTGGACGCGTGTGCTGATAGGTTAGGCTGTATGGGCTGAAGCCACACCCACATCAGAATAGGCTTTCTGAGATTTCTGATCATATTTAAATATAGTTTTACTGACTGGGAGCAGGAGTGAATCATTTTCACAACCCATTCTTTTTAAAGGAAATACTCTCAATAAAAATGTTTTCATGTTATTTTTAGAGCTCAGAAGTTTTGTTTATAAGAATTTAGAATTTTTTTTTCCCCCCTCCATGGAGGCCTGGAAACAGAATCTAATTAAAAACCAAAATTGTGAGCTCCTACACCTCACGGTGTCCTGAGCTGTGGGACTGGGGGGAGCCGTCACCTTACAGCACATAGCGTGTTCTGCTGACGCCTGCTAGGCCTTCGGGGGTCATCTGTGGTGAGCAGGGAAGCCCCAAAGCCAGATTTGCCACTTACAGCCCACTGCTGGTGCCGAGCTAGCCAGTTGAGTGCCTCTGGGGCCAAGTCTGCTTGGGATGGCGCCAAAGAATGTCTCCCGAGGGGCTGTATCTTTCACCAGGGCCTCTGCCTCCCTCCGGCACCCAGCTACCTGCATTCCTTCACCCCCTCCCCTTTCCTAGAGCCAAGGACCAGGCCGAGAGAGAGCCTGGGAAGGGTGGGCAAATCTCCAGAATGAACCTCAAGCCCTCATTCCCCCTTCAGCTCCAGTTTCTCTAGGTTATGCTGTCCTGTCCACAAGGACCGGGGAGCCTTCAGCAGAGGTCAGGCGCACACTCCTCATTAAAATTCGTCTCTCTACCTGGCACACTGCCCTTGCTTGGGGCTATCACAGTGTCCTCCTGCTCACCCTGGAGAGAGACCAGGGTTGAACATTGTGTTCAGTTTCTAACAAGGCTGAGCGAAATGCAGAACATTTGATTTTGTAAATTGAGGTTAAGAAAACAAGTTTATGTATTTTTTTAAAGGTATCTTTACTTGGGTCTCCTGTAAAAGGAATAGACGTAGACCAGTGTGGCCTTCTGGGTTCATCTTGCCGTAAGTGTCTGGCTGGATTTGGAGGCTTTGGATAACTCTAGTTAATAAGAACTATGTCTACATTCTGTTTTCTGCCGTTGCCCCGAGCTGTCCCATCCTGTTCACTAGTAGACTTCCTTAGAACGTCCTTATCATATTACATGTTTTTGTGTCTGAGATAAGCTCTGGGAATGGAATCAAGTATCAGATGCTTGGCGCTTGGAATTCTGGCTGCGGGAACTCCATGGAAGCAGGAAGAGAGACAAGGAATTTATTTAACTGTGTGAGAAACTTTTTCAGTTGCTCATGGCACAACCTTCCATCCATTTGATCAGTCCACAGATGTTGACCAAGTGCCCCCCGTGAGCCAGCACAGAACAAAAATGGGGCCATGTTTTGAATGATAGTTTTTACGTCAATAGAAAGGACAACTTCAGCTCCATTGTTCCTACCAAGGAGATGAATTTGTGGAATTTTTTTTTTTTTTCCCCAGCACTTTGAAAAAAGAAAACCACTTAAGACAGTGGCTTGTGATTTCTGGTTCTTTGTGACAGAGTCATTTTTTCCTTGGCAGGCTGTCACACGTACATGGCCACTCCACTCCCAGGCCACTACACGTGCGTGTTTCCGACCTCAGAGTGTGGTTTCCCTGCACTGTGTGATTTCAGGCGGATCGTGTACTCTCTCACTAAGCCAACAGCACCTTCAAAGGAGAGATGAGAACATTGCAGGGGGTGGGCAATCTGGAGCACTGGCTTCATCCACGACCAGTAGGGAGCAGATAACAGCATTCCCTGCTGCCAGCCTGGCGAGCTCAGAATTGGCCGCCACCCCTCCGTTGTTCCTGAAAGTCTGAACTCTGTTTTCCTACTGCCGAAGAAAAATCACCATTTGTACCATCAGTCCTACAGGGCTGTAATTAAAAATATATTTTTTTGTGGTTAAAAATACATGTAATATAAAGTTCTCCAGCGTAACTGTCTTTATGTATACTCTTCAGTAGTGTCAAGTGTATTCACGTTGTTGCCAGATCTCTAGAACGTACTCACCTTGTAAAACTGAAACTGTGCCCATTAAACAAGCTCATTTTCCCTCCCCACAGCTCCTGATAACCACTCTTCTACTTTCTGTCTCCATGAACTTGCCTATTCTAGATACGTCATAGACGTGGACTCATCCAGTATCGGTCTTCTTGTGACTGGCTTATTTCACGTAGCATCAGGCCATCGAGATTGTTATGGCATGTATCAGAATCTCCTTCCTTTTTAAGACTGAACAGCATTCCATCATTTGTAGGTACCACATTTTGTTAATCTGTCGATGGACACTTGAGTTGCTTCTGCGTGTCCGCTGTTGTGAATAGAGCTGCTATTCCAGACTGAGCTTTCAATTCCTTTGGCTACCGATGCAGAGGTGGGATTACTGGATCATATGGTAATCCTGTGTTTCATTTTTTGAAGAACCTTCATACTCTTCTTGGTAGCGGCTACACCATTTTACATTCCCACCAACAGCACACAAGGGTTCCTATTTCTCTCCTTCCTTGCCAACACGTGTTATTTTCTGCTTTTTTGAGAATTGGCCATCCTCGTGGGTGTGAGATGTAATTTATGTTTGTTATTTATGTATTGGGGCAAGTTTGGTTCAATGGTGATTCAGGATGATGCCCTCCTAAATGACATAAGGCTATTAGAGAGGTTCACGGACAGAGAAGCACCGATACATATGACCATGAGGGATAAGGTCGCCTGAATAGAGCTCATCTCACTCTACCTTGAGTTGTAACTATTGGATCCTGTTTGTGTCTCTATCACTCAGGTAATCACACGCTTATGAGGGGAACACAAGTAGTGTAAGTCTCCCACTTCTACTTCCAGTCCACGGTGTCTGCAGTGGTAGTGCTAGCTGTGTTAGGTGCTTAGTTATCGATCCTTCTTCTGTATGACCCTACACAGCACATTTCTCTACCCTTCCCCTCCAAGAGCATACTTCATCCACCCACATTCCTCAGCTAACCTACAAACAGTTTTCAAGTCCCAACTCAAATACCGCCCCCTCACACCACCTTTTCTGGGTCCCCAGGCGGATAACTTTTCCTCCCATGCTCCCCTTGCCATTTTGTAGATATTATCTTCACAGGACCTGTCCTACTGCATTATAATTGTGGAATTGCCTGGTTCCACAGTGGAGCTTCTAAGTCTTCAAAGACAGGAATGGGATCTATGTTTTCTTTGAAGTCCCTCAATAAGTATTTGTTGAGTGACTGAATGCACTCCAAATGAGTAAGTGATCTCATTTTCAGTACTAAAAATGTCTTCGTTAGGTCAGTGAATCACTGACTGGATGAGAAATTTGACTAGTTGACTAGTTGACTAGTTGACAGGTTCAAGGTCTACGCTGGCCAAGCCATGACACTAATCCAGACAGATCGAGGTCTCTGGGCTTATTCATCTTCCTTCTACATTTTTCTCACTTCTTGCACACTTCTTCAGCCTGTTCTCTCTTAGGAGCTGCTGTCCTGGCTCTGAGACACCTTTGCAAACACAGTTCTCTTTCCCAGGTCGGCCAGCAAGCTGCTTTCCAATTTCTCCCCATCAATAAAAGTAGCCCAGAATCCTTCTTAGGCACATCCATTACAAAAGAATTCCCCAAATGTAGCCCTTGCGGTTCTCACTTTCATATGTCAGTTATTGAATTGCTGAAGTAGACAGGTGCCCGGATGTAAGACAGCCCCAAGCAAGGTTTGTGCAAACCCAGTTTGGCACCCATGCATTGGATCCCTCCAGCACTGTGGTGGGCCCCAGGGCAACCATAATGAAAGAACTACTCCAGCCCACACAGAACTCTCTGCCAAGTGCCAGGGGTTGCGGAGGAGGGAGGCTTCTTAAATGTTGACAGCTGATGTGCTAACCTTGTATAAAATGCAGCTGTCCCCACTGGTGGTTCCCACTCTGAAGAATCACAGGACGTGTTCCTTGTCTCCCAGAGTAGGCACACCTTTGAATTAAAGATGGCAGCGCTCCTCGGGGCACTCAGCTGTTATGCATATAGATGTGGCAGAAACCCTTCCTGCCTCCCGGCATTCCAGAGCCACTGCTCTGCATCTTGATTTCCTGGCTTGGCACAGAAATTCTCCTGTGCCATTCTGTCCCCAGGTCCACAGCGGTCCAGACTCTGGGTGGCATCCAACAGGAGACCCCATGTTCAAGAAAGACTTCAGGACTTCTGATTGGTCACCCTCTGTGTCATTTCCTGGGGAACCTCCAATTCTTTAGGAAAATGGCTGCTGTTAGAGCATAGAAATTGCCCTATTAGCATTTGGGCTTTTTCCAATGCTAGGATAGTAGGATTCTAGGGTGTATGCTTTTTCATTATTTAAGAGGTGTGCTGGCTATTTCTTTTACTCTCCTGTTGCAACTTCCTCGGCAAAATGGAACCCTTAGAATTCAAAAACCCTTTGAGTGGGGCTCCAACAACCAGGGAGGAGAGATGGTGGGGATGTGGGATTGCTGGTAAGAGGCTGCGGGGATGCGGGGATGGGAGTGGATGTGGGGCTCAAAGCCAGAGAGCTGGTTTGGGTAGGAAGGAGGGAGGAAAGCTGCAAAGACTGAGTTGCAGGTGGAGTGCCAAGGCAGGGAGGGACAGGTGGGTGGGACAGGTGAGCTGGCCAGCAGGCCCCTGTGGACATCTGCCCTGAGGCTAGAACTGTTTACTCCCTTCCCTCCCTTGGTTCTGGACAGCTCTGAACCCATGAGCTGTGGTTACAGGAAGTCCAAGGTCTGCCAGCAAATAGGTCTCGGGAGGAGGCCGGGTCTGAGGTGGGCTCGCCTCCCAGGCTGATGCCATCTGCATCTTGCTCCTTTTGTTTTTGTTCCGGACTGGCCTGCTTTGCCCCAGGCTTAGGAGTGCTGAGTGCCGAGCAAGAGGAGGTCCCACGCAATATGCCAAGGGGATGCTGGCCTTAACTGGTTTGCTTTTGACTGTTCCTATTTTCCCCAACAATTGCAATGTATATTTGGAAACACTAAAATGCAGAGCACGGAAATGGTAGACATACAGTAATGTTTCTTAATAACACCAGGATACCGTGTCCTTTAAGAGCTATTTTCAGTGCCGTTCATTGAAAAACCCTCATCTTTATTTTTATTTAAGAAAGCATACATTATCGTTTTTTAAAACAAATACACAGAAGCACAAAGAAGAAAACAGAGAGGGCCACGCTGTTCCTGCCCAGAGGACCTGTGAGGGCAGCCCTGGGGGAGGAGGAGATGGAGAAAGGAGGGAGGGAAATTATGGGGACAAACCCCGAAAACTTGCATACAGAAGAATACAAGCAGTTTACTTTTTTTTTTTTTTTTAAGATTTATTTATTTTAGGGAAAGAGAACTGGAGGGGCTGGCGGTGGGGGTGCTCAGAGGGAGAGACACAGACTCCCTGACTCCCCGATGAGTGTGGACCAAAGACTCCATCTCAGGACTCTGAGATCATGACCTGAGTCCAAAATCAAGAATCCAAAGCCCAGCCCACCGAACCACCCAAGCTCCCCAAGCAGTTTACTTTTGAGAGATAAGCCTCTTCCTTGGGGCTCTGGGGCTCATGGGATCAGGATACAGATGAAGAATATGCTGTTTTTTTTTTTTTTTTCTTACCGAGTAAACTGGGTGAGAACTTCCTTTTCTGGTTACATGACATTTTCTCCTTTCACTTCCTCTTCCCTCTCCAACTTGCACTTTGGATGTGTTCCACCTTTTGGAAGCTTGAGGCTAAAAATGACTTTCCTATTGATGCCCCCATCCCTCTCACGAGGAAGGAGTCTGCCTCTTTCCCAAATGCTCCATCAGATGCCCACTCCAGCTCCCCAGCAAGGGCCCACCTTCTTGTTTTTTGCTTTTTGCCTCCGTTAATGATGAGCCTGCCCATGGCCGCCCTATGGTATTGGTATTGCTGTAGAAAAAAAAAAAAACTGAGCAAAACAATGCCGCACTCCTGGGGAAATAGGAAGGGTTAAGGAGTTGGGGTGCTGGGCCCTTGTTTCCTTAGCTTCTGGGGCAGGAAGCCAGAAAATGGGACCGTGGCTCCTTCTTCTATTGTGTGTGTGTTTGTTTCAGTATGCCCGTTCATCTCCATAAACAAGCATGTTTTTTAGTTACAGATCGTCTAGAAAAAAAAATATGCATATGCTAAACCAGATGGGTGAAATTAACAATTTCATTAAACTAATTTTGAAATTGCCAGTTTATTCACCACTGGTAGCGTGGCTTTGCTTTTCTGATGCAGTTGGAACTTGAACTTTAAAGAATGTGCAAAAACAGCAGTTTGACTTTAGACTTTTTTTTTTTGCAGAAATTTGTTTAGATTCTGCAGAGGAAATACTGATTGGTAGTATTTGGGGGAGGAGTTAGAAGTTTTAATATGCAAAAGAAATAATGAAGCCTTTTCAATCTGCTTCGCTTACAGTCTGCAGGTTTTTTGTGCTAAGGCTTTGAGTTTGGTGAAGGATTCCCCTTTTGCTCCCTGTTCTCCAGCAATCCCGGCTACCCGCGCACTCTTGCTAATGATTTCTGGGGTTCTGTGCCAGGGGTCAGCTGGGGCAAGTGTTTCATTTGGAGCTTCATTTGGTTTGAAGTCTCCTCTCTCCTCTGAGCCCACAAAGCTCGTGTCTGCGGGTACTCAGGCAAAACTGATCATCTTGGTTAGGTGTTTGGCAGAGCAGGTGAGGGGGAATGAATCATTAACAAAATGTTAATGTTGCTTTGCTCAGAATTTGCACAGAGGTGCATCTGAGATGAGTACATATTTAAAAGTAAATGTATGAATAGGTAGGAGTAGGATTTATTTTGCAACTTCATCTGAGTGCTGCAGTGCATAACAAATCCAGTGGAGAAGGTTCTTATCCTGCCTAATGGTTGGGTAGGATGGAATTCTCTCAACTATTCAAAGGGAAAATCCAAAATGAGATCCCCAGACTCCTGGTGGAAAAGGGTGTTATTATTCAGATATATCCCAACAGATGAGCAGAGGGAAATGTTCAAGGATGTTCACTGCCACGTTGTTGGTTATAGCAAACTCACTGGAAGCAACCCAAGGGTCTAAAAATAGAGAACTGGCTGGGGACACAGCACTGCTACAGAATGCAATACTAGCAAAGCTTTAGAAAGAATGGGCTTCTAATAGCCGCAGACAAATACTCATGAAACATGGTTAATTTAAACAAGAAAGTTGAGGGTCAGAATTATAGAAGCTTTTGGAAAGAAAAGGCATGTGTATCAATATAGATAGTTGTGTATATGAGTTTTAGTCTGTGCAAAGGGAAAATTCTGGAAGCATACACACCAAGCCTTTAACAATGCTTGTCTTCACTATTAAAGAGGGATCGGGAGAGAGGGCACTTCTGATTTTATTTTACACAAATCTGTATTGTTTGATTTTTTTTTTCATAAACAAGCAGCTATTTCTTTAGGGATTAAAAAATACAGAAAGAGAAGTAAATTCCATTTGTTAAGTGAGGTCATTTTTTCATGTTCAGCAAGCAGCTATTGCTTGGGATCGAGAGAGTAAAAGCAGACCCCGCTGTTGCTTTTTGGAATCTAGTAGATGGCTGGGGTGAGGAGTTCCAGGAGCCAGGAGATGAGACTGCCTTGGTTTGGGCAGGGGTGGGCTCCTTTCCCGCAGCTCAGCAGGTGGAAGCACGTGTCCCCCACTCAGGGGGCAGCCAGCCCTCTTGTGTGCTCAAAAGGACTGGCACCAGCTCGTAGCCAATGGCTTGGCTTTTGCAATATCATCCTTGGATCCCAATGGCCTCTGTTTTTAGCATGGACTCTGCGACGGACTTGCCCTTAAGTAAATCCAATCTGAGACCTGCCCATTTCAGTTTTCCCACATTGGAGATTCATCGCTGTTTACTCCTTAGTTGAGTGCTGATAGAATGGGTCTCTTGTTGCCTCCTAAAAGTTATTAGTAACATTTTTATTTTGGATAGAATGAAGAAAAGAAAAGAAACACGTTGGATATAACAACTTTTAGGCAGATGCAATTTTAGTCTTAAATAAGTTGACCATGTCTCTTTAAACCTAAATAATATCTATACAATCCTATATGGTCCTTTGTAACATATCATCTAATAGATACAAAGAATAGAAAGTAAACATTTGTTGCCTAAATTAAGGAACGAGAGAGATGAATGGTGTAGGCATACTTTGGAAGACTGTCACCCTTACGTTATAAGGCCATATAACTTGCTAGTTTGGGCATAAATGCTTATCAGATTTATGGGATGGTTAGGTGAAAGGAAATATTGTACAGCTGAAGGCAGTTGCATAGAGAAGGATCTACCCATATTGGTAAGGTACTTATTAAGACATCTGGTTGCCTATTCATCAGCAAGCCGGTGCAGCAGAGTAAGTAGGAACGGCTTTCGTGCCTCGCAAAGCTGAACTCAAAATTGGGCTCAGCCACTGGCTGGGTTTTGTAATGTCGGACAGGTTAGTTGATGTCTCCAGGCTTCAAACTCCTAATTGGAAAAGTGAGGACACTAATAATAGTCCTACCTCATAAAATTGTTCAGATTACATGACATAATTTACATAAGACACCTAATCCAGTATTTGGCATTTTGTAAGCCCTCCATAAAAGTTGACTCATTCCTTTCGTTGTATTTAGAAACCCTCAAGAAAAGCTGGAGGCAAAAGATAAGAAAGCACCTCAAAATAAGTTTCGTTTGCTCAACTCTTTAGAGCAGCACCTAGGAACTATTTCTGAGGTAAAACACGTTCTTCTTCCGAGAGTCTCAGAGAGAAAAAAAAGTCTCTCTGGAACTTTCGGTGGTCCTGATTTGGTGGTGAGTTACACTGAGTAAATTACTCTCTGGAGGCTCTTTCTCAGCTATATATAAGGCATATCCTTTTTCCCAGGATACTAGGCTGTCATTCAGTGCCAAAGAAAAAGCTATTTGCAGAATGACACCGTGGCATCCCCGAAGGGTTTCATTTACCTCCCTGGAAGGTGGTATATTTCAAGGCTCTGCAGAACAAGCCATATTAATAACTCAGGTGGTTTAATTGGCTTTTCCCTCTTCTTTCTAAAGCCACGTCGATCCCATGGTAATTAATTGTGTGTGCTGTGAATTGTGGTTATTTACAGTGCCAAGGAACCAGAATGAATCTGTATTAGAAATCGGCGGGAGGATATTTGAGAAGGCTGTAAAGAGACTCTCCAGTGTTGATGGTCTTCACCAAATTAGCTCTGTAGTCCCCTTTCTGATGGATTCTAGCTGCTGTGGATACCATAAAGCATCCTACTACCTCGCAGTCTTTTATGAAACTGGATTAAATGTGCCTCGGGATCAGCTGCAGGTAGAGTATTTCATGGGTTCCAGGAACATCAGTCATCCGCATTATATTTGCAGAGTAATGCTCTCATACCCCAGGTGGAAGATGGACCTGTTCATGCTCCGTGGAGTCCTTTAAAAGTCTTGACACTCAAGAAAAACATCCTAGAGCTCCGTAAAGTACAGGATCTTCTTCTTTCAGAGAGTGAGAAAGGGCGCGTCCTTTCTGGACACAAGCTGGGGGATACGACGATGTACTCTAAGGAAGAGTTGGGGCACTCCTTCAAGAATAGGGGCCTCTCACCCAGTTCTTCTAACCACTTAACTCTTTTGGCTGTAGGACCATTATCCAGCATGACTGGATAGCTTAGTGAGCTAAGTGAAGTCATTTGGACCTCTAAGCAAGGACCACCAGCCTTCTACCATCAATTCAAAAGCCATAGCAGACTGTTTCCTTTGTGGTTCTGAGACCCAATTAATTACGCCATTTGCCACATTTGCGATCCCATTTATATAAGTGCTGCAAGTGGTTCCTGATTACTTTACGTTTTCAAGTCTGCACACAGGATTGTTCTTCTTGGATTTGAAGAAATTTATATTGTTTAAATCTGCCCAGGGAGTTCCATGTTCCTTCTATGTGACTGCTTTTTGTATGTCTCTGGCTTATTGGAGGTTGTGACTGATGGGATGCTTTCCTGAGTCCCCAAGCAGTCCCCCACAAAGGTAGAAGAGTGAAGAAGATTGTAGCCTTGTCTCTGTCACAAAGTGGCTGGTGGGCCATAGACACATGACTTCAAATCTCTCTCTCCCCTCTTTCCTCTACCATGCAATGAGGCTGTTAGACCAGCTGACCTCCAAAGACCCTTCTCAACACTAACATTCTGAGAGTGTAAGGTTAGGACATGGCCACTATTCATATCATCTGCCATAGGTGAGGTAGGTGAAGAGGACCAGGAATCCTTAGAACAGTTGACAGATACACAAAAAGATTCTATGAGAGAAATCAGGGGACAATCCCTGTTTTCATGGAGGGAAGGGCCAAAGTCAAGGAATCATAATATTAAGCATTAAGAAGGACAGAGAGCTAGAATTTGTAAACCATTAGAAAGTTGCTGCGGCTTCTTTCCTAAAAAATATTTTTAAAGGCCTGTTAACCTGTTTCTGGAATGACTAGGTTTATATATAGGAATGGGGCCAGATGACATTTAAGTGTGAGGATTTTATGACCTTTTCTACAATCCTGTGAACACTTGGTAAATTTCTTCCTAACAGGGCATGTTGTACAGTTTGGTAGGAGGCCAGGGTAGTGAGAGGCTGTCTTCAATGAATCTTGGATACAAACACTACCAGGGTATTGACAACTACCCCCTGGACTGGGAGCTGTCCTATGCCTACTACAGCAACATTGCCACGAAGACACCCCTGGACCAGCACACACTACAGGGAGATCAGGTAAGATAAAGAAGTGGGTGGAGATGGTTATGGCTCTGTTTACGGGGGCTTCCTGAGCAATTTTATACAGCGTCTGCACCTGTGGCTGGCTCATTTTCAGGTCTTCAGAGGATGCGCATAATTGAATGGAGAGAAAAGCTATCTTGCACTCTCCAATTCATATTTCCTGGCTGTGTTCTTAGGCTGGATGCAGGAATATTCCCACACCCATGCATGAAAAGCTCTTCATGAGCCAAAGGACCAGCATGGGAAGAATAGATCTGGCCCTGGACAGATTTCGATTTTGCAAAAAATGTGTACCAGAAACATAGACACCTTTTCTTTGTTCCAAGACCTTATAAGGGGGTGGGTCTGGAGATGTTAGGGATTGGGTCAAATTGAGCGGGGGCAGTAAGCCAAGGGCTCCCATCAATGTGCAGCCAGCAAGCAGGGTCTGGTGTAAGGAAGTAAGCTCCATCCCCAGCTATGTTCCCAGTGCTGGGCACCTTGAGAAATATCTGTCCCCATCGTATGAGCCTTGTTAGCTCAGTGCTTCCAGGTGACTGACAGGTGATATTTGAAGCCTGCCTTAGCCAGATTAAGGTTACCTAACTCTAGCCTTTAGTTCCGTAAGCTTCCAAATCTTATTGACTCATTGGGCCAAGATATCAGTGACTCACATCTGCCAAAAAATACATAACATGTTACATTGGATCGTCTGATGGTTTGTTTTGAGGACCATGAATAAAAGGGTGTAAGCAGAAGTGCTGGTGTAAGAATTCAAGGAAAGCTGCCTCTACTTGAGGCAGGTCTGCATTCCGTGGGAGTACACTATGGCGAGGTTGGCTTCTTGAAAAGTATTTGTATGTATGCTCTTTATCCAGGAAGGATTTAAGAGGTTTTGATGGTCATAGCCTTTGAGGTGGTCAAGTTGAGAGGAAATGCAAGCCACCTCTACCAGGAGTTGGCAATTTTTTCTCTGTAAGGGGCCAGATAGTAAATATTTTAGGATTTGCTCGTATAGCCTCTGCCAGGGAAAATATATGAGCAAATGGGAAACCTGGGTTTGTGCACTGTAAATAGTACATAAGCTGCATGGCCGTATTTGGCCCCAGTGGTGGCCATAAACTCTTGATTGCCCCTGCTTCTGTTCAGTGAGCCCAGGGGATATGCCCGGCTAGGTGAGGATCGTGGAACTTTAGCCTCAGCGGCTAACTGGGAAATTGTCCACTCACTGGTCCCCAGTGCTGCCCCTGGATTGCACTCAGAAATCCATAATGCAGCAAATTTGCACTTTGATGATTGGGAGTGGATGGCACGTAGAAAGGAAATAATGAAATCTACAGTGGCCACCGTATGGTTTCAAAATAAATGACTCAAAGGTATATGCTGTCAGTGACCATTAAAATTGAGTCGAACTATGAAACACCAAATGACCATCTATAGAGCCATTCTAATTCCGTCAGAAAATGGTGATTTCTACTGAATAAACTCACATAATCTTGTCATTATTGTTTGTATTCCCTCAGTGTATATAAGCTATGTGAAAAATTGGACCTCAGTTTGACAGGAATTAATTTATGAATCCATAAAGTTGTTGTTGTTGTTCTTTAGAAAGGAATTATTCTGAAAAAAAAAATCTGTACAAAAAAACGAGCCACAAAGTCATAGTGTGGTTATTCTACTCAGCCTAAATGTGTTAATAATGTCCTCTATGTATACATTATACTTTTAAGAATTCTAATTCAGTATAAATTAGCAATGGGGAATGGCATGTTGCTAACAAGCTCCTTTTCTTTTGAAGATTTGGCACATGCAATGTTACGATTATGAAAGAAAATGTTTAATTGGTCAGAACCAAGGAAGATGAATAGAGGAGGTCCATCTTGCAGCTGAAAGTCGTGTGATTAAGAATCACAGATAAGAATTATACAGTTAGGAGAGTTGTATCCTCACTCATTTTCTTAAGAATGTGTAATTAATGGCTTCTTGAGAATTTAAGCAGGTGTCATACATTGATTTAAATGTCCTTTTGTTGAGAAATCTATTAATTCACCAGCAGCACGTAACAAATGAGGAGATACGGAAAGCCAGACCTCTAATTAACAAACCAAGGATTCGTCAGTAACTCCTTCCTTAATTCTTGCTTCATTTTCTCTTTTATGTAACTTGTGGTTTACATCATTTCATCTTCTTTATTCATAATCCGCTTCATGGTGACATGATTTAGCAGGACTCTGCCTCAGGTGAAAGAGAAAGAAGCTGCTAGGTTTTGTTTGTTTTTGTGTCTTAATCGCAAATGAGTTTCTTTCATTCTCACTGCTCCTGGGAATGTGCTTTTCCATTGGGTTAGGCCCCTAGCTTCCTCACTGTGCACCTGCTAGAGGGGCAGGGGTCTCATCCACATCCCTGGTGTCAACTGTCTTCCACATACTGATGACACTCAGACCTTCTTCTCCAGCTGAGATTTTCTTTCTTACGTTCCCCCATCTACAATCCTAACACACTGTGACAGCAACATGCCACCTCCCCTCTCTGTCCCCCAAAACTCCTCCATGGGCGACGCCACTGTCCGTGGTGCTGGCAGCCAAGGAGCCGCCCTGTCCCCCATCATCCCATCAGTTACAGTCCTCCTACCTTTACCTGCCCATTTCTCTCCGATCCCCAATCCTGCTGCCCCAGGTGACATTTGTCCCTCATCATCTCTGCCCTGAGCCACTGGACAACCGCCTGGTCTGGGCTGAATCGTGCCCACCCTTTCCCATCCCCGTTGAAGCCCTAACCCCCAGTACCTCAGAATGTGACTCTCCTTGGAGGTAAAGGCTTTAAGGAGGTAACTCAGTTGAAATGGAGTCATTGAAGGGGGAGGCTGGGGTAATATGGCTGGTGTCCTTACAAGAAGAGGGGAGTAGGACACAGATAAAAGAGCAGGATGACCACAGGAGGACACAGTGGAAAGGTAGCCATCTGCATGGTAAGGAGAGAGGCCTTAATAGAAACTAAACCTGCTAGTATCTTGATCTTGGATATCTAGCCTCTAGAACTTTGAGAAAGTAAATGTCTGTGGTTTATGCTGCCCAGTCTGGGGTGCTTTGTTGTGGTGGCCACAGCAAATCAATCCACATCCTGACTGGTCTTTCTGTCACTGGACTTGTCCCATCCATTCTCTTCTCATTGAGGCCAAAGCAGGCTGTCCACAGTCGAGGGTCTCAACCTGGTGGCACATCAGTTCACCTGGGGGTTTAAAGAATAGCTCTGCTCAGGCTTCACCCCGTGGTCTTGAAGTGACAGACTGGAGAGGCCGGGGCATATGTGTGTATGTGTATGTGTATTAGTTTGACCTTTGAACAATGTAAGGGTTAGGGGCCCTGATGCCCCCACATATTTAAAATATGTTTTATTTAAAATACTTAAAATTTTATAAAAATATTTAAAAGTCCACGTATAACTTTGACTTCCCCGAACTTTGATAGCCTACTGTTGACCAGAGCCTTACAGATAGCATAAACAGTCCGTTACACATCTTTTGTATATGTGTATTATATGCTATATTCTGACAATAAGGTGAGCTAGACAAAAAGTGTTATTAAGAAAATAATAAAGAACAGATATTCATAATACTGTATTTATTGAAAAAAAATACAGACTTGTAGGTTCAAGCCTGTGTGGTTCAAGCATATTTAAGAAGCTCAGATGCTCGTAATGTGCAGCCGGAGTTGAGAAGTGCTGACCCACAAGATCTCAGCTCAGCTGGTCGCTTGGCATAGGAGGCTTTCCCTGATCTGCCTTCTGTTTCTCCAGCCTCAGCTGTCAGTAATCCCTGCTCAGCCTGTTTACTCTGGTGACACCATACTTTTGGCCACAGGCTGCTGCTCACACCTCCTGGCCTGGTGTGGTCTCCTCTGCCTGGTTTGCTTTTCCATACTCGCTCCCCTTTTCCTGCCTGCTGACTCCCCTACTTGAACCCTGGGCTCAGACATCACCTCCTCCTCCAGATGTCCTGTTATGGGGGGAACATGGTACCTGGGTATATCCCTGTGATTGCCTTTAGGATGGGTGCTAAGGACAGGGTCACAGAGCTGACTTCCCCAGGAGACTGTAGGCTCCCCGACACAGGCTCCTTGTCTGCTCACATCTGAAACCCCAATGTCCAGCGCTGTGCTTGACACACCGATGGGTTTGCCGGTGGGACAGTAGATGGGGTAAGAGTATGGTGCATCCAGTGACAAACGTGGAGTCATTACACTGTCCTGTTGACTCTCTGGTGCTATTTGATGCCACCAGTGTTCAGTGGACCGCAAGCACCAGGAGCTCTAGGCCCCTCTCACTTGGAGCCTTTCTGTCCCCTGGTTGGGAATCTGGGGTACTTATCCTTAGAGCTGATATCACTCCATTCTTACTTGAATAAAAATCTTTAAAATGTTAAATTTTAACAAAGAAAACACACACCCCTTCTTGGGAGCCAGGCATGAGAGCTGACTTTAAACATCCTGAGAGGCAGGTTCTGACTGGCAGTTCCCACCGGGCTTGTGGGAAGTAGCGAAGGCAGGCAGTTTAAGTGTAGGCTCCTGAGTCCCTGGAGGGTGGGGTGGAGGGGGATCTGGCTAAGCCGTTGTATCTCGCAACTCCGGAGAATACAGGTGCTCGGGAAAATGCAAACTACCCAGTTGCAAAGTCGAGGTTTTCAAATTCCTGCCCTGTCTTCGTTCCTCTCTATCTAGTCTATCTCTGTCTCTGTCTGTCTCTCTCTCCCTCCCACTTCTCTCTCACACATTTCCCTTGCTCTGTCTCTTTCTTATTTCTCTCTCCTCCTCTCTTCCTGTCTCCACCACTTCCCTTGTCCTCCCCAACCCCTCCCTACCTTCCTATCTGCCCTGCCTTGTGCCCTGTTCTGTGCTCAATGGCAGACAGCTGATACGGTGTGAGCACGGCCCTTGTAGCCTGCAGGCTGAGCAGAGGGAGAGAGCGTAAAGCAGGAGGACAGGCAGTGTGGCATCTCCTCTGACACCAGATGTGGGGGCTCTGAGGACAGCACGGTCTCCAGACAGTGGGCCCCCTCTGACCTGTTCAGCAGTACAGGATCTGAAATATTCATTCTAGAGACCTTGATTTATAACACAGCAACAAACAGAGCCCCTCAGAAGCCACAGAAATCCCGGCACTGGTCAGCGTGGGGCCTCTCGGTCCCTGGCCGCCTCTACCCAGCTCTGGCCCCCACCCCTCACCCCGTCACTCTGCCCAGCACAGCTTCTCCCTGGCTTGGGATGTCTCCATCTGAAGCATCATTCTCCGGTCATAAAACATGGTTCGAATGAATGAACCACCATGCATTGCTTGCTTGTTGTGGTTGTTCCTTCATCGGATGTCCTTGTAGGCCGTGGGCTTTCACAGAAGGCCCCAGGCATGTGGCTCTGATGCGGAGTTAGTGGCCACCATAGTGATTCCAGCACCAAGGAGAAGCCATAGGGACCCCAGCACCACGGAGAGCAACCAGCTGCCTGGGAGGGGCAGACAATTAAGGTGTGGCCCCAGGACCAGTTTTGCCTCGTTTGGGTCCCAGGTCTGCAGTTCACTGGGTGTGAAATCTCAGGTAGTTTTCCTCACCCCTGTCTCCGTATAGCTTTTCACCCGTCAGGTGGGTGCCACGATGGTGCGCATCTCACGCGGTCACTGCAGCTTGAGTAAGTTAGTCCACATGACGTGCGCCTAGTGGAGCCCAGCCCAAGGTATGAGCTCTCTGAAAAGAGAGCCCCCTCCTCAGATTCTGTTTCTTCCATCTTCTAAAGCATAACATTCTCTAGAGAGACCGTCCCCACAATGAAGGCCGAGAGCTGCACAGAACCACAAAGTCCACAGGAGGGTGGATGTTCTGAACTGCTGTCAGCCTTTGACGTGTTAGGGTGAACTAAGGACCTAACAAATGATGAGTTCCGTTGCTGAGAGCTTAGCATGTGCCATCCGCTCTGCGAAGCTCTGTATATACCATCTCGTTTGACCCTCACGCAGCCCTATGAGGTCAGCTCTCATTTTACAGAGCAGGCAACTGAGAGACTCAGAGAAGCTAAAGAACTGCGCAAGGTCACACAGCAAATGAGTCATGGGGCCTCAGTTTGAACCTAGGCCTTTCTATTATAAAAAAATAATGGCTGATATTATAAAAAATATTTTAATATAAAAATTATATTATAAAAAATATTATAAAAAATAATGGCTGATAGGTTGGATGCTTTTGATATAGCAAGTACCATGCTAAGCTCCATTTTGTGGATGCAGAGACTGAATCTCGGCTCAGTAAAGTTAGTGGCCCAAGGCCCATGGGTAGTTAGTGGTGAGTTAGAGTTCCCCTTGGTCTGATGTGAAAGGTTGTGCTCTTGATGGCCCCGTCCTGCTGCAAAGCTTGATGGCACGACCCAGATGAGTAGAAGGGGCTGGGCCAGGGGACAGTGATACAAAGGACAGAAGTGTTCCTTCTTTTTCAGAATTATGCCCAGCTGCCCAGGATCCCCCATAAACATGACCTTTGCCCAGACCCTCCTCATGACACTGTTTGAATTCACTATGTCTCCAGGAAGACAACGGAACAGTCTACCATTTGCTTCCTCTCAGATGCTTGAGCCCTTCACTGGTGGTGAGGCCCGTGAGCCCCACTGCTGGCCAGCCCGAGTTTGACTCCTAAGTTTGAAGAACTAAATATATGATCTCAGATGAGTTACTTAACTTCTGAGCCTCAGTTTCTACATCAGAGAAATGGGAATATTGGCAGTGATATTCTTATAAGGTTGCAAAGAGTCAATGAGCCAGTCTTGGGCAAAGCAATTAGAACAGTGATATATCCTCAGTGAAACATCAGTGATATATCTTATTGGGATAGATGAGTGACAAAAGTTAAAGAGAAAGGAACAAAATGAGGAGAAGAAAAACAACCAAAAATCAAAATACCCAAGTTCTCCTGTTGAAAAAAGAATTCTAGCTGGGAATTCCATTATTTGAATAACTCAAGCTTCAGCCCAGTTCCAGGCTCATCACAGATAGTAGAGTGTCCCATGGAGTTGGAGCTGAAACGCCAGCTCATTGGCCATACCCTTGTCAGAGTCAAGGAGACAGAGTGGATTCTAGGGCTTTCTTGCTAGAGGGCAACACTATGGTGAGCCTGAAAGCACTCTGTCTTTGAAGTTAAGCCAGCCTGGCTTCCGTGCCTGCCCTAAAAAGGGACCATGAGCTCATGGTTTCAGCTTTGGGGCCTCAGTTCCTTTGCCTATAAATCGAGGACAATAATATTTGGGTCGCAGCCTTTGGTGAGGATGAAGTGAGAAATAAAAATTTTAAATATCCGGCACAGAGATGGTTTCAGTAAAAGGTAGTGGGTGTCATTATTCGAACTGTTACTCTTCACTTGGTGACCTCCCCAGGTGAGACACTGAGCAGGATGTGACACCTGCTGGGGGCTGAGCTCCAGCACCGTCCCCACTTTCCAGCTCCCACCCTGCCCCCATGCCCCAAGAAGGGACCTGCCAGTTTCAGGAATGGGGCTGCAGGCCAGAGTTTGTGAATATAAGGACGTTTCTTAACTAACAAACAAAGAGGGTCAGAAGGGAAATCAGGCCTGGCTCCTTGTCCTCTGAGGCTTCTTTCCCAAACTCATGCAGATCCAATTTTTTTCACCATCTGCCCGTGGCATGTGCAGGGCGTGGGAAGCCCGTTCCAGTACCCCTCATGGCATTGTTAAATAGAGTTCATTATGTGTAAGGAGAGACCGTGAAACAACAGAACTGGTCTCTTGATAAACAGCCAAAATTTACACGTCAAAATGAGTCTGATTTTCTTCAGAGGAGTCGGATACCTCGGAGGCTGTGTGCCAATTCAAAACATTTTGTGAACTCTCCCTTTGGGTTCATCCTTAGAGCCTCTAGCACATTCTTGCTCGCATCCTTAGAGTGAACATGCCCTCTTTTCTTCCAGGGTAGATTTAATTTTTGGAAATAGCCAAAAGACATTTGAAGCTGAGCCCGCTAAATAAAAAGGGTTAGTCATGCAGGATAATAACACTTTGGGATTAAAAAAAAACAAAAACAAAAACAAAAAACAAGGTTATACTTAGAAAATATTGATTTACCCTTTTTGATGCTGTGTGTAATCTGGCTCTGAAATCAGTAGCGTGAAAGTGGTCTTCTGAACAAGCTTGAGCAGCAGAAGCAGAAGTGGAGGAAATTTTGCCCTCCCAGGGGAAATGCTTTGATAGGAACAAAAATGCCCATTTGGATAGATGTGATGTGATACATTCATTTCAGAAGAATCTGATCTCGTGGCATCGTGAGCACACCTCATATTTCAATTATTCATATAGTTTTTACTTGAGCAATTGTTTAAGAATAACATCCTGGCTCTTGCATGCCCAAATCATTTGGACATTTCCCTTTTCCCCCTCCTTCCCTCTCCTTCCTTCTTCCCTCCCTCCCTGTCTCCCTTCCTTCCTTCCTTTCCAGGCGTATGTTGAGACAATTAGACTGAAGGATGATGAAACGCTCAAGGTACAGACCAAAGAGGATGGAGATGTCTTTATGTGGTTGAAGCATGAAGCCACCCGAGGCAATGCGGCAGCTCAGGTAAAAATGTGGTCCACTGCTTTGGAAAGCCTATCAATTATAATAGCCCAGGTTCTGCCACAGTAAAAAACAAAAATAAAAACAAAAACAAAGAAACAAACCTTACTGGTTTAAAGCAACGTGGGTTAGTTTCTTACTCCCGCTACCTATCTGTTGGGGTCAGCATGTGCTGTGCTCTCGTAGACCCCTCCCAATGGAGCTAACGGGGGCATCACTGCAACACAGGCTCCCATAGCCATGGCAGCAGGATTCCGCTCAGAAGTGGCACAAGCCATCTCTCACATTTTACCGGCCAGCGTAAGTCACGTGGTCTCTCTTGACTTCGGTGTAGTCTGAAGTCTGCACCCAGAAGGAGAGAGAGCTGTAAGGTTTGTAATCTGTCCTAAAGACTACCATCAGACACTTTAGGGCACTGATAGAAATAAAAAAGAAGCATCTTGGGGTGCAGGAGCGATTAGATGGGTATCAAGAAGAAGCCATGAATTCAGCTAGAGGAGTAACAGAAATCAGGTGAAGCATGACCCACGGACCAACCTTGGCTCTTGAGCATGTCTCGTTTCTTGGATGGACTTTTCTGAGGTACCAGGAAGGGCAGAAAGCTGGGAGAACTTTTTCTTTCTGACTTCTTGCCTTGACTGCACTATGAAGAGAAACCCTTGATGGGAAGCAGCTTAGGCAGACTGAACGGGGAGGGAGAAAGCTTCCTGAAGAATGGCCTTAGCTTTTGCTTCGAGCGCCTAATGAGCATACAGTGTGGGGAAGGGCCTCTGGGTCTGCTAAGCAGGCAGAAGCCCAGAGATGGGAAAAAGAAAGAAGACAGAAAAGACAAGTGCATTGGCAAGCAAGCATTTCAGAGACCCTTTAGTAATGGGTCTCCCACCTGTCTGTGCTGACCTTCCTAGCATTGTCAGGAGATACTTTGCTGGAAGTTGTAAGTCCTTGAGTTGGGGTAGAAAGAAAAGGAAATAGAAGAAGAAGCGGAAAGGAAGAAAGACCACAAGGGTCCAGAATGGGGCCAGAATGTTAACAAACATTTCTCCGGCTCCCTTCTTGGGCGTCCATCCCTAGACTGCAGTCTTTCTAGCTCGGGAAGGAATTCCAGTGCCTGGTTCTGGAAATGCCTTGGTCACAGTCATTTCCCAGGTGCTCCAGGGCTTAGATGAACTTTCCTGTCTTCGTTCAGCAAATCTTTGTTGTGTAGCTTCCACGACCTTCTACTGAGCTTTGCTGAGTGGGGGCCAAAGGGAGAAAGGCAGACAAATCACATCGTGAGGTTCTGATCCCCAGAGAACTCCCAGCCTCGAGTGTCACGGTGGAATGAACCATGTGGACAAATGCTGGGGTGGGAGGAGATGAGTACCTTCTGATACGGATGTGCACACACCTCCAGACCACTCATGAGGCTAAGGGGACAGCATGTACCTTCCTAAAGAAAGGTGCTTTGAAGAGAGGAGACAGTCATTGTTGACCAGGTTCCATCCGACTCTGGCCCTGGGTGCAGTAGACTGATTCACGTTCACGTCCAGACATGCATTGTTTCCCACTGGGGCTAAGGACTTGTATTTGCACAAGTTCACCTTTCAGGGCTCTAGCCTCCAGTTGGAAGAGGTCATGTGTCTGCCTAATTCCTGGTTCTTGATATAAAAACATTTTGAACTGGGTTTGTCCTTTCACCTTTTAAAGCCTTATGTTAAGCATTACACAGGAAAGTAATTATTCTCAATTTGCTACTGTCTTGAAGCAACGATTGGCCCAGATGCTGTTCTGGGGCCAGCAAGGCGTGGCCAAGAATCCTGAGGCAGCGATCGAGTGGTACGCCAAAGGCGCCCTGGAGACTGAGGACCCTGCGTTAATATACGACTATGCCATTGTGTTGTTCAAGGTAAGAGTCCCTCAATTTGGGCTGAAAGTATGCAATTCTTATCAGGCTTCTGGAGCAGTTTCCCATAGGTGTGCAGGCAAACAAGGAGTCTGTAACTGGAGAAATTCAGTATATGCTTCTGTCACTCTTGATGGAAAAGGATATTTGCTGAAAAGGCAGAGTCAGAAATAGCCCCCTGATCTCATTTTTAATCATTAGTCTTATGTTTGGCACCTGAATTCTCTTTGCTTTTGCAAGAACGG
The DNA here is from genome assembly GCF_009829155.1 of Mustela erminea. Classification (NCBI taxonomy): domain Eukaryota; kingdom Metazoa; phylum Chordata; class Mammalia; order Carnivora; family Mustelidae; genus Mustela; species Mustela erminea. The sequence continues at coordinate 117,880,171 of NC_045615.1, read as the reverse complement.
TCTAGAGGAAGCACCCCTATTTTATGGATTGGAAAAAATGGCCAACCAGCCTCTAGAGGTACTGCAAGTTGTCATTGAATTACAGCTTAACCCAAGTGCCCCTTTGGGCTGGCTCCCAACAGTCTGGTCGGTCAAAAACAAAGATCTTGTTTTAAGCCACAGGAAAACAGGGGATGGGTTGAAAGAGCATTCGCCCAGGAGGCAGAGAATGGAATTCAGGTCCCTCCTCCACAGTCATCAGCTTGGTGTCCTTGGAGTTACTTGATCTCATGGGGAAATGGTGATGACCAGAGACTGAATGAGGTAACATAATGAATGGGCTTCGAGAAATGTAAAATACGGTCTAACAGGAAATTTTCCTAGTTTGCACTGATTGAGCACGTATTACCTGATTTACACACGGGGAGGCATTAGGATTGCTGTTTGTATATATATGTGGTAATCGAGGTAGAGAAAGGATTTTTAACTTGCTCAAGGTCACACAATCGGTATATTTTAGAGATCTGGGACTGGGATCCCGGCACTATGGCTTCAGAATCTGTGTTCTGCACCCCCAAACACAAGACATCAACTCACCAGCCTTGGAAAAGCAAAAATCTTTTGGTCTCGGTGTGGAAGCCCCTGGGCCCCATGTCATGCCCAAAGAAAGCAGCTGCCCTCAGATAGCGAGTGTCTTCAAAGGAGGGCATGGAGTCACGTGGCCAGGTCCATCTTCAGAACCACAGCTCTGGCCACTCACTGATTCACAGCCATGGCTTTGCTACATTCCTAATCCTCTAACAACTTAAAACCTATTGGATCATACCATACAGTTTCCTAATTTAGGGTCTGGACTTTTCCTTTTTCAGTTGTCAAGTCAACATGGAAATGGTTTGACTCCTAGCCATATGCTGATGCATCCATGTGTTTATTCAATAAACACGCATTCCGGGCTGACCAAATGCCACACACTGTGCCAGAGGGAGGGACAGATGGATGTGTGTGCCATGTCCCCGACCTCAAGGGGCTTGTGCAGTGGTGGGGAGGGCAGGCACAGAGAGGCACTGTCCACCAGACCTGAGGCTGGCCCCTGTCAAGGCCCAGAGAAGATAACAGCATTGAATCAGACGTTACTTCTGCCCAGCAGGAGCTCACCATCTCGAGGAAGAGGAAAATACAGTAATAAATGACTCTGGAGGTGACGCAGTGTCTGCTTTCCCAACCTTAAAGATTTTTGGTTTTCCTGCATTCTAATGAAGAATCCTTCAGGGGGATGAAAGCCCCTTATTGGTATTTCAGTAACGGGAAGATATTACCTGAAGGTCCCTTTAAGTGTGTTCCATGTGAAGGAGTCCCATGCAGAAGATGAACTTCCAAAATGTGAAGAACAACCATGTGCTTTGGAGCTCCGTGCGGGCATTCGGTGTGTCGTATGATGGTGCCATGGTGACTATGGCTTGTCCAAGACAGTCCAAGCCGTCCCCTCTTGCATGACACGAGGATAGCACTTTGACATTTACTGTAGCAGCTGTTTTCCATGAACTCACCCAGTGGACATTACTGAGCACTTACTATGTACCAGGACTTTACATTTCTCTCACTTAACAACTTCCAGGACAACTCAGATTTGGGCCTAGTGCAGAGGCTTTGTGCAAGAAATTATCCCACTTTGGTTTCCATAACAAATATTCTGGAAAATGTTTGGCACTTAGTAATCAGAATACCTGAATTCTAGTCGCAGATCTAACTGTGAGGCTTTGGGTAAAGTCATCCTCCTGTTTTATTCCTTCAAAGCAAAGAAGTTGATAAAGATAAACCTCGAGTTCTACCAGGTTCTAACATTCTGTCATCTTGTTCTTTCTGACGATTTTCCAGAAGTCCAAAAAGGTTGTCCCATGGCCCCATCCAGTTATTCCAAGTAGCCTCCATGTCCTTTTTCCTTTCTTCTTCCTCTCTATTAAATGAAGTAATGTTGCATTTCTGAAAAAATATTTTCATCTTCCAACTTTGCTTCAGCTCATCAGTTTCATTAAGTAGGTAACTTCAAGGCTTGGAGAAACTTGGTGTGTATAATTTGACTTTTAGTTGGACTCGCAATTTTATTTGGGGTCCTGAAAAATACAGAGACAAACACATCCTGCACAGTTTCTATAAGGAGGTTATGAGTCATTATACGTTCTCAGCACAGAATGAGAAAGCCCGGGAAGAAAGAGAGTGTGCTACTTATGAACTTGGAGCGTGGAGCCCATCTGCTTGGGTTCAAATCCTGCCTCTGCGTCTCACTCACTATGAGACCCTGGGCAAGGGCTCAGAAGGGAACACTAGCAGCATCTTCCCAGGCTTGTGGTGAGGATGAGATATAGCAACACAGTGCTGGGCACACTTAAACTAACACAGGGATGTTTGCTTGTGCCGTCTTCAGTAGAGTTAAAAGCTATGTTCCTTGCAAAGCCCCCCACCCCACTCCAAAATTATATCACATGTTATGCCATCAACTGTTTCATCTATGACCAGGAAGACTCCATGGGGCACATGCCATGTATTTGTCAACACAGACGCTTGGTGAGTTTGGTAGCACCGATGGTTTTCATCCAGCTGGCCTTGCCCACCACCTTTATTGTCAGTCCTATGGTGAGAGAGACCATGAGGCCCTCTCTTGCCCTAGCCTCAGACCTGCTGCTCCTCCATGCCATCCTCCCCACCCCTCAGTGTGATCCCACAAAGTTCCTCTCTTGTAGCAAGGACCACAGAGCCATTTCTCTCCGTGGCGGTGCTCAAACCACTTCTGCTGGAAAAGCTTCATTTTGCGGGAGGAACCTTGTCCGTTTCTGTCAACATCTGAGGCGATGGAGGCCAAGGGGTCCTATCCCCTTCCCGTCTGGCTCCTGAGCTGGTCTGGACTCCCAAGAGGACCCGGGAAGGCTGCAAGTTATAGCCCAGTAGCTTCTGGCTGTCCATTGCAGATCAAGTGTGACATCAGACTCGCAAATGAGGCCATCTGCAGGAAACACATCCAGGATGACCAAACTCATTTCACTCTTCTTCAGGGCTTCTCCTGTCAAATTCACAGGAACGCCATTCCCTCGGTGATGATGGGGGGTTTGTAGGGACACTGAGCTGCCAAGCTGAGATCTGCTGGCCCTGAACCACACGTACAAGCAAAATCATAGTGATGATGATGAGGAGGATGGTAGATGAGCTCTGCATGTAGAAACCTTGAAGATAAGGCTTTTAATGAAGAAGGCTTGTGTTTTCTTTTTTAAGTATTTTATGTGGAGCACTGATACACCTCCAAGATGTTTCTGAAGGCGCTCTGCGTTTATTTTCTTCATGCTCATCGCTGTTTATCATTGTTTAGGGTCAAGGAGTGAAAAAGAACAGACGGCTTGCTTTGGAGCTGATGAAGAAAGCGGCTTCCAAGGTAACACTTCTGCATATTGTCAGAGGGAAACATTTGCGCCACACACACCCACACGCTCACAAGTCTGCGAGAGTAAATGGCCATCCCGTGGCCCAGCCCCTAGAAAACGGAGTGAGGTGGGAGGGTCACTGCCATCGTGGTGATTAGTCACTTCGGAGCTGCGACACAGACAGAAACCCACCACAATGGGGACAGCAGAATTCAAAAGCTGAACTCACCTTCCAGTCAAGAGAATGCAGGCCGATTTTGTTTGAAGGCTAAAATTATAATCACAGGCTGCTCTGATAACAAGCAGTGGGGAGCGGTGCTCCTTGGAACTGAATGGATATATAGATACGCCGCTGAATTAGGGAAACCAAAAGCCTAATTCCTCTAAAGGTTAACCCTGTTGTGTCCAATCCCTGTGCCCTGCCCATGCTTTAATAATGAGGATGTTTAACAAGTTGACAGCCAGGTTTAAAAATTGCTTTGTTTTGGTCACTATTTACTCTAAGATGTTGTCAAGTTAGCCGGTTTCACGATAGCACTACAGAATGGAGGTTAAATATCGCTTGCGGGGGGTGGGGGTGACGTGTACACGTACATACAAGGCGTGCACACCCACACAAGCAAGCACGCTCACAGGTGCATGCGTGTGGATTTGCAAATAAATATGTAGAAACCGCTATAATTCTACAGCCTTGATGGAGTCCTTTATAGCCCTTCTGTCTCTTGAAAGAGACCCCTCCCCAAGGCCGCTAATATTTGCCTCATCAACAAAGAGTCCTCAAGCTGATTTCCACCCCCTCATCCTCCCCTGAGAAGTTCAGAGTCTCTTTTTGTGTGTGTAGAACAGGAGGTTGGAGCATGGAATAAACCGAGAGGCTTTCCGTCCACCATGGTGGTGTCAAGAGGGCACATGACCCAAGAGAAGGGAGCCCACTGAAGAGCACACCAGCTCCTGCCCCCTTACAAGTTAGAGGGCAGAAGTAGCGAGGCTGTTGAATGGTGGTCCTTAAGGGCCTTTAGTCCAAAGCCCCCTAAAACAGGGCTGTGATGGGCTTGCCATGGCAGGTGTGAAATTTGCATCTCTTCAGCCATCCTTAGTGGTGAGCTGATGTCTAATGTGCTTTGTTTGGAAGGGATTCTTTTTTAAAATTGACATATAATGTATTATTTGCCCCAGAGGTATAGGTCTGTGAATCATCAGGCATAGACATTTCATAGCACTCACCATAGCCCATACCCTCCCCAGTGTCCATAACCCAACCACCCTATCCTTACCCCCTACCCCCCAGCAACCTTCAGTTTGTTTTGTGAGATTAAGAGTCTCTTCTGGATGGGATCGGATGAAGGGATTCTTAGCAGAGCTTCGATGAGGATTGAGGAATGCTGCGTTATGGCCTGGAGTCATCACATCCTTAAAAGTGTAGTGTGATTCTCACTTATTCACCCGGCAAGGGATTTTTGAGGCCCGTAGTCTTTGTCAGGCACTGTGAGGAAGGTCCCACGCAGTTTGGTATTTGGAATGAGCGAGAAGTCACATGGGAGCAAATCTGGTGTTCAAGCTATGTATGTCCAGAGCATAGTATGATCGGTAAGAGAGAAGACAGGATTTCTTGTGGGGCTCCAGATGCAATTCCTTCTGGAGTTCTGCAGATGTTTTGAGGGATGACAGGTGCATTTGGATAAGCTTGTGGCCCCTAGGTTTGTAGCAGAAGTCACTGTGATGTGTACATTCCATAGGCTTGTCCCAAAGCTGGTCTTGCCACTTTATAGTATGGCCTGCTCTGTTACATCATTGAGAGGCATTCTGCCATACTTTGCAGGAGACCACCTTGCACCCTGTACAGCGTGCTGTCTGGGAAGAAGGCTTCCATGACTAGGTACACAGCACTGACACCCTTCCCGACGTCAGCTGGCTTGGGAATCAGCTGTCTTAGGGGCCTGCAGATCCCAACCCTACTCTCCACCCTCAGGGTGTAGGATTTGGATTCCATTTTGTTTAGCACCTCATGTGAAGGGTGGCTTTCATTCGTTCGTCAAATATTTATTGAACATCTGCTCTGTTGCAAGCACTAATATAGGTACTTGGGACACAAAACAAAGATTCCTGCCCTCATGGAGCTTCTCTCTTAATTAATTTATTTTTTTAAGACTTTATTTATTTTTTTGAGACACAGTGAAAGCAAGAGAGATCACAGAGCTCCAGAAAGGGAGAAGCAGCCTCGCCACTGAGCAGGGAGCCCGATGTGGGACTCTATCTCAGGACCCTGGGATCATGACCTGAGCTGAAGGCAGAGGCTTAACTGACTGAGCCACCCATGTGCTCTAGAGCTTCTGTTTTAATGGGCTTTTTTCATTTCTTTCCCTCTGGTCTTTCTGGCAGCTGGAATCTAGGAAGAAATCTAGAAAGCGTAGCTTTTTAGGATCTGTTGCAGACTGAGAAGTCTCAGCCTGGTATCTTGGCATCTGTTCTGAAGGGACACCCGTTCTTCACTAGTAAAAGGTGGTAAAAGAGATTTGGTTCTGTACTTGAACTCTGATTTAATAAGTCTCACAGGTGCAAGGCACTGTTTGACCTTCGGATCCTTTTCCCCCTGCTTCTTCATGGTTTGGTGGATCTGGCAGAAAGGGACACATGAGAACGCTGCATGCCCAGGTCTACACACAGGTATCTCACTGTGGGCCAGAGCCTCCTTCTGCAGCACTCACACCCCTGCGGGGCTTCCGAGCCCTCAACAACCAAGCTGTGAGCTGCCCTGTGGAAGCACGTGGGAACAACTGGGGAAAGCTCATGTGGGCACCTAATAGGATGAAATCACAAGGAGGCTCCAGACTCCATCCACACGAAGCACTTCCTTGGTACCAGCCTCAGGTCTAGACACAGCTTTAAAACCCTCCTTCCAGAGACGCCTGGGTGGCTCCATCAGTGAAGCATCTGCCTTCGGCTCAGGTCATGATCCCAGGGTCCCACATCAGGCTCCTTGCTCAGCAGGGAGGCTGCTTCTCCCTCAGCCTGTGGTTCCCTCTGCTTGTGCACTTGCTTGCTCTCCCTCTCTCTCTTTCTCTCTGACAAATAAATGAAATCTTAAAAAAACAAAACAAAAACAAACCCTCCTCCCATGCCCACCTCCCTCCCACTCTGCCTCAGCCCCCTCTGCCCCCACCCTCCCAACTCTGCCTGTCAGGACTGGGACTCTAAGTAGCCTCGAAGCCCCTGTGCTTTGCAAGTAGGCTGTTGCAGCTGCTTCCCTCTGAGAATTGGTTGATGTTTGGGGCAGAATAATCAACAGATGGGCAGGCGGGTCTCCTAGAAAACTGTCCCAGTGGCAGGGGCTGTCAGTTCTCCTCTTGCAGGTGAGCGCTCATGAGTTGCAAGGTCACTGTTGATACTTCAGGGCAGTAAGAGACCTTTTGGAGACGAGGGCTTTGTGGAAGAGCCCTCAGATGCTGAGCCATGATTTGGGGGCACCAAGACTGTGGAGCTGGAAAGCAGGAATCCTGGCAGCAGCTGGGTGAAACCCCCCTGGGGGAAGGCTCTGAGCAGGCTCGTGGTTTTTAACACTTAGCTTTTCTTCAATGCCATCTGCCCCCAAAAAGAGAAGGGAAGGGTTTTGCTCAGACCCAGGCAGAGTGCTTTCCCAACAATAGATTCTCTTTTGGTTTCATTAAAAACAAACAAACAAACAAAAATGTAATTTTTTTTCTTGTTCTAAAATCTAGGGATTACATCAGGCAGTCAATGGCTTGGGATGGTATTACCATAAATTCAAGAAAAATTATGCCAAAGCAGCAAAGTACTGGTTAAAAGCTGAAGAAATGGGGAATCCAGATGCATCGTACAATCTTGGAGTCCTGTATTTGGATGGCATTTTCCCAGGAATTCCTGAAAGGAATCAAGTAAGACTTGACACCAGCTGTGCAGCTGGTCACTGGCTCGTCTGCTGTGTGTCTGGCCTCGGGGAGGTCCCATGGGTGATGCAGACACCACCCAAGGCACAGACCCTGTCCTCAAGCAACTCAAGGGTCCAGTAAGGAAGATAAGATAGCAGATGGCAAAGGATGGCATCTAGCCAAGTGTCACATGTGTGCTCGTTGCTATGATCCAAGCAGTTCTGGACAGGGGAAACCGTGAAGATCAAAAGCAGTCAGGAAGTCTTCATGGAGGAGGGAGGCCTGAACTAGGGAGGAAGGGGAGGATGATACGAGATAGAGTGAGTGAGAGGCAGTACAGAGATTGATCTCATTAGGAGCAAAGAGAGCTGGGTCCAGATGGGTTTGCCTGGTATGAGATCAGACTGAATAATAGTGAAAACAACAGTGACAATCTTCAGTGTTTGCTAAGTACTTCCTCTGTGATGGTTACTCAGAAATACTTGACATGCATCCCATGTCATTCTAACCATCTTCTGGAATAGCTGCTATGATTATGTCCATTTTACAGAATGAACATCAAGGTTCTGAGAATGTATGTAACTTACTCACAGTCATATGCTTACTGGAGGCAGGACTGAGATCCTTGCAGAAGCTGGAAGCCCCTCGTTAGCTCGTTAGCCTATTAGCCCACTAATGCTATTGATGATGGTAATTATAATTTCTGCACTGTCACAGGCCACAGACTTCCTGAATGCCCACTCTATGCCAGGCATTCTTCCAGGCACTAGGGATACAAGAGGCTTACATATATCTGGGGGAAGAATATTCCAGAAAGAGTAAACAGTCAAGGCAAAAGCCCTAGAGGAAAGGAGGAGTGGCATGCTCTAGGGATAGAAGGGAAGCTGGAGCAATGGGAGCAGGAAGCAGGGGAGGGGCGAAGTGGGGGAGAGAAGGTTGGGCAGGCCGATGCGCTGGTCATTGTGAGGTCTCAGCTGCTCCAAGGAAGATGGGAACCGCTGGGCCCCTTTGGACAGGGCAGTGATGTGCTGTGTTTTAAAAGGATCCTAGCAGAGACTAGGATTAAAGAAGACAGGAGGAGAGCAGGGGGTTAATGTATTGAATCCAAGTGAGGAAAGATGAGCGACCCCAGAAAGGGGACGGAAGTGTGGCTGGATTATGCATGTACTTTGAAGGTCAAGGTGACAAGGCTTGCTAATGGATTGGATGTGAGGTGTGACAGGAAGACAGGGTGACTCTGAAGTGTTTGGCACTTACCGAGGTAGAAGAGTGGAGGGGGCATTTTGTGGGATGGGCCAGACTGAGGCAGCGGCAGGTTTCTGAGGGGAGGAAACTGGAAGATAATTTTTGTGAAGCACCGTGCTAAGCCTTGAGAATCCATCTCATTTAATCCTTGAAAGAGCCTTTCGTGCTAGGTACTATCAGAAGCCACATTTTTCAGTTGAAGAAATCTCGCAGTTGGAGAGATGAACTACCATGCCCAAGGTCACACAGCTGGGAAGGAGCAGAGCTTGGATTTAGACCCAAGCCCGTCTGACTCCAAATCCCTGGCTTACGAATGGCATCTAACTGCCTCAGAAAAACAATAGTGACCAGCAGAACATTCACGCTTCTAAACATTTGTCTTATTTTCCCCTCCACCTCTCTCTGCCTGCATAAGAGGCTGTATATTTTTATGCATTGCTAATGTCTGGTCACCCACACACATATATGCCAGTGTGGATTTTTTATTGTCATATTCTAATTCTCACCTTCCTACGGGAGATGCGGTCTTGGCGCATGAATTTGAAGAAAGGTATTAAGCAAGGTTAGGAAAGACAATGCCTGAATTTTCACCTGGCGTGAACCCGGCCTGACTTCTGATACATTCTTCTGTTTCATTTACAGGGGTTATGGGATTCGTAGCTATGTGTTGTCTTATTTGTTTATTTGGCAAACTTGACAGAATAGTTTACTGTCAAGGTTATCACATCCAGAGGTCGGCTTCTGTGATGGGCTGTCTTCCTGGAGCTTGACTTGGTTTTCCTAAAGATATCAGAGGTGATTAGCTGGTGAAAATATCAGGGGTTGAGTGTCTCACCGTGTTGGCTTCCATGAAACCAGCCCAGCCGGGAGGACTCCTCACCAATGGAGATGACTCTGTTTATCTCTCTACAGACTTTAGCCGGTGAATATTTCCATAAGGCTGCACAGGGTGGACACATCGAAGGAACCTTGTGGTGTTCTCTCTATTATATCACAGGAAACCTGGAGACGTTCCCTAGAGATCCCGAGAAGGCTGTCGTGTAAGAACCTGTCAGCTGTTGTGTACAAAGGGAAAGCCATGTACTTTATTCACTGTGCCTGGAAATGGAGTTCCCGTTCTTTGTTTTGCAATTTTGAATTTCACCTTTATTTTTACCTGTTGTGCATGCACAGACTTTCAAAAGCCACCTCATTCGACAAAGTGAAAATAAGTACATTTTAATGGAAACCCAAAAATAATAATTTGACATGGGAAAAGCAGAAAATCTGCTACCCCACCCAAACTACTTGTTCTCAAGAATAAGTCACTTTCAGTCTTTTCATTATCTCTTTACTATTGCCTCTCTCTTTCAACGACACGCTCATACTATTTCTTATTAGTTTCATTACAGGCTTTGTCTAATGATGTCCCTCTGTGAAAGATAAAGATGTAGTTCCCTCTCATTCTGCCACCACCTGCCATCCCACACATCCACACTTCCCGCCTTGTCCCATTTTCCCATTAATATATCATTACTTTGGTTTGATTAGTATTGAGGTGCCCATTATTAGGACCATGGGAGTCTGAGGTACAGCTAACCCATGTGTTAGGCTATGAGTACTTTCTCTTTCTTACACAGATTTTTGTGTTTGTGGAGTAATAATTATACTTCATAGTTCTTTAGGTGCTTAGCTTTCTGCATACTTATCATTTTTCATGTGCTTAAATCTCCGAATTCTCCCACAGTTGTCTAAATGTCTCCTCAGTATGTCCAGACCCACTAGGTATTTGATTAACTTAATCTCAGTGACATCTCTTCTGGAGTCTTCCCTCAGGACAGAGCTGCCCTGTCATCACTGTGGGGGGGTTTCCTTCCCCTTCATCTCTGTCTTTTTGGGTTCTCCTTGCTGGACTCTATTTCTTCTTCTTTCTTGGTTTATGCCTATGCTTTTGTAGAGCACATCCTACAGTAGCTTCCTAGAGAATGGTGAACAAGAGGCACATTTCTGAGACCACTGCATATCTGAAAATGTTTTACAGAGGTTGGGAAATAAGGGCCCATAAATAACATGCGGCCCACCCTCCATTTTGTGTGACCCCCAAGAGCTAAGAACGCTTTTTGCATTTTTAAAATGTTGTAAGACAAGTGCACACACTAAGATGAATACAAATAGAGACCCTGTGTGACTCACAAGGCTTAAAATATTTATTACCTTGCCTTTTACAGGGAAAAAAAAAAAACAAAAAACTTTGCAGGCCTCTGCTTTAGACCACCCTCATACCAGTAGTCTGGCTTTACAAAAGGTTTTGTTTCATAAGACATTTAAGAAAAAATCCAACCTGACCTGAACTCACTGATAAAACTTGACCTACACAGACTTGAAGATTTTATCAATATTAGTTAGGAGGTTTGGTGTGAACATTCATATGTTCCATAAATTTTTCTTCTGTTATTGATTTCTAGCTTAATTCCACTGCAATCTAAGAATGCATTCTGAATTACTTCAGTCCTTTGGAATTTGTTGAGGCTTTCTTTATGACAGGATATGGTCAATTTTGCTACACTTGCTTTCTTTTGCTTGTTAAAGTTTTGTTATTGTTGTTGTTAGAGTTATATCTTTTTCCAGCCTTTACTTTTAATCTTTTCTTCTTTTAATTTTAATGTGTGTCTCTTCTAAGCAGTAAATAATTGGGTTTTGTGTACTTTTTATTCAATTTGACAAGTTTAGTTTTTTATTGGGGTATTTAGACCATTTACATTTAATGCAACTTACAGAAGTATTTTGTTTTACATCTGCCATTTTACTATTTATTCCTTATTTTTCTCATCCATTCTTTGTGCTTGTTTCCCTTTTTCTTACTTTTCCTTTACATTAATCAAGATTTTTTTAAAAATATTTTTATTTCCACTTTCCATTAGCTTGCTAGTAATATATCCTTATAATATTCTTTTAGTGGTTGTAAGTCTAAAGATTACAACAGTCCAGTTCATTATTAGTAAAAATTCTCCAGGCTAGATTAGAGAACAGAAAAAAAATGGAGAAACCTTAAAATAAATCAGTAAATACATTTTAATGGAGAGAGTACTAACTCTTGGTGAAGATGATCTATTTTCATATCGGCAGGTATTTTTCATTAGGTACATTTCATGTCTTTATTTCCATACATGATAATTCCTAACCACTTATAAGAAAAGACACTGAAAGCAAAGTTCTCAAAACACATCTTTCTTTACCTTCTTAATGTTTAGTTCTGGTTTGTTGCTGTGTAAAAATTCTAACAAGCAAAATAATCCCCAAGTGGGATTTATTGAGATCATATGAAGAAAAAAGCAATTATTTAATTTGCCATGGTTTGGGTATTTTCTCATTCCTTTTCTTTTCAGATGGGCAAAGCACGTAGCTGAGAAAAATGGCTACTTGGGTCACGTCATTCGCAAAGGCCTCAATGCCTACCTGGAGGGCTCATGGTAAGCTGGGGACCCACATTAGAATGAACTTTCTCAGCCCGCACCCTTCAATTTGTCAGTGTAGTCATATGAGATAGAGTCTTAAAATACAACCGAAAAAGCAATTTGCAGGGAAATCACGACCTCCCAGTAATGATATTCTGAGTATCACAGACTGATTGGCTGTTGATTAGAAAACATAGCATTTCCATGTTTAATTATACACAAAAATTAGTTCTCTAGGGGAAGTGTCCACATTCATCAAGTTGAGAGACACATGCATGTGTTGACTTTCCTTCCCTGCAAGCTTGTTCCTTTTGGTTTTAGAGTGGAGACACCACAAGCTGAACCTCTGCCTCTCCCTGGCAGGGCACAGAAAGTTCACAGGAAGCAGAGAGAGCAGTGTGTTTAAGGCTCAAACTACATCCTTCCACTGATATGTGACTAAAACCTTCTGTGGCCAAGAGCCTGGGATTACTGGAACTCACTCAGCAGACCTCAGATGTCACAGCCAAACAGATTTTCCATTTTAACTTTCTTCTGATAAAATTAACAAATTTTATCCTGTACCCTATGGGATGAGATACTGCACTAAGGACTTGGAGATGCTCCCTGTTTGCTGTGCCTTGATTTTACAAATAAGGGCACATCTTTCCAAACTGCACACTCCACCGGATTCCATCTTTCTGTTTTCTTCTGCCAGCCTTGCCACTCTGTCTTACTTTTCCATTGGGCCATCTTTTCTTGGCTGGATTATTGCCTAAGTGATCTGGGTATTTCAGTAATAACTTAAAAGGGTATGCAAATCAGCATATATCCCATTGGTCCATTGCCTCAAAAACATTAGACCAGACCTATCATAGAGCATACTCTGACCTGAATCTTAATTAAAAATTAAAATACAAGTCCAAGAGAACATTATTTTCTCCTTTGGTCCATAGTGCCTGCATAATCAGCAGATAGCATGTCGATGAAAATTTTAAAGGAGGCAGGGAAGTAAACCCAATGAAAACAGCACCAAAAGGAATGTTTGTTATTATCATCCTGTGAAAGTTTATTATCTGTGGCCTCACTTCACACAACTGGGAAAAAATTTTAATGAAATTATTATTTTCCACTTGATACACCTTATAATTTTTCTGGTGTTTTATTTTGTCTCCCAAGTGAGCTTCAGTTTGTAAAACTCCCAAATTTGAACTTAATTTATTCTCTTCTTCTCATCCTCCAAACTTCCCACCCTTTGTTCCCCACAAGCTTTTTAGGGGAGAAAGGGCATTCAAATACTGAAGTGCATATGTGAGTTTTCCCAAAGAAGGAGCACATCTGTAAACACCCCGACACTGACACACACACACACACACACACACACACACACACACACACACGAAGATGCTTGACACTATTTTTCCCATAGAGTGTCTATTAATAGCTTACATTTCTTGCCTGCTTTTGAATTTAACATCACAAAGCATTTCAGGTAGCACATTTTAAAAACTGGCTGGGAAGGTCAAGATGAATTCAGATTTTTGTGACCTTTTGTCCTCCTTACAATATTCAGCCATAACACAAGATTGATTTTTTTTTTAAGACTTTATTCATTTAACAGAGAAAGAGAGGGCACAAGCAGGGGGAATGGCAGGCAGAGGGAGAAGCAGGATCCCCGCTGAGCAGAGAGCCCACTGAGGGGCTCCACCCCAGGATCCTGGGATCATGACCCAGGCCATAGACAGACGCTTAACTAACTGAGCCACCCAAGCACTGCACCTCATTTCTTTCTCATGCTGAACTATCTGCAGTTTTCTCACATGGCCTGCATTCTGTAGGACCTCTGGATCTTTGAACTTGCTGTTTCTTCTGCCCAGAAGGCCTCCCTAACTCCTTCCTCCCGTTAAGATCAGGATTGCTCTTGTTGATTGCCTGGTGATTTGCACCCCAGGGCCCAGCACCTGGTGGTACCTGGGAAATGCTCAGAAACAAATGAGTGCATGATCTAAGGTAAATGGAACAACCCTAACTCAAGACACATGAGCAGTATATAAAGGGCATGAAGGATTCTGTGAAGGAAAAGATGCTATCTGGTTTGTAGGACTTAGATCAGCCTTCATGATGGGGGTAGCAGATGACATAGCCTTGAAGGGTGGGTGAGATTACCCCTTGACTATGCAGGGAACAGCATTTCTAGTGAAGGGAACAGCAGAAATGAAAGGAAAGAGAGAGGAAAATTCTGGATGAGTCTGGAAAATTTTAAGCCACTAGTTTGCCTTCAGGTAAGAAGGGAGTAACAGATAACAAGAGCAAAAAGGTGCTGCTCTATGGAACTTTGAATGGCAGGTCATACACTTTTTACTGAATTTATGTGGCAGGGGGGAGCTATCGATAGTTTGAGGAGAGGGTAGTGACATGACAGAGCTGGGTTCTGAGATGGCTAACTAGATGGCAAAGAGAAGGGAGAGTCTGAAAGGGCATGCTGGGTCAGAATCTGGGTGAAAAAGAGCTGAGCATTTGAACTGGAGATGTGGCATAAGCTAGTTGAGTTGTTTTTTTTCTACTTCTGTCATATAGTAGTTGATACGTATGAAGTGATATGTAATACATATATATATATAGGTTCTCAGGCATAAGGATAAAATGAACATCTGTAGCCCTATGTGAGAAAATGAACAGGGCGCCTGGGTGGCTCAGTTGGTTAAGCGACTGCCTTCAGGCGACTCAGGTCGTGATCTTGGAATCCCAGGATCGAGTCCCGAATCAGGCACCCAACTCCATGGGGAGTCTGCTTCTCCCTCTGTCCTTATCCTCACTCATGCTCTCTCTCACTGTCTCTCTCTCTCAGATAAATAAATAAAATATTAAAAAAAAAAGAAAATAAACAGTTGAAACCCCCTGCATTTCCCTCCCAAATTAAACCCATCCCACCCTTTGTCCCCAGAACTAAGCATCACCCTGAACCTTGTTGTTGATATCCCTTTGCTTTCTTTATAGTCTTGTTCTATGTGGATTTATTCTTAAGCAGTAAAGTTCTTTGGCTTGTGTCTGAGCTTTCTATTATTAGAATCATATTACATATAGTTCAACTGCCTTTTCAAAAAACCTAACATTATGTTCCTGAGATTCTTATCCCTTGTTGCATGTATCTGTGGGCCATTCCTTTTTATTTGTCATTGACCATGCTTTACTTATCAGTTCTTATTTTAACACATTTGCGTTTCCCATTTTTTGTTGTTTTTAAGAACAATGTGGCCATGAACATTTTTTTAGGTATACCATGACATACGTAGGAAAAGTATCTCTAGAATATAAACTTAGGAGTGAGGTCACTGGGCAGGCACCTTATAAGATACTGTTCACCTTTATAAGATAATGCTGGCTGCTTTCCCAAAGGATTTTACCAATTTACTCACCCGCCAACAATGTATACATTTTTGTTTCTCCATATCCTTGCCAATCTTGGTGCTGATGCTAAGTATTAAGTTTCAGTCTGGGATTCAAAGCCTTTTTTCTATCAATAGGAAGAAACATCTAGTATCCATTATAATGACAAAATCCTCGTCAAAATATATCTGAGGCAAAGTGCTTCTGTTTCCTCCCATTCTCCAAGTCTGAAGCCCACCCTGAGGTTAAATAGGAAATATAGGGATGTTGGCCTCCCCACACCATGATGGGGCTTTTTTGGTACCATCTATTCTGCTGTAATAGAACTAAATCATCCATCAATGTCCCAAGTCCATCCCCCTTTTTCATTTTCTGTGAGTGAATTCATTCTGGACGTTATTTTCAAATTACATGTGTCAGTTTGATGAGCTTCTGCTTTTCTGTGTTGTTCCAAGATTTATACGGGATAGTTTAAAAGAGGAGCATGATTGAGAAAAGTGCTTTTTGCTGTATAGGCATAATACGGAAGATACTATTGTCATGCCTCAGGCTGTCCTCGGACACCAGAAGTCAGTGAAGGAGAGGCTGGCTGTCATGTTTCATTTCTCTGCCTTCCCCCATGTGTGTTTTATCTGTGAGCTATGTGTTTTATTGTCCTTTGTCTTAAATATGCCCCAAATATTTAACCCAGGAGGTTAGCCAGATTAGGGTGGGCTTGAAGCAAGACAAGTAGGCATGCCAATTTCCAGTTGAAAGAGATTCACCTTTCTGCAGGAGACCAGGGGTCCTGCGTTCCACGGGGATCCCAGGATTTTTTTTTTTTTTTCTATCTTTTCAGTTCAAGCTGCTTCATGCATTGGCAGAGAAAAGCACAAAGAAAATCATATAATTGTTTGGGAAGCTGCTCAGAGGTACTCGGATTCACAATTCACAGCAAGCAGCCCAAGGATTGATTATTAAGATGTATCATTATAAAATTCTCTATGTGTATATGCTGAGGCAGAACTGGAAGGATAACAAATATGTCCCTAAATGTGTTCTTTACCATAAATCCCCTCCTCTCCACGTCCACCCGCCACCCCCGTCCCTGCCAGAATGACTGCCTGGGGTACAACTTCACTTTAGTGCCTTGGAAATAAAGCTTGAAGCTCTGGTGAGCTTCCTAAGCCTTGAGGAAATTCATGGAAAGGACAGTACAGCTTTGTGGCTTATCTTTGGGCTTCCTGCCCACAGTTAAGTGCTGTGTACGTGTTTGTTCCATGAATATAAATATAGAAATATCTGTAATTGATACTTCTGGGCACTCTCTGTTGAAACACAATTAAATAAGAACAAATCACTGGGAGCCTAAATGTGGGTAGGATTTCTGCAGAGGTGTCATTTCTCAGAAGTCTTAATAAGCTGAGAAAGTCTGGCCTTGAGAGTTCTCACCTTCCCCTGTGGATGGTGGCAGTGTGGGAGTGCACGGCATTGGAGAATTGCTTCTGCAGCAGGGAAGACAGAGGTGGATTTCCCTTCAGTGCTTCTGTTGACATTGATGTTTCATAGACATCTCTTTCTGAGGGAATTCCGTGTTTCCTCAAAGGAAATGCTTGGGAAATTCTATGACATTTCCTCTTGGCTTATACAATAATTGGACAGTGGAAGTCTTCCTATGAAACTCGCCCCCCTTCCCCTCCCCACCTCCAAAGTAACTTTGGAGAGACGGATCTTGTCTTTGTAAAGTTTGTCCTAGTGACTTAGTTCTTCTGGGAAGTGTCAGCCTCATGTGCTCGCACACTCTAATCGTCTGCCCGACTGCTGTCAAAGAAAACGTCATTTTGATTACATTTTAATAATGTGAGCCATATCCCATTCAGCTACAGTAGCAAAGGGACCTGGCCCGACATGTGACCTTGAGTTGGCAAGTCTACCCCCTCTCCTTCCTGTACCCATTCCTGGGGAAGACAAGCACTGGTTCCAAAGAAATGCGAGATTGTAAGACCTTGGGAATGGGTCCCTGTCGTAGAGTGATGGAGACTTTTGACCAGGCCTCTTTTATACGCCCTCCATCTGGGGTCTGTTCTGAAGATTCTTGTCACAACACGTGATTTTTGCCAGCTGTGTAAGAAAACGCCTGGGCATCTTTTGTGTTGTTCTTACGGCTGCCGTTGTGGGCTTGTTATCTGGCTTGCAGTGCAGGGGACAGCTGCCCAGCCAGCTTTGTCTTTCTTTAGCATGAGTCATGGCTAATTGGTCCACAGCCTTGGGTGTCTGGGAAGCCGAATCAGCTCCCTCAGCAGTTACGTGGCCCATGACCTGCACTGTATCCAGTTGAAGGTCTCACCGTCCTAATTTGATGCCCAGTCACCTCTCTCTGTCCCTAGGCAATGGGCCATCAGAAGCTGCTTTAACAGTGTAAAGAACAGGATTTCAGAATCAGCTCTCCTAATTTCCCCAGCCCTACCAGAAGCCAGTTTTGGGGTGGAGATACAGTCAAGAAAGAGTTAACATCAGCTCCTGAGAATGCCAAAGAAGCTTTAGGAACAATGATACCTGGTCAAAATAAAATGTCACTCATAACCTGGGTGACACAAAGAAAATGGAGGAAATCATAGAAGTAAAAAGAAAAAAAATAAAATGACTCAATTTTCACTATCTAGAGGAAAGTACTATGAGGATTTTGATAGACAATTTTTAGGTTTTATTTTTCTCTGCCTATATGCACCTGCATGAGCTTGTGAAGGTGTGCGCTCGGTTTTATATCTGTGTTACAAAAACGGAACCGCTCTGTTTCTCATCCTGCTCTCTTTTTTTTTTTAACTGAATGGAAAATTTTGCATAAACATCTTTCTGTGTTTTTGAGTTCTCTTCTACAACATCATTTTTAATCGCCTCATCTGAATGTGGTTGCACTCTGGGGTAATTTAACTACTCACTGATTTTCAGATACTTAAGTTGCTTCCCGTGTTTTTTGTTCATATAAACAGCTCTGCCGTGAACTCTGTTGTCACTGAATCTTTGTGCACGTTTCTTGCTTCTTTAGAATAAACCTTCACAAGGGAGAACTGTTGGCTAAATGATGTGTGGATTCCTAAGTCTTCCTTCATTTAACGGTTGGAGTCACCTGCCCTCCCACAAGCATTGGCCATAGGAATATGTCCGTTTCCCCCAAACCCTTGCTTTTACCCTGTCTTGTGAATCTTGTGCCAGTCTTTCAGCAGATCAACAGTCCTCCGTCATTGTTTTGCCATCATTCACTACTAGCATTATCAAACATTTATTTTTTTCTCTGTGTGTTTGGTCATTGGTATCAAGCCCCTTGTAAACTCCCTCCCCTCTGCCAAACTTCTAATGCATCACAAAAGCTCAGCTCTAATTAAGCTTGCTCAGAATCCCAAGCCCCAGGAAGCCTTTCACAAAACAGCGACCCGAACGAACGCACAAGGCTTTTTCTAAATGCCACTTATCTCTTCTAAGCTGGGATGGAAGGATTCAAGGACAGGAGGCAATAGACAACCCAGCCCAGCCAGCATGCCACACACCGTTCGGCCAGTAGAGGTAGCTGTTGCATCAACTAGCTCTCCAACCTTATCAGTGAGTTCAGCCTTTAAGATAGAAAATAAATCAGTGCAGGCAGTATTTTTAACAACAGTATTTATTTTAAAACACACACACACAACAAACTCATGATTTTGTGGCTTAAAAAAAAATTGCTTATTTTGTGCCCTCTTATGCTTGAATATAAAGCTCTCCGTGAATATTAGTAAGAGCCACTGTATGAAATTTATTATTAATCATCTATTTTTAGGCACGAAGCTTTGCTGTATTATGTTTTAGCAGCAGAAACTGGAATTGAAGTGTCACAGACAAATTTAGCACACATCTGTGAGGAGAGGCCAGTAAGTAAATGTATTCTTCTTGGAGTGGAAGCTCTAAGGTTAAGGATGATGAATTGTGTTTTATGAAGGCAAAATCAGTCACTTGGCTGAAATATATTAATGAATTAACTTTTTCTCCCCCTCCATCCCCTTAGGACCTGGCCGAGAGATACTTGGGTGTTAATTGTGTTTGGAGATACTATAATTTCTCTGTTTTTCAAATCGGTGCTCCTTCATTTGGTATGTATAGAAAAATGGGTGCTAAATTGAAGCATTGGAAGCTTTTAATCTTTAGTAACAGGGAAGAGATAACGGCTTTGTGTGAAGTATGATATTTCTAAACAATTAGGAAGGAGTGTGAAAAATCTCTACTATTAAGATCATGAGTCAACTGCTGTCAGCCTCCAGCAATGTACTTCTCCTCCTCTGTTGTCCACTGAATGCTTGAACCCACCATTTCTTCAGAGCTGGTGAGAGTTCAAAAGAGGAAGCTATTCTGGAGAGATCTCCTGGGCCAGTCATTAGTGTTTTGCCCTCAGATACATCCCTGTCTTCCTCTGCTCTGCTCTGTATGAGAGGCTGATCCCAAGGAGCTACAGTTCCTAGACTCCTGTGTTCTTGGGCGTCTCATTGGTTTCAGCCAATGGGAGGTGCCAGCAGGAGATTGCTGGGTGGGAGAAAATGAGAAGTCCCAGTATTTCTCCCCTTCTCTCTACTTTGGGCTGTGTCTCCTGCAATGGCTGTACACCCAAGTTTCCAGTTCCTGCCTGACAGTCTTGAAATCTTTTGAACTACTTGGCATAGATTCTATTTTTCTGACTAGACACTGAGTGATATATACACCATTAGGCAAAACTTTTTTCAAGGGAAAAAAATAAAACATATGGCTTAAACAGAATAAAGAAATGCCCATCAGTCATAAGACTCAGGCAACAAAATTTCAGATGTCAAATAAAGTGCCCCAAACAATCTTGGCCAGTTGGACTGTCAGATTGCAGACTGGGATTTTCGCAGACCCATTTGGGAGAGCTGCCCAACAAAGCAAGAAAATGTGTCTAGAAATGGTGGCGCTCCGCACAAAAGGTTTTCGTTCCCCCACTTCCTGACATACCAAGGAAACAATGATGATGTGTGTTCAGGTCCTGGTAGGAAAAATTCTCAGTCATGCGACTGGGCCAACCCTTTAAAACATTGGTCTCAAATAAAACCACTTCACAAATGGGCCTGTGCTTTCTGTCCTGCAGCATATTTGAAAATGGGAGACCTTTACTACTATGGCCACCAAAACCAGTCCCAAGACCTTGAGTTGTCCGTGCAGATGTACGCTCAGGCAGCCCTGGATGGAGACTCACAGGTAACCCACAGAAAGGAGCACTGGGTGATGTCTGTTTGTGAGGATGCAAGACCTGGCTGGGGTCCTCCCAAGCCCTCCCGTCTTCATCTGCTTCCCTGTTCACAAAGTCATTTCTCACCCATTCCCACAGGACATGAACCCTAATAGGGAACCTTTATGGAGCACTTGCTATGGTTGCCACACCATTTTCATAACCATCTCATGAAGGTGGAGATGACTATGACCACGTTATAGTTATAATGGAGCATAGCAAGACTACAATCAGATGATAAATTGCTCAAGGCCAACCAATCAGGTAGCACGCAAAGCAGCCTGATCCTAAAGCCATGTCTGCTGGCTCCATGTCCAGGAGTCTTTCTACAAGATCCCATCAAACTAACTCACTCCATAGAAACTGAAGAAATAGGAAGTGTGGTCCAAATGACAAGTGATTTGCCCATAGAGTTGGACCAACACTTCAGTGATAGGAAGTTGCTCTTGGTGACTTTTGTCAGGGAGGGGGGGTGTTCTTATTTTAGAGGATTTTTAAATGTCTAGAAAATTGCAAAAGGAGTACAGGGAGTTGCTATATACAAGTCACCCAGCTTCCCTGAATGTGACTATCTTGCATATAACCACAATACCATTATCAAACTAAGAAGTCAGTCTTGCTTCAGTACCGTTAGGTATACTTGAGGCTTTCCCCTGGATTTCACTCATTTTTTCACTAATGTTCTTTTTCTGTTCCAGGATCCCATCCAGGCTCCTACATCACATTTAGTTGTCCTATTTCTTTAGTCTTCTTCAATCGATAATAATGCTTCAGTCTTTGTTTGTCTTCTATGACCTTGATACTTTGAAAGAACACTGTTTGGGTATGATGTAGACTGTGCCTTAATTTGGCTGTCTTCTGCTGCCTCATGCATGGAATGAAGTTATGCCTTCTGAGCAAGGAAAGCACAGAAGTGATGTGTCCTTGGTGTATCATATGAGCCACATGACGTTAGTATGTCTGATTACTGGTGTGGCTTGGTTAAGTTAGCTTTGGCTGGGTTTCTCCCTTGTAAAGTTAACATTTTCCTTTCTAATTTATATATACCCTAGGGAAATCGCTTGCAACTCTGCATGTATTCTGTTTCTCCTCAAATTTCTGTCCACTAGTTTTAGCATCCTTTAGTAGCTCTTGCTCGCAACGATCATTGGTGTGGTGAGCGATGATGACCCTGTTCCCTCTCTCTGACACTTGCTAATCAGAATGCTCCTGTGAGAATCTCAGGGGCATTTTCACAATGGAAGTCACAATGGTTGATGCCTCCTTTTAATTAATTAATTAATTAATTTATTTGGCAGAGAGAGTGAGAGAGCACAAGCAAGGGGAGGGGCACAGGGAGAGGGAGAAGCAGACTCCTCACTGAGCAGGGAGCCCAATACCTCCAACCCAGGCCCCTGGGATTATAACCTGAGCCAAAGGCAGAAGCTTAATTGAGCCACCCAGGTGCTCCATGCTTGATGTCTTCTTAGATACCAGGTTTCTGGTGTTGTGCTTCAGGGTTTGATTACAGAGCAAAGGTTGGAATCTCATCCATATCTTAGTTTTTGTTTGTTTGTTTGTTTTTGTTTTTTAAGGAGGTACGATATCTGAGTGTTTCTTTACTTGGGTTAAACACCCATGTCTTTACCACTTCATTGCTATTCCTACCCGGCAAGTCACTGAATCACCGAGTTGGTGTTTTCTCATTTGGAAACTGGGGTTAATAATAGTATTTAGCTCATAGGGATGAGGATTGAATGTTATTAGACATTCAGCACTGAGTACACTCAATGGACATGACCCTTCCTATAATTATTTCTTCTGGAATGAAATCAGAGTTGATGCTAAAAGGACTCGGTAGAGAGCCAACCTTTCTTCAATGGTATCTGTTGGCATTCAAATTTAGGGGACCGATTTTATTTTCAATTCTGATGTTTATTTTTTGGACAAACAATGTTATGCAAACATTAAAATGCAATTTTAG
Organism: Mustela erminea; assembly: GCF_009829155.1. Classification (NCBI taxonomy): domain Eukaryota; kingdom Metazoa; phylum Chordata; class Mammalia; order Carnivora; family Mustelidae; genus Mustela; species Mustela erminea. Next base: position 117,857,642 of record NC_045615.1, on the reverse strand, counting down.
AGGAAAATAAAAATTAAAGGATGCAGCCCATTTCCATGGTGGGGGCTTTACTCCCTCCTGTCTTCCCATCCCCCTCCAGCTGCTGTCTACAAGCAAGCATGTCTCTGTAATGTTAACAACAGTGTCTGTGCCCCTTAAGAAATGCATCTCTTTTCTCATATTGCAGAGATGTGTGCATTTTACTGCATAGTCTCTGTAATTATTGATTATTCTTAGCCTCTGCCCCATATTTTGTTGTGCGCATGGCTGTAATTTATTAAGCTTTATCTTATTGGTGGACGTTTATTCTCATTTGCTAATTTATTCATTGATTTAGCACCTATTTATTCAGTCCTGCCATGTCTTAGACACTTCTTAGTGGTGGGGATGGGAGAGAAAAAGATAGACAATATTCTTGCCTTTGGGATTTATAGTCTATTAAGGAAGACGCAGAGGCCTTTTCCTGTTGTTTTACAAAGCTATCGAGTGCTTTAGTGGACACGTTCGTACCTCCATCTTTTATCTCTATTTGAATAATTTCTTTATAATCTGAGGGCTTGTATGACTGAGTCAATCAGTCGAAGTTGTCTCATGGTTACATAATGATAGCATATGGCTGATGTGCTTTCTGGAAGGGTTTTCCAAGGAATACCTTACAAAGCAGTGGTTGAGTGTGAGAAGAGAACTGAAATCTTGTCAGCATGGGGTGTTTTCATGACTTCACTTTTAATTATTCTAGGGAAATAATTATAAGTTGATAACTTCCTTATTGTTTTATGTCGCATCGGTTTGATTACTGGTGGCAATGCACATTTTTACATAGACTTTATGATCATTTACTCATGATATATGTGGATTCTCTATTCATGTTCTTTTCCTATTTATCTACTGGAGGTTTGATAATTTTATTTTTTTTAAAGATTTTATGTATTTATTTGGGAGAGAGAAAGAGCAGAGTAAAAGGGAGAGCAGGAGCAGGGGAAGTGGCAGAGGGAGAGGGAGAAACAGACTGCCCTCTGAGCAGGGAGCCTGATGCAGGGATCAATCCCAGGACCCCGGGATCATGACCTGAGCCAAAGGCAGACGCTTAACCGACTGAGCCACCAAAGCATCCCTGATACTGGGGGTTTTTTTCCCCATTTAAATCATAATTAGTTTTTTATACATTTTCCCAGTAGATAATAAAGCTTAAGCTATTACATTGTACACAAATATTCCCCTAGTCTATTTTCCCATTTATTTTAATTTTGCTATTTTTCCAAGAGGCATTAAAATCATAAAAGTGATTTTTTTCTTTTCTTCTAATATCTCAAATTTAAGAGTATGTTCCTTTTAAAGAGTGGAGAAAGAGTCTATTTTCTCCGTGTTTGTAAGTGTGTGTTTTGTGTACATCTCAAAGATTCAACACTTTCATCTATTCAGAGGTTATTTGACAGAATAATGAAGGTAAAGATTTGAGGCTCTGGACCCTGTCTGCTTGCATCTGAATTCCAGCTCTTGCCCCTGTCCAGCTGTATTACCTTGGGCAATGTCCTTAACCTCTCTGTGCCCCAGCATCCCACCTATAAAATAGGCTAATAGTACCTATCTCAATTTGCTGTTATGAGCATTAGGTAAATAAACAAGTATATATATATATATATATATATATATATATATATATATATATATATAAACTGTGCCTCACATATAGCATCACTCAGAAAATGTTAGCTGCTGTTATGTTTTCATGATTATTGCATAGGATGGTAATGAGAGGCCTGGTATATAGAACCTGTTGGAGGTGATTTTCACTGAGATCCTTGTCTATGGCAACTGAAATGAAAGGTCAAAGGGAGGATATAAGTCATTAAAACATGACCATGAATTCTTTGAAGGGCAACAGTCCCATTTCACTTGTAAATCCCTAGTGGTAAGTAACACATCATTTTTGTTGATTTCTCTGTCCGGCCACATGCTCCGTTCCTGATGGACTGTGCCTCTCCCCAGACAGAGTAGCAGCTCCCATTCTTAATGTCAGGCTCTTAATTCTGTTGGTTTTTTACATTAGATCTGCACAGCCCATTAAAGCAGGTTCTACCTCAGAGGGTAGAGAACAAGGTGTATAACAGGAAGAGGTAGGGAGTTGTATCTTAGTGGAGCTGTGCCAAGAGGAGAGTGAGAAGTTTTCCACACTGGCCTGGGAGAGCAGAGACAAACCCTTGTATGTGACTTTGTGCAAGAGATTCTCTATTTTAGAATGCCAGTCAGGAGAACATTCTGTTCAATTTCTGACACGCTGATGGTATCCCAGAGCGTAATCTGTAAGTGATAGACATTGCCTTCAACTTGGTATTCTGGTTTGTTGATGACACAAGGGCACATTTTCCAGGGAGTTCTGTCTTGAGAGAGTGAGCAGGAAAGGACAGATTCCCCTGGTTGACTGGCTTCTGAGCAGATGGGACACAGCATCTTCTGAAAGCCTCCCGGTTCTCCTGCAAATAAATTTCTCAGATGCATATATTTAGGGAAACAATCCATCAATGAAGATGACAAAACCATCTGGCTTGAGGGACTTTAAAAAAAAAAAAAACCCAAAACAACAACCAGAGGTTGTAAAAGTTTACATTCTGATGAAGGGTGTGTGTCTGGGGTTTATTATAAGGAGTTGATGAGTTTGGTTTGTGGCTTGTTTTCAGGGTTTCTTTAACCTGGCTCTGCTCATTGAGGAAGGTGCTATAATCCCACACCATATTTTGGATTTCTTGGAAATTGACCCAACTATCCATTCTAATAACATCTCTATCCTCCAGGAACTGTACGAAAGGTGAGTCTGGAGCCTTCTTTAATGCTGTGGAATCTGGGGGAACCCAAGTGGGTGGTGTTCGCTTCTTGGTTAAAGTCAGTTTCTCTCATTACATAACACCAGTTGTTATGAAAAGGGCTCAGGATTTGTTCTGATTCGAGAATACTCAGCTGGACCCAAACTATTTCCCTTTTTTAGCATCTGAGGCTTACTGTACAGAATGTGCTTGATCGGAAGTTAAAGTGCTGACCAAGGTTTCCCACCAGAATGGAAAGAATAATGTGTCTGATTAGACCGTGCCTTTCTGCAAGATAGGGAAGGGTTCTGATGTCCGCACTTTGGACCAGCACTCAAGCAGGAGTATTGCTCTGGCGGCTCCATGTCGGGGTCCTCCTTGACCCACTAGCTTTTTATTAAGGACAGGACTGATCTTTTCCAGCCAGGAGCCTGGAATATCAGGGTGGTCCCCAACCCTTTAGAATGGGCTTCATGTCTCTGTTTTTTCACCTCAAGCGTGCCTATTTTCCCAAAGCAGGAGGGGAAGATTGAGGATCTGACAACACAGGTCATGGGCGATGCCCCCAAGGTTTGCCGATCCCTCCAGATTCCCTGTCTTTTTGTCTGCAGGTGCTGGAACCAGAGCAGCGAGGAGTCCTTCAGCCCCTGTTCCCTGGCCTGGCTTTATCTTCATCTGCGGCTCATCTGGGGCGCCGTCCTGCGCTCTGCCCTGGTAGGTGCCATCTCCCCCAGCCCTGCCCTCGAGGTCCCTGCCCTTCAGCAGCCATCTGACTCGTGCTTCGGATTCTGCAGATCTACTTTCTGGGGACCTTCCTACTGTCTGTACTGATCGCCTGGACCATGCAGTATTTCCAGTCTGTTTCAGGTAAAAATTTCTAAGAAGCTGGGGCAAGATAAAAATGGAGGGATTCTTTTTCCCTAACCACCCCACCCTCAAAAAAAAAAAAAAAAGAGAGAGAAAGAGATGATCTCCCTCCTCATGCCTTTGACCATGCTATTTCCTTTCGTTAGATGGGTCCTTCATGGCGTGGTGGGCTTCCCCAGGGGGTACCATCATCTCTGGCTGATGGAAGGTCCCAATTACTGTTATATTTGTCAAAGTAAGCAAGGATTTTTTCTTAATAAGAAGCTTTATAAATTGAACAAAAAATGTCTTCTCCCATTGAAAATACATCCAGCATCAATATCCTACGTCTATTGCCCTAAAACCCAGCTTCTGAAGCCCCCTCCAGCAGGATTTCTTCCTATGTATTCCAGTCAAGGAATCAAATATGTGGGATGATAAAGAAGCCCTCACAAAGAGTAAAAGTACCCAGCCATGTGGATTCAGAAGGAGGGGCTGAGGAGGAAGATGAAGTGACAGTTAGTTTAGTGTGATTTCCGCCGGTCACTGTTATTTTTCCAAGCTCATGTAGGGCCGTCGTTAAAGAGATGGACACCCACCGTAGCTTGGAGTAGCGGGCTTGGAGTCCAGGCTCTGCTGGTCATTAGTGGTGTGATTTACGGTGAGTTATTTCATCTTCCCGATTTCCCAATTTTCCAAGAGTAGAATTAGGTAATAATAGTTGCTATTTCCCAGGGATGTTCGAAGGCTTCGGTGAAAAACACACATGATGGTTACCAAAGTGACTACTGCAGGTAGTCTTGGCCATTGTATTTACCTGGCGTATAAAACCCTCTGAGCAGATGTGAACTCATGTTTGTCACCCCTATCAGGACATACGATGGTGGAAGGCTTTAGTGCATCATGTGGGATATCTCACACTTAGTAGGTGCTCAAAGTTGCAAACCTCAGTCAGTGGAGAATTAGAATTAGGACTGGACATGGCATTGGAACACGCGCTCAGCCCCTATCCGTGTAGCAGATAATGAAAAGCGAAAGGAGTGCGTCTCGCCACAGATTTGACGGTGGGAAGGAAGTCTCTGTTGCAAGAGGCTAGCGCAGAATCATTTCCCTCTGATTTACCTGAGGAGGTTAACAAGGAGCCATCAAAACTTGGCCAGATTTGATGCCCCGTCATATGCTGGCTTATAAATTTTCCTCCTGCAAATTCTGTCCCGTCCCTAAATTTGTTGCCAGGTAGAGCACATTTATTTTGCATCTTGTCAGTGTTTTCCATTTCAAATTATCTTTGTCATTTTTACTCTGTAGAAATATTGTTATGATTATTACAAATGCAATTCCGTTAGAGGAGCTGAAAATTGTCTTTATGATTTTATGCCAGCTGGTAGCCATGAAAATTCATGGGCTGGTGGAATTGCTTTTATCAGAAGCCATCTCTTTTTCCTGTCTTCCTGTCTGCATTATCAGTCTCTCCACATTCTCGCCTCCCTGTCCCTCCTACCCTTTGATAATTCTTTTTCCCCTTTGCTGAGTATCCTTTGCTCTTTCTCACGTTTTCTTCATTTTTTGAAAACCCGTTCACTTCCTGTGCATGCCTCCCTCCGTGTTGCTGGCCTTAGACAAGTCTGGACAGGTTCTTAAAGTTAAGTTAATTCTATGCCCTTCATTTTACACGTAAAGAGACTGAGGCCAAACACATGAAGGGGTCTGCCCCAAATCACAAAATGATGTCCAAGAAAGGACAGAGGGCAGCGGGATTTCAAACTTTTTCAGACTCGTGATACAGTTGACCCTTCAGCAACTGGGGTTGGGAGGGGGGTAGCTAAGGGCACCAATCTACCCTGCGGCTAAAATTCTGCGTGTAACTTTGACTCCCCTGAAACTACACTACTGACTCCTGTTGACCAGAAGCCTCACCAAGAACATAAACAGTCGGTGAATACATATTCTGTCTGTTATACATATTACATTCTATATTTTTACATTAAAGTAAGTTAGAGAAGAGAATTCGTTGTTCAGAAAATCAGAAGGAGGGGAAAGTCCATTCAAGGTGCTGTCCTATGTTTATTAACAATAACACCATAAAACAACAAAACATAACACACAAAAACAAAAAACTTGTGTAAGTGGATCCATCCGGCACAAACCTGAGTTATTCAAGGGTCAACAGTATTTTAAAACAGCGGTTACCATTCTGTCTCTGACCTTTGTTCCTTGTATAAAAAATATTTCGTAGCACATTTCTGGGACCTTGAAATGAATGATAATTATCCTGCCTACCACAACACATATTTTTAAAAGTAGCACCCTAACAGCAATATAAAGGAGAAATAAAAAGAAATGAATTATAATAAAATGACACATATTTCAGTATGTAAATTCTAGTCCCATACTTCTTTACTATAATGTGCACATGAATCACCCCAGGAACTTGTCTAATGTGGATTCTGATTCAGTGAGTCCAGGGGCTGGCTCTGGGATTCCACATTTCTAACAAGCTTTAAGGTGGTGTCCATGCTGCAGTTCCATGGACCACACTTTGACTAGGAAGGGCCTAAAAGTATAAAAAAAAAAAAAAAAAAAAAAGTCTCCACATTATTTCCAAAACATGCTATAAGTGGTGCCTTCCAGCCCTGTTAGAACTAGTGTAAAGAGTTAAAATATATAGTAAATTATTTTCATATTTTTAAAGTCTTAAACATAAATGCAAATTTGTCAGTAACTTAGAAATAGGGGGAACCCGGGTGGCTCAGACAGTTAAGCCTCTGCCTTTGGTTCAGGTCATGATCTCAGGGTCTTGGGCTCGAGCCCCTGAATTGGGTCCCTGCTCAGTGCATACTCTGCCTCTCCCTCTAACCCTCCCCCCTGCTCATTCTCTCTCTCCAGTGAATAATTAAAAATATATATATATATTTTTTAAAAAGCCAAATTTTGAAATAGGAAGGTGCTCTCTCAGTGCCTGGGCAATGGGACAGGAGCCAGAGGGGTACAGAAGAGCAGGAGAGAGGGTCAGAGGGCAGAGTTGCTGGGATTGGTGCCTGGCCCATGACCGGGTTGATGCCTGAGGTGTCCTGACCTGCCCTGGGGAAAGGGGTGCCCTCTAGCGGATGCTGGTGTGAAGCAGGCACAGGAATGAAGTCTGGGTGCTGAGTGACAGTTAAGAGGGACCAGACTGTAAAGTTAGGAGCTTCCCTTAAATGGCCTTGTATAAGGCTTCTTCTCTAAGTGAGGCATCTTTGTCGTTTCGCGATTTGCATTTTTCTGGTCAGTGTTTTTTTAAAAATTAGTGATTTATGGCCAAACTTCTAAATTGAACTGTCCTTCCATTTTGCTTTCAGCTCCAACTACCTTCCTTTTCCTCCTGAGTTTACATGCTCTGTGATATATAGTCCATACTCCAACGCGTTTGTCACACTAAATTGTCCCGTGTTCAGAAGGCTAGCAGTGTGAGACAGTAGCTAATACCACAGGCTCGGGTGTCGTGCTGCCAAGGTTCTGGCCCTGCCACTCACTGCATGACCTTGGGCAAGGAAGGGAGCCCATTTGTGCCTCGGTTTCCCTTTCTGTAAAGTAGCAGCAATAGCAATATACACCTACTTGCCATTGTAGTTGAAAGAAGCCAATAACCAGGTAACAGGGTGTAAAGTGCTTAGAACTCAACAAATGCTAGCCGGCAGCTAATACCCTGGGGGCATCCCACTTGCAGTTAAAGCACACCGACACCAAGTGGCATCTGTACTTACCCGGCTTGGCTGAACCAGTAACAGACACAATTCCCAGAGCCCCGTGGGTTTTTCTGTGTCGTTAGACTCTTTCTAAAACATCAAACTCTTTTTTTAAAGCATCTGAAAGATATTGACCAAGCTTTCAGGAGAACCAAGACAAATATATGAAAAATATCGCATATCTCTTGTGTCCTTTAAGGGGACTTCTTTTTGTCTCCTGGCTGGCGTTCTACCAGGCAGCTCAGTCTTTCTTGAGACCGATGCCTCCCAGGGGAGTTCTAGGATCCCTGGGTCTTGGGTGGTGCCAGGACCGCTCATGTGACCGCCAGCCTGATAGCAGAATGCACACCGCCCTGGGCCGCCTCTGTCCCTCCAAGTCCACGGGCTTTGCAGCTTCTGGTCACCAAGAAGTCCCATTGGCTTTGCGGTCCACCTTTTGTCCCCCCATGCTTTCTTCCTGAGATTGCTGAGGGGCCACGGTGAGGACTTTGCTGCCACCGGGACAACATATAACCGGGCTCAGCCACTTTCCCAGGCTCCAGACACTCCTCTCCCCGCCTTGCTGAGTCTCTGAAGCGCTCTTCCTCTCCCCTCCCTGTTGGGGCTGCCAAGCATAATTGCCTTAATGGCTTTTGGGGGCGGGGAACCAACAAAAAAAATTCCCAAAGCAAAGTATGTCTAGAACAATTTCCATTTCTGTCCCTACCAAACAAAAGTCCCCCCAGAGAACGAGAAAGCATGGGGCTGGCTGGCTGCCTGGAGGAAGGCAAAAAGAGGATGGGGACAAAATGGAAGGTACCCCTCCAGAAAGAGTCCTGCCTTACCAGTCTTTTTTTTTTTTTTTAAGATTTTATTTATTTATTTGTCAGAGAGAGAGTGAGCACAGGCAGAGACAGAGAGGCAGGCAGAGGCAGAGGGAGAAGCAGTCTCCCTGCTGAGCAAGGAGCCTGATGTGGGACTCGATCCCAGGACCCTGGGATGCTGAGCCGAAGGCAGCCACTTAATCAACTGAGCCACCCAGGTGTCCCCTGTATTACCAGTCTTACCGGAAACTTGATGTCTCAGTAGAATGCACAGCATAGAGCAAGACCTGGCTGAACTAGCAGGCCCTGGGTATGACGAGGTAACCTCTTAAACCAATGTTGTTCTATTCAAAACAGCCAGAATTGAGGCTGAATCATTCTTTCTGCTTAAGTGGTTAGTGCAGTGGTCTTTGAAAATGAGTAGGATGATATGACCAAGATTAATGAAACTGTTTCTACTCTTTTCCTGTCATCTACATTTCCAGTGAACGAGGCTGCTCCTAAAATTACAGTGAAATCTCAGAAAGTGGCGTTCATGAAAAAAGTAGTAGCTTTCAAGTCAGAGCTATTTAATGGAGAGATTTTACTTTTCTCATCACCCTTGGTGCTGACCCAATAGCTTTCCTCATGAGAAATGTTGAAATGACATGAGTCTTACTTGTCCTGGGATCCCGCTAGATCCAGAGGCCCAGGTGAAGTAGGCTGGATCTTCTTCATTGCGTAGGATTTCTGGGGCTTCCCCCTCTCCGCTCCCTTCCCCTTGGACTCCATCTTTGCAAACATTCTATTAACTCGGGACTGACCCAGTATATTCCCTCATACTCTTTTCTTTTATGCTCCCATCTGGCCACCTGGCAAGCACAACTCTTTCCTACAATGGTCCACAACAGGGGTTGGCAAACCTTTTCTGCAAAGGGCCAGATGATAAACATTTGGAGCGTTGAGGGTCATCTCAACTACTTGGCTTTCATTATAGGGCTAAGGTGGCCATTGAGCGCGCATGAAAATGAGTGGGCGTGGCTCGTTTCCGGTTAAACTTTACTACAGATGTGGAAAGCAGAATCTCTTCTGTCACCTGTCACAAAATATTACTCTTCTCTTATTTTCAACCATTTAAGAATGGAGAAGCCATTCGTAGACTGCAAACCATCCAAAAAAGAGGCAGTGAGCCCTGGTTGGCCAGTGGGCTGGAGTCTGTCCCACCTTGGTCTACCCCGCTTAGGGCCAGCTTTTAGTTAGTCTCACTCACGTACAGAAAATGGTCCCCCTCCCCCAAGTGTCAGGTAATTCAAAAATCACTTCGATTTGGCTCTGGAATATGCTCTGTAATTTTTGAAACGGCACACTTATTTTCCTGGTTACCTTGATTCCAGGCTGGTAATCAAATTAGCACACATTTCAGGTGAGCAGACCCAAAGAGGCCACTTTAAAATTATGATAGGCTGTGGGGGGCTTGTCCAGTGATTGCGAACCCCTGTTGGAAGGGGGAGCGTTCTCATGTGGATAATAACGGATTCACTGTAGAAACATCAAGCGTTTTTATTATGTTCTTTCTTATGAGAAGATTTAAATGGTGGCAATGCTAATTACGCATTCCTTCTACATTTACACATTGGCACTTTTTTGTTTTAATCAGAAAACTGATTGCTGATTTATCTTGTTACCATGGTGATTTAAACTTTTTTTTTTTCCAGAGCTTGAAAGGGGGAAAAAAAAAATGCATGCCTTAGTACTTCGTGAACTCCCTCAGAGATCATCAGAAACACAAATCTCTGGCCCCAAGGGGGTCTCGGACACCATCCAATCTAAGTCCTTTAATTCACAAATGTGGACATTGAGACCCATGAGATGTAAGAATTTTAGTACTGAAATGTCTGCCAGTCAGTACTTATCCCAAAGTCACTCCTAGTGGCAGATAAATGAGACTCGCCTAGACCAAATGGTCTTTGTGCCATGTCACTGGGTCTCATGCTCCCTACCTTGGTGAGATCACCCACCAGAGTGATGGCTTTAACCTAGAAACATCACATCGTTATATAATACCCTGGTTCCCCATCCTACCAACCATCATCACTGTCCTGTTCTTTCAAAACCATCTCTGGATCCGCAAAATATTCTGTAGCTCTGAGGAGGGGTTCCTAGGAAATTCCATATCCAGAACACCCAGAGGCTTTGGAGCTCATTTCTGAAGTCTCTGGAATGGCGTTATGGAGATGGAACTCTTAAAGAGTTTATCTAGAAGTCAGATTGTCCATGTGGTGTCATCTTCTTAGGGTTGATACATTGCAGGATGGACACTGGGCACCTTTACAAACAGTCCCACCTACTGAACATGTCTAAGACTTGGGGACCACTGAGCTTGAGTGAGATCCCCAGTTAAAGACCTGTGAGCAGTCGTTTGCACAAACTCTGGCTACTGTGTTAGCCATGTGTCACACTGGTCCGCAAACTGCCTCCTCTGGCACTTTGTATACATTAACTCATTTAGTCCTTGCAACAATTCATCATGGGTGTAGATACTTTTATTTTCCCCATTTTTTTTTTCAAAAATTTTACTTATTTATTTGACAGAGAGAGACACACACACACACAGCAAGAGAGGAAACACAAGCCGGGGGAGTGGGAGAGGGAAAAGCAGGCTTCCCACCAAGCAGGGAGCCCAAGGCGGGGGCCCCATCACAAGACCTGAGCTGAAGGCAGATGCTAATGACTGGAGCCACCCAGGCGTCTCGTATTTTCCCCATTTTTTTTAAAGGCAGAAGGAGAGCAGGGTATTTGTCCAAGTCACATAACTGCTAAAGGAGAGTGGCCAGTTTCCAGATCCCACAATCTTATGAACCAGGGTGCCTCTCAGCCTCGGTCTAGAAAGCGGGGTGTGCCCATTTCAGAGCTACTGATATTTGGAGCCAGATCGTTCTCATGCATTGTAGGATCTCTGTGACCTCCCCGGCCCCTACCCACACTTCACCAGCAGCAGCCTGCTCTCCAGCTGTGACCACTAACAACATCTACCAACGTTGCCCACTGTCCCCTGGGAACAAAAATCACCCTTTGAAAACTGCTGACATAAAATACAAAACTTTATAAGCTTCCCTAATAGTTACGGTGGCTCAACCTTCTTACTAAAGGTAGATTGATAAATAATTAAACCTAATAATTATAATTTCTAAGACTTAGATGCATTTATTTAAATAACATAATTTAAACCAAATTTGATACTTCATCCAGCGAGAGTAAGAATGTGAATAAAATGAGCGCTCCTTTCTGATTGACTCGTATAATTCGTGGTTTTCGTTGTGTCAACACCTTGGGAAAAAAGAGATGACCACGGGAAACATAGACCAGAGAGTCTTTCCCTTTCTCTCTCCCTTTTTTCTTGCTTGCTTGTTCTCCCTTTCCCTTTCTTTCTTTTCTTTTTCTTTCCCTTTCTTTCTCTTTTTCTTTCTTTCCCTTCCTTCCTTCCCTCTCTCTCTCTTCCTCTCTCTCTCTTTCTTTTCTTTTTTTTTTTTTAATGCAGACATTTACCTGAACATCACAGCATAAATCCAGAACTCAGAATCCCAAGACGTCAGAACCATCAGAGATCCTTGAACATCTATTCCAGTCCTCCATTTTATAGGGGACACCAAAGCCCAAGGAACCTAGATAACGGGTGTCGAGTTACTCATCTTTTAGGGTCAGGGCCACTGGACCAGAAGCATCTGCCCTGGCTTGCTAGGGTCGAGGTGTGGTTGTGTGTCCTGCATTGCACTAGTTTGAATACTCAGTACCTGCTCTCCATGTGTCTCTGCAGCCAGCGGTTCCCATCCGACACCAGCCCGGACCTCCGCAGACCCCACACCTCTCTCCACAAGCCCAGCTGTGACTCCAGCTACAGATGCCTCTGTTCAGGACCAGCCCACCGTCCATAATAACGCAGAGCCTCGAGAGTGAACTGTGCACTCCAGGTCTCTCCCGATGAGAGAGAACCCCGACAGCAGCTGGTATTGGAAAGTTGGGGCTAGGGCATTATACTGAGAAACACATTACATGTCTTGTCAACTGGATGCGAATTTTGCACTTGATGTCTTTTTTTTTTTTTTTTCCATCAAATCTGATTACAAGGAAGTACCCAGTACGGCAGTGGGTAAACCGAAGGTTATCAGACCAATATTAGGAACATCCTGATCACAGGGTGTGTTGGCGAGGTTGACTGGGTCACTGCAAAGTCCCTCCCTAGTGACTGTGTGTATGGGGGGGGTTATGGTTTGCCCTGTGGCGTGTCTGAATCCCTATACACTGAGATGTGTTTTAAGAATCTTAGCCACTTATTTGTTCCCTTTCATTAAAGAACCGAAAATTGTGACCTCTCTATCAGTTTGAGAATCTTTCGGGATGTGTGTTGGCCACAGCACTGCTCCTCCAAGTCCAAAAGGCAGATTTCAATTTGACTTCCAAGACCCAGCAGTTCTAAGACACCTTGAAAGAAATCGGTTGTGGCTGGAAATGCAGGGAAGGCAGCGGCTTTGGAAATGGGTTTACATTTTTCTCCTTGACTTTTTCTAGGATCGTGCTTCTGAATCATTTAATGACATTGTTGGGTATCATTTCCTTTTCAATTGACTCCATAAAATACCACTTAGAAAATTCTTAGTATTTACCTGTAGTCTTCTCCATGAATTACCCATTAGAATAGAATGGTGGCAGTGGAATATGCAGGAAATAAGCCTTTAGCTCATAGTTCCATCCCTACACTTATGCCTGCCTATTTTCTGTGTAAGGGGGTTGTGTGTGCGTGTGTGTGTGTGAGAGAGAGAGAGAGAAGAAGAAGAGGAAGAGCAGACTGTCCATACACTGTATGCTGCTAAGGTAGTAAATAAATCAGTAATGCAATATTGTGGGTCCAAACTACTCTTTGCACTACTTTATTTACAGTAGCAAATAAAAATTATTTTTATACTGTTGACTCCTGGGACGTGGCTTGCTTTCTTTATCATAGTTACTGTTGTCCTCCTACAAAGTCCATGGACCTCCTACAAGGTGCATGCATGTTCCTCAAGGAGGCAACAACAACAACAACAACAAAAAAAAAAGGAGCGTCCTCCTGATGAGAGGGATTATTTCTGGTAACCCATGACTGTTTACAGATGGAAGGGGACTACCCTTCAGGGATCCCATGCTCAAAGTCTGCCCCCTGCAATGTCTTTATGGTACCGGATGGTATGTCAGGGCTCCGGGTATGTGGGGGCTGTATTTATATCAGTTCTGGGTGATGTCTGCCATCCATGCTCTTTCTCCTCTGTGTACCGTGTAGAGTGTTCTTGTATTACCAAAGGTTGTCTTCCCTGCTTACGACAGAGCCAGACTTTGGAGTCAGACGGCCCTGGATTCAGATTTCAGTTCTGTAACTTTTGAGGTCAATAACCTTGGATGAGTGATGAATGCCCTCTGGGTCTTGGATTACTGTTTATAAAATAAGGGTAATAAATTCCACCTCTCCTGACTTGTCATGTGGCTTAAATGAGATAACTTAGGTAAAACCCCCAAGACGGTGTCATGAACATGATTGGTTATTATTTTTATTAGAAGGAAAAGTCTGAGGGGCATTTGGCCGGTGCAGCCTGTAGAGCATGCAACTCTTGATCTTAGGCTTGTAAGTTCGATCCCCACATTGGGTGTAGAGATTACTTAAAAATTAAATCTTTAAAAATTAAAAAAAAAAAAGGAAAGGAAAGAGAAGTCTGACGGTCCAGATAAAGGGCTCTTTGCTTTACCTGGATCCTCCCTTCATGACAAACACTCACTCTTCAGCTGCTGGGATCATAAGACGTCAGACTGCTCACTGGGAATTGCCATCAGCTCTAGGAACCTGCCCAAGGTTATGTCCTTGCAAGAGCACCTCATGCCCAATGACTTGTTGATGTAGCGCAGGCTTTCACAACCTCAGAAATATGGACATTTGGGACCGATGGCTCTTTATTGTAAGGGCGGCCTTGGGCATCATATGATACTTAGCAGCGGGATCCCTGGGCTCTACACACAAGATGTCACGCATGCATGCTTCCCCCACCACACACACACACACACACACACACACACACACACACACAGTTGTGACAGCCGAAAATATTTTCAGACCTTCCCAAATGTTTTGGGGAGCGGAGTTGGGGGAAGGAATCACCTTGCACCACTCCTCACCTTAAGAATGACCTATGTAAGAAAAAAGCTTTCTTGCCTTATTTTGGAAGAGTTCTGAAGGGCTATCCCAACTCCAGAACACCACCTTGGTGGCAACCTCATTGTAGTTCAATTTCTCCCTCTACCTCATTCTGCCTTCCTTGTTTTTGTGTAGGATTTCCTGACACTGGTCCCATAAAACTCCAGATGCAACCCTGCATCTTAGAGTCTATTTCCAAGGAACACAGCTGTATTAGTCTGCTAGAGCTGCCATAACAAGGTGTCACAGACTGGGGGGCTCAACCAATAAAACTGTATTTCCTCACAAGTTTGGAGACTGGAAGTCCAAGATCAAGAAGCAGCAGGGCTGTTTTCTTCTGAAGCCTCTCTTCTTGGCTTTTAGATGGCCTTCTTCTTCCAGTGTCTTCACACAGTCTTTCTTCTGTGTGTGTCTGTGTTCTCATCTCCTCTTATAAGAACATTATTATATTGGATCAGAGCCCACCCTAATGACCTCATTTTACCTTAATGATCTCTGTAAAGGCCACATCTCTGAATACAACCACATTCTGAGATACTGAGTATTCAACTTCAATGTTGGGAGGACACAATTCATCCCCATAATACCAACCCAAGACACTGTGGGAAATGGTTCACTTCCAGAACACGGGCTCATGGCAGCCATCTTGATCTGAGACAGTTGTCCAAACATGCTCATCTCCAGGTCATGCTGGAAAGAATTGGAGTTGCTCCAGGACCAAACTACTACAGGTGAAGCTGGTAGGCAGGTCACACATCAATTCATGTCCCAGCTTAGGCACTTATTCTCTCAGGAGTTCTCAGCCTGTATGATCTGGGTCTAGCTCATACCTTCTCAAGCCTCAACATCCCTTCTCTCCTCAAGTTCTAAATTCACTTCCTATGAGGTTAGTGTAAGGCTGACTGGACTAGAACACTGTACAATGAAGTCAACATGGGGTGAAGGTGGGAGAAACGAATGGAAGAGTGAGGTCCAGAGTTGATGTTTGCTTACTTCCCTATTACTGTCTCCTCCATTTAGAACATTCTTAGACCAGGGGGTGTAGACCAGCAGATTGTGAAACAGATCGCTTTCACAGCACACAAATGCGATTGTGAAACAGATCGATTCATAGCACACAGATGCGATTTCTTTGGCCCATGCCATATTTTTAAAAATTTGAATAATTTTGTAACATCTTAAAATAAAAGATTTAGGGCTTCTCCTAATAAAATCTGAACACGTAAAAAAAAATAGCTTTCACTGCTGCATGACAAGAATTAGCTGAAGCAAAGTGGATCTGCCTTTTTTA
This sequence comes from Mustela erminea, assembly GCF_009829155.1. NCBI lineage: Eukaryota > Metazoa > Chordata > Mammalia > Carnivora > Mustelidae > Mustela > Mustela erminea. The sequence goes on along the minus strand of NC_045615.1, from coordinate 117,842,001 downwards.
GATAGAGGCTGTACTTTCTTGTTTACCCCAGTCCCACAGTTCCCTACTGATTTATACCTCGGTGATTTAGCCCACCTAGTTATTTCAGTTTACAACCCATGCTTTAGACTTTCTTCTCTTTATTCTTAGTGACCGCATTTTGGCAAAGCTGAGAGTGACTCCCAGATTCATCTACTGCTTAATCATTGTCAAGCCTCAGTTAGCTGGGGGAGTGGTAGTCTTTCTTTCCATTCTTTGGTAGAAGAAGATGCAAAGTTGTGACTCATTTGAAGTCCCATCAAAGTGTCTAAAAAAATGTGGGATAAAATGTCAATTAAAAAAAATAGTGTTTTTCTATACCAACAGTATAGAATATTTAGTATTTCCTATACTAAAAAATACTAAATAATTAAAATACTAATTTCCTTTATAATAGCAACAGTTTTTAAATGTCCAATAATTAACCCAATAGTAAATTCACTAGATCTTTACAAAGAAAACTAAAAATGTCGAAGTACATAAAAGAAGATATAAAGTACTATGCTGTGTCCATGGATCTAATAATAACATAAATATGTTAGTCTCCTCAAAATTAATGTGCACATTCAATATTTCAATCAAAGTCCTGAATTTGTGTTTGTGAGGAACTGACATACTGCTTCTAAAACGTATGGAAGGGTGCCTCCCGGGTGGCTCAGTGGGTTAAGCATCTACCTTTGGCTCAGGTTGCAGCCCTGGAGTCCTGGGATTGAGCCCTGCATGGAACCTGACATTGGGCTCCCTCCTCAGAGGGGGAGCCTGTTCTTCCCTTTCCCTCTGCAGCTCCCCCTGCTTGTGTTCCACTCACTCTCTCCTTCTCTCTCCCTCAAATAAATAAATAAAATCTTTTTTAAAAAAATAAAATAAAATGTGTATGGAAGAATATAAGTCAATGCACAGGTAAAGAAAATTTGAAAAAGAAGAGGAAAGAGAATTGACTTACCAAACATCGTTTTACTACAAAGCACAGTAAAGCAAACAGTGGGGGATGTTATGAAGGAATGGACAAATGGTTCAGAGGGGAACAAGGGAGAGCTCAGGAACAGGCCAGTTACATATGGTGTATGATAAAGTGTCATCACAAACCAGCTGGACTAAGAATAGAATATTTAGTAGTCAGAGTTAGGAAATTGGCTATTCACAGGTAGAAAAATAAGATGCACACTGTATGTCCTTTATACAAAAAAAAAAAAAAAAGCCAAATTTAATTAAAGACTTAACTGTGAAAGGCAGACTTGGAAGGCTAGTAGGAGTAAATGTAGGACAGTATTTTACTGATTTTGAATTAGAAAGGATTTTTTAAAGAGTAGATAGATTTCTTTTTTTCAAAAGTGAAGGATTTTTGTTCTGATGACCACAGACAAAATTGGCAGATTGGTGACAGATTAGGAGAAGGCATTTGCACAAAAGGCATTTTGCACCACAAAAGATCAATAACTACAATGTGCAATGAGTGCACACTAATCTACCACAATAGAAAACCCAGTAGAAAAAATATTCAAAGCATATGATCAGATAATTAATGGAAAGGGAAAAATCTAACAACTCACAAGTAGATAAAAGGCAGCTCAATGTAACCTGAAGTCAAAGAAATACAAATTAAAATTAGAAGCTATTACTTCATATCCACATATTCACAAAATGAGAAAGACAGATAATAATAGTCTGAGATATGGGGGAATAGAAGCTCTCATGCCTAGCTAGCAGGAGGGCAAACTGGTACATAATATGGCAGTAATGTACTTAGTGAAAATGAATTATTACCCAGCAAGCCTATACTTAAGGATGGGCTCCACAGACGGCACAGGTGTGACAGGATGTGTATGAGAGAGGATATTTATCATAGTGCTGTCTCACAGAGCAAGGAGATGGAGCAGCCTGGATGTCCATTAGTAGGACAGCAGATGCAACAGATGAATGTTAATGGAAAACAATACAATAGTCAGAAAGAAAGGAACTAGACTTCTGAGCAGCCACATAGAAAGATGTCAACAAATATATTACATATATATTACATATTTCATATATATATTATATATATGCACGTAAAAAGTAAGAAACTGAATAAGATCTGTATCTCAACACTATTTGTGTAAATTAAAAATCAAACTCCCAGAGAATATTATATACACATGCATTTGTATACATACATAGTGTATGTATATATTTCTGTGTGAGTATATTTATACTTTTTTTTCCCAGGTGCATAAGTAGTTCTCAGCCTTGGTGATATCCACATTTGGGGTTCTAAACATCTTTGTTGTGGGGGTTTGTCCCATTGTAGGATGCTTGACAGCATCTCTGGTCTCTCTCCTAAATGCCAGTAGCACATTTTCAGGACAACCAAAAACTTCTCCAAACATTCATAGGTGTCTCCTGGTGGAGATGGAGGAACTACTGGGGATTAAGAATCATTAGCTCAAATAATGTATCACTGGCTCAGACTATTAGAGTGGCTAGTGAAGTATTCAGAGGTAGGGACTGGGAAAAAGACTGTGGGCAAAGGAAAAGTATTACAATAAAAAAAAAGAGCAGTGGTGGTATGCCATGAACTGAAGAGAACGATTAATTCAACTTTGGGTACCTGAGGTCCAAATACAAGCAATGAAGAAATACAAAACAAACTAAAATTGGCCTTAGTGCTCAGGATTGGCAGGTGTTAGCTGGAGCTCAGTCTGTTACCATGTGAAAATCCTTGAAGGGAAAAAAAATGAGTAGACATTATAATATTTTGGCTTTCACTGTGACTCTAGCCTTGGCTTTCCTTTACTAAGTCTGTGCTAACGCATATTTTGCAAAAGCTCTGGTGTTATGAAGACAGTGTTGAATTAACCAATGGACAGACAAAGCACATGCTGTGATCAGCAAAGCAGAGAATCAGACACTGGTGAGAAAAAGTCAGCCCTGATGAAACTGCCTGGATTTTAAAATTAGAAAAAGCTAGAAATAAACCTTTAAAAATAAATAATATTTTCTAAAAGTAGCACATAACCAAAAGATAAAATGAGGAATAAAAAAGCTAGAGTAGCTTTATTAATATCAGGCAAAATAGATTTTAAGAAAAAGAGTGTTACAAGAGATAAAAAAAAAAAGGACACTTCATTACATTAAAAGGGACAATAAATCAGGAAGATAGAATAAATAGAAATAAGGAGAAATAGACAAATCCACAAAATGTGAACATTAACACACTTCTTTCAGTAATGAAACAACTAAAAATAAATCAGTAAGTATACAGAAGACCTGAATAACAAAACACTTTATTAATTATGTTTTAACATAAAACACTATACCCCCAAATCACAAAATACACATTCCTTTGAAGGACACATGGAATGTTTATGAAGATAAACTATATCCTGAGTCATAAAACAAGTCTCAATAGAATTCAAAATATAGAAATCTTACAGAATATATTATCTGACCACAGTGGAAATAAATTAGAAGTTAACAAAAATAAAGCAACTAGAATAGCTGGAAAAGAAACAATACATTGTTAAACAAACCATTGATCAATAAAGAAATCTCAAAGGAAATTAGAAAATATTTTGAACTGAATAATAATAAGCACATAACATCAAAATTTGTGGTACTGGATGGCATTAACTGTTTGTAAGAGAAGAGGTAGATCTTGGGGCACCTGGGTGACTTAGTTGGTTAAATGGCCGACTCTTGATTTGGGCTCAGGTCATGATCTCAGGGACCTGGAATTGAGCCCCAAGTTAGGCTCTGCACTCAGCAGGGAGTCTGCTTGAGGAATCTCTCTCTCCCTCTGCCTCTGCCCCTCTCACTGCTCACGTTCTCTCATGCTGTCTCTCTCTCTCAACTAAATAAATAAATCTTAAAAAAAAAAAAGGAGGTAGTTCTCAAATCAATGATCTAAATTTCTACCATAAGGAAAAAGAAGAGCAACATAAACTCAAAGTAAACAAAGAAAAACAAAGAAAAAAAATAATAAAGAAAGGAGAAGATATTAATGAAATTGAAACCAGAAAAGTAAAGAGAATCAATGAAATCAAAGCTGGTTATTTGAGGGAAAAAAAATCAATGAAATTCATAAGGCTCTGTAGAAAAGATTAAAAAAAAATTGCCAATATCAGGAATATATGAATAATATCACTACAGATCTTACAGACATAAAAATATTAATAAGGGTATATCATGAAAACTTTACACCAATAAATTTGACATCATACAGAAAATGGAAAATTCCCTAAAAGACATGAATTGACTGCCAAGGCTACTGTAAGAATAGATAATGTGAACAGTCCACAGCTTTTAAGGAAATTGAATTCACAGTTTAAAAACATTTTCAAAAAGAAATTTTGGTGCCCAGATGACTGTAGTGGTGAATTCTATCAAAAATTTAAGAAATGGGGAGCCTCGCTGGCTCAGTTAGCTAAGCATGCAACTCTTGATCTTGGGATTGTGAGTTTGAGCCCCACGTTGTTTGTAGAGATTAGTTTAAAAAATTTTTTCTTTAAAAAAATTTAAGAAAAATATAATGCCAAATCTAGACAAGCTCTTTCATAAAAATTAAACAAAGGAAATAATTCAGTATTTATTTTATGAGGCCAACATTACCTTGACATAAAATCAGCCAAAGTAATACAAGAAAAGGAAACTAAACCACAGATCAGTAACTCTCATACACACAGATACAAAAATCTCTAACCAAATATTAGCAAATTGAAACTTGTAATAAATAGAAAAGGTAATACATCATGACCAAATGTGGTTTACTCCAGGAATTCAAGGTCAATTTAATGATTGAAACCAATCAATGTAATTCACCATATTAAAAGACAAAAAATATAAAATAAGATCATCTCAATAGATGCAGAAAAGACATTTGACAAAATCCAACATTCCTTTATGATAAAAACAGGCATCAAATTAAGAAGACAAGGAAAATATCTCAATTGCATGAAGGGAATCTACAGCAAAAGCTATAGCTACAGCTACATTTCCCTTAATGGTGAATGCTTCCCAGAAACAAAGCAAAAATGTCTGTTCTCACCATTCTATTAGTATTGTACTGAAAGTCCTCTGTAAGATTTCTAAGAAGTACACAAAAAAGATACCATAAAAAACTAAGTGACTTCAGTAAGCCTGTAGGACCCAAGTCAACATACAAAACCAGATGATATTTTAACATATTACCAAAAAACAATTGAAATGTGAAGGTTTTTTTTTTTTTAAAGATTTTATTTATTTATTTGTCAGACAGAGATATGGCAAGAGAGGGAACACATGCAGGGGGAGTGGAAGAGAGAAGCAAGCTTCCTTCTGAGCAGGGAGCCTGATGCAGGGCTCAATCCCGGGATCCTGAAATCATGACCTGAGCCAAAGACAGATGCTTAACCACTAAGCCATCCAGATGCCCAGAAATGTGAAATTAAAAAAAAAAAAAAAAAAAAAGCAAGCTATTTACAAGAGCATCTGATAATATGAAACATCTAGGGATAAATTTAACAAAAGATTTAAAAGATCTGTATTCTGAAACTAAGAACATTACTGAAAAACTTAAGGAAAAGCTAAATAAAATGAAGAGCTAGATCATGTTCATGGATCAAAAGATTTAATATTTTCAAGATGTCTATCTTCTCCAAATTGATTTATAGATTCAATGCAATAGCAATCAAAATCTCCACAGGATTTTTTTTATTTTGGTAGAAATTGTCAAGCTGATTCTAAAATTTATATAGAAATACAAAGGACCTAGAACAACTGAGGCAATACTAAACAAACAAACAAACAAACAAACAAACAAAAACAGAAAAAGAAAACCTAAAGGACTGACGCTACCTGATTTTAAGACTTATGATAAAGCTACAGTTATTAAGACAGCATAATAATGCCATATAAATAGACATATAGATAAGTGGCACAGAATAGAGATTGTAGAAATTCCCATACATGTATGGTCAATTGATTTTCAACAAATTGGGCAAGACATTCAACTTCCTTGGAGAAAGAATAATCTTTTCTTAAAAACAACACTTGATAGTCATAAGCAAAAAATTAAACCTGTACCTTACCTTCCACCATAGATAAAAATTAACTCAAATTGGATCATAGATCTAAATGTACAGGGTAAAACTATAAAACTTCTAAAAGAAAATATTAGTAATATTGAACTGTCAAAGATTTTATATACAGGACACAAAAACATGAACTATAAAAGAAAAATATCAATAAATCAGATTTGATGAAAATGAAAAATTCTTGCTCTTCAGAACACTGTTAACACAAATGAAAAAAACAAGGCACAAACTGGGAGAACATAAATGCAAAAAAAGTACATGACAAAGGACTTGCATGTAGCATATGTAAAGAACTCTTACAATTCAATAATAAGACATGAAAAGTTCAATACAAAAAAAGGGGGGGTAGACGAACTGAAGACACTCTTCATCAAGCTAGCTATAGGAATGACAAATAACATTAAAAATATACTCAGTATCAGTAGTCATTATGGAAATGCAAGTAAAAATCACATTAGATACCACTACATACTTACCAGCATGGCTAAAATTAAAAACTTTTATCATAATAAGTGTTGATGAGGACATGAAGGAACTAGAACTCTCATTTACTGCTTGTGGGAATGCAAATGTTACAACCATTTCAGAAAAAAAGTCTGGCAGTTTCTTAAGAAGTTAACAGTGTTAAGTGTTCATTTAGTTAATTTAGTGTTTTCAGATAAAATAGAGGATGTTAAATTGGAACTTCACATAAATAATAAATAATTTTTAATACAGGTATGACCTAAAAATTTAACAAGACATATATTTTTAAAAAGTTACTTGCTGTTTATCTGAAATTTAATTTAATTGAGTACTTTATATTTTTGTTTAATAAATCTGGCAATTCTACTTCCTGAACAGCCCAATCATTCCATTCCTAGGCATTTACCCAAGAAAAATAAAAATGTATGTCCACTTGTATATATAGTGTTCATAGAAGCTTCCTTTGTAATAGCCCTAAACTGGAAACAATTCAAATGTCCATGAACAAAAGAAGGGATAAACAAATATGGTATATCCATATAACACATTACTACCCAATATAAAATAAAAAGGAATGAACTATGGATACACATAAGCTATGGATGAATATCAAATTAATTATGCTGAGTGAGAGAAAGCAGACAATAAAGAGTACATACTAAATTTTTCCATTTACATGAAATTCTAGAAAATGCAAACTTATCTATAATGTCAGAAAGCTAATCAGTAATCGCCTAGGGCAGGCAATGGTTGAAGTAAGATGCAGAAGCAAGGAAGATGTTTTTGAAACTTCTAGGAGTGATAGATACGTTCATTATCTAGATTTTTATTTTATTTTATTTATTTATTTGACAGAGAGAGATAACAAGTAGGCAGAGAGAGGGGGAAACAGGCTCCCTGCTGAGCAGAGAGCCCGATGTGGGGCTCGATTCCAGGACCCAGAGATCATGACCTGAGCAGAGGCAGAGGCTTTAACCCACTGAGCCACCCAAGCACCCTCATTATCTAGACTTTGATGATGGTTTCATGGCCATTTACATATGTCAAAATCTATCAGATTGTATATTCTTTACATATGTGCAGTATGTTGTGTGTCAATGACACTTTGACAAAGCTATAAAATTTTGTTTTGAATTTTCCTGTGTGAATTTACTCTGTGTATAACAGTGTGTGAAACTCTCCAGTGGATAAAACAAACATTTTACTTACTTGGAGAGAGAAGACCGACAAATATAAAAAGTTAAATAAAAGCACGAGCATTAAACAAGATGTAATTTGGGACAGTATTTGCAAATATTAAACCGATGTATTTTAATTTATCCCACAATTCATGTTCCTTTGAAACTTTCTCTCTCAGAGAGGGACCTAAATCTTATAACCAGAGAGCAGAAGAAAACAGATATTTGACTTCATTAACAGGATAAGGGGCTTGCCAACTAAGCCTGGGAAAAGAATGGGTTTCTTACATTTCTTATATCAAAGGGTAGATTTGGAGAATTAGCTCAAGAATTTTTCTATCAATGGTGGAGAGCCAATATTCCTTCCACTTGTGACAACTAGATACTATGATTGAAAGAGTATAATAAGAGGGAAAAAAAATCACACTTTAGAGCCAATGATGGGGAAAAGAAGAGAGGAACAGAGGTTGAAAGCAGATGCCATGGTCCTCCTTTTCTACATCCTCTCGACATCCTCTGTGTCCTGCCAGTCTTGCTGACCCTCTTGCCTGTACCTGAGGTTCAATCAGTGCCTTTGTTTGCTGTAGCAAAGAGCAAGAGCCTGAGGCTTCCCAGAGGCTTCTTAGCTTTCTGTGTGATTTGAAGATGAGCAGAAACCTATGTGTGCCCTGAGGGAGAAATGGAGAAGGTAGCTGAAATTTCTGGCTGTCTTCTCTAAGAGGGGCTGCAGCTATGGGAATCTTTATTTATTTTGTTAAGGAGGCTCCGACATAGTAGGTTTGAACTCATGACCCTGAGTTCAAGACCTGAGCTGAGATCAAGATGCAGATGCTTAACTGACTGAGCCACTCAAGTGGCCTAGTTATGGAAATCTTTAAACATCGGTGAAAGCCAGAATGGTGGCCACTGGTGAGCAGCAGTTGGAGAAGATGGCTCTGAAGCACTGCCCAGGCCAAGGGAAGGGACCACACGTGTGCTGATTGCAGATCAGCACAAGCTGGCCCAATGACTAGATAATATGAAGACTTCACACACCATTGTAAGCATCCTACAGGTTCTACCATTCTACCATCTTACAAGGGAATTTGGGGAGTGGGGGGTGATTCTGAAAGAGGAAGCATTTTACCTAAAGAAACTGAACATCCCCCAAAGATACTCTGTTAGTTTATTACTTTGGAGTAAATAGTTCCCTCACCCTGCTCCCCCGCCATCCCCATCAATAATACCCAGAGGATGTGCACTCCAATGTAAGTCTAGATTATAGACAAACTAAAGAAAATTTATTTCCACTGCACATCTTTGTGTGATGTACATACCTCTGCAACCCATTACCAAGATAATATATGTTTCAAGGTATTCAGTGATGGAGAGCAAGAGTAGTAGCCAGAAAGTGAGGAACAGTCACAGAGGTGGGGACTCAGTCCTATAGCCTGCGTAAGGTTTTAGGCAGAGAGGAGGAGCATGTCAGGTGGGGAGAGCTGCCTGAATGAAGGTCTGCAGGTGAGGACAGGCACATTCACCTCAGTAGATGAATGGTGAATGTAGGTGAATGCTGGGGAGAAGGGAGCAGAGAGCACACGTTGACCGGAGGGTCTCTGGTGCCCCACTTGGTTAGCATGACCGGGAACTCAGCAGAGAGTGAGCTCAGAAAAGGCTCTTCTGAACAGGCATGGACCTGCCTTCTGGAAAATTTGCAAAAAGAAAGCCAGAGAACATGACCACCTGAATGTCACTTGGTCTCTCAATAGGTCAAGAAGCTGAATGTGGTCATGTGATGGCTCCTGGGGCTTACAGTGTGGCAAATAGTTTCAACATGGTGCTGAGAGGGACTGGGACGATTCTTCAGAGGGCAAGTCTAAGGCACTAGAAACACCAAGGGTCACTCTCCTAGGAAGTCAATCTACGGAAACCAGGGACTCAGAATGAAGGTTGGCTGGCACCCAGGAAAGAGAGCTCTTATCTTCTTGTTTCTATTCAGTCCATAAAGAATGTAAGCTGGCTTGATCCTTGAGAACTGGCCTGACTCATATTTCATGTCCCTTCCTGAGGCTGGGCTGCTCAGCCAGGCAGAACTTGCTGAGAGGTTGTAGAAGAGGAAGAGGGTTTCTCCTTGCAGCTCTGATGCCTGGACATGGCCTGCCCCCACCTCTCCCTTCCACATCCTGTCTCATGTGTTTTTAATCAGTCGACACTTTCAGGCACACTTCTCCCTCTGCCTCTCTGACCTGGGCCTCCTGCAGCAGGCCACATAGCCATGGGACAGACAACATGCCTCCTGTCTGCACCTGGAGTCCCACATAGCTCAGGTGAGTGCTGGGCTGAGAAGCCCTATAGCTTCCCCCCATGTCACACAAAGCCAGATTGTATCCAAAAGGGTTCATCTCTGTGGAGAGGAAGAACAGAGTTGTTTGGCCAGGACCCTAGGCCAGGTCAAGTGGTGCCCAAACTGGTCATATGGAAGAGTCCTACTTTGGCCCCAAAATAAAATAAAGCAACAAAAAGCTTATAAGAACGGCCCAAATCTGGAACACTGACAACACCAAACACTAGCAAAGAGGCAGAACAACAAGCACTCTAATTCATTGCTGATGGAAACGTGAAATGGTGCAGCCCTCTGGAAGACAGTTTGGTGGCTTCTTACAAAGCTGAATGTACTCTTAACATACAATCCAGCAATTGCATTTGGTATTTACCAGACAAATTGAGAACTTCTCTCTGCACAAAAACCTGCACATGGCCGTTTATGGCAGCTTTATGGATAATTGCCCAAATGTGGAAGTACCCAAGAAGTCCCTCAGTGGGTGAATGGATAAAGAAACTTTGGTAAGTCCAGAGAGTGGAATTATATGCAGAGCTAGAAAGAAATGCGCTGTCAAGCCATGGGAAGACATGGAAGAAACTTAAATGCATAGAACTAAGTGAAAGAAACCAATCTGAAGAGGTTACATACTATATGATTGGAGCTATATGACATTCTGGAAGGGGCAGGACTATGGAGACAGTCAAATTTAGTGGTTGCCAGAGATGTGTGACAGGGAAGGACAGGAATGAATAGGTGGAGCATAGGGGATTTTTAGGGCAGTGAAAATGCTCCAGATGATACTATCAAGATGGATCCATGTCTATACTTTTGTCCAAACCCAGAGACCATATAATACCATGAGGAAACTCTAATGTACACTATGGTCTTAGAGTTACAATGACATGTCACTGTAGGTTCATCAACTGTAACAGATATATCACTCGGGGAGGGGGAAGTTGATTCTGGAGGAGACTATACAGCATGGGGACAAGTGGTAAATGAGAAATCTCTGTTTCTTTGCTTGAATTTTCCTGTGAGCCTGAGACTGCTCTAAAATTTAGTCTTAAGGCACCTGGGACATTCAGTCAGTTAGGATCTGACTTTTCATTTCTGCTCAGGTGATGACATCATGACCCTGAGATCAAGCCCTGCATCAGGTTCTGTGTTCAGTGTGGAGTCTGCTTGAGATTCTCTCTCTCTCCCTCTCCCTCTGCACCATCCCCTGCTTGCACTATCCCTCCCTTTCTTTAAAATAAATAAATAAACCTTAAAAGAAAAATTAGTCTTAATTTAAAAAAATAAATGATTAAGCTAATAGGGGGTTAATAACTGTTTAAATGAATAATGTTTACTTTTGAAGAAGAGTCACAGTATAAGAAAAATAGTACTCATTAGGACTTTAGGAAACATTTATAGGAATTCTGGGAGGCCTTATAATAATTTCATCACCAAAAGGTTGTGTGAGACCCACAGGTCTGCAGTCACCCACAGGTCTGCAACCACCCACAGCAGGCCCACCTGATGTATATGACTTTCAAGGAACCCTGAGCAACCACAGACCATCTGGGCTCAGTACACTGGTCTCATTCTGTCATCTCTGAGCTGATGTCGAGGTCTGATATACCAGCATTGGCCTTTTTCACTCACACCAGACACAGAGACTTCAGACTCCCTCCTTTTCTCATTTCAACTATTCCATAATCCAGCTCAAATTTCTCGGCCTCTGGAAACTGGAAGAGAATTGACACTCTTCACTATTTGCCATTTATTTGGTACTTTCTGTACATTATTCTGTTTCTGTAAGCAGGGATCCCAGCAGGACCCGATCTACCCTTGAGAGTGGTTGAAGGATACCCCACCTCACAAAACACTGTTTGGAGACTTGGATTTGCATGGAAGCTAGAATGTCTTCTGGGAACGTATCTTGATTGCTGTTCATGCTGGGGTTCAGACAAGCCTGACAGACTTAAGGGCTGTGGATTGGCCAGGTCTTACAGAAGGCAGGGAAGAAATTGATCCTACGGACTCAGACTCAGTCAGCAAAAGGCCCAAAGGGCTGCACAGGAGAGCTAAACTGGGTTTGCTGTGGTTGCTATCAGAGGGCCTCTCCTTAACTCTGCAATTCTAGAACATTCCACACTTGAAAGTGCTGTTTTGCTAAATTCTGACAAACTTCTGACCAGGCTGTGTAGTTCACCAGTTGAGTATAAATGAGGGAAAGAGTATTTTCTATCCTTATAAAAGCAATTACCCTAAATCATGAATCTAGCACAGTGTCCCACTGTAGTACACTGCTCAGCAGGCAATAGAGAGTTGTTAAGTTTGTGAGTCAAGCTGTCCCACACCATAAAATTTGTGTCCTCTCCTATTTCTCAGTGAATCTCTATTACAGCCCCACCAAACAGCAACTCTGAGCTGCTCAGCCAAAGCAGAACTCAAGCTTCGAGTGGTACCCTGGCAGAGTTCTAGGGACCAAGGGCTGGTGGGGGAAGGGGGCACCCCCCCCACACACTGAGAAACATCAAGACTATTGATAATCTGTTTTTGAGGAGGGAATTTCATCTTGAGTAGAGGAGCTATTGTAAATCGGGGATCAGTATGAATGCACCTCAATTGTATCCTCAGGGGGTTGAAATCTGAGACTTTGGGTTTATATTCCATTTAATGTTCACAGTACCACTGGAAGCCAGACATATTTTCCCCATTTTACGGATGTAGAAACTATGTTGCTGAGGAGCAAACCACTGTAGAGATCACTGGGATGCAGCCATAAGCAGCTATTCCTCACTCAGGCACCTGTGGGTTGGCTGTGGTTTGGCTGATCTAGGTGGGACTCAGCTGGGCTTGTTTCTAGGCTGTGGGGTACATCCCGGCATGCTCAAATGTCAATCCCATACAAAAGGCTCAAAAATCCAACAGTGTAAGTGCATTTAAAGCCTTTATTCCGGGCTGCCTGGGGCTCAATTGTTGAACGTTCCACTGGTCATTTTAAGGTCACGATCTCCCCCGTGGTGGCATCGAGACTGGCATTGGGCTCCACGCTCAGCAGGGAGTCTGATTCTCTCTTTCCCTCTCTCTCTGCCTCTCCCCCAACTCTCTCGCAAATAAATAATTATATCTATTTGTATATTTATTTATTGATTTATTTTAAGGTTTTATTTATTTATTTGACAGAAAAATACAGTGAGTGAGGGAACACAAGCGGGGGGGTGGTGCAAGGAAAAGCAGGCTTCCTGCTGAGAAGGGAGTCCCCCTCCCCATGTGGGACTCTCCATCCCAGGACCCTGGAATCATAACCTGAGGGAAAGCAGATGCTTAACGGGGCTACCCAGACACCCCCAATAAATATATCTTTTAAATAATATATTTTTTAAATAAAAGCTTCATTCACGTCGCTTCTCCTAACACCCCATTGGTTAAAGCAAGTCACATGGGTAAGCCATGTGGGCAGGGAAGCAGATGCTTCCTGTGGAAGAGGGAGGGGCGTTGCTTTCAACTCCTATTTGCCTGAGGCCAAAGCTAGAGATGCTTTCTCGCAGCCTCTACTCACTGCCCCCTCTAAAAATTCTCTGGTTTGTTGTCTTTACCACTGAATGAAGCAATCAATTTCATACTTTCGCCCTGTTGTTCAGGTCTTTGTGCTTTGGCATTTGCTTTGTCTCTGCCGTGGGACTGTTGTGTATTAAAGCAGGGACACTTCTGGGTCACCCCCCACCCTGCATGATGCTGACACAGAGAAGGACCACAGTAAGTAATTACAGAAGGACTGGTCAGGTGTATCATCATACCAAGAAGCCTGCGGTAAGTGCCACTTTGAGTATTCTGGCAGATTATGTGAAAACAAGCCCAAAAGAGTTGAGTGTGTAGCTGTGCCCCCCTCCCACCATGCTGGAGGAAGATGACAACTCTTTGTTATTTCTGAGGATCTGCCACCAGCAGGTACAGCTGGATTAATCAGCACTGTGTCCTCCTTGCAGACTTAATTAGCAGCTCTAGTTGAAACTGAGCTTCTTGTTAAAACTAGACTTTAAAAAAGAACTGTTCCAAGTTTCTATCCTAACTTTCAGTTCCATGTCATCAGATATGAGACGAAATCTCACTGTTTTAAATTGAGTTGTAATTGACATATAGCATTTGTGAAGTTTAACGTATACAATGTGTTGATTTGACACACTTATACATTGCTATTTGATAGCTACTGTAGCCTTAGCCAACACTTCCATCACATCACATAATTATCATTTCTTTTTTTGTGGTGAGAACATTTAAGATCTAGTCTCTGAGTAACTTTCAAGTATATAAGGCAGTATTGTTAAAAATTAAAAATAGAACTACCATATGATCCAGCAATCTCACTTCTTGGTATATAACCAAAAGAAGTGGAAATAGGATATAGAAAAGATATCTGAACTCCCATGTTTATTGCACCATTATTCACAATAGCCAGGATAAAGAAATAATATGTGTCATCAGTGAATAAATGGATGAAGAAGACATTCTGTGTGTGTGTGTGTGTGCGTGTGCGTGCGTGCATATATAATGGAATATTATTCAGCCATGAGAAAGAAGGACATCCTTCCATTTGCATTAATATGGATGAAGCTTGAGGGCATTATGCTGAGTGAGATAAGTCAGACAAACAAAAATAAATATGATATCACTTATACATGGAATCTAAAAAGGCAGAATTCCTAGAAACAAAGAGTAGAATAATGGTTACCAGGGCCATGGGGGTGGGGGAATTTGGGATGTGGGTCAAAGGGTATGAATTTGCAGTTATAAAATGTATAAATTCGGGATGCCTGGGTGGGTCAGTTGGTTAAGCATCTGCTTTCAGCTTGGGTAATAATCCCATGGTCCTAGGATCAAGTCCAGCATCAGTCTTCTTGCTCAGTGGAGATTTTGCTTCTGTGTCTCTCTCTGCCCCTGCTTGGGCTCTCCCTGACAAATAAATAAATAAATAATATCTTTAAAAAATGCATAAATTCTGGGGATCTAATGCATAAAATCTCATTTTCTAAAAAGAGTCAAGAAATGGGAGTCAGAGTGATTCCAGAATGCCCTTCCCTTAGTCAACTGAGATGATGATAATGCAGGTTAATACTTAGCTAAGCACTCACTTAGTGTACAAGGATCATGCATTCACCACCTTGCTCAATCTTCATCTTCCTTAACCTTATAGTTATTACAACTGTATAATATTGTAATTATTACCCATTTGGCAGCTGGAGAAAATGAGTTTTGAAGAAGTAAAGGGACTTGCCCAGTGCCCCAATGTTACAAATAGTAGCTCTGGGAAATAAAACCCTGACCAAAAAAAAAAAAAAAAATGCTGTGCTCTTTCATACTCATTGCTCAATCCCTACTGCATTCTTGTTTATTTTATTGAAATGATTTCAAGTGCTACAAAGTACAGCAAATAATATTCGTGTATCACTGATCAGTTTTGTAAAATGTTACCTTTTTCTTTTGTCTTTTGGTGATTGGTTTTAAAACACCAAAATACTACAGACACAGAACATGACCCACAGCCATCCCTCCTCTCTATTCAGGGTAACCACTTAAATTTAGTATTTTTAATTCCAGCAAATTTTTTTAATGTTTACTACATATGTAAATAAAGACAAACATTGTATAGAATTATTTTGAATGTTTCAAAATTCTATTTACTTACTATCCTTCTAAAATGTGTTTTTCATCCCACCTGATGTGTTTGGGATTTCTCTATGTTGATACATCAGGAATATTGCTATATACTTTATTTTGTACTTATATCATTGGTTACTCATTCTCCTCTTGGTTTTTGTTAGGACAAAAAATACATCAGTGTATATTTCCTGTCTGAGTTTCTTCATGCACATTTGCCAGAAGTTTCTGTGAAAAGTACCAAAAAGTGATACTCCTGTGTTGAAGGGTATATTTTGTACCTGATTCCTGTGTGGGTCTCCAATGAGGTCATACCAGCTTCCACTGCCACTAGCAGGACCCAGGAGCCCCACATAGCTTATATCCTCACCCACACTTACGATTGTTAGAATTTTAAATATTTTCCAATCTAATGTCAGTAAAAGGCAGCTCATTTTAATTTATTGTCTTTGATAGTTAGAAGAAGTGCATCTTAATACTCCATTGCCCAGTCATATTTCTTCTTCTGTGAATGTTTTGATCTTATTATCTGTCCATTTTCCTATGGAACTGTCTTTTTCTTATTGATTTGGGACTCTGGATACTACTCATTAGTCAGTTACATGTGCTGAAAATATATTAATTCCCCTGGCATATGACTTATCTTTTCATCTTTTTAATGACATCTTCAAGCATATAGAAATTTTAAATTTCAATGTAGTTAGTTTGCTCAATTTTAAATATGTTAATCTTCTATTTGAAAGGCAATACATACAGCTTAAAACTCAAGAGGTACAAAGAGCATATAGTGACAAGTTTTCTCTTGCTCTTCCTCAGTCACCCAGTTACCTTTGGCATCCTTCCAAAATTATTTTATGCACATAAAAACAAACTATAAATATATTCACCTTTGAACCCCAATATGAACATACTGTGTACACTGTTATGTATAGTGCGTCTTAGGGTTTTTTTCACCCTTTATCTAAACCTTGAAGATGATTCCATATCAGTACTAAAGAGTTTACATTTTACAGCTCCAGTATCCCACAGTATGAATGTATTATAATTAATATTTTACCAGTTACTGATTAATACTTGGTAGTTGGCCAACTTTTGAGTAATAGAAACAATGTTGCACTGAGCAACCTATTTAACCTACAGAATATATGTATGTATATGTATATTATATATATATACATATATGTATATATATTTTTTCCCCATAAAGAAAAAAAATGTTCTTTTATGTGTGCATATGTCTAGGGAACAAATTCTTAGATATGGAAATGCATGGTTAAAGGGTAGGTGCAAATGTATTTTTGATAGATATTACCAGATTCCTTCTGTAGGGGTTATAAAAATTTACTCTCCACAGCACTGGAAGAAGGTCTGTTTTTTATACCATGGGTGATACTATAAATCAGATTTCTGAGTTTATACCAACATGAGAGATAAAAAATAGTATCTCAGTGTGGTTTTAATTTGTGTTTCTGTTACTATCAGTGAAATTGAAATAAATAAAATATGTTTAGATTGTTTGAAAACCACTTGTATATATTTTTCTGTGATATATTTGTTCATATCAAATTATTGGTGCTTTATTGATTAGCAAAAAGGATTTTCTTTTTTTTTAAAGATTTTATTTATTTATTTGACAGAGAAAGACACAGCAAGAGAGGGAACACAAGCAGGGTGAGTGGGAGAGGGAGAAGCAGACTTCTTACTGACCAGGGAGCCCAGTGTAGGGCTTGATCTCAGGACTCTGGGATCATGACCTGAGCCAAAGGCAGGTGCTTAATGACTGAACCACCCAGAAGCCCCCCAAAAAGATTTTATTTTTTAGTGAAATCAGCTCTTTGTGATATAAATTGTAAATTTTTCCCAGATGGTTCCTTAGGTTTTTGACTATACTTAGGTGTTGTTGTTGTTGTTTTAGTAATTTCGACACCCAACATGGGCTTGACTTTACAATGCTGAGATCAAGAGTTGTGTGCTCTACCAGCTGAGCCAGTCAGGTGTCCCCCCACCGTATTTCTCTACTTTTGTTTAATTCTTCTCTGATCTGTTGTCATCAAAATATTTCTCTTGGGTTTTCTTCTTAAAATTTGTAGTATTTTGCTTTTTTACATTTAGTTTTTCAATTCATCTGAAATTAATTATTGTTTATGTTGTTAGGTATAAAAGTAATTTTAGTTCATTTCCCATATATTATATATAATTAGTTATATTATATTATAATTAGTTATTAGTTTTATGTAATATATTTAGTTATATTATAACTATATTAGAATATATATGTGTATAATATACATATGTATGTATATATATAATCTGTATCACTTATATATATTATATATATATAAAATATATATATAATCTGTATCACTTATTGAAACATCCTTTCTGGGATATCTGGGTGACTCCGTTGTTTAAGCTTCTGCCTTCAACTCAGGCCATGATCTCAGGGTCCTGGGATGGAGCCTTATGTTATGCTCCCTGCTCACCAGGGAGTCTGCTTCTCCCTCTCCCACTGCCCACCTCCCCCAGCTCATTCTTTCTCACACTCTCGCTCTCTCTCTCAAATGAATTAATAAAATCTTAAAAAAAAAAGAAAAGAAAAGAAAAGAAAAAGAAAACTCCTTTCTGTCCCAATAGATTGGTACTGGTACTCTTGAAGATAATAAAATTTTCATGAATATAAGGATCTATCTGAGTTCTCTATTCTAGTTTGCTTATCTATTCCAGCACTTTGTAACCTTCTTACAATCTGAACACACAGAAAAATATCATCTTCAAATTGTACACTGGAGTAAACAGAAGAGGCTGATGGTCCCTCCTGGGGCTTTAGCTGCTTCAGGCCCCACTAGGACTCCCCTAACCACCCTAAGGGCTGATTGGATCAATATCTCAGTACATTTTTAACACAATGAAGGGGCATCATGTCTATTTACCTTAATAACAAACCACTTTATTTCTATAATTACAGTTGACTCCTAAACAAAACAGGTTAGAACTGTACAGGTTTACTTACACATGGAGTTTTTGGATACAGTGCAGTATTGCAAATGTATTTTGTCTCCCTTTGAGTTTCTTAATAATATTTTCTTTTCTATAACTTAACTCATTGTAAAAATACTGTACATAATATATATAACACACAAATTATGCGTTAATTAACTGTTTATGTTATCAGCAAGGCTTCTGGTCAACAGTAGCTCCTAGTATTATAAAAGGATTATAAAAGTTTTAGGGAAGTCAAAAGTTATATGCAGATTTTCAACTATACAGGGTGGGGGTAGGGGAGGGTGCCTGTAATAATAAATCTTGGTATTCATCTGGTAATGCAAATCACTCCTCTATTTTTTCTTCAAGATTGTTTTAGCTAATTCTTTTTCTGTCCCTTTGCTTTTCTAGAAGAATTTTAAAATCAGGTAACTTACAGATTAATTTTTGGAGACTTGAAATATTCAGTCTCCTTATCTATGAACATGGTACACATCATTTAGTCATTATCATCTTCCTAAGCTTTAAAAAGCTTTCAGTGAAGTTTTATAATATTTATTCTAAAGGTGTGACAAGTCTTTTGTTAGACCTATTCTTTGGTATATTATTGTTTTGTGGATATTGTGTATAAATCATTCTTTTCTCTCTTGTTTAAAGAATGAAAAGAACATGATAATGTCAATAATATTAATACTGCTACTGCTAACACAATAGTAAATATTTATCCTCTACATAGAAAACATTATTCTAAGGACTTTACATATTTTAACTTACTTGATCTTCAGAAAAACCTTATTTAGTAGTTTTACCATTATTCCCATTTTACAAATGAAGGAACTGAGGTGTTGACAAATTTTTCAACTTGCCCAATGTTGTCCAGTTGGTGGATGACAGTATTGCTTTGGAGAATGAATTTTTATAAATTTAAGGACACCAGAGGAGGAACCCAAGATGGTGGAGGAGTAGGAGACCTTAGTTTTGTCTGGTCCCAGGAATTCAGCTAGGTAACTATCAAATCATTCTGAACACCTGCAAACTTAACTGGAGATCTATGAAAATATTAGCTGCAACTCTACAAATAGAAAAGTGACCACTTCCTGCAAGAGTGACAAGATGGAAAATTTCACCCCTAAAAAGAGAACAAGAGGTAGTACTGACTCCCAGGGACCTAATCACTATGGATATAAGTAAGATGTTGGAAATAGAATTCAGAATAATGATTATAAAGATACTAGCTGGGCTTGAAAAAAGCACGAAGACACTACAGAATTCCTTTCTGGAGAAATAAAAGAACTAAAATCTAATCAAGTTGAAACCAAAAAAAGGCTATTATTAATAGGTGCAGTAAAAAATGGAGACTCCAACTTACAGGATAAATGAGGCAGAAGAGATAATTATTGATATAAAAGACCAAATGATGGACTAAAGAAGCTGAGAAAAAGAGAGCTAAACAACTACTGGATCACTAGGGGAGAATTTGAGAAATAAGTGATACCATAAAGCAAAGCAATTATCAGAATCATTGGGATCCCAGAAGAAGAGAAAAGAGTGAGGTGGGGAACAGAAGAGATACTGGAGCAAATTATAGCAGAGAACTCCCCTAATCTGGAGAAGGAGTCAGGTATTCAAGTTCAAGAGGCACAGAGAACACTCCCTCAAAATCAATAAAAAATAGGTCAACACCTTGACATCTAATAGTAAACCTTGCATATCTCAGAGACAAAGAGAAAATCTTGAAAGCAGCTCAGGACAAGAGGTCTGTAACCCACATGGGCAGAAACAGACTGGCAGCAGACCTATCCACAGAGACCTGGCAGACCAGAAAGGACTGGCATGATATATTCAGGGTGCCAAATGAGAAAATATGCAGCCAAGAATACTTTATCCAGCAAGGCTGTCATTTAAAATAGAAGGAGAGATAAAAAGCTTCCAGGAGAAACAGAAACTAAAAGAATGTGTGATTACTAAACCAGCCCTGCTAGAAATATTAAAGGGGATCCTTTAAGCAAAGAGAGCCCAAAAGTAACATAGACCAGAAAGGAACAGACAATATACAGGAAGAGTGACACTTGGCACTAATGGCACTAAATTCATATCTTTCAATAGTTACTCTGAATGTAAATGGGCTAAATACCCCTTATCAAAATACACATGGTATCTGATTGGATAAAAACAAAAACAAAAAACAAAAACCAAGATCCAAGATCCATAGATATGTTGTCTGCAAGAGATTCATTTTAGACCCATAGACACCACCAGAGTGAAAGTGAGGGGGTGGAGAAGCATTTATCATGCCAATGGACATCAAAAGAAAGCTAAGGTAGCTAGCAATCCTTATATAAGACAAATTAGATTTTAAACCAAAGACTGTAATAAAAGAGGAGGAAGGACGCTATACCATAACTAAAGGATCTATTCAACAGAAAGGTTTAACAATTATAAATATTTATAACCCTAACATGGGAACAACCAATTATATAAACCAAGTAGTAACAAAATTAAAGAAACACATTGATAATAATACAATGATAGTAGGGGATTTTAACACGCCCCCTCACTGCAATGGAAAGATCATCTAAACAAAAGATCAATGAGGAAACAAGGACTTTGAATAACACACTGGGCCAGATGGACTTCACAGATATATACAGAGCATTCCATCCTAAAGCAACAGAATACACCTTCTTCTCAAGTGTACATGGAACATTCTCCAGAGTAGATCACATATTGGATCACTAATCATGTCTCAACTGGTACCAAAAGATTGGGATGATTCCCAGCATATTTTCAGGCCACAACACTTTGAAACTTGAACTCAATCATAACAGGGAATTTGGGAAGAATTCAAATACATGGAGGCTAAAGAGCATCCTACTGAAGAATAAATGGATCAACCAGGAAATTAAAGAAGAATTTTTAAAAACTCAAGGAAACAAATGAAAATGAAAACACAACTGTTCAAAACATTTGGGATGAAGCAGAGACAGTCCTAAGAGGGAAGTACATAACAATACAAACCTTTCTCAAGAAACAAGAAAGGTCTCAACTATACAAGCTAAACTTACACCTAAAGGAGCTGGAGAAAGAACATTAAAAAAGCCTAAATCCAGCAGGAAAAGAGAATTAATAAAGATTAGAGTAGAAATCAATGAAACAGAAACCAAAAGAACAGTAGAACAGTTCAATGAAACTAGGGTTCTTTGAAAGAATTAGTAAGGGTGATAAACCCCTGGCCAGACTTATTAAAAAGAAAAGAGAAAGGACCTAAAACAAAATCATCAATGAAAGGGGAAAGATCACAACCAACACTGAAGAAATACAAATAATTTTAAGAACATATTATGAGCAACTATATGCCAAAAAATTGGACAATCTGGAAGAAATGGATGTATTCCTAGAGATGTATAAACTACCAAAACGGAAATGGGAAGAAATAGAAAACCCAAACAGACTAATAACCAGTAAGGAAATTGAAGCAGTAATCAAACGTCTGCCAACAAACTAGAGTCCAAGGCTGGCTGGCTTTCCAGGGGCTTTCTACTAAATATTAAAGAAGAATAACTACTCTTCTGAAGCTGTTTCAAAAATAGAAATGGAAGGGAAACTTCCAAACTCTTCCTATGAGGCCAGCTTTACCTTGATCCCAAAACCAGACAAAGACCCACCAAAGAGGAGAATGATAGACCAGTATCTCTGATGAACATGGATGCCAAAATTCTCACCAAGATACCAGCCAATAGGATAGATACAACAGTACATTAAAAGGATGATTCACCACTACCAAGTGGGATTTGTTCCTAGGCTGAAGCGTGGTTCAAAATCCACAAACCAATCAACATGATATGCTACATTAATAAAAGAAAGGACAGGAAACATATGATGCTCTCAATAGATATAGAAAAAGCATTTGACAAAATATAACATCCTTTCTTGATTGGAAGTCTTCAAGGTGTGGGGATAGAGGGAACATACCTCAATTTCATAAAAGCCATATATGAAAAGTCCACAGAGAATATCATTCTCAATGGGGAAAAACTGAGTGCTTTCTCCTAAAGTCAGGAACATGACAGGGATGTCCACTCTCAGCACTTTTGTTCAACATAGTACTAGAAGTCTTAGCCTTAGCAATCAGACAACAAAAAGAAATAAAAGGCATCCAAATTGGCAAAGAAGAAGTCAAACTCTCACTCTTCACAGATGATGTTTTACTCTGTATGGAAAACCCAAAGGACTCCACCCCAACATTGCTAGAACTCATACAGGAATTCAGCAGCAATGTGGCAGGATATAAAATCAATGCACAGAAATCAGTTGCATTTCTGTACACAAACAATGAGACAGAAGAGAGAAATTAAGGAGTCAATCCTATTTACAATTGCACAAAACACCATAAGATATCTAGGAATAAAGCTAACCAAAGAGGCAAAGGATCTGTATTCAGAAAACTCAGAAACACTCACTCATGAAAGAAAGTGAGGTAGACACAAAGAAATGGAAAAATGTTCCATGCTCATGGACTGGAAAAACAAATATTGTGAAAATGTCTATGCTAGTTAGAGCAATCTATACATTCAATGCAATCCCTATCAAAATACAAAAGAAAAATCTTTTTCACAGAGCTGGAACAACTAATCCTAAAAACTCTATGGAACAAGAAAAGACCCCAAATAGCCAAAGGAATGTTGAAAAAGAAAACCAAACCTGGTGGCATCACAATTCTGGAATTCATGCTCTATTACAAAGCTGTAATCATCAAGATGGTGTGGTACTGGCTCAAAAACAGACATTTAGATCAATGGAACAGAATAGAGAGCCCACAAATGGACCCTCAATTCTGTGGTCAACTAATCTTCTACAAAGTAGGAATGAATGTCCAATGGATAAAAGACAGTCTCTTCAACAAATGGTGCTGGGAAAATTGGACAGCCACATGTAGAAGAATGAACAGGAACCATTTTCTTACACCATACCCAGAAATAAACCTAATGCCAAATATGAATACAAATGAAGC
This sequence comes from Mustela erminea, assembly GCF_009829155.1. Lineage (NCBI taxonomy): Eukaryota > Metazoa > Chordata > Mammalia > Carnivora > Mustelidae > Mustela > Mustela erminea. The sequence continues at coordinate 117,818,352 of NC_045615.1, read as the reverse complement.
AAAAAATTAAAAAAAAAAAAAAAAGGAAAATGCCTCATCTTTATGAGTATTGTCAAAGTATTGTTAGATCTCCTTATCAGAAGCAGTTAATGAAATGTGGGGAGGCTATAGCAAGATCTCCCTCCTGGTTCTTTTTTTTTTTTTTTAAGATTTTATTTATTTATTTGACAGACAGAGATCACAAGTAGGCAGAGAGGCAGGCAGAGAGAGAGGAAAGCAGGCTCCCTGCTCAGCAGAGAGCCCGATGTGGAACTCGATCCCAGGACCCTGAGATCATGACCTGAATAGAAGGCAGCGGCTTAACCCACTGAGCCACCCAGGCACCCCTCCCTCCTGGTTCTTGAAGGGACTTCCAAAGTGGGTCAAGATGTTCTAGCAATCAATTAACAAACATGTAATGAATGGGAATCATGTGCAGGCTCTAGGTCCTTCTACACTCACTGAACTGGCTGATACCTGCTCTTTTTTAACTACGCAAGGGACATCAACTACTCAGGAGACATCGCAATCACAGAGGCCTGATTCCATAGGGGGTAGTGGTCCTGGAAAAAGGAGTACCACAGCCGTAATACCATCTGTCCTCAGCTATGCAGACTGAGCAACAAAATAGACTAAATATATGTTTAAAATCATAGGTCTCATCCTCTGGAAAGCAAATTCTATCAAAACAATGAGATCTTAAATTCTTCTCCAGAGTCATGAGATATTTTTGATCTATTTTAATTTTTGTTTTAAAAAAATATATATATATATAGCCAATTAACTAAAGTAACATGTGAATTACAGCTAAATTTGAGTAATATGAGAAAACACAAAATCTCCATAATTTCTCTTGCTGAGGATGCCCATTGCTAATAGGGTTTACGCATCCAGGCTCTGGAGATAGTTGATAGCTAGATTACCAGTCAGTATTGCTTTTTAAACGTTCCAACTTAATTCTTGTTTTCACCTAACAGAACAACTTTTTAGGTCAAAAAATTTCTTTTTCTTTACCATACTTCTAATGGCTGAATTATATTACATTATATGGATGTATTTATTTTTGGTTTATCCAATCTTCCCATACGGCATGTTTATGTTATCTCTGATTTTTGGTTATTATAAAAAATTCTGACAAAAAAGTCCTTGTAGTTAAATCCATAATTTCCATACTAATTCCCTTGGGATAAATTCATGGAAGTAGACATGCTGGATTAATGAGGGTGTTCAGTTTAAGTCTTGCTGTATGCGGCTGGATTGGCTTGACATCTCAGGTTGGAGCTGGCAATACCACTCAGTTTAAGATGTTTGGGTTTCCAGCAGCAGTCACAGCAAACTCTGGCTTCGAGGGGTGAAGCTGCATTCCAGAACTCAGAAGCTGGCTTCCCCCTGCTGGCCTGCTGCATTAGAACCCATGGTTACCAGATTCTCCTCCAGCTTTGGTTCTTACCCTGAAGGATTAAAATCAGGAGCACTCATGGTCTGGTGGATAGATTTTTGGGGGGTGGTCCTCTGAACTCCAGAGGTTCAGAACCTAGAACTAGCTAGAATCTAGAACTTCTAGAACCAGGAGTGAGAACTGACAGATCCAGGTTAGAACCAGCTCTGAACATCTATTGGGGGTCTGTTTGGGGGAAGGCAGAACAAAAAGCTACCTCTTGAAATCATTGATTTTAGATAAAGGAGTCAAAGGTCTCTCCAACAAGTACTGACATTCTACAAAATACGAGTTCTGTTCTAGTTTACCAAAGGCCCGTGTGGTATTTCAGCCCAAGTGTCTTAAATATACATAGGCAAGAGAAGTTCCAGTTTGAATGAATTGGGTCATTCTTAGCTCATTTTAATTTTCCACTGCAAGTGAACTTAACTTTGTTTCCACTCTTTACAAGAGAGGGTGTGGATCTGGGCTAAAATCCTGGTTTTTACACTTCTTAGAGATCTGCCTTGAGCGAGTAACTAATTTCTTTGTGCCTCAGTTTTCACATTGGTAAAATGGGCATCAGGATACCTACTTCATGTTGCAAGGATTAAATGAGAAAGCAAAGGTAGTGCACCTGAGGTTCTAGCATCCAGTAAATACTTAGAAAACATGAATCCTCTTTTCCTGTTCCCTTAGTTCATCAGCGACTCTGGTGTGGCATAAACATTATAAATGTAGAGTCTTTCCCAACTGCTTTATTTACAATTTCAGGTTCATTGGCTATCTCAAATCAGCAGGAGGCCTTCTATAAGTGGAGCCATTCACTTACAATAACCAAGAAGCAGAAACAGCCCAAACCTCCACTAACAGATCAACAGATAAGCAATTTGTGGTATAGACATACAGTGGAGTATCATTCAGCCACAAAAAGGTTAAAATAAAAATAAAAATACATACTACAATGTGGGTGAACCTCGAAAACTTTATGCTAAGTGGGAGGTTGGGGTACCAGGTAGTGGGTATTATAGAGGGCACGGATTGCATGGAGCACTGGGTGTGGTGCAAAAATAATGAATACTGTTATGCTGAAAATAAAAAATGAATTTAAAAAAAAGTCAGAAACAAAGAGTCACATATTGTATGATTCCATTTACATGAAATATTCAGAATGGAAAAATCAATATATAGAGAGAGAAGACATATCTATGTCTATGTCTATGATTTTAGGGGTTGGGGAAGGTATAATGGAGGAACTGCTTAATGGGAAAGGGGTTTGACTTTGGAGTGATAGGAATGTTCTGGAACTAGAGAGAGGTGAGGAGCACACAACATCGTGAATCTGAATGCCACTGAATTGTTCATTTTAAAGTGATTAATTTTACATGACAGGCATTTCACCTTGATAAATTAATTTAAAAAAATCATGACAGGGCCAAACCCATTCCACCCAGAACTCAAAGCCAGGCTAGCATGCACCCAAACTCATAAGATCCTAGTCCACTACATTGCTTTCTCGGGTCAAAGCCACTCTCTGGGCCAGGCTCTTGAGGGGGACAAAGGGGAGAGAGGAAATGAGTTGGTTGGTTGGGTAGGAGGGGAGGGGAAGAGCCCCAGGGCAGAGGGAAAGCCCTGCAGGGGTGTGAAACTCTTGCTGACTATGATCCCCAACACCACTGACTTTCTAATTGGTCTCAGCCACAGTCTTGATTTCTTTCATGAGACATTAATCCCAAGCACCAGACTGGGACCAGCCTGATGTGGCCTCGCTGTGCTACATTAACCTGCTGATTCAAAGGGAGTTCTAAAAAATTGGCCAGGAAATATGCATGGGAAATCAGAGCCCCCTCTCGGTCCTCAGCTTCCACCTCACCACACCCCATTCCCACCACATCCCTCAGTGCTGCAAGATAAGCCTCTCCTTGTGCTGGATGTGAGGGTTTCATGCAGATGGGTCGGCCCTGAGCATGTCCCTGATAGGGATAATGCCTTATCCTCCAGCCTCCAAGTCCCAGTATTCCGCTCAGAGGCTCCAGAGTTGCCTGGGTGGGTAATCAGTGATCTAAAGCTGGCCAGGGCGTGGAAGGAAGACCTCAGTTAATCAGCAGATGCTTTGATAGTTTAGGGCCAGGGCCAAGCAAGAGGTGAGAAAGGGGGATCTTTCCCTTGTTGGAAGGTTGAGCTGGGGGTGAGAGGAAGCAGAGACCCACACTTGAATCCTGAAATGTACCAGCCTATTAGCGAGCCTGTGTCTACTCAGCGTGGAAGGCAGATTTCTGTCCCTGAACAGTCTAGGTGCCTGGGACACCGATGCTCATGTCTTCCCCCAAGAATACCCCCATCACATCATGTCACTGGAACCCTAAACCTCCCCTCGCCTCCCCTCTTCCTCTTGCCCCCTGGGTCTGATGGCGCCTGGAAGGATGCACGAGGCGCTTGCTTGCTGTTTTACCAACAGCCGGAAAGTCTAGTTCTCTGTGTAAGGGACCACTCAGTTAGAGGGAGACAGCAGATTATAATCCCACTTTGGGAACTAGAGCACACAATTTCAGGAAGCACTTGTATGACCTCAAGAATGAGTGCCTCCTTAAATTTTGTGCCCTTGGTGCCTCTCTTGCCTCACCCCAGCCTCTCCCCTGTTGATACCCTGCCTCACCTGGTTCAGTAATCTTCACACCGAGATCAGATGCGATGACACTCAGAGGACAGATTCCCACGAATTTATCAGTCCAAGTGGCTGATGACTAGCACCGGAAGGTCAATTTATTCATTTATAGAGCTTGGTTATTTTAGGCAGCCACTGACTACCCAGCAGAGGCAGGGAGGAAGCTGTTACAATAATACCAAACCCTCACCAAACTTCTACCATGTGCCACGCAGCGCAGCAAAACGCTGTCCACTCGATATCTCATGGAATCCCTGCAACAATCCTATGAGACAGAGGCATGGATATATGATTCCCATGTGACAGAGAGGAAACAGGGACTACGTAAGAATAAGGGATTTACTTGGGACCTTGTAGAGACGTAGGAATCCAGGTGTGAGCATTGGAGAGCCTGGTGTGGAGCCCACCCGGGAGATGAGAACTGTCTGAGCTGGAGACGCAGAAGCAGCAGACAAGGGGTAAGACCGGCTCGGTATCAGAAAGGCCAAATGGTCAGGCCAGCAGCCCCTGGCTGTGGGCAATGCCGGGAGGAAGGGGTTAGCGAAGACGGCCAGTTTTCCGGCTTTCCGGCATCCACCACCTGGTGGGGGAATGACGACTGAACAGCCTTAGCTCTTCCGGACAGCAGAAGCTGGTATCAGAGACAAGGGGCTCCTTCCTGCATTATTTGGAAGCCCCAGTGAGTGAAGGACGGGATGGAAGAGTGAGAGAGCTTTCCACAGATTTATCAGGCAGCCGTGGGGCACACAGCCTTGGAACCTTCCGCTCGGAGCCCCTCTAAACACTCTCTGTCCATGGGAACATGTGATTTCTCAGCCGGTTTCTCTGTATCCGTCAGGATCAAGTCCAAACTCCGCACAGACTCTCGTTATCTCTACCTGAGCCGCCTTATCTCTCTGCAGGCTCCTGGCTCACAGGCCAGCCTGCAGCAGTTCCTCGAAGTTCTAAGGTCCCCTCTGATCCCGGCCTTTGTTCCCTTTTCTTGGAAAGCACCTCCCTTTCCCCCTCCCCCCTAACAGGTCCTCAAGCCCTTTCAGGAATCTGGTGACAGTGATAGCTCAGGCTTCTGGGCTGTATTCAGAGATCACCCCCTTTGGGAAGTCTTTCTCCCCGCTTCCCCCCACCCCCCCAATCCCAAGGCACTGGGTCCTCCCTCTCACCTCCTCAGAATCAACAGAACTGTGTGCTTATAAGCCTTACGATGCACCAAGCAACACGCTTGGTGCTCTAATTATGAATCTCGGTATTTTCCTAAGTACAGTATTTCCACCCCGGGACACATGAAATGTTTCTGACTCAGATGAACTTTAAAAGTTTGAATAGCTGTGCATTTGCTTTAGTGTTCTTTAGAAAAAAAAAAAAGAAAAGGACTCACACACTAAACCCAAGATGTCACAAACATTGCTGCTTAGGACAAAGCAAAAATGCCTGTCAATGTGAGGGGAGGAACCTGGCAGGGAGAGCAAACAAACATTTTAAAGGGGGAGGGGCTGATATCCCAGGTTCCGGGAAATCGCACTTAATCCTTACAACAACCTTGTGAAAATGGTATCTTCACGTTGCTGAGGTAGAAGCCGGTGCGTCCCAGAGGTTAAATAACTTGCCTCTGGTCACCGACCCGCACTTGCAAGGAGGGCATAGGGTTGGCTCTCCTTCTGGACTGGGGCCTCCCCGCCTAGCAAAGCCCTCGCCTGGACTCTGTCTCCCTCTCTGGATGGTTGGTGGTCCTGGAAAACAGGAACATGCCTTTATCGTCTGTGCATCTTGTGCTCAGGACATGTCCCAACACAGCAGAACTGACTGCCTGAGAGACTGACTAGTGCATGGTTTGCAAGACACTCACCAGCATTTTCACTCACTCTGGAGAAAGATTTTTTAATCCCTTTTTTTGCTTCTCGGGGGAGGGCACGGGGATCAAAGTCTCACCTTCAAGCCAGGAGCATCAAAGAGGGACCAAACTCCCCAGATGCCACAGAGGCCGGGGAGCTGGGAGTCTGGTGAGGCAGGAGTATAGGGGGTAGAGAAAGGAGGAAGAGAAAACTGATCAGGCCCTCCTCTGCAGACCCCAGCAGGGGACCTTTAACCATGAGCACTTTTCTCCTTTTCCAGCTCAGAGCCCAGGGGGCCAAAGTCACAAGAACATCCTGTCCTCCACAGGCACTGACAGTCACTTGGGACTTAGATAAGATATTAAGAGCTAAAGCCTTGTCCTTGAGCAAGCAGACACTCTGTGGGTCAAATCCAGTTTCCCAACTGACACACTTCCTGAGGGTCATTTGCGTTTTTCTTTTCTTTATTACATTTTCTTACTTGTAACAATATAATATAAGTCCTTGGTCAAACAATTGGGAGGAGGGAAAAATAGATAAGTATTTATACTTTTGATATATTCTTATATGTGTCTACATGATTATAAATATATAATATAAACATTTCTTTTTTAAAAAAAGATTTTATTTATTCATTTGACAGACAGAGATCACAAGTAGGCAGAGAGGCAGGCAGAGAGAGGAAGAAGCAGGCTCCCTGCTGAGCAGACAGCCCCATGTGGGGCTCAAGCCCAGGGCCCTGGGATCATGACCTGAGCCGAAGGCAGAGACTATAACCCACTGAGCCACCCAGGCTCCCCTAAATGTATATAATGTAAATAAATATATAGCATATATAATTGTATATAATTTTCTTTATCAATATTTCTTCCCACCCAGAAATGCCTAACATTTGTATGTATAGACGAAGGAGGAGGAAGAAGAGGAGAGAAAGGTTGGGAGGCTGTTCCTTGACAGGGCAAGCTGGGTTTAAAAGGGTCTTTCTTACCTGTTGCCATTCCTTGACGGGGCCTTCCTCTGTAGACATCTGGGATGGAGTTTGAGGTCCTTGGACCTTGAGAGAGGGAGACAGGAAGAGGGCCTGAGATCTGAGAAGCAGCAGCTGGCTGCCTACCACAGAGGTAGGCCAGAGAGAAAGCCGGACAAGAAGGCAGGCCAGGTGATCCCAGGTGGCCCACAGACTGAGTTTCGACAAAAGTTGTCTTTCCTGTGGTGCCCACTCAATGACATTTTCAAATTTTTAGGAAAGCCCGTGACTTTAAACAGCTAGTCTTGGTGCTTTGGGGACATGAAGGAAAGGGTGAAGTGACATTGAATAAGCAAGTAGCTGTGTATGGACCAGGAGCTAAGGGCAGGAGACAGAAGTCACAGCTTAGTGCACGAGGAAGGTGACTCATCACCGTCACAAGCACTCTAAGAGAGAGCCTCAGGAGTTAATCAGAGCAAACGGTGTTCCTGTTACCCCAGACAGAGGAGGGTGAGTTTTGGGGTTTGGGTTTTGTTTTGTTTATGTTTTTGTTTTTCCCCAAATGCTCCTCTCTCTGCCCCTCCCCCGACTTGTGGGTGCACTCTTATAAATAAGTAAGTAAAATCTTATTTATTTGGGTGGGGGAGCAGAGGAAGAGGGAGAAGCAGACTTTTTTTTTTTAAGATTTTATTTCTTTATTTGACAGACAGAGATCACAAGTAGGCAGAGAGGCAGGTAGAGAGAGTGGAGGAAGCAGGCCCCCTGCTGAGCAGAGAGCCCCACGTGGGGCTCAATCCCAGGACCCTGGCATCATGACCTGAGCTGAAGGCAGAGGCTTTAACCCACTGAGCCACCCAGGCATCCCGAAAAGGCAGACGTTTTAACTACTGAGCCACATAGGCACCTCCAAAGAGTGAGTTTTAAAGGAAATGTCTGGGGACACCTGCATGGCTCTGTCCCTTAAGCGTCAGACTCTTGGTTTTGGCTCGGGTTGTGATCTCTGGGTGCTGAGATGCAGTCTCAACTGGGAGTCCACTTGGGATTCTCTCTCTCCCTCTCCCTCCTCCTCTGCTCCTCCCCTCTACCCCTACCCTATCCCTTCCTCCCTTCCCCTCCTCTCCTCATGCTCTTGCTCTCTCTCTCTCTTTCTCAAAAATAAATGAATATGTTTAAAAAAGAAATAAATAAAGGAAATGTCTGGAGAATACAGACACTTTCGTATGCACACAGACACACACAGACACAATCTCTTTCTTCCCCCTCTCCAGGTTAATGCCAGGAAACCAGAAGGAAAAAATAAAGTTGGCCAGAAAAGACTCCTGTTCACCTTGGACTGGGACCATGTGTCCTTGAGAAAAGCTGGGCCGAGGGCCCCAAAGCCCACTGTCAGGCTGTCTGGGACGGAGAACTTTAACCAGTTGCAGAAACACTATCACACCCCATGCTTGGCCTCTGCTGTCTTTTGTAGCCTCTGGTTGCTGGCAAGTTGCTGCTTGACTCACTGAGGAATTTGAACTGCAGTATTCTAAGAGACAGTCACCTTCATCTCTGGACGCACAGAGACGTAGTCCAGGAAGCAAGGTTTCCTAAGAAGTCCTCGGCACCAGCGGGGGAGGGATGTGCACCTTAGTTTCAAGCCATTCCCTTTCCCAAGGACTCCCACCTGCCACTGCCAACTCAGCCTAGCTCCTTCTCCATCTCTCGCTCCCTAGGGAGTCTTTTCCTTTGTGGTTGTTACCGATCTTTTCCTGATCATAAAATTGAGGTGATGCTAAATTGAAGGTTTAGGAAAGTATTGAAAAAGTTGCTCACTGTCTCCAGTAAAATGTTGCAAAGATCAGATTATATATATATATAATTTTGATTCCTTCCCTTTTCATGTTTCTTCCTGGAGAGGTTTATTTATTCCTGGAGGACGAGCAGAATTGGTACGATTGTAGTGGGGTTTTTGGTTTTTTTTTTCCCCCTTGGATTATTTAGGAACAGCTTTAATTTCTGGAATAATGGTAAATTGTTGTGGTGACACCTGAATCTTTGTCTTGTTCCTGATTTTAATGGGGATGGCTTTGCTGTGTCACTTTTGTTGTTGTTGTTGTTGTTTTAAAAGATTCACTTTTAGAGACAGAGAGTGCAGGAAAGAGTGTGCAGGGAGGGAGGGGCAGAAGGAGAGAGAGCATCTCAAGCAGACTCCCCACTGAGCACAGTGCCCAACCTTGAGCTCAACCTCATGACCCTGAGATCATATCCTGGGCCAAAATCAAGGGTCAGACGCTTAAGCTTAACAGACTGAGCCCCTGAGGCGCCCCTGCTTTGCCCCTTTTAATTATGTTTTTTTTTTTAAGATTTTATTTATTTATTTGACAGACAGAGATCACAAGTAGGCAGAGAGGAAGGCAGAGAGAGAGGGGGAAGCAGGCTCCCCACCGAGCAGAGAGCCTGATACCAGGACCCTGAGATCATGACCTGTGCCGAAGGCAGAGGCTTTAACCCACTGAGCCACCCAGACGCCCCTATGATATTGATTCTTATTTATACCAGTTAGATTTGGGGCATTGAGACAGAGGTTCTTTACCAAGAAAAAGAAAGTATATTTCTAAAATCAAAGTTCACTATTTAAAAATAAATTTAAAATAATTAAAAAATTAAAATAAATGAGAAATGGATGTTGAAATTTATCAAATTTTTCAAAAATGTCTGTCAAGAGGACAGATATTGATGAATTTTATGAGAATATTTTTCATATTAAACTATCCTTATATGTCTAATATAACATCACTTGGCATTTCATGCACTACAGAGTTTATTTGCTGGAATTTTATTTAAAATTTTTGTTTCGATATACATAAATGAACATCATCTGTATTTTTTGTTTTAACTTTGTTCTGAATTAGCCTCATAAACTGAATTGTGATGCAATCCATTGTTTTCCCTGTCCCTTGTTCAAGAACAAGTTCTTTATCATGAGAATTATCTACTCCTTCAATGTCTTTTTAAGAGTTTTCTCTTGTAATCACTTAGCCCATCATCTTTTTTGAAGGCAATCAACTTCTCTTTCATATTTATTGCTTTGTTTAGATTATTATCCATTTCTTTTTTTTTTTTTTTAAGATTTTACTTATTTCTTTGACAGAGAGATAGAGAGAGATCACAAGTAGACAGAGCAGCAGGCAGAGGGAGAGGGGGAAGCTGCCAGACTTGATCCCAGGACTCTGGGATCATGACCTGAGCTGAAGGCAAATGCCCAACCAACTGAGCCATCCAGGCATCCCTATTAGCCATGTCTTGATCCAAGTTCGATACTTCACATTTTACTGGAGAAAGATAGATTTTATATGGATTTTCAAGTGTATTGCTGAGTTTTACATAATTAAAAAAAATTTCTGTGTCTATAATTTTCACTACTCAGTTCCGTGTAGAGATTTAAAATGGCAGGACCATGGGGCACATCAGTAGTACAGTTGATTAAGTGTCTGACTCTTCTTTTCCCTCAGGTCATGATCTCAGGTCATGGATCCAGCCCAGGGCTGGGCATGGAGCCTGCTTGAGAGTCTCTCTCCCTCTGCCTCTGCCCCTTCCCCCCCTGCTCCTACACACTCTCTCTCTCCCTAAAAAAGAAAAAATAAAATAAAATAAAATAAATTAAAAAATGACCAGACCTCAGGTTCAGAGGCCCTGGATTCAAATCTCCATTTTCTTACTTCCTCTTATGATGAGATTAGATAAGTTACTGGCTTCTGAAACGCAAAAATGAAAAATAGATATAATAGGATTTTGCACTTTATAAGGATGCTAGGAGGGGAAGGAGGGTAGGCAGAGTGCTTAGCGCAATGCCTAGAACATGGAAATATTCAGTAAATGTGGGCTGTTTTTATGTACTTAATATTGGGTATTTGCATTTTTCCCACATTTTTTCCTTTATCATATAAGCAAAACATTACCTATTTTTGTTTTTGTTTTTTACCTAAGACTGTCTACTTCTACAAAATTACTAGTGTATTTTTTTTCTGTTTTACCTTTGTCTTTCTTTTCTCTGGATTTCCTTCAGACTATTTTGCTTTCTAACTTCTGAAGCTTATTGCTTAATTCTGTTACTTTCCTTCTTGCTTATTTAATGGTGAAAGCATTTGTTGCTTTGAATTTGCTTCTCATTACAGCTTTGTCAGGCCCTATAGCATTGCTATGCAGTATGTTAATTACTGCTATGTTTGAAATATCCAACAGTTACATTTTGGTTTCGTTTTTGACAGAAGAGGTTTTTAGGAGAGAATCCCTGTATTTTCATAGGGTTGAGTCTTTTTGTTGATTGTAGTTATGTTATTAATATTGGTTAGAGGATGCTCTGAATAATTCATGCTTTGGGGAATTTACTGAAATTTTCTTTGTTGAGTAATATATAATCAGTATCAAAGTGATCTATAAGTCCTAGAGAGTGTTTTGTTTATAAGAAAAAGGAATATGATATTTATCTATAAAATTGACTTTCTTGATTACATCATTCAGACTTTCTTTCTATCCCAATGCCATCTGTATATGCTATAGACAATGTATGACTGAAAATTTTCTAGTAGCCATGTTGAAAAGTAAGAAGAAATAGGTGAAATTGATTTTAATTAGCATATTTATACAACACCCTGTATCCAAAATATTATCATTTCAATATAAAATATACTAATGAGGGTGCCTGGGTGGCTCAGTGGGTTAAGACTCTGCATTCAGCTCAGGTCATGGTCTCAGAGTCCTGGGATTGAGCCCCGCATCAAGTTCTCTGCTCAGCAGGGAACCTGCTTCCCACTCTCTCTCTGCCTGCCTCTCTGCCTACTTGTGATCACTCTCTGTCAAATACATAAAATCTTTAAAGAAACATAAAAATAAAAATAAAATATACTAATGAAATGTCTTACATTTTTGTCTACTATTAATGTGTCTTTTACATTTGCAGCACTTCTAGATTCAGATATTAAATTGCCATCAGGAATCCTTGATCTATATTTAGATTCCATAAAATCTACATTTCAAAAGGTAAATTCACATGCCTCTGTTGTTCTCAGTAGTCTTAAAAATTTGTCAATATTGAATCAAGTATCCTTTTTAAGAATTATATTAAAATTAATTAAAATTAAATACAATTAAAAATTCAATTTCCCAGTCCCACCAGCCATATTTCAAGGGCTCAGCAGCCACATGTGGCTACTCTCTGATGAACTGGGCAGCACAGCTATCCTTACTTATTTTTGCCTGCTAGATCTGCCAAATAAAGCTGTACTAAAATGCCCAACTACTTTTGAGGAATTGTTAATGTTATTTACATGTGATAATGGTATTTGCATATCTTTGGGATTTTTAATTGAGGTGTAATTGACATATAACATTATATTTGTTTTAGGTGTGCAACTTCCTGATTCGTTAATGCACATATTGTGAAATGATCATCACCATATGTCTGTGAACACTGATCCCCTGTGTTTAAAAAATTCCTATAAAAATTTAAAAAATTCCTATATTTTACAAATATATGTTGAAATATTTACAAATAAAATTAAGTGATCTTTGAAAAGGGTTTCACACCATATGGGAAAGGAGAAAGTAGGCTTGAGTATAAGTGAAAATACAATGACTCTGAGTTGATAATTACTAAAGCTTAGGTCCACAGGTACTTAGGAATTCATGACACTTTTCAGTTTACATTTTTTATATATTTGATATTTTTCATAATACAAAATAAATTTTTTTTAAATTTAGATGAAATTTTTTCACTTATGAATTCTATCGAAATTTCCAGTACAGGGTCATCTGGGTGGCTCAGTCGGTTATATGTGGACTTTTGATCTTGGCTCCAGGCATGATCTTGGGGTCGAGGGATAGAGCCTCAGGTTGCGCTCCCCAATCTGTGCAGACTCTGTTTAAGATTCTCTCTCTCCTTTCTCTATCCTCCCCTGCTTACACCATCCCCTCAGTGAATAAGTGAAATCTTAAAAAAAAATTTTTTTCCTGTGCAAGGATGCGTGGGAGGTGCATCTGATTCTTGGTTTCTGCTCAGGCCATAATCTCAGGGTAGTGAGATAGAGCCCTGAGTCGGGCTCCACACATTAGAGTCTGTTTAAGATTCTCTCTTCCTCTGCCTTTGCCCCTCCAGCTTGTGCTCTCACTCTCTCAAATGAATAAATAAATCTTTAAAAAAATCTCCAGCACATTGCTTTATGTATTTCAATGCTAGGTTATTTTATTTTTATAATTATAACTGAAAAATTAAATAAATCTAACTACTTATATATAATCAGAACGCAACTATTTTTTTCCTGCTGATCTCTAAATCTTCAATGGGAAGTTCTTGCCTTCCTCATAAAAACTCAGTTTTTCTAGTCACTTTTAGTGACATTAGGATTACTTTAAGTCACAAATTTAGTATGGTGGTTAAAGGTGGCTACAGATTCTTTGATGTTCTTTCTATGGAATGCTGGGGTCCACTCCTCTCCCCTCTAGTTGGGGAGCTTAGTTGGGGCTGTGCTTGCTTTGACCAATGGAATGTGGCAGAAGCGATCTTGTATAATTTCTGAAGCAAGGCCGTCAGAGCTTCACAGCTTCTTTCCCACTCTTGGTACACTCCCTTCTTTAATCCAGTCACCGTGTTCTGTGAAGCGTAAGCTGCATGGAGAGACCACATGAAAGAGAATCAAGACACCTGGTTGACAGCCCTCCTGAGCTCCCTGCCAGCAGCTGTGTGAGTGAGCCATCTTGGACAACATTCAACTGGCCGACAGAGTAGAGTAGGTCAACACAGCCTTTTTCTCCACTGCCACCAGCCCTTTTCCTCAGACACAAGTTGGGTAACACCATATCATGTCCTCATTTGCTGCAGAGCACTCCAACCTCACCCTCTGAGGGTTCCATGAAGCCACCTCCCTAGACTTGAGTAAGGAAGGAAGCATGGCCATCCTGGATTGGTGCTGAGACAGAAAGATGTAAAGTGGTGGGGAAAGGGAGGTAATAGTCACAGCCACCATTCCGTGCCATCGGCCTGGCCCACCACTGGCTGCATCTGCTCCTGCCTAAACTTTCTGCTCTGTTAAAAAAAAAAAAAAAAAAAAAAAATTAAAGAAAAAAAGTCTTCTTTCTACCACATCTAGATTCTTAGTATCTCCTTTTTTTCTTGAGGAGCAAAAAGTGAAAGTGATGATAAGAAGGAAGGAAGGAACAAGATTCCCTTACTGTTTCCAGCCAGAATGATAGGGCCAGAGGTAAGATCAAGGCAAGGGATACAAACAGTTCCCTGAGTAAATCTTTCCTCTTGGCTACTCGGAACTAAAACTTCAGGGGGAAGAAAGATGAGAGTTTTCTCCCTCCACCAGCAAGTCTCAAGTTCTCATCTGGTTCTGAAGTGATGTGTGGTGACACTATGGTTCTCTTTTCACCTCTATCCTGAATGTTTGGGGAGTGACTTGCTTGCTTTGATTTGTGATGTGTCCCACACATACTTCACTGGGTGGTGAGGAAGAAAAACCAGGGTACCTGTGAGGACAAGGGCATTGGATTTGGGAGGTTGATACAGGAAGTGACAGATATTCAGCACATGTCTGCCACATTGGATAATCTTGAGTTCCATACTCTTGATTCCTTATTCCTGGACTGTCCCACCTCCTTTCTTCTAAGCTTCTTCTTCCAGAATGCCTTGACACTTCAACTCTGATATGTTTAGAACCTGCCCTATAATAATGGAGGTCAGTGAATAACAAGGCAGCATGATTCACCGGGTAGGACATTGGGGTCTATTTGAATCCTATCATCTGGGACCATCAGTTTTCTGAATCTCCTTCATTTAATGGGAATAAGTAACTCCTGTCTCTTTAAGGCTCTAGTGCCTGTCCATGAGGTGTTGCATGGAAAACAGCTACCTAGGGCTCTCAAGTGCTGTTGGTTGTGGAAGGCCTCCCAAGCCTATCTGTGGTGTTAGCGAGGGTCCTCAAGTGCTCTGGAACGTCCACAGCAGTCACAGTGTGGGCCTCCGAGTTATCTGATGGGTAAGTCTGGGGGAAGATGGAGTATGCTCAGCTTTGGAACGCTCTGTGTCCCATTTTATTTCAGTCAGCTGTGGTAGGTCTCTCAGGGTTCTACCCCATGGAGGAGGCCTGCAGTATTCACCTCTGCCTGTGACTGGCGAAGTAAATTGGTTCATTCAACAGTGGAATGTTAAGAAGCTTTCTCCCACCCCTGAAGATATATAAGCCACATCTTGAAATCATCCCCCTTAGTAATAAAACAGATTATTTTCATCTCTATCTGTCCATCTTCTATGTCTTATTTTTCATTGATTCCAAATTCTGAAAGAAAAGAAGCGCTGTTATTTACTGATTCCCTAGGACTTCAGTGAAGCCTTCTCTAGAATGTAGGACCACTACCTCAACCCCAGAAGCAGATCCCAGATCCCGTGTGGATCCTATGTAACCACACTGAGCTGAACACGAAGGAACAATTTTATTAACTGACAGCATAATTCACACTCTACTCACAGGCCGTCCATTAGCCAGTACCTGAGGATGATGTTTTTCTGCTAATATCACACATCAAGGACGTTAAGCTGAAGCTAAAAATAAAGTAAAACATCGTGCTGGACCTGTAGATCTGCTCCAACCACTCCAGGTGACGGGAGATTTATTCTCTTGAGGAATTAAGCCAAAGAAGCCACTATAGGCAGGGCAGGTGATAAGAAATATTAGACTAAAGTAAAATTCTGTGCTTTGAACACTTGGTTCCATATCAGTTATCTAATGCTGTGTAACAAACAACCTCAGAACTTCGTGCCTTAGAAATGGCCACCATTTTCTTAGCTTACAAATTACTCAGCAATTTGGGATGGGCTTTTTGGGCTGGGGGTGGTGGTGGTGGATAAACTCCTACACGTGCCTGGGCTCAAAAATTTCATTTCTTTTGTAAACACTCTCAGGTAATTCAACCAAACTGGAGAGCAAAATAAAATAGGAACTTGACAAAAACACGGTATCCATCCTAGCAGAGTGGCAAAGCCCAAGATGATGGACAGCTGCTCAAAAGGCAGACATACATCAATCTATATGGGATTAAGAGGATAAGGATTTAAAAAACAAAGAAAAAAGTGAAATAAAAGAAAGAAACCAAAAGGTTGTCATACATTTTGTGGAGCAATTATAGAAAAAAAATATTTATAGGTATGACAACACTGATGAAAAAAATTAAATAATGTTCTGCATCAACATAATAATTTAAATCATATTAATCAAAATGATATAAATATTAACTACTGATTTAAGAAATTGGTGGCAGTGGGGAGATGTGTCAGATAAACCTCATTTACCAAAAATCAGGTGTACAGATGCATAAGGAAAATCCACAACGGTCATATGATGATTATGGAGCAAAATATCAGAAGACAGCAGCCCAAGAGTTGGAAAGGTTGCTTCTGGAAAACAGACAGGAGTATGAGGAGGGATGGGGCAAGTGACAGCAGCAACTTGTAAACTCTATAATAAACTATTAGATTTTCAGCCTTGACAAAAATAATGTCAAAACCTTTTTTCAACAATGCCTACCTCTGCATCCTTGGTTGGGATTAGAGAGGGAGCCTCCCCTCAGAGGACAGTTTCCAAAGGGCTAAGTGCCTGTTTGCATCCTGTCTCCTGGCTGCTTCTTACCCCGACCCTCCAATTGTCCAAGTCCATTTGGAAGTGAATCACAAGACGCTTGTCCACGTTGTCTTGATAATGAATCGAGGTCAGTCTGGCCACTGGGTCTTGGGTCGATAGCTCTTCTGACTTGCCATTTCACCATGGAAATATGTAAAGAAGAAAAGCACGCACAAGCAATGACAAATACATCCAGTACTCGGCATGTCAGGTGTCCTATGGCTTGAGGCATGACCGTATACCAAACACTTACAGTAAACCAACCCTGGGCTGAATAGTTAGATTTATTACCTGGTTTTCATTATCTTGAGGAGCCATGCACTACCGTCCTGTAGTTCAGATGAGGAAATTGACATTGAGGAAGGTTAACTGTTGTGCTAGTAAATGACATAACCAGGAGTGGGACCCATCTCTCCAGGTAATTCCAACCCTGAGCGGATGACCACCATACAGACCACCCTACAGTGCAGCTTAGCCCTCTGCACCTGCTTCCACTGTTCTAGAGAGGTACTACTACCATGTATCGTCCTTCTACACACATTTATTTCAGTCAACTCTTCCTTAACACTGACTGGCATGGGGGGGGGGGGGGCTTGGCCATCTTCCTGAGCTTGCAGTCTCATAGGACCTCACATGAAGAGGGACCTCATCCTTGGCTCAAATGCTCTGCCATCAGCATCCTGAAAATCCAAATCTTTTAACTTTGGCTTGTCTGTGAAGTTCAATGGGACAACGGAGCATGTGTGGGAGCTTAATGGGCAATCCGTGTACCCACAGTTCCTTGCCACCCCACTCGTATAGCCCACCGGCAATGCCCCTGAGCACAGAATTCAAGTAGACCCACAACGAGCCTAAGGGCAGCAAGACCCCAAGCCAAGTACAAGTGTTAAGTCTGCAACTGAGTATCCCGGGATACCAACAGTCACAGGAGGACACACTTCCCATTCAAACCAGCACCTTCCTCAAGCACCGCAAGAGAAATGACTGAGGAACTCTATTTACCCCTCCTCACTCATGTTTCCTCTCTGTTAGCCACTCATCTAGGCTGGAATGATGACATAAAAGGAAAGGTCAGCCTCTGGTGCTTCTCTTCATTGTCCCTACTCATCAGTAAGGTAGGATATGGATGGACATAGACACGCACACATCAAGAGGAGAAATAAAAATGGAGTTTTATGCAGCATTCCCGCTGTTCTGGCAGAACAAGATAAACGTACGAGCGACAAAAGGAGTTGTGTGATTTCAGCAATCCCATGTGTGAGTTGAAAGCTCTCATGTTTACATTTAAAATGGACATTTCATGATATGAAAATGAATCATTACATGCTAATAATTAAAATTTAAATCTTAGAAGCACTACCCAACAATACTTTAAAAGCCCTAAATCAGGAGAGATCACTGAAGGAAGGAGAGCTTTTGTATTTAGTGCCTATAATGGCACTTTCCCTCTGCTTCTGAACCAGGGGCCCCACAGATGACGCAGCTGACCCCGGTGATGGAGAGGTGGGTCGTGATATTGAAGAGACCCTAATGTTTTTAGGAAACAGACCCAGGAGGCCCCTATTTCTCTGGAATGAAAAGCAATACAGTCCTTTGGATTTGTCTTTTTTTATTTCTCCCTTCCCACAACCAGTAAAAAAAAAAAAAAAAATTACAATCAACACGGGTACAAGGATCCAATTAAAAAAAAAAAAAATCAGCATGCAAGAGGGCCACAGCCCTGCCCAGGCTTAGCATACATATTTACAGGGCATGTGGCCCTGGGTGCAGCTACAGAGGCACATTGAAAAGGCGGTATTATGAAATATACAAAGGTGCTTTCTTTCTATTTTATCATAGAACCCGGCCTCATTTCCAAATGACAGCACTACAAAACACAAATCACGCTACTACTTACTATGTAACTTACAAAAAATGCTGTACAGATGTGCGACTATAAATATATGAGTATAAATGGCTCTGTTTGGGAACTGGTATCTACAGGAGCTAAGGGTTAGAGGGCGGCTCAGTTCGGCATCCCAACCTGCTAAGTTGACACATAAGCCAGAATGGGGGAGAATGGGATCTTGGAGTGAGGCTGTGTGGAACTCTCTCCCCCAGACCCCTCAGAGGCTCCCTCCCTTTCCCGGGGGCAGACTGAGAGTGTTCGGCGTGAGAAGCGGTGGAGGGAGTAGGTGTAGACAGCAGGCCACTCTCGAAGGCACAGAGAAGGCATCAGGAGCAAGGAGGGGCACAGCCCATGGACCCACAGCCACACACGGACCCCTAATGCTACTTGATGATCACCGTTCTGGGGGCTGTCTGGCCATGCCCTGGTTTCTGCCCTTTGAGAAAAAGGTTGGATCTCCGCAGGCATGAAGAGAAGGCAGGAAATTGGAGCTTGCCTATCTATGGGAACGCGAGAGAATGCTCGATGCTCGAAGAGTTTTTGGCTTGGATGGATGAATGGAAGCTGCCCACCAAAAAGCTGACCCAGACATCTATCTTGCACAGGGAGTGAGCAGGCAGACAGAAGCTACAATTGTCTCATGTCTTTCCTGGGATTCACGGTGGCAGCAGTGGAGGGGATCAGAGGGGCTTCGGATCTTATTCCAAAAGACTCAACGAGGGCAATTTTATCTGATCAAAAGGGTAGCACTGGGCTCTAGCCTGATGGTCAATTTGGCTTTTAGAGTAGCCGAGTCAAGAGCCCTAGGCTCTTGTACCAGATAAACCATCTCTACCCCAGTGCTCCCCAGCCCCTAGCTCTCATCCTCCCAACTGCCCAGATCAGGATTTGGACCATTCACTTCTCGGAAAGATGGAGCCAACAGGGGAGCCAAAGTGCACTCTGAACCTCTTGGTAGCTCAGATGCAGCTCCTGCCCTAAGAACTTGGGCAAGGACACAGCAGGGAAGCTTAGGTGAGCCACACCTGTCTAGGTGAAGACACCCAACGAGGGACTTGTGGAGCTCTGGCAAAGGGTAAAGGCCCACCCTGTGGTCCTCACCAAGTCTCCACACAATTACACTATTCCCACACCTTCCCCACCCAAGGGGTCTGGTCTGGGGCAAGAGCTCCTGGGGGCAACTGCTCTTGGCTGAGGCAAATCTTTGGTAAATAAGAGAGATGGCAGAGTATTCTCACCATCACATACGCACGTAACATGTACATCTTGGAGAACCTTCCATAAATCCCTCCCTCAGGGGGTTTTTGGAAGAGGACTGCTGGAGTCTGAAAAATGGGTTCTGTGGAGCCAGCCAGCTGGGCCGGGCTGGGCAGTGTGATCATCTGGAGGCATTCTCTGTCCCAGTCTTTCAGGATTACTGAGCACATCTTGTAGGCGGAAGCTCGGGAGTCTGCACCGAGATGGAGCCACTGTGCAGGCTACCGGGCCAAGGGCCATGAAAGCGGGGGCTGATGTGAACAGCTTTCTGAGGAGGAATGGCTCCCCGCCAGGCAGAGGAGGGCCCGCGGAGACCGATGGGCTGCTGGGGGGCGCCCCCTCCTACCTCCGGGCCACCCCTACAAGGCGGTGCTGCTAGTGACGCTTCTGGTGCCCCCGGCCTCCCCCTGAGCCTGCGGGGGCCCATCTGGGGCCTCCCGGCTCATGGCCACATTATCAAAGGCCTCGGGGACCTTGATGGGCAACTCAGGCTCCTCCTCGAGGTTCTGGCAGCAGCCGCTGCAGCGGCAGCACGGTGGGCAGCCGCACAGCAGGCAGCACGTACGGCAGCAGAGCCGGCAGCAGAGACAGCAGCGGTTCTGGCAGCAGCCGGCGAACAGGGAGATCAGGTCGTCCCAGGGCTTCAGCGAGTGCATCCACAGCGGCAAAAAGTTCCAGTTCTGGAGCCTTCCGGGCAGGATGCGCGGGCAGCGCGACTGCAGGAGATTGAGGACCACCACCAGAAGGATCACGAAGATGATCGGCACGCCCACGCCCACCAGCACCGGCCAGCCGGCCAGCGAGAGGCCGAACACAGCCAGCGGGATCAGGAAGAAGAAGAAGATCAGGTAGAAGACGGCAAACCAGCGGTACTTGGAGGAGACAATGCCCAGGCCCTTGGCCAGGCGGATGGGCAGGCGGGTGAAGGGGATCGGGTACCATAGCACGATGCCTGAGATGTTGAAGAAGAAGTGGCACAGGGCGATCTACAACACAAGAGAGGGGACAGGTGAGTGGGTCTGGTGCCTGCGGGAGTCAAGGTGATGGAAGGGTGGTCTACTGGTCTACAAGGCATCCTGAGCAGAGGCAGGGTCTTCCTGGTCTTCAGAGCACAGTTCAGAATGGGCCTGATGAGGAGGAAGGGAGGCTCTGTGCCCAAGTAGCCTGGCTCCAGAGGTCACACTCTGCTCCTTCCCCGTGTGCCCATTAGGTGCCAGGCATCACAAGAGGGGCTCGGGACCAGTCTGTCCGATACATTAAGCAATAGCTGTGTGTGGTTGCTGAGCACATGACCACGTGGCTAGCCCACATGGTCTACATGAGATGGGCTGCAAGTCCAGAACACATACTTAGTGTCCAAGACTTAGTCCAAAAAAGAAGGTAAAACACGTTACCAGCTTTTAAATCGATTACAAGTTGAAAGGATAATGAGTTAAATCAGATACGTTATTAAAACGGATCTTCCTGTGTTAGTTTTTTAAAATGTGGCTACTGAAAATTTCCAATTACGTGGGTGGCTCAAATTTATATTCTACACTCAGATTTCTGTTCGGACAGAGTCTCATGAGATCCTTAGAATAATCCTAATGAGATAGGGTTCCCAGGTTTCTGATGATGGAACTGATGCTCAAGGTCAGGTCACCTGTCTAAGGTCACTTAGCCTGGAAAGGCAGGACAAGAATGCCAATGCCAAAGGTCTTGTCCAAGTAATCGAGCTGATCCAAGCAGGTCCTCCTCATTCTAAGCCCAGAGCACAAGCGACCTCCCAGAGTCCAAGCAGAGTTCCCCAAGTGGAGAGCAAGGAGATGGTAGTGTGGTATTTATGCCTCTTGAATACTCTTCCCACTGCTAACAAGTAGTGGCCACCCCACCTGTTTAAACCACCACCAGGGATGGGAGTGGTCTCATGGTTTTGAACACAGAAAAACTTGGCTTTTGTTCAAAACCATCTGCTTGCAAGCCCACAAATGGTGCTTAGCTCCCCCAGAGCCCCCAGCCTGCACAGCCTTTCCTAACCTGCAGTGAGCTCCTCAGGGTATTGCCAGGGCTGGCCAAGGCAGCCAGAATGGCGGTGGTGGTGGTGCCGATGTTGGAGCCCAGCGTGAGCGGGTACGCCCTCTCGATGCTGATCACACCAATACCTGGTGGGAAGATACAGAAACTAGAGTATCAGCTTCAGGGGATGATGCGAGATGGTAATGGCAACAGGATGGGGAAGCCAAGGAGAAACTCACCGATCAGGGGGGTCATAGCGGATGTGAAGACGGAGCTGCTCTGCACGACGAAGGTCATGCCTGCCCCCACGAGGATGGCCAGGTAGCCGGTCACCCAGGCAAAGGGAAATGGAAAATCTAGGAGACAGAGGTAAAGAAAGCTATCACAGGTTTCCTAAGGAGGCCTGGATTGGGGGCCTAGCTGGCACCTCCAGAGGATCTGGGGAGGGCATGGGCTGGGCCAGAAGGTCAGGTTGTATGGCAGCCTCCCCAGTGCCATGGCCAGAAATTAACAAATGGGATTTTTAGAATCCTTTCCCCTTGCATATTCAGATGGTAGAGCCAAGAATGTGTGTGTGTATGTTATGAAGGCAAATACACACACCCCAAAATTCTGATGTTGAAACCCTAACTCCCAGTGTGATTATAGCAGGAAGTGGAGACTTTGGGAGGTAATTAGTTCATGAGGGTGGAGTCCTTATGAATGGGTTAGTGCCCTTATAGAACAGAGATCTTCCTTTCTTTCAACTAATGCCATAAGAGGACACAGTGAGGAGGCGGCCATCTGTAAATCAGGAAGTGGGACCTCACCAGAACCTGACCATGCTGGCACCAAGCCCAGACTTCCCAGGCCTCAGGACTCTGAGAAATACATTTCTGTTCAAGCTACTGAGCCTAGGATAATTTGTTACAGTAGCAGAACTAAGACTCCACCCAAATAACCACCTTCCTACCACAAAGCACTTGGAGCACTAGGACCTCTGTTCTTCTGCCTGGCCTGGTCTCCCAGTACCATAGATCCTCCATCTTTGTGAAGGAGCATGGAGGCAGGACGGGAAGTTCAAAGTCCCACATATGGAGCTCTCAGGACTGCCCATACGGCTCAGACCCTGCCCACCCAGGAGGTGCCCAGAGTGACCCAGCTCAGCCACATGGCTACCCTGGGACAACCCTGGGAAGCGGATATTCTTGGCCTCATTTCACTGAGGTTTCACGGGGAGGTGATGTCCTTGGCCTGACAGTCTCTCACCGGCCAGGATACCATACTCATCAGCAGCTTCTCCTCGCCAGTGGGGCTGTGCTGGCTGCCTCGAGATGCTGACATATTACCCACGATCACATTTTCTTCCCAGGAGTTGAAGGGACGTGCGGAACAGGGTAGACATCTATTACCCTTTTCCTAAGGGCTCCTGACAAAGCCCAAAGCCCTGGGCATAGGAAAACCTGCTGGAAGGAAGTCTTGTCTCACAGATCTCTGGATTTGAGCCCCCTCTTCCTCAGGACCTTTCGAACATGACAAAAGCTAGTGCCTACTTCCCCAGACTCTACCCAAGACACCAAGGAAGATTTCAAGGGCAAATGGGATCTCAACTTCTTCAGCTTATCAGATCCAAGAGAGAAACTCCATGCAGAGGCCATTGCTAGATAAAAATCTAAAGGAGTCACCCCACACCAGGAGTAGCCATAGTTATGCCATGCCCTAGAGAACCCAGAATTGGCAGGAGTTGGGGGGTGAGGGTACCTACCAGTGTTGATGGTCTTCTTGATGACAACGGCCACCTGTCCCCGGAGCACAGAGCCCAGGAGCTTGACGATCATGATCAGGCAGCCGCAGAGGACCAGCAGGGAGATTAACAGCAGGATGGTGCCAACAACAATGTCCGGGAGGTTGGAATTCACAAAGATGTGCCGGCCTGAGAAGACCATGGAAAGCCCTTGTTAGGAGGGCCATTCCCTCCGCCCCCTGCCAAGGCCACAGGTTGGTACTCATTCCCCCAACATCTTTCTGTAGGACAGTAACAGAATCTTGATTGTTAGCTTGACATATGGCAACCCAGAACAAAGACCACACTTCCTAGCTGCCTTCTACAGTGAGGTGTGACCCTGAGGCTTTGTTCTGGCCAGTGGGAGCCTCATAAGGCCAGAACAGGAGGTGAAATCCTGTAGCCGCAGAGCTAGTCTGGGCATTCTTCTACCGCCAACTCCCACACAATGTTCTACTCGTGAAACTGAGGATACTTACAACGGAGAGTCTGAGGAGCAAAGTGGGGTAGGATGGACAAGTCAGAGTTGGAGCTATTGCTAACTGGAAGCCTCCTTATTTTTTTGTAAGTCCTGCATGGCCCCATGATTATATAGTTTTACTGATGGATGGCTAGCACCAAGAACACAGGAGGTGATGAACTCATGGACACTGTGAGGTCAACCACACTTAAAATACTTGCTGCTCAGAATGAATGTGGCCATATGGTGGGGAGAGGAGGAAAAGAAGCAGAGATACACACATGGGCAGATAAGGAATGGTAAGAAGTAAAGATGTCGGGATGCCTGGGTGACTCGGTGGCTTAAAACCTCTGCCTTCGGCTCAAGTCATGATCCCAGGATCTTGAGATTGAGCCCCACATTGGGCTCTCTGCTAAGCAGGGAGCCTGCTTCCTCCTTTCTCTCTCTCTCTCTCTCTCTCTCTGCCTGCTTCTCTGCCTACTTATGATCTCTGTCAAATAAATAAATAGATAAATCTTAAAAAAAAAAAAAAAGAATTAAAGATGTCTGGGCCAACATTCCAGAGGCAACAGTCTAGCTTCTTAAAGAATCAGAGCATCACATAGGCTCACTGCCTTGATCAGGGCTTTGGCTCCAGGGTCTTGAATGGGGCCTAATGGACAGCAGGGACTCATGATTTTAGGGTCAATGTATCTATTCTGTTCCATGTGGGCCCCGCATCTCCTGCAAATCTGGTGGGTGCCTCCCTAGAGCACAGAGGATACCAATGCATCCCGAGGGAGGACTCCGGAACCTATTGCTGAGCTCTGGTGCATTATGGGACCGCCAGAGGAACTGGGCCTCAAGACCTAGTTCCGCCCCCTACTGTGGGACCCTGGACCTGTCCTTGGGACTTAGTTCCCGCTGCTGTGAAAGTGCATAGTTCGTGACTTGGAATAATGCTGGTGTTTCAGTGAATCCTAGTGCGCCTTCACCTACTGGGTTTCATGCAGAGTAAGAACACTGTCTGCGGCCCCCAGCACCCATCCCCACAGCCGACACTCTGTTGAGACCCACTCACACTTGGCAATGTTCTCCTTGGAGGTCACGTTCTTGATAGTCCAGGTGTACAAATCATTCGACCAACAAAGGGAAGGCGAGGTGCAGTTCTCAGGCGAAGGGACAGTGACATTCATTTGAGTCTGAATGACAAACATTGAGAAATGGTATGTAGAGTCCACCCTACGCACTTTTGATGGGGACTAGCAGGCAATGTGGCAAGTAGGAGGGAGACACAAATCAGTGTGTGTTTGTACGCGTGATGCACTGTTTCCACGGGTCCCTCCATCAGTGGGAACACAGGTGCCAAAGGTAAGCCAGGAGACATGAAAGTTACAAGCCAGGAATAATGTATCTGCAGTGCGGGGTGTGGCAGAATGGGCTGGGTCTGTCCTACTGCGTTATCTGTCCATCCAGCATTCAAAAACTTGTTGTTTCCTTAAGGATTCTCACAGGCCAATATTTACTTCCTCTTACCTCTCATTTGCCCACACTGCATTAAAAGTTTTGCCTTAAGCACGGGTTCAAAAGTTTGCCCACCTAGCAGTATTCTTAGAAACTCACCACGTTGGTCAAAGTTTTGCACCAAATCTTGATCAGACTCTTGTTTATGGCGGCTTCATCATTCATTGCAATTTGGCTGATAACCTTCTTATCCAGCTGAGGAAGACAACAGGTGGGAGACAGTAAGCATGTCCTCAGCACTGGGGAGGGACCCACATGAAGAAGGTTCTACTAAAGGGGCTTCAACAACATAAGCCCAACGGAGAGCCCCTGCTGGAGTGTGTCAGGACTCACTCCATCTGCACCCCCAGGATGGAGCACCGCACCTGGACGGTAGCAGGTGTTGGACAAAGGAATGATCGTATCAACAACAGGCTGGCAGCTGGGAAACACACAACAGATGGTCATTGAGTGACAGCAAAACCCAGAAGGTAAGGGTGGTAAGGGGCAAGGTCAAAACTGACCCATTTTCCAAGGCAACAACCACAAAAAAAAAACCTTTTAAAATTTATTTTAGTAATATTTCACTGACCCTAGGGAGCAGAGGGGCGAGATGGAAGGGAAGGACAGCAACCTTTCTCTTGGGATAGGAGTAGGGTAATACTTTTCCCATGAGCCCATGGGTGCTGGAGTCAGTAGGGGCACTAAAATGGCCCGAAGTGTCCAATGGAGTCTTTTGAGTTTCGAGAAGCGCTTGTCACACGCTCCCACCCCAATAAAGATGATATATGTTGAAAGTCAAGGAAAACAAAAAGGCCAGTTACGATACCCAGTGTCCCCAGAGTTTCACCTCCCATGGTCTTTTTCAGAGGCGTTATAGACCCTCATACTTCTCTACTATCCCTGCCCAGTTAGGAGAGGAGGGGAGGTAGGGGGAAAGGAGGAAGTTAGCTCCTTCCTTTCCCTCTCTGTAGGAAGCTGGGTTACCTGGATTATGAGCTTGGTGAAGGGGTCTGTGATGACTTTCAGAAGTGCTGGGGCATCTTCTCCATTCTTGAAGTGAAAGGTCTCTACCACCAAATCGGTCAGGGTCTCCAGGTAATGGGTGGCTGCCTCCAGGGGCAAGAGCACCAACACAGACAGCCAGTTGAAGAAGTCATGGACAGTAGCTCCCGCAAAAGCCCTATAAGAATCCCAACCCAAGCCAACAGTTGGATTAGTCAACAAGCAAGTAGGTACCAGTCTAGGCAGGTCATGGATGGCATTATCTGCCAGTGGGGCGGTGGGGGGGGTCACCTCTCTGTCTATATTCACATTCTCACAGCAGTTCCCAAGTGGTTGATATCAATATCCCCATTTGACAGATGAGAAAACTGAGGGCCAGCAAACATAGAGGAATAGATGACCACTGCCTGGGTACTGGGTCCAGGACCCCTGGACTCCCACTGCCCAGTAGAGGCTTCCCCACCAAGCCAGATAGCACTCAGTTCTCTCTGCAGGGGGTAGGGGGGAAGGGAAGTAGACAGGTTATGGCCATAACAAGGAGCTCCGTGATTCATCCAGACCACTTCTGAATCACGCCATTGAGGACAATCTTTCTTTGGAAAGCTGAGGGCCAGTGGTATGGCGGTGACCAAAGCCATCAACTGAATTCTTAACTTTGTTAAAATCTTGAGACTCTGATGAACCGTTTGAATGGCCTGCACAGAGAACAGGTCAATATACACTACAATTTATATCTGAGAAGGTTTGCACGGTCCTCTGAATTCTATCCTATCTCCAGACTAACAAGTGAGATGTTTTTCCTCAATAAAAAAGTTTTCCTTTAAAAAGTATCTGCATGTTGGGCCTCTGGGTGGCTCAGTTGGTTGAACACGTGCCTTCAGCTCAAGCCATGATCCCAGGGTCCTGGGATCAGATCAAGTCCCAAAGACGGGCCCCTGGGATTGGATAGAGCTCATGGAACTGGGCAGGGAGCCTTCTTCTCCCTCTCCCTCTGCCCTTTTCCCACCCTCACCCCCCACTCATGCTCTCTCTCAAAAGTAAGTAAAATTTTTAAAAAACAAAAAACACATCTGCATGTGCAAAAAACCACCCCAAACAAAAAAAAAGGACTTGAACAGACAGAAGCTAATAAACCTGTGTGGGAGATGCTTAACTTCACTAGTAGTAAAATCTATTTACATTTATTTACTTATAAGTACAAATTTTTACCTTCCATATCAGCTAATATTTTAAAGAAGTAACCTTTTCTTCCAAGAGAAGGTGATTTAAGACATCTTCACAAAGTGATACAAATATTTCTTAGTTGTTTGGCAAAATGTTTTAAGAGCCTTATAGGGGTCGGATATAGTCATTACTTTTCTGAAAACCCACGAGGTGTTCCAAACCACCAGGAAAGAATGATGCACGTCTCCAAAGACATTACTGAAAGCAATCTATTAAAATAATCCAAACGAGGGCTGGGCTAGTTCAATTTTATTCCTATGTGCAGCCACTTTCATAGATCATGTTTATATTTGGCAAGTTTATATTTCATATGTAGCAGTGAAGAGCCCAGAATCTGGAAGAAAACCTGGACTGAGTCCCAGCCATGCCCCTTAGGGAAGTTATTTAACCTCTTTGTGTTTCTGTATTAATGAAATGGGGCAAAGAAAAGTCTATTCAGCTTCTTGAGAAGATCAAATTAACAGCCGGCCCTGGATAATGTTGTATCCGTTCTCGAGACCCTTGGGACATTTCATCAGGGACCAAAGAAGGTTAGCCGCGTCTGAGCAGAAATGAGCAGCTCTGAGGACCTCTGCCACCTGCCAGCTCACCAGCTGATGAGGGCTGTCATCTGCTGATGACCCAGCAGCCTGCTTACTGCTTTCTGCCCGACCTGTGCGGAGACCGCATCACGTAGATAGACAAAGTACTTCTGTTTTAGAAACTTCTGGAAAAAGTCCATCTGTCAGAAGGCAGGCTGAGAACGTGCTTCATTTTCCCATTAACCTTTCGGAAGGAAGGGTTACCCTCTGCCTGTTTCAACCCGCCCCATTTTCCGATCTTCTGCACCCACAAAAACTATATTTTGCCTTTTATTGGCATGCAGGTAAAGTACAAAGGGAAGGTGGCAGGGGTTGAGCTCAGCCAAAAGAGGAAGCTTTAGGAGGTTATAATTATTTCTGACTCAGCGGGATAGTAAATCCTATCCTAACTGGCCTTGTTTTAACTACACCACACGGCAGGGAAGCTTCTAGCTAGCGCTTGCCTTTAGGGAGCTCTTGAATGCGTGCCAAGTACCTGGCTAAGCATTTACCTGTAGGACTGGGTTTAGTCCTTTGGACAATGAAGGTGACAGACAGCCAGTGATCCTGGCAATGCCGACCACGGAGCTGAGTTTCATCAGCTGGTAAGTATGTGATTCCAACCCCCAGCTGCATTCTACTATGGCTACTTCTAGGAGCTCTAGCAATGACCAGCATATTTGCACTGGCTGATTAAAGGTAGTTATGAGGACCTGGCCCAGCAAAAGCTGATTCTGAGCCTCCTACCTTCTGAACTCATTCCGGTCTCCTGCCTGCATGAGCGCCACAATGGTGTTGGTGATTGAGGTCCCAATGTTGGCCCCCATGATAATGGGGATGGCTGCACGCACACTCAGCACTGGAAAACGGGAGAGAGAAGGTTAGGGAGTTAGCAAGCTTAGAAAGACAGCCTGGCCACATTCCCAATGTGGCCCAAGGCAGGGTGACTTCAGTCAAGCTGGTAACTGCCAAAGCAGCCTTTCCTCATGATTTTGGGGTCAGCACCAGGCTACGAATCTGATGCAAGCTGGGACGGCTCACAGAAATATGCACGTGTACCCCCAAAAATTTCCAGCACATAATCTCAGGGACTCCGCAGACTCCACAGAGAAGCCCTTCTGTGGAGCCCAGCTTACAAGTGCCTTTCTCAATTTCTCTATGCTCCCTATTACAGGTGCAAGGCCAGCTCAGGCGACAACAGGAAACAATGTGTAAGGACTTGTGTATTTATTATGGGAAATTTCTTTTTCTAAGACAAGTTAGAACACTACCACAATGTTCTAACATATGAAAGCAAAGCTATATATTTTTAAGATTTTTATATATTTATTTTAGAGATAGCATGAGCCCGGGGAGGAGCAGAGGGAGAGGAACGAGCAGACTCTGCACTGAGCACAGAGCCAACCCGGGGCTCAATCCCACCACCTGAGACCATGACCTGAGCTGAAATCAAGAGTCAGACACTTAACTGAGGCACCCAGGTGCCCCAAAGGTAAAGTTATTTTGAAGAATAACTTTTTTCTGATTTAGCCCAGGAAAGTTCTAGTTAATTTTGCTAAAAATGCTGGTCTGTGCTGAAAATTGCCCTCCCCCCACCGAGACTCTATCCCAGCTTAGCCAGAGAAAACGATCAGCACGTTCAAGTTCGGAATGCCGGCTTCCCAAGCTCAGTGGTCCCCAAGCCAACGTGTGATGGGATTACGTTTTTTTAATTCTTAGCACAGAGCAGTGATGGAAATGTTCCTCATCTACATGGCCCAATATGGCAGCCACTGGCCACATGTGACTATTGAGCCCCTAAAACATGGTTAGTACAACCCAGCAACTAATTTTTATATTTAA
Organism: Mustela erminea; assembly: GCF_009829155.1. Taxonomy (NCBI): domain Eukaryota; kingdom Metazoa; phylum Chordata; class Mammalia; order Carnivora; family Mustelidae; genus Mustela; species Mustela erminea. The sequence continues at coordinate 117,788,367 of NC_045615.1, read as the reverse complement.
AGTAACTTAAGCTTAAATAAAATTAAATGGTCATATGTGGCTAGTGGCTGCTGGACTGGACAATACAGTTCCAGAGAATTCAGAGCCGAGTCTTCAAGCCTCGGGGACTTATTTTCAGACCCAACCACAGGAATGAAACAGGAGGCTGCCCAGGATAAGGCAGGACATGTCACAGTTGTGCAAGAAAGGAAGACACCAGTGACTGGCCTGGATGTATTCAGAACAAATTCCAGGCTTCCCAGCAAGACAGGGAAATGCCTGTAGTACGTCTGGGCCCACAGGTGCCTGGACTCACGTGAAGAGGCCACCATGCTGACGACGATGGAGGAGGAGGTGCTGGAGCTCTGCACCAGGACGGTCACCAGCACGCCAATCACCATCCCAGCCACGGGGTTGGACATAATGGAGTTATTGCTGAAGAACTGTCCAGCCACCTTTCCTGAAGAAAACAAGTGCACGGTTTGAAATGTTAGGTGGGCAGTGGGTATACGTTAGTCTCTAGACACAGCCAGTGGGCTGGGTGGGGGGTGGGAAGGTGAGGCCAGCCTCCAGCCCAGCTGGTACCTCCGGACTCTTACATCCATGGGCTTCTTTCCCAGCGCTGCCCTGGCACCATGTCTCCCCTTCTGTGACCGAGCTCCCAGTATACCCCCAACACCCAGTATATCGCTTCACCCTGTAGCCTCCCACATCTCTGCCATTCCTTTCCACAGCAAGCCCTCCTCCAGCCTTCTCTGGTCACCAACGGCCTCCACTCTACTTGGCCCAGTGCGTGTCAGTGAGTCTCCTGATGCCCTAATTCCCCGTTCAGATTTATCTCCCAGGAATGGATATTCTCATTCTTCTCTGTCCACATTATCCAACCCCCATTCTCCAGCCCCAGCCTAGCCTGAGATGCCCAAGACCACCAATCCATTCCCCAACCCATTTACGGAAGACCAGGGCCCAGAGGGTGGAGGCCACTTGTTAGGTACTCAGAGAATGAAACGCCTTGCTGATGCTGCTTTGGACCAGGGACTTGGCAGTGGCATCCAGGAGGCTGGTCTGCCCCTCATCCATCCCCACAAGTGCCCCCTTCCCCAGTTCTCCCAGGTAAAAAGATGAGTTCCCAAAGAAGGCACCATGGGTATAGAAATCCACGGTCTTCCATGTAACTGGGATCTGGGTTTGGAACCCACTGTACCAGCTCTAGGCTGTGAAATGAAGGTCTGGGCAGCATGACCTCTTTCGGCCTCAGATGCTCCTCGTCAATGAAAAGAGCTTTGGGAAGGAAAGTGCAGGACCCCAGGTGGCATTCCAAGTGCTGGTTATCGGTGTCATCCCCTACTGGAGGAACACAGGGGACCGAGCCCATGCTGACCTCACTCCTGGGTCCCCCACACACTGCACAGCCACCCTCAGTCCTGGAAGATGTTTTGACAACTGCCGAGGATACAGATCTACCAACTCTGGGACCCTTGTTCTTCTTCAGCTAAGGCCCAGCCCTGATTTTCCACAGTTGCTTTAGCTCAAGAGCACTCCTAGCTAATAATCTCTTCAGGTGGGAGGCCCAAGACAGCAGGGATCCCTGAGATAAGTCCCTCTGTCAGACAGCTTCCTGTCCAGGGTCCGTGGATGAACACTGGAGGCCGACAGCTTGGAACTGGCTCTAGCCCTGGCTGCTGGCCTAAAAGAGCCAACAGTCACAGCCCCTTTACAGACATCAGTTTTCTCTTCTGTAAAATAGGGGTATGACTTCACAAGATGTCCGGGGACTTCCTGCCCTGAAATAGGCTGAGAGGCTGCAGCTGGAGAGGGCTTGCTGCACTGTGACCATGTAAACCCCGTACCACAAAAATCCCCTCACCCTAGATCTTTGTCCCTTCCATCCATACCTCCAGCCAGCTGGAAGGCACTGCTGAGGACATCCAAGGAACACACGAAGAAGTAGAGAAATCCCAGAAGCAAAATAAATTTCCCAATTCCTTGGAAGACACAGAGGATCTTCCCTTTGGTGTCTCTCTCTGGGGTAGGGGAAAAGGGATGAAGTCTGTTAGTGCCCGAAACTCAGAAGTTTGGCAGTGAGCTCGGAGGTCCCCCCTTCTCCCTTCTACACCCTCCCTCCAGGTGGCTATAAGCAAGGCCTAGAGATGCGACACAGCCATAACTGCAGTTTTCAAAGCAATTACCACTATAGTTCATTTAGTTGAAGCCTGTGGTGAGGTGTCTCTAAAGAATCACCTTTGGAGAGGAGGGGTCCTATGGGGTCTGGGGCACTGATAGACAAGCCAGACTCCATGCTCGGCTGAACCAGTGCTGCTGAGTGGGGCAGTTAAGGGCACTTGGCACCTGTTAAGTGTGGGATCAGTGATAATGGCTCTCCTAAGCACCTTCAAAACAGCACAGGATACTTTCTAGAACGTGGCCACAAGGTAGCAATCACAGGCTCCACTTGGGGAGGGTTGGGGCGTGCACACATCCTGGAATGCTATGTCCTTGGATGCTATTTTCTCTGCTCCTTCTTACAGCGGTTCTCACTTCCTCTCTCCCAGCTGTCTGAGCTGCATACAGACCCCACACCCTGTACCCAGGAAAGAAATGCAGCATTTGCCTGCATACCAGCCTTGCTGGTTGTATAGTCTATCTTCTGCAAGCCTTCCTTGATGCCCACATTTAGGTGGGGAGCCCCCCCCAATCCAGGAGCTCTCAGTGAGCGACCCCGTCTGTTCACTGCTGCATCCCGAGCACCGCTCCTGGGAGCCAGTCGGCCCACAGTGGATCATGGGGAGCAGCACAGTGCCTAGCGTTCCAACACTGGGACACTCACTGAGTGAGGGAGAACAAAAGGCCCCCTGGTCCTCACACTGTGCTTGGAATTGAAGCCTCCAAGACTGCCAGGTGGCATCCCTAGCCAGGACCTTTTGAAGGGCATCAGAGCAAGGGCAAGAAAGAGGCCAACACAAAGGAGACGATACGATGGAGATTGTGAACCCAACCCTCACTGATGGGAGTCCCTCCTGCCTGCTTTTACCTGACCACTTGATCCCGGTGTCCCGAAGCTCAGGCAGGTCCCAGGGGTCTGCCACCTGGGTGGGCTCCTCTATCAGTGCCACAGTGGAATTGGATGGCAGAAGTTCGATCTTGGTCACAGGGCTCCTGGTGTCATCTATCCAAAAGAGCAACAGAGGCCATGAGAATACGGGTCAGACCAGAGTCTCCAGGGGTCCTCACAAAGGCCAAGCTGAGGCAGGATGGGCAACACTTACTTTTGTTGGTCTCCTTGCCTTTCTCAGTTGTGGTGGACTGCTGACTGGTGACCCCTTCCAAGTATTTATTGGGGTTGGGCTGGGCATTTTCCAGCTCAGGCCAAGGAGCCATGGTCTGTGGACAGAAAACAGAGCTTATAGAAGCAGCCACTAAAAGGCGTCACTCTCAGGTGCTGTGTCAGGAAGAACCAGTGGCTGCAGAGATTCGGGAGAGGTGTAGGGTGTCGTGCTCAGACAACTTTTAAGTGTGGGCTCTTGAACGCCTATTTCCACCTCTGGGTCTCCCTCACCTGCTCACCTCGGCTGTCGCTACATCAGACCCCATCTTAGTGTTTTTCCATTCTAGCCTCATGTCAGCTGAACTTGCTTCGGTTTCTCGCACTTCCCTCTCTCAGCATCTGTCCTGACTCTTCCTTCAGTCAGCAAGGGGGTGCAAACCTATCCATCTTCCACTCATGGAACACCAAGTCCTCAAGCCCTACGATGGGTCCCTCATCTGCTTTTTATTTCTAAACTACAGGTCTGCGCCGAACCTCATCCAGAGGACATAATGTATGTGTAGATCCTCATATATGTTCTACCTGCCGGATCCACCACCGAGTCTTCTGTGAGTAGCGTGACCCGCCGGAGCTGGTTTGAATCCCAGTGGTGCCACTTATCAGTGAGTGTGTGTTTTAGGAATGTCCTTTCATATCCCTGAGCATAAAGACATAAATGTCTCCCTATCTAGAAAATGTGGATAGTTCTTCATACTTTGCAGGGTTACGAGATTAATGGCGATACCTAGAAAGTGCCTGGCAGCAGGAAGGCAATTAGGACTAGGCGATGCGGCTGAATTAATGACCCTTTGTCACATTCCTTCCAACCTTTGATAGAGACTTCCTCATAACCCATTTTCTCAAAGCCTTTCTTGCTTACACAGACAGGAAGTGTGGCTCTTGACACACTTGGAAGTCCACTCCTTGGGGTCCTTGTCCTTTGACACATGTTAGACAAGGGGAGGACAAAGGACTGGAACAAACAATTCACAGAAGAGGAAGTACAGGTGGCTAAAGTAAGAATTTGGCTTCATTAACAACCCAAGATATGCAAAATGGAACAGGGAGTTAAGTTTCCACCATCAGATCAGCAGAAAATTATTTCTTAGGTATACTATGCTATGCTAGAGAAGAGGCAGTGAGCGGAGCACCACTATAGAACGCCTCACTTTTTTAAAAACATCTCTAACCTAGTCATTTCACTTCTAGGAATTAAGAATCTAGAAACATTTTCTCCCAGAAAATACAAAATACCTCCCTGTTCCAATCACTTCTTTGAAGAGATGTTCCCAGAATCTGGGTCTGACTCCTTTCCTATTTTTCTTAATGGATCTACTTCCTGCCTACCAAAATGTAAGCTCTACCCCTCAAATAGAGGCTCTGTCTAGATCTTCACTGTATCCTGGGGGTCTGGAGCTCTGCCTGGCCCAATAAATGGGGATTGACCAAATGAACGGGATGCAGACCGAAAAGGCGTTGCCACACTGTCAAAGAGATGAAAGTAAAAACATGGAAATTGTATTAACCACAGTCCGTCCGTGAAGCATAACAGCATGCCACTGAAAAGGTGATGAAGAGCCAGAAGAAGATAAAAAGAAAAAAAAAAAACCAGGAAAATGCTATAGCTAAATTGTGAATAAAAGGTACTTCTTTGTCCTACTCACAGCATGTTCTCGTAGGCTCTGGGACGGCTGCACGGGATTCAGAGTGGGTGAAATTATCAAATTCTCATAAGAGATGTAGCCCAACCCCAGACCCACAAGTTGCAATGGTTCGGGGACATCCGTGGTGGCACTCTTCTTCATCCTGGTAAGCCAAGACCTCATCTGATTCTGGGTGTCCCCATCATCTGCCTAGGGAATTTCGACTTTTCCAACGAACTGCAGGACATGACATGTTCTTCCACCATCACAAGGAAAAACGTCTTGCAGGCACCGGCTTCCATGCATACATAACCAGGCCTTTCATTTCAACTTAACGAGCATCCAACACAGGGCCTGGCACACAACTAGCCTCACATGCTTTCCACATAGGATGCTGGGACTGCCTGGCCAGCGAGAGCCTGTACTGACTGAGCCTGGCTGTGCTCAACCTCGCAGCCACCCATTTGGAGAGTTACTGTTCTCCCATTAGACAGAAGAAACTGGGGGATAAGGAGGCTAGGTAACTTACCCAAGGACCCAGGGTGTAGAGCTGTGAGCTCGGGTCAATTTGAATCCCGAGCCTTTTCTGGCAGCCACTCCTGGGCTGGGTGTTCTCTGCAGGCCACTCAATTGGTTTCTAGGCTAGACATTGCTTCTAACGTCTGGCCTTCTGGAGTTGCTGTGCCTGCCACAGGTTCGACTCCTCCCTTAGGCTCAATTAAATTCCTTCTTACAGCTGACCATGAAAGGTGGGGCAAACCCTGCTGTTCTCAAGGCTCGCTAGGGTGGGGCAGGGGATGGGCTTCCTGGAGTTGTGCTGGAAGGCGGCTATGAGGCTGGGGCCCTGGCAGGGGAGGTGGGAACTGGGTGGCTGGGGAGGACAACCTAGGCTGGCTGGAGAGAGCTCTAAGCTCAGCTCAAAGCCACTCTGCAGGTGAACTGGCTCAGGTTTGAAATAGCACAGAGATAAGAAAAGCCAGAGCCAGGTCCCCATGCTTAGGGAAGCATAGCTAAGGGGTCTACCTCTCCCAACACAGGATCCTTAGCCCCAGGGTTTTGGGGAAAGAAACACTCTTGGGGATCCTCATTTCAGTCAGGCACTAGGCTGGGTAGCTACACAACTCAGGTGTTCTGAATCCTAGGCCAGCTCTGCCTCAGATACTAAGGCAGTCACTCGACTGCTCTGTGCCTCAGTTTCCCCTATGCAGAATGGGGCTTATAACAGTCCATAACCCACTGGGTTATTAGACAGCTTCAATCAGTTAATTTCTGCAAAGTTCTTGAGACAGTAACCTGTCTGATCAAGTGGTTAAGGTTCCTCTTCCCAGCACCCCTGAGAGGAGTTAGTGTTATTCCCATTTTACAGATGGGAGAGCCAAAGCACTCAGAGGGGTAGAGCCACTTGGCCCAGGTCCACAGCATGATTTGAGAGGGTCTGACTCCAGAGTTGGTCCTGCCTCTCAGCTCCACGTCTGGAACGCTCCTGGAAGGGATGAGTCATGCAGTAATGGCACCAAACGTGCACTGTATCTGATTAACGCCTCACTACCAGGCTCATGGAAAGACGCCTCAACACTCAGGCGGTAGAAGTCAGTGCCCCACTTCCACATGCAGAGCCCAGGGGAAGAAGCAACAGCTCAGTGGACTGGGTCTCAAAGCCCCTGCCACTCCAGTTTTTGGCACAAAAGCATTCACCTGCATCAAACTTCAGCCACCTCAGGGCCCCTTGGAGCAGTCAGCACTTCCCCATCACCCCAAACGTTAGCTTCGCTGTTTGCCACCCAGAACTGCAAGGTCGTCTCTGCCAGCCCCCACACCCAGCCAGCACCAGGACCTGCTGACTCAAGCTGGGAACATCACAGCTTGTGGTCTCCGGCTCCCCGTGCCACCTCACCAGGCTGGGCCCCAGTGCCAACCAGCACACAGCAGCCTGTTTAACTGGTTTGGGCCCCAGTGCCTCCCAGGGGTTAACTTTGCCAGCACCCAGCTGTGATTGCACGGGGACTCCCCATTTCTTTACTGCCCGGTGCTCCCTAAATGATCCCCTCCTCAGGTCACACTGGCCTCAGTTTGGGACCCTGAAACCTCTCTGTAGGGTGCCACCCTCTGCTCTTGCCTGGGGAGCACCCCTCTTCAGAAGGCCCTCCCCCCATCTTTCAGTCCAAGCCCTCCCTCCACACTTGCCTGAGTCCCACGGGCTCCTCTGACCATCCCCATGTGCCAGGCAGCACTGCCTGTGTGACTCATAGGGCTCCCCGCCACACACACAGTCATTGATTTCTAAGAACAACCACCGTTTAACGAGCTCCAGCAAGGTGCCAGGCACTGTGCTGGGCCATGACACGTAATATCTCCTGCAATCTTTATGCGAGAAAGGGGTCATGCTCATCCCCACTTGCAAACAGGAAAACCTGGAGCACAGAGAGAGATTACGCTGCCACTTGATCAAAGTCACCAGGCACGGGAGGGACAGTTTTTAAACACTGTCAGTGGGGCTGGAGCCCTGATTTACAGTATCCTTGGCCACAATGTAAAGGTATTTTCCCGGAGCACTGGTTTTACTCCCATAACTGTGCGGTGGGGAGGCTGAAGAGTGTGCCTAGTGGGTGACTTACACTGGACACAGGATATTTACATGGAGCCCATGCTCAGCCTTGGCACTCCTGACATTCGGGGCAGAGGATGCTTTGCTGTGCCAGTGATCTTGTGTTATCGTAGGAGAGGCAGCATTCCTGGTCTCTATTCTAGACATACCTCTTCCCCTTAGTTTTGACAACCCAAAAGGTCTCCAGACATTGGCAAATGTCCCTTGGGGACTGAGAATAACTGGTCTATAGAGCTTCAGACTTCACATCCCAGCTACCTGGTTTCAAGTCTCAGCGATGCCATTTGCTGTGTGACTTTGGGCTAGTTCCTTTGCTTCTCTGTTTCCCCACATGTCAAATTAGGCTAACATGACCGAGTAAGGATTGTTATGCTTAAGGGTGTTATGTATTAAAAGTTCTCAGAATAGTGTTTGACACCTTGTTAAACCTTCTGTGGTTTTCAGCTATTGCAGTAAAATAATCAGGGACATTGGAATATAGAGGACAAGACTTCTCTGAATTCAAAATTAAAAAGACAGGACACAAAACATTGCTTTGAGCTTGCAAGGGGCAACTCTGAACTACTCAGATTTGCTAGGGGTTCCCATATACTTGGCTTATTCTGCTCCAGGGTAGCTTAAAGGAAAAATTTGAAAACCTATTATGATCTTCTACAATCTCTCCTTTTATAATCTTAATTCACTCTAGAATCATACTCCTATCTCTTTGCCGTCTCTACAGCCTTCTCTACTGCTGTTTAACTTTGAGGCAAGACCCGTATGTTAACGCTTTTTCTCCCAGTGCTCAGTAGACTACATGTCGTGGTGCTCCTCACATTTGGGAATGGAGGAGTCCGCATTCAGGGTTTGCTGAAGTGAGGCACCAGGTCCCTGACTAAGAAACACATCAAGCCTGCAGTTTACCCACCTCCCCCCAACCCTAAGCTGGGTTGGACAAGATCTGCTGGATGGAAGACCCGCATCAAGAAACTGGGCCCTGAACATCACCGCAGCCCCACTTGGGAAACTCTCGTCCCCACTTAGGTCAGAAGGGTGATTATTCACCCATTTAAATTGTGTTTTCAGGGACTGGATTTCTGAGTGGTCACCAACTATCCAGCACATACAGAAACAGACACTTCACCCAGTCTAATGTTCAGGGCGCTTAGAGCACGGTGAGCAGTGGGTCAAGTAGACGCCCACTTGCGCTGGTGCAGAGGAACTGGACCTCCCGGCAAGGGCGCCTACCCACTGACGGGCCTCAAATACCAACTTACTCTGTGAGTCCTCTGCTGGCCTCATTCACCTCCAGGCCCTCGTTTTACTCTTTGCCAGTACCACCAGAACGCAAAAAAAACCTATGAATGTCTCCACACCTCCTTCTTAGAACTCTTGTCTTCTCTACTGCAATCACTCTTCTCAGCAGCATGGGCACACAGGTTCCACTCACCTCACCTTCCCAGGCAGCAAAACCCTAGCTCTCGTGCGGGCTGACCCCACGGTTCTGGAGGAAAGGGAGGCCCTAGAACCAACTGCCTGTGATAGACTCTGAGGCCGCTCCTCAGGGCCCCTCCTCCAGGCCCCCGGAGCTGCCAGGTCTGCTGCCAGGATAGCGGCCAGCACACAGCACCAAGATAGCACCCCGCAGTGGGTGAGGACCTGGTCTGCGGAGTCCTGCCACGGTGTGGGACCCTGAACCTCTCTGAGCCTCAGTTTAAACATCTCCAAAATGCGGACAATCCCATCTCCCTCTCTGAGCTGTTGCAGGATTGACTGATTAATGGGCCTGCGTGAGCCCCTGAGCAGAGGGTCTTGCAGAGTAAGAACAGAGAACTCTTGTGGAATGAATTGTATCATGGACAAGGCACAGCCCAAACGCCACTGGGCCCTAGACCGTAGGCTTGTCTTCTCAGTGCTCAGCACAGCAGCGAACCCTCTGTTAATATCTGTCCAATAAAGGAACCTAAAGCACAAGAGAAAGGCGCTAACACTGTTTTGTGACGGCGGAGTGTCCTATGTGATCCATGACCTCATTAAATTTTACAATAACCAAGTTCTTTCCAGTTTACAGAGAGACTGAGGCATGGAGAAATTTAAAAAGTCCCATGGCTACCTGCAGATGGGGTCAGGACTGGAACCCAGGAAGGCCGGTTCCCAAGTAGGGACCCCTTCCACAGACCTCTCAGCCAGGGGCTGAGACAGAGGGACCAGGAATCCTCTGGGCTCCCTCCGAGCCATGTGCCACCAAGCTCCAGGGACTTGCAGGAGAGCTGGCCAGTAGCGAGCTGGCCGATATCGTCCCCCTGCAGGGGTCCTTCCTACTTAATCCTTTAGAGGGCTAGAGATGCCAGCCAAGAATGCTGGAATGACCAGCTGCTGTGCCCACAAAGGCTTCTGGCCTAACGGAGACCTGGGTTCAGCAGAGGCCAAACCTTTTTAATAAAGACTCTCAGCTAAGCAGGAAAAGGTGACACTGAATGAGCTGGGCAGAGGCCCCAACCTGAATCTCCGGCCCTTCTCCCAGTGCGGTGCCAGACACCGGCCTGTCTGGAACCTGCTTCTCTAGGAAGGGGCTCTGAGCAGCCGCTGGGGTCTTTGGCACCTTTGAGCACCCCCCCAAAGTCTCTCTCCCCAGGGGATCCTTTGATCTAGCTGTTCCCTCGCCCTACCTTCCCAAGGGCACAGTCCAACACTCTCTTGCTACCTGCCAGAAAAAGCAGAGAAGCATCAAGTCATCCACTTTGCCTGTTTGGTACTAATACCCATAAAGATTTTTTGTTTGTTTAACCCCTAGGCACGAGGCTGGCGCGGTCTGAGCACACACCTACTCTCTTGCTCCCCACCACTCATCCCTACAACCGCACTGGCTTCTGCAGAATAACCCTTTGGGCTCGACTTCCCACGTCCACATGTGGACCGCCCCGCCTGCCAAGAGGAACTCCTCAGGCCAAGGAGAGGACACTTCTCAGACCTGGGGAACAGGAAAATGTAGGGCACTTGGCAGTCACCCAACCCCTCCACTAGGCATTGTTTGAGCTTCCCCAACCAAGACCAGTGCGGGTGCCGCCTGTACTCAGAACAGCAGCCGCCATTCCAGGTGGGAGGGGGAAGAGGCAGGGCAGCGTCCTGCAGAGAGAGGAGACAGACCCACTGTCTCCTCCCAGGCAGTGGCCTCCAGCACCACAGGGAGCACCCCACACAAACTAACCCGTCCCATCTCACATGCACTTCACTTCTGCAAATTTACTTCTAAGCACTTGTACTTTCATGCTAATTCTACCCAGGAAGAAAAACTAAGACACAAAGAAATTAACTGCTTCATGGTCTACAGACTCTACACCCTCAGGAACAATTCAAACTCAGGTAGTCTGAGTCCAATGTTCAATACGCTTCAGAAATCCTTTCAGATGTTGAAAGAATGACCTAGACTTCAAAAATTCCCAAGAGGGCAATGTCTTTTTTTTTTTTTTTTTTTTTCCCCAGCTTCTTTCAGCCATCACAAGGCAAAATAATCCCAAAGACACGGTAGTGGGAGGCGGGGAGGGTGCATGGTAGTTGCGTGGGGAGGTGCGTGGCACAGGAGACGAAGCAATTGGTCTGGGCTTTGCATTCACGAATGGCTTTAGTTTAGACTTTTGACTATAGGCACGAACGCGGTTTTAAAAATACATTTATTCTATCCCTTTAAACCTGGGCTATATTACCAAACTACACCCTCAGGATGCACTTCCAGTGTACTTTTATGAACTTTTAAAATAAATCCTGCCATTCACTTTTAACTATACCAATTCTTGTGCATTGTGTTGGGGGTGGGGGTTAAAAACCCTCGTGACTGAAACCCCTTTAAACGTATCGCAATCTCTCTGCAGTCCTCTTTTTGCACTCTGGGGGCACTTCTGAATTCAGTGGGATGTCCTGACTACTTCCCGTTGATGCCGCCATTCCCGCAGTCCCTACAGTGGAGGTGGGGCGAGAAAGCGGGCCGGCAGGCAGGAAGTGGCTGAAAATGGTGTTAAAAGTTTATTCCAAATCACTGATCCCAAGAAGCTGTTTTCTTCATTAAATTGAATCCAGGATATTTTTCTGTCAGCTTAGTGCCTGTCAGCTTAGTGCCTAAAAGCTATAACCCAGACGTCCGTCCACCCACCACCGGGGACTTGTATCCATGAGGTGGTTGAGTGATTTGGAGTGGATTTTGGAAGGGGCAATTTGTTAAACATCCAAACCTTGTACAAGCATGCTCTTCCTGCCACCGGTTCCCGAAGTTACAAAAACAGATCATTATCAGCAGGTTGGCTGGCAGGAGCAGAGAGATTCAAACGCTCTGAACAACCTCAAATAATGGTTGCTCCTCTCAGGCACAACTTTTTCAATGCCCAACCCTGAACAACTTTGAGCTCAGGAGTGGGGGCGAGAGGAAGACAAACAGGTCCCAACCAAGCAGAGCTAACACAGGAACTGCTTGTGAATAGAAACAGGGAGACAGGGGATTCTGAGTGATGAAATCCACAAGCTGCCTCCTTGAAATCAATTATTGTTTGAGAAAGTTGCCACCTCCCTAAGGAAAAGGAGTTGATTCTAACACTCCTACCTCCGGGAATCCGAAGACTGAATTAATTCTGTTCTGTGTGCCACCTGTTTCTGGCCTAGAGATGCTGGGTGCCCTCCCAAGCCGACCACACCTGTGCATATTTCCTTGAACGCCATCCCCCCACACTGCTCACCTGGTATCCTGACTTTGCAAACACTGAAGAACTGTGGGCTCTGTTCTCCCAACACAAGCTGAAAAGACCAGCCCTGTGCAGAGGACAGCCTGCCCTAATGGGACCAGCAACCTAGACTGTATCCTGCAGTTCCTTTAGGTCAGTAACTCCCAAAACAAGAATGGTGACCCATGGAAGTCACACTGGTGGGAATGGCATTACTGGACAGCCACACAAACCTAGAATTTTCAGCACAGGAAAGGCTGGAAGAGGGTTCCCTTCTCCTTCTCACAAAGAGGGGGACACTAAGGCCCACGGGTTCATAGCCACCTGCTTTAGGTCACACTGCTAGTAAATGACCAAAAAAAGAGAGCCCTGCCGTCCTGATTCCTATGTGGCCCCTTTCATTCCCCCATTTTCCCCTCCCAAGCCACGAATTTCAGTATATGTATAATTTTAGATACCCCCCCCCACACCCGTGGTTGACTAATAACAGGGTCAGCACTAAGAGCGTCCTCATGGGAGTTGTAACAGCAAAAGCAGTCACACTGAGAACACAAATAAAATCTGATAATTTAGGGAAGGTGTATTTTGTCTTCAGCCCCAAACCAGCCAAGTTCCTGGAGGGGTGAACATCGAGGGCTATCTGAAAGAACCAAGTGTGGGAAGAGTAAATGACAGTTCTTTCCAGGGCAAGGAGGGAGAAGGAAGCGCCCTGGGCCGGCGGGTACTCACCAGCGCTCCTCGCGCAGTTAATGGACCGAAGGAGGCACCCAGGCGGAGCTCAGCCTCCGAGGCCTGAGTATATATAGCGAAGGTGTTGCGCAAAGAGGCCGGCGGCAGCGGCTGTCATCACGCCCCTCGCACATTCCAGAACCGCCTGCCGCCGCCGGGGCACTGCCTACCTGCAGGCTTAATGAGCCCATCGTGACCTCGCCCCGCTTCGGAGGAAAGCCAGGCGCCCAGGCTGCGGGAGAACCTCACTGGGCCCGTGTGCTGAAGGCAGCGCTTGCCCCGCCCCCGCCCAGCGCGGGCCGCACAGCCCAGCAAGTGGGGGCTCGCCAGGCTCCCCCCACCGCCGCCGGCCGCGGCCCCACAATCCCACCCCATCCCCTGCTCTCTGCAACACAAGACCCTGAATCTTCTAGTTTAGCTCCTGTGAGGCTGAAGAGGTCAGAGACATTGAGACACAGATAAAAGCCAATTGGAAACTCAGGGACAAATCCTTCCAAAACAAAGCCAGGATTGTTCGGCCTTATCAGGCTTTGGGGTGCTTTCTGCCCTCCTAGCCTGGACTCTGCAGTTAAGACACTTGGCCAGCTGGAGCCCTGGGTCTGCCACGGGGCTGGGCTGGATTAGCCAGGCTGAGTAAGGGGAGAGGGGCTGATCTTAGCTCTAGACTGGTGCTCCTGCCAGTTCATCTGGGCTTTGGCAAACTATGTCCCTAATTTCACCCTCTTCTGTCTTGTGTACTCCCCATGTGGCCCCACAGCTTTGTCTGGTTGTGAGAGGACCTGTCCCAGGGAAAGCCTATCATGGCACTTACCCTAAGAGCTACCCAGTTAGGTGAGGGCTGACCCCTGATGATCACACAAACCCCTTGCGAGGAGGGACAGTAGCTTCCTTTCTAGTGGAGGCTTCTGGAAGGGTTAGGGGGCATGGCACAGCGTTACTCAGGTTTGCTAAGCGGAGATCAAACCTGGATCTTATTGCAAAACCTCAATCTTACTGCAAAACGCAGGCCCCTTCCCTCCGCCACATAATCCTGGTTTTACAGTGAAGGGAAGTGAGGCTCAGTTGACCAGTAGCTCTGCTGCACACAGAGGAAGTGTGGAAGGACCCATGGGTTTAATCCCCAAACCAAGAGCCCTGCCCTCCCTCGGGAGGAGGAAATCAGCAGTGCTACTTCCTAGAACCCACTGAGAAGGACTGTCCCCGGGGCTGAGAAGTCGGTGGTTATGTACACTTAACTCTGGTTGGTCAAAGTGCCGAAGCCCAGTTTCTGGTTCTACCCTTTGCTCTCCCTAACTTCATGTGCTGCTGTGTAGAATGGGAATAATGTCCCGATCAGAGAAAAATCAGCTAAAATATTTAGAGCACATAGCACAGTCCCTGATGAGCACGAGAAGCACTCACTACATATTAACCAGTGTAGTTTGCTCTAGGAACCTCTGGTGTTAGAAGACTGAGCCGGAAGCTCTGATTAGTCTCATCGGGAACCTCAGGGCTGAGGTTACTTCTCCGCAGCCTCAGACGCTAGCTAGGCACATCAGTCCAAGGGTCAGGACTCAGTGCTTGGAGAGTGGGCAGAGAAATCAAATCAGCCCTGGGGCTGTTTTGATTCGAGGGATATTTTGCTAGTGGGTGCCAGACTTCAAAGCTAGTCCTTGGAGGCAGTGACCAACCAGCAAGTCTCCTCCGGGTGACTTCCAAAACACAGTCTTCTGGCAATGGCGGTCCATTGGCCCGTGTTCACTGAGCTCAGCTCCTCCTCCAGCCCTGGCCAGGCAGGCTGCAGACACCATTTCAGGGGCTCTCGGGGGCGGCCTTGGGCATCCATCCCAACAAGCCTCCCATGACCAATAATGGTGGGCTTTGCTGTGGGGCACAGGGCTAAGCATGGTCATGTTGCCTTTCTGTCACTCCCAATGAGGAGCAAATAGATAAAATTAAAAAACAAACAAACAAACAAAAAAACCACACACTGAAAAGGGAAAGCTTTCCCTTTTCTATTCTAATTGAAAAGGCAAAATGCTGGTTCAATCAGGAGGCTTTCTTTTCAGGTGTATGCATCCCGGTAATTGATGAGGGATAATTATGTATTTGATTCTAGTTTGGGATTGTTGTTTTCCTATTTTTCCATAAAGTCTAGAAGAAATCTAGATGCTGTGTGTCTGTGTCACTCCTGAATCCCTCCCTGTAGGGGAGCACAGTTTGCTATGGGGTATTTTCCCATTTTCATCCCACCTCGATACAACTCAGTATCATGCTTAAGAAGAACCTAGGCATACTTTGCAAGGTCCCTGTTTACCCACAAACTTCTAAAAGTACTTTCATTGAGTGTTTTCTGTGCCTGCTATTGCCCAGTAAGGTAACACTGATTGGATTAAATGTATCAATGCAAGATCGAGGCCCACCCAGAGTCTTACCCGAGGCTACAAAACTCTGTGCTAATAATAGAGGCCCACCATCCTTGCTGAGCCTCAGGGCCCAGGTGCTTCAGAATTCAGAACTTTCCAGTTGGGGAAAGTAAGATGAGAGACACTCTCTGGGGCCTGGGCAGCACCTTGCGATCAAACCTTCTGATATTTTTTGCTGTAAAGATGTCCAAATAGTATACTACACAACACGACTTTGATCTATTTGTTCAGGCTAGGGTTTGGCTTGACAGGGGTTTTCACCTTGCAGACTAAAGATTGTGACTTCTCGGTACTGAGCGCTTACCCAAGTCCTGTTCTGAGTACTGTACATATATCAAGTCATTACTTCTTCTACTAGGAGGAGCGAGGTATAGAGGCCGAGAAACGGGGCCCCAGAGAAGCGGAAATAACTCTCCCCCATGTGGCAGGACTGCTCCTAGTTGACAGGGTTCAAGTCCTAACCCAGTTATCAATTCCACCCACATTAACCAGCAAACATTTTCACTAATTTCCTATCTCCTTTTCCTTCTAGGGATGTTTGGTTGCCCAAAGAACAGGTATGAGCAGAAAGCATAGAGAGTTCGGGAACACATACAGACATTAGATTTGCAGCCATTATCTTCTCAGAGCAGCAGGGTGAAGATGACCCAGGACAAATGCGGACCCAAACAGCAACAGATCAGACCTGACCCTCTCCTGGGACACCCTACACACCCAAGCGTTTATCTAAATGTAAAAGCCAAAATAATTGGGACTTCTAGAAAATAACATCAACAAATACTAATGAACTCAGGGTGGGGGGAAGACTTCTTAAATAGTGTACAAGATGCATTAACCATAAAGGAAAAGATATTTTTATGACCGTGAAAAGGCCAACCAGAGCAGAGGGAGAGGTCTAGAGCACATAGAACTGACCAAGAGCTTATTTCAGAATATATAAAGAGTGTTCAGATATCAAGAAAAAAAAAAATCTAATTTAAAAAATGCTCCAGTGACTGGAACAGGCCCTTCACAAATGAGGATAATTCATAAACACACTAAAGGTGTTCTGTATCACAACTGAAGGAAACGGGAGAATTAAACCGCCATTAGATTTAAATCCAGTGTCTACACCTCCAATCCCAGACATATGCCCAAGCGACATGGACACATATGTCCCCAAAAGACAATGTCACCCAAATTTGTCCTCAGCAGCACAGTGCATGAAATAGCCTGGAAGCCCACCTCCATTAATAGGATGGCATATTAACCAAAAAATGTTCCTACAATGTAATACTATTAGGAAATTGCCATTTGGGGCATCAAAAGTGGCCAGATAACCTAGGATGAAAATGAACCACTTGTTACGTGGAAGGAAATGGATAGGTGTTCTCACAAAGGTAGCCGCTTAAGTTAGAGAAACCAGACGTAAGGGTTCATACTGTTGGATTTTGGGTGTATGAAATTTCTGGAACCGGCCCAAATGTAAATCTTAGTGAGAGACTATGGACTCTGAAAAACAATCTGAGGGTTTTGAAGGGGCAGGGGGTGGGAGGTTGGGGGAACCAGGTGGTGGGTATTAGAGAGGGCACGGATTGCGTGGAGCACTGGATGTGGTGCAAAAAACAATGAATACTGTTAAGCTGAAAATAAATTTTAAAAGAAAGTTTAAAAAAAAAAAGAAAAAAAAATCTTAGTGCTCAGGAATGCATGCTTAACTGGTATTACTGAGGAAAAAAGCAAGGACTTGCCATAGAAGTCACGTGAGGGTCACTGTGTTGGGAAGGAGGGGGTAAGACTGAGGGAGGAATTTCTGAGGCGTTGACAATGGGTTGTGGTCATTTGCTTTGTGATAAAACCTTGAGCTGTACTAATCCTATGTTTTTTCCTTTCCTGTGAATATCTCACAAATTAAAAAGCTTAAAAACACACACACAAAAAACCCCCGGTGGTCCTGGGGAGGGGTCCAGGAAAGAGATCGGGCTCTGGGTTCTATCAGGGACTTTGAAACCCTTTGAAGGGATTTCGTTTGAGCCACTGACTGTCCATGTCCCTGAAGTATTTACTATCCTGAAGTATTTACTATGATCGTCCACATCTCTGGCACGTGGAAGGATAGCTGCTTCTGTCCCAGATGTTTAACCAGTTATGTGATCCACTTTCAAAACAGAACACACCGGACTTTGCCTGCCAGCACCAAATGGACTCCAACAGCCTCCCGATGACCTTTTGCAAAACCTAGTGACCATCTCTTTGTTTCTGAAGCACCTCAGAGCTGTTTTTCTACCTGAAACAGGCCCAGACAGCTAAGTTTTCAATTTTTCCTGTGTGTGTATGTGCATGCGTGCGTGTGTGTGTGCATGTGTCTGGGGAAGGTTTTGGTGATTTTTTTTTTTAGTCCTTGTTGTTTGCGCGGTATTAGCAGTTAGGTCTGAGCTGGCTCTCTAAGTATACGTAGCAGGACCTGCCTGCATTATCATCATCAGAAGCCATCATTATGTTGCTATTTCTAACCTGTTGTGGATTAAGAAAACAGCTCACCTCATTCATTTATCCATTTAATTAATGGTCATTAAAACTGTGTAAAGCAAGAGGGAGTGAGCCTGAAAGGTCTAATGGGTCTATTTCTGTGCATCTTTTTACTGCCCAGGCTTAACACCACTTTAGCTAATCCGAAAACATCTTACTATGTAGTACCCAGCTAGATTCTAAAGCACTGAGGCCACCGACACTAAAATCCCATTTTATAAGGACAGACGGTAAGGGAGTAAGTCTGACACATTTGTACCATACAGAGGACCCAGGGTAAGCGGTGGGGATCGGATCATCACACTGGGTCCCAGGGCCTTTGGGGTGGCCAGGAGTCCAGCGCAGAGAAAAATGTGGCTTCCCTGCCATTCTGAGGTTCCTTTTGTTTCTGTCATTTATTCCTACCGCAGGGCCTTTGCTCTTGTCATCCCTCTGCCCAGAACACTTTTCTGAAATTTCACATGGACACTCCCCCTCATCATTCATGTGTCAGACTTTCACTGAACATTTCCCCTGCCAGCAGCCATTGTCACCTCAGTTCTGTTTCCTTCACAGTTTATCATAGGGCCTCTTTTTTTTTTTCAACACTAGATCTCCAAAGAAATGTCTCCTTCCTGGGTTGAGGGACTGGGATTGAGAAACCAAATGGCTCCCTAAATATGTCACTTGACTTAAATTTTAAACCAAGGGGATTGAAAGCAATTCAAATGTATAACATTTGACCACATTACTTAAAGTTAGTTTTTGGTTAATTACAATTAAAAAATAAAATAATCTGAAGATAAGGAAGAACTCACAGCTTGGAACTTAAGCCTGAATGCCATCCTGGAGGTTCGAATCTCTTTTCCACTCTCCTTTGGGTCTGGATCCCACAGGCCTGGTTGGAGATGCCAAAGGAAGAGATGTGAGTGATTCCTGAGTGCCAGCTCACACAGAGAGATCTCCCACAGCCCATTAGGGCATCTCACATTCCCACCATAGGTGACTACCAAAAAATAAAAAGGGAAGGGTAAGTTCTAGAACCCAGTGTGGGAGGGGGGTTGGGGGGAAAAGACGAAGTGGGGGGCAGTGCATATTATCTCAGATGATACTGTCAGTGACAGTGGTGTTTAAAATTGGTCTCTAAGGTGCCTCGTTAGCGCAGTAGGTAGCGCGTCAGTCTCATAAAATTGGTCTCTATTCTGCTTTACTCCTAGATGGTCTCATGACCCTCCTCCAGAAGTATTTTTTAGGTGTTCCTAAAAGGTAATGCTTATGGTGGCAAACAATTGGAAACCACTTATATGAATGTGTAACCACCTTTATCCCATTGATATATTATAATGCTGTCACGTAGGCAAAAAATATATAGTTATTGCTTTATGCATACATAACAAAACCCTCGTTAGGCCAGCCATGAGCCAGTGGGTTATCACTAAAAACAAAGGATAGCTATGGGAAGAAACAGATTGGAAGGTATATACCAACCTTAACAGGGATAATCACAGGGTAAAATCTAATCATTTCTTGTTATGGATAGGACTAACGATACCTACTAATTTAAAAATTAGGAAAAATAATTTTTTTTATCCATCCATCTATTAGGAGATGTTGCCTATTTCTTAGTTGGGAATTTTCATACCCATTATGTGGGGAGAACTTTTAAACCTACCTTCCCCAACTCGCAATGAAACTTTGCTAAGATTGTTATCAGAAAAGGGCTTGGTAACTGTAGAGTTACACAGATGTAGCTAGTTGGACTGTATGGAAATAAGGAGCTTGCATACACACATCCTAATTTCCGGAAATGTGTAGGAAATAGGAGAGTCTACCTGTAACTCCCCAAACTTCCCCCAAATGTGTCTGCATGCGTTGATCAGGACTGGAATTTTTATCAGTTCTATGTCCTTTCACCTTACCTGAAAAGCTGCCAAAACACATGGTAAATTTAAAATAACACAAACTCTAGCTCCGTGGGTACCTAACTCTTATGCACGTAACAATCTAGAAGGAAAACAGTGGAGGCAAGGTGAATGAAGGGGAGGCCTGGCCTCTACCAGGATGAGGGTCCTTTCTCTTCCTTCCTTCTTCCCCCATTAAACCACCCTCACCAGCTAACCAAAGACACTTAGATTTCTTGCCCATAAAAAATAGTGTCCTCCCACACTGGTTCCTTCATGAAAGATCCATTTCCTGGCAATCCAGCGAGCCTCTCTTAGAGTCCCTGCCTCCCAGTTTACCTGCCTCTAGCCCAGTGTTGCTGCCTTTGGAGGAGTGAGACGCACCAGGGCCCAGGGAGGGAAAGGTCTTCCCTTAAAATAGTGCTGTTGCTTTTAGACCTCAGTCCTGCTTGGATGAGGAAACAGATAAAGCACCTGAACAGAGTGGGGCAGGAGTCTCTCCCTCGCAGGTGCTGCAAGTAGGAAACACACCTGAGGAAGCCAGGCACTAGAAGACAGGCGCATTCTGTGTCGGGGGTGGGGGGAGTGAGCAGGAAATGCCTTTTCAGGGCTCAGCTCCAGGGGTTGCATGAGAAGACACAGAGTGATGTTGCCAGATCTTTGGACTTGGCTGGAAAAGCCAGATAACCAGGTTTATGAAATGTACCACTAAAACAACAACAACAAATAACCAGACAGGACAAACAGAGCAGGTCTATAGACTGCCAGTTTTCATCCCGACACCAAAATATATTCTCAGGTGTGCAGACCCTGGCCCAGTGCCCTTCTGACTAGCTACAGGGCTGTGTCCTCTGAGGCCCTCTGGGGTTTCCTCCTGCCAGTCTCCTAAAGCCTTTAGTGGGGCTGGCATTTCACAAAGTAGAGGTGGCAGAGAATGTCTCCAGAGGGGAGGATGGCGCTCTTCCCTGGGCGGTGCCTGAGAAGGGCCCCCGGGAGCCCGGCTCTCATTTCTCTTCTTCCACTCAGCACCCTGCCCCGAGTCACCCGGCCTGGGAAAACCTGGGTACCGATACTGATGGGAAAAGCCAGATTCTTGCCCTGTGCACTCCAAACTCTCCAGCAGCATGAAGCTGGCTAGTGACTGAAGCAAGTACAGAGGGGCACTGCCCGCCTGACTCTGAGCCATCAGGCTGGGCCTGGAGAAGGGGCAGCTGCGCTCTGCACCTGCTGGCGGGGACCCCACCCTGGGGCCAGCGGGCCCGCAGCCTGGTGCTCCCCTGGCCACAACCACTGCTACCAAAGTGGATCGTAGCATAAGATCCTGCAAAAGTGGCTCCAAGAATAACACCTGAACTAAACCACTTTGAACTTCTGCATTCGTTAGGAGTGTCTTCAAGGGCTCTCTGACGGTGCTGATCATTTTAGAATTGTCCAGTCAGGCCCACTGATAGGGAATCTATTCGCCTGGCTGCTGCCAGAATTCAGGAAATGTCAAATAATGGGTTACGTCTTTGTGAGAAAGCACTAGACTTCAAAGGATCAGGTTTCAGCGGAGAATTGCTAAAGGAACAAAACACAGGCTGGCATCATGAAAGGCTGTTTTCAACCTTGCTTAAATATGCATGCAAATGTGCAGAGACACCCTGGAAACGGAGACACAGAAATCATCGAGGTTACTACCTCTGACCATGGGGATGGGTGACTATTTGGTATGTGTTTGTATGCTGCTCCAAAAAGGATTTAAGGCAGCTTACGAACGGACAAAAGAAACTTGATTCAAAATGAGTGAAAGAAGAGGCAGAGAAGGGCGGGAAAGGAGGACTGAGGCAGCGGAGGGCCGGGCGCTACACATTAAATCCAACCCAGTGAAACTGCCATTTTTGTAGGTCAACGTCATGTGGTTCAGCTTCATACAGCAGGCTGATCTACACTTGCTGGAGCTCAGGCGCCTTGGGCTGTCCATTTTGTAGTCCGCTAAGAGTGGTAAAAAGCCCTCATTAAAGACCTTTGGTGTCCATCAGGTAAAAACAAACTGGATGCTACTGGCTTTCTTCCTTCTAAGACCATAGTTTCCTTCTGTAACCAGAGACTTCTAAAGTAAATTTTAAAACTTTTTAAAGATTTTATTCATTTATTTGAGAGGGAGAGAGAGCATGGGAGAGCTGGGTAGTGGGGGAGGGGCAGACGGAAGGGAAGAATCAACTCCCCACTGAGCAGGGAGCCCCACAAAAGTAACTGCCTTTTAAAGTTGAGGCTGGGGCGCCTGGGTGGCTCAGTGGGTTAAGCCGCTGCCTTCGGCTCAGGTCATGATCTCGGGGTCCTGGGATCGAGTCCCGCATCGGGCTCTCTGCTCAGCAGGGAGCCTGCTTCCCTCTCTCTCTCTCTCTCTGCCTGCCTCTCCATCTACTTGTGATTTCTCTCTGTCAATAAATAAATAAAAAAAAAAATCTTTAAAAAAAAAAAAATAAAGTTGAGGCTGGTTGTGAGTCCCCCCATCCCTGACTCCTCAGATTTGGGGAAATTTTACTCCATCTCTCAAACAAGAAGATAATCTCTGCTCAACCCACCTCCCATGTGGTTTTGTATATTCAAATGAGATGATGGTAGGTGAAATTAGATGGTATGTGAAATTAACTAAGACTTGCAAGTCTTATGAATGGCACCATTTTATTTAGTGCTTGTAATGGTCCGGCATTGGGCTGGTGCCTAGTAAATCAGTCACAGAGGGTCATAGTCACATGGAAAACTGGTAAATCCAAATGCTGTAGGTAAAGTGCCTTGCATGATGTCTGACACATAGGAGACCAATCACACGATGACTGTTCGTCCTAGCAAGGGACACGAATGCTTTGCAAAGTCGAAACTAATAGATCCCAAATAAGTCTGTCAAACTTTGTAAATATTAGGCATTATTTGTTGAGTCAATGAATATAAAGTATTATCACACGGCCTGGTACAAAGTAAGGACTCAATAAATAACTATAATTCCATTTATTTCTTTTCTTATGGGTCTGTTCAACTAAGAGGCATAGACAGGATCTCAAACCCTTGCTTCTCTGGCTTTCAAACCTGGCCCACCACAATCTATACGTATAATGAACACATATAGGAAGAATCTAAAATGATCAATTTAATGAATCAGACCTCAGAGCCTTGAACTTTTTTATCTCAAGTTAGTTTTTTGTTTAAGTTAAAATGTTTCCTTAAAATCTCCTGCCATCCTCTATTGTTTCATTGCTACTGGGTAATTTATGCCAACCAACTCCTCCTCCCATTTCTCCTAGGGCCATAGATCATTCCTGTTTATTTTCTCCTGGAAACTGAGGTCCTCCACTGTCCCTTCTCCTTTCCTAGTAGCATCATCTCTATCCCAGAGATAGGGACCTTCCATCCTTTAGCCAAGAAGCCTCATGAAGCGCCTACTGTGTGCCCAGCTCTACATGAGGGCCCGGCCCTGCCTTCCTAGGGCTACAGTAATGGATTGTCATTGAGTAATTTAACTGATGCACGCCCCTGCCGTGTTCTCATGTTTGGCACACAGTAGGTACTCAGCGGTGTTTCTTAGTTTTCGATCTGTGTGAGGACCCTCTCTGCTCTCAGCCTCAGCACTAAATCTAGCTGCTTGCGCATGACCTCCCTTCATCCTCACAGTGACTCAGTGACTGCATGAGTGTTTGCATTGTAAAGCTAAGAAATCCAGACCACAGAGGTCCATTACTTCCCCGGCCAGATGGGATCCACTCAAGTCCACCGAACTCCAAAGCTTTTGCTTCTGTCCAGGTCCACGCACAGGCTCGGTTTGAAGTACCAAAGTCAAGGTGCTCCCTCTTAGGCCCGCGTCCACACATCCATCCACGTCCTGCAGGACCCCAGAAGTGTACTGAGATCTGCACACTCTTGCTATCTGATGAGATTCTAGCTGGGACATTGTCTGTCAAACTTCCTCTCTCCACCTATAGACTCCTTTCTTCGTATTTTTTTCATGCTTCCACCCAGTCGGAGCTGGCCTCCCCTCCTCCCCACCCCCCTTCACACAGATCTCCGAGTCCGTGATCTCTAAAGAGAAAGGACGCTCCATGTGCTGGCATGACTTGCCCGCTAACTTGTATGTCGGTCATAGGGGAGTGGTCGGTCTAGCAAGACTGGACACAGCTCAAATGGCCAAGGAAGTTTTGTACTTGCCCTGGCACTAAGGCCCAGAGTCAGGCCAGCTGGAGGGAGAAGCCCAAGGACTCAGAGGAGCGCCTCATCCTGTAGAGTACCTCCTGAAGTATGGTTCCCAGACCAGTACCACCAGCAGCACTTTCCCTGAGACCTGGCTGGCCATACAACCTCTCTGCCCAACCCTCTCACCTCCCCCTCCACCCTGATCTTCTGAACAAAGTCTGGAGATATGGCCCAGCAACCTCACAGGTGTCTCTGGTGTGCACTCAATTTTGAGAACTGCTGACCTGTAGGGTAGAACCCCCACCTGTGTTCTAGCACAACATCCACCGCCTCTGTCTACACCTCCAGCCTTATCTCACCCCTCTCCCTGCATCATCACCTCCTCCAGGAAGCCCTCTCCAGGGCAAGGGCAAACACTGCCTTATTAATCTTCACGTCCCTGGTGCCTAGCACAGTGTCTGGTTCTCAGTAGCTGTGTAGTCAGAGGTTTGTTGAATAGTCACGAAATCGAAGCTGACGTGCCAAAGTGGGGCTCGGGGTGTGGTTACCATGGAGAAGGTGTGACCCCTGCCGGAACCAGAACTCTGGCCAATGGCCTAGGGCTGCAGCCACAGATCTTGAGTGACAAAGGCCAGGTGCCACAGAAAGTCTCAGGATAGTAAACGGATCCACGGATCTCCCCTAAAAGGGGCAGACACCACTGAGTTTCGGAGGAGGGCTGGGGTTGCTACTCCACTCACGTGTCTGAAGCCAGAAATTAGGGCCTTTGGGTAAAATTCCAGGACTTTAGATATTGGCTCAAAACAACAACAACAACAACAACAACAACAACAAAAAACATACAACAAAAAAAAGTAACCCTCCAAAACCCAACTGTGGGTGCCCAACGAAGTCCATCTCAGAACAAATGCAGGACACAATAGATGTTTGTGAGCTTGCTACTGCCCAGCATCAGCAAAGCCCTTCCTAGAACTCCAAGTTCTTAATCACAATATAAGGTGGGCAGCATGAAGGCATGGGGGCTTCGTCTCTTACTCACAAACTCTGGTCCGGGATCAGAGCTGAGCTCAGTCGACATTTGAGGAATGAATTAACGACAGAGGACGGCCTGACACCATCACCATCACAGTCCACCTTTGTACCAATTCCCCCCTTATCTGAACTTGGCTCATCTCCGCCAGGAGGGCTCCCAAGAGCCCAGCTGATTTTACTCTCCCAAACACCCAATGCCCTCTCACTGCTAATGACAATGTAGTTGCCTCTTGGGCTCTCTCCCGTGACAGAGGGGAGGGGCTCCTTGCCCACATGATGCATCCATGTTTACCCTGAGAGCAGGTTTCCAGACAGCCTGTGGTATGCTGGGAACTACCGCTAGTTACCGGCAACAATACAAGCTCTTTGTCCTTACAGGAACTCAGTAAAATTAAGGTATTTTCCCTCCACGGCTAGAGGCTTTGTATTTCCCGACAAAGGGCCAGGAGGTTGGCCATTCTCAACTGCTACCCAGACTTCCTTCATTCTTTCTAATGTAAGGGGGTGGTGGGGACTCACGGAAGAATGCAGTGGGCTGCCCCTCCACAGAACAACCACAACCTGGTCTCACCCTATTTCAGGAAGTGGGCCTTTCCCGTTTGGGGGTCACTGCACAAGACACAGTCTCTTCCCTTTACGTATATCTGGCCAAATGTCTCTTTTTTTCCAGAAGCTTCCAGAGTAACTCCTCCTGATCCAGGCACTGTGTAACGTATTAACCCCCATCTTACAGGGAACCTGTCAGAACACTCTCCCTCTCCCCAAATTTGAAGGGACCCACCTGTGTCTAACCCTGAGGAAAACTGTTCAGATAAAATCAGTGCTGCTATCACCTGAATGACTTATAGGAACAATGGGAGCACAGAATGTTTAAGTTGGAACAAACCTTAGAAATCATCTAGCCCAGTGATTTTTCAGCACAAACAGATAAAACAGATAACAGGATTGCTTGATCTGATCCTCCTCCCCCCTGCTCTGTCCTCTTTCCCATCTCCTTCCAGTCCTTGGATAACCTCCGGGCAGGGCTTGCACTGAAGAGGGGAGCTCCACCAAACTGCTGGGAGTCCTGAGTTTGAAAACCTGACCCATGGCAGGGTGGGGCGGGGAGGGCGGGGAGACGGGACGGGGACGGGACTTACTGAAGATCCCTATTATACAAGGACTCTATGGTTATTGTGAACCTTGTGAAATTTCCAGAAAAGGGGGGCAAGTTACTCTCCATGAATAGCCACCATGGCAGTTTGGGCATGTTTATTTTATTCCCAGCATTTGCTGGGATATTGAAAACCAAAACCCAAATAAACTACACGTAGAAAAAATAAAGACTTTCCTTTTTCTATGCATTAAAGTAGTTTATTTGGGTCTTGGTTTTCACCTGGGGCTGCATCCAACCAGAGAGGGACTTTTTCCCAATTCACACAGAAGTGGGAAACCAGTGTCCGTGGACTTCAGCTCCTCCCGGGCTGACTCCACAGCCCTGACACCATTCTGCTCAGAAACCCAAATGCCCTTCTGGGTGACCTCACTCAGTGGAGATGAGCCTAGTGGCAGATTCAGGGGCCCTTGGGAGGTATTTTGATGGGAAGGTAGGTACACCCAGCCCCAAAGGAGGCCAGAGTTCAACCACTACATGGTCGCCCAAGCATTCTGCAGCAGGTCAGAGGGAGGAGGAGGGCAGGCAGGAGGGCTCCAGCGTCGGGCTGCACACCCCTGGAAGACTTATGGATTAACGCTGAGCGGTAATTGGGGATCACTAGCTCTCCCTTCTTTGCTCTCAGCTGATGAACTGTTTCTAATCCTGCCCAGAAGACAGAAGCCTTTAGAAGAGACCATCCCGTCTCTCCACCAAATTAACTGAACCTCCTGACCTTGTATTCATATAATCTGCATTTCCTCTTTGCACCTGGCTTGATTCTCCTCTGACTCCACTCAGACTCCCCTAGATCCTCTTCCCTCTCACCTGCTCTAGGACAATTTCCCAGGCATGTCCCCCACCTTTCCCAGCCCTCTCCCACAGCACTGAGGTCTTCCCTTAGTGGGAATGTTTCCCACTGGCATGCAAATGCAGGGCTTCCTACTATCTTTAGAAACCTTCCCTCCTCCTTGAGCTCACATCCCCCTCTTAGCTATTTTATCCTCCTGATAGCAGTACTCCTTGAAAGATCACCCATACTCCATCTCCTCTTTCCTCCATCCCATTCTCTCTTGAATCCATTCTAACCAGGTTTTTGCTCTGAATATGCCCCACTAAAAGAGCTCTTATTGGGGGGGCCTGGGTGGCTCAGTCAGTTGAGCATCTAACTCTTCATTTCCACTCAGGTCATAGTCTCAGGGTCTGGGGATCGAGCCCCACCTGGGGCTCTGTGCTCAGCATGGAATCTGCTTGAGATTCTTTCTCTCCCTCTCTTTCTGACCCTCCCTCTGCTTGCTCTCTCTCTCAATAAATAAAAATTAAAAAATAAATGAGCTCTTATCAAGGTCACCATTGTCCTCCATGTTGCCAACCCAACAGTCAGCTCTTAGTTATCTTTCTTAACCTTGTGACAGCGTGAGAAGTACATGATCCCTCTTCGTGACCTGAAATGCTTTCCTCCTACATCGTGGGCCAGCCACTTCTCGCCTCTTGCTGGATTCCTTTCCTGACCTCTGCACACCCAAGTGTCCCACACAAGGGCTCAGTCCTCAGCTCTCTTCCACTCAGCCCTTAGGTCAATGACTTTCAGACTTTTCTGATCACAACCCAAAATATATTCCACATCCTGACTCAGGAGCTTTGTGCATGTATACACAGTTGACATAAAATGTTTTGTAGAACAGTGACTAACCCTACTATGTTCAACACTATTTGAAATTTTCTTTCTTTTTAAAATGCTGCTCAAGACCACCATCGGGTCATGCTCTAGTCTTTAAATGCCATCTGTATGCTGACAACCGCCAAATTTATCATCTCTAGCCTGAACCTGACCTTTAGACATGAATTTCCAAAAGCCTACTCAACAGTCCCTTCATTGGCACATCCCACCAGCCTTTCAAACTTGGCAAGCCCCATCCCTGGCCTTCTCCAGCTCAGCAACAATTCACCCAGTTAGTTGCTCAGATCCAAAACCAGGGCCTGCATTTGTGCCATTTTGACTTCTTCCTTTCTCACCCTACATCTGCTTTATCAGAAAATCCTTCTAAATGATCCACCTTCAAAATATACCCCAATGCAATCACTTCTCACCATCTGTTACCATGCTAGCCTAGCTACTATCTCTCACCTGGACTCTTTCGACTCTTAGCTAGTCTTTCTACATCTACTCCAACCCCTCTACAGTCTATTCAACACAGCAGCTAAAGGAATCCTTGATATAAACTCAATCATGTCCTTCACTCAAAGCCCTCCCATGTGCCCCCATCCCACTTACAACTCAATCTCTAAAGTCTTTCCAGACTCTCCACATATGGCTATTCTAACCTCATTTCCTTCTGCTCCAGCCACATTAGCCTTCCTGCTGTTCCTCAAACTTGGCAAGTTTATCCCTATCCCAAGGCCATTGGCCTTACTGGTCTCTCATCCTGCGTGGCACAGGTATTGTACAACGTGCTTCTTTGCTTCACTCAAAAAAGAACTGCGAGGTCTAGGTAGCCCCTTGTTTTGTCTTGTTTTCCTTCTTTTGACACTCATCATCACATAACATTGTTATGTATTTCTTACTTTTACCATTATCTGTAAGCCACAAGTTCCATGAGGGAGGATTTAATTTGGTCGCTGGGCTCAGGGAGTGCCTGATACACAATAGGTATTCAATAAATATTTGTAGAAATAACAAATGATACTCAAATGCTGCATTTAAGCAGGTCAATGCAAGAATGGTCAGATAGGGATAAGGACTAAGTGGGACTTGAGGCTAAATGGATGGAGCCTGATCTGCCCTAAAGCATTCACATGCAAAACAAAACTCGACAGGATGGTGGGGGGGGGGGGGACAACCTTGACTTAAAACACTCAAAACCTTAGAATTGGAATTTAAGATCTTTGAGACCTCCCTTATTAAACAAGTTGCCAACCTGCTGTTCAAAACTTCAGTGACTTGTCAAGGATAACTCTGCAATTTGGCCCGGAGCTAAGGTAGGTCAAGGGTCTTCTTGAGGGGTTATCCTTCTACCTGGAATGAGAATTCTTTTGAGGCCCTGCAGAAGCCCCATGGAGTAGTTTAATTGTTGGAACACAGAAAAAGCACTTGGCAATCCATGCTTCAAGGTGTACTTACTTGCCCCATCAGGCGTATTGTGGAGAAGACCAGATCTAGAGATAATTTCAATCACCAATGACAAGGGTATGGCACTTGGCTAACCTCCCCCACCACAACCGGATGGTATGTTAGTATAAATTCTCTACTTAGAACCAAAGTGGCTTTTGCTAAGGTTTCTGTACTCGAAGGCAAGTCAATTTTATAATTCCAGATTCCGTGAGGCTTCCTGTTCTCTGGCTGCCCTCCGCAACCTGAAAGAATCGGGAGCTGGTAAGTAACTTCAGGCACTGGACTACAGGCCCTTGTAGACACCGGCTCCTTGGGTACCACCAGCTTGGAGAGGAGTGGCTTAAGGAAATGCTGATAGAATTGTTATTCTGTGCATAAGCATTCATTTCCCTATTTCTCCCTCTATTCTGCTATGAGTGGGTTTTTTTTTTTTTTTTTTTTGGTCATTAAATTTTCTTAAAGTTATTGACTCCACAAATTGCAGACACCTCTTCCGGATTCTGCTGAGAGTTCTTTCAAGAGAAACGGGTGGGCACCATGCCTCCCTACATACCCTGTCCCCCATTTTGCAAAGATAGTTGTTTATAGGGACTCCAGAACTGGGTGGTTCCTTCTTGCGTTCATAATGTCCTGTGGGTATTTCCCCAAGGATGAAGTAGCTCCATCCACCCTCAAGGGCACCTTCCTCTTACCCTAAGTTCCCTAGAAACAAGAGAGAAAAGCAAGGCTACATAATTTAGCCTGGAAGCAATACCAGGGGTCCTCTTAAGGCTCCAAATCCCACTCCCTGATTTTGCCCGAAGGAAGGTGTATTGGGAGCCCCTGCTGAATAAAGGGATTACCCCCAAGGCTCTGGAAATCACCATATTTGTGGGAGTGGAGTGAAAGGACAGTCCAGGGCTAAACCTTTGTTTCAAGATTTCTTTTCTTTGAGTGCCCATGGTTCCTGGCCACGCTGCTTTGAAAAATGAAGAGGTAGACCAGACAATGAGTGGTAAGCAGCGCAGCAAAGTTTATCAGGTGATAGTACCAAAGCTCCTGAGGAGGGAGAGGACTCTGGAGAGGGTTGCCCTCGGAGTTTCTAAGTCTAGGGATTTTTATGAGCTTGTTGGTAGACTCTTAATCTGATGAATCCTCCCTGTGCTGCCGCCCACCCCACCCAATCAGGTTTTTTGTTCACACACTCCTCTACCTATCATATTAGGTAGCTGGGTTAGGTAGCTAACAGGATGGGTTTTTTGTTTTTTGTTTTTTTCTTTTAAGAGTAGTTTTCCTCTTAGGAGAAAGAAACCTTGCCCCTGCAGGCCCTTCTTCCAACTATCTTCCATTACCTTCCGGGGCTTGGGTTTATCTCATTTAATCCTCATCACTTTATAAGCTTGATCCCATCATTATCCACATTTTGCAGATTGCCTAAAATCTCACAGCAAGTGAGTGGCAAAGCATGGTGAACCCACAGTACCAAAACCTGTTGCTTTTCATCCCTAACCTTTGTGGCTCATAATAAACCTGAGTCAACTGGTCACTGAATCTACATGTTACAGATGAAAAACTCAGGCTCAGGCTCAGACAGCCTTCTGTGTTTTTCCCAAAAGAATTAAGTTAGTTTCTGGTCCAATCAGGACACAAACCCAGATTAATGACTACTCCACACAACCCCTCACGGGCCTAAGCATAAATCTGTGGACCCACGCTCTCCAACAAGGGTCCTCCCAATGGGGAGCTCAGTGACACACAAATACAACACTCTTGGCACTAGGACTCACCCCCACCCCCAACTCCTAACACAGAACCTGTCGGAGCTGGAAAATGGACACGTTTTTACAGATCCCTCAGACTTACTTTGACCCTCTCTGCCCAACAGGGCACCCCACGTTCCATCACCTTTCCAGAGACCAGCTCTGTTCACCCAGAACTTGAGGAAAGTAAGTATACTGTGAAAGACTCTAGATCCCTCATACCCCGTCTTCATACCTGAGAAGGATGGAGTCAGGAAGAGCCAGAAATTGCTGCTGCCTGAGGAGGAAGAAGACACCAGACCTTACCCAGGGTGAGCCAAGACATAGCCTCCCAATCCCAAGATATATAGCCTGCAGCCTCCCTTAATCTCCTTTACCCAGTTTAGGGTGGAACAGCCCCTCACTGCCAGCTCCCTCCCTAAATCCATTCATTCTGTTTTCTCCCTAGGGTTGCTTTCACCCTCCCTTGTTCAGCGTAGAGACCCAGCTTTGGGGGTGATTCCTTCATTCGGCTCATACTCACCGTAAGCCTCTTGCTGTGATGACCCATCTGAGCAGCCTAATCTGGTTCACATACATGTGCTCTGGGGCATTAGAAACCCAGGACACTTGGGCTAGCCCACTGACATCCCTGCTGGGGAAGAAGGTGTAAACATCAAGAAGACAATCCTAAAACTCATCTGGAAGAACAGGGAAAGAAAGAATATGGAAAAACATTCAGAAGACAGTAAAGAAGTGAGATGAAAAAATGCCTTATACGATATTAAAACATGCTAAAATGCCACCATTATCAAAATAGTATGGCAATAGCCTAGGAGCAAGATGATGGATGAATTGAATAAAATAGCCTTAGAAGCAGACCCCTGTTAAAATCTGATAAAGAAGGCATCTCAAATCAACTTTAAAATCAAGTAATATTACTAAATTTTCTAGAGTAACTTATTAGCAATTTGAAAAAAAAATTAACTCAGACACACCCATATCATCTATCAAAATTAATTCCAGATAAACTATAAAAGGCAGACCACAGAAAAATGATGAATGAGACAGACAAAAAGAGCTATAGATTTGGCTGAATAGATAAAAAATTACAGTAAGAAAAAACATCCCTGCTCAGTAATAAACATTGAGTTGGTCCCCCTTTTTTTTAATTGTTCAAATTCATCTATGTTAGTAAATCAAACTCTAAGACTTCCATAAATACAAGCAGTAAGCAGGAAATCCACCACAAAAGATCTAGATCTACTAATCCAATCTTGAAAAGTGCCAATAATCTTTTGAACTACATATTAACACTAAAGGACACTTCTCCCTATTAGTATGATTTGTTTGAAACATTAATGTCCTGTTGCAGTGAGCAGTGGTATAGGTATTCTCCTGTATGACTGGTAATTCAAGTTGATACAGCCTTTAGGAGAAAGTTGGAAACGTGTTAAGAAACACAACATGATCATTACCCTTTGACCTAGTAACTCACATTAGGAAAAGATCCTAAACATATGTATTAAAATATTCATCACAGTGTAAAGAATAAAGAAGGCAGGGTGTCATATATCCCAAATGAGAGCATGATAAATATTCCACTGGGCAATTAAGACTATTTGCAGCCACTTTAAGAAAAAGAGCATTTATGACCCAAAGCAATCTTGAGAAAGAAGAACAAAGATGGAGTTATCATAATCCCAGATTCCAAACTATCCTACAAAGTCCCAATAGTCAAAACAATATGGTACTGGCACAAAAATAGATACATTGCTCCATGGGACAGAATAGAGAGCCCAGAAATAAACTCATACACATATGATCAATTAATTTACAACAAAAGAGGCAAGAATATATACAATGGGGGAAAAGGAAGTCTCTTCAATAAATGGTATTAGGGAAACTGGTAGCTACATGCAAAAGAATGAAACTGGGTCATTTTCTTACACTATACACAAAAATAAACTCACAAAGGGCTAAAGAGCTAAATGTGAGACCTGAAAAACATAAAACTCCCAAAGAAAATAGGCAGTCATCTCTTCAACATCAGCCTTAGCAATATTTTTTCTGGTTATATCTCTTCAAGCAAGGGAAACAAAATAAAAAATAAACAATGGGGTCTATATCAAATTAAAAAGCAGAGTGAAGGAGGGGTGCCTGGGTGGCTCAGTCGATCAAGTGTCTGCCTTCGCCTCAGGTCATCATCTTAGAGTCTGGGATTGAGCCCTGTGTCAGGCTCCATGCAGAGCCTTCTTCTCCCTCTCCCTCTGCCCCTCATGCTCATACTTCTCTCTCTCTCTCAAATAAATAAATAAAATCTTTTAAAAAAAATTAAAAGCACAGTGAAGGAAACCCTTAACAAAACAAAAAGGTGACCTATTGAATTTTAGAAGATGATTGTAAATTATATATCCAATGGCAGCTTAATATCTAAAATATATAAAGAACTCATAAAACTCAACACCAAAAAACCAAGTAATCCAGTTGAAAGATGGGCAGAGGACCTGAAAAGATATTTTTCCAAAGAAGACATGCAGATGGGTCAACAGACACATGAAAGGGTGTGCATCACTAATCATCAGGGAAATGCAATGAAAACCACAAGGAGATGTCACCTTGCATGTGTCATAATGGCTAGCATCAAAAAGACAAGAAATAACAGGTGTTGCCGAGGATGTGGAGGAAAAGGGAATCCTTGTTCACTCTGGATGGGAATGTAGATGGTGCAGCCACTATTAAAAACAGTATGAAGATTCTTCAAAAAATTAAAAATAGAAATACCATACAACCCAGAAATTTCACTTCTGGGTATTTTCTTCAGCTGTATGCACCCCTATGTTCATTGAATCATTATTTATACTAGCCAAGATATGCAAGCAACTTCTGTGTCCATTGATAGATGAATGGATAAAGAAGAAGTGATATATATATATATATATATATATATATATATATATATATATATATATATATATCAACCGTAAAAAAGAACTCTGACAATTCACAACAGCAGGGATGGACCTCGAGGGTATGATGCTGAGTGAAATAGGTCAGACAGAGAAAAACGATACCAGATGATTTCACTTGTATGTGGATTCTAAAAACCAACAGCAATAACAACAATAAACAAAAGAAACACACAACAGAAATATACACCTAAATATAGAGACCAAACTTTTCATTGCCAGAAGGTAGGGGATGGGGAGATGGGTACAATAAGTGAATGGGATTAAGAGGCACGAACTTGCAATTATAAAATCAATCAGTCACAAGGATAAAAAATACGAAATAAAGAATATAGTCAATAGTGTTGTAATAACTGTGTGGTGACAGAGGGTAGGTACACTTACTATGGTGAGCATTTCATTATGTACATAATTGCTAAATCACTATGTTGTACGCCTGAAACTGACATAATACTATCAGCCCACTGTACTTCAACTTAAAATAAAAAAAAAATAGTGAATCATTGAACACTACATCAAAAACTAATAACGTACAATACGGCAACTAACTGAACATAATAAAAAAATAGAAAAAAATAAAATAAATAAATTAAATGCAAAAATAAAAAAAAAATAGCATTTATAAAAACAAGATAAAAATGTTTGTGATATGATGTAACAAAGAAATCCAAAACAGAAATAGGTTGGGAAGTCTCAGGGTCATGAGTTCAAGCCCCACATTGGGCAGAGAGATTACTTTAAAAATAAATCAATAAAAATAAAATAAATTTAAGAAATAGGTTGGGGGGCACCTGGGTGGCTCAGTGGGTTAAGCCTCTGCTTTCGGCTCAGGTCATGATCTCAGGGTCCTGGGATCAAGCCCCAAATGGGGCTCTCTGCTCAGCAGGGAGCCTGCTCCCCACCCCCCGCCTGCCTCTCTGTCTACTTGTGATCTCTCTCTCTCTCTCTGTCAAATAAATAAATTTAAAAAAGAAAGAAAGAAAGATAGAAATAGGTTGGGAAGGGGGGAAAAAACGGTAAAGCAAAAAAAAAAAAAATAAAGTGTATCCAGATTTGTAAGAATAATGGTATGAGGGTGATAAGATTAAAGAGAACTTTTTAAATGCTTCTTATTTTTCCAGGCTTTCGTTGATGGAGTTTTTGTTTTACAATCCAAAGTCTTTTTTTTTTTCCCCTGATGTCTTTTAAAAAACATAGAAGTTCTATTTGATATATTTCATTTGACAAGTGTACTTCAGCAGTTCAAGGAAAGATGCAGAAGGTAAAAAGATAGGGAGGGAAACAAAAGACAGAAAAGAAAGAAAAAGGGATTGAGATCTATGGGACAGAAACAGGCAGAGAGAAGATGCCCAGACTGCAGGAGGGAAGAGGGCCAAGTTGCAGAGCAATGGAGTGCATCAGACCCAGGCAGTGATGGAGTGCTCAGATGTGGAGAGAACAGTAGGATCCAGGAGGGAAATTTAGAAGAGACAGAAGTGCTGGGGCTGGGGTGGGAAAAGCCAGTTCACCGAGCTCATTTATCAATATGGCTTTTTCCAAAAATACAACTCTCCATATTAAAAAATGGGGGAGGGGTATTTGCCATCAAATTTTTAGACATACTAATATATCTATTCCTCTTTACAGTTTGAAAGCACTTGGGTTCTTTATAACTTTTCTTTTCTCCCAGTTCCCTGGAGACCATGCTCAGTTTCTGGTCTGAGAAGTAAGATTTCATTTTGCAGAGAGGAAAAAAAAGAAAAGCAACTTCAAGAATCAGCATCACCAACACTCCATATCTTGGTTTCTAACTCTAGGCACACCTGGTTCACACCTGCCCTGCAATCTGGCTGAAATTGGTCCACAGCTGGACACTGCATCTTTAAATTTCTTGTCCTAAGAAGATAGTCCTTGTTATTGACCATTGGATATACTTCTACTACTAACAACAGCTTTCTTTCTCATTCACCTGCAGTGTGCCTCACGCACTCATTCTCTGCATCGGCTATCTAGAATCCTGACAACAGAAATAGCACGACTGAGCTCCTGTAGCATCAGACCCAGCTGTATGCCCTTCAAATGCATCTACTACCTCTCATCCTCACAATGACCCCATGAGGTTGGTACTATTCATATCCCCATGTTGGGGAGTAGAGTTAAGTAACTACTCCAAATAGGTATTATGTACCATTTTCAGGATGGGGAACCAAAGCTCAAAGAAATGAACTGACTCAAGTGCGTGCACTGGCCAAGGGCAGAACCAAGGATTTGCAGAGGTCTCCCTGACATTGAAACAAACTTGAAGCCCTCGAGTGTGGTCCTAAAAGCACCCCATTTCCTGAATTAAACCCCTCTCTGATTGAAATAGCTAGAGCAAGTGACAATTTGACAAAAGGGACACTTGGCAAAGTCTGGGGACATTTTTGGTCTCATTTTTTGCTACAACCGGAAGTGGGGGTACTAAGGGCATCTGATGGGTATCCAGGAATGCTCTAAGCCCTGAGTACCCTCCACTGCACAGCAACCACACACACACCCCCAAGCCCGCAAGGAATGATCCAGCTCAAAATGTTATTAGTGCCAAGACTGAGAAATCCTGAACTAGCATGTTCTTCTGTTTTCTTCAAAACTCAAAGAGGCTGCATTTTCGCCATATAAGCCCTAAATCCGCGTTCCGTCTACTATGTGGCACTGCTCTCCTCTCCTGCTTAGGAGGTTCACAGTGTCAAAAATAATTCCTCCCTTCAGGAGACACAAGAAAGGGACCTGAAGGAAAGTCTGATGATTGATTTCTTCTTCCAGTGCCCAGAAAAAGAGATGAAGGGAGTTTGGCAGAAGTTTCAAGGACCTGGTATGGCCATAAGGAGCCTGTGTGAAAAGACACAGCTGCCTCTTTGAATCTCATACAGTGTGGGGCACCTAGAAATCCTAACACATTTTAGGAAGAGGAACCATTCCTTGAAATAATGTAGTCTTTTTGCCTGATAACAGAGAAGCTTCAGCTAACAGTCGGGTTCAGAAACCACACCCTTGGAATCCAAGTGATTTCCGGTCTTTTTTAAGCCCTCATCCATCTCAATTTTTCTGTAGTTTTGACAGTCTGGGTAAATGCTCTTTTCTGAGGATTCTGTCCACCCTGGGCTTCCGTGGCATCACGCTATGCTGGTCGCCCCACCCTTGCCCCACCTGGGCTTAATATGCGCCCCCTCTGATTGGCTGACGCTCACTCCCATGATTCCCCTCTCTCCCTTAGATCAAGTTCTCCGCCTTCTGTAAATTCAACGAACACATCTCAGGGGGCGTAACTTGGGAGCTGAGGGTTGATGCTGTCCCGGGCGTGGCCCGCGATTTCTGAGAGCCAGGACTCAGGCAACGCCTTGACAGATTCCATGAGACCTTGTGGGCTTTGAGCTGTCCGGTCCACCGGGTGTGACCCACGTAAAATCAGCAAGATTCCATCAAGTCTAAGGTGAAAGACACCTAAATGACCTAAGAGTAAACCAAACAAAAGCCCCATGCAATCAAATCTAATTAAAAATTATAATCTTATAGCAGTCCTGGTGGAGATGCAGATTTCGGCGGTTAGACTGGGACCCTCTCTTTCAGTTTTGGGCCCCGGACACAATGACTGCCATAGAAGGCTCAGTACAGCAGTGACGGGATTTCTTCCCTTGAGGGGGCTGCAGAACTTAACCCCCGGGGAGGTTCAGAATTAAAAAGAGCTACAAAGTCCATCAAACTCTGAATGTCAAATAAATTGTTATTTATAATCTCTATGTATGTGTTACTTTAGTTTCTTGAAATGTTAAGGACAGTCCAGCATATTTGTTTTTTAAATACACCAACCCAGTGATTTTAACTTAATATAGGTAATTGCATAATGGATTTAGATTTGTGAATTTAAATGGAAATCTTAATAAGTTTGTAAACCATATCGGAACTCTTAAGAGAAACTAAAATCCACTATGTTAAGGTTTAATTTGTTAGATTTATAAAAATTACTTGGGTATCTTGGAAGACTTGCTACCTTTGGTGGTTGCAATAACGTAAAGAAACCAAACCAGTATATTCAAAGTATAAATGAAGTCTAAGGTGTAAATAAGTACTCTTAGAACCAATGGTTTAAGATGTCCATCAACAGATGAACAAAGAAAATGGTATAGATATACAATGGAATACTACTCAGCCATCAAAAAATGAAATCTTGCCATTTGCAAAGGCGTGGATGGAATTAGATGGCGTTATGCTAAGCTAAATAAGTCAATCAGAGAAAGACAATTATCATATAATGTCACTGATACAATTATCATATGATGTCACAACAGAACAGCAAAGGGGAAGAGAGAAAAAAATAAGACAAAATCAGAGACGGAGACAAACCGTAAGAGACTCTTAACTATAGGAAACAAACTGAAGATTGCTGGAGGGGATTAGGGTGGGGAAAGGGGTGATTGGGTGATGGGCATTAAGGAGGACACGTGATATAATGAGCACTGGGTTTTATGTAAGACTGATGAATCACTGAGCTCTACCTCTGAAACCAATAATACATTATATGTTAATTGAATTTAAATACAAATAAATTTTAAAAAATGGTCTAAACTTGGGTAGAGTTCTTTTTAAATTGAATTAAGATATTTTAAAACTAAATTGAAGGAAATGAAGAGAGAAGAATTTTTAAAAATTGCAGCTTACACAAATTTAAAACATTGTAAAAGCTGAAATCTTTTCGGAACCAATCTTTCCATACACAAAAGCCAATCTCAAGGGCAGACAAAAGAACAAACAAAAAAACACCCATTGGACCACAGGGCTGATTTGAAATGCAAGTGTTTTCATGGGTTTGGAGACCCAAGGAGGTTTAAGAACTCCCCTTTGTGGCAACTGTGACCTGTATATCCCTCCCAACCCACAGTTCCTAACAGGGCACCACCTAACTGTTCCACCAGCAACCAACTCCCCACAGTCTGTAAGACCATCTTATTAGAGGGACCCTCCTAAACCAGTCCCTCCCAGAGACCTCTCTCTGCCCAGACTTTTGTCAACTTTCCTGTGTGCTCTCCTTTGCCCCAGATAGCCAACCAATGATCTAATTCTATTGATCTATCTGTCAAATTTTCTAATTCTATTGATTTCTGCAAGGGCATGATTCTATTGGTCAATTCTAATTGATTCTATTAAAAATCAGTAGAATTAGGAAATTGGTTGGATACTTCCTTTCCCTTTGCCACGAAGATCTAAACTGTCACAAAACCCTAGCAAGTCTTCCCTTAGAACATTCCCTGCTTGTTACCTTTGTCTCCATCCTATCTTCACCCTTTTACCCCCCTCACACTATCAACAGCGATGCAGGGAACTCAGGGTTCTCTCTGCCACCCTGAATGACTCAGATGTGTGGCTCCAAAGCTCTCCGTGGCTCTTTGCCACTCCTGTGGTTGGTCTCATCACCCAGGCATTGACTGCAAACTTCCAGACCCTTGTGGGCATCGCTCACTCCTGCCTCCACTCCTTCCTCCACATATGGGAAATAGCATTTGAGGGCCCTTAGACCTGCCTCTGGAAACCCCATTTTCCTTAAGAACTTGCAACCTCTGGCAAGACTCAGACCCTCTCTTACTTTGGATGACTGAGATAGCATGTCCATGATCCCTTCTGCTGCCATGACCTCTGGCCCCTAACCCTCAAAGTTCTGGAAGAGTGGCAGCCATTTCTTCTCCACTTGTGAATCCTATGCAGGGAGGCCTTGCTCCCATTCATTTATGAAGCACCAACTACATGCCAGGCACCATTCTAAGTGTTGGGGGTTTAGTGGAGAATGAGACAAGAAGCTTCCTGCTATCAAGGAGTTTATACTCTGGAGGAGCAGAAAGGAAATGAAAGGCAATAAGTGAACAAAATGCACACAGCTGTCTTCGCAGTGACACATACAGGGAGAAGAATCAACCAGAATTATGGGATAAAGAGGGGCTGCTTGGTGGAGGGGGGTGGCTAATTTCGATCTGGGTGGTAAGAAAGCCCTTTCCGACTTGGTGACATTTGTGCGGAGACCTGAATAATGAGAAGCAGGTCCTGGGGACAGCGTTCTGGAAAGAGGGGACAGCCACAGTGGACATGGGAGAGGGGACTTAGCACGTTGAGGGGGCGCTTCTGTATGGTGACAGAGGAAGCAAGGCCACAGGCAGCCCGCAGAGGTGAGCGCTCTAGAGTATCAGAGAGTCTCCAGCAGAGGCGGGTGGGAGTTCCTGAGTGCACCCTCCGCCAGCTCTCCTGTGGCTGTGTGGGGAAAGTCTGTGGGTCCAGAGCGAAGCCAGGAGGCCAGCAGCGAGGACGGTACACAGTCATGCATGGGGGACTAGGTGTGGCCACGGCAAATCGAGGTGACCGATCTCCCCGGTTTGCCTGGGACTCAGGGGCTTCCTGGGACACGGGACCCTTGGTGTTGAAGTGGGAAACCCTTGGCAAGCCTGGGCAGTCGGTCATCCTAAGCAGCCATGTGTGAAGGCCAAGTCTACCTGATTTGCTGACAGATGGGACTAAAGGAAAAGAGAGTTTAAGGGTGACAGCCAGGAATTTAGTTAGAACAGTGAGATGGATGGCAAAGCCAATATAAAAACACTTGGGTGAGCGCCGGTGGTTCAGTGGGTTAAGGCTGCATTGGGCTCAGGTCATGATTCCAGGGTGCTGGGATCAAGTCCCACTTAGGGCTCTCAGCTCAGCGGGGAGCGTGCTTCTCCCCCTCACTCTGTGCGTGCTCTCCCTCTCTCAAATAAATAAATAAAATCTTTAGGGGGGAAAAAATACTTGGGAGAGAACTACTGTTATTCCAGATCTACAGAGATAAAGTAAATACAGAAATAGGCTTGCAATCAATAGCAAAATCACTCTGAAATCTCTTAATTGCTGGCTAACAGTCACATGTGAGCTGTCTTTCCCAGAAAGAGGGAATGCATCCATTTCCTGCAGATACGATGTTCTCAAAATCCAGAGGCAGATTGGGAGCTGCACCTGAGCCTGGCCCCCCGCAGCCTTGTTACAGATCTGCCCCCCTCCCCTCAGCAATTTGCAATGGCTGCAAATGTGGTGGGAGACCAGAGATGAGAGGTTAGGGGAGATGTCACATCAAGTCACAGCAGGAGCATCCTTCTCTGGCCCCTCCCCCAACCCCTCCCCCGATCCTCCAGCCCAGCAACAACTCTGCTTTGCTATTGCTTCTCCTTCCTCTGATCCTGGCTGCCAAGTAAATAAAGCCCTAAGTCCGCAGCCTCCACGGCTGATGGGCTTCTCGAAGCATTTGCCGGCAGAGTTGGTCCTCTCTCCTTCTGACACTAAGAGAAGACACCGCCTGGTACCCTGTGGCCTTCCTCCCGTGGCCTTCCCCCCTACCAGCGGTGCTCTCTCCTGGAAGGGATACCACTTTCTGACTTTCCTTAACAAGCACAACCCAGTGCTTCCTCTGCTTTGCGTCAGCGACTCCCACAGCTCCCAGAGACTCCCTGCCACGTGCCCGAATCAACAAAGACCAAAAGGCACAAGTCCTTGAGTCCCTGAGGAGTCCCAGCTGGATGGAGAGAGGGCAGCAGAGCCTGGCCTCCTGTCCTGCATTTCCCCTCCGTGTCCGGCTTGGCCTCTCCCACCCAAACACGTTCTCACATCAGGAGCTGGGATTCTCACTGGCCCTGACCTTCGCTTTAGCTACATTTTGTTATTCGGCTTTCGTGGATTTTTTTCACATTCATTGTGATTGTTTAAAATCACATTTAAAACCTTGTGATAGGGACGCCTCGGTGGCTCAGTGGGTTAAGCCTCTGCCTTCAGCTCAGGTCATGATCTCAGAGTCCTGGGATCGAGCCTCGCATCAGGCTCTCTGCTCAGCGAGGATCCTGCTTCCTCCTCTCTCTGCCTCCCTCTCTGCCTACTTGTGATCTCTGTCTGTCAAATAAATAAATAAAAT
This sequence comes from Mustela erminea, assembly GCF_009829155.1. Lineage (NCBI taxonomy): Eukaryota > Metazoa > Chordata > Mammalia > Carnivora > Mustelidae > Mustela > Mustela erminea. Next base: position 117,746,566 of record NC_045615.1, on the reverse strand, counting down.
CTTAAAAAAAAATAAAACATTGTGATAGTTTAAAATGATACTGCATCCATATATTATTTCCTTTGATCACTGAGATTTTTGGCACCCCCTTAAGTTGTGAGCCTGATGCGGGTGCCTCACTCACTTCACCCTAGCCTGGGGCCTTCTAGAATAGTTGGTCACCCTCAGAGGGCTCTAGGTAGTAAAGCCAGACAGCCAGACGTCAGATGCTGGTGTTGCTGTTCTCCATCCGGAGGACAACCTCTCTGTGCCTCTGTGTCCTCATGCTATGGGGACAGGGCAGCTACCTCAGAGTGTGGCTGCTGTGACTGTATCTATAGTAAGGTTGGTATGATGCTGGCACACGGCAAGTCCTTCACAACATTGGCCATGACAGTGGTCCATGGGGTCTCTGCCACAAGCTGACACTGCACCAATAAGACAGTGTACCCTGGTGCTTCTGATGGATGTAGCCTTGCCCTTGGGCTTGCCCTTGCCTCTGTGTTCTAGTGGAGAAGTCACCAAGAGGAGATAATATTAAGGATTATTTGTGCAGTGCAGGTGCCTGAGAACAGGTCAGGAACCTGTGTGGTCTCATTGTAATCCTCCCAACCAGCCCACAGAGGAGGTTCTTTCATCCTCTACATGTTTGTAGACAGGATGAGTCAGCAAGAGACCTGCCTGGATCCCAGAAGGAGCAAGAGACGGATTCAGAATCTGACACATGCCCTCAGAGCTGATCTTTTGCCCTCTACCTCTTGACGGCTCTGGAAGTTGCCCAGCACACCTAGGATTCAGGAGCAGCACACTCCCACTAAATGCATCTTACGTATTTCTTGGCACCACCAGCAACTTGTGTTCATCAGGTAGGTTCCTCCCCAAGAGGACCCTTGGCAAAAAAAAAAAAAGAAAGAAAAGAAAGAAAAGAAAAAAAAATAGATGACTAGTTATTGCTGGCTGCTTTCATGAGTTGGAGCCGGCTGCCTGGGGACTGTGGGGTGGGAAGAAGACTTTTCATGCAGACCGATTTGTACTTGGAGCCATCTGAATATAATTATTACCTTTTCAAAAATAAATGCTAACATTAAAGTTCAAGACTTTAAAAAGAAAAGAAACACTTACAATTTATCCTCAGGAGAACCCCAGATTGGATCAGCCCTCAATGCATTTGGTTTCAAGAAAAATCTTGGCGGGTCCCCCAGAATGGTCTTCCCTGACTGGGGAGATGGGTGAGCTTCTCCAGAATTCATTCACTCCTTGGGCCCACATTCCAGATGCCCCAGATACATGATGCTCTGCTAATCTCAGATAAGCCTGGAAGGACACTGGGCCTAGAAGTTTCTCCTCGGGGCCCTAAATGATCCTAAGACAAGAGCAAGCTTCACAGGACTGCTTCCAAAGAGGATGAGAGTCACTGCAGACGACTTGCAAGTGGCTGGGCTGCTCTCTCAGATCATTAGAGGGGAAAAAGGACCCCAGCCATTAGCTCACATTTGGGATGAACTGTGCAATCCAAGGTGACACCAAGTCCTCAGTTATGCAAAGGTAAGCTCAACTTCCTTCCTTTGGTTGCATGGCAAAACTCAGAATAAAGTGGAGTTTTAAAAATAAAACGTGAAGGATGGTTCTGGGAGTGGTGAGTGCCCCAGGCAAAGAATCCAGAGAATGAAATGCAGGTCCCAGCTCTGTCACCAGCCTGGGGCATCGGGTAAGGCTACATATCTCTCAACCTCTAAAGCCATGACATGCAGGAGATGGACTGCTGTCCGCTCGATCCTCTCCTGAGCAGTACCATCTCAGATCTGGGCTTGTCTTCTGACTCTCTGTTCTCCTCTCCTGCATTTGGTTGAAGACCCCAAGAATTGGAGTATCAGTCCACAGGCAGTGTGTGGGAGCTCTGCTCCCCAAGGCAGGGAAAGGGCCTTCCTTCCTTTTGTACATCTTCCTGCCGAGCACATGGTCCCAAATTCTGCACAAGCTAACTCCTTCCACCCCTCCTCCAACGTCTCCTGGGCCGCCTTGACCAGTCACGTTCACTTCTGTCCCTGTCCTCACAGTGACAAGTATCTTGACATCTCAGTCCTGCTGAGCTGCGACAGTCTCTGAAGATTGTTGATCTTGGGTGTCCCCAGGCTAGAGGTTGCTCTGGAAACCCAGAGTGTTGAGCTCCTACTGAAAGGCCGGTTAGGACAGCCAGGGACTTATAAATCCCACAGACAGTGGCTCACAGTCTATGAGAAGTCCCTATGCTGGCCCTGCAGAGTGTTCTTCCCTAGGCCCTCTCAAGAGCAAGTTTGCCTTGTCTCTGCTCTCTTGGCCTCAACCAACTGGACCAGACATAGACACCTGGACCTGAGCTGGACCACTCAGTTCCTTGCCTGGAGAATTGAAATCGTACTAAGAGATTCGGTCCCAATGGGGCTGGGCCAGTCAAGAAATGCTGAGGCTGTGGGGTGCCTGGTTGGCTCAGTCGGTTAAGCCTCTGTCTCTTGATTTTGGCTCAGGTCACGATATCAGGATCGTGGGATCAAGCCCTGTATCAGGCTCTGTGCTCAGTGCCGAGTCTGCTTGAGAATCTCTCTTTCTTGCTTTGCCCCTCCCCTGCTCACATGTGCTCTAAATAAATAAATAAATGAATAAAATATTTAAAAAAAAAAACAACAAATCTTGAGACTGTGGATAGTCATTTTCTACCTAGGATGCAGAGAAAGTCAGTTTTTGGGGAAATAGAAAAAGATGAATGAAACAGAGATATAAAGAGAGCTCAAAATGGGACTTGGGGTTAGTCTCATGGGCATTCCTGTCCCTGGCCATTCATAGTCAAGAGCTGGTAAAGTGCAGGTTTGTGTGTTTTTGGCTGCCCAGTGTTCCTGCCAAAGCAGGCTCTCCTTTCCTATTGGAGTGTGACTTCTCTCTGTGAGTTGCCTTGTGGGGATGGGTCATTTCAGGCAACTGGGAGGGGGAGCAAGGTCCTCCTTCTCACCCCAGGGACCACCACATTTAGACATGTGTCCTGAGCTGCATAAACATACTGGCCTCCCCTAGAATGTGAGTACAGACAAGTGACCAACAGGGGCCATTCACCCCAGGGCCCAGATGGGTGGCAGTCTGGAATGACCCAACAGTCCCCACTGGACCTCCAGCTTTCGTCCCTCCAGACAGCCCGCCTCGGGTCCTGCCCCATCTGCAATCAGCCACAAGCTCCATGCACCATAACATCCTTCCGAAAATTCCCCTTTATTTTAGCAAAACCACACTTGGTTTCTCTTGTTTGCAACCAAGAGGGCATGACTGAGAGTCACAGTTATATCAGTAGCTTCGGTTCCATGAGCCAGCCCGTGTCTTTCCCCCTGAAGTGAGCCTCAGTGGATTTCCATTTCCTGTGGCCAGGAGTCCTAACAGCTCGAAGGACGGATCCTAGACAAGGCCTTTTCACCTCTCTGAGACTTTGTAGTACTGTGCAGAGAAATTGGAAGGATAAAATCACAACAACAGTAACAAGTGATGAAGAGCAGATGTTAGATAGTGCTTAAGATATTCCACGAGCTGTTCCAAGGGCCAGGAGAGTAACTTGTTCAACCCTCACAGCAGCTCTGTAAAGTAAGTACTTTTAACCTCATTTTAATGGTTAGGCGACAGAGAAGCAGAGAGGTTAAATCACTTTCCCAAAGCCACACAGCTAACAAGGGCCAGGGGGCCTCTACATGTGTTGCTGTTCAGGAAATGGGGAGCTCTTCTTTATGCTAATCAAACAAGGCCTAAAAGTCACTTTCTGATTTGGGTAGCATCCCACCTAGGAAGAAGGGGTGGCGCAGTCCTCCCCCCGACCAATAGCTAACTGATTGTGACCAAAGCAGTCCCAGAATGCAAAATAACTCCGCTTCCCTTGTTCCTTCACGCAGTCATCCCAGGGACCTCAACAATCTCAGGGCTTCAACGGTCCCCTTTCTGTACCGTCGCCCTACAACTTTGCCTCTGGCTCCGGCCTCGCCACTGAACTCCCAACCCATCTGCCCCAAACCCAGCATTGGCTTAAGGTAAACATGGAGCCTCTATCCCAGGCCTGCTCTGTGTCCAGAGCTGCCTGCCTCAGTGAACCTTGTCACCATCTTTCGAGCTTCCTAAATCCACTGTCCACAGGTGGCTTCACTTTCTCCCTCACCCAAATCCAACCAGTCAGCCACTAAACCGAGTCTGTTCTGCCTAGATACTGCTTGTCCCCGCACTCCTGAGAGCAGACCACCACCAGCACTGTGGCTGCTTCACACAGCTGCTCTCCGCCAGCCTCCCACGCCCCCCCTCCCATCTGATCCCACAGGCAGTGCAACTGATGCTTTCAAAATACAAATCTGGCCAGTTGCTGTTCTGCCAAATTTTCAGTGCTTCCCCTTGACCCCAAGATAAAGTCCCACCTACTTTTTATTGCTTCTGAGGCTCCCTGATCTAGCCTCTGCCTCCCCTTCCAGTGCTAAGATTTCCCCTGGAGATTTCCCTTCTGAAACTCCCTGCTTCAGACACACTAACCTTCCCCTGGGTTTGTTTTTTTTTTTTTTTTTTTTCTTTTTTGCCATCCATTCACTTATTCATTTAACAAAAATTTCCTGAGCCCCTACTGTGAGCTGGGCACTAGGAGTACAAAAAAGCAAAGAGGATTTCTGCTTTTATGAGGCTTACACTGGTCTAGTTGACTTATTTCTATCTTCAAGGGCTCAGCTTAAATCTCTGTTTCTCAAGGAAATACTCCCTTTCCCCTAATCAGGTTATGTTCCCTGGTGTGTGTCCCTAGATTCCACTCTTCCTCCCTGCCATAGTATCACCACACCTGACTATGGTTTAACCTCTCTTTCCTGCCAGATGGTCAACCCCATGGAGATAGACACTGGGCTTCTTGTTCACCCTTGTATCTTCAAGCTCGGTACCTAATAGATACTTAATAAGTACCTGATGAGTGAATGAATGAATGAAAGCATGAAGGAGTAGCATCATATTCAGCATATACACTTCTGGTTTTCCTGTAAGATTGTAAGTGTACTTTTTATTTATTTATTTTTAACGGGAAAAGCCATGTTTATATTTTTCTTGTTTACATTTTTCCCCTAGCTGCTCCCACATTGATTTTCCATGAGTGTTGGTTGAATGGATGGACAAGTGTATTTCCACGTATGAGCGTTAGTAAGGATGGTCAACATAGGAAGGCAGCATCTTCTTTTTTTTTTTTAAAGATTTTATTTATTCACCTGACAGAGATCACAAGTAGGCAGAGAGGCAGGCAGAGAGAGAGAGAGGAGGAAGCAGGCTCCCCGCAGAGCAGAGAGCCCGATGTGGGGCTCGACCCCAGGACCCCGAGACCATGACCCGAGCCGAAGGCAGAGGCCTAACCCACTGAGCCACCCAGGCGCCCTGGGAAGGCAGCAGCTTTAGGAGACTGGGGCAAGTGCAGACCCTGGAATTTATGATTATAAGATCTGGTAATTTTCCAGGGGGGCGTGGAGGTCCTCGGTTGTTCGTGCTTGCTGAACAATGCAATCATGTGGGGAGGCTGACAAAATACTGATGCCCAGACCTTTCTCCCAGAGATTCCAATTCAGTCTGACTGGGTTGAGGCATGGGCCATGGGAAAAATGTTTCAATCTTCCCAGGTGATTCCAATACACAGCCAGGCCTGGGAAGGTGTGGGGCCTCCTGGAATTTATAAGGTCTTGGCCAGATGTAAGTCTGCAGATGTGGAGAAAATCTGTCAGGGGTTCCTGAGTATTGCATGTGGACCAAGAGTTAGGACATAATCTGAGGTGAAACCCAGGGAATGAAGACAGAAAAAGAAGCCAGGACCAATTAACCATCCCTCTTAGTTGTACACTTATTGAATGAATTAATGAATGAATGAATGAATGAATGAGTCTATAATGGGCAAGAGTAAGTCCTCTGTACTTCTGTCAATTCACTGGAATAATTATTTTATGGACAATCAAGCTAGTACCTATTCATAAGTGACCATGAAAAATATTTCTGAAAAGATTAAATAATATGAAACCAGTAGAATTTTCTGATATCATAGATCCCCAAGGAGCTGTAGAGTCATCCACTCATTCTCCCTTTCTCTTGCTCAACAACATTTATTGGACACCTATTATGTGTCAAGCATTAATCTAAATGTCAGGAAGGATCCAATTTGGTTTTGTGTCTATTCAAAATGTGGAATTCTAACTACCAGTACTTCAGAATTGTACTTGGAGACAGGGTTTTTAAAGAGGTACTTCAGTTAAAACGAGGTCATTAGAGTTGGCCCTAATCCAATATAGCTAGTGTCCTCGTATGAACAGGACATTTGTACACAGACACCGAGTGAAGACTGCATCAAGACACAGGTAGAAAATGGCCACCTACAAACCAAGGAGAGAGTCCTCAGAAGAAACCTGCCTGCTGATACCGTAATTTCAGACTTTCACTCTCTGGAATTGTGAGAAATAAATGTCTGTTACTGGCAGCTCTGGAAGTCTAACAGAGAGTGGTAAGCAAGACCAAGTCCTTGTTTTCTATGCAGATATTCACAAACATTTATTTTCTGAGGACTGAGTAGATCTGTCTACGGCTGTTTTTCAAAGCTATGGTCATAGTTGATTTTAATAAAATCCACATTCACTGAAAGCTTTCCTTAATTCACATTGACATTTCATCATCGCACATATTTTGTACTAGATAAAATCTCAGTTGGGTCTAGAATGTCTTCAACACTTCTACAATGTTAGCTAAACTCCTGTGGATGAACCATAGAAAGGAGGCTTCCAACCCAGAATCTCCCTAAGCTGGAATTGAATAACATCACTGTTATTTTTCCCATTATATGTGTTTTCAAGATTATTTCTGCGTAATAGCAAGTGATAATGATTTTCCATTTGTAGTGGTAGTAGGATATTTCTGTTTCAAAACAAAAATGTTCAGGCAGAAAGCAAGTAATTAGATTTTAAGAATAAATATTCAGCAAATAATAGCAATGCAGTTTGTGTATAGGGCACAAATCATGATGTTGGTATGCAAATGATGAGAGACTAGAAAACACCAAATGAGATGACACATTTCAGAAATCACTAGTTTATGATTTTCATTCATTCATTCAATTTTTAATTTTACTGACACTGAACACTTATTAGCTTCCAGGCATCATACTACGCATTTTCTCATAGATTATCTTACTTCAGAATATATGAGAAGACAGGAACCCCCTCCATCCCACTCATTGCTTTGTCCCCAGCACCCGGTGTAATGCAAGGGCACTCAACACTTAGCCTTTGAGTGATACGTGCACATTTTTGAGTTAAGGTCCATATATTAAAGGATGAATATTCAAATCCTAAGTGAAGACCACTAAGAAGTCGTTGAAATGAAGGGCCAGTTCTTGATTTTCTCTACTTCTTTGGGCTAGATTCTCTTTTTAAAAAATTTTGTAGTGAAGAAGGTGCTTTTTATTTCATGAGAGTATCATGCTTTCCTGAGACATTGGGTGAGCTGCCCTGGTACCTGAAATGGGCACTTCTTCCCATCTGTCCATCATCCATTCACCCACTTATCCATCTGTCTGTCCATTCATTTATCCATCATCCATCCATCCATCCAATAAAGAACTTTAGAAAAAAACTGGAAACCTACATTTCTCTCTGAGAGGACTCAGTTGGCATTTGCAAAGCAATTGATAGAACTTGCCAACACCAGGCAGGCCCTGGGGAGAGGCGAAGCTGGCTGGCTACCACTGTTCCCTTTTCCACCTCCAGGCACTGTGAGGCCAGCCCTGGTGATTATAAGTTTGGAATTCGTGGCAAGATTTTGGGTTGGGTTCACCCATTATTATTGTTATTCTTATCTGGAGTCACTGGCTCGGGTTAAAGGACAAAAACTCCCGCTCTTCAAAGCCAAGCTCACTTTACCTGGCATTTAGGATTTAGGCACATTCCAAATTGGGTAATAGGTTTTAAAACAAGATTATGAAATTCTGACGAAAAAATCACAGCACACCTGCCTGTGGTTACTTTCTGTTTGGGAGATTAGAAGAAGGCAAGTCACACTTTCAAGGCCAATGTATAAATATACTATACTACTGGTGGAAGGTACTGGTTAAGCACTGCTGATTGGTTTCGGCTCTGTCTTATCAGCTCAATTGCTCAGCTATGGATGTCACCCCAAGTTCTTAAGCCAGTGTGCAAGACTCCATCTAATATGACCCAACCTAGATTTCCAGCATTGCTTTCCAACACTCCCATTCTGGAAACTTCCACTCCAGCTGATTGGTTCACTTACTTCTAAAAATGTCTCACATGGTCCTGCTCCCATTCTTTTGCTCCTGCTACGACCTGAGCTTTGATCCCTCACATTCCTCTCCACTTAGGCAAGTTATAACCTCCTTTGGACTCCAAATCCTATCAAACCTTTTCCTTAAATGTACCTCAGTGTACAAAGATCTCTCCTCAAAATTCTTAGCTCATACGGAGTTTCCAACCATTTGGAGTCTCAACAGAACAAACATTATGATACTTTGGTGTTTTTTCAATTATTGCCTGTAATGGTCAATGTTTATGTGTCAACTTGATTGGACTAAGGGATCCCCAGATAGCTGGTAAAACATTATTTCTAAGTGTTTCATGTATATGTCTTCAAGACAGATTAGCATTTGAATCCACAGCCTGAGTAAAGATCACCTTCACCAATATGGTGAATTGCCAGAGGATGGATTAGAACAAAAAGGTGGAGGAAGGGTGAATTTATTCTCTCTGCTTGAGCTTAAACATCCACTTTCTGCCCTCAGACCTCAACACTCCCAGCTCTCAGGCCTTTGGACTTGGACTGAATTATACCACCAGCTTTCCTGGTTCTCTAGCTTGTAGATGGCAGATTCTGAGTCTTCTTTACTTCCATAATCACATGAGCCAGTTCCTATAATCTCCTCTTATATTCATCTGTCTCTCTCAGTGTAGATGATAGATAGATAAATAGATAGATAGATAGATGATAGATAGATAATGATGCAAATATAAATATATTCTATTGATTCTGTTTTTCTGAAGGAACCTAATACATTGCCTTAAACTAACTTTATCTCACTTCCTGGTATAGCCTGGAAGCTTCTTGGTGACATAGAATCCTTTCAATTCTATGAGCTCTCCCAGGGCTCCAAAATGTCCCCTTTTCTCATGAAATAACCAGCATCGGTATCTGTTGCTTGCAACTAAAATAACCTCTAATTTGTTCTCCTGAACTAAGGATGGGAAGAATCTATTGAATTAATTTCAATAAACACCACCAAGTGTTTAAGTGTTAAGATGTCTTAACACTGACAGATGTAGCCAGGAGATACACTTACTTCTCAGGCAGGACCAATTCACTTATATTTTATAGTCATCTGTCCCAAGCTCAACTATCCAGTTTCAATGAAATTATAAAGGAGTAGTAGGAGAATGGTTACTGTAGGTCTTTGATGATAGAAAGAAAAGAGCTGCTGGCCCAGCAAAATGAAGAGAGAAACACCATAAAAGACTGAGCCAAAACTTTCAACACTCAAAATGATTTGTGTAGAGGAAAAAGAAAAAAACTCACGTACTCTAAAGGATTAAATGACAGTCCAGTATAAAAATCAACGTTCGTGATGATGCCCTGGGTCATTCAGAGTAGATTTAATTTTCTGGCACCTTCCACCTGCAGAAGGCATGAAACCAAATAATCCATTTCAGTCATATTTCTAACCCAAATGCGTAAATTAAAAATAAAAAAGCATGAGATGCTATAGAATGTTCACACCCAGTGCTTTCACACCTTCATTCAAGAAGTGTTTATTGAGTACCTACCACAGACCAGGCACTGTCCAGTAGGTGAGGACAGAGGGGTGGACATGATGATGAGATCCTTACTCCATTGAAATTTACATTTATGTGGGGAGGAGACCTTAAGGAAATATTTAAATGAACAAGATAATTTGGGATTATAATAAGTGCTAGGATATATGGAAATACATCAAAGTGATGTATCAGAACAAGATAGTAGACAGTTCCTGGGGTGGAGGATAAATGATATTGGGCAGCCATGAATGGCCTCACTGCAGATGGGACATGTGAGGTCATTCCCATCCTCCTTCCCTGCATTTGCTTCCCACCTTCCTACCTCCCAGAGATGCCTCTTCCCAGCAGGAAGACTCCTTGCATCAGAGAACCACTAACCAGCTTTCCTGAGGAAGGGAGAAAAACAACAAACAACCATATTCCTTTGCCCAAGAAGCATTTCAGTTAACTCCAGTCCTGATTTCTAGAAGGACCTTTTTGCCATACCTGAATGAACACACACTGACCGATGTCAGTCTCAAGGCTGTCCTAGGAAGGCCCAGGAAATACATCAGCAATGGATCACTGACTCTCAGTGGACAAGGCAGATCTATTCCCCCTGGCTTAGCAACCAAGACTCTCCCCAACACCTAGGAACCAATAGCCAAACAACAGTTGTCACTGATTTGGCAGAAAGTTTGAAACTGGTTTATCCCTTGTGTGCTCTACACTCAAGTCATCTAGAAGTTACCTATGGCCGAGGCTTTTCATGGCCTGGTATTTTGACACAAAGGCATGTGACAGGCAGACTCTTGGTGGTTCCTCCAGAGCCAGCAGCCCTCCCACTCTGGCTCCAAAGTACAATCTGTAACTCCATTCATGCCCTCTGACTGCCAACTTTCCCCAGGAAGTTTCCTTCTTTGTCCATCTGGACATCTGGCATCTCCTCCGAAAGTCTGGTTAAAAAAAATTCCACCTACTTCCAGGGAAAATGTAGGAGCAGATTCCAGTTTCACTTCACATGCCTCAGGAATGTGAGTAATCCCATTTAAGAAGATGCTTGATTAAGTTTTTAGAACCCAAATCAATTTGGTCATTCTTCAATGCCTAGAGTATGGCCGTCATGAGATGGAAACATTCCTAATCAAATATTGTCCTAGAGAGAAGTCTGGTTTGGCCAGCTCAATTGCACAGAGATGGGTTCCTGTAAGAAATAATAGTAGCAATTCCCACACAGGAAGTCTTTCAGGCCAGCTCAGATCCTCTGGTTGAAGGTCTCTGAGAGAAGCCACCAGGTGTAAGGCAGAGAGAAGGGCAGAGCTGTACTGTCAGATCTTGGTATAATTCACCTTCCCTTGCTGCCCAGCCTTGAGGAGGAAGGCACCTAAGGACCAAATCCACTCAGCAATTACTTCTATGAAAACTGTGTTATCACATCATTTAACAGGTCAGTAGAAAAATCTCTCTTGCTCTCCCCCTCCAACTGCCACAGCAGCACCCTCCCACAGAAGCTATGAAAGGAAGCTGAAATGCAGGAGCACTGAGAAAGAGATGCTTCATTATTGTAGCTCCCGTGCCTGTCCCCCTAAATCAGGACAAGAAAAGCACACGAAAGAGGTGGCAACCCAAGATGGTGGAGTCCTTGCCACAACGTGGAAGGGAAGAAAAAGACTCCCTTCAAGACAAGCTCTGGGTAATTTGAAAACACACAAAAATTCACTTGTTAAGTTCTATCAAAGGACTATTTCTCCCTGAGAGTATGGGTGTGATTTGGCATATATAAGTTCCCAAATAGTTTCCCTCCATCACTGCTGAGGTGGAACTAAGGGGTCTATAAAGTGTGAAATGAGAAGTGGACACGGTGTAGCTTAATGCTAGTTACCGCTTCAGGTGATGTGGCTGGGACTTCCCTATTTTTACAGCTGCCCAAATCAGAATCTGATTAGCAACTATTTTAAGACTGCATTATAGAGTTGGCCTCAAATGCTTCCTAAATAAGGCAAATGTTATGGGCTTCGACCAATATTTGCCTCCTGTTAATCATTTCAAGGATTTGTGTTGTGCACACAAGGTAATTATTAAGCAATTAACTCCCACTAAAGGTGTTTTGTTTTATTTTATTTTAATTTAAAGATCTGGCTGAACTTGAGAAGGATCTTCCTTCTTCCTCCCCCACACCCCACACCTTTTGAGTACCTGAGTTCATCTTTTAGAATCTTAAAGGTATAAATAAATAAGTTACTAAAGACTCTGGTGATAAAAAGCCAGGGAAATTATTTCTCTTTAAAAAAAAAAATTAGTATTAGGATGATTGCCTTTGATTGCAAAACTGGAAACAATTAGAAACCTGACATTTCGTTTTCCCAAATTGTATTTTCATTGCTTCTGAGATGGAATAACCAATCTATTAACTTCATTCCACTTAATAGTTTTCCAATTCTCCATATTTCCAATAAGGACTGGGGATTCTTTTGTGTTCTTCTGTGTGCTGGTTTTGTTGTTGTTGTTGTTGTTGTTTGTTTTGTTTTGTTTTTTGTGGAGAAGCTCATGGTGGGGAGGAAGGAGAGATGTGATGTGAAAGTCAGAAGAGCATTTAAGGGGTATATAGCTCTCCTTACCTTCAATTTCAGAATTTGTATTTGTATCTTACAAATTGTATCTTATCTTACAATTTGTATCTTACCTTCAATTTTCAGAATTACTAATAATCTGAATAATCTTATCCTCTAAACTGGCTTTCTTTCTGTGTTCATGTATCTGCTCCAAGTCAGAGGCCAAGAAGTCATTTTAAGATTTTCTTTTTTTTTTTTTCATTCTCCTTGTCTTTTTTTTTTTTTTAATTTTTTATTTTTTATAAACGTATATTTTTATCCCCAGGGGTACAGGTCTGTGAATCACCAGGTTTACACACTTCACAGCACTCACCAAAGCACACACCCTCCCCAATGTCCATAATCCCACCCCCTTCTCCCAACCCCCCTCCCCCAAGCAACCCTCAGTTTGTTTTGTGAGATTAAGAGTCACTTATGGTTTGTCTCCCTCCCAATTCCATCTTGTTTCATTGATTCTTCTTCTACCCACTTAAGCCCCCATGTTGCATCACCACTTCCTCATATCAGGGAGATCATATGATAGTTGTCTTTCTCTGCTTGACTTATTTCGCTAAGCATGATACACTCTAGTTCCATCCATGTTGTCGCAAATGGCAAGATTTCATTTCTTTTGATGGCTGCATAGTATTCCATTGTGTATATATACCACATCTTCTTGATCCATTCATCTGTTGATGGACATCTAGGTTCTTTCCATAGTTTGGCTATTGTGGACATTGCTGCTATAAACATTCGGGTGCACGTGCCCCTTTGGATCACTACGTTTGTATCTTTAGGGTAAATACCCAGTAGTGCAATTGCTGGGTCATAGGGCAGTTCTATTTTCAAAATTTTGAAGAACTTCCATGCTGTTTTCCAGAGTGGCTGCACCAGCTTGCATTCCCACCAACAGTGTAGGAGGGTTCCCCTTTCTCCGCATCCTCGCCAGCATCTGTCATTTCCTGACTTGTTGATTTTAGCCATTCTGACTGGTGTGAGGTGATATCTCATTGTGGTTTTGATTTGTATTTCCCTGATGCCAAGTGATATGGAGCACTTTTTCATGTGTCTGTTGGCCATCTGGATGTCTTCTTTGCAGAAATGTCTGTTCATGTCCTCTGCCCATTTCTTGATTGGATTATTTGTTCTTTGGGTGTTGAGTTTGCTAAGTTCTTTATAGATTTTGGACACTAGTCCTTTATCTGATATGTCGTTTGCATAAGATTTTCTTTTAACTTTAATACCCACCCACCTCCAGTCAATCACCAAACCCCAGGGCATCCCTGTCTGAACTAACTGTTGAATCCCACCCCGCCCCTGCTCCAGGAGGAGTGCCAGATACCACTGCTGTCATTGAGGACCCAGTTATGTCTCACCAGGGCAGTGAGCAATCCCACTGGGCTCCCTTGGACCAACCTGGCCTTCCCTAAATCCAGCTTCGGCCCTGCGCCGGTGGTACTTTCTAAACACAGTCAGAACCCTGGCTTTCCAGGCCCATGAAGAATTACAAGAGCCCCTTGAGGACCCTTTGCTGGCTTCTAGACTGTGAGTGTCCTGAAGTTTGGGAATGAAGTCTTTCCCAGTGCCCCCCACACAGGGACAATGCTCAGTGTTTGTAGGTAGAAGGAAGGGGAGAGGGGGCAATGGGAAGCTCTTCAGCTTCGTGTCGTGGGTGAAATCACTTGTCATCTTGCATAGCCAACTTCTTTGGGGAAAAAAGGGCATTTCAGTGGAGGGCCCATTGTCAAGCATCCAAACTATGCTCTCATCTGGAGAGAATCCTTGGTAGCTGGGTTAGCTTCATGTGCATGTGACCCGAGGAGTCTCAGAGGACCCCCACACCGAGAGGGTCCCCACACTTGGGTTAATGTCCTACTATCACTTCTTTGAAGTTCTTAATAAATTTTTAATTTTCCTTTTACACTGGGCCTTGCAAATTATGTAGCCAGTCCTGCCTGGTAAGTATGGAAGTCCTGGGGGCTGGGGTCTCAGATCCTCCTGCTTCCCAGGCCCAGGGGACAAAGACCAAGTCCCTGTCCCCTAATGCACATATTCACCAAGAATTCCTTATCTAAAGGCTGAGTACTTTTTGCACATCTATCATCTGCTATTTTTCAAAGCTATGTGGTCATTGATGAATTTAATAAAATACACATTTGTTTGAGAGAGCTCCTTAATTCACAGCAGCATGTCAACATTATAAATAGTTTGTGCAAGAGGAAAAGTCTCAGTTGGCATGTCCTTAACACTTTACAAGCACTGGTCACATTCCCTTTGTCAATGATAGAGAGGAAGCTGCAGGCACAGAACCTTCCCCACATATAAATATCTTTTTAAATTAAAAACCCTGGTACTATCCAACCTCAGGAGCCAGCCTCCCAGGCACATCTAGTCCCGTCACTTGGATGCTCCCACCCAGCTGATGAAGTAGTTAATAATAAGAAGCTCTCATGGGACCTCCATGGCAGTGAATTTCAGCAGGAAAAGCAAGGGACACTGGCCTTCCCTTGCAAATCTCCTCCTCTGCTCCTGCCCATGTTCCAGCCTGCTTGTTTGGACACCCACTAATTGTGAGAGCCCCTACAGACCTCCAAGGTGATGACTACTATGGATTCAGCCTCACCAGGTACCCAGTCTGTCCTGAGCCCTTCATGTTTTCCTGAAAGGAGCAGCAGGGAGAGATCAGGAGCACAAAGACTGATGCCAGGCCATTGGGTTCGAACCTCAGTTTCCATACCTGGAAAATGCCTATATGGAAAGTAGCCATCTCCAGCACTGCCGTGAAGTCAAATGAATTAAAGCACATGCTATGCTCAGCCCCAGGCCTGGTGAGAACTGCTTGTGTTTGCTAGTTATCGTTATTCCTATATCATTTAACCTTTACAACAGTTGGTGAGGGAGGTTTTATTACCATTGGCATCATCGCCATCATCATCCTCATTTTGCAGATCATGGAAAGGCAGAGACATTAAGGGCCTTGCCCAAGGTCACCCTTAAGCAAAGGGTGAGGCCTTCAAAAATGGCCTGAGGTGGTCTGAGTTCAGAGCTGGGCTCTTACACCACTAAGCACTACACCTTCCCCTTGGGACCACCTGGCTGACTGGGGTCCTTTGTGATCCCAGATATTTTTCCAGGTCAAATGTTTCTTTTCAATCCTGTGCCTGGTCCCAGACACATAAGCCTGCCATCTTGCAATGGTGCTTACTGAATTGCATTTTGTTCTTCACAGAGTCCTGATTGCCAGTCCCCAGTCGACTGTGGAGGCTGGGGGTGGAAGTTCAGCATGGGGGTGAAGGTAGGAGTTGGAGGCTGGGACAAGGTGGTATAGGGGCAGAAGGGAATTACGTGATGGAACAATACAGCTCCTGTAAGAAATGTGGGGGATCAACATTTCCTACCTTCTCCTCCTGTGTCTTCTCCCACTTCAGGGGCTGGACAGTTCAGAATTACACTTCCCAGATGGCCATGAGTTTCTACCACCAGAAAGGAGGAGGGAGGGGGCAGCCACACTTCTCCCACTGTTCCTCCTCGCAAGTGTCCCTGCTGAACGTCTGGTCTTTTTATGATCTTAAAAGGCAGTGGTGCTCTTGGTGGCCCCTTGTTTTGTAGCATGGTTCTCAAAGCTATTCCTGAAAACTCAGCCTCGTGCCTTCATCCTCTTGAATAATTCTGTAAACACTAGCAGGTCTTCTTCAGTTTAACCTGGCTGGGACCCTGAGTAGATTATGTCTGCTACGAAGTCCTGACCCATACAGCATCCATCAGGTGGAAACTTAACTATGACTCAGGCAGAACACATCCCATTATCAAACATTTCAAATATTTTATTATTTTTAAAAAAGTACAGAGAATAAGGTGGCAAACATCCCTATATCCACCACTCAGTTTGAGAAAAAAAATTACGAATAAAATTGATGATGCGCCATTTCCCTTTTACCACGTGAAGCCCCTTCCTCTTGCCCCGAAGGCCTGCCATCTTGAAATGGCTATGTATGTGTTTACATTTTTTACTTTGCATGCAGCCCTACACCACAGACAGTGTGATCTGGCATGTAAGCTTCAGTAATTTTGCTGTTTTTACTCAACATATTTTTGAGATTTGCCTATTCTGATATTTAGTCACCTCGTTTTATTCTTTTTAATGGCTGGCTGGTATCCCATGTATGAATATATTTCATGCACAATTCCATGACAGTCTATTCTGCTCTTGATAAGGGATGTAGTTTAACTTTCTAGTGTCTTTTGGGGTGTAGTAGTTCAAATATCTTCAGGACAGACAGATTCATGTATAATACTCTACTGATAATGGGGACTAGTGCCCCTGGTGACCAATGCATTCATATTTATGTCTTAAAACAGTGCACTGGCAAAACAGATCTTATCCTTGGAGCAGGATCACCCCAGGGCTCCCCTCTGCTATCTACAGACATATCCCTGAGACTGTCCATGAACAGACAAGACCCTGGGACAGAGAGTAGCGGACTTGCTACCAGGAAATGAAAATCGAGATGAAGTGGGTGACTAACCTCTGAAGTCCTAGCAGCCACGGCCCCCAGGTTCTGGGAAGATGCTGATGAGCTCACTGACTAATCATGGAGAAATTCTAACACCTTTGCCAGGAATTCTGGATAAAATGTGTAGCTTGGCATGAATGATTCAGGAGAGTTTATCAACCAGGCCTTAAAATGAGTTACTTTGTCACCTAAAGTTACTGAATCATAAAAAGTGGAGATACATTTCCTATGGTTCAGTTCAGGTCAGCAAAAATACCCTTGTGGCAGAGGGGAAAGGAACAGCTTTGCAGCCATTGCTCCAGGCGTGACCTTGGACCAAAAGCTTCCTGTCTCAGAGCTTTGGTTCCTTTGTTTCTAAATGGAAGGTTAAAATAATAATAATTAGACATGGATGACCTGGTGCTCCATTCCCACTCCTTTGGGTAACAGCAGCCAGACTTCCTTCTGGGGAACCACCTCTCCCCCATTCATAGTCTATACATTTTGGGTGAAGCCTTCTCTCAAATTCAGAAGTGGACATGGGTTTCAGGCCTGGGTAATAAGATCACCCATGTCCCCTGCCCAACCATTGGTTCTGAGACAGGCATATGATGTAGTCAAAACCAACGAGACGCAACGAGACTTTTATGGGAACTACAAGGGGCTTTTTCCTGCTGAACTTGAATTTAGGAGGATGGGAACCTGGAGTTACAAGAAGTCACCAAATTTTGGCCAAGAATGAAGGCCATTCACCAGACTACATTGCTAAGAAGTAAAAAGAGGCATTATTTGAGTTCCTGGATCATAAGTTGATGATCTTGCTGCAAGTTCCTGGATCATAAGTTGATCCAGGAACTCAGTGAACTTAATGAAGGCCAAGATCAACTTTTGGGATTTTCAGTGTTCTTTATTAATCTATTTAGGTGTTTTGCTTAAGCGAGCTTGAGTTGGTTTTCTGTCACTTACAGGATCGTATGTCTTGACCAACACTGTCTCTTTGGGAGCTGTGAGGAGTGATTGAGATGACATGGTAGATAACTACCATGGTCCAGATTCCCTCCCCCTGCCTGTTCTTGCTCTGATCCAAAGATATCTTCACTTGACTCCTTTTTACTTTTATGCTATCCTGAAATCATTCTGAGCTTCTAGAAACATCTAGAAACTATGATATAGTAGAAACTTGAACAAATTAAAGACACCTCACTTAGAAAAGACTGCTTGGCAAAATAATAGCTTTCTTGAAATACTTAAAAGGCTGCCATATGGAAAAGAACTGGATTTCAACTTGAAGAGCAAAATCGGGTGATTGGGTGGGAGTTGGCAGAAGACAGTCAGCTTCAGTGAAGAAGGAGCATTTAGCAACAAGCTCTGGATCGCACCTCTGAGGTACTTGGTTTCCATTGCAGGAGACCTTCGTGCCAAGAATGGACATTCACTTGTTGTGATTTGTGGAAGGGACTCATATTTCAAGGAGACAGTTACCTGGAATGACCACCAAAGCCCTCTCACATTATGGGATGCTGGGGGTCTAAATAAAGTACCAAATGATGACTATGCCCCTAATCTAAGACCATCCCTAATTTTTCCAGTGTAAGAGGGTTTTGAGCCATTGGAAGAGATAAACTTTTAGGAAGGTAGATGGAATAATTAGATGTCTATTTATACTTTTATTATACCTGACACATAAGTCATCACACTTACGTGTATCGTAAAATTATCATATGTAAACTTAGAAAAGTTACGTTTTCTATTCTTACATTTAATGAAATCACATTCAAGTCTTTCACATGCACTTTGACATTTTTTTTATTACAATCCTTTTTGAACCATATAATGTTGGATTTATTCGAGTGTTTAACTTTTAGAGCTGTGCACTTATGACTACGAAAAGCAACTCGAAGATAGGACTTCAGGCAGAAAAATACCTTTTTTATTGTGAGTTTAAAACTTCCTAGCCCCTAACCTCTCTGGTTTCATTATAAGTGATTTTTAAGAAAATGAGTTTTCTTAGAAACTCAGCTATTACCATAGAGCAGAATAAACCATCCTTAGGAACTAATAGAATATCCTCTGAATAAGGGGAGATATAAAACTTCATATACGGTGTGATCCAAAATATGACAACAACTTAGATATGCAAGTGCAAAGAAAAATATGAGAAGGAATATACCAGAAGATTAATAGTTCAGGTTATTATCTGGGCTTTGGTTATTATGCATGCTGTAGTTTTATTTTTCTTTTTTTCTCTATCTCTAAGTTTTCTGCTATCAGCATGAGTAACTTCTACAATGAGGAAAAAAAAAGAACTCGTGCTAAAAATAAATACCTGAGTGGCAGTTATAGAGTATAAATCCTTGTTCCAGATTCCATGAGGCTTATAAATGTAGCTGGACCAGAGGTCACAAACCCAAACACTTCCATGTAGCATAAATGACGTAAGTGGGGCCAACTATAATAAAGCAGGGGATGGGGAGGGCTGTGGCAAATAGGACAGCTTGCCTGAGACAGGATGGCCGGTTATTGTCATATAAAAATATAAGCCCAGTAATATCAAATGCTCTGATACTAGATATTTATGTAAAAATGCCACCCCTTGCCAAAATTCATATTCAGTTTGCCCTTGTCACTGACCTCTAAGACAGGGTTTCCTTTTTGTCTGATTTCAAGATATTCAAACTTCTGTCTTTTCCTGCCAAACTACAGATTTTAGAGGTTTTTTTTTTTCCTTAAAGATGTATTTATTTGTGAATGAGAGAGAGAGCATGAGTGGGAGCGGCAGAGGGAGAGGGAGAGAGAATCCCAAGCAGACTCCACACTGAGTGGGGAGCCTACTTTGGGGCTCCATCCTATACCCCTGAAATCAAGACCTGAGCCGAAATCAAGAGTCAGATGCTCAAACAACAGTGCCACCCAGGCGCTCCCAAACTACAGATTTTAACTTCCCTGTTCCTCTTCAGTCTTCCTGGCTTTCACCATTAGCAATAGTTCCCAAAGTGTGTTCCACGGAACATGATTCCTATGAGATGTTCTGTGAAAAGAAGAGGAAGGGTTCCATGGTGAAATATGTCTAAGAAACACGGCTCTTACATTTCCCACCCAGAGATTCACAGTGGACATCATTTTAAAGCCCTGAAGCTGTCCTGCAGTTTACTAAGCAAGCGGACTTCACTTAGTCTAGCATTTTCCAGACTCACTTGGCCATGGAATCTTCTGAGGGCATAACTCCTATTAACATGTTACTGCTACAGATGTAGTGGACCATGGAACACAGTTTGAGAAGCACAGATTCAGGTTGTTTGCAGTTCTTGCGGGAGACTATAATGTCAATTAATGAATGTCAAATTTCCTTTCTTTAGATTTGGAAATGCTTGGAGTATTGCAAAAGAAGACCTTGGTCCATGTACCACCTAGTGACAAAAAGTGTGGTCCTCAAAGCCAGACTTCCTGGGTTCAAAGGCCAGGTTCTGCCCTTTTAGTGGTGTGAGGTTCTGCCATCTTAGTGGTGTGAGCTTTGGGCAAGTGATGTAACTTCTCTGTGCTTCAGCTGCCTTGACCTAAAAGAGAGATAGTTAGAGCATCCCTCTCAGGAATGTGTACAGAATGAACTGTGTGCAATGTGAAATATTCATGGCATATTGTAGGTGCTCAACAAATGTTAGTGACTGTTATGCTCACTTCTCTGCTCACCACATTGGCTCATACATCACTAATAATAATGGCTACTATTAATATATTAAGATTATCTACGTGTTTTAATAGTTAACATGTACTGGCTGCTTATTATGTGCCAGGACAAGAAATATTTTTTAAAAATAAATCATTACATGAGCAGGCAACAGATGCTACTTTACACCCTTGCAGTTTAGATCCTCACCACTCTGACTTGCTTGGCTATTCTCTGTATTAGATAACATGACTTCCAGACCTATAGCATGAATGCCAGTTGCATATAGAAGTCAAGATCCCCCATGGCCAACTTTCTTAGAATGTGCTATCTGTGACATTTCTACCAAACTTATATATAGCTACTTGGCTCATGTTAACTTGGTTCCATGGAAAAAAAAAAAAAAAAAAAAGGGAAGAAAGAAAACTTCCCTTGTTCAGATTCTGGGCTCCCAGCTTCTCGATGGGCTGTGTCATGGGTGAACACTGCCTGGTGCCAGGAAGAGGAGAAACCGGTTTGCTCATTCATGTGAAATATATTCATGGAAAGCCAACTCTGCAGCCAAGAAGACAAGGGGGGTGTTGTGTCTGTCCATCTGGGGCAGTTTTAATAAAGGAACCTGAAAACCGATACTTCTTATCTTCCTCACCTGACAAAACTGGATGCCCCAAACCAGGCCCAGACGTCCTCACCTCAGATACTCTCATTTTGGAAGGCCTGGTTGCTAGAAATGAGAATCTGGGCTACCAGGTATAATACAAGGCACCCAGTGAAATCTGAATTGCAGATAAATAATAAAGGACTTTGTAGTTTAAGTATGCCACATACTACGTGGGACATACTTATGTTAAAAAAAAGGACTCATCGTGGCCTGGAATTCAAATTTCACAGGGTGCCTTAAATGGGGTTGCAGGTTGGGATCCTGGAAGAGCATGTTTTCCCCGCAGGCACCTCCCTCCCCCGACACCCTCCTAGGCTGCTCAGGGATAAAGGATGGATGCCATAGGCTGGGAGGAGGCATTTAGCAACCAGAGGCTGTGTCCGTTTGGGGTACAGGACTGTGTCAGGTGGTGTGGGAGACAGAAGGTCCCCAGGGGCACCTGGATGGCACAGTTGGTTAAACATCCAGCCTTTTGTCTCAGCTCTGGGCCGTGAGATCGAGCCCCATGTCAAGGGCTCTGCACTCAGCAGGGAGTCTGCTTGTAACTCTCTCTCCCTCTCCCTCTGCCCCTCCGGTTCATGCTCACTCTCTCTCAAGTAAATAAATAAATCAAAGAAGAAGAAGAAGAGGAGGAGGAGGAGGAAGAGAAGGGGGAGGGGAGAGGGAGGGGGAGGTGCTTCCCAGCCTCAGCGGCACATTGGAATCACCAACGTGGCCCTAAAAGCATCTCAGAGCACAGGCCACATCCAGATCAGTTAAATCAGAGTCGCCGAGGCTGGGACACAGGCTTGGGTACTTTTGGAAGCTCCCATGAAAGATCCCATTGCATAGCCAGGGTTGAAAACCACTGACCTTTGAGTCTTTCTTTCCCTCACACAAGTCACAGGTGATTTATCTTCTCCTTCGCGGAGCTTGCAAGCCTGTCACTCATCTAGCAAGCAGCCCCAGGAAGCCTGACGCCCCCTAAGTGATGTGCCGTGGTTTCCGATGCCACAAGGATTGCAGTTCCAAGCCCTGAACTCGGTTGCACATGATGAGGAGGGCCTTGAGCAAGAAGAGCCGCCTTTAGGGTTCTAAGCCTCAGCCTTCCTTTTGTAAATCAGAACTCCTCTAAGGCGGGGGGGGGGGGGGGGGGGGGGGGGTGCCTTGCAGGCAGCATGAGGATTAGAATTAGGGTAAGAGTCCCCAGTGAGGGTCTAGTGAGTTCCAGATGCTGCAGAAATGTCAGCTCTCATGCCGACCCCCTTCTGGGCTCAGGAATACCTCTCAGAGTCAGCATTGGGTGAGATCTAAATCAGAATCAGAAACTGTGTTTGAACCAGATCCCTACCCTTCCCCTCAAATGTCTAGGCACATTGTTTTCTGAGCAGCACTTAGGATACAAATATGGATTCGGGGGGCCTAGCGGGGCCCTGAGAATCTGCATTTTGAGCGAGTTTCCAGGGAATGCCAGTATTGGGGGTGGGGTGGGGATCACACCTGGGGTACCAAGGGTCTAGAATGGTGATTCTTAGCTTTGGATTTCCTTCAGGCTCACATTGGGGGCCATACCGGACCCCACACCTGGCCAATTGATTCAGAATCTCAGTGGGACCTGAGCATAAGCATTAGAAAAAAAAAAAAAAAATCTCCCATGTTGCCCTGGAAAATCCAGCCCAAAACCATGAATGCAAACAGCTTTGCTCTTGTTCATGTGCCTCCATCCTATTGCCATGCTGTTTTAGAATGGCTGTATAACATCTTCTTTCCACAGCTCTGCTGGAAATAGCTCACGTCCGGGTTGCCCCAGGCCCAAACCAGCACTGGGGCGATGGCCCCGAACTCCCACCAAATGGCCCCTAACTCCCACCAAAAAAAAAAAAAAAAAAGAGAAGAAGTAGGAGGAGAAGGAGAAGGAGGAAGAGCAGGAGGAGGAGGGGGAGAATGGGAGGAAGGAAAGAAAAAGGAAAAGCGCTGTGATTTGTAGCATTGTGGGAACTGTGTTTATCATGCACATGGGGAACCCACTCATAGTTCTAACTCTCTTGAGTATTATAATAAATAATCTTCTGCAGTCTTCTCCATTCCTAAAGCCCTTCCCCGAACCTCAGGGTCCAGGTACTGACAATACACGCTCAGCTCCCTCAGCCCGCCAGCCTCCTCCACTGGGAAGTGGGCTTTGCGCTTCTGGTCCCCTTGCCCTAGGGCTCCCCCACCACTGCCCCTTTCCAAGGCTGATGAAAGGCAAGGGTAGGGGTGCATACTCCTGTGGGCCTGGAAATTAGTGTGTGGGAGGAGTCCTCCATGATCCACGGACGACATGCCACTGTCCATGAGACGTCATAATAGTGAGGAGAGTTTCTCCATCTGTGAAATGGGCTTTAGCGAGGCTGCCTGTTTACACAGGACCTGGGAGGAAAAGGTTTGTAATGGGGACAGGATGCTGGCGAGTCTGGCCGCTGTGGAGGGGGGTGGTGGAGGGTGCTCTGAGGAGCCTGGGGGTTCTGCCCCCCCTCACGGGACCGCAATCCCACACAATACAGGAGTCGGGGGAGCAGAGGATTAGGCCCATGGGTGAGTGTGTGTGAGAGGGAGCATGTGTGAATGTGTGTGGGTGAGTTTGTGAATGTACATTGGCAAGTGTGTGTGTGTGGAGGTGAGTGTGTGTGTGTGGAGGGAGTATGTGCACGTGTATTCACTAATAGCATGGACAGATAAGGTCTTAGCCTTGAGGTCAGGAGCAATTCATGTGTTTCCATCCCAAATTCCAGGAACTCTTTAGGCTCCAATCAGTTATCATTCATGTGATGTTGCTCTTCTGGTTTTGGACCTGTGCCCCACGGGATCCCTCTGGGTGATGGGGAAAGGAAAGTGGAGGGGCTGGGCTGTGGCTCACTGCACCTCCTTCAGTCCAAATTGCTCCGTGTGCACTGTTTTTATAACAGTTTTCCTTCCAAGATGTCATCTGAAGCCAAAGGTCGGTGGCTTACAAAGGCCTCAGAAACACAGGTTGGGGGCGGGGGGAGGACGCAGATAAAAAGGCTCTCGCCAGTATCACAACAGCATGCCATTAAGCAACACAAATTTTAGGGACTGGTGGCCTGAGTCTTCGCTTTGTGATCTTCGACAAGTTGCTTAACATCTCTGTGATCTTTCCTGAACACGGATAATAACAGCAGCCAGCTCATGGCTGTGAGGATTACACAAGTTTGTACTTGTAAACCACCAGGGGCTGTCCCTGTCATTCAGCGAGGGCTCTGAAATGTCAGGCATAGTCGGGAGCCATGATTTCCCTTTGTCAAACTTGTCACGTGCAGTGCTTCCTGCTTCCCTGTACATGTCTTCATAGAATCTGTTCAGTGACCCTCTAAACTAAAAACTTACATTGGTCCATTTTAAAGATAAGGGCCTTAAGGCTTGGGTCAGTGGAAGACTCAGAGTAGAACTCCTGGGACAAGAAGGGAGGGGCTATTTCTTGGGCAAATATGGTCTCCCAAAGTCAGCTCTTTCCCCACACTCTGGCATCCTCTGCCTTGCTCTGTCCATCCAGGCCAGTGGCCACCTCCAGGGGTGAACTTGTCTCTCCCCTCAAAATAGTAAAAGCAAGAGCAGTAGTACAACCACAAGCAGTAGTAGCTGATGGCTGGCCAACCAGAGGGGACCCTGGTGGCCAGAAGCAGGTTTTTCTAAGCTATGCCCAACCATCTAAGTCAATGTTTCTCCAAATGCGTCCTATGGAGCTCTGTTTCAGAGCCTCCAAGGGCTCTCATTAAGATGCAGATGTCTTGGTCCCCCAAGTATTAAATCTCAATCTCAAGAGAAAAGTGCCAGGAATCTGAATTTAACAAGCATCCCAGTGTGGATTCCAAAGATAGAGCCCTTCTGTTCAGGCCCAGGGCGGGGTGGGGACAGGATGGATTCGTTCATCCAAACTTCTTCCTGTGTCTCCTGCCTCAGAAGCAGGGCTGAACCCCCAATCCTAGAACACTGGCCCCAGAGTAGCGGCCTTTACCAGCCAGGGCCCAACTTCACCTAGCAGTGCAAGACTTAGCCTGCCCCAAACAGGCACTCAGGTCCCACAAGGCTCCCAAGCCTTGGACTCCTCAGCTGCATTGGCCTGTCCTGGGTTTGTGGTCTGCCTCCACATCTTCTCCTGCAGGTGATTCTTCCTCTCTCCTCCCTCTTGTCAGGTGCAACCCCTTCTCGCCCATCCTACCATGACTCCTACCCTTTTCTTATTTGTAAAATGTAAGTATTGATTTCACATTATTCTGGGATTTCTTCTCAAGCAATATTGAAGCAGCTGAGGAGCCAACACCTGCTGGCCCCTTTTCTACATGTGGCATCCCTACCTCACACCGCCCACACATATTTTCAAGAAGTGATTGTGGATGGGAATCCCCAGTGGGTGCTGGAGGAAGCCATGCACCCAAACAGTGGTTTCTGGGAGTCATGATTTGGCTCTCTTCCTCACAGAAGGCTACCATGACCTCGAACACAGAAAGGGAAGTGAATCAACTTCAGTGACAGTGTCAAGAATGGAAGTTAGGAGAGGACTTTATTGGGAAGTATATTGAAAAAGTGAAAATGCAAAGATGATCTTCATTCAGGCATGTGTTGTACAGGCATGGATATAAGAGGAAAGCAGGATGTGACCCAGCATACTATAGGTGTGAGTCAGGGGCCTTCCAGAGGCATGAGTAGGATGCAGTGGAATGGAGTGAGCAAGGCCCTGGGCTTTGGTGTTGGATCCGTCTGGGGCTTAATGCAGGCCCCTTGCAAGCCATGTGACCTCAGGCAAATTCCTTGACCTCTCTCATCCTCAAGCCCCCATTTCTACATGGAGACAGTCACAGAAACACCTCATGGGTTTCTGGAGAAGACCAAACATGATTATGTGTGTGGGAGTATGCTTAGTCCGGTTGAGTGGCACAGACTATGTGCCTAATAACGTATCCCAGAAAACCATGATTTCTAGTCTTTCTGGATGCTCAAAACTAACACCTCAGGAGGGAGAGGAATTCTAGACCAAGTCATTGACCAAAAGGCAGTTGTGGGTTCTGGTTCTCGGGTGTGAAGAAGGCAAGGAAGCCATGTGACTATGAACAATAGTCATGTGATACATTAAATGCTTTGCAATAATAGATAGTAAATAAATATCTACTGCCTGAGCCTAGGCACTTCCCCAACAAACACCAGCTTTGATTCTGCTCAAGTATTCAAGCCTGTTCTCCTACGAGGCTGCTTAAGCTTCTAGAGGAAATTTCAATGGTTTCACAAACAAGGGTATCAACTACACCAGCAGCAATGGGGGCCTCAGCTATGGGCAGGCCCTTCTCCTTCAGTCTTCAACTCCCTCTGGAGCGTGTGCTGTGATGGTGCGTCTCCATCTGTCAACACTGATGTTTGAAGGGCGGCTTGCCCAGAGTCCCCCCGGCGCGGGTGTGGCCCAGCTGGGATTGAACCTGAGCCTGGGTGGGCTGCCAAGCATGCCGCCATGTTGTCTCCGGATATCAGTCAAGTGGTCAAGGGAGGAGATGTTGCGAGGACAGGGAGAGAAGGAGAGAAGAGTCTCAAAAACTCTAAGGACAGGATCCCAAACAACCACCCCCAAATCATCCCCTCTGTGTCTGAAATGAAGAGGAGCAGTGAGGGTGAAGATGCGGAAAACAGTCAGGAAGCTTGCAGTCCGGGTCAGATGGGGTTCAATCTCTCTCTGACATCCTCCTTTCTCACATGACCCCTGTGATCTCCAAATCCCTCAAGAAGTCAAACACTTTGCAATCAGATTAAAAATCAAACCAAATGTTCCTGGCCAGGAGACGGTGGAGTTGGCAAGGCCGGGGAATTAAAGGCAAAGCCCCAGAGCAAAGTTTGACAGTGACAACCTGTTTGTCCAGGGTTGGGTATGCCTGTGGCTGGCCTGGGGTGGGGGAGGGGTGTGAACGGACAGGGTGGCAATGCACCTTCCTAGGCCACTGCCCTCAGGGTTCCTCCTGCCACAATGACCTCCCGAGTGGGGACAGTGAGAGGGGCAAAAGATGCTGTCAATGAACCACAACCACAAGGGGTGACAGATGACTCAAGTGACTGGAAAGGAAGGAAAGGACTTGCCCCACTGACAGCGGCAAGGAATGAAAGAAGCCTGGCTGAACATTCTGCAGGGGATGCAGGAGTCAGTCAGGTGAGGGAACCCAAGCCTCTCCTGATGGCCCACAGCCTGGGCGCCTGGCTCCTTCACCCTGGAGGCACCTTTCCCACCCCACAGAAGCCCAGACAGCTCTGCTCAGGCCACACTGGAGGAAACTGTCACGCTATCACATAGGAAGTGCGGAGAATGTGCTGCACAGTGAGGTCTTCTGTAATTCTGGAAACCAGAGTTTAGAAGACCTGGAAGGAGGGAAAGAAGGGAGGGAGGAGGTAAAGAAAGCAAGAAGGCAGGAGGCAGGAAGGGAGGGAGGGATGGAGGAAGGAAGGTTGGTTTCAAACTTAGAAATGAATGATCACTTGTTTCCTACCAACAAAAAGGAGCATTCAAATCTAAATCTACCACAGCTTTCTTTAACTGGAGACTAGTCTGGTCCACTTAAGCTTATGTTTAGAGCTCATTAACTACATTACAGAAGGGCAAAAGGGAGGGAAAAAAACCTTAAAATCCCAGGCATTTGGTCATCCACAAAAGACTATTAAATCCCCAACCAACACACTGATGGTATAGCTTAATGAAATGGGGGAAAGTTTCCTGATGGTGTAAACTATGGAAACTTTAGGTTAGGCTCAACTTAAAGGACTCACACATACATACCCCAAACCCTCAGGGTGATCAGAACCCAAAACATAAATATGATAAGACAAAGACTCACAATGGGTTATCAGTGGGCCCTGGAATCCTTTATGCCTTGGGAACAACTGTCTTTCCACAGAACTATCCTCAGAGCCACTTCATAGACCAACACACACTTGCCGGGGCAGCCCTGACTTTGCTGTCAGATAGCTCCAGGTACAAATTCCAGCTCTGCCTTACCCTTACCCTGATTGACCTTGTACAGGGGCCTTAATCTCCCTAAGGCTCAATACTCTGAGCTGTAAAATAGGGTTTACAGAGTCTTACGAATTCAAAGATGTTGAAACAATCATCGAGCACCTATCATATGCCAAGCCCTATTCTAGGCAATAAGGCCACCCAGGGACCAAGATGAAGATCTGCCTTACAACCAAGGGAGGCAAGATGAACAAGAAATGTGTAAAGAAACAGGGTACACCAGGTGGGGATGTTGGGAGGGGGGCAGGAAGGAGTGGGAGCACAACTGGTCTTTTATTTAGGGGGATCAGGCAAGGTTCGTGATAAGGACGCACGAGGTAGTGAGTCATGCATACATCTGGGGGAAGAGGGCTCTAGAGAAGGAACAGCCAAACAGAGATCCTGAGGCAGGAGCCTGATCATTGCATTCCCGTAATAAGGAGAGCATCACAGCTGGAGGGCAGTGAGCCAAGTGGGGTGAAGAAGGAGATCAAGTCAGACAGGTGTTCAAGCGGGAGGAGCAGAAAAGAAGATCTGGATTTTACCCTGAGTCAGCTGGAAAGCCAATGAAAGGATATGTTTGGCTTCTGTTTAGAAAAGATCCCCATGTCTGGTGCAAGGAAGAGAAGTGGGAAGGGACAAGAGCAGAGAGACCAGTCGAAGGCTATTGAAATACTGCAGGCAAGTGATGATGGTTTTTTTACGGACTTGGGCTGAGCACCTAGAGGCACAGAGTTGCCACTGATGGAAAGGAAGGAAACTGCAGGAGAGGCAGGTTTGCAGAGCAGAAATCAGTTTAGTGTTGGGTATGTTGAAGTTTGAGCACTCTATTGGGCAAGAAGTGGAGATGCAGGGTCCACAGTTGGGCATATGTGCCTGGAGGTTTGCTTACGCTCAGCCAGGGACTAAGTATAGACAGAGAAGAGTTCAAGGACTCCAGGGCTTAGAGGTCAAGGACGAGAGGACAGAAAGCAAAGAACACAAGGTGTGGTGGTGAGGCAAAAGGAAAACCAGGATCTCCACTGGAGTCAATGCCAGGGGCCAGCAAGCTTTTTCCATAAAATACTACATAATAAAAATTTTCAGGGGCACCTGGGGAGCTCAGTTGGTTAAGTGTCTGCCTTTAGCGGAGTCATGATCTCCAGGTCCTGGGATTGTCCTGGCACTGGGCTCCCTGCTCAGCAGGGAGTCTGCTTCTCCCTCTCCCTCTGCTCATCCCACCCCACTTGTGCATGCATTCTCTCTCTCAAATAAGTAAATAAAGTCTTTTTAAAATAAATAAATAAATAAATATTTTCTGCTTTATCTGGTCTCTGTTGGCACCACTGACTTCCACCACCATAGCATGAAAGCAGCCATAGATGATACGTAAATAAATGACTGTGGTTGAGCTCCAATAAAGCTCTATTATAAGACTCTATTATAAGAATAGGTGGCAAGGGGCACCTGGGTGGTTCAGTTGGTTGATCATCTGACTCTTGATTTTGGCTCAGGTCATGGTCCTGGGGTCATGGATTCAAGCCCCTCATCAGGTTCTGTGCTCAGTGCAGAGTCGGCTTGTCCCTCTCCCTCTGATTCTCCACACATCTCTAAAATAAATAATAAATAAAATCTTAAAAAATGAAAAACAAAAAGGTGGCAAGTTGAATTTGGCCTGCGCATTCTGGTTTGCCAAACTCTGGTCAAAGCAGATGGCACCTCAACAATTATGGAATGTGGAGACAGAACTGAAGACGTGGTGTTGTGGAAGCCAAGGGGACAGTGTTTCAAGAAAGAGTGAGAAGTGGTAGCAAATGCTGCAGACAGGTGAAGTCCCCTGAAGGAAGAGAATCAGCCATTGGCTGTAAGAATGCATTGGTCATAGCTGGCCTCTACCAGAGCAGTCTCCCTGGAGCAATGAGGGTGAAAGCCAATTGAAATGGGTTTAAAAGAAGATGGTAAGATAGCATGGGCATGAACAGCTCTTTGGAAAAGTTTTAGTTCCTGGCAAAAAGGGGATGCTGGGTAAATGGTCATTCCTTTTCCATAAATGGACCCATGAGAGAGTAGTCATCAGTGATATAGAAGGACTGAGTTTCAACTCACTTGCACAGTGCTGGGCCTTTCAGTGATGGCAACGGGGCATTTTCACATTGCTTCAAGAAACTCACATCAGTTACTTGGCTTCACAAGAGAAACAGAACCATGGCATCTAAAGTTGAGTTTGTAGCCACTGTGAGTCTGATGGTGTGATCTGCAGGCGTCATTCAGACAGGCCCTTGTGTTACAGATCTCAAATGCAGGCACCTGTCATTTATTTATGTCCTACCCCATGAGGGAAAAGACTGAAGACAGGTTTCTACACTGTGGTTTGACCAAGTCCACACCCAGACAGAATATTCCATTCCGGACTCAGAGAGCAGCCCACATAGTCTGTATGGCCAAGTGAGCTTTTCATGAACTGGGGTGAGTTATAGGCACGAGGGCCATCCAGTGAAAATCTTAAATTTATGTCACACGTTCTTTCCCTGGGAGCCCAAACTATTTCATACAAATTACCTCATTGATCTCCAAAGCCCTTGTGTGATATTTAGAATTATTATTTCTGTTTCATCTTGACACCCAACCTATAGGAAGGCAATAAATACTACATTCTGATGTTTATGATGTAGGACTGAGGACTATGTTGGTAAAATGTGTACTGTTGCTTTGGCCTCAGAGAGGAGCCCTGAGTGGAGAGATGAGGAGTTTGGTCTAATGGATGATACTGGGTATGTTTCCTGGGCCCATCCACCTCTAGCTCCTGCTGATATGGGGGACCACATTTTGTGCCTGCTTCCTTCTGTGTTCCCCCTCACCAAATGACAACTCACTGGACTCAGAATGGATCTTACCCCTGGGGACAGTCCATCTGTTAGCTGACCTGATGCCCATGTCTATGCCCGACATGACATGATGTTCTGGACCCATGCCTGTCTCTCTTGGGAAAGCACACCCCTAATCAGATGCAAGGGGATAGAGAGGAGTGGGAACACAGAGAGAACCCCCATCACATTGATGGTGCAACTCAAAAACAAAGAGTCATGAACGTTTGGATGTGAGAAGTCCCTGGCACCATCTTGGATATAGAGATGTCTGACAGATCTGTTCTTAGGGAGCATGGACTCCACAGCAGCTCCAGTTCTGAATTGTCCAGGAGATTCTATCTCCAACATGACTATACATATAGACCTGAGACCAGTTCTTTTTTTTTTTTTTTTTTTTTTTTTTTTTTTTTTTGGTGGTGTTTGAGGGTAGGGTAGGAGTAGAAGACTCTAAGGGATCTTTGTTCTTTGTGGCCAAATGTGCTCAACTCAAACCCTGATAAGGCCAATCCATAATGGCCAAGGCTTGGTAACACTAACTAGGAAACCATTTAAATAGCTTATTGCTCTTGAACTTCTGTCTGCTTAAAAACCAAATACCAGGTAAAGGGGGTAGAAGCAGGGTGCTCAGGGGCCCTCTCCTTTTCTCTGTCTTCTCCCCAAGGTTCTGCACTATTCTAGGCCACAGCTATTGCTTCAAGTGCAGAGGATCAACCTGCTCCAGGTCCTCATTTGTTTCAACATTCACTGAGGACCTATGATGAGCCCACCTCTCTAAACACTAGGGCCACAGGAGTGAATAAGATAGACTCAGTCTCTGTCCTCCAGGGCTACAATCTGGAAGGAGAAACAGACAATTAAACAAGTGTTGCTGTGTGGCTCAATAGAGGATAATTGTGGGTAGAGGGAACAACAGATCAGGTGAAGCAACTTGCTATCTTGAGGAAATCATGCAGGACTTCCTAGAGAAAGTGGTGTCTATGCCAACACTTGAGAGAAAGCTTGGGGTTACTCAAGGCAGAGGCAGAAGGTTGTTCAGGGCAAAGGAAGCAGCACTTGCAAAGGATAAGCTAAACCGGAGTCCCTTAAGCAATCAGATTAAGGTAAAGCATACTGCAGGGTCCCTCCAAGGGATGGCCCAGTGGGAGACAGGACCAGACACATTCTCAGCTCCTTCTCATTCTTAGAGTCCTGATTCTAGGTGAAGCCTATAATTCAGTCTGGGTCCACCTCAAAGCTGATCTAAATTTCCAACCTGTGCCCAAGTACCTTTCTGTCAGAAAAGCAGAGCAAACACCAAAGCAGCCCCTCTCACAGGGTCCCAGTCAACCAGGCCTATGGCAAAGAACACGGGCTATGGCCATAAACTCCAGCATACCTGCTATCAGCTCAAGAGAGAACACAACAGGGACTGCCTTCCTTGAGGGGTTAGGGACCCCGAGAGTTGCTCAGAAGAGGGACAATGGAACATTTTCCATAGGGTCTCCCTTCCACCACAGAATGCCTCCTGGGGCTATGTCTGGGGATTGGTTCCAACATCCCACCAGCCCAGAATGGGGAGACATGAGATCTGGATTTTACGTGTCCAGGAGTGTGTGTGTGGTACTCTGCTCTGCTGCAGAGAGAACAAGCACACAGGCACACAGGTGTGCACATGCACACACATGCACATGCACACACAGGCACACACACACACCCTTCTTTTCCACCTGGATGTTTTGAGTGAAGTGGGATGAACTTTATTCTAGAAGTCCTAAGTTCCTACTGCAGGTCAGGGTGGAGAAGATAGCCAGGGAGTGACCCTTGGCTCCACACCACAGAATTCCTCTCCGGCCCCAAAATAAGTGCTCCTGTGTGCCAGGTGGGTACTATTTTTATATCCTCTTTTATGGGTGAGGAAACTGAGGCCCGGAGAGGTAAAGTAAGCAGACTTCCATGACCCAGGTAGGAGGTACGCAGCTGCGATAGAATTCTGCTAAACTGGTACTAGAGGTCAAGGGTCAAAGGTCAAGCACTACATCTATTTAACCTCCTCTCTGTAGCCCTCATGTTAACACCATGGGGGGGTCCCATGCACACACCTGGTACGTGGGTTTTCATGCTGACCCGCACGTTAGACAGCTCTTTACTTCTGCTCCCCCCATCCCTTTACCTTGTGCAGCGGAGCCTCTCAACAGATGGCATGGCTTAAATTGCAAATATCTGTTGAATGAAATCATGAATGCAGGGGAGTTCATTCTGCCTTCCTGGGCCTTCATTTTCCACCTCTTCCCTTGGCTCCTTTATCAAAGGATCATAACTCCCAAGACGAGCTTACCTGCGCACAAGTTCCTCCTTTCCTTTCTGCCCATCTTCACCACTGACGGGTCTTCCTCTCCCCACCTCTCCATACTCCCCAGGCCCAGCTGGACTCTGGACTGAAACTGCAGCTCTGCTGCTCACTGGCTCTGTGACTTTGTGCAAAATTTATTAACCTCTCCGAGTCTCTGCCAAGCTAATAGCCCTAACTTCTAATAGCAGTGGATCAGAAAGAACAAGGTAGAAAGTCAGTTGACAGCGCCCAGCCCACAGTAGGTCCTCAAAGGATATTTGTTCTCTTCCTCTTTCCCCTCCAAGCAGAAACCTTTGGACTTTCCCTCTATCACTCCCTCTACTCAAACATCATTCCTTTTTTCAAAATATCTGGAAGGTGCATGGTTTTTTTTTTATTTTGGCTTAGAACCAATTCTAAAGCACCACACAGTTGCCAAGCCATAAAACAATTAGCGATACTCTGCTATCAAATAATTAATTATCAGGAAGTATAAATGTGTGCCCAAGGCTCCAATTTACAAATAATCAGAGGGTTCAGAAGCTTGTAGTTCTCTTGAAGAATTGAAACAAATGGTTTCCTGGAAACTGGAGTGGTGAGGACACACAGCCGGAGGCGACTTCTACCTAAAGGCAATGCCACCGGGAAGTGGCCAACGGGATTTAGGCCTGACAAAGCTGGCATTGGATTCCAGTGACTGACATCTGAGGCCACCCAGTTCTCACCAGCAGTAAGAGCTCTGGGACAAGGCTCGTAAAAGGGTGAGTGGAAATCTGGATAGATTAAGAGTCCCCGTGCAAAATCAGGGTGGTCTTGAGGAACGAAACTCATGAGTTCTGTTTTTCCACCTTTGGCCCAAGGGACATGACCACAATGGAAGTCAATGAGTCCGAGTTCCTGGAACTGTCCTACTGGTTATAAGGCAAGGTCTCCAGTTCTTCCTTCATTTCTCTGCCAACTAAGATTTTTCAGATCATTAGTGGAAATATTCCAAGGGCCCTCTCTGCTCTATCTCTAAGCCTCATTCTGAGTACTTCAGTAAATGCTTTGACTCAGATGATTTGCCAAGAAGGACTCTTGACTTTGAATTTCCCCAACACTAAATGCTGTACTGAGCCTAAAGAGAAATTGACATGTTTGGGAAGTTAAAAGTTAAGATGCTTCAGATCCGTTCCATTTCTCTTGAGGGTCTACTCCATGAATGTTAAAGCAAATACATCTATGGTTTGTAATATGTTGTTCTTATGTAATCTCTCCAGACTTCCAACCTTTAAGGAAAAAGGCCAGCGATAAGTTAAATGGTTTCTATTTACTATCACTTAATAACACAACATTTGACTAGAATGTAATGGAGGTGACTTTTAGGATAAACACTCCAAAACTTTCCTAAGAGAAAGAGTGTTGGCTTCAGAGTGGTTACCTTCCGAAATACATTTCAATTTGGAACAGGTTGCAAGAGCTTAATCACATTCTGGAACTCCTGACTGAAAACTACCTTCAAGGCCATTTACAAGACACTCCAAAAATCTACTTTTGACCCCCAGATAGCGTTCCATGACTTGCCTACTCTGTATCGGTCTCCAGATTTGACCACAAATGGTTTCTGTCTATGTCCAAACATCCAATCCACCTTCAAAAGATTAAGCTTTGCCATGTTCAAAGGTTTAATGGTATCCAAAACATACTGCAGGCTCTAAAGATCATTCTCGAGGAAGAGTCCCTCCCTGTGAACAACGGAAGCTTTCCCAGGCAGTGACTTGCAAGACCACATTTCTCATTTGTAGGTCCCGAATCACTCACTACCAAACCCGGAAGAAGCAGGATGGCTGCACTGGGACTCCGTGATGGGTGGGTCACGGAGTACTTCCTATGAACGAGTACCTCCATAGCATTTGTGTCCAGGCACTTCCCTCTCCACGACCTAGTCCCAGGCCCTGCCTCAAGACTTTCCAGCTCCAGTGTAGGTTGCCCCCTGCAGCGTCAAGGCTTTGTTAGAAGTATCGACCATGTTATATTATACTCACATCTTATGAACAGGGCTTGAAACAGTGATAATAGCAACAGAAAGAGAAAGCCACCTTATGCTGGATTTACCACCTCCCACAGCCTGGTGGATGCTCAGTGATGTTAATGAAATGAGCTGGACGTGAGATGCGATATTACGAAATCTACTGTAATAGACAAATGCATTTTTCCTGTTCTCACAGCCAGGGTCAGCCACTGGTGCCACCATCCTGCCTTGCAGACGGCTATTAAACCACCACAAACGGGTGCTCTGTGAATTTTTTTTTTTTTAATTTAAACTGTTACTAGTATTGATTTGTCTGAATACTGGCCTATTTTAAACATTGTAAAGTAATCTACTCAGTAGATGACCATTAAAATTCAGTTCCTGCCAAGTCGCAGGGAGAAGAAATGAGAAAATGCGCTTTGCCAGGGACTGGTCAAAGTTGAAAAGAAGGAAGAGTTTGGGACCAATTAGAGAGCTGAACTGATCTAAAGCAAAACCTCATGTGACAGTAAATTGGCCACCCTAGAAATCTTCAAGGAGAGAGGGAATGACCTTTCAGGGGATGGTGGAAGGGTTTCTGCACTGAGCTACCCAGCCTCCTGGTCTCTCACTGTGACTGGGTTTTTAAAATTCTATGCATTGGCATATCCGATTAAGATCTTTGTAACACACGTTTTCTTTGTTTCTTGGGGCTTTTTGTTTGTTTTTAATCAGAATTCTAAGCTCTGTTGCTGCCTGAAGTCTTCCTGGTTCTCCAAGGGAGGTATAACCAATTCCCACTCAATGAGGACAGGTTTTGCTGTCGCACTGGGATTTCTGAATGGCCATAGGCACTGATGGGGCAAAGAATGGGCCTCTCAGTAAATCTTCTCAAATCATCTATTAAGGAAAAATTCGGATCTGTGTTTTACGAAAGAGGAACCTGGAGTTCCAGGAGGTCTGCTGGCTTGTTCAAGGTCTCATAGCTTGCTGGTGACAAGCAGGCATTCCTCCTCAGGTTGGGTGACCCCAAAGCAATGCTCTTTCCATCCTACCCAGGCGTGTGGGGCAGACGTGTTGTATAAATACCACACTGAGTCACCAATACGCATATCGTTACTTCACCTTCCCATACAGTCTAACAAAACAGCTAAAGCTTAT
This sequence comes from Mustela erminea, assembly GCF_009829155.1. Classification (NCBI taxonomy): domain Eukaryota; kingdom Metazoa; phylum Chordata; class Mammalia; order Carnivora; family Mustelidae; genus Mustela; species Mustela erminea. The sequence goes on along the minus strand of NC_045615.1, from coordinate 117,710,073 downwards.
CAAGTGGCAACCATGTGCCCGGCTTAACCTTCATGAACTCATGTTACCCTAGAAAGGAAGTACTATTATTCTTCCCTCTAAAAAAAAATTTTTAAAGATTTTATTTATTTATTTGCCAGAGACAGAGAGAGAGAGACAGAGAGAAAGAGAGAGAGAGAGAGCATGAGCACAAGAGCAGGGGCAGTGGCAGGCAGAGAGAGAAACAGGCTTCCCACTGAGTAGGGAGTCCGATGCAGGACCCGATCCCAGGACCTTGGGATCATGACCCGAGCCAAAGACAATGCTTAACCAACTGAGCCACCCAGGCGCCCCTCTTCCCAGTTAAGAAACTAAGGTATAGCGAGTTTAGGTGACTTGTGCAAGTTTCACAGCTACTAAGTAGTAAATGTAGGGTTGAAACCCAGACTTTCTATCATCACTAAACACTCCCTCAACTTTAACCATGAGGCTCTTCTGCCTCCAGCGTCCTCAAGGATGAAGAATCACTTTACATTTCTTAAATTGTCCATAGCGCTTAGCACCGTTCTAGGTTCCCAGCAGGGAATGAATAAATATTGTAGATATGGGAAGGGTTATGGAGGAGAGGAAATGACTGACGACTGACTAGAACAGCCTGATGCATGGTCAGAGATCAGAGATGTCTTAGGGCCGTTGGGAAGCTGTGGTTGTCCAAAGGCAGTGCTGCCTTTTCCTTCCAGACCCCTAGGCACAGGGCCTCCAAGGAGGAAAGGGCTTCTAAGCAACACCACCAGATCCAAAAAACTGGCCCTGCCTATCCACTCTGATGCCTTTGAAGGATTAAATCAACCTCTTTGTCTCTTCAATCCATTCAATAAATAATTCCTGAGAAATAACTCCATGTCAGGCACCAGGGAGAAGCAGCAGGCCCTGCTGGGGGCAGAATGAGAGTAGTAAGTTACATATACTAGGTTAAGTGGAGCTACATGCTTCGAAGAAAAATAAATTCAGAATGACTGTGATGGGCGGCATGGGGTGGAGAGGAGTGTATATTAAATACAGAAGTCAGAGAAGATTTCTCTGCTGAGGGAAGCGTTGAGCAGAACCTGAATGAAGTGAGAGGGCAAGTGATACTGATGGGCAAAGAGTATTCAGGCAGCCATGCAAAGGCCCTGGGGGATCAAATCAGAGTTAAAAGGGACTTGAAAGTTCCTATGTGGTTCTCCAAACTGCATCAGGGCAAACCTGACTGATGTTTCTGCAACACACACAAAAGAGCATGTACACAATTCAGAATAGCTTATACCTGTGCAATATTTTATAGTCTTGAAGTGCTGCTGTAGAACAATCTCATGGGCCCTCACAACCTGGTAAGGTGGGCACGGAGCTTGTTTCACAAGGTGAATACAGGTTAAGAGGCTGGCCCAAGGTCACACAGGTGTTTGGCAGGTTCAAATCTAGTACCTGTGCCGGCATTAGTCTCTCTTCAAAGCCAGGGTTCGTCTTCTTCCTACCCACTGGCCGAGAGCCAGCCAGAGCCCTCTAGATGCACAATAAATGTCACTTGATGCTGTTGCCGAGGACAGTCCCAAGGGGTGCAAAGAGGGCTTCCCAGAAGAGACGAAGTGACCAGGAGCAATTTGAATCTGTCCCGAGCTAAGCAGGGTGTGGGGAGAATTCTTGGTATCCTACAGAGAGAAAGCCTAAGACCCAAAGAGGAAAGTGACCTCCCTAAGTTCCCAGAATGAACCAAGGTCTCTAGTCTATGCCCAGTTCCTCTGTACAACGTCCCTGGAGAAGAACGCATGTGTGTATTCACTTATTTGAAAAGGCACGAAGCCAGGTAGTTAAGAGTCTAAGGACTTGGTTCCAGAGTCAGGCAGCCGGCCCTTGATTTGAAACCTTCCTACTTTGTGGCTTAAGTAGAAACATGTTTTTAAGACTCAGGTGGGGTTTTTTGTTTGCTTTTGTTTTTAAGACTATTTTTTTAGAGCAGTTTTAGCTTTACAACAAAATTGGATAGGAAAACATGAAGATTTCCCATAAACTCTCTGCCCCCACACATGCATAGCCTCCCTGTTATTAGCACCATCCACCAGAGGGGTACACTTTTTACCAAGGATGAACTTACTCTGACACATCATAATCACCCCAAGTCCATGGTTTATCCTAGGATTCATTTTTGGTGTTAGTAGGTTTCATGGGTTTTGAATGACAGGTATTCATCAGAAAAGTTTGAGTGTTCCGAACACTTTCTGTGCTTTACCTGTTCGTCTTCCCCTTCACCCCTCCATCCCATTCCTGGCAAACACAGATCTTTTCGCTGTGTCCATAGCTCAGCCTTTTCCAGAATGTCATATGGTTGGGAAAATGCAGTATGTAGCCTTTTCAGATGGACTTCTTTCACTTAGAACTATGCCCTTAAGTTCCTTCCATGTCTTCCCATGGCTTGACAGCTCATTTCTTTTTACCACTGTATAATATCCACTGTCCGGATGTACCACAGCTTATTGATCCATTCACTTACTGAAAGGCGTCTTGGTTGCTTTTGAGTTTTGACAATTATGCATAGAGCTGCTATAAACATCCATGCAAGTTTTTGAGTGGACGTAAGTTTTCAACCCATTTGAATAAGTACTAAGGATCACAATTGCTGGATGGAATGGTGAGAGTTTGCTGTTTTATAAGAAACGGCCAAATTGGGGCGCCTGGGTGGCTCAGTGGGCTAAGCCTCTGCCTTTGGCTCAGGTCATGATCTCAGAGTTCTGGGATTGAGCCACGCATCGGGCTCTCTGCTCAGCTCTGCAGGGAGCCTGCTTCCCCCTCTCTGCCTGCCTCTCTGCCTGCCTCTCTGCCTACTTGTGATCTCTGTCTGTCAAATAAATAAATAAAATAAAATGAAAAAAAAAAAACACCGCCAAATCACCATCCCAAGAGGCTGTACCATTTTGCCTTCCCACAGGCAATAAGTGAGGGTTCCTGCAGCTCCTTAGCCTCATCAGCATTTGGTGGTGTCAGTGTTCCAGATTTGGGCCATTCTACTGGGTCAAGACTCAGTGTTCACACCTGCTAAATGGAACTATTTTACAGTGCTTTTAGAATGGGCTTGCTGTGTTAAATGAGGCCATGCATGGAGTGTGATTAGCATGGCACCTGGTACAGAATAGCCCTGTAGTCAGTCATAGCTGCTGTGCTATTATGAGCCTTATTATTAATATTAAATATCTACTATCTGCCCAACATTTTACATATGTTACCTCTCTCTATTACAAGAGCCACAGAAGGTAAATATTATTATCCCCGAACATAGACGGAAACAGTTCTCTCAAGTGCAGAGGTTAAGGAACTTGCCCGGGGGTGGAGGGTTGTGGGTAGTTCTCAGAAAACTCCCCTGCTGGCTGTGGATTCCCATGACTGCACCCACAGTGACGCTGCCTTCTTCAGGGGAGCACATGTGGGGAAATGCCCAAGACTACTGCTGTGTTTTGTTCTCGAGCAGGGTGTGTTGAGGTCTCGATGTGCCTCTAGAAGGGAGAGGCCACATTCTGTAGCAAAGGGAAAGAACAAGAGCTGCCAGCACGTTCCATGGTAGGCGTTCCTCTTTGTTCAGAAATCATTCTGTCTTGATTTATTTGTTTCTTTGAAAGAATAGGGAGACCCTTCTCCTTGACATCTGAAAGAGGTAAAAGAAAGTTGTACAGGGTGGGTCCCACGACCAACAGTGAAGGGGTCGGAGCCCCTGTCCCTGTGGTGGTAGTAACCCACTGAGTCTTAAGAGGAAGGCAAGGATGCCCCTGTCATCACCCCAGAGAGTAAGGAGTGACTCCAGATGAGAGGTCACTGGGGTGACCTCTGGGGTGGTGGTGGGGGGGCGAAGTTTGAAACAGGGGCCATGTTATTTGGCTGCGAGAAGGAATACAAGGCAAAGGAAGCCCCTCTCTAACTCTTGGGGCCATCTTTGTGAAATGAAGAAAATGAAAGAATAGTCCAGCCCAATGGATGAGAGCCCTGGTTGGACAGAGCTTGATGCACCAAGGCTACTGGTCAGAAAGTGGTAGAGCAAGGGGACCTCTTTGCACCATATGGCACTGCCTATTCCAGAATCTTGAGATTCCAGAATCTCAAGATTCTGGAATTGTCTTTTCTAACAGATGAGCCAAGTTCAAAGGACAAAACCAGTCCTTCCTCTTAGACATTATTTAATTTACTGAGGTAAAACACACAGAACATAAAATTTACCAATGTAACCACTTTTAAGTGTAGAGCCTTATGGTATTAAACACATTCAAAATGTTGTGCCAATACCACCACTATCCATCCCTGTCATTCTTTTTATCTTGTAAAACTGAAACACCATACCTTTTATATGACAACCTCACGTTCTCCCCTCCCCTCCTGCCTCTGCACTTCCTGTCTCTATGACTTTGACTCTTCTCAGCACCTCAGATAAGTGGAATCACAGTCCTTCTTTGACTGGCTTATTTCACATCATATAATGTCCCCAAGGTTCATCCATGTTGTAGCATGTGTTAGACTTTCCTTCCTTTTTAAGGCTAAGTAATATTTCAAAATATATACCAAATACACACACACACACACACACACACACACATATGTATATATATGTGTGTATGTGTATATATATATGCATATATATATATATATGTATGTGTGTGTGTATATATATATATATATGCCAATTTTTTTGTTCATTTATCTGTTAATGGACCCAGGGGCTGCTCCCATCTTTTGGTTATTGTGAATAATGCCGTGATGAATGTAGGAGTACAAATATCTCTGAATGTTGCTTTCAGCATCTTTGGCTATATGCCCAGAAAGGGACTTACCAGATCATATGGTAGTTCTTTTTTTTTTTTTTTAAAGATTTTATTTATTTATCAGAAAGAGAGAGGGAGAGAGAGCAAGCACAGGCAGACAGAATGGCAGGCAGAGGCAGAGGGAGAAGCAGGCTCCCTGCTGAGCAAGGAGCCCGATGTGGGACTCAATCCCAGGATGCTGGGATCATGACCTGAGCCGAAGGCAGCTGCTCAACCAACTGAGCCACCCAGGCGTCCCCATATGGTAGTTCTAATATTCATTTCTTGAGGAACCTCCATGCCATTCTTCAAAACAGCTGGAACATGTCACATGCCTACCAGCATGTGACACATGCCTACCATGTCACATGCCTACCAGCACACAAGGCTTCCAAGGTTTCCACATCCTTGCCAACACTTGTTATTCTGTTTTTTTGACAGCAGCCATCCCCATGGGTGTGAAGTTCTAAGATATTCTTCTATTTATTTATTTACTTTAAGAAGTGATTTTTTTTAGAGTGGTTTCAGGTTCCTGGGAACACCGAGAGAAAGGTGCATCGGGGCTGAGGGGCTGTGGAAGCATCCAGGAGACTGAAGAGGATAGGTTGACAAAATGCAACATGGGATCCTTCCCTGGATCCTGGATTTAAAATGTTGTTTAAAAACTGGAACAGCTACATTGGGGCACCTGGGCGGCTCCATCAGTTAAATATCTGACACTTGCCTTTGGCTCACGTCATGATCTCAGGGTCGTGGGATCGAGCCCCGAGTAAGGCTCTGTGCTGAACTGGGTGTGGAGCCTGTTTGGGGTTCTCTCTCTCCTTCTCCCTCTGCCCCTCCCTGCCTCGCTCATGTACACACACTTTCTCTCTCAAAAATAAATGAATGATTAATTAATTAGGTTTTACTTTTCTTTTCTTTTTCTTTTTCTTTTTTAAAGATTTTATTTATTTATTTGACAGGCAGAGATCACAAGTAGGCAGAGAAGCAGGCAGACGAGAGAGGAGGAAGCAGGCTCCCTGCTGAGCAGAGAGCCTGACGAGGGGCTTGATCCCTGGACCCTGGGATCATGACCTGAGCCGAAGGCAGAGGCCTTAACCCACTGAGCCACCCACGCACCCCAGGTTTTTCTTTTTTTAACTGAAACAATTATAAAAGACGTCGTTGGGATGACTGGAAAAAGGAGATCACGAACAGATTCCGCCATGTTAGCAGCCGTTCATCAACGCCACAGTCCTAAGTGTAATGGTCGCACGATGGTTACGATACCTGCTAAAGCAGCTATGCTGATGTCAGGTGACTCTCACCTGGTTCAGTGAAAATAAACAAGCAAACATAAACAAATACATAATGGTGCATAGACAGAGAAGGAGAGAAAGCAAGCACAAATACGGCCAAAAAGTTAACAGTCATCAATCTAGGTGAAGGGCATAGGGATGCTCAGTGTCTTCTTCCTGTAATTTATTTGAAGACTTGAACATTTTTTTAAAGATTTTATGTATTTATTTGACAGGGAGAGACACAGCAAGAGAGGGAACAGAAGCAGGGGGAGTGGGAGAGGAAGAAGCAGGCTCCCTACTGAGCAGGGAGCCTGATTCAGGGTTCGATCCCAAGGCCCTGGGATCATGACCTGAGCTGAAGGCAGACGCTTAATGATTGAGCCAACCAGGTGCCCTTGAACTTTTTTTTTTTAATGAGGGGAAGGAGACTCCCAGAACCAGTTTACTCTCCATCTGTCCTTGCAGTGATCATCCTCACTGTGGGGCTTGTGACTTTATGACTGCTCATCTCCATGTTGGATCCAGAGTGTGGTGTATAAATAATTTTTAAACAGCAGCTTCTTTCCAGACCTGTCTCATGGAGCCAGTGGAAGGTTGCTGGGGGGAGGGGGGTTTGGGAGAAGCGGGGTGGGGTTATGGACATTGGGGAGGGTATGTGCTTTGGTGAGTGCTGTGAAGTGTGTAAACCTGGCGATTCACAGACCTGTACCCCTGGGGATAAAAATATATGTTTATAAAAAATAAAAAATTAATTTAAACAAAACAAAACAAAAACCACAGCTGCCTTGTCATTTAAAAATAAAAATACCTACCCCAAAAAACAGAGAGCTCTAGAGGCAAAAACCTGAACAGTGGTTGTGAGGACCTGGGGGCCAGGCCGGAGACTGACCACAAAGAGAAAGTTCCCATGAAGGAACTTTTGGGGCTGATGAAAGTACTCTGTATCTTAATCAGTAGGGGCACAACTGTTTACATTTGTCAAAATCCTAGAACTGCACACCTAAAAAGTGTGCCTATTACTATGTAGAAGCTATACCTCACTAGCCCTGACTTAACAAAAAATTAACAAGACTGTTTTTTCCTACTGGCTGGGAGGAGATCCTTCCTACGCAGGTTTATCTATTTGCCCCAAGCAGGAAAGAAAGCTGAGACAGAGATAATAAAGAAAGGCAGATGGGGGAAACCAAGAAAAAAAAAAAAAAAAGTTACTGAGGAAGGAAGATCAATGCACCAAACCAAGAGGGAAAGCTCATTTTTGGCAGGGAGGCCATTGTAGGAAAGTTTTCCAGAGCCGGAGAGCATCTCCTTCTGTTCTCAAGTTCCCAGTGGGACATGGGATCTGGGTGCAGGTGGACCAGAACCTCCAGGGCAGAGAGGTGGGAAGGCTCTCTCCCAGGCACCACGTGCTGCCAACTTCTGTCCCACCAACCACCCTGGGCCACCCCACCTCCTTCACCATCGACCACATGTTTGAATTGGACACAAAAATGAGGATCTGTGGTCAGGAAACCTTGAGGGGGACTGTGCTTATAGTGGAAGAAAGGATCTTGCTTTTTATTCTTATATGTGTTTAGGAAACATTTACCATGTCTTTGACAGGCACCGGGCAGCACACTTGGCACTGGAAGTGAATGAGCAGAGTCTCTACCCATTCAGTGGAATCATTGCGTTTTAGACCTAGAGGACTTTTGGAATTGCCATTTGAAACCTTCATTTCATAAGTAGGCAAACTGAATGTTCTCAATGGAAAGTTTGTATTTCTCCCACAAATTCATATGCTAAATCCTAACTTCCAGTGTGATGGCATTAGGAGGTAGGGCCTTTGGGAAGTGACTATGTCACGCCAGTGGAACCTTATGGATAGGATCAGTCCCATGAATGGGTCTTAAAATCCCTTATACAAAAAGACACAAGAGGGCCGCCTGGGTGGCACAGTCTGTTAAGCCTCTGACTCTTGGTTTCAGCTCAGGTCATGATCTCATGATATCACTCAGGGTGGTAGGATTGACCCCCGGGGTCTGAGTACAGACTGTGCTTGAGATTCTCTCTGTCCCTCTCCCTCTGTCCCACCCAGTCGACGGTACTGTTATGAGTCCAAACACACTAAGACACTGAGGTCCAGAACAAGGCAGAAACTGACCCAAGACTGTGCGGCAGGTTAGCTGTTAAGTAGGAGCAGAAGTCAGAGGACTCCTCACACATTGACAAATCACGCTCAGCAGACTTATCCTGAAAGGCAGAACCAGGGGGCTGGACATATTCAGACCTGAGCTCAGCCTATCTGCCAGCTAATGGTGGGCCTAATGTCCTTATCCGTAAAATGGGGGTGGCAGTCCCCTCACTGTAGTGTCTCTGGTAAGAACTCGAACAGTTTATGTAAGGCCCTAGTGTAGAGTAGGCTACTCTTATTAGTCATTGAGGGAGACGTGGGCAGTAGGGTCCAGCCACGGGGCGACAGTCTTCAGTAAGGTTCTAGAAAGGAGGTGGGATGAGCACGGCAGACTCTCTGAGGGCAGACACCCACGCCACAGCTCCGCCTGGAGCCAGTCCACGATAAAACCAGTTCAGTGTGTGGGAATGAATCTGCATTAGAAACATGTTCTAAATGAAGTTTCCTGATGAATACGTTCTCTGAAAGGCAGAAGAGAGAGACCACGGTTTCTGACAGCAAGAATGTTTTCTGAATATTTGAAAAATGCTTGTCACGTAGAAGTACATAATTTAGGTGCTATCTTGCAATCTAAATTAATGAAAAGTTCCAATTCTGACTATGGGATGCCCACAGGAAGTCACCTCGGGGTCCCTAGAATCTCTGACACTGGGCTCCAACCTCGGGTTGAGGTCCTGTAGAGTCTGCTATAAAGAAGAGGCGGGACTGTGATTTGCCAAACAACATGTTCATATGTAAATGAAGGCCTCTGGGGGGGCCCCCAAAAGGTTATTCTCCACAAGATCAAATATGACGTTGGCAACCTCCTTCAGAAAGTCTGGCCTGGTACACTTCTGGAACAGGATGGCTTCAAAAAGCCCATCCCATCTCCTTCAGTGTTAGGCACACACAATATGTAGGCAACTCACTCTTTGTTGATGCCTTTGCTGAAAGCTGGAGGAGCATTTGGTTCTGAGCTACAGGAATGGAGCAGGGAAATAGGTTCTCTAGGTACTGTGTCCCGAAAGGACAAAGACTTATTTTCAGCTCTACGCAGCCTCCTCCCTGGCTGTCCCTGGTCGGGCACTAAGGGCCAGCTTCGCAGGCGTGGTCCTGGCATCTCTGAACAGTATCGGGCTCCTCCCACAAACACCTCGCCTTTGTCTCCCTGGCCAGGGAAGTGGGCACCAGGCCCCACCCCTTCGCATCCAGGTGACAGTCAGCACCCATCCGACGTGGGCTGGGGCCCAGTCCCTCGGTGGTGCTTCCATAAATTGGAAGGGAGGACAACATGGTAGGTCCGAGGCCGGGCTCCAGACTCAGTGTCTGGGTGTGAGTCCTGTCTTAGCCTTCCAGAAGCTCAGATCCTGCTGCCGAAGCTAACATCCCTACACCTGCCTTCACTTCCCCATCTGTAGAACGGACAGAATGACAATACTATTAGCAAACACTCACTTATGCCTTCTCCCCAGCAGACACAGCTCTGAGCTCTCTGCCTGGGTCAGCCAGCTAAGCCTCACAGGGCAATAGAAATCATTAGTGCCCTTCTCCTCCTCCTCCTCCTCCCTACCTCGCTGTGACGGGTAAACAAACTCAGACCCGTGAACGGACTGGCACAGTTCCTGGCCCACAACAGTCAATGAATCTTAGCTGTGATTGCATGGGCTGGTCTTAAAGGTCACAGATACACTTCTTTAAAGTTCATAGTGTGCATTTATAAAAATAAACATATATTAGAAAGAAACCATACCCTTGGCCCCTAATTTCATTGATATCATTGCTTAAATTGAGGATTGGGGTAATATTTAAGTAGAAATACTGAGTCAATTTTAAGAAAGATGAAGTAAACAACAGCCCAGACATGACAAGGAGTCAGCAAAAAAAATCACTAAGGTAGAACACAGATGCCCCAACATTAAAAAATACTGGTTTAGACCTCAAACCGTGCCGGTTTCTAGCAGTTGCCTCCCCTGCTCTTTTCTACAAATGCCCACCTCTACCTGGTTCAGCAGTCCAGAAAGAAGTTGGCCGGGATGCATCCCCCTCCCTGAAACCTGCCTATCGTTTTCAGCTCACATGATCCTTTCCTGGGTCAAGGCCATACCCTCAAGGAAAAGGCAAAGGGTGTGTTTTCACACCCTCATCTCGAGGCAAGCTTGAGGGAACTCCTCCTGGACCACACCCGTCGGGTGCCTGATAACCCCTTGGGTCAGGATCCAGAGGGGGAGACATTAGCCTGTCCTGCCAATGACCTGACCCTGAGCAGCCAGAAGCCCTAATTATTCCCCTAGTCCCTTAACTTCATTCCCCACTTGACAGTTAGATAGCCCCTTCTTGAGGAACTTGGAAAGCCCTTGAGCTGTTGGCTGGAACCCTTGGGGACAGAGGGAAGGGGTGGCTGGGCTGGCTACACCTGCCCTTGAAAGTATTTACAAATAGGTAACTCTTTAGCTTTTTCAGTAAGATCTTGAATCATGAGGAAGTTGTTGAGGCTCTGGTAGATCTGTAGAGGCCTTGGTCAAGGGTTTTGTTGGCCCCTGCAATAAAGCACAGAAATGTCCCAGGCAACTCGTGCTTCTCCTTGAGTTACTGGGAAACCAGGGGAGGCGGCTGGCTCTCTGTGGAGCTGGGCCCCACCTGACACCCACCAAGGCTGCTGGCTTCCTAACTGCATTCCACACCCGAACTCATCTCATTCTCAAAGGAAAACACATGTAGAAAAAGCAGAAATAACTTCCCTTTGAAGGGTTCCAAATGTTGTGCCACCAAACACTAGAATTCCCAGGCTCTGGGGCTGTGGTCTCGCCATGTTTTGTTATTGCTGTCTCTCATTCCAGGGACTCTCAGATGGACCCCAAGAGTAACCACCCAGCCTCCATGAACCCCTACTGCCTCGAGGCTCAGACTCTTTTCTTGGCAGCTTGCAAGATGCTGAAGATTCTACTAAGTCCTTATGATTACCTTTGAGTCTGGGTTTATTTTGTCCTGTTACAGGAAATCATTGAACAAGAGTCTGGAGTTGAAGTTCAGGCCTGATGCAATGGTTCCGCCGGTCATCAATATTTCTGCTCTCTCTGCTTCCCTCCTGGCCCTCCTTCTCTCTGCAAACAGGGGTTCTAAGAGCTTTTAAGCAACTTGCTGCAAATCACAAAGCCAGTGAAAAGAAGGAATGGGATTTGAAGTCAAGATTGTCTGCCTCCCAGACTCTTTGTGCCACGTCAGATAGAATCTCTTTATGGATGGAATACGCCAGCTCAGCCTCAGGGGCCCAGAAGTACCTCTGCCACACCCCCTGCCCGAGTCCCCAACACAGGGAGAGCTCGGACTATAACTGGCCGCCAGGTGGGTGCGGGAGAAGGGTCTGGGACCCTCAGCTCCCAAGCTCTGCCTGAGGCAGCTTCTGCTCCTTTCAGCCCCTACAGACCTGCCCACCCCAGATCTCAAACTCCGGGCCCTCTTCAGGCAGGGCTGCTGGATTTGGAGAAACCAAAACAATCAGAGCTCCCAGTTCAATTGGAATTTCAGATACATAAGGAATAATTTTGTGATATAAGCATGAACAACCATTTGATGGAATAACAGGTGGGGTAGCAAAATGATTCATTAAAATAATATTATCACAGTCCTTTGATCTCCCAAGAAACAAACTGTGTAAGCAGAAAAGATGACTTTGGTAAGACTATTATTATTTTATGTTTATAATGGAGATTGACCTAATCTTAATACACTAAAATGATACAGGTGTTAACCAAAGACATTAACAAACACTGAGCAAGGTTTTAAAGACTACAACACAGATAGATTATTTTGCAAGACAGCACTAAGAGTCAAGGTCAGCATATAGTATACACTAATTCTTTTTCTCGTATCATTTACTGGAGCTGGATGGATAAAAGGAAGCCTTTAAGCTACCTTATAAACCTCTAAAAAATATCAAAAACAGAACAAAAAGATGTAAAAAAAATGACTGACCTACTAATAGCCAAAGAAATTAGAACAATAAAATATGACTTTTCATTTATTAAGTGAATACATGAATTAAATGAAATTGAATAAAGTTGACAGTGGCTAGTTTTATGATGGACATGGATAGAATGTGCTAGGCTATTCAGGTATTCAGCTCTGGAAGGAGTAAAAACCTCCACACTTCCTAAGAGCAAGTTGGCAAAACACATCAAAATTCTTGGAAGTAGGCACATGCTCTGCCTCAAAGATAGTTCTCCTACGAATCCGTCCTAAGAAAATAATTTGGGATACGTGCAAAGATTTCAGTGCAAAGGTGTCCCTGCAGCACAGTTAATGTACACATACTGTAATAATATATGTCATCATAGCAAATTATATGTTATTAGTGGTAATAAATATGTGCATAAGTATGTACATACATTATACATCATATATAAATATGTATTTGTTTATATATGTAATATACAGTGTATATTTTATATAGTATGTATTTACATATTATAGAAATATATACAATTATGATTAATAAAATTAATAAAAATATATGATATTTATATATATAATGTATATAAATAAAATACACACATCAATGGGGGAAGAGGTAAATAAATTTTAGCACACCTATTCAAAGGTAGGCATTTCAAGTGATGTTGTAGAGCATAGGCCAAGGTATTAAAGTGTTCACACGAGCCCTCCTTCTTCCTTCCATGGACCTAAGACTGGAGTGAAACAGCAAGCACAAGGCCTTAAGCATGAGGATGAAAGCCACATGCTAAGGATGGCATGGAGGAAAAATGGAGGATGGGAAACGCAGATAACACTGTGGGGCCACTCCATCAGCCGTGAACTTGAATTCCACACTTCTTATTAAGCCACTTGCCTTTTCTGACTGGGAGCTTTTAGAATTTTTCCCTTCCAACAAAAAATACAGCACACCTAGGATATTAACAACTTAAAAAATGTATGAGATCTAGGTAAAGAAACATTGTTAAGTCTTACTGAAGGACCACAAAGACTCCAACTTCTGTTTTCTCCCAGTCTTCACAACAACGCTTAGAGATGGGTATTCTTTTTTCTTTTCTACAGGAAGATTAAGTGGGCTGCTCAAGTTCACAGAGTCATGGAGAAAAAATTCAAACCTCTGTCCACCAGAGTCTCCCATTTGTGCTCGAAAGGAGCTGATAGAAGTTAAAGAAATAACAAAATAGGACTTCCAAGTACTCCTTTACCCCAAGATTATTCCCCATGCACACAATTTGAGGCTCACAAATTACAAGAAGTTTCTCTTTGGGGTTGTAAAACACAGTATGAATCTTCTCTTTTGGCAGTGAAAGGAAATGTAGAGATTTTTGGAGTAGACATTGATAAGATTCTAAAATGATGGTTGATGAAGATGGACCTCAGTGAATTTGCACTTGCTGTTCCCTCCACCTGGAAAACTTTTCCCCTAGATACTGATATAGCTAGTTTATTCACTTCTTCAGGTCTTTGCTTAAATATTATACTTTGCAGAGAGTTCTTCCCCACTACCCCATCCAACATAACCTCTTCTGGCTTTATTTCTCTCCATGGTATTTATCAGCCTCTACTATACTATAAAATTTACCTGTTTATTTTACTTATCATCCACCCCCCTGCCAAAACAATAGTTAGCTCCAGTATGGGCAGGATTTTTGTCTGTTTTGCCATTAACACAAAGGACAGTGACTTGAATGGAGGTGGCATTTGGTACTCATTGAATGAATGTATGAACAAATGGAATCAAGAAGAATGTGGTGTAAGTACACTCAGAACGGGGCCTGTCCTAGCAAATTAAAACCTTGTTCCAAGGGCAGGAAAGAGGGAGCAGAGGAGAGAGGAGCACCGAGGAACTGGCTACAAATATAGTTTAGTTCTACCTACTTTTGCACTATATATAAAAGATTCAACCTTTACGTATCCTTTGGGACTTGCTTCCATCAGTCAGATTCTGACTGCAGGGTTTATCCATGTGCACCTGTAAACTATGTTCATTTCTACTGCTGTATGGAATGTCACAGCAAGAATAGTTTAAAATGTATCTCACTGTTAGAGACATTCTGGTTGATTCCAGTTTGAGGCTGTTTTGATCCATCTTGACATGACCGTTCTTTTTTTTTTTTTTAAGATTTTATTTATTTATTTGACAGACAGAGATCACAAGTAGGCAGAGAGGCAGGCAGAGAGAGAGAAGGGGGGAAGCAGGCTCCCCGATGAGCAGAGAGGCCGATGCAGGGCTCGATCCCAGGACCCTGGGATCATGACCTGAGCTAAAGGCAGAGGCTTTAAACCACTGAGCCACCTAGGCGCCCCTTGACATGACCATTCTTATCAAGGTTCAGTTATATACGCGTGTGAATTTCTCTAGAAGGGAGAGCACTTCAGTTTCACCAGATACCACACTACCACCCAAGGGGACTTCCCCTAGCAATGAAGGGGGATCACCGTTACTCCACATCTTTGCTGGTGCTTGGTATTCTCCGACTCTTGCCAGAATGTTCTCCATTCTAGTCATAATAAAATAGTATCCCCCTATGGTTTTATTCTACATTTCCCTGGTTTTGAATGAAATTAAGAACCCTTTTGTAGGACAAGTTTTTGGTTTTTATTTCCTTCTTTCTCTGTTCCAAATTATCATGTCTGGTTTGTACCCAGGCATCTCAAATTTCTTCATTCGTATGCACCAGCTATGGAACAGACATGCTAGTGGTTCACAAATAATTTTAACTGAACTCTGGAACTGTCAGTGTTTGGTCTCCACACTTCCCGTTTTAAGTCAATTCTGCTTAGCCAGTCATTAAATCTAATTTAGAATCCCAGTCTTTAGAATTGGAAATTGTGATCGCTAATGTTTGGTGAGTGTTTATTATGTGGTACTCACTATGCTATGGGCTTTACAGATATAAAGGAATGAAAAACTTGCTATTTAAAATAACAACTTCCTTCCAAGGAGAGGGAGTCTCATATCTAGAGAGCGTTATTCTGCTGAGCACCTTAGTTCAATTATACAAAATGAGCATGGAAGTAAATTTGTTGCTCAAAACTAGAGAGAGCCCAACTGCTCTGCTTCATGAACTGAGAAGAATGTGAATTTCTGAAGTAATCTTGGAGATGATGGACGAGAAGAGAGGCGGGAGGGGGCCGAGGGGAGAAGAAGGTCTGCCCACAGGGCGGGTGGCTGGATCTCAAGACAGTGAGATGACCAAGGGATTCCTCAGTCTTCAGTTTAATAATGTCCTTGCCTGTGTCTGGGACAGAGCACACAGTGCCTTATGAGGGCTTTGGTATTTGTAAAATCTTCTCATATGAAATAACAGCGTTGGAGAGGAATAGCATGTGCAAGATATAGAAGCAACTCCTCAACAGAGCAAATTCACCAGATGCTAAAATTCAGAAGTAGAGGTAAGTGGAAGAATATAAAGTGCCCTCTCCTCCCCATTCACCTCACGCAGAAGAGGGTTTGAGGACATTCTCTCTAAACTTAAGAGGACACACTAAACTCTACTTCTGAAACTAATAATACACTATAGGTTCATAAACTGACTTTAAATACAAAAAAAATTAAAAACAGGGGTACCTGGGTGGCTCAGTGTTTTAAGCCTCTGCCTTCGGCTCAGGTCATGATCTCAGGATCCTGGGATCAAGCCCCACATCGAGCCCTCTGCTAAGAGGGGAGCCTGCTTCACCCTCTCTCTCTGCCTGCCTCTCTGCCTATTTGTGATCTCTCTCTCTGTCAAATAAATAAATAAAATCTTAATAAATAAATAAATAAACTTAAAAGGCCAGCAAGACCCTAGCTGAAATCTAAATAACACTTCAATTATCTCCTTTCTTTGATCTTGACAACTATCCTGTTAGGTAGGTACTAATACTATTCTCAGGCACCATTATAAGACCTCAAGGCTCAAAATGGGCACATAATGTCCTATGAAAAGATTGGAATAGTTGATTACTGGATTTCTAATTCATTTTGCAGAATGGCAGGCCCTTCTACTCCTATCAAATACAAATGATGGATAAAATTTAAATCCTTTCTGCCAATGTTTAAATACTTGATCAAGCTTGAAAACCAGAAAAGAATCTCCAGGGTCTGGAACAGAGAGCAGGAGCTAAAAGGAAAGAGTCGACAGGAGCATTGGAATGAGGTGGAAGAGACTGGTGTGAAAACAACTAACCAGGATCTCAGCCCATGAGAGGTGGGAGCTGAAACTGAGCCCGCTCCTGCCTCAAGTTAGGAGTCACAAAAGCTCTCTGACCCTGAAACAGGCAACAGAATCCGTTCATTGGCCAGTGATGCAGAAAGAAAGTCAAACATCTTTCAGGGCCAGGGAAAGTAAACCAAAACCAAAACCAAAACAAAAACAAAAAAACACTCCAAAGAAAGCAGAACTTCCAAGTGCATCATGCACAGGCTTTCTGATCAGAATCCACACTACCAATGAAGCACAAGAACCCATCCTGAGAAACTTACATAAAACAGGACTGGAATCTACAGGGTCCTGACCAAGTACATGTATTCTAGTGAATACCATTCCCACTGAAGATGAGCTCACAATAAAAAATTATTAATCTCATGAAGTAAATAATCACTGTGAGGGAAAATCAGTAAACATGACAACTGCAACAAAATTCAAAACCAAGAACTACAGTATAAAGCACTCTTAAGGAGACTTTAAAATCATGTAATTTGAACATGCAATAATGTAAAGGAATAAAATGTATTAAAGTAAGAAAGAAAATAAAATGAAAGAACATAGCACTAAGGGAGGGACTGTAAAATTTTTTAAAAGAATTAAACTGAACTTCTAGAAATAAAAAAAAATAGAATCATTAAAATTAAAAACTCAGTGGACCCATATCTGAAGAGAGAACTAATGAACTGAATGGTAGATTTGAGAAGATCATCTGGAAGGCAGCTCACAGCTGGGAGGTAGGAAATATGAAAGCAATTAAGAGATGTATAATACAGAATGAAAAGATTTGGTGTACATTTAATAGGAGTCTCAGAGAAGGGAGAAAGACCCCAGGAGATACTATAGGAGGTCCAGGCCAAATCAGTAGGCAGGAGTGAATAGGTAAAGATTTTTTGGACATAAAATTCTAACATAATTTACTATGACATTCCGTTACTAAAAGTAGTACCCAAAGTGATGTCTCAGTAAAAAAGAAACTCAACCCAGGAGGAAGGGGTAGGATTCAAAAAGCAATGGTAAGCCAAAAAATTGATGAAAAAGTTGATAAATCTAAATAATGCCAAAAGTAAAATCACAGTAACAATGATGATGACCAACTGGAAGTTTAAAAAAAATAGTAGAGCCAAAATATTACCCAACAATAATACAGAAGATGGGAGGGCGCCTGGGTGGCTCAGTGGGTTAAGCTGCTGCCTTCGGCTCAGGTCATGATCTCAGGGTCCTGGGATCGAGGCCCGCATCGGGCTTTCTGCTCAGCAGGGAGCCTGCTTCCCTCTCTCTCTCTCTCTCTGCCTGCCTCTCCATCTACTTGTGATTTCTCTCTGTCAAATAAATAAATAAAATCTTTAAAAAAAAAAATACAGAAGATGGGAGAGGATTTAGGAGTTAAAGTATTCCCGGTTCCTTGTATTGTTTGAGAAACGATAGGGCTATCGATTATATCTAAACTTTTAACCATGCATGCTAACAATTAACCATGAAATGAATAGAAATCGAATGTATAACTTCCACACAGGTGATGGGGAAAGAGGTGGGTGGAGAAGCAAAGAAAAATCATGGTGAATAGAAAAAAATAATAATCTAGTATGAACAAGTTCACACATATCAGTAATCATGAGAATATAAATGACTGTGGAGAAACCCTCCAACATAGATCTAGGGAAAAAAATATATTAGGAAGTTCATCACAGTATTGTTTGTAACAAAAAAGAGTTAGAAACAACCCAAATTTACCATTTTTAGGAGACTAGATACATTGCAGTGTAAGTTGGAACTCTCTAGAGAAGTTTAGAACAAATAAAATTGACTTATATATAAAATCAATTTTTATGTATCAGTGCGGATAGGGCCCCAATGTGGATAGGGCCCCAAAAAGTGAAAAAAGAAAAGCAAGTTTCAGAATGATATGTACAGCATAATGCCATTTGTTTTTGTTTTTTTTGTTTAAACACTCAATGTTAAATATTGTTTATAAATAGTGAAACTACAAAAACATAGGTGCAAAGGATACACATGCTTCTGGGAACAGAAGGAGGAGAAAAGGAACGGCAAAAAAACCCCCCACAAAACCTTAATTGAGTCTTAATATCTTATTTCTTTACAATTATCTGAAGCAAAATACAGCAAAAGGTTAAGTCGGTATTTAAAGTAGTTGGTGGTTTATAATATTCTCTGTACTTTACTGAATGTTTAAAATATTTCATAATAAAAGAAGTGTTTTTTATGCCAAATATTCTAGAATTGGGCAGTTGTTTTTTTTTTTTTTTTAACGATGTATTTATTTATTTATTTTAGTGGAGGAGGGGCAGAGGAAGAGAGAAACTTAAGCAGACTCCGCACTGAGCATGAAGCCTTATGCAGGCTTCATTCCATGACCCTGAGATCACAACCTGAGCCGAAAACAAGAGTTGTATGCTTAGCCAACTGTGCCACCCAGATGCTCCAGAATTAAGCTTTCTAATCACTAAATGACACCTACATCCAAATTTTATTATAATTTAATTCAAAATTCATTTCCTCAGTCACACCAGCCATATCTCAAATGCTCAGTAAATACTGGTGACTACCATATTAGGCAGGGCAGTTTTGGAACATTTCCATCATCACAGAAGCTGTAGAGCCACAAGACCATCCTGGTTCATCTCACATCTCATTATTTAATGCTGTAAGTAGATATTAAGGACAGTAATATACAAAATGTAGACTGAACATGCACAGAGCATACAGCATACCTACCCACCCACCATGGAATTAGGTTAAGTTTTGTTATTGCGTTGCATCGTGTTTTACCAAATGACTTAAAGTTCCCGGAAGGCTGATGTCCAGCTAATTGAGATTTTCTTACAATATTTCAATTGAAAACAGCCAGAGTAATTTAGAGTCGGTAATAATGATAAGGTTGTTCCATCCACTATATATTTGGTTCCCTAACTATTCCAATTGCATCCAATGTCTTCCCAAGGTATAAATCTGGCAAAATTAACACAGAGAGAGACATTTCTCAGATTTTCTCATTTACTAAAGTAAGTGCTTTAAACAGTTATCTGAATGGTCCATATTTCAGTAGGAATCTCAACATGAAGAACAAAAACAGGAACTCATTACAAAAGCACCAAGAAGGTTGGAAAAGCAAGCTTTGGCTTCAGGAGGGAAGAGACTTGAGACTTTGCCCTCCGACCTCAGAATAATTGCAGGTCATTACATTCTTTTCACTGGGGCTCTAATTGACTTTCTCACTGGAATAAATTCTCCCACATCTCCTCTAGCTGTCTCATCAAGGGTGACCTGTGAGATACACCGAGGCAAAAGCGAACTGGCTTCTGTATATGCATGGCCACCAAAATACGGTAGTTTTATCAACCATCATCAGGCTAACACATGAGCAACTGTTTAGGCTACAGAAGGTCTCGGGGGATGATGTGGTCCGAGAAGCAAGTCCATTCCAATACTATAATACCATGAATGGGTGAGATATACTCACTTGCTCATTTGACAATTACATTTTGAACACCTATGAGGCACAGGACACTGTCTTAGGGCATACTGAAGTATGGAGACAGATGTCGTACCGTTCCTCAGGTCACTGATAATCCACAAGGAAGAGCTTCGTCCTGGTCTATGATACCAGGTAACTCATGAGTTAATCCTCACCACCCAAAAAGCTAGCAGAGTGCTTTGAGGCTTGGAGAACTGTGGAGTCGGGTTCTCTCTGTAAAGTGAATTGGGGTCTTTTAAGAGTTGAGACTGAATTTCTTCCCAAATTGCAAGGCTTGGTGAAGAAAATCTCACCTTGTCCCTGTCATCCTTTGAGACATAAGGCCATCCCCCTAATCCCACTCGATAAATAGGCATTTACTACATAGAGACTTCCTGAGGAGGACTCAAATTCTAATCAAGAGATCTAATTAGATGGAGAAATGAGATGTTCTGGGGTCTCAAGCCAAAGATGATAATGCTATGGAATTGGAGAGAAGAACGGACAGTGGCCTCTGTGTCCGTGGGAAGGTAGTTGACCTTTACTGTGCATCTTCTTGGTTTCAGGGGTCATTGACTCATCACTCATTCAGTCTTTGCAACAACTCAGCCAAGTGGGCATTCCACCTCTTACCCTACCCTGAAGAAAACAAGTTCAGAGAAGTGCCTTGGAGAGATCCCCTCAATGATTTAAGGTCACAAGTCAGGAGTGTCACCTTCAACCCACCTGCTCTGATTCTCTGGTAAGGATAACCTCTCTGGTCGCTTCCAGTGTCCTCCCAGTTCCTTCCCTCTGCAGCAGGAAGTCAGGAGCGGCAGTTGAGCTGCTGGTAATGAAGGGATTAGAAATGTTAACCCAAAGGAATACTATTTCATGAGTCCCTTTTTATGGCTTTCAGGTTTCATTCACTTGATAAGGTAATGAGAGAATAAAACCCGTCAAGGCCTTTGTTCACCTTGGTATCCAGAAAGCAGTGATATCTTCTTCATCATTGTATTTTGTGGACAGATTAAGTATTAAATTATGAAAACTAATCTGCTCTGATATCAGGAATAATGTCAACTTTGATCAAGCTTGACATGCCATGAAGATCGCTTTCAAAAGGACCTGATTTGACTCGATGAATAATTTAACAATTGATTTTCTGACACTGAAGAATAAAAGACACTGTCTCCCAAAGTAATCTGGGGAGGAAAGGTTTCCTTTTCTCTGAGATCTTTGTTTCACCTGAGGTTTGATGGGCAATCCCATGTTTTGTCCCCATTAATACCTGATGTGTGGAGATTTATAGTTTTTCAAACAAACGTTGTTTATTTTGTTATGAAGATGTGTATTCAAATCTCTGTCCAGGGCACCAGGGGAAAAGATGATCCCACCTGGGCCAAGCATGAGGACTATGAAGGTCGGAGTATATGGACATCTCCCTGGCAGATTTTACAGTCTGGGGGCAGAGGCTGCAATCAAGCAGAGAATCCAAATTGGGATGTGCAATGTCCTAGAGACCAGAGAGGTGTCAGGGAAGCTTCTAGAGAAGTAGGGGAGGCATAGGGAGGGCAGAGCCTGTGGGAAAAGAGACAGCCTGGTACCTTCTGGGAACTCTTTGCACCCAAGGCAGCCTGGAACACAGCATGGTGAAGGCCCTATAGATGGACCTCTAAGCCTTGGAAGAAACTTGGTCTTTCCCCTGCTTCAATTCAGCAAGACTGGGATAGGGCCCAGGAATATGAATTTTTTGAAAAAAATTGCCCCATGGGTGCAGACTCCATTTTTTAAATCTCACGTTTCTATGAGCATCCTTCATTAGCACAATATGAGACTCGTGCCTCATTCTTAGAAGGAATATTTTGCAGTACCACCTTTGCTGTTGTGAAATGGAATGCACAGGCAATATAACCTACCTAACAAATACACACACACACACACACACACACACACACACACACACACACATATTTTAGGATTTTATTTTTAAGTGATCTCTACACCCAAGGTGGGCCTTGACCTCACAACTCCAAGATCAAGAGCTGCATGCTCTACTGACTGAGCCAGCCAGGTTTCCCAGAAAAAAGTCTATCTTTTAAAAAATGATGATACTACCTTGGGGCGCCTGGCTGGCTCAGTGGGTTAAGCCTCTGCCTTCAGCTCAGGTCATGATCTCAGGGTCTTGGTATCAAGCCCCACATCGGGCTTTCTGCTCAGCAGGGAGCCTGCTTCCCCCTCTCTCTCTGCCTGCCTCTCTGCCTACTTATGATCTCTCTGTCAAATACATAAAATCTTTTGAAGAAAATGATGATACTACCTTAATTGTAATACAAGAGAGAAAAAGAGGGTAATTTTGAATAAAATGCATTTCAGCATGTAAATATTGGGGCACAAGTTTACCAGACGCAGAAACGAAGCAGCCAGATGTCAGTACCTATATGCAGAAGTACAGTGAACACAACAGCAACCGAGACTGGCAACATGGTAGCGACAATGACAGTGACCAAGTTGGATTGTACTGTCATGAAAATACTACAGCAGTGATATCATTTTCTGATATAGTAACAATCCTCGGGTAAGTCCTCAATCCACCAAATCGTAATCCACACTCAGTTCTCATCATATGTTCTTCTCTAGAAAATTTAGTGGAAAATTTTACCAAAATTTAAAATTTAAAATCACAGCTTATCTAAACTGTGACACCTTCAATTAAAAAAAAAAAAAAAAAAAAACAAATACGAACTGCCAGAAGTGCTCTCCTTACCTTAACAACAGAGTTACGCTCTGGATACACATAATTAGAACCATCATTCATTCACCTGTGTTAACGTGTGCTGGGACACCTGCAGGACTAGGGAGAGTTCTTCATTGTGCAAATTGTTCCCCATGGTGGGATGCCTAGCACCGCTGGCTCCATCCACCATATGCCTTAGCACCCCAACAATCACAGAGCTCCTCTGGGAATGGAAGCACCCTATTGGTGGAGGGCAATGTGCCTGTTCTCTCTCCCCACCCCTTCCTGCTTCTTGCCAGAGGGAGAGGGGAGGAGGAAGAGCTTTTTGATTGGTACTTTGGGGAGGACATCAGCCATCCAGTTTCTCTGGCCAGGGAAGCCTACTGGAGGATGTACATTCTGGACTGCTCTCCAGCCAGACCGAAATGCTTACAAAGTTCAACGCAGCACTGGGCCGGTGGGCAAGTCAGTTCTGGAAAGGATAGTGAGCCCATCGGGCTGCAGATTTAAAGTCACATTCTCTCATCAGCCTGGTCAGTAATAAAGCTTTTTACTCTGTTCCCTGCGTCTCATTTCTCAATCGCCGAAAAGAAGCCTGGAAAAAAGAATAAGAGAGAAGAATTGGGTGTGGTTCACCGCCCCTACACACACTACCTTTGGAGGAAGGATAGCTACTGTTAACTTCCAGGATAGTAACTGTTGCCATCCAGTTAGCATTGTGAAGGGAGACAGCAAGAGGCCAAGTCAGAGGAATCTCAACAGCTAAGACGGTGGTTTGCAAACTGAGCTTCTCAGAGCCCCAGGATCTGAAGAGGTGCCCTCTGAGCTTCTGGGAGAGGAGATGGGATGGGAAAGGTGCTACCCCTGCACCTCCAGCCCCTGTGTTCAAACACAGCAGTTGCAGTGTTCTTGATTATTTTTTTAAGTGGGCTTCGATGTACATAAAGTTTCATCTGTTAAAAAAAGATTCCACTGAAAAAACAAACAAACAAAAAAAAGATTTGATTTTTTAACCACTGATTTAAACAATGGGCAGAGAAAAGAACAACTCACAAAAGAGGGTGAGAGGATTTGCCAAACATGCAAGAGAAGGGAGGGATATTCATTGACCAGGAAGCCTAAGGAGCAGAGCGGTTCAGGAAGGAGGGAACGGTCAAAGGCACAGCCACCAAAGTCACCAAGAGACCCCTCCTTTGTAGGGGGTCAGTGGCTAGGCTGAGGACAGACACGTGACCAGAGGGTCTCCTGACACTGTGACGTTGGCAGGAACGGGCTCAGTGAAGGACCACAGACCAAGGACGAGGAGAGAGGTGAGGAAGTTGAGACAGTCGTGACCCCATCATGCAAAAGTTGATGGAGACATCATGGCATCGGTTTCCCCAATGCCTCTGGGTCATCAAACAGATCCACGCATGAAGGAAATGCCATCGCTGCCCTGTGCTAGACAATGGACTATGATTTGCGGTAGAAATGGAAAGATCCTTTTTCAAAGAGAGTAGCAGAAATAGAAGGAGCAGGGGGCCAGGAGGAGTGCAAGGACCATCCTTCCTCGGCTTCTTTTCTGGAAGGGCTAGGTGGTTTGTTTTCTGTCTTTTTTTTTTCCCTCCCATATTAAAAAGAACATTAATCTTTTGAAGAAGTCTGTGCCTCAGATGGGAGCTGCAGTTAACAATGTATTAATGAGTGTCGGAGCAGCAGGAGAGCACGGCTCCTCCTTCCCCTAGCTTCCATATCCTGCTGGTGGCAAGGACATGAATGCTGCTGGCTGGCTGCCTAATGGCCCATGGAAGTCACTTAGGTGACATCGTTAGTGTTGGAGACTTCAAAAGGGCTTCTTCCTTCATTCTTCTAGAAAACTACTGGAGAGAATCAGAAAGAAACAGACAAAATGAAATCTCAAGTAAACCTGGGAAAGTTCCAGGGGGAAAAATTAAGAAACCTCAGCATCATTTTGTGAAGTGAAGCTCTGAAATTCAAATTCTGTCTGACCTCTCCACCCAAGTGCATGGCGAGGGGTCAGAAATATTTGCAAGGCCCTTCTGAACTCCACTAGACAAATGACCTGCAAGAGACACATGAAGCCATCAGAGGGAATGAAGACCGAGTTTTTCTGCCACTAGCTTTGATTTTATGAGCGACCTTGCTTCCCACCAGATGCATTCCCTGTGTCTCCCAGTCTTCAGCAAAACTGACTTTATAGGCCTCTGGGTGCACAATTCACCAGAGCTTGCCGTAGAGCTCGATGAACAGAGAGGCAGCTCAGGGGGCAGGTAGGAAAACGTACCTCGTCTACTCTATTGGGTTTAATCCTCATGACAGCATTGAGAGGCATTGCAACCCATGTTGTAGATGGGAGAAAAGAATCCAAGAAAACATAGGTCATTGGCCCAAGGTCTCCCAGCTGAAAAGTGGCAGAGCTGCATCAGGAATGGAGATATGTCTGGCTCCAAAAAATATGGAATGGTGGATGTCTGAGAAAAAAATCCAATGAATGAAAAAGGAATAATGAATGAACATTATTGTGTATTTTAGAAATGCAGAAGTCCCCACTTTGGGACTTTTGTTTTTCTCCCTGTTTACTTCAAGAGTCCCTTCTTTGTCCATGAATAATTGTTGGGCCGGCAGTCATGTTCCTGGTGAGATCTTAAACGCTCAAAAAGGGATAACTGATAACTAGGCAAGTTCTGGCTCCTTCTTTCTACAGGACAATAAGCTGTGCAAGATTGGTAAATCTTAACATATCCAGCAAATATTGAGTAGAGAGCAAATAGAGAACACCATTTGTGGTTAAATAAATTTTTATATACCCACAAATGGTTATATGATTTTTTATATATCCACAAAATGGAATGAAATGTAACCATTCAGAAGATGACATTCAGGAGTTACAGATGGCATTTATAATGCCAAATGGGAGGCATATGTACGTATACAATATTGTTAATATTGTATACGTACAACACATATCAACATGAAGGGTTGGAATTAGAGACAACAGTTTTTGTCTTTTAAATACTTTCTTGCATTTCCCACATTTCCTTCCACCAGGATTTATGATTTTTAGAACCAGAAAATATGTCAACCTTTCCACTGGCATTGAGCACTTGCCAAAGTCAGCTCACTGGAGTTCACCTTTCTGTGGGGCCCAGTGTGTTCAGAAACC
Source organism: Mustela erminea (assembly GCF_009829155.1). Lineage (NCBI taxonomy): Eukaryota > Metazoa > Chordata > Mammalia > Carnivora > Mustelidae > Mustela > Mustela erminea. Next base: position 117,684,338 of record NC_045615.1, on the reverse strand, counting down.
TCAGGTCACCCTCTGCTCCCATTCTCTGTGGACACCCTGGCTCCTTGGGTCCTGTTTCCCCCATCACAGGACATCACGCCATGTTGCCTGTCCCCTGAATGGACTTGGCTAGAGGCTGAGGCTTCCAGGCACTACCACTAAACTCAGCTTGCTTCCTGCCTTAGTATTTTCCACAATTAGGGTTTAGAACTAGGGCCTGAGGGCTCATTATACACCCAGCTAAGCATCTCCCAGCATGTGTTGCTTCCCTGAGGGTCCTCGAGAGCCAGCTCCAGCGTTCCCAAGGAGAACACTGCATCTCTGTTGTTGACGCCCACAAAGCTGACAATGGATTTGACATCCATTCATTGTTTTACAGTGTTTCTCTCTATGTCTCTTTGATGCACCAGAGTAGAGCTTACCCAATGTGCAAACTGAGGATTTGGAGGCTATATGACCTCCCAAGGTCCTGTGGCTATAAGAGGGCAGACTAGAACCTGAACCTCAGGCTTCCAGTTCTGAATCCCATATGCTTTCAGTGCAGCATCTGCTAGGCAACCCGGGACAGACTTCATGCACCCTCCAGAGCCACCTAGTTTGGCCTGAAGGATATGTCACTCTTGTCAAAAATATCCCCTTTGGTTACAGCCAGGGTGTTAACTAGTACCCAGTGTTCCCTTGAAAATTCTAGAATAGGATCCAGTGCCTCTGGCAAAGCTGAGTAAGATCACCGGTCATCTCAGGAACCATTTCTAAAACTGAATTCCTGCCTCTGAAATGGAGAGGAAAACAAAAGGCAAAACCCAATAACACCTCAATGTTATGACTTCTTAGGGAAATATAAATTAAAATTATTATGAGATAATCCCTATATATCTACCAGAGTGACTAAAGTTTGGGTTTTTAAGAGATTTATTTATTTATTTATTTGAGGGAGAGAGAGAGAATGAGTGGGGGAGCTATAGTAGGAGAAGCAGACCCCCTGCTGAGCAGGAAGCCCAATGTGGGACTTGATCCCAGGACTCACGGACCATGATCTGAGCTAAAGGCAGACACTTAACCTACTGAGCCACCCAGGGGCCCCTAGAGTTAGCTCAAGTTTTGAAGCCTGAGAGTACCAAGCACTGGCAAGAAAGCAGAGCAAGGAGACCCTCAAACATTGCCTATGGAAGGGTAAACTGTTTCAATCAGTGGTGAAACATCTACTGAAAACAAACCAAATCCATTCCTAGGTACACATCCAAGGGAAATGAGTGCATATGTCCGCTAAAAGAAAAAAAAAAAAAGCAAAACAAAAAAACAAACCAGGAAGTAACCCAATGACCATCAACAGGAAAGTGGTGTCCCCATGTAACACACACACATGAAAATGACTCACACCCAGATGGACAAGGATGAAAGTCACACATTATGTCGCGTGAAGAAGCAAGACACAAAAGATGATGACAGGGTGTAAGAATCATGAGAAGTAACTGTTGCATTTTCAGGAATTTTGCAAGCCAGTTGTTAAATGCAGCCTTGTTAAAAATCCAATGATATAAACTTACAACTGAGTAAATTAAATCGAAAACAAAGGTAGTAAATTTTCAAAGCTCTTCCCTGCCTAATTCTTTTACTACATTTTTACTATTATCTATGCATGTCAGGCAATTTACGTCGCTTGCCTCTGGGTGAAGAAAGTTCTGTCTAACTGTTTCACTGCACATCCTTCTCAGCTCAGTGCTCAATGACCTCCCCTTGATGGGTTCAAATCAGTGATAGTGACGGCCAGGGAAATGGACGAAAGCCACAAACTGGCTTTATTACTATTATTTTACTATTGTTACTCATGTTGGAGACCTTGTTGTCAAGCACCTGCCAGCAAGTCACAGGCACGATTTTATTTTTATATTTTCTTGCATAGGAAAAACTAATACATGTTATTAGAAGTCAGCAAGGACAGTCCCTGGAGGGGTAGCCTTCGCCTGGGAGGAGGCCCAGGGGACTCTGATGGGGTTGGTAACCTTCTATGTTCCGATCATGGTGATGCTTCTGTGGGTGTAAACATATGTAGGCACTTTACTCTATGTAGTCAATGATACCTCAGTTTAAAAAGTAAATTAAAAATTTTTCTTCCCAACCTGCAACCCTTCAGGGGAGTCCCCTCTGTAGGAAGGCAGGAGTTTGGGCCATCCCCACAATATCTCCCATTATGTCTCTGTAGGACTACTCAAGAAGCAGAAAAAGTCTCCAGGAACTATTTTCTGCGACTTGCAGAGACCAGGACCTGCACAGGGTTAACTTTTATAATTGGCCACAAGTCCTCATGTGGTACAGGTAATGAACAATGACTCATGTCTTTTGAGTACTGTTCTAAGTGTCTCACCTGGGTTAACTCATTCAACCCCCTCAAAACCGAGGAGACTTTCTGTCTAATTTTTCAGATAAGGCAAGGAGGTTGAGGGCCTGCATCCTGGTCATGCAGCTGAGAGATGGCAGAGTTGGGATCTCAGCCCAAAGAACCTGCCTCTGCTGCTTATGTTAATCACTCCACCCTCTAACAATAAATAATCAAAATAAGCTATTAAGTTGTTAGGAAGTAATCACTCAGATAACATGGCATGGTGTCCTCTTCTTTGCCTCCCATTGCCTGTACCTGTGAAAAGAGAGGAGAAGGTCCAAACACCTGGCCTCAGTACCCACTCTCCTGTCCATTCCAACATGGTGGGCGTGTTCTGGATCTGGTCTGATGTGAAGCTAAATTTAGCAGCAATAGACATGGTCAGCTGTAAACGATCCAAGGAGGGTAACTTGACTGGCAATGGCAGGGGTGGAAGTTGGTGATCTGTGCCCAGCAAGACCTCCTGTTCCACCCGGGAAATGGAAACTCGAAGATAACACATTGTCATTGAATGTGCCAGGTTGAGCCCAGCTTCCCTGGCCGGAGAACTATAGAGATCCTAATGTGTAGCTGCTGTCTCTGGAAATTAATTATCATGACCCCTCCCTGTCTGGGCATGCGAATCTCCTCACACACAAATAAATGTGTACTGTGACCTGTGCACAATGAAATCCACTCATCTCTGAATGAACCTGGGTGACTTACGGAGGCATAGGTGGGCAGAAGTGGGAGGTGCGTTATGAATTATCGAGTCCTTGCTTTCTCAGTGATGATATTCACTGAAAGCCTGTTTTGGGCCAGCGCTCATCCTGACTGGCTTTTCCGTGTCTGGATCTTGCCATGGAAGAGTCCTATCTAGTGCCAAATGCAAAGGGGGGTGTGGGGGAGATATGGATGGGTCCAGAAAAACCTGGGAAGCCAACTGGAGCCTGTCTTGGGCTACTGGTGGTAGTGGGGCTCTGTTGGGTGGCTACAAGGAGGATAGCGTGGATCCAGCTCCTGGAGCTGAGCACAGGGGAGGATTCCTGGTGGGGGGAATTGTCCCTCTCCTTAGCTTTCCTCCAAACTCTCATCCAACCTTCCTTCTTCTCGGATCCTGTTTCTCCTCATCTCCATTTCCATCTCTCTCTCTCTCTCTCCTCCTGAGAGAACTGAAAAAAAATCAGTGAGGTGGCACAGAGGGGAGGCTTTAGTGCTCCATATGCCTGTGTACCCACCTAAGATCCTGACCAGCCTACCTGTTGGTCTCTCAGGGATCCTGATCTAGAAAGCTGGGGAGTTTCATAATGCTCTTAAAGCATTTGGGAGAGGTTAGTTACATACTTGTAATTATACATACCTGCACATATACTATTTGTTTTGGTGTGATAGGCTCACCAAGAAAAAAAAAAGTTAAACTTTCCCCTTCATTGTCTCACCCTCAACCTCCTCCAGTCCCTGGAAAGAGCAATCAGGCTTTTAATTCTAGAAATATTCCCCCAGACCCAGTTGAAGGGCATTTTGGACTCTTAGGGTCCTTGATCTCCCAGCCTTTTTACATAAAATAGGCTTTCAACCTGGCTCTACTTTCTTTTTCTCCTTCTTTATCTGGCATTCCTATTAATAGATTAAAGACTCAGAACAGGAGTCCCTTCATCCAAGAAGCCGGAGATACCCACCTGTTCAGATAACATGGCATGGCATAGCCTTTTTCCAGCCTTGCCTTTAACCCTCCTTGGACACAACCTCATCATTGGGAGTTACTGCTTTGTCATCCTTTTCTGGACCACATGAATCACTATGTCCACAGGTCCAGCAGGACACCTGCCACAGAGCGGATAGATACCTGGGACAGAATACCATCAGGTCAATCAAATCACTGATTTACACTAAAGTGTGGGTGACTTAAAGTCGCGTTTCCCAGGTAACTTCGCTCCCTGCAAACCCTTCACCATGCCCAACCCTGCCCAGATCACCCTCCTTTAAAGAAGAGGGGAAAGCTAAATTGATGAAATCACTGGGTCTTGTGATTCCCTTTTTCAGATAATAGCACCAGGGCTCTGAGTCCGTGGCTCATCCTTGGTGACCCTAGGCTAATGCAAAGTGAGCAAGAACCTGACCGTCGGAGTGAGATCCAGAATTACAAGAACTCTTTCCTGAGACTCCAAAAAAAATTCTGTGATCACTCATTCCTTCTGCTGAGACCATTTGGAGTAATTCCACCACCCCCTACAAAGTGGTGAGGCCCTTCCGGCTCCTTATATCAAATTAAATATTGCCTGCTTGCTCAGACCTGCCCACGACTGAGCCAAAGAGACAACACAAATAAAAGGCACAAAGGGTCCTGTCATCCTGGGGGATGTTTTCCTTCTGTGTCTTCTGGAAGCCAGCTGACAGAAGACAATGGCTCTTTAAGGATTTACCACCAACTGGAACTACAAATTATCGTAGGTGCCTCTTGAAAACCCAAGACAAAATGCTCCACGGGGAGAAAATAAACAAGAGCTATTTCATTTTATGTGGATTCTGACTTTTAAAATGTCCTTCCCTTCTAATAACATTTTTTTTTTGCATTTTTTTCCCTGCCTCCAATTTGTCTGCTTTATTGTTACTGTGGGAAATGCAGTCCCGTGAATGAGCTCAGATCAGGAGCCAATGAAGGCATGTGAGGCACTCACAAACAAAAATATTAATAACAGCGCCGAGGGGTTGGCATGTGCCAGATGCTACTCCAAGAGCTTAACATGTGAGAATGTGGCTCAGTCATCCAAGAACTCTGTGGGGTGGGTGCCTTCAGTGTAGGACGTTTTTTGCAAGGCAGGAGACCAAGCACAGAGCGATCAAACAACTTGCCCAAAGGCACACAGAACTTGTGAGAGGCCGAGCTAGGCTTCAAGCCCAGGCAGTCTGGGTCCAAAGCCACAGCCTTAACTACTATGCTACACAGTCTGGGCATTTACCAAGGCTACTGGTCACGGTCACTCTGCTGTAACTAAGCAGACCACACAAAGTAGTGAGATACCTGGGCATCAGGAACTTGGCTGGCCTGACTGAGAAAGGTGAGCAAACATTCCTCTGGGCAGGGACTTATTTATTCTCCATCACAGGACAGAGCACCTGGGCGAGTCAGACAGAGCGTGGCGGACGGCAGGAGCCCTGAGAGCAGGAGGCGGAGAGAGAGGGCAGGACTTCGCAATGGGGACCACAGCCCCACTTCTCCACTCTCTCACTAGGCAGGTAATGGGGAATGGGGAAATTGCTGTCCATCTCCAAGCGCCCCTAGGAGGACTAAAGGAGAAAACACAGCCACGGCCAGGCACTCGGGACGCATGATCGTCTTTCCCTTCTAGCCCGGGATGCATCTGTCATCTTCCTCACACCACCTTGAACGGAGGTCACCACCCATGGTCTGGCCAGCCCCAGCTCATGGGCATGGTGCCCTTTAGTCCCATCTCCCAGCCTCAGCTGGGCTTCGTAGAAAGGATGTGGACTTTGAAATAGAATCAATATATTAATCTGAAGCCTGGATCTGACATTCACGAGTCTGAGCGAGTAGCTTTCTTTGAGCCTCCCTCTCCCAATGAGTGAAATGGAGATGCCAGTAACACCTGTTTCTGGGGCCCTTGGTGAGCATGCATGAGCTAACTTCTAGCTATGTGAATTTCCCTCTCACTTCCAGCCTTGATTAAACTAAAAGCTGTTTCCTTAAAGTTCCTACCCTTGGATCCTACTTGAACCCTGCATTACTTTCCAAAGGCTGCTATAATAAAGTACCACAGACCGGGGGGCTTAAACATCAGAAATGTCCTATCTCACAGCTCTAGAGGCTGTAAGTCCAAGATTAGGGTGTTGGCAGGGTTTGTTCCTTGCAAGGGCTATGAAGGAGAATCTGTCCGTGCCTCTCTCCTAGGTTCTGTCTCGGCCTCACGCATCCCTTGCAGATGGCCTCTCCACTATGTCTTCACAGCAACTCCCCTCTATGCTTGTCTCCATGTCCAAATTTCCCTTTTTATAAGGACACCAGTCATACTGGATTAGGATCTTCCCTAATGACATCATCTGAACTTGATCATCTGCAAAGACCCCATTTCCAAAAGGCCACATTTACAGATGGTGGAGGTTAGGACTTAATACCTTTGTGGGGAGGTGGGAGATAGGGGTGGGACGCAATTCAGCCCATGCCCACACACTATGGAATTAGGCCACAGAAGCCCAACTTCCTGCTCCAAACATCAATACTTCAAACACAAACACAGCCATCTTGCATCCACTTTGCCTCCCTTTTCTCTGTCTGGGGAGATTGGTCTTATTGGCCATAATTTCCAAATGCCTCAGAGTCTCAGGAACTCTCATCTGGGCATCCTCAACTTTGGTAGAATCCTTTTTAGTTCCATTCCCAGAACAGAAAAGGTTTCTCCAAGCACAGCATGACTGCAGGGAACAAAGTAAATCCAAGACTTGTCAAGAAAGAAATTCTCATTCAGTGAAGGCAACCCATCAAGCTGGTTTCCCCTAAGCTGTCCATGCAATTGAATTTTTGAACTTGGGTATAGGAGTTTATACTGAAAGCTTGTTGGTGAGGATCTAATGGTTCTAAATACTTCTGAGTCTGGATTCTGCCATCTGTTATATTCCCTTCTCTCTCAGTGTTGTTCCCCCTGAGTGTCGTCGACATGCCTTTCCTGTCTTTCTCTCCAGGTCATCAGTAAGACTGTTGACAGCATGCATTCACAAGGAGAGTGATATCACTCTGAAGGGGCAAAAGCCATCTTGCTTTTTTTATATCTAAAGCATTGATGTCCATTTAGTACATAAATGAGTACATAGTATATCATCTGTGGTGTCAAAATTTCCTAAGAGGCATGGGTATTTGGGAAAATGGTTGAGAAACACTAATCTAGAGGATAAGATGCAGAGCAAACATCATGAGACCACTGAAGGTCTCCCCAGAGCTACCAACACCCATTGGTATGATTAACTAATTGCTACAGTGTCCCTCTGCTTTGATCACAGCTGGCTGACCATTTTCAGATAGGCAGGAATCCATAAATGTTTTAATATATTCTAATACAGTGTGTGACAAAACTCTCAACAGCTAACAAAGAAGACACATAGATTAACAGATCACTCAGCTCCAAATGGTCATTAAGTCACTCAGCCATTCATTCATTCATTCATCATTCAACACATATCTATTGAGTGCCTACAGTATGGCAGACCAAGGTCTAGGAGCCAGGGAATGCAATAACAAACAAAATAGATCAAAATCTGTACCTTTGTGGAGCTTGTACTCTAAAAAGTGCTGGGGTGAGGGAAAGACAGCCAACATACAAATAATATTAATACTAATACTAATACTAATTCAACTTTACCATACTTTCAGGTGTAGATGAAGTGCCATAGAGACAAAAAGGCTTTCTGAAAGGGATGGTCTGAGGGGATTGTTATTTTGGTACAACTATTCTATAAGAAACTGTACTGATGGATACGTGTCAATACTGGATTTGTCAAAACCCATAAAAGTGCCCAACATCGAGAGTGAACTTTGACATAAACCAGAGACTATCGTTAATGATAATGTATTGGTTCAGCAGTTATAACAAACGTACCTCGAGAATGCAAGATGTTAATAACAGCAGAGACTGTGGGGGTGGGTGGGTGGGAATATGGTGAACTCTATGTACTATCGGCTCAGTTATCTTGTAGATTTAACACTGGACTAAATAAATAGTCTTTTATTTCTAAGCTGGAGATCTGAACCCATGCAAAAAAAAATACTGAAAAAGGAATAGGTTACCTCCAGTATGCTTGGAGCGGGAAAGTTTGCAAGAAGAGAGCGTGGAAAAGAATGTGAGTGTGAGTGAAGCTGACTGTGGTTGGGTGAAATGAATCCATGTGCCAACAGGAATTGAGTGAAATTAACAGGACCACAAAGCCAGAGGAGGAATGAAATCTGAGAGATAAGGTGTAACCACGAGAGCAGAGGAGCTCAAGGAGGCAACTCACAGCAGTTCTGAAAAGAGCTTTCATCATAAAATAAAGAAGCTACACACCAATTTAAGGAGGAGAAGGAGAGGGAGTCAAGTTGTGATCCAACTTAAAGGGAGGTTCAGGGTGCAAAACAAGGGAGATGGTAATCAATGCACAGAGCATAATTTAGGAATTGGGACATGGGAGGAAATTGTGTGCGGTTTTTTAGTATCTTTCTTCCAGACACAGTTTCCAGCTTACAATGAATTACAATTTGTTTTATGAGTTTTCCTGACCACACTGAACTATGAGAAATAATAAAGAAGAAAAGCATATTTTATTATACCTAGATTAATTCATCACAGGAGTCCAAACAGCTGATAAGTTGCTGGTATGGGGACTTGAAAAGCCACAAGTGGGCACTACGTAGATTTGTGAGGGAAGGAATCAGACCTCATGGGTAAGCTGACAGTTAAGAGTGACTTCATCAACCCGAGAGCCTCACAGGGGATACTCAGTCTCTCTAATCATCCATGTGCCCAGAAAGCACTAGGGATTCTCAGATATACAAAAGAGGTACTCATCTCCGGCCCCTGCCCTTAGGGGGACTAAGGTCTTATTGGAAAGACTAGATTTGGTAACAAAGGGAATAAAGGTGAATCAAGAAGTGTTCATAGAACAGAATAAAGGAGGAGTGCTATGGACTGGGTGTTTGTACCCCCACAGTCACATGTTGGAGCCCTCATCCCCAGTGTGATAGAGTTTAGAGGTGCGGCCACTGAGAGGCAGTTAGGTTTAGATGAAGTCAGAGGTGGAGCCCCCATGACGGGATTAATGTCCTTATGAGAAAGAAAAACACTAGAGCTTCCAGAGCACCTGGCTGGCTCAGTCGGTTAGCTGTCAGGTCAGAATCCCAGGATCCGGGGATGGAGTCCCACATCAGGCTTCTTGCTCAGCTGCTTATCCCTCTCCCTCTGCCTTCTGCTCCTCCTGCTTGTATGTGCTCTCTCTCTGTCAAATAAGCAAATAAAATCTTAAAAAAAAGAAAAAAGAAAAAAAAAACTAGAGCTTCTAACAACCCAGCAAGAAGGTGACTGTCTGCAAACCAGAAAAAGGGCTCCCAAACCGACTGGCAGCTTAATGTTGGATTCCTAGTCTTCAGGATGGTAAGGAACAGAATAGTAAGCCTATTGTTTAAGCCACTGCCCAGGCTATGGTATTTTCGTTATAGCAGCCCAAACGGACATAAACAGTGAGGAAGAAAGGAGTCAGACTGCGGGAGTTCAGCTAGGCTCTAGCATTCTCTTCAATAAGAGGAGATGTGTATATTAAGCCAGGAATGGAGACAAAAGATTATTAAGATTATGGCTGCAATCAAGAAACCCAGGCAGACCACCAGTGGCCTCCAGCTTTCTTCTGTCCATCTCTGCTGAAGTTCCATCTCTGCTGAAAGCAGATCTGACCTTTCTTAGAATTCCACGGATACTCATGACCTCTACCATTTACTCAGTATCCTCGTGAGCAAGGTGGTGTGATGGGCGACACTGAATTTGCAGCAATCTTTGGGGTTTAGTGGAGACCCACCTCTCATTGGCTATGTTCTGGGGTTTTCAAGCATCCCTGAGCCTCAGTTTCCTGATTTTCAAACAGGGTGAAATGAGAGGATTCAAAATATCTGTCCTTGAGGATATGGGGCAATAGGAACTCCCATTCATTGTGGGCTGGGTGCAAACTGATCCCAGCTCTTTGGAAAACTATTTGCAAATGTCTCCCAAAGTTAAATCTAAACCTACTGTTGGAACTAGCAATTCCACCCTTCGATGTATAACCTATAGCAATGGGAGCTTATGTTCACCAGAAGATATGCATAATATTCACAGCAATTGTAATCATAATAGCCCTAAACTGGAAATAAATCAAATACCCACAAGCAGTGGAATAGATTTTTCAAATGATCTATTTATTTGTAGAATGGCATGCGATATAGTGATGAAAACAAACTACAGCTACACACAGCAATATGGGTGAGCCCCAGAGGTACAGTGTTGAATGAAAGAATCCAGATGAAAACAAAACAAAACAAAATTCCATGTTAAATGATTCCATTTATACAAAATAAAGAATCAGCAAATCTGATGATAATGGGTGTCTGAAGAGGTTACTTCTGGGGTATTAAGTGGGAAAAGCGTAAGGGAATCTTTTGGAGAGCTAAAAATGTTCTACATATGATCTGGGTGGTGGTAACCTACATATATGAAAATAATATGCAAAATATATTTTTAAAAGTATAGAAATTAACCAAGCTATGCCCTTTAGGTTTGTGCATTTTACACCAAGCTATATGTACTTCAACTTAAAAATAAGTCCTTAAGAAAGAGAGTAACTGGCCTTGCTCAGAGTATCAATAATAACCAACATGTGCCTCAGTAATGGCAGGAGGGGTCTTGACGGCTGGGTGTCTGGTTCCTTCAAGACTCAGCCCCATGGGATCTGAGGCCACTCTCCCATCTCCTCCCCTAACCCACTGTCACATTCCCTTGTTCTAATTTTCTTTATAATACTTACTAACAGAATTGGAAATGATCACATTTCCTTTTGTACTTTTACTGGTTTTGTGTCTATCCCCAACCCCATGAGGTGGTGGCATCTGTCCTGCAACCCACCCCCAGCACGGGCCTGACTCAGCATGAGCCCTAGTTGGTGTCCGTTGCAGTGGATGCATACATGAGTGAAGGGTGCATGTCTGATACTGAGTTAGAAAACCCGGAGTACAAAGATTAAGAAGTCCTATTTCTCTCCCCGAAGAGCACGGTGATGGATTCTGGTTGCTCCTACTTTAAAGAGGTCTTTAGAAACCCAACTCTCTTCTGTGTCTGATCCTCATTGTCATTCCCCTGGGCTTGTTCAGCAACCCACACACACGCATGCATGCATCCTACACTCTCTGTATTGTCACCAATTGGCTTATGGAAAACTGATTTCTCGTGCTAGAGCCACACGGCTTCAGCTGTCTTCTGGCTCCTCTCTCCAAGTTGGAGCTCCTCAGAAAGCCATAGGCTGTCACCTCTCTCTCTGCCACCACTCACCTCCCAGCTCTGAGCAGTCCCTTTTACTCTTGTCCCCATCCCTCTCCCCATGCTGTCCTTGGCCTCTTTCATGACATGCAGCCCCCTGCACCACCCTTTTGCCTGCCTGGTCCTTTGGCCTCTTTTTCAGCCTCCAAAAATCCATGCATGATGCTTCTCTGACCGACGAACCTCTGGTTTGAGGGTCTGGGACCATTGGAGTGAGGCTGAAAATCAAGGAACGCTCCTGAGTTTGTTTCATAATTTCTATTATGCTTCTCCTGCTTTTTCTCAAAATATACATGCATATTTCAGATTATCACGAAAGAAGGAAAGAAAGGAAGGGAAGGAAGAAAGCCAGATTACTGAACATTTGTTTTGTGAACTGCCGTTTCCCCAACATGTATACATGATAGGTATTTGATTTGAGGGCAGAAGCATGCTTAGCAAATATATAGTCCAGCCAGATCTTTGAATCACAAATCATTAAAAACTCCATCTAGTTAGAAAACTATGTGTGTGTGAAAATGTTTCAGGGGCACTTCAGGAATGAGTACTTTCTCATGACAGGTGCACAGAGAAGGAGACCAGGTCAGATTTATGGAGGGTTTTACTCTCTACTCTTTACTCCCTCGGTATTTACTCCAAGAACTGAGTTCACAGAGTCAGGGTAACAGCCATTCTCATTCCAGCTCAGGGGAGCAGGTGCTGTGACCCCCGCAGGCTGACACAGGGCTGGCTCCAAGCAGACATAAAAATAAATCACAAGTTGAATAGGAGCCAGTTAAACTCTTAGCTGCAAGCTGACAGTATCCTACGCCTCTCTTCTCCAGCTACTCAGACCAGAGAACTGTGACACATCCCTTTTTCCATTACCCTCCTGTCTCTCAAGGCCTGGTGATTCTCCTGTGCCCGCAGCATCTAACTTACCAACTCCCGTGTTCCCATCCCCTTTGTACACCATTAGGAACCCCAGCCCAGCCTGGGCTTTGGGCTTTCCAGCTCCCCATCCAACACTTAGCTTTCCCGAAGCCAGTCCCCCCGCAGCGCCCTCTGCTAAAGGTCATCCTCATGATCCCCTTTGCCCAGGATGCAGGTCAAATTCCTTATCCTGATATTCTGATATTCAGAGCACTACATAATCAAGATCCACCATCTACCAGGGTGGAAACCACTGAGCATTTGAAAGGAGGCTGGTGAGACTCCGGACAGTCTTTCTGGAGCGAGAAACACTCTTGTTCTGCCATTGGTACAATGTTATTGTTATGCTAAAATTACATTTCATTTTAACCACTGCATTACACAATACATTACTATAAGAGTGCACATGTAGAGCAAAGATGTCATTTTTACATGTAAACTTGTCAGTGCATTGTTCTGGTTCAAATTGCTTTTCTCTACGGACCTACATAACATTATAATGTGAGTCTTTGACTATTTTCTGCAGATAATAATGGTACAGAGATACCTGTGTAAATCATATTTGGTGATTAAGTTGTAAAATATTATTTTAATTATAATGTAATTTATCTTTCTAGTTAAAAAGGGTTTAGCCAAATTTTTGAAAAATTAAAATTTATTTATTTATTTATTTGAGGGGATATAGAGAGAGAAACCTAAACAGACTCATGCAGAGGGTGGAGCCAGTGCAGGGCCCGATCTCACGATCCCGAGATCATGACCTGAGCCAAAACCAAGAGTTGGACGCTTAACCAACTGGGCTACCCAGGGCCCCACCAAATTTAAACATTTTAAATGAAGGTAAGCCAATGATTCAGAATCAAGTGCAGATGCAGAAGCTGGTAGTATAATAGAAAGAGTAAAGCAGGAAAAAAAGATAATGAAAAGCAGTTATAATTTACTGAGGCAGATTATGGTGTAAAACAAATTTTTTAAGATGATAAAGTTGACAATATTGAAAGGCATTTTCAACAAATGCACAGTGAATTTCATAACAAGTTTCTTTTCAATGGGTCCAAAAAAATCAATGAAATTAGCTGTCTAAACACAGAATTAAAGTTCAACAAAAAACTAATTTTTTTAATTAAAAAATTTTTAAACTTTTTAAACTTTTGAAAATAAATTTAAATGGAATCTGTGCTTATCAATTTAGCCAGCTATAAGAGCTTGGATTCTTACACAAAAGAAAAACGCTTTTAGATGAAGAACTGGTAAAAGAAATTATTTTTCACTAATAAAAATATTACTAAAAGATCCTGAGAAAAGGCTAAAAGAAGGTATTTTATAAAAAGTGAAAGCCCTTTCACTAAGTCACCAAGTAATTGCCCATAAAATACAAGGCTTTTCTAACAATAGCAAAGACCAATCAATAAACTTGAAAAATCACACTTATTTTCCTTAGCTGTAGATGAGTCATGCCATATAATAGACACCACCCAATTAATACTTTGGGTACATTTTGTCTCAAAGGACTTCCAGTTCACGAAGACACGTTATCAATTCACAGCCTAAAAGATTTAACACACCGCATAGATATCTTCAATTTTTTACATCCTATAAAAGAAGTATTCCAGCTGGACAAGAAAAAATTAGTTTCTATCACCACAAATGGTAGTTCCATTACACTAGGTCAAAAATCTAGGTTTATGGGAACTTGTTTTTTTTCCTCTTTCTTTTTCTTTTTCTTTTTCTTTCTTTTTTTTTTTTTTCCGAGAGGTAGGTGAAGGAAGCAGAGGGTGAGGGAGAGAATCTCAAGCAGGCTTCATACCTGGTGCATAGCCCAACACGGGGCTCAATCTCAAGACCCTGTGATCATGACCTGAGCCCAAACTGAGAGTCTAATGCTAACCGACTGACTGAGCCACCCAGATGCCCCTGGATTTGTGGGAATTTTCAGATAAGAAACCAGTATTTTCCTTATTGCTTATTCCACTATATAATACATATTGAAAATATTTGTGCTTAGTTGCCTATAGCTGACTTTATGAAAAGCATCATAGTGGTTCAAATTGTTTATTATATACATTTAAATACTATAAATTATCTTTAGTTTATGAAACAGTTGGAAGAAATAGAAGATGACTTTAATGGACTTCTGTTCCTTGACTATGTTCTGTGTTGGAGTCATGGAAGAGTTTTACAAAGACATTTGGAATTTTTAACTCCAATCTGAGATTTTCAAAACAAAGGAGTACTTGTCAAATATTAAGTAATCAATGACAGAAAATAGCCGTGTGATTTACATTTTCTCACCAAAATCATACAGCATATGAATGAACTAAATTTAAATTCCAAGGTAAGAAAAACTTTTTGTCATAGAGATGAGAATTTATGTTGAAACTGAAATTGTTATAGTACAAAACAAAAATAATGATTTTATACTTTTTCCTAACATGATTAGTATGCAAATTATTTTCATTATAATTGACAGGTGTTATGTAAATTAGATTTAAATACAAAAATATGTAAAGAACATTTCATTGTCACTGATAGACTTTAAGTTGCTTTTCAACTTAATGCAATAGACTTCTGAATTTGTCCAAGAGTTGGTAAATTTAATTAACTTGGACAGATGTCATTTTGAAACTGATAAGCTTTTGTTTCAAAGTCAGATTAATTCTTTTAGAAAAGATGAATAGATTTTGTCTATATGGATATAAATATTAAATAAAAATTGTTTCTTTAGTACTGTTTTTGGTTAGTGGAAACTTTTATGTTTGGAATATATTAGGTATGTAAACTACTTTTTAAGCTGTAAATTTTATGAAATATAAGAGAGATCAAATAAATCCAATGAAAATTTGACTATGTTTGAGTCAAAATGTGTTGTACATAAAAACTAAACACTGAATCTCCAAGACTTAGTATGAAAAAATATATATGAACTATATCATTAAGAACTGTTTTTATTGGGGTGCCTGGGTGGCTCAGTGGGTTAAGCCTCTGCCTTTGGCTTAGGTCATGACCCCAGGATCCTGGGATCAAGTCCTGCATCAGACTCCGAGCCTGTTTCTCCATCTGCCTGCTGTGCTTTCTCTTTCTGTGCTTTCTCTTTCTCTGACAAATAAATAAACAAAAAATCTTTAAAAAAAAAAAAAAAAGAAAGAAATTTTAAACTACACGTTGTGCTCACATTATGTTTCTATTGGATAGCTCTGCCCTACAACGTAATTTCCATGATAATATGACAAAGGTGACATGACCTTTGTCTTGTTCACTATTGTATTTCCAGAGCCTAAAATCAGGACCTGGCACATGCTAGGTGTTCAGAAAATGTTGACTAAATAGGTGAATCTGAGGGGACCTCAGTAGTGTCAGTAAGAGCTTAGTAGCAGGAAACAGAAATCATTCCAACTACTTCAAGCAGAAAGGGATTTCACCTGAGGAATTAAGAATTTACAGACATTTCTTATCAGATAGAGGGCTAGTATCCAAAATCTATAAAGAACTTATCAAACTCAACACCCAAAGAACAAATAATCCAAATCAGAAATGGGCAGAAGACATAAATAGACATTTCTCCAGAGAAGACATCCAGAGGGCCAACAGACACATGAAAAAAATATTCCACATCACTCGGCATCAGGAAAATACAAATCAAAACCACAATGAGACACCACCTCACACCAGTCAGAATGGCTACAATTAACAAGTCAGGAAACAAAAAGTGTTGGTAAGGATGCAGAGAAAGGGGAACCCTCTCACACTGTTGTTGGGAATGCAAGCTGGTGCAGCCACTCTGGAAAACAGTATGGAGGTTCCTCAAAAACATAAAAATAGAGCTACCCTATGACCTAGCAATTGCAATTGGTATTTGTCCAAAGGATACAAACACAGTGATTTGAAGGGGCACCTGCACTCCAATATTTATAGCAGCAATGTCCACAATAGCCAAACTATGGAAAGAGCCCAGATGCGCATCAACAGATGAATGGATAAAGAAGATGTGGTATAGATATATACAATGGAATACTACTCAGCCATCAAAAAATGAAATCTTGCCATTTGCAACAACGTGGATGGAACTAGAAGGTTTTATGATAAGCGAAATAAGACAATCAGAGAAAGACAATTATCATAGGATTTTCTTCATGTGGAATTTAAGAAACAAAACAGAGGATCATAGGGGAAGGGAAGAAAAAAGCAAAAGAGAGGGGGACAAACTGTAATCATAGGAAACAAACCACGGGTTGCTGGAGGGGTGAAGACTGGGGGAATGGGGGTATTAGGTGATGGACATTAAGGAGGGTACATGATATAATGAACACTGGATATTTTATAAGACTGATAAGCCACTGAACTCCACCTCTGAAATGAAAAATACACTATATGTTAATTAGAAAAAAAGTAATTTACAGACATTTCCCCCAGAAAAGATACACAGATGGCCCATAGATACATGAAAAGGTGCTCAACATCACTACCCACCAGGGAAATGCAAATCAAAACCACATTGAACACCTGCTAGAATGGATGTTATAAAAAACACAAGAAACAACAAGTGTTGGTAAGGATGTGGAGAAAAGGGAATGCTTATCACTGTTGGTGGGAATGTAGACTGGTACAGCCACCATAGAAAATAGTATGGAGATTCATGAAAAAGAAAATAAAAATAGGACTACCACATAATCCAGCAATTCCTCTTCTGGATATTTATCCAGAGAAAATGAAAACACTAACTCAAAAAGATACCAGCATCTCCCATGTTTGCTGCAGCATTACTTACAGTAGCCAAGATGTGGAAGTAATCTGAATGTCTATGGAGGGATGAATAGACAGAGAACACCTGGTGTGTATACATATCTATATCTCCATATATCTCAGAATATTATTCATGCATAACAAAGAAGGAAATCTTGCCATTTACAAAATAGATGCACCTTAAGGGCATTATATTAGATGAAATAAGTCAGAGAAAGACAAATATCGTGTATTTTCACTTACACATGGAATATGAAAAAATTTTAAATTAAAAAAAATTAAACCAACCTTATAGACATAGAGAACAAATTGGTGGTTGCCAGAGGCAGGGAGTGGGAGGTAGGCAAAATGGGTGAAAAGGGTCAAAGTGTATAAACTCCCAGTTATAAAATAGATACGTCATGACATGTAATGTTCAACATGGTTAATATATACATTGGACACCTGGGGGGCTCAGTCGGTTGAGCATCCTACTCTTGGCTTCAGCTCAGCCCACGATCTCAGGGTCCTGGGACCCAGCCCCGTGTTGTCAGGCTCTGTGCTCAGTGGGAAGTCCGCTTGAAGATTCTTTCTCTCCCTCTGCCCCTCCTCCTATCAGAGGGGGAGGCAAACCATGAGAGACTGTAGACTCAGAAATAAACTGAGGGTTTTGGAGGGGAGGACCGTGGGGAGTGGGTGAGCCTGGTGGTGGGTATTATGGAGGGCACGTATTGCATGGAGCACTGGGTATGGTGCATCAACAATGAATTTTGGGACACTGAAAATAAAATAAAATTTTAAAAAATAATAATAATAAATATTTTAAGAGTATCATGTTGTACATTTGAAAATTGCTAAGAGGACAGATCTCAAAAGTTTTCATAGCAAGAAAAATAATTTGTAACTAGGTGTACTAATGGAGGTTACCTTATTGCTGTGACCATTGCACAATATATACAAATACTGAATCATTATGCCATACACCTGAGACTAATATAAGACATGGTTATATATTATATGTCAATTATGCTTCAATTAAAAAAAAAAAAAGAATTTACAAAAACTTGCTGGAAGGGCTAGAGCAGTGAGCTCGAGACCAGACAGATGCTCAGACCATGGTGCCGGGGACAGCAATGCAGAAGTAGCTGGCCAGACGAGCTGCCATTTCTGCCCACCATCAGGAAAGCAGGATTCAAGAAGCCCCTCCGGGAGCTGCTGGCTCCACCAACGCACCTTTTTAAGCACTCCGAGTTCTTTCAAGCATCAAATGTTTTATTTGGAACCACGCCACAACTGAGAGAGCCAATCTAGCAGGAAAGATGGCCTGGGGAGCTGGTGTCTGGATGCTGGAACATAGTGCAGAAAATGAGCAACACTATTCTGTGCATGGCCCCAAGTGGATTTCTTCCAATTCTCATGCAAATGCATTTTAGTCATGAAGCCTAAATCACACATAAAAACCATGACAGAGAAGTCTCTCCCATCTCCTCATTCTCCTTACTGGCTGAACTCTTCCATTCTAAACATCCCTTCCTCCTGGAAGCCTTCTTTGACTTCTCTAAGACCATGTTAAGAAAGTTCTCCAGGTACTTTACATGCAATCTTGACTCACTCCACTGAATTTATTTATTCTAAGTGTTTTATTGTCTTTCTCTTCTGATAGACCTTTAGCTCCAACTATGTCAGCTTATTCACCATGATGTTCTCCCCACCTAGTGGTAGATGCTAAATTCACATGTGTTGAATGAATGAATGAATGAACCCGTGCACAAAGCACCAGGGGTGTGATTTGAGCTCATCTTTCTCCATGCCTCAAGCCTTCTCACAACATATTCCGTGTGCCCTCACAGATGCCCAAGACCTGCCAGAGAAAGTCCAGAGCTGGCTCACCTATCACCGGGAGGCAAACTTGCCCTCCCAAGGAGGATGGCCTGGGGCTGCTTCTAAGAAACAGGAAGGGACTGTTGTCTGCACAGTAACTTTCAAGAAAATGCCTTGGGCTGTTCAGGCTGCAGAACAATCAAGGAAAGATAGGGCCAAGGGGTTATGCTGGACGTTGCACAAAACACACCCAGCCACACTTGGTCAACAAGGAAGATGTGTGTCACTTCAGTGAGGGACCAGGAAGAGGATGGGGGTCATCCTGATGGTGGCGCTCGACCGTGGAGCATTTTCACAGCTCAGGAAGCTTATTCACGTGCATTGGCTCCTACATTATGACCCCTCCCCCATTTTACGGATGAGGAAACTGAAGCAGAGCAAGATTAGCAACTTTTCCAAGGGCAAGAGTCAAATCTGGCTTGTGAACCTAAGCAGCAGAACTCCGCAGAGTCACAGCCAAGTTCAAAGTCATCTCTTGCCACACACCAGCAGGCTATCCTGGAGCAAGTCACTCTCTAAGTCCCCATCTTCTCCCACAGAAAACAGAGATGGTACCATCTTGCCCCCAAGGGTGCTTGTAAAAATTAAATGAAACACTCATGCAGAGAACTTAGCTTGACACCTTGTGCAGAGTAAGGACTCAGTCCTTAGTATGTATTTACTATTATTATTACTATTCTAAATGTAAGACTTCATCTATTATCTCAGGTCATCCCTTAATTATACAAATCTTACTATGATATTAATAACTTACTTTAAAATACTTCAGCTAGGGGTGCCTGGGTGGCTCTGTCGATTAAGCATCTGCCTTTGGCTCAGGTCATGATCTCAGGGTTCTGGGATCGAGCCCCATGTTGGGCGACCTGCTCAGCAGAGAGCCTGCTTCCCCCCACCCCTCTGCTCCTCACCCTGCTCATGTTCTCTCTGTCTCTCTCTGAAATAAATAAAATCTTTATTTTTTTAATTTTTTTAAAGATTTTATTTATTTATTTGACAGACAGAGATTGCAAGTAGGCACAGAGGCAGGCAGAGAGAGAGGAGGAAGCAGGCTCACTGCTGAGCAGAGAATCCGATGCAGGGCTGGATCCCAGGACCCTGGGATCATGACCTGAGCTGAAGGCAGAGGTTTTAACCCACTGAGCCACCCAGGCACCCCATAAATAAAATCTTTAAAAAGTAAAATAAAATACTCCAACAAAGCCAGTATGATACTGAAAAAGGAGGATTGTTCACGGGCATGACAAGGGACAGTCAGTGCACACTTCAGGCCTGGTAAGCGATCACTGAACCCCAGAGACTCCACCCTGGGGACCAGGACTATAAGCACTTCCTCTATTTTTATGTATAATCATGACACCTAGAGCCTCTGTTAACCCACATAATGAATGTCAGAATGAGTTTCTACAGGGGGCATTAGAGACTTTTTATCTGCATAATGGATGTAGCAAATGGGCTCCATTGATAGAATTAGTGGCATTCAATATACAGAGTAAAATACAAGATAAGATACTTTAGACACGGGGTGCCTGGGTGGCTCAGTCCGTTAAGCGGCTGCCTTCAGCTCAGGTCATGATCCCAGACTCCTGGAATCGAGTCCTGCGTTGGGCTCTCTGCTCAGTGGGGAGCCTATTTCTCCCTATTCCTCTGCTTGCCACTCTGCCTACTGTGCTATCTCTCTGTCAAGTAAGTAAATAAAATCTTTTAAAAAAAAGAAAAAAGATACTTTAGACACTTCCTGGCCTTACTAGATCCTTCACCCTTAATCTTTAGGGATAGTACCAGAGGGTTGATCCCTAAAACACCCAATGTCTCACATAGAATGGCTATAGGACTATTCTGCAGGGCTCTTCTGAGCCCAAAGGATAATATCTACCTTTGTAGTAACATTTGGTCTGATACATATTTCGTTTCTTGTCTTTTATCCAGGTCGTAGATGAGTAGTTAACCCTCACTGACTTTTAACTCCCTGGGGTTACCACATTTACCAAAAAGAACCTAATACCAATGTACCACCAAATTAGCCTGGGTCAGTTTGCAACAAAGGTTCTACTGAGCAGCTCAACAGGACTGTCAGGAAGCCCAAATAATAAAGTACATGGCTAAGTCTCTTATGAATTTTCCAGAGCTATAAGAGATTAGAGTAAGAGACCTAACTGTATCTGTCTGCTCAGCTTCTTTTGCTGGTTCTTCTCTAGAACCCAGTCTTTAATCCTTATTTTCTCTCTAGGTGATCTCATCCAGTCCCTCAGCCCTATATTTCTATCCTATGTTGAAGACTTACATGGTTTTGTATCCAGCCTGGGCCTCCCAACTGAGGTCCCAATGATGTATACCCAACTGTCTACTAGACATCTGCTACTGAAGATATTAACAGGATCCTAAACTCGCCATGGACAAACACAACTCTTAACCCCTTGTCTCCCAACCCCCCTCAGCTGAACACCACCACCTTGAGTCTTACCCATCTTAGAAGATGGCGCTACTCAAGCCAAAGACCAAGGAGTCATCATCCTAGGTTCCCCTCTTTCTGTCATTGCCCTATCCCTTCCCCCTACCTCTGCCCCCATACTCATTGGTGATGGTATCACTCTAATCACCACCATCTCACACACACCCTCCAGAAGTCTCCTAACCGAACTCATGGATACTCTCCTCCCCCGCCCTTGGACAGATGGCCTTTTAAAACTATAAATCAGACCATCTCACTCCCTATTTCAACCTTCCACTGGCCTTCCATCATTCCTAGAATAAAATCTAAGTTTCTTTTCCACATGCATCTCCTGACACTTCTACTCATATTCATGTCATTCCAGTCCCCCTGACTTGTTCCTGTTCCTTCAACATTGATGTGGCTCTTCTAGGCCTGCCTTATGGCCTTCTCGCCAGTTGTTCCCTAGATCCAAATGTTCTTCTTCTCGGTCTTGACCTACACCTGGCCACCTGTGTATCACCTCCTCAGAGAGAAGGATTGTTCACGGGCATGACAAGGGACAGTCAATCACCCTGACTGTGTGTGCACACTTCAGGCCTGGTAAGCGATCACTGAACCCCAAACACCTAAGCTAAATAAGACCCAGCGTCTTTACAAGACACTTGTCTGCCATTGCAGTGATCGAGTCCATTCACAGCACTTCTCACCACCAACCCGCTCATTGTTTCGACTGCTTGTATATCGTTTCTCTTGCCACTGGAATAAAAGCCCAATGAGGACAAAGGATTTGTCTTGTTTGCCGCAATTTCCCAGCCCCTCCAACACTGCCCGGCATAGAGAAGGCTCTGCAAAAAACATTTGCCTGAAGAATAGATGAGTGATTTATGTATGATCCCCTCTATGTGACTTGTAGAAGTGTAAAAACCAGCCTTCGAGAACGGATAAACTGTATACATCATATTATAGAACACCTTACAGTCACGAAAAAGAATCACTGCTGATACAACCGGACATGACTGGATCTCAAAAGCATGTTGAGCCACAGAGAATCTACTACAGGATTTGCTCATAGGGAATACCAAGGTAGGAGGCACCTGGCTGGCTCAGTCAATAGAGCATGTGACTCTCGATCTCAGGGTCATGAGTTCAAGCCCCATGGGCATGGGGCTTACTTGAAAGAAAGGAAAGAAAGGAAAGAAAAGAAAAGAAAAGAAAAGAAAGGGAGGGAGGAAGAGAGGAAGGAAGGAAGGAAGGAGAAATATAAAGAAAGAAATGCAAAGGACAGACAAAGTTCATCTACGGTTTTAGAAAGCACAACAGTGACTAGTTGTCTCTGATGAAGAGAACCAACCACAGGGGTACATGGAAATCTATAACGTTGAAGCTACTCTGCTTTAATTGGAATATAGTGTACACGGGTTTATGCGTTTGCTCAAAGTCACCATATTGTCTGCTCCAGATACGTATGCTTCTCTATATGGAAATTTTCCCTCAAGGCAAAACAAAACCTGTTCTTATAAATAGACCAGCCAGGGGCGCCTGGGTGGCTCAGTGGGTTAAAGCCTCTGCCTTCAGCTCAGTCATGATCCCAGGGTCCTAGGATCGAGCCCGGCATCAGGCTCTCTGCTCAGCGGGAAGCCTCTCTGCCTGCCTCTCTGCCTACTTGTGGTCTCTATCTGTCAAATAAATAAATAAAATCTTTAGAAATAAATAAATAAATAGACCAGCCAACTTCTTAGTATCAATCGATTCAGAACAAAGTATCAATTTGCTTTAGCTCCGATTCAGAGACGACTTTGGAATCCTGGGTCTCTACAGTTTTAGAATATCTACCTAAGCTTCTTTCAGCTTCTTTTGGATTGTTCTGAGAGGAGGCAACAGTTTGGCACTGTTTGTCATACTATAAAAAATGATGTTTAGCGTGGTTCTGTTCAGAGACTGACTCTTGGTTTTTGTTGTTGTTGTTTGCTTTGTTTTTGCCTCACACCCTTGCTCCTGGGGAGTATTTTCAGGCAACTAACACTGATGCCAAATATTCACCAATCACCCCAGACCTCTAACTGGCACTCCTAAGTACAAAAACCTAAAGGAAGGGATCATCTCAAAAGTACCCATCAGTTTGGGCCAAACAGACAAAGCTGCATTTGCCAACAGTAATGATATTTTATTCTTGCCAGAGTGATCCCAAACTCTTCCACGGGGCCCCCTCACCACACTCACAAGAGGTAAGTAACTACTTCTTACCTGCCCGTTCTATAGACTGACAAAGAAAAGCTCAGGGGAGTTGGGGGGGCTGGTGGAAGTCAGCACCGAACATGGTTCTGGGATTGGTATGTTGTTCAGGAGGAAGCTTCTGAGTGGAGGTAAAATAAATTTTCCAATAGAAATGGACCCTGAAGGGAGGTGCGCAGTCTACCATCCTCCACCTGAACAGCGAACATGGAGTTTCCAGATCGCCTTCTCAGCCTACAGTGCGTTACAAAGAACCTGCTTCTTCTCTCTGAACAGCCTCACCTCCAGATGAACTACCTCGGACACTCAGGGCCAGGTTGCTGGGCAGTACATGGGTCTGGACTGGCATGATTTTTGAGGGTGGCATCCTTCTATCCTTCCAATGCCCTTCAGGGATGTTTATCTGTGGGCAGGCCGGCCGGGTGTGGAAGGTTGTCTGAGAAGCCACACAGGGCCAGCCAGGCAGGAAGGCCTCTTGCCCTGGGTGGTCAAAACTTTGCTGCTCCAAAGACAAGCAGCTCCTTCCCACTCAGCAGGAAAATGAGTGGGAGGTGCCCCCGGTCTGTCTGGAAGAGCAGGGTGTTGACAGGAAGAGACACTGCGGTGGTCTCACTCCAAACTGACAAGCAGCTTGAGAGTCACTCAACCTTCCAGGGGAAGGATGCACAATAGGGAAGAAATAAAGCTGTCTACGACAAAAATTCAAAGCTGTCCTGTGGATCGGATGAGGATTAGGTAAGCCTAGGATGTGGTTGATGTGTTCACAGCATTTAGCTCTTGCCCGAGCAAGGAATGTTCCAAAGGCAAAGGGAAATGATCCATAAATAAGAGGAACCAGCCATGCTCTAACTCCCTCTGCTGTTTTCCTCCATGATGCAAGCCACCAGCTCATGGTCATGGGCATGCGGGCTTCCAAGTCAGCCAGGTCTGAGCCTAAACCCCACTGTGCCACTTGCTGGCTGCATGAACTTGGGCCCTTTCCGGACTGCTCTGTACCTCGGTTTCACCATCCATAAAAGGGGAATAATTTCAGGTTTACTGTAAGAGCTAAGTGCCTGCAAATCACTTAGTACAGTGCATGGCTCATAAAAAGGGCTCCGTAAATGTTATGCCTTTACTAAGTAGATTCTTTAGTAAGTAGCTACCAGAGCATAGGTGATTAATTTAACTAAGTGATTTAATTAACCAATAGTAAAATGGCTCTTCCTGAATTACTAACCCTGGAACCCACCCCTCTAGCATTGCTGGACTGCAGCCATGCCCATCGTAATTTGGGAGGGAGGGATATTGCTGAATCATAAAGGGACCTTCTCAGTAGACAATGTGTTTAGAAGCCTACAGCTGAGATATGGAGAGGGGAGAAAGAGTACAATTGTCTGAAATTACTCAGAGGTAATTTAGAGGTCTGCCGTTTAGGGATTACATTTAAGCCATGGACCCCCAGCAAGAGGATTAAATCCAATAGGAGGAAATTGCAAGGAACAGACTTCTTCCAGGGTAAGGAAGGACTTTTCGTATTGCAGAGCTTCGCTCCACAAAAAAAAAAAAAAAAAAAAAAAAAAAGGGCTCCCTCTGGAATGAGCTCCCCATCCCCAGGTGAGCAGCCCTGGGGTAGATGAGCCCTGTGGCATGAGCCTTTGAGTCCTATGTCTGTGTAGCCCTTTACAGGTTCATAGGCACATCTGAGCTATCAAGGGATTTTGTTGCCCTTATTTCCTTTTTACACATGAAGAAACTGAGGCTCAGACAGAATGCATCCCTTGCCCAATGTCCCATGGGGTGAGGTGGTACCACTGGGTGGGACCCCTGCTTTAGCCCCAGCTCCAGTGCTCAGGCCCTCAGCCAAACCTCTGTGAAGATAGGCATCCCCCAATTCTGGCTCATCATCAAATGAACTTGGAGAACTGGTTAAGAAACCAGATTCCTGGGTGGCCTGGGTGGCTCAGTGGGTTAGGTGTCTGACTCTTGATTTCAGCTTAGGTCATGATCTCAGGGTCGTGAGATGGAGCCCACATCTGGCCCTGCGCTCATGGGGAGTCTGCTTCTCTCCCTCTCCCTCTGCTGTTCTCCCCACTCATGCTCTCTCTCTCTCTCTCTCTCTCTCTCTCAAATAAATAAATAAATCTTTATTTAAAAACAACAACAACAACAACAACAGTTTCCTGTGTATCATCCAAGGTCCACTGGATCCAAACTTCCAGAGATGCCTTTATTTTTTAATATTTCCCTAACTGGAATGATAAACACCCAACTCTAGATGAAGTTACCTTGGGGTGGGGGATGGGTTGAGGGGAGAGGGAGATTGAATTGGGATGAGGCACCCACCAACTTCAGCTGTACTGGGAAAGTTTGGTATTTTAAGCTGGGTGAAATGTACAATGATGTAGTTACATTGTCTCATACGTGTGAACTAAGGTACCATAAAAAGTTTAATGCTCCCCAATGACCCGGTGAGGAGCCAAGCATGGGATCCACTAGATGGTCTCTGGGGTCCTTTTCAATACTAAAATTACCTGACCTAAATCAGCTGGAATTTGGGGCAATTTCTGCAGATCCACGGAGATCTCTTGTTTGTAATTAGACCGGTTCCTGCTAGGTTTGGGAGTCACCATTGTTGCTAGAGCACCTGCCAGCCACTTCCCTGGACAGAGTCAAATGTTGAGGTAGGGCTCCTGCCAAGCCGGTCATTCAACCACTCCTAATGAAGCCAACCACTGTGAGGATTTCCAGGGTCATCAGTCCCCTGGCTGCTGGAGCGCTCTGGTTTGGCCAAGCGTCAAGAAGAGGAACTGCCAGGAGACCAGAACTCCGCGTGAGCGTGCTCCAAACCTGTCCTTAGGTAGTTCTGCTTTAATCAGCTGTTATCACATTTGATTAAATTGATGGCTGGTTTCACCACACAGACTCACTGGCAGCTGTTCCCATGGGCTTAAAGCTCCCTGGTTTTAAGCTGGGTGGGAGTTGCTTAAGCCTCAGGAGACACACACCAACAGGGAGTGAAGCCCAGGCAAGGCTCCATTCTGAGTAATGATGAGGCAGGAAGGGCTGGGCTGCCAAGCACTCACCAACCCCAACGTCAGCCTGACCTGATTACTGTTTACAAGCACAGAAGCCAGGAGATTTGGGTAGAAATGAAAGGGTACATAATCCACATGTGGGGAAATCCCCCCACAGTCCTCCAACCTTTACGAGGTAGTTCAAGAATCAGAGTACTTAGGGACATGGTACACTCTTGTCATTGCCGATGCCAGTCGTCTCCCGAGTGCAGGTGAATGTGCCCCAGCGTTCATGAGATAATTCAGGAATGTCGTGGTTTCCACATATTAGACGTTCTATTGTTATTTTTTCATCTAAATCTAATTTTTTTCTATTTTCTTTGTATTCTGTAAATACCAATTTTATTACACAATAGTCATATTCATACACAATGCACAATGTTACTGAGTTCTTATTCCATGCCAGGCAATTTTCTTTTCTTTTTTTTTTTAAGATTTATGTATTTATTTGAAAGAGAGAGAGAGAGAGCACATGCATAGAAGGGTAGAGGGAGAGGGAAGAAAAGCAGACTCCCCACGGAGCACCAAGCCAACCCTATGTGGGACTCAATCTCACAATCCCGAGATCATGACCTGAGCCAAAATCAAGAGTTGGACACTTGGGGTGCCTGGGTGACTCAGAGAGTTAAGCATCTGCCCTCCCTTTGGGTCATGATCCCAGGGTCCTGGGACTGAGTTCCACATGGAGCTCCCTGTGGCAGGGAGCCACTTCTCCCTTTCCTCCCCCTGCTTGTGATTTCTCTCTCTCCCTCTCTGTCAAATCAAATGAAATGAAATGAAACGAAATGAAATAAAGAGTTGGTCGCTCAACAGACTGAGCCACCCAGGCCCCCCATGCCAGGCTATATTCTAAGAACTTACATACATGATTTCATTTAACCTATACAAGAGCCCTATGAGGTAGTATTACTATTGCTACTTCACAGGCACAGACAAGTCCAGTGATCCTTCCAATATCACCCAGCTGACATGTGGTAGAGCTGGAATTTAAACCCCACAGTCTGGCTCCAAAGTTTGCACTTCTAACTACTACCTTATTCTGCCCTTATATACAAATATAATGTACAAATTTTAAACAAACATACAGTGGGGTTGCATGCTCAAGGTTTTGTTTTGTTTTTAACTGAAGAAGGTGTTCAATCAAAACAAAAATAAAGTGAACAAATAAAATCCACCTTTGAGGAAAGTTGGAAAGTTCAGAGGGAAAAGGAAATTGTTTCTGTGTGAGTCCCTGGGCATAGAAGATAACTGTCAGCCCCTTCCAAGCCAGGGGAGCTGCCATGAGCTCACAGGCCAGCCTGTGGCTTCTAAGACCAATCATTTGTACGCCTTCACAACTTTTGTCACGTTTCCAAGCACTTTTGTCTAGCTCATCTTTCTCTTTAAATCATTTTTTAAACTTAAAAAATGATTTTTTTTGAGACAAACACTGCATGGCCACTACAAAGGGAAAGCCGCCATTCCTCACAGAGATACCACTGCCTCACTGGTAAGTATTATAAAAGCTCTTATTTTTATAAAGACAAGAAGAGCTAATATTTTGCAGTGTCAGGTGCTTTGTGGTGTCACACACTGTTCCAGCTGTTGGGACTCTACTGAGCATACCACAGCCCCACTATGCAGACATCATATTGTCCCCATTCTACAAGTGAGGGACAGGAATTTGCAGCCACTTTTGCAAGCTGGCACAAGTACTGAGGCAGAGGTAGGGTTTGAACACATGCTACACACATGGTGATGGCATCTATAGCACTTGGTAAAACAATTGGAAGGCTGGACAGAGGACCCTTCTACACTTAGCTTAGTGAGGGAACATCTGGAAACCTGAAACCTGGCCTCCATGGACTGGTTTAATACTCTCTGGTCAAGTCAGGGAAGCTAGTGCTGTCTCTTCCTCCAATAGTAGGGCAAAAAGGGAACCTTGACTCTCCTCTAACACCAGAACCAGCCTGGTACCATAAGAATGTTGCAATAAGAATGTTGACCTGGGCCAGTTTAGAAGGGGTCCTCCTAAGATGGCGGCCTTCAGCCTGTAAGACCTAGGTGGTAAGAGGCAGTGGCTGGAACCACTGGAGGTAGAAACTGAGGCTGGGTAGAGAGCAGCAAGATACAGAAGAAACACTTCCTATCACCCCAAGTTGTGGGACAGGCCTGGCACAGGAATCCTGGAGAACCCATAGGAAGTGCTCACAAAATAAAGCCAGCTTCAAAAATGTCCCATGTCTAGAGGGCACAGGGTCAGATTATTCCAGCACCAGCCAAGTAAGACCTCTTCACTCCTTAGCTCCCTTCCCTAGGAAGAGGTGAGGTTTACGGGGAGAGAAGCTGGCCACCACTACTGCCTCCTTGGCCAAAGGCAGGAAGACAGGGAGAAAAAACAGTCTGCATCCTCATTCAGAGGACAGGGGAAGGAAAATCTATCCCACAAGACATTTTTTTAAGGGACTTTCATGATTGCATCCAAAGAGTCCTGCATGTTCTATTTTCAAGAACCTTTACTGAGCTGTATCCTTTGGGGTTGGGGGAAGGAGCTTGGACACCATCCATGTGCCCAGGCTTGTGGGAACTGCAGTATTTCCCAGTGAACTGAAAGTGTGTCTTCCTCTCCTAGTCCCTCTATATTATGGTATTCCTGACATGAGCATGACTCAGGACACCACATGACAGATGGACTCAGAAGGCGCCCTAGGGACAATCAGCATATTAGAGATGCATTACCCAAGCTGAATTTCTTTCTTAATTTTTGGATTAAGTATTAATAGAATGTCTAATATTTCCTTCCTGGTTCCCAATATAACATCTGTGAACTCCATTTTGAAAATCCAGTGGGGAACTATTACAGGTTTTAAAGCAAGAGAGAAATGTGATAAAATCCGTGCTTTAGGAAGTTGAACTTGACCTTGTTGTGGCAGGAAACTAGGAGCAAGAAGGCGCAGAACGGTTTATGTGGGAGAGAAAGAGATCATGGCTGAGATGAACAGGGTTTGCTAAATCCCTGAATCAGCTCTTGGCAGGGGCAGGGGAGGTGGTAGTGAGGGGGATGCTTGCTAACAGGCAGTCAGCCTTTCTAGGACATTCTAAATAATGATGATTGCCCCCACTCACAGCAACATAGGACAGCCCACATCTATCAATCAGAAAAGGAGTGAGCCAAAGCAGGGAGGGGACCCAAGAAGGAAATGGAAGAGCAGGTCAAGCCAATCAAACAGAGCCCTGGGTGAGTCCACCCTGGCACAGTTAGATGAGTTCCATAGGGCTCCCCCAAACTCTACTCTTCCTGTCAGGAGTAAATGCAAAAGCGGAAGAGAGTGGACATGGCAGCACCAGACAGAGACAACCATGCCCAGCTCTCCCTAGTTCACCCCCTGAGCCAAGAGATGATAATAAGGTACCCCAGAAAACTCAAATGCCAAAGAAGAAAGTGGTATTTTGTCCCCCAAGAGCTCATGAGAAGATGTATCACAAAATCAGGAGATTTGGGCAAAGTATTAAAATATCACATCCTCAGTTTCTTCATCTGTAAAATGGGTAGGTCCCTGCTACTTCAGAGCCTCAATTTGAAGGTCACATGAGATGACATAAATGAAAGTGTCCCACACAAGGTCTCACACACAGTAGATTCCCAAGGTTGTAAGTATTATTACCCAGTAGCTATAATACATAATATATCCAAAATCAATTATTTTCTCCTCATCTGACACTTATCTTCACATTTTGCTTGTCTGTTTATTCATCATGCAAAATTTTTAAATGTTTGTATACTCAAAGCTGTCAATTTTTTCCTCTGAAGTTTTGGGGTTTTATGTCTTGCTTTAAAAAATGCTTCCCAAATCCATATATCCATATTAGGAAATTATTCTTCTCTATTTTCCTCAAGTACTTTTTAGATCGTGTGTGTGTATTTATTTTAGAATGTGCCCAGATATGGACCCTCAACTCTATGGTCAAATAATCTATGACAATATAGGAAAAAATATACAGTGGAAAAAAGACAGTTTCTTCAATAAATGATGCTGGGAAAACTGGACAGCTATATGTGGAAGAATGAAACTCAACCATTCTCTTACATCATACATAAAGATAAACTCAAAATGGATAAAAGACCTCAATGTGAGACAGGAATCCATCAGAATCCTAGAGGAGAACATAGGCAGTAATCTCTTCGATATCAGTCACAGCAACTTCTTTCAAGATATGACTCCAAAGGCAAAAGTAATAAAAGCAAAAATGAATTTTTGGGACTTCTTCAAGATCAAAAGCTTCTACACAGCAAAGGAAACAGTCAAGAAAACAAAGAGGGAACCCACGGAATGGGAGAAGATATTTGCAAATGACAGTACAGACAAAAGGTTGATATCCAGGATCTATAAAGAATTCCTCAAACTCAACACACACAAAACAGATAACCATATCCAAAAATGGGCAGAAGATATGAACAGACACTTCTCGAATGAAGACATACAAATGGCTATCAGACACATGAAAAAAAGTTCATCATCACTAGCCATCAGGGATATTCAAATTAAAACCACATTGAGATACCACCTTACACCAGATAGAATGGCAAAAATTAGCAAGACAGGAAACAACATGTGTTAGGATGTGGAGAAAGGGGAACCTCTTACCCTGTTGGTGGGAATGCAAGTTGGTGCAGCCACTTTGGAGAACAGTGTGGAGATTCCTCAAGAAATTAGAATGTGTTATAAAATAGTAATCTGACTTTATTTTTTCCATATAGAGTGCCAACTGTCCCAATATTTTTAATCAAAGAGCTCACCCATTTCTCCCTGAATTCAATTACATTTTATTTATATAGAGAGATCTCCATTCATGTATAAATGCATTGCTGGATACTTCATTCAGGTCCAATTGATCTATTTTATCATACCTGTAAAAATACCACAATATTATCATTACAATAATGTTGAAGAAGCTTTTGATATATCTAGGACAATTTCTCCATCCCTCATTATTCTTTTCTTTTTATTTACTAGAATTCTTCTGCGTGTTCTCTGCTTGATGAATTTTAGAATCTATTGGGTTCCATGAAAAATTGCAGTGGCTTTTTTATTGAGATGACAGTGAGTTTATATATAATTTATAGAAAACGGATTCATTTACAATATGGAATATCCCCATCCTGGAGCATAAGATGTCTATTTGTTCAAAAGTCTTTTTGTATACTTGTACGTTTCTTCAGTTTCACTCCTTAGCTTTTTGTTTTGGTTTGGTTTGGACACTTTAATGCATGAGATTTTTTCATGACATTTTAATATTGCCTATTAGTTGTATATGGAAAAATCTATTAATATTTTAACTCCAATGTTATATCTAGCAATCATATTAAACTCATTAGTTTTAATAGACTTTTTAAATTTTATTACCTTGAATTCTCAGCAAATAATCATATCATTTGTAAATAATGACAGTTTTGTCTCTTCTCTTGAAATATTTACATTATTTTTTCTACTTTTGTTACAATGGAAGAAACTATCTTCTGGCTGGATTTTAGAATGTTGAATAGATATGGTATTAGTGGGCATTTTTTTTTTTAGGATTTTATTTACTTATTTGACACAGAGAGAGAGAGAGATAAGTGAGAGAGGATAAGCAGGCGGAGTGGCAAAGGGCGAGGGAGAAGCAGACTCACCGCTGAGCAGGGAGCCCAATGCAGGACTTGATCCCAGGAACCAGGACCTGAGCCAAAGGCAGATATTTCACTGACTGAGCTACCCAGGCATCCCAACCAGTGGGCATTCTTACCTTATTCCTGACTTTAACAGGAATGCTTGCAGTTTTCACTATTAATATGATGTTTGATATAGAATTTTAGAAGATATCCTTTCTAAAATTAAGGTAAATTTTTCATTTCCAAACTTGCAAAGGTTTTTAACCAGGTGTTGGTCTAAAATTTAATGCCCTTTTAGTCAGTTTCAATGTAGCATAATTGACATGCAGGAATTGTATCAACTTAAGGTATGTAAGGTATAGCTATATATTATAGCTATAGTATTTATATATGTGTGTGTGTGTGTGTGTATAAACTTTAGTGAAATGATCACTGCAATCAAGCTAATTTACATATCCATCATCTCACATAGTTACCATTTTCTCTGTGTGTTGAGAACTCTTAGGAAGCTTTAGTAACACAGTATTACAGCCACACAGTCCTGTTAACTATAGTTACCATGCCGTTCTTTAGATTTCCAGTGCTTATCCATCTTGTATAACTGAAACGCTATACCTTAAATATTAAATACTTTTCAACATTTATTCAGATAATCATGAATTTTTTTCTCCACAAATGTATTGCTGGAAAGGATTTCTTAATATATTTCCTGATATTGAACCATCCTTGAAGCTTTGAAATCAACTCTACTGGCTTTTTACTGATTCAGTTTGTTAATGTGATGTTCAGGATATTTGCATCTTGGCTCATCAATATATTGGTCTATAGTTTCTCTGTTCTTTTTTCTTTTATGCTATCATCATCTCATTTCATTACATTATCAAGTAATACTAGCCAAGTCAAGTGAGTTGGGAAGTTTCCCATCATTCCCATACATAATGTTTGGAATAGCTTACAGGTTTTATATAACTTGATTCTAAAATACTCTAGACTTAGTATATTTTTCTCAGGCTGAAGGGAGCAGGGTGGGGATGAGATAAATTTTCAAATATTTTTTTAAAAATTCTTCTAAGATTATTCAGCTATTCAGGTTTTCCATTTTTCCACAAGTCAATTTTTTTGACCTTTCTGTAAAATCACCTACTTCATCTTAAAAAACAAAACCAAAAACAAACAAAAAAACAATGAAAAAAACCCCAGCTTTATGGAAATAATATTCAAATACCATAAAATTCACACATTTCATGTGTAGCATTTAATGGTTTTTGAATATTCACAGAGTTGTGAAACCATCGCCACAATCAATTTTAGAATATTTCCATCATCCGCAAAAGAAATCCTTACCCACTGGTAGTCACTTTCCATCTCCACTCCATTTCCCCCACCACCAGCCGTAGGCAACCGACTATAAAAATAGTGTCATCCACAAATAGAAATCATTTGACTTTTTTCTTTTCATGTGAATGCCTTTTATTTCATTTTCTTGTCTAACTGCCCTGGGTAGAACCTCCTGTACGATGTTGAATAGAAGTGGCAAGTGAGGACATCTTTGTCTTATTTCTGATCTTAGGGGGAAATCTTTCAGTCTTTCACTATTAAGTGTATTAGTTATGGGTCCTTCATAGATGCCTTTATCAGGTTGAGGAAGTTCCCTTTTATTCCTAGTTTTGAGTGTTTTTCTCATGACATGGTGTTGGATTTTGCCAAATGTTTTTTCCACATCTATTGGGATAATCATGTGATTTTTTTCTTTTATTCTATTAACAGTATATTATGTCGATTGCTTTTCACAAGTTCAGCTAGCACTGCATTCCTGGAATAAGTCTCAGTTGGTCATGGTGTGTCATCCTTTTTGTATATTGCTGGGATTCAGTTTGTGAGTGTGCTGTTGAGAATTTTTATGCCTGTATCCGTCAGATACTAGTCTAGAGTTGTCTTCTTTTGTGATGTCTTTGTTTTTGGTATTGGGGTAATGCTAGCCTCATAGAATGAATTGATAAGTTTCCTTCCTCTTCTATTTTTTGGAAGAGTTTGTGAAGAATTGGGATTAATTATTCCCTATATATCTGGTAAAGTTCATTAGTGAAACAACATGAACCTGGGCTTTCGTTTTGGGAAGTTTTTATATTACTAATTCAGTCTATTTACTCATTATGGGTCTGTTCTGATTTTCTACTCTTGCGTCTCTTGCGTCAATTTCAGTATTTTGTGACTTTCTAAGAATTTGTTCATTTTACCCAAATTATCTGCTGTGTTGTCATACAGTTTTCACCAATTCCTCTTGATTTTCATTTTTCAGGATGGAGTTTCTCAAAGTATTCTTCAGGTTTCTTTTTTTTTTTTTTTTTTTTGCTCACTCAGCTTTCAAACTATTTTTTAATATTTTAAAATCCTTTTCACTGAGAAGTTTTGTTACCTTTAATTCATTTTTATATTTGGAACCATTCCTGTCACCCTATTTATGTTTTGCAACTTTTATGTTTTCTTATTGTTTCCTTTCTTTTTCTATTTATATTTTTCCTTTGGTTTGGATTGATCAGTTTTTATGACAACTTCCCCTCGCCACACTTCTGGTTAGGAACTTACAAATCCTATATCTACCCTGTTAATGGTTACCCTTACATTTTTTAATTCGCAATTCTCCATAAAAATCTAAAAATCATCATTATCTTCCTTTCACTTTGAATAGGATAGCAAATTTCACAGTTTCACACCCTTCCTCACCTCTGCCCACATTGTAATCACTTCCCATCAGATCTAGATTGCTACTTCTTTTTTTTTTCTTTTTACATTATGCCTCTCATTTAGATTTAACACGAACTTTACACATTTCTTGGCTTGCTACTGGTCCTCATAACCTTCATCTTCTTGTTTCTTGTATTTATTTTTTATGTTACTGGAATATGAACAGTAGTCTGTTCCCAGAGACTCTGAGGATGCCAAGTTTTCTGTCCTTACATGTCACAAAATATCTACTTTGCCTTCCTAAGTGAACTGAGTTCAACACCAGCAGTTCTCCCAGAAGACTTCTTCTACACTCTGAAGCTGTCTGGGCAGGAGGCTAAGAAGACAAATAGAAAGTCTCAGGAAGTAAAAGCAGGATTTGGCAATCTCACAGTGGTGACAATGCAAGTATAAGATTCAAGACCTACTGAAAGAGAGAATCCCTGCTCAATACCCCAGATTCACAGCTGGGATCCCTGGAGAGATCTACCCTAACATTGGGGAGAAATAGAGCTATTTCTCAGAAGCTTGCCAAAACTGCAACCCAGCCCAAAGACTGCCCAGTCTCTGATTGTCTTAAGATAATCACCGCCCACTTCCCCTGACCCACTAAGAAAAGGATAACTCCCTCTGGAGGAAGACAACATCGTTTGTAGTCTCAACATTTTTTCATACAGTATGTTCATCATTCATTCAAAAATTACCAGAAAAAGAAACAAGTGCAAAAACTAAGAGGAGAAAAAAAGTAGAAGTAGACCCACAAATGAATGTTTTCTTTTTAAATAGCAAAAAGCAATGGCTAAAACAGATGAAGAGTGTTTCACCAGATAATCAGAATCTACAAAAAAAAAAAAAAATCAAAACATAAGGCTGAAAAATGCAGTAAGTGACCATTTACAATTTGCTAGATAAGATGAACATCAGAGTTAGACCCAGAAAGAATAGATCAGTGAATTTAAAGAAAAGAGAAAATATCTAGACTAAAGACAAAGAGGAAAAAGGATGAAAAATATAGAAAACCGTGTAAGAGACAAATGAGACACAGTGAAAAGTTGTCAGCATTTATGTAATTGGAGACACCGAAAGAGAGAAAAGGGCAGAAGCAATATTTTTAAAGATAATAGACAAGAATTTTCTGATGAATCTGATGAAATATATTATAACTCAGATTCAAGAAGGTCACTAAATTCAATCATGATGAAAACAGAGAAAAAACCACACTGAGGCATATCACAGTCAAACTGCTGAAAATCAAAGAGAAAAAGAAAACTTGAAAGTAAAGAGGACCTTCAGTGCAACAATATTATGACTCAGAAGTGATTTTCAACGGAAACAATAAAACTCAGAAGACAAGGTGCCGAAAGAAAATGACTGTCCACCTAGAATGGCATGCTCCGTGAAATTATTTTTCAAAACTAAACTAAAGTATCCTTCAACGACAAGCAAAACGGAGAATTCTTAGCCAGCAGAACTGCACTGAAAGAAATCCCAATTCTTCTGCTAAAAGGAAAATTACTCCCAAGAGAAAAGCACAAGTACAGAAAGGGAAGGAAAACTGACAGAAAAGGTAAATTCACATGAATATTGACTTACAAAACAATAATAAAAATGGATATGCCTTTGAGTCAGCAGTCCTGTTTCTAGAGATATCCATAGGTTGTACATATGCTCCACGCCCAACCCCGATCCCTTGTCTGTTCTCTATGACCACCTCTATGCCAGGAGGGTGACAACTCTGGTCACCGGGGTCCCCTGCCAGCTGCCTTCCGTGGTTGGCTTTGGCTGGCGAGAGGCACTGGCAAGACACTGGAGGGCAGGAAGAGAGAGTGGTGGAAGTGTGCTTTCTCTGCTCCCTCTGTCCTTTGATGCTGTGTTTCTGGAAGTGTGCAGCACTCTCTGGAGGCTCCAAGGCCCCATTTTTCCTCTTCAGGCCTGGGGGTGCTAATAGCTTCCTGCTGCTGTCAGTCCCTGGATGCCTCAGTATCTACTGATATTCCCTTTTTTTTTTTTTTTTAAGATTTTATTTGTTTATTTGAGAGAGTGCACACATGGGTGGGGGAGGGGCAGATGGAGTGGGAGAAGCAGACTCCCCGCAGAGCAGGGAGCCCTGACATAGGGTTCGATCCTTGCACCCTGGAATCGTGACTTGAGCTAAAGGCAGACACTTAACTGACTGAGCCACCCAGGTGTCCCTCCACTGTTAATTCCCTTAACTCCCCCCGCAAACACCTCTGCCAAGACGTCCCTTTCATAAGTCTCTTAGTTCGAGCCTTCTTAGTTGCAGTGCTGTTTCCTTCCAGAACCCTGACTGACGCAGGTTCCAATTTCATTGATTTCATTAGAGCACTGTTTATAATAAAAACATGGGAAACAGCTAATGTCCAGTTGGGAAACAGGATATATAAATGACAATCCTCATATAATGGAATACCATTTCACATTTTAAAAGAATAAAGTAGCTTACTAGGAACTCCTGGAGAGTGTTCTTCATGACTTATTAAGTGGGGAAAAAAAAATAAAGCAAGAAAGGAGTTTGTATCATAAATTTTCACTTATATAACAAAAAGTGTTTATTGTGTGCGTAAATATGAGTAGCTCTACAAGGATATACAACAAGGCGTCATTATTCATTGACTTTTTTGTTTGAATTTTTGTTTTACCACGTGGGTGTATCACTTTCTCAAAAATCCTTTCAAACATTTTCTAAAGAACATTCTTTTTTTTTTTTTTTTTAAGATTATATTTATTTATTTGTCAGAGAGAGGGAGAGCTAGTGAGCACAGGCAGACGGAGACAGAGGGAGAAGCAGGCTCCCCGGCGAGCAGAGAGCCCGATGTGGGACTTGATCCCAGGACGCCGGGATCATGACCCTAGCCAAAGGCAGCCGCTCAACCAACTGAGCCACCCAGGTGTCCCTAAGGAACATTCTTTACTGGAGACACACCCCCTTCAAATCGTTTATCGAAGCAGCTTCCTCTTCCCTTCTCACCTGGTTTCACTCTCTTGAAAATACACCATCGGCCAAACCAAGCCTCTCACCGAAGTGCCCCTTCAGCCTCTGACCTGAGTGCCGCCAAGGCACTTGAGTCCATCAAAGGAAGCAGAACACCCAGAGGAGGCAGATTTCATCAACCTTTGCCAGGTTTCTTTGTTCATTCCCCTCGTTTTTCCTTTCTGAAGTACAATCGACCTACAACGTCATGTTTGTTTCAGGTGTACAACATGTAACTTTCCCCTTTATCAGTGGAGATAAGACCTGGAGATGGATAAAGGTTCTCAAGGGGACCGAAGGACAGGAACTGACTATTTACATTCCTTTATTGACCCACTCCTGCCCTGAAGTGAGTGTCACTTAACCTGTCACCAGATGCTTCTGGTTCGTTTAAGTTTCCCGTCACCTCTTAGTGTCAATGCATGTCGTTGCACAGCAAACTAAGTTTCATCCAAAACAGCCAAGGGGTTACCAAGCAGTGCCCCCTCCCCAGGGGCAAATGGCTTGGCAACTAAAACTGATGGTTTCAGGGTGTCGTTATCCATGAAAAAAAAGGGCTGCTTCTTTAAGTGACATTTTTGTCAAACGTGGACTGTGGATCTCACAACTAACTATGTTTCACCCTTTGCCTTGGCTGATCAAGCAGCTCAGGCAGGCATCAGGCTTCCCACTTTGAAAATGTTAGTGCTGGGGACACCTGCATCTGCTTACTGACTCTCTGGGCTTTAGGAGTCTATTCAATTCTTTTTCTGCTAGGTCTGATTTCTCTCTGTTCTTTCTGAATCATTCTGTAGTATGTCTATTTCTAAAGCCACCTCAAATGCTTTTTAGAATGAAGTTAGGTTTAATCCACACATGAAAATGGGAGCTCTCTGACCATGTTGCCCACTTCAGTCCCATAGTCAGCAGGAAGGACCTCAAGCTTATTTTATTTATTTATTTAAAATCAGTGAACATTTACTGAGCACTTACTATATACCAGGCACTGTTCTGACACCAAGACTGCAGTGAAGAATGAAACAAAAGCCCTGCCTTGTGGAACTTTCCGTCTAGGGGAAACAGATAATAAACACGAATATATACTCCTGTATTCTGTCCTGGTCTATCCTGGGTGAACACAATACACTTCAACAACTTGTCTTGCCAGGGCTCTAGGTGGCTCAGTCAGTTAAGCATCTGCCTTCAGCTCAGGCCCCGATCTCAGGGCCCTGGGATTGAGCCCCGCATCAGACTTCCTGCTCAGCTGGCAGTCTGCTTCTACCTCTCTGCTCATTCTCTCTGCCTCTGTCTCTCTGAAATAAATAAATAAAATCTTCCAAAAAAATAAAAAACAAAAAAACCTCCTCTCCCCATGTCTGGCCTCTTGAAGTTAATTCCATCCTTCATGTTGAACCCAGAAGGGTTTGATTAGGTCAAACCCCTGATAAAGTTTGTATTTTTCAGGTTGGCACTTAAGGTCCTATAAGGTCTGGCTTCAGGCGGCCTCCCTCTGAGTGCGCAGCTCCCAAAACAACCTTCCCTCCCCTTAGGATCCAATACAAGTATCTCCTTCTCCGGTCAGGCTCCAGGCATGCCCCAAACAGCATTAATCTGCCTTTCCTTTGAAGTCCTAGAAGCTTGTTCAGATAACTATTAAGCACAACAAACATCACCTAGTGGTCAGTTATATAGATACATAAACACGCAATGTGCATCTGTTATGTGCTTCTAGAAGGTCTTGCATGTAGCGGGCACCCAAGAAATTGTGACTAGGTTAATCACTAAAAATTAATAACTTTGCAGGTCACATATATTATCTCCTTTCATCCTCACATTAACCCTAGGAAATAGTAAAAGTAGTAATGTTTTGTTTTGCTGGCTCAGGAAACAAAGATGCAGATAGGCTAAGGGATTCATGGTAATAAATGCCACCCTTGGTCTAGAAATCTGACTCCACTCTTTGGACCTCACAAGCTGGCTCCTCGTAAGCACAAACAGTGCCAAGAGGCAGCAGCTGCAAACCACAGAAGAATTCCAAACATCACACCAAAGAACAACGTGAAGTTCAACAACACAAGGATGGTTCAACTAGGCTGGTCTTAAAACAAACCAGCATGGGAGCAAAGAAGACTATTTGTCGTGCACACATTGAAATCAGAGGTATGTTAGAAACCTGTACCCACGGGAAGTAAGTTAGGACGAGAAACCCTTGGATCATTGTGTCACAGGCACAGGATCAAAGACTTGCCCATTAGAGAAGTATGCCTGACTCGTAGTAGGAAGAACAACTGTCATGGTTTGCCCAGGACTGCAGACTTTCAGGGCTGAAACAGAAGCCCCCCCGCTTCCCCACTCCCACCACCCTAGGCAAACTGTTAAAACCTCTGCCTTCGGCTCAGGTCATGATCCCAGGTTCCTGGGATCGAGCCCCACATCGGGCTCTCTGCTCAGCGGGGAGCCTGCTTCCTCCAATCTCTCTCTCTGCCTGCCTTTCTGCCTACTTGTGATCTCTGTCAAATAAATAAATAAATATCTTAAAAAACAAAACAAGCAAACAAACAAACAAAAAACCTTTCCCTTTAAAGGAAAAGATTTCTCACCAATCAGGATATCTGAGAGAAGGTACCAAGAACCAGGAAGGCAATCCCCAAAAAGATGTTCCAAGTGTTTGGAGCATCCCCAAGGATGCCCCAAGGATGCCTTCCATGTGGCTCCATCAGTTGAATGCCCGCCTCTGGATTATTTTTTTATTAAAACAAAGAAAAACTGTTTCATTAACTTATAGCCAACCTCATAAACACTTAGTAGATACGAAAAGACATTTCAGTTACATTCGATGATTAAAGCAATAAGCAAAGATGGCATCCTGTCAGAGGTGATGCTGGTGTCCTATGTGTGCCAGCATTTTAATATACACAAGCACCATTTCCGGTTGAGAAAGAGCAAGGTCCTGTCCGGGACATCCGTAGGAAGAAGAGCTACGGCCAAATTCATTCATCATGACGGGTTTCCCGGACCACCGTCAAAATCAATGGGCGGTGTGTCTTTACAAGTGAAGTAATCGATCTTGATTAAAGCCCCAAGTCCCAGGTCCGTGAAAATGTTTGAGGCACTCGCACGTCCGTCGGTGTGCTTGGCATTCACAGATCTTGCATTACAAAGACTCTTGGATTTGGGCAACACTTTCGGGTACTGAAACCTATTAGCAATGCCAGAGAGCTGAAGTCCCTGAATGCCTATCTCTTCCTAGAGGAGTCTTCGTGCACTCAAATGCTAACGTATCTCCCATGATACGCAGAAATCCACGTTTAGCGTGGAGTTGTAAACTCTAGGTAGAGCCACAGCAAGCCAAAGAAACAAACAGAGGGAAGCCCCTATGAGAAGCCTCCAAGCAGACAAGCCCTTATGATTCACCTTCCAATTGCTTTTCCTTTTTTTTTTTTTTTGAAAGATTTTATTTATTTGATGAGAGAGAGCAAGCGAGCGCAGGAACACAAGCCCGGAGAGTGGGGGAGGGAAAGCAGGCTTCCTGCCGAGCAGGGGGCCTGATGTGGGGCTCGATTCCAGGACCCTGGGATCATGAACTGAGCCGAAGGCAGAGGCTTAATCACTGAGCCACCCAGGCGCCCCTCATCTTCCAATTCTAAGAATATCTATTTATTGAGTACTTACTGCATGCATGCCAGGCATGAGTCTAAGAGTTTAACGTTTAATGTTTTATTTACTCTCCATAAACACCCAACAAAGGGGATGGGTTTTTAGCCCCAGTTTGAGCAAGGAGAGAGCTGAGACCCGCAGAGATGAGGCAGCAGGCCCAAGGGAAATGAATTCCAGGCCAGGCAGTGCACAGAGCCCACAGGCGCAAACTCTGAGTGCAGATTTGCGTTCAGAGGTCCGGCTCTCAGGGTGCGCACCTGCTTTTCCCTTTTCATCTCTCCTCTCTGGAGTCTGGAGATCCTCCTGCCCCACACTAAGGGCTCCCCCGGCTTTCCCCTGGTACGTCTCCCAGCTGGCATCCCCAGGCATCTTCAACTCAAC
This sequence comes from Mustela erminea, assembly GCF_009829155.1. Taxonomy (NCBI): domain Eukaryota; kingdom Metazoa; phylum Chordata; class Mammalia; order Carnivora; family Mustelidae; genus Mustela; species Mustela erminea. The sequence continues at coordinate 117,642,363 of NC_045615.1, read as the reverse complement.
ACAGCCCACAGTGAACACATCGTCCTCGCCGCCAGACCCACGGTCCCCTTTGTCCCAGGCATCCAGCCACGCACTGTGTAATTCCCCGTCACTTGTCCTGAACCCGGCAGTGGTTGGCTGTCTTCTCTCCGTTCCAAGTGCTGCTCTGTCATGTGAACACTGCCTTGATCGTGGCGTCATTCCCACATACCTCTCCTTCTGCCTGTACCCCTGCCCTCCTCAGCTGCCCTGGTCCATGCACATAATGGCCTGCCACCTTCTGCCCCAGCCCCCATGGGTCCTCACTCCAACTCAGAGTGAGGACCCAGCCTCACTCAGCCTCCATGCCTTGGCCTGACTAATCTTTCCAAAAGGGGACTCTGATGGGCGAAAGCACCAAAACCAGTCTTGTGGTTGACGAAGTACCCCAACTCGTCGGACTTTCACAACCTGTGAGAGGTTCTCCATGAAAGTCTGGTGTCAGACTGAAGGTCATAGCTGCTGATGAAAGTCCAAACTCTTTCCTCAGTCAATCGTATACTGCCTCCTGCTCCAAAAGCTTCTGTTTTTCCATTGTGTATAGAATTAGAGAAAAACTCCAACTTCTCAGTCCAGGTCTTTCCATGGCTTGTCCCAACCAGCTTTTCCAGTGTTCCTTGCCTAACACCTTGTAGAGCAGGCAAGCCCCCCTGGGAGGTTGGGTTTTTTTGCAATGCAAGTGCCTGATTTGAGCTCTGATTGCCAAGACATCCACTTCAAAGAGGCACCCACTTCAGAGATGGTCAGCCACAGGACTAGATAAAGAGCCAGGCCACCTCCCCACACTGAGGCTCCTTTGTTTTCAAGATCTTGGTGGATTTTGATAACTGAGTATTTGGGCCACTTGTTTTTGTTCTTCCCACACTTCAAATTCCTGCTCTTACATTTCATTATCTTATTTAAAGATTTTATTTATTTATTTGTCAGAGAGAGAGAGAGCACAAGCAGGGGGAGCAGCAGGCAGAGGGAGGAGCAGGCTCCCCGTTGAGCAAGGACCCCAATACAGGACTCGATCTCAGGACCTTGGGATCATGACCCGAGCCAAAGGCCAATGCTTAACAAACTGAGCCGCCGAGCTATCCCTGCTCTTATGTTTTAAATTCACCAATAAGGAGTGAGCCTGAGAAACCTTAGGTCTGTACCCTCCACCCCAACAAAAGTAGAACTCCACCCAATCCTAACTCTAACCACCATCCCTCACACTCCACTATGCTCAGACTATCTGTCTGTCTCTCTCTCTCTTTCTCACACACACACACCACCACCCCTGGGAACCTCACTATATGGCCCCAGGTATGCTGTGTAATTTCTAGGTCCTGTAAGCAACAAACCTTTATTTATTTATTTTTTTTAAAAGCTTCCTTATGGTTTTTACAGGGCATCTTGCGATTATAGAGAGATCCTAGAGGGCTGCTCCAAAGAAGACGTCTGTTATTGATCAGCTGAGCCTGGCACAGAACACGCCCCCCCGCACTTGGAAGTAAAAAGGTTGGATAGAGGGAAGTGGTCAAAATGACATTAAGTGGAAAAACTATTATTTTATCCCAAGGACATAATTTTATCCCAAGGATGTTCTGAGCCAAAAATTCAGTCCCGTTCTTTCTCCTAGGAAGAAATACAGCTTCCAGTCTATTCTGTCTGGCTCTTTAAGTAGGCTAAGAAAATGGATGTTTCATCTGTTTCTCTATTCCCTTTGTTTTTTCTAGAATGATTCCTTAATCAGGCCATTAATGAGTCATGCGCCTCATTCTTAACTTAGGAGGAAATGCACAAAAGCCCTCCTAGAGGGCCCTGCCGCCAAAGACCTCCTGCCTTGTACACTGCTAGGCCAGGTACTTGGGAGCCCCAGAGCTGGTGTACGTTTCCTCCAAGGTCAAGTGTGTGTTTCTAGCAAGTTAGGGGAACAAAGCTGTGAGCCTCAGGGCATAGATTCCCAGGCAAGGTTATCTTTTTTCTTCATTATAGTGAAAAATTATTCATTAATTTTTTAAATGGGTGTAAATTCCTCTAAATCCCACTATTCCTAGCATATAAATTTCAAATGTTTGTTAAGTGGGGGAATTACTGCCCTCCACGCTCAGCCAACGCCAGCTAGCTATCGCTCCTAAATCAGGCAGCATTGCCTTTCAGGTCATCTCCATTTTCCTTGGACAGGACCACAAAATCTCCAGCTTAATAGCCCCTTCTAGACGTTTCCCTGGGCGTTTGGCACAACTTTCTCCGGGCATGGTTTTTGTTATCATTGATCGTAATAATGGCCACAGATCTCATTGAATTCCATAACAATTCAAGGAATGCTGTTCTATTTTATTTCTCAGAGAAAACGGAGGTGCACAGATGAGAGGCAGTCTGCCCCGAATTCCATAGCGGCTGAGTGCAAGCCCAGCTCCAAGCCCTTTCCACCCTGAGTGCCCTCTTTAAAGAGGTGCTTTCTTTTTAATCCCAAAGTCTTTAAGACGAAGTGCCCCTTATTCACGTGAGGGAATGTCTTGTTTATCCCAACACCCAGGACAGAGTGTGCTAACTGATAAATTAGAATCCCCCATGATAATGTCTGGAATATCTTGAAGGCTGCCTGATTCAGAATGTGTCCGTGGAGTCTTAACTTCAACAATGTGGCAAATGCTTGTGTTGATTTCAAAGATGTGCTCTGGACTGAATTGTGTCTCCCTACAATTCCCGTATTGAAGTCCTAATCCTCCCCCTGCCCCATGTATTTGGAGTAAGGAAGTAATTAAGGCTAAATGAAGTTCTTGGGGTGGGGCCCTGATCCGATAGGATTAGTGCCCTCATGAGAAGAGAGGTCAGAGAGTGCCAATCCCTTCTATCCCACTTCCGAACTGTGTGGCTTGAACAAGTCAGTTCACTTTTTTGAGTCTCAGATTTTTTCACCTATCAGACAGGACTGAAAATGTCCATATTGTACACATGGGGGTACATCTGGAGATGAGCACAACATTAGATAATGTGATTAGATAATAAATGCTAGTGGCCTGGAACTCAGTGGTGTGAGCATACTGGGTAGCCTCCAAGGATGTGAGCATTTCCAGATCCCTTTCTAAAGAAAAAAAAGGTAGAGGAGCCTGGGTGGCTCAGTGGGTTGAGTGTCTGACTCTTGGTTTCGCCTCACGTCATGATCTCAGGGTGCTGGGCAGCCCCATGCCAAGCTCCATGCTCAGCAGGGGGTCTGCTTCAGGATTCTCTCCCTCTGTTCCTCCCCCTGCTCATTCTTTCACTCTCTCCAAAATAAATAAATATGTCTTATAACAGAAAAAAAAAAAAAACAGAAGAGAAAAAAGGATAAAGACAGAGTGTAATAATAAGACTTCTGTATATCCTGGGTCTGTTACTCACCAGATACCATGTGATTCATTTTACACCTTCTGCCTTATCACAATAGAACATTTGATCATCCAAAGCCAAAATCAACAGCACAAGAAAGTTCAGATAATATTAGTCCTGAAATGGTCAAACATGAAAACACCAGCGCACACCAGGCTTCCCACACTCCCCAGAGCCCAGCCTTATCACGACATCTGGTTTAATACTGTGCAAAACTGAGGACAACCTCCCACCCCTGGAACCCTACCAGGTCACCCCTGCCAATAAAAGTATCCTCCCCACCACTGAGAAGGCAGGCAGGACAACGACAGAAACGATATCAGGCTCCAAGCAACCCTGGGCTGGTTCTGGGGACGGATGGCAGGCTCAAGCAGGGAAAGAGGTGGAAATGGAGGTCCTGGCGACCAGAGGAGTGAACGTACAGGAAAGGATCCCAAGGTGGGGGAATGTTCTCCCTGTCTCTTGAAGATGGAAGCAAATCAAAAGAAACCAGCGCCAATCAGGAAAATCAGGAAACACGGGTCACTGCTATGGGCTGACTTGTGTCCCACCCAAAATTCCTTTCTCAAAGTCCTAGCCCCCAGCGCTCCAGAATATGGCCATATCTGGAGATGTTTGTGTCCATTTTTTAAAGCCACTGGGTCTTTAAAGAGGTAACTAAATTAAAATGAAGTTATTCGCGTGTCCCTAAACCAGTGTGGCTGGTGTCTTTATAAGAAGAGGAGATTTGTACATAGACATGCACAGAAGGAAGAAGGTGTGAAGGCGTGGGGAGAAGACAACATCTATGAGCCAAGGAGAGAGGTCTGGCCATCCGAAGGAATGAATCATGCTAACACCTTGATCTCAGTCTTCCAGACTCCAGAATATTTCTGTTGCTTGAGCCACCCAGGCCCTGGCACTTGTTATGACAGCAGGAGCCAACGAATCCAGTCATTTCTTTGGAGGAGACTCAAGAGGCAGGGGACCTCTGAGCAGGTCACAGAGGCACCAAAGAACAAGAGGCTCAGATAACAGGGGGACAAAGTGTCCGAGACCTGGCTTTGCGTTTATAAAACCTGTGCTTAGTGACAGCCAACCCCCTCACCAATAAAGGACACCATCCCCAACCAGCCCTACCCAGAACCATCCACCAGCCCACACCTATTGAAGATGTGTGCCTGAGCTCACCTCCCACCTGTCACCTGTTCCACAGCTGCCACCCAGTCCCCCCCACCACCACCATGAACCCCACGGGGATGACTGCAATGATTCTTAACTGGCCTCCTGCTCCCACTCCCGCCCAGCAGCATATACCCTGCCCCTGCCTATGCCCCGAGCAACACTTGGAATGAGCCTTTTGGGACCTACAACCCTCCATGGCTCTCATCCTGCTGAGAACAAACCCTGCATCCTTCCCCTGATCTAAAAGACAACATGTGATCTGAGCTTCGCCCGTCACGTGTGCCCCTCTCTCGGCCATCCTGGCATGCGGCCGCCTTCTCTGCTCCTTGAGCATTATCATGTTCCCATCTCACAGCCTTTGTACTTCCTGTCCTGTCTGCACAGGAGGGAGCTGCCCGCTGATACCCACCTGGCTGGACCATCTTACGCCATCTGTCTTCTTCCTCGTCTGATACAAGGCACTTACCCCTTGAATACTCGGAGATGTTCACATGCTCGGAGGCTGTCCATTCTGCTGACACCACGGGGTTCCAGGGCACTAGCAACTGCTGAATAATTGCTGTTGTACACGTCCCCTGATTTGCCCCTGCAGGCCACTGTGAGCCGGGGATCCGCCTGGCTCCCTCCCTGGCTGGACTCGGGTCTCTGCTCAGAAGCCCTTCCTGACCATCCTCAAAGCTCACCCTCTGCTTTTCATTGCTCTCCTCCACTACGTAGCTTTCCTTCAGAGCACTTCTCGCTGTCGGCCGGTGGTTTATCTCTTATCTGTCACTTCCTCCTGGAAACAAGCTTTAAGGGCAGGGGTTTGAATGGCCAGGTCGGTGCCGAGCCCAGAGTTGCCATCCTACAGTGAGTGGGCTTCCCAAGGGCACGTGAACATTCACTCACTGACCTAGAGACTGAAACGACCTCTGGTCAAAGTCCCCCCCATGCAAACCCTAATGGTCCTGAAGCTCTGGCCACAGCAGAACTTATAAAACTCTAGGGGCCAAATGTAATGGGTTGTTCAATGTGTGATTAATCGGGATTTTCTGGCAGGTGCTGGGGGTGAGTCTGATCACTGGCCCGCGTGCACTGGGCCCCCAGATCCGACCACGCCAAGAACATGCCTCGCTGTAGCCAGGCTTCCCAGCCAGCCATGAACATGCCCACAGCCCACCAACCATGACCCCTGATTTCTGAGCCCTGGCCACGGCTCACTGAGCAACTCCCATGTGCTCCCCGGATGCTAAGGCCTGGACACGTGAGTTGCCCAGAATCTGCCTCACAACACAAAAGGTGCTATTTCCCTATATTTTTAGATGGAGAAGCTAAGCCTCAGAGAGAGGGAGTCAAGGACCCAAGGTCACGAAGCTAATAAGTGTCCTTGAATCCTGACTCTGAACCCACATGCTGTGTCCAGTGCTCTCCCACCTCTGACCAGTGAGCCCTAACTGCAGGAACTTTCCATCTGCTCTACTCCTCAGCCACAGTGGGCACCCAGGCATCTTCCAGTGTTTGTGGGTCTCTGGTCTCCCCATCTGTACCTGGCTTCTTGACCTCACAACCCTGGCCTACTGTCTCCATGCAATCAGCCTCCAGCAAAGGCTCTGTCTTTGGGGAGGGGGGAAGGGAGGAGGTTCACAAATCTCTGTTAACTCATAGACCTATGGCCCCATTGTTGTCGGGGAAAGGGTGCTGATCTCTTCACAAGCCATGACCCAAGTCACTGAACAGCCCAACAAAAGTCACATGACTCCAGTAGACCATCAGCTCCCTGTGGGCAGAGAATTTTGTCTGCCTCGTTTCCTGTCTCATCTCAAGCCCCCAGAAAAACACCTGTAAACATTTCAGCACTGACAGCACGTGGCTGATGGTCAGTCAACAAGAATGGCTAATGCCTGTCTCCCTCCCTCTACTGTGAGTTTCCCAAGAACAGACCAAGCTCGTTCCTCTTTGTATTCCCGAACTCTAGCATCTGTTCCTTATTCACTCAACAAATATGTATGATATGCACCATTCCAAGCATAAAACATACAGCAAGAAAATAAAAAAGGCCCAAATCCTTCTGCCTTCAAGTTTTCCTGGAAAAGTCCTGTGTGCCTGAAACCATCCTAGGCCCTGGGGACATGCCCTGGGAATGAGGTGAAGAGGTCCCAGCTCTCAGGAGCTTTGTAACAGAGGGATAAAAGACAAAAAGCATGCAACCAGATACATAAATGAAACCATTACCGACTGGGAGAACAGCTCTCCCAGTGTCCAGCAGGGCTCAGTTGGTGTGCGAAAATGAGAGGAAGGGGGTGGATGCTCGAACACACTCAGGAAACAAGAAGGTCACAGCTCGAAGGCCAGCTGTGCCATTTACCAGCTGAGTGGCCTTGTGTGGCCTCGTTGGCTCTCCAGGACCAGGTCACTTTGCTGCTGCCCTTACTGTGTGGAGTGGCTAAGCTAAGCAAGGAAGATGAGTACGGGAGGGAGGCAGAGAGACAGGAAACAGGTAAGCTGGTCCCCATGCCAGATGAAGGGGAAGCCAAGCTGACAGTGGTTACTTATGACCCATACTCACGTCCCCTCCTGGGGCTGACACAAGTCAAAGGCAACTGCTCTTCAGTATCCAACCCCACCCCAGGCTTCATGAAACACCTGGGACTGCTCTTGCAGGAATTTTTCCTCCAACATTCAGATGCCAATGAACATTAATGTTTGGCTGAAAAAGTCCTGCCAAGCCCTTCCTGTCCCAGATTCAACTGGGATTAAGCAACCCAGTGTCTCCCTGGATCAGCCGAGTGTACACAGAGCCCACTCCACGCTCATCAAATGCAGAACAACTCAAGGAGCAGGGGAGACCTTGCCTGGATGATTGGTCTTCAGATCAGGTCAAATCTGTATCTGCTCACTCATTCACACAACAAATATTTATCCAAACACGAGGTGGCAGCTGTTGTTGGACTAGAGTGCAAAAATGGCACAGGTCACCATGTTTCTACAGGGGCCAGTTACTGTCCTAGAAAGTCCTTATGGATTCCCCACCATCACTGCTTCCCCATCTGCCTATCACCCTTCATCTGCTGAATTTCATCCCTCAAGGCTAAATTCAGGTGCATCTTTGGCCACCCCTCCTGGTCTAGATGCTCCTCTGCTTTGCTCCCACATGACCCCACCCTGGGATCAGCTCTGTCCTGGGCTTGGCCCTGCTGTGTGGTAACCACCACTGCTGGATCACCAGTCTCCCTAGACTGTGACCTTCTTGAGGTCTTGAACTGTAGTTGAAACTTGGTAAATATGTGCTGAATGGGTAGATCCAACCCATGTTTTCCACCACAGATTCAAAAAAGCATTATGTCTGAAAAATTGGTCCATAATATATAGAAAGGAGCCCCTGCTATCTGTCCTGAAGATATCCAGCCAAAATGCTTCTAAAGGCAGTGTATATAAAATACCCCAGAGCACTGAGCAGTAACTGAGTAAACAGTTCTGTTACAGTATCATTGCTGTTATCTTCTTGATGATGTTAATAATGATTATGAGAGAAGATATTTAAATTTGGCTAGAGGAAAGGACGGGAGGTCAGAAGACCATGACTTCCAACCATGACTTTCAAACTAGTCTTGTGACCTTGGACAAATCCTGCTGATTCCAGCAGCATCATCATCTGTAAATTGGGAGTAGAAGTCCTTTCCTAGTCCCTCTGAATTTGTGACAGATGACACAGTCTAAGCCTGTAACCCTCATCCTACCCCACTTCTGGGCCCAAACACTGATTTAACTCCATTTTGAGCCAGGTCAAGAGGAGGTTCCAAATCTCAGGGTCTGCAAAGCCATCCACAATGACATCCTGTTCCTTTCCTAGTCTGTGCTGTCCAGACCCTTGTGTTCCTACCATGCATTTCCAGAGGCACATGGCTAAGGACGGTCCTACCTGAAAGCAAGCCAGAAAAAGTCACCGCCAAAGAAATGCTTGAATAGTTTTTGGATGCCCTTTGAAGAGCCCCAAACTGGGTCATGATGAAGAGCTACACTTGTGAGCCAGCCAGCTAGCACCATGCACACAGCATAGTCAAGGCTGTCACCTGCTGGAGAACAATGACTAGAACTTTTGGGGACACCATGGCCAACTACAGGGCAAGTAGTGATAATGACACCCACCATTCTGCAACCCACATTTTCTGGGACATTCAAAACAATGCTCCCAGAGCCTGGTTTTATCCCACTCTGCCCTTCCCAACCCCCAGAAACTTGGGGCACAGATGAAGGGTCTGAAACATTTAAGGACATCTGGGAGTTATTTTGGTGGATACCATTAAGGACATCATGGTTCTATTGGGGAAATCCATTGATCCACATGACCCTCTGGACCTATCTGGCCAGACCCTCAGAGGAGCTCTAAAGCTGGGCCAGAAGAAGAAGGGAAAATGGAGAAGAAACAGGAGAGCTTTGGAGGTTCAGGGCCTCCATAGTAAACTAGAGACGAAGCTGACCTCCTCTTTCCCCCTGAACTTGGAACTAAACCTCTCTAAAGAACCTAAATGACCTCTCTACAGACCATCCTGTAGGGGAATGATGTCACCTCTTCCATGAAGCCCTCCCTGACCTGGTTGCATACGTCTGGCCAGTTTGGGCATTGGCCATTGGAGCTCCCCATACCGTCTGTGCTTATCACTGCACTCATGTCACAGAATACTAATTGCCTGTTTGCATGTGAACTCTAAGGCATAAGAATAAGGATACAGTGATTAAGACATGGAGTCAAGCTGGAAAAATGGCCTGGGGCATATCAGGCAGAGTTGAAGAGCCATGCACAAGTGAAAAACAGACGTTGTAAGTGGAACTCTACTTATTGAAAGGTGAGACCATCCCCCCTCATGCTCCCACATACCCTCAGCCTCCAGAAGAGTGGCAACCAGGCTTACATGCCCCACACTGAAGTCTGGAGTGGGGGCGTTTCCGGAGGGATCAAGCTCAGAAACCAGCCTAGGATAAAAGATCCACAGGTGCTGCATTTGGAGGTTTGACAAGAAAAAACCCTGGCCCTTGCTCAGTTGTCCCGCCATGATTCCCACTGGTCATCCGAGTCCTCCCTTCAGTTTGTTAGAGCCTGGGTCTTGAAGATGGACGGGCACTCAGTGTGCAGCAGACATCTGAGGAAGTCTTCCCACAAGAAAGACAGAGACGAGGACGCTTACGTGGCTCAGTCAGTTGAGTGTCATTTCAAGGTCCTGGAATCGAGCCCCAGATCAGGCTCCCTGCTCAGCAAGGAGTCTGCTTCTCCCTCTCCCTCGGTCAGCCACCTCCCCCACTTGTGCTTTCTCTCTCACACTCTCTCTCGGTCTCAAATAAATAAATAAAATCTTTAAAAAAAGTCAGAGATAGGGGCACCTGGGTGGCTCAGTGGGTTAAAGCCTCTGCCTTCAGCTCAGGTCATGATCCCAGGGTCCTGGGATCCAGCCCCACATCGGGCTCTCCGCTCAGCGGGGAGCCTGATTCCCTTCCTCTCTCTCTGCCTGCTTCTCTGCCTACTTGTGATCTTTGTCTGTCAAATAAATAAATAAAATCTTTAAAAAAAAAAAAGTCAGAGACAAAACCAACACCAAGAAGAAACTCACAGAGAGTAGAGCAACTCAGGGAAGAGAAGAAACCTTTGGAAAGCCCACAAAACTTCAAAGGCAAAAGAGAACAGATTGTCCCCATGGAATAAGAACAAGATGCTTGAAAGAGATCCTCTGAAAACAGAAAAGGCACTTAGAAATTAAAGTTATAGTAATTGAGTATATATGCATATATATTCAACAGGAGAAAATATAGAGAAAATAGAAAGGAGAAAATTATCAAAGAAAGAAGATTTTCCCCAAATTGAAGAACAATATTTTCCAGATTTAAAGGGCTTATCCAGTACCTAGAACAGTGGGGAAAAAAAAAGTTCCCCATAGAAAAGTGACAGAGGTGTTAGGTAACACTACAGGGGTAATCATACTGTCATATATAAATGTATAAGATCAACAGGTTATACACCTCAAAGTCACACAATGAAATAGTCAATTACATTTCAATGCAAAAATAAATAAAAATTAAAAGTGCCACATAAAGGCCTTCATCATGAAATTTCAGAACAAAAGGGTTAAAAAAAAAATTCTTAAAACATCCCAATTGGGAATCAGAAATGCGTGGGACTTCAAACTGGAAGCTACAAGATATGGGGCAAAGCCTTCACATTTCTGATGGGAATGATTTTTATCCTAGATCCTACATCCAGTGAAACTGATGAGGGAGCAGGAGGCTGGCTGAGGACAAAGCAAAAGCTGGCGCCTTGCACCCCCCCCCTTTCATCCGCTCCGAACCTCCTCACCCCACCGAACCTGACTTAGGTGCTGGGACTTCATCAAAACCATCCAAAACACGTGAGGATAGATGACAGTTTCCGACATGCACCTTGCGATCCCTTCCTTGCCCTCCCGGGCTCTCCTCTCCTCCTTAACAGGGGCTGAACCAGCTGCTTTCTGCCATCCATGTTCAATGGGGGCCCGATCACCCCCACATGGGCAAAAGTTGGTTCTTAGGTGGCATGAAAATTTATATACTTTTTAGTGTAAAGCACAGCAATACATACTATACATAAATCAATATATAGTCTATCTGCGATATGAAAACTATAGGGGCAAAATATGTCCCCTTGGAAGATGAAAATAGAAAAAAGGTTGAGAAATATTGGTTAGTCAATGGAAGGCACTGGCGAGAGACCAAGGACTGAAGCTGTTGGAGAGGAATGCCTCTCTCCTCTCTAAGGCCATGTCCTCAGCAGTGGCCACATCTCTTCCTTAAATCCAGCAACTTCCAGCTTAGGCTGGAACACCAACATCCTTTCATCCCTTCAGACTGGGGATGACAGCCGCATCCTACTGTTGCTAAACCTTGGAGGCGGGGGTGAGGGGCTCCCCTTCCTGTCCGGCTTCTTAGTTCTTCCATCCCACAAAACCATTCCCTTAACTCAATCCCCTCTGTTGACTACAGAAGGGAAACATGGCAGCCGCCTTTGGTCTCATAAACTATGCATTTTACATGGCTGTGAAAAGCATTGTTGCACGTTAATTAAAAATTTTAAACTTCCAAAAGGAAGAGTGGTTCATTTTTTTTAATAAAATGAGTAATAGCTGGCCCAAGACAAAAAGGGTGGGAGGCCGAAGGAGAGAAGACAAAGAACAAGCCGTGTTTTCAGTGATGAGCCCAGAAACCATGAGGTACTTTCCCAGCTGTTGGGGAGCTCAACACAGGGTCTACAGAACACACAGCACGTCCTAATGGAAGCATTCTAGATGAGATGAGAGGGTGCAATTGGACCAGAGGGACTGGCAATATAGGCCAGTGACTGTGGGGCCCCAATGTACCCCTCCCAGGCCAGGTGGAATGACCAAGAGACTCCATTCAATCAGTCCAGCATCCCCATGGATGCACAGGGAGATTCCCACCCAGGACGTCTTCTCCCACTTCTGGGACTTCCCCCATGGATGAGCCAAAGTTGTTAAAAGAATTTGAAGAGTTTGTATATTTTTTGTTTAAATCAATGAAAAGAAGGGTCCCCTCTCCTTTTCACGCATCAGGAAAGCACAAAGTTCCCCAGGACAAGTTAAGCTTACCCTTCACTGCTGAACCCATACCCTCCACTAGGGATTTTTTTTTTTTTAAAGGACAAATGATCCCTCCAAAAATATTTTTTTTTAAGATTTTTATTTATTTATTTGCAGAGAGAGATCAGAAGTAGGCAGAGAGGCAGAGAGAGAGAGAGAGGAAGAAGCAGTCTCCCTGCCAGAGAGCCCGATGCGGGACTCGATCCCAGACCTGAGATCATGACCTGAGCCAAAGGCAGAGGCTTAACCCACTGAGCCACCCAGGCACCTTCTATTCTTATTTCTACAGTCAGTGAGGAGATTCACATGGGGTCTATTCTTTGCCAGCTTCTGCTACCCAAAGTGGTAATAGTGGACATCAAGTGAAAAGCAAGTACAAGGCAGTCAGCTGTGTGTTCCACCCAGCCCAAGGACTCACCTCCCTGTTCAAGGAAGCTAGGAAGGAAGAAAGAAAAAGAACCAGAGGAGCAAGGGAAGGAATGACACAGACATAGGTGGTCTTGGGAACACCTGGTGACTGTGATCGTTTTTCTCTTCTTTCTTTTTATTTGTATTCATTTATTTGAATTTATTTCATTTATTTGCTTATTTGTGTTTTCTAACATGGTACAGCATAGAGAGAAAAAGCTAGAGTTTTCCTTGTTTTGTTTAATGTCAGAAACTAAAGTGGGCATGGAAGTAGCAAGGAAGACACAAAGGAAACACACGGAAATGTTAACACTGTAGCTCATTGGTGAGCCTGAGGGCAGTCATTCTTATTTTTCTCATTTATCTTTCCACCCGTTTTACTAGGACCATTCTTGACCTTTGTAATAACAACAAAAATCCCTGTACACAAAACAAAAACAACAATAAAGATTTTGTCTTGGGTCTGAAAAAGAAAAAGGCTATAACTACTTTAAACTATAAACAGTGTTTGGGGTTTTTTTCTGAATGATAAGATTTGGGGCACATTTTTTTCCTTTGTGCTTATCTCTGATTTGCAAAAAAAATGTCAACAAAGAAAAGATATCACTTGCATAAGAAGGAATATTAAGGCAGTTATGTGTCATGCCTTCCCTCGGCCCATGCCATCACCCCCGGGATACCCCATGAGGGTCCCCAAACTGTAGTAGGGACAAACACACCACAGAGACTGCTTCAGTCCCTTTCTCTCCTCTCTTTCCTTATCTCAGGGAGAAAGGAACAATAGCATGATTTCCAAAGAGGACCTCAGCTTTGCTCGAGCTTGGGTTTGGAATCTCACTGCAGAGAATTTTCTTCCATAAGTTTCTTAAGCTCAAATCAACACATTTATTTTTCTAAGAGGTTATAGGTCTTTGAGGGAAGGAAGTATTTACCAGTCATTTTTATATCCCTCCCCGTGTCTATTAAATTACCTAAACAGGGGGTTGGTGCTTTATCACTCACTCAACAAACTTTTGTTGGGGGATCCATGGAGAACCATCAACTCAGTGGGGTCCCAAGAGACAGACTAGGGCATGGGCTTTGCCCAGCAGGTCCCCCACTTCTCCCATCTGTGTGGAGGACAAAGTGTCCACAGTAGTTATACCCCAAATTGACAAGGATTAGGCTGCACCAGACTCAGCAGGGTCAGATGTTGAAATGTTTAATGTTGCAGGGCACTGGGTGTTTGGGAAGCTATCCATTCACGTGTTTATGAGTCCTGAGAATCCCTGGATTCATGGCTCTCTGTTCTGCTGACTTGCTTCAACCTAACTCCAGCTTCCAAAGCCAGGGGCTCAGCCCCACTCTGTACAGAACTCTCCTCATCCACTCTCCCCTTGGCTGTGGGGTCACCCATTGTCAAGGACACTAATCAGTTGGATTGGAATATCCTCCTTCACCCGACAGGACACTGGGCTCTGTCCCTCAGCGAAGGCTGATGGTATTCTAGTAGAACGAACAAAAAGTTCCAATAGCACATTTGTTGATATGAGGGAGTCTGATCAAAATCCTCAATAAAGTTCCTCAGAATCACATTACTCCTGCCATGGGCAATGTGAAAACCCCAGGACAATGTTCCTGAGGAGCAGAGTGCCTCTTTCGTGGGTCATCTCATCATCCACCGTTTCAACACCTAGACTGACTGCCTACCATTGGCCAAGTCCTACTGGCTCTGGGGACACACAGAAGAGGAGCTATGGTCTGTTGGGAAGAGAGAAGGAAAACCCATGGAAAGCAGGGTGTGTGGACCTGGAGGCCAGGGAAGGGGAAGACATCGGGCAGTGGAGTCTGTGTATGTCAGAGATAAGGACAGGTGAGAGACTGACAACTGGGGAGACCATGGGGGCTGCAAAGAGGAATAAAGAAGTGAGGCTTAGCAGGATTCAGGAGCCAGATCAAGATGAACGCTGTATACCACAAGAAAGAGACTGTGCCAGGTCCCACAAGGGCTGGAGTCACGGAAGAACACTGAGCAAGGGAGTGGCACATCTCAAGTGGGAGAGAAAGTCAAGGAAAAGTAGTCTTAGAATGGTCTAAAAAAAAGAAGTTTAAAAATTCCTAAGCATCAGACTCGGAAACTTGGAGGTGATTTGGGTCATTCTGGCATCTGCTGGGGAGGACAGAGCATCTGGAGAGGGGACAGACACTGGCAGGGAGAAAGGTAAATGAGGAGTTTATTACCAAAGGCCAAGTGAACAGGGGCCAGGGATGAGCCAGGGCTGGAGAAGCAGTGACAAAGGTGGGGAGTAGATGGGAGATTGAGGGGACAGAATTGACAAGATTTGGTAACCGATTGCAAGGCGGGAGGGACAAGGTACAGTCAGAATGGAGAAGCGAGCCCTGGATCTGGCTCAGATGCTTGACAAGACTAGTTTCTAGGTGATGGTGGGAACAAAGGAGAGTTTGGGGTCGGTTCGAAAGAGAAGGAGAGGACAGGAGGTGCAGACAGTTGTTTCCAGTTTCATGGGGGGACAGAGACAGAGGGCAGCAGCTGAAGGCTCCTGTCGGTCAGAGGAGGAGCTTTTATTTAAGGCTGGGGGTGTTCTAGCACACTTATATGCTGAAAGGAAGAAATCAGAAGAAGAAGGGAACCTAAGGGTATAGGAATGAGGAGACCCCAGCAGGGTGAGGGCTGGTAGGACTGGTCCAGAAAGAACATGGAGGGGTCATCCATTGCCATAGGAGGGGAGGCAGGGAGGTAATGTGTCAACAGAGGCTGGAGTGCATCTTCTCTGCTTGACTGACTTAGCACAACCCCCTCTAGTTCCCTCCATGTCGATAGGCGGAACATAAGGAATAACACGGAGAACCACAGGGGAAGGGAGGGAAGTTGGAAGGGGGGAACCAGAGAGGGAGATGAACCGTGAGAGACCATGGACCCCAGGAAACAAACTGAGGGTTTCAGAGAGGAGCGGGTAACGGGGTGATGGGTATTAAGGAGGGCACATGTTATGATGAGCACTAGGTGTTACATGTAACTAGTGAATCATTGAACACTGCATCAAAAACTAACGACAGAAAAGCCCCAGGTCTTTGTACATGCTGTTCCCTCTGCCCAGAAAGCCCTTCCTCCTTTCTTCACCTGGACATCCCCAACTCATTCTTCAGAGCTAAGCTCAGGGGGCTGTCCCTCCTCGGGGAAGCCTTCTGGCTCCCACCCAGGCCATGCTGGGTGCTTTCCCAGCTAACTGAACATAACTTTGAGTGGCTAACTGAACATAATTTTAAAAAGAGCATCTTTTCTGTTGGTTTATATTTTTCTCAATGAAAGAGAAAGCTGAATGGGGGAGCTGAGGATGAGGATGGGGAGGAATTCTGGGGAGACTCGGAGGGGGGAGGAGAAGGAGTGTTATTGCCCTCTGAGAGAACAAGAGAGGACACTGAACTTTGGGAAAGAAAATGGTAATCCAGGTGCCCTCAGCCCCCCAGGAGAGCATGCAGGGGTGACCAAATGACCAAGACAAGGAGAGGGCAAGTGTGAGTCCTGGGAGAGGTGAAGAGCCCCAATGGGACTAAACCCCCCTCCCCGCCGGAAGCATAGAGAGCACCAACCACTCTGGGTGGGGTACAGAGAGCTGCCACGGAAGTGGGGCCTTCAAGCCCGAGCCTGGGGTCTATTTGGGTGAAGGGGGGGAGTGTGTCAACAATTGGGCCACCATGGAAAACATTAGGAACGAAGCCAGTAGTTACAAAAAAGCCATTGAGAAGTTACTTTCCAGTTCATAAAAGTGGACCCTTTCCTTCACAGCCTTGCAAACAAAGCCAATATAGTTTTGTGTGATTGGTGATACCAGTAACAAATGATAGTTATCACAGAGGTGGGTCCTGGGTCACCTTGGATCATCCAACATCCTTTTCCCTCCTCAAGGTGACTGTGACTAAGAGCTTGTCCCTGAAATAAACCACAGAGCTCTGATGGCTCCTTTCCCAGGAAGACCAAGGTGTGGTTCCTTCACTGTTCCTGGAAGACAGACAGCCATTGAGGTGCCCGTCAGCCTGCCCTGACACATACACACACACACACACACACACACACACACACACACACACCCCATGGCACCAACAGTCCCTGCAGAGAAAGAACCCATCCAGACCCAGGAGTGCAGCTCACTGACCTCATCCCTCCCTGGAAGACAAGTGGGGTGTTTTCAGCCACAGAAATGTATGTGCATCCATGAGTCACAGGACAGGTGATCTTACATCACTCCCTTGGGCATCAAGGTGGGGTTCACTTTCTCATCCACTTCTGATTTTACATGCCCAACCCCTGCCCTCTGCCTCCATTTTAGCAGAGGCCTTTTCAGTGCCTAAATCTCATTTGTGGAGCTCATGGGTGGCCTCAGCTTGTTGAGGGTCTGAGTCTTGGTTTCAGCGCAGTTCATGATGTCGGGGTCATGGGATCGAGCCCTGCACTGGGATCCGCGCTCAGCATGGAATCTGCTGGCGATTCTTTCTCCCTCCCCACTCTCTCTCCCTCTCTCTCTCTAAAACAAATAAATCTTTAAATAACTCTCTTTTGTCTCCACTACCCTTGCTCCAGCCACACACTCATGTCTCTGCTGTGGATGCCATGTGCATGACACAGCCTCTCCCTGGCCAAGCCCTGGCAGAAAAGACACACACATCATCCCAGGAGAAGCAATCATTCCTTCCCAGGCTGCGGGATGGGCACCAGATTCCCGGTTTCAAGAGCAACACAAAGGTGTCCTCTTCACTGCCTGGCTAGTTGATCAGAGCCAAGAAGAGCATTAGCCATGGTTCACGATCCTGTGAGAGGCTCTGGAAAGAAGAATGGCCATCAGCTGATTGTCTGCTCCCAATACTTGGACCAGGCTCCGGGGCGGCTGCCGAGTGAGATGCAGAAAGTGACCGAATGTGGTAGAGGACTCCAAGGAGTTAGGAGGAGTCATAATGCACAAGTCTGTCCTCTGGACCTTAGGAACACTGGGGCTCAGGCATCAGTGGATTTGAATTTGAACCCTGACTGCACCAAGATGATTTTGAACAATGACTTAACTCAGTTGGACACATGGGTTCTAGCCTCCCAGATGGACCCGCCAGCCTTTCTCTCCACCCATTGTTGTGCAAAACATCACCACCATCCATCTCCAGAACGCCTTTCCTGCTCCCAAACTGGAGTTCTGCACCCATTGAACAATGACTCCCCTCTCCCCTGGCCCCTGGCAGCCACCATCTGACCTTCTGCGTCTATGGATTCCACCAAGTGCTTCATTCACAGAAGTGGAGTCTTACGTTATTTGACTTTTTGTGGCTGGCTTATTTCACTTAGCCTCGTGTTCTCAAGATACGTTCCTGTTGGAGCCTATGCCGGAATTTCCTTCCTTTTTAAGGCTGAATAATAAATATTCTATCGTATGTATATATCCACACACATCCCAGGAGAAACAATAATTCCTCCCCAGGCTGCTGTAAACATTTTGTTTATCCATTCACCCATCAGTGGACACTGAGGATGTTTCTACCCTTCGGCCATGTGGATAATGTTGCTATGAACACAGGTGTCCAAATACGGCTTCAAGACTCTGCTTCCAGTTCTTTTGGATACATACCCAGAAGTAGAATTACTGCATCATATAGGAATTCTATTTTTTGCTTTTTGAGAAATTGCTGTACTATTTTGCATAGTGACTGCATCGTTTTATATTCCGTCCAGCAGTGCGTAAGGATTGCGGGCTCTCCACATTCTTGCTGGTCCTTATTTCCTTCCTTCCTTCCTTCCTTCCTTGTTTTTCTTTTCTTTCTTTCTCTTCCTTCCTCCCTTCCTCCCTTCCTCCCTTCCTTTCTGTCCATAGTAGCCATGTTGATGGCCATGTGTTGATAGGTTTGGTGACTTCGTACCTCGTCTCTAGGAAGTGCTCCAGAAATGTGAGCTGAAATGCCCCAAGTTTTGACTCTCTTCTGTGCCTCTCCCTCCAACAATTGGAATGAGGTTGCATCCAAATGACACGCCGTTCCTTGAGCCGAGGCTCAGTCTTCTCCCTCTGCTTCCTGCCCACATTTTCCTTCCCTTGGTCTGCCCATCCCCCATCTCCGCCTGGTCAGAGCCCTTCTCTTCGCTGCAGCCCGCTGCACTCCCAGCTCCCTGCTGGCTGCTTCATTCCCACCTTTAGATGTCCTTCTCTCTCTCTCTCTCTCTCTCTCTCTCTTTTTAAGATTTTATTTATTTATCTGACAGAGAGAGATCACAAGTAGGCAGAGAGGCAGGCAGAGACAGAGGGGAGCAGAGAGCCAAGCAGAGAGCCCGACATGGGGCTTGATCCCAGGACCCTGAGATCATGACCCAAGCCGAAGGGAGTGGCTCAACCCACTGAGCCACCCGGGTGCCTCATGTCCTTCTCTCTTCATCTTCATCTTTCCTTCTACTGCATCCAGTGTGAACAACTCATTCAGTTAGTTGTTCTTTCGTTTAATTTTTTAAATTGTGGCAAAATATGCATAATGGAGTATCTACCCTCTTAATCATTTTTAAGTGCACAGTTGAATAGTACAAAATACATTCATACTGTTGTGCCACTGTACACTGTCCACCCCCAGACCTTTTTTTTTTTTTAATATTTCATTTGAGAGAGAGAGAGAGAAAGAGCACACACCAGCGTAGGGGCAGAGGGAGAGAGAGGGACAAGCAGATTCCCCGTTGACCATGGAGCCTGATGTGGGGCTTGATCCCAGGACCCTTAGATCATGACCTGAGTCAAAGTCAGACACTTAACCGACTCAGCACCTGGGTTACCCCCAGAGCTTTTTACGCTGCAAACTGGTATTCTGTCACCATGAAACACCAACTCCTCTTCCCCACCCCCTTGTCTCAGCATGTCCCAGGCCATGGAAGGCCCAGAGATGAAAGAAGCCGTCACACTTCCACCAAGAGTCTGGAGTTCTCATATTATAGTTCTCATATATGTGTTCTCACTCTCTTCCCCAGTCTCCCACCATGGCAACAAGAGCCTGTGACAAACAGAGGGGAAGGGGTAATTCTATCTCATCCAGGGTCCTTGTCCCTTAATGAAGCCAGACCGGGGCCCCCATCAACTGTCCTGCACCGTATCTGGAAGATCCCAAAACACCTAAATGGTTGTATTGGTGGTTGGTTTTACACCCATAGGGTTGGTTCCAGGAAGAGCAGTGGTATTCTAGAGCAATCCATGGAGATAAGGATCTGTTCATTGCCTGCCAATGACCTGGGGCAACCTGGCAAAGAACAGAGAGGGTGAAGGAGACCTGAACTGGTCCAGGCCTTCCGATTTCGTTTATAAATCAAGGTTTGTTGGTTTTGTCTTGTTTTGTTTTGTTTTTAATTTTATTTGTTCATTGGAAAGAGAGACAGAATGCAGGGAGGGGCAGAAGGAGAGGGTGAGAGAGAATCTTGACCAGGCTCCACGCCCGGAACAGGGCTCGATCTCACGACCCTGAGATCATGACCTGAGCCGAAGCCGAGAGCCACAGGCTCAACCAGCTGTGCCACCCAGGAACCACGATCACCTCTTGGTTCTTATCAGCGTAAGATAAGATATTTACTAGTATTTCTCAATGATCATGAGCAGGAATTCAAGAGCTCCAGCCTCTTAACTTGCAAACGTCGGAACCACTCACTCCTGAGTTGCACACTCTTTGGGTAAGGACAGGGAGCTTGGGCCCAGGATGGCCACCGGGTGTGGTGCCACCTCAGTGCCCTGTCCTCAGGGTGTATTCTCCCACCGTCCCCCTTCAGCCACTAAAAGCCAGCACGTAACAGCCTGTACTAGATGAAGATGAGGCTGAGAAAAGTTCCATTTCCTCCGCTGTAGAGGGAAGCTGATAGCATGACCTCGTAGAGTTTCTGGAGCCAAACAGGAGTCCTTACATGCCCAGCTGTCAGCGCCGAGCACGGCGCACATGTTCACACCATCATGAGTTTAGTATCACTAGTGCCCACTCACTATACACTAACACGTCAAGATTTTCCGGAGAGAAAATGGCCTCCACTCGGGGTATGCCTGAAGATCTTGACTCCGATGCCTTAGGTTTCCCCTGAGGAGGAGAGAGAGAGAGAGAGAAAGGGAGAAGGAGAAGAGAAGGGAATTTGCTCTGGACACCTACTTAGTAACCTACTCCCTCTCTGCCGTGTTTCTTTTATGCCTTGCGGCAACCCTGCCTGGGACGTTTCGTGTGTGATCTTCCCCCCTTCGGAGGAAAACCTTTTTCCTGAGTTTGTCTGAGTTTGTCTGAGTTCATAGAGTTTGTGTGATCTGAACCCCCAGCATCTTGGGGGTTGGCGAGAATCAACGAGGGGGTTTTGAATCAGCCTCTAGGAACATTTTATATCGCTGGTCTTTATGTCTTCTTTCTCCTTCACCGGACAGGTGCCCGGGCCTCCGCAGAACGGACACCTGCAGCCCCAGCTCCTGCCTTTATGCCCTGCTGTTGTGGGGAAAGTCTTTGTCTGCAGGAAAGCGACTTAGGTTCGGGAATACTCCCCACCCCCCCCCATCTTTTTATAAAAACCAAGGCTGTGTTATGTGCGTAAGATGACATTTTATGTGATTTAATGCTCTCCACCCCCCATTCGTGAGCTGAGAGAAAATTCTTACACCTGTCGGTACCCATCCTGAGCAAAAGCATCAAAATGATCACATCCCCTCTGCTGAGAGTTGACCTACGTTCCCCCCACCGCCCCCCGCCAAAAAAAAGATTTGTTGAAGCCCTACTTCTAGTCAGTCCCTGGGAATGTGACCTTATCTGGAGATAGGGTCACTGCAGAGATAATCAGCTGAAAGTGAAGATGAAGTCCTACCAGAGTAGGGTGGGCATTAAACCCAACGAGACGGTGTCTTTACAAGCAGAGTGAGACAGGGAGCGGGCAGCCAGGTGGGGACAGAGAGGGACAGACGCTGGAATGAGGCATCAAGAAAGCAAAGGAACCGCCAGGGGCGGGGGTGGCAGGAGAGTGACCCAGAGGAGAAGGAGGACCTTGCCCCCCATCTCTCTCTGTCCTCCCTGAGCCCGTGTCCCCATCTGTAAAATGGAGGTGACAGCAGCTCCTGGGCCTTCAACTTTGCAGGGCACCTGGTGAGAAGAAGGACGGGAAACAGTAAAGGCCTCTGGCCGCCCTGACTCCCAAGGTGACAGGGAGATGGTACCAGTGTTCCTGTCTGCGCCCACACACAACAAGAATTCTGGAAAAACCGGAGTCCCCGGGCCACCTAGCCAGTGGTCAAGGCCCAGACTCTGCAGCCTGTAGCCCTTGGCCTCTCTTCTCCCTGGCTGTGCATTCCCAGGCAAGTTATTTAACCTCTCTGTGCCTCTGTGTCTTCTGTAGATCACAGCTCACAGTAGTTCCCACTTCACAGGGGTGTTATCGTTAAATGGATTCCTGCTGCTAAAGGACTCAGGGTCTGCTACAGAGGAGTGTTTGTTGCAACAAGTGACCAGCTGTCACAGAAGCCATGGAAGAGGGACAGGGGTCCGGGCTCTCCTGGGCAGAAACACGCCTGGGGTCATTGCTCCACTTCCTGATCCCTTAGTAGGCACAGCTCCTGGGGGACGCTGTCACCACCGCTGCCCACTAGAGGGAGCCACCTCCCCTCCCCTTCCACCTCCTCGCGGTCTCTGGGAGTCTGTGTCTCTTCTCTCTCTCTACTTCTCTGTCTCTGTCTCCTTTCTCTCTCTCTCTCTCTCCCATTGTCTCTCTCTGTCTCTGTCTCTGTGTGTGTGACTTTCTCTCTCTCTCTTTCTTTATGTCTGTCTGTCTCTTCTCTCTCCTTATGTCTTTCTGTCTTCCTCTCTCTCTCTGTCTCCTTTTCTGTCTCTGTCTCCCTCTCTGTCTTCGTCACTATCTGTGTGTCTGTCTCTCCCCTTCTCCCCGCTCTGTCTCTTTCTCTGTATCTCTGTCTCTGTCGGTCTCCGACAAGCCTGCTTTGGAAAACACTCCTCTTTCTTCTTAGCAAACCCACGTGGCTTCAATCTTCCTCAAACAGTGAAACCAAGACATCTATATGATCCCAGAAGTTCAAACGAAAGTTTACCAAGTCTGGGGACGCACTTTGCCCAGATGCCACGCTGAGCCAGGCCAGCTCCCCAGCAGAGAGAGTGCTGGCCGGTTGGGCCCGGTGGGTCCTCATGTCCTCCCGGAGTCTTGGCCTTTCTCTCCACTGCCCTGTCTGGAGAGCTCGGCCTGACCCCCACCCCGGGAACAGAAGATTGATTCTGGGTACCTGGGAGGTGGGGGCCACTCTCGACCTCCTCGCCGTCTCTTCCTTCCCTCCCAAACTCTCCCTCCAGCAGCAGAGGCTAGGCAGGGGCTGGAGAGGCCAGAGGCTCCATTATAGGACCCAGTGGTTACTCCCTTCTGGGAGAGCCAAGAGGCCGAGAGGCCACCCGGCACACGGGCAGGGGCACAGACTCTCCAGCTGGAGGGCCGTGCTTGGCTCGCCGCTCTGAGGCCCGATCCCGCTCTGAAGCCCTGGGGCTGTAACCTCCCTTCGCTGTGCCACATTGTTTCCCCTTTCGTAGTGAGAGCCGGGTGGAGGAGAGTAGTATTCCTAAACATTACAATTATCTTTAAAGCCTCAAGAAGTGTATCATTTAGGGAAAGAGGGAGAAGATGGCACACCCTGAGGACTGAGTTGACGAGCTTACTAAAGGGATCACAGTTACTGTTTACAACAAATGGGTCATTCTGGAAGCTCTTGAGGCTGGTCAAGCCCCCAGAGAGGAGCCAGCGTGGGAGCCTTGACTTTGTGAGGTCTGGCGGGAGGGGGGGTGGGGGGGGAAGGGGGCAAGAGGATCTGGAACCCAGGGCTGCTGGAGCTGTCTCGGCAGAAACTCAGGCCAGAGAGAACCCCACCTCCGCCAGCGTGGTGCCGGTAGGAACAAACACCCCCACCTCCTTCCCTCTTGTCCACCTGCCTCCCATCTCCGCCACAGGTCAAAGTCAACAGGAAGGCAGAAGGCCAGGGAGCCTGCGTGATATAACCAATAGCTGCCAGGCTGGCCGGCACAGGTTCAGGGTCTCAAAAGGCAGAGACCAGGTAGGGAAGCGAGGGGAGGGCATCACAGGCCTCTGCTCCCCTTTGATGACTGAAGGGCCCTCCTTAGCCCCCGTGAGTCCTCAGATGTCAGCCCTTGTCCGGGCACCAGGTCCCGGAACCCTGCCCTCAAGGGGGTGACACATTTCGGCAACACTACAGAGGTGGTGAGGAGGTCTAGACAGGAGCTCTGATGCTCTGCTGAGGGCCTGAATTAGGATGGACCAACTGGAGACCCATCCAGCAGGACTAAGTGCGGCGGGGTGCTGGCAGAGCACTTGAGCTAGAATTCTACTCTGAGATAAAGAAACGCGGGCAAGAGTGCGAGGATACCGGTACGAAAATGGTCATCAGCGTATTGTTTGTGACAGCAGAAACTTGCAACAGTCGAAATGCCTGTCCACAGAAGAAGGCGTCAATAATCTGCCGTGTATTAACACGATGGAACGTTCTACAGACACAAAGTGACTGAACTCCTGCTCTATGTATCAACATCAGGCAAATCGCCAAAGTATAATATTCAACAAGAAAAGGTGAGTTGCACCAGGCAGTGTATAGTGGTATAACAGTCTCTAGGGGTGTGTGTGTGTGTGTGTGTGTGTGTGTGTGTGTGTTCCTATTATATAATATTATAGAATAAAAAACTTAATGATATGTGAACTTTAACACCCTATGCAATAGCATAATTATTTATGGAGACAATATTTGTATTAATAATGTAAAAACACACCTGGGAATAATAACTAAACTCAGAGGGAAGGGAGAAAGGGAAAAATCAGGGAAGGGAATGGAGGGGACTCTGATTGTGTCTGTGTTGCTGTTTTTAAAAAATCTGAAGAAAATCGGGCAAAATTAAAATTCTAGAAACCTGGGTAGCAGGTACACGGGTGCTCATTAGGAGACTTGCTCTTCTGCTCACTGGGATCTTGCATACATTTTCAAGGTCTCTAATATTTCATGAATGTCATTCTGGGACCCTGGGGCTGAATATTTTAAACCACCCTTTAACTAACTAACTTGGCTCCCTCGTCTCGAAGTACTTGCAACCTCCACTAACCTCTGCCCATGGGCTCCCTAAAAGCCACCCCGGGCTCCCCCAGCCCAGCCTGGAGTCCTGGAGAACGCACCTTTCTTCATTCCAGCATTTGCTCCAATTTGTTTCAAGCATCATCTCATATGCAGCCTGACTCCACTCGACTTCGTTCTGCGTGATCCCTCAACAGGCTTCCAGCATGACAAAACGAGTCTGGAAAAATCATCTTCCTCCCCAGCTAACTCTGGAAAGCCCCGGTACGGGGAAGCCTGAGGACTCCTGTGCAGAAGCGAAGGCTTTTCCTATCCTCGTCACCCCTGGAAGGCCTGACTCCCCTCCGAGCCCTCAGTGGATCTCCATCCTTGGGAGGTTTGGGGGGCTAGGGGGTTGTTGTCCGCCTTTGCCGAAAGCAGAAACCAACCCCCAGGGTTTGGAGAATTTCACTTTGAGGCAGAAAGCATGCCCCTCCGAGTTATTTCCCCAAATCCACAGCAAACAGGCATTTAAGGACTTTTCTAACCAGCTTGTACTTGGGTCCTGACAAGAAAAACCAAAGTGTTCCTCTGTTTCCTACCTCAGAAACCCCCCACGCCCATACATGTATTTCTCGGCCTCCCCCAATCCCTGCTACAGATAAGATGAGAACTCACTCACTCCAGGTGACATTCCAGGAGGACCAGACAGAACCCTGGGAGGGCAGGACGGGGGCCGAGTCCGTCCGGGCCTTGCTGGCCTTCTTCCCTGGGCTCCACAAGGCCCCTTTTGCAAAGGGTGCTGCTCCACCCTCTCTGTGGTCCCATAGCGAGCACAGGCTGGCCCAGTGGCGGCAAATCTGGCAATGACTCCCCACCTCCTCAGAGCTCACCTTCTAGGAGGGAGATGGGCGATTTACAAGGAAACAAATAATGAGCTAACATCATGGCACACAGGGACACATGCTCGGTAGAAAAGCAAAGTGGGAGCCTGGGCGAAGGCAGGACTGAGACAGGAGGTGAGGGAGGGAGCTCAGGGCCTCACCCGCAGGTTCGGGAGATCCCTCTGGGGAGGGGACTTCTGAGCAGAGCAGACATCTGAACGCAGGCTGGGAGCCAGGCATGAAGACATCCGGGGGAGGAACAGTTCAAGAAGAGGGGCCCTGCGAGGAGCTGGTAAGAGGCACAGGGAGCGAGACAGCCAGGGCAGCCCTTGTCACTGGCAAGGTCCTGGCTACCATCTTACAGAAGAAGAAACAGAGGGTCCAGGAGGTCACAGGGCTTGCCAAGACCACAAAGCCAGTACATGCAAGTTGAAGTCAGGCCGCCTGACTTGGAGAGGCCTGACGCCTCACTGGGTCCCTGCCACAGAACCCACACACACGGACCCACATCTCTGCTCCACAAACCAAGGCCAGCCATGGCTCAAAATGCAGAAGGCACTGATTTTAGAAAGTCCCCGCACTACAGGTACGAGGTGACCTGTGACACCCCGGTATGGGTGGGTGGGGGGGGATCCGGAAGAACATGCCGCCATTGAACGTTGCCACATAGCTCAACACGATTCAACACGTTCATATTTCGGCAGCAAAACTGACCCATCTTCACACTCCATGGGCTAAATAAGGACGGAGGCCCAAAAGATAGCTGTCCGGTGAGTTTGGCTACCAAATTCAGGTCCTGTTTGGTGCCAAATTAGTTACCAAAATCAGTACATGGCTTTTGGGTTTCAGAGCCCTTAGGTGTCCACACAGAGCATCAGGGGTGCAGTGTTATAACCTCTGAAGTGACAATGGTGGGGAAGCCAGCTGGGACCCGGTGCCCCCACATTCTCACATTGGCATGGCCCAGACCACGGGAAGGGAGGTCAAGGCAGCCCATTGCTTGAGGCACCAGCTCCCTCCCAGGGAAACAGTGGCCAGCCACATGCACACAGAGGGGGATGCGGGCAGAGAAGGTGACAGGAAAGCCCCAGGTGACAGAATAAGCTACCCAAAGCACACCTTTCAAGGATACCTTTCATTTCCACTCTTCCTAGTGTGCCCTTGTTAGGCTGAGTTTGGAGAGATCACAAAGCATCTTTCTTTAAATGAGAAATCACCCCAATGCCTCAGCCTTGGTCCTCCTGCCCCCATCCCTACAGAGAAACACAAACCAATTCCAAGCCCGTCTGTGGGCACCCCCTCCCCACCCTGCTGTAGCCCCCTTTCTCCTCTGCTCAGCCCCTTGGGAAGGCGAGACCTGGAGTGAGGCAGAGGGCACTGGGTGGAGGGCAGGACTTGGGAAAGAGGCATTGGCCATCATCCCGACACTAGGTCAGGTGGAAACTCAGCCTTCGCTTGAGTCTGCTGTAAGATTCTCTGAGGCTCAAATGATCGCCGAGGTAAGAAGCAAATGATGGGCCCCAGGTTTTCCTTGGGAGATTGGAAAAGAGTCATTCATTCATTCATTCATTCATTCATCCATTCGAGACGTTTCTCGAACTCCTACTATGTCCCAGCGATTTAGGAGACATCTGTGAATGAAATAACAGAAGTCCTCATTCTCACTGGAGACGGAAGTCACACCTGGCTCCCAATGCCCTGTGCAAAGACGATGAGAGCCTTGGAGGGAAAGAGTAAGGGAGCTCAGGGGTCTGGGGAAGGAGGTGCCGTTTGAAATAGGGCATCAGATTGAGCCAACAGGCTCAGGAGAAGGAGGGAGCCATCCCGATGGTCGAAGGGAGAAGTGTTTCTGGCAGAGGGCACAGGACAAAGGCCTGGAGGGGGAAATGTGCCTGGCAGGTTCCAAGAGCAATAAGGAGTCCAGTAAGCCTGGAGCAGAATCAATATAGGGAAAGAAGAAAGTTAAGTGTGTGTGAAAGTGGCAGGGGCAGAGTGGGGTGCAAAATCTCTCAGGGGCTGTTCCCTGAGGGCTTTGTCTTTTACTCTGAGGAAAGGAATAGTTTGAGGCTTTTGAGAAGAGCAGAATCAGCATGTTGGTTAGAGGACTCACTCCAGCACCTCTAGGACCTGAAAATCATCAGACTAGAGCTGTGAGCCTCTGAGTAAAGAGGTCCACTATGACCCCAGGATTGTAGGATGACAAGTAGGGTGTGGAGAAGAGCAGGGAGGGAGTCTGGGAGACCCATGAGGAGTCTGCTAGAAGTTCTGGCCTGCAATGTCAGACGGTGGCACTGGGGGTGGACAGTGGGGCATGAAACCCAGGAAAAACTTCAAAAGCATAATCCAGACAGGGTGCAGTGATCAGTGAAAGGAAAGCATCCAAGACAAGCCATTGGTTTTTGGTTCAGGAACACGGGCTGTGGCACATGTTCATAAAATGACAAAAATTAATACAATAAACATGAACACTTTTTTTTTTTTTAAAGTAGACTCCATGTCTAGGGCGGAGCCCAATGTGGGGCTTGAACTACCCCACCTTGCAATCAAGACCAGAGCTGAGATCAAGAGCTGGGCACTTAGAAATTCTAAGTCCGTTAGAGAAAGATAATTATGATCTCACTCTTATGTGGAATTTAAGAAACACAACAGAGGATCATAGGGGAAGGGAGGGAAAAATAAAAACAAGATGAAATCAGAGAGGGAGACAAACCCCAAGAGACTGTTAATCATAGGAAACAAACTAAGGGTTGCTGGAGAGGAGAAAGGTGGGGGATGGGGTAACTGGGTGACGGTCATTAAGGAGGGCACGTGATGTAATGAGCACCGGGTGTGATAGAAGACTGATGAATAACTCTGCCTCTGAAACCCATAATGCATTATATGTTAATTAATTGAACTGAAATAAAGAGTCAGCTGCTTAACCCACTGAGCCACCCAGGTACCCTGCCATGAACAGTCTTCAGATGGCCCGCCTCGTGACCTCATGCCAGGGCCTGGGCTCACTCTGCTTGCCTTTGAATTCAGGATATCCCACAGATGCAACTGTGTGGTTTCGGTTTGCCACGCTGGTTTTCTCTTTGAAGAAGTATTTTAAGTTGTGATAACCCATGTGATGTAAAATGTGCCTTTGTAGCCCTTTTCAAGCATGCCATTCGGTGGCCTTCATCCTTTCTCCTCCTATGTCCACCTCAGTCACCAGCCCTCAGGGCGTCCTCGTCACCTCTTGCCAAAGAGTGGGTCCCCCACTCCTCCTCCATGGGGCGCCCAGACCCCCTTTCCCAGCCAACAGATCATCCAGTCCAGCTTCTGGCCCCAGACTCCTCAGGACCACCCCCATCATGTGTGGGCAGGGACCCTCTGCCTGTCACCGAGTCACCTGAAGTGTGTGCGCACAACAAAGTGCTGGGTCCGTCCCCTGAATCTCTGGGGCCAGCAGGTCTGGGGTCAGCCTGAGAATCTGCATTGCTAGCACATTCCCAGGTGATGCCCCCATGACCCCACTTCGAGAACCATTGGCCTGGGGGATACGGCAGATGAAATTTGACCACCTCTCAGCCCTCCACTGCTCCCTCCTCTGCCCAACCAGAGACCTTGTGCTGGACTGTTGCAAGAGCCTCACGGGTCGCCCTCTCTCTGCCCTCTCTCCCCTACACTTTGTTCTCAACACAGCAGCACGAATGATTCTTCTGGAACAGAAATCAGGTCGTGTTCTTCCTCTGATTAAAATCCTCCAGTGGTGTCCCATCTCGATCAGGATAAAACCCACAGACCTTGCTATGTCTGGCCTCTACCACCTCTGCCTGCCCCCTCCCTGCCCCCATGTGCAAACCACAGGGCCTCTGCAGGTGCTGTTTTCTCCATCAGGAATGAATCTACCCCAGATATTCACCTGGACTCCTCTCCCACCTCATTCAGATCTCTGCTAGAAGGCCCTGCCTAACCTGAAATAGCAACTTCTTTCCTCTTCCTTCCTCCTCTTGAGCTCCTTAATCTGCTTCACAGTTCTTTACAAGCAGCGCCATTATCTGAAATAATCCTGCTCATGTATTTGTTTACTTCATGGTCTATCCCTCCCCCCATTAGCATGTAAGACCATAGGGCAAGGATGGAGTGTCAATGGATGTCTCTCACCAGTGCCAACAGTGGTGAGAGCACATAGGAAGTGCTCAGTAAATGTTTGTCAAATGAATAAATGACATCCTAACTTCTTAGCATGACACACAGTATCTCCATGATCTGGCCCCTGCCCACTTTTCCAGCCAGATGTCCTGTCCTTCTCTCCAAGAATACTCCAACAATACTGAACTCTGATGGGCTGGGGAGGTGACCCAGTTATTAACTGTACCCAAGCCCTTTGCTCAGAATGTACTAATAGTCTGGAATGCCCTCCCCTCCCTTGTGAGTCTGCAGACAGCTTACTCTAGTTCTAGTTCTAGTTCTAGTTCTAGTTCTAGTTCTAGTTCTAGTTCTAGTTCTGGTTCTAGCTCTAGTTCAGATCGAGCTCTACATCCTGACAAAGCCTTCCCAGGCTCCCACGGACCAACCTACCCCTCTCACCCCTCTGTCTGGTACCTCCCATACTCCAGCCTCTACACGTCTTATCTCACCTAGGTGCTTGTCCATCTGTGTCCTCCTCCAGCCACTTAAGGGCAAGGCCAGGGCCTCCTTCATCTTGAATCTGCAGGAGCCAACCGAGAGCCTGGTACCCACATGTACCCAACGGGTGTTGACTGAATAAGAGAAAGAATCAGCCAAACCATCTGAGTTGTATTTCTCTTAACATCACTCTTAAAATTACAAAGGTAATCCATGCTAATTAGTTGTGCAAATACCCAAGTGTGCATATCAGGGGAAAGTAAAATTCCGAATTTTTCAGGACTCTCTTGAGCTGCTTCTGACCCCAAGCACTTCCTCTCTAGCTTGGGGGAGCCCAGGCAGAGAGCCAGACGGTGCAGGGAAAGGAGACAGCCCCAAGACCTGGCCATGGCCTACCCGGGTCCCCCGTGCACATACCAAGTAGAAATGAGAGTGAAATCCCTCGGTGAGGAGGTTGAGGCTGACACAGCAGTCTAGCTGACTCCTCTACTAGAAACCTGTGACCCTCTCTGACCTCCCCTCCCCCCAGTCCAGGAGAAAATGTGCAGATGCTCCTCTCTTATCACTTTGGGGTTGCCCATATTAAAACTTCCCGGAGAAGTTGCTAACATTAGCATCAGGAAAATGGATTTGTTCAAAGTTTGGCCTTTCTATTTCTTCTTCTTCTCCTGGTTTTGGAAATAAACAGATTCTTTCTCAAGCTGGACCCCCACCATGGCCTTGGGATTCCCCTTCTGCAGAAATCAAATGCTACCACCAAAGGCCCTTGGCGGCCAGGCCCACACAGCACTCCAAGGCAGCCCATCCTTCTGGTAGATCCAAGTGAGCCAGTCAACTTACAGCTCAAAAGTTGGCATCCTGCACAATTTTACTACAGAAAAATGATGTCCCAGTTGGCAGAAACGAGTCCCTGGTTGGTTCGAAAACTGTACTTCCCATTGTATGTTGTGATTTTTCAATTTTTTTCACTCCTAAAAGAACTCTGGGCATTAACTTTCCAAAGTCTACTCCACGTCCCTTTTACCACCTTAGCCATGGTCCCTGGCTCTGGCCCCCAAGGCTGACACTTTGCCAAAGTCTCCTCTCACTGGTTTGCTTGACCAAATGTATCAGGTCCATACCTCAATGTAAATCATAATTCACATCTGTAATACCTAAGGTTCATGATTTGCTTTTGCATCAATTATCTGATTGAACCCTCTCCTTGTGGGGAGTGGAGACCAAGGTTACAAGGGAGGACACTGAGCAGCAGAAAGGGACAGTGATTCGCTCAAAATTGCACAGCACGTTACATAGTGCACAGAGACACGGACGTGCACAGTCTGATCCAGAGGCGGGCGCTTCTCCGTCTATACTGCAGCACACCAGGGGAGATCATCTGCTTCATCTGACATACAGAAAAGAAGCTCCCTGGGCTCAGACCTGATTTGTGAAGGCACAGAGAAGGTCGGAATCCTCGGGAAATACGGAGTCAGCATGGTACCTCACATGGGAAAATGATGAAGAAGATGGCACTAGGCCAGTACACTGACACACTTGCGCCTCCTGTGGCAAAACCAAGATGGAACGACGAGCCTCGGGGATCCCGCGCTGTGGTTCCTGCTCCGTCTGGGAACCTTCTTCTCCCTCTCCCTCTGCCTCCTCTCTGCTCATTCTCTCTCTCCCTCTCTCTCACTCTTTCTCTCAAATAAATAAATAAATAAAAATCTTTTTTTTTTTAATGGAAAAAATAGAACTATAGAGAAGACTAAGAGAGGTGTTGAATTGCATCATTTTAGATTATTATTTATTTTAGAGAGACAAAGAACACAAGCAGGGAGAGGGCAGGCAGAGAGAGAGAGAGGGAGAAGCAGGTTCCCTGCGGAGCAGGGAGCCCGACGTGGGGCTCCATCCCAGGACCCCAGGATCATGACCTGAGCCGAAGGCAGACACTTGGCTGACTGAGCCACGCAGGCACCCCAAATTTCATCATTTTAATAAGCATCACAGGGTGGGGGAAACACTGTAATGAGACTCAGTAGAACGGAGAGGATTATGTCAATTCTGACCAAATGCATGACTTGGGCCAGGCAGGGCTGGTTCATTTAGCTGCAGTAGCACTACAGCCAATGTCTTCTTGGGTGTTATGGAGTCAGGCTGTTCTCCAGCCGATGGTGGGAGATTTACATTCCAATGGCCCAGGACACACAGCAGGCTTTCCACAAGTCAGGCTGGGACATGCTCCTCACGAGCTATCATTTGCCTTATGGGTCCCAGCTCACGTGAGGGATCGAGTCTCCTGGCAGGCACCATGTCATGCAAAAGAATTTTGCAGCTCCGGACAACTCAGAATAATGGGGTATTGTTTCCCAGTCACCTTGGAGTCAGTCCTTACATTTCAATAAAATGGCGGCCCCAAAGTCCTCACGGCTTTACCCTGGCCCATCTCTGGATTCTTTCCCATCCCACTTCCCCAGGTAAGACCCTTGAAACAGCTCTGGACCAAAGATGACTTATAAATGGCCAATAACCACAGGAGAAGGTGTTCAACTTCACAAGTCCTATGGAAATGCATGTGAAACCACCACACATCCAACAGAAAGGCCGAGGTGAAAGACGGGGGTGATGCCAAGTCTCGGCGAAGAGACGGTGCTGCTGGAACATTCCTACACTGCTGGTGGGAGTGTAAATTGGTACGACTATTGGAAAAACTGCTGGCATACATCTCGTGCCTCACTCCTAGGTATACGCCAGCAGAAATGCTTACAAGGGTTACCCGAAATACATGTACAAGGATGTCATGGCTGTTTCATTTTGAAGAGCCTTTCACTGAAAACTACTCAATATCTATCAGCAATAGAACAGTGCAATACATTCTGGTATACTCAGACAATTCAATATGATAAGCCAATGAGAATATTGGATTGTCAGTCCATGTAACACAGAAGAATCTCACAAAGACGCTGTTCAGAGAAAGAAATTAAACACATCGCCAAAAAAAAAAAAATACATATAGCCTGCATATAGGTCTGCTTATATGAAGTTCAAGGGCAGGCAAAGGTAATGGATGGTCAGCACGCGATTCCCATGGGGAGGGGGCATTGCAGAGGCTTCTAGGATACTGACAACATCCTGTTTCTTCATCTAAGGGCTGGTAACCTGAAGTTCTCAGGTCATGACAATTCATGAGACTACACGGCGATCATGGGCTTACATTTCTGACTGCAGGTAATACTTCCCTGAAGGATTTTTAAGACTCTGTTAGTTTGATAGGGGCAGAGGATAAATACAGGCTTCAGTGGTGGTGGGTTGCAATGATACAATCTCACATCTTTCCCTGTTGGTGGAGTGTGTTACTGACTAGAGCCATGTGTAGGTGGAAACAGTTACAGATGGAGTAGCCTGGGTGCTACAAATTGAACAAATAGAAGTCTGAACAGGAGTCAAAAGACAGAATGGATGGCAAGTAGCAGGAATGGCACATGGTTGGCTGTTGGTCTGAACCATGCCTGTATTACAGACACGGATCACGGCCACAGGCCCACACGTCCAACAGCGGAAGCCTTTTTAATAGGCCCCGGGTGGCTCTCTGCCAAGGCAGGTGTCTGCTGCCCAGATCCATCCATTTATTCACCATCTCTTCGTTTACCAGTCCCATCTAATGTACTGTTTCTCAAAAAGGTCCCCAGGATACCCGAAAGCTTCCCTGATGGAAAACTCTCAGAGGTCTGTAAAAATGTTTCCTATAAAGGACACCATAAATGGCTTAAGTTTCAGAAATCCTGAGCAAGAGGCTCAAAACTTTGTTCTAACATCAACAAGAGACTCAGAACATGTAAGTTCAAGTCCCTTGAAAACCAGGTCACAGTCTGGTTGTCCCTCTCCCTCTGCTCTTCCCCCTTTTCCTCTCAAATAAAAAAATAAAATCTAAATACACACACACACACACACACACACACACACACACACACATATTCACGGCCTTCTACTGTGGGTAAAACGATAATCCTCAACTTACAGATAAGGAACCTGAGGCACAGAGCAGTTCGGTGACTGACTCAAGGTTACTCAACAGGCATTGCGTGGGGAGGGAGGGGTGGATCTCGGGAGTGGTGGGGGGTCCTAGGACAACCACAGTTCTCACTCCTTCTTTTGCCCACAGCAGGGGCCGCTAACATCTCTGAGCACATCTCCAAGAGCACAGGGAACTTCACACTTTCCAGCCCTTGGCTCACGTAATTCTCTGACACCCTCTGTGGGCCCGTCTGCCCCCAGTTCCCCACTGAAGGAGCAGAGGCTTCATGAGTGAGCCAAGGCCTCCTAAGAGGGAAGGGGGCACCAGGACTCACAGCCATCCAGTCCAGGCCTGGAGCCCCCCTCCCACTACGGGCCCACCCAACGTCTGCGTGCTTTTGGATGAAAATTTATCCAGGTGGTGGGATTTCAAAAGCAAGCCTGGCGCTCTCTGTTTTCACCCCACATTTTCCAGGAGTAGGGACGATGAGGCTTGTGTCTGTAAGTGGGAAGAGGAACACAAGGGCAAAAAGTGTCCAAGATGTCTCTTTAGCTCAGTCTGAAGTTAGCCCGAGACCAAAGACCTGAGACTTCTCACCCCTGTCACAGACCCCCTGAGGAGTCAAAGTGGGTCTTTCCAAGGGGGTGACATTTCCTCAGAAAGTGGGACAGGACGACCTAAGCATCGTGGCTTGGGGTCCACCAGACACAGCGATGTGCTATGAAAAAGGAAAGAGCTGGGAACACTTGGAAGTTGTTCTGATGAGGCTGGGGGTCCTGTGGGCCCCTCCCCTGGGGTGACCCTGGGCAGTTTACCCCCGGAGCCTGTGACTCCCCTGCAAATCGCTGACCTTGGCATTGTTGCAAGACTTAAAGACGGTCCACAGAGCGCCGCAACTGTCCCCAGGAGGCCACCCGTGCTTCCTGTGAAGGGCAACACAGTGAGGAAGAGACACGGGTCCCAGTGCCATGTGTGGTAGGTGCTAAGGACACAAATGCGCATGGAGAGGAAAAGCAGAAGGTGCCAAGAAGGAAGGAGGGTGTTGATGTGGAAATATCACATCTAGGGGAGTATGAGCTCGAAAGGCATGGAACAAAATGGAAATGAAGAAGAGGCAGACACTTGGGTCTCGATGACAAGCCACAGGGTGCCTGGGTGGCTCAGCTGGTTGAGCATCTGACTTTTGCCTTTGGCTCAAGCCAAAATGGTCTCAGGGTCATGAGACCAAGCCCAGAGTTGGGCTCCATGCTCAGCAGGGAGTCTGCTTAAGATTCTCTCTTTCTCTCTCTTCCGCTCCCCCTGCCCCCTCTCCTCTCTCTCTCTTTCAAACAAATGAATAACCTTTAAAAAACAAACAAATAAATGATGAGCCCAAACCACTCCATGGGATTTCTCACCAGAGGAGTCTTCACTCCCTATCTTACCAGGCCTCTCAGAATCTTCCACATTTGACCACCTCTCCTTCCAGAAAGCCCTACCTGGCTTCTCTGAACATTATGTGCCCGGGCTCCTCCAACCTTCCCAACTGCTCCTTCTTGGGTTTCTATGCAGCTCCTTCCCTTTTGCAGAGTTCCCACATCTGGGAGGACTACAGACAGGTTCTACCAAGACTCTGTGCTTATCTTACTCTCTGTTCCCTCCTTAGATCATCTCATCACTCCCAGGCCAATTTTGGAAGTTATAGTTAACTTTTATTTTTCATTCTTCACTTTTAATTTTTTTTTTAAGTAAGTTCTGGACCCAACATGGGGCTTGAACTCATGACCCCAAGATCAAGAGTCTCATGCCCTACCACCTGAGCCAGCCAGGTACCCCTATATCCCAATTTTAAATCACTCTTCTGAACACCCCTGATAGCCAACAACCACACTTGAATATATCAAAGGCACCTCTCATACCATGTGTCCAAAATCAAGCTAAAGATTATGCTTGGAAATAAAAACTACACACACACCTCAATCACATACATTTTCGGGGACATCAGACAAGATGGAGACTCCCATGAGACAAGGAGACAAGAACAGGATTTTGCAGAAGAAGGGGATGGGTGTAGAGAAGGAACATCTTAATAATCGAGGAAAAAGAAAGAGCTCTTGGAAATTAAAATATGCTAGAAAAAATTAAAATTAATTCAAAGATTGGAAGACGAAGTTGAAAAAATCTTTCAGAAAATAAAGCCAAAAAGCAGTGAGTTTTTTTTTTTTTTAAAGAAAGAGAGAAAAGATTTTAAAAATAAGAAAATCAGTTCATACAAATTCCAGGAGAACAGAGAAAAATGAAGAGAAGAAAAAAGTCAAGAAATCATAATTTTTTTTTTTAAGTCCCAGAGATGAAGGACACAGGTGGCAGGGGCGAGTGGGTGTGGTCTTATTCTGACCTGTGACAGCCACTTTTTAAATTTTCAAGAGTTTTTCAAGGTGTTTTCTAAACACAACTACTAAGAAAAAAAGATATATGTAAACTTACAATTAAATAAGTTGTATTAAAAACAAATGTAACGAACATTCAAAATGCCTTACTTCTCATTAGTTTGCGATATTTTATGAATTACTATTATTCTCCATTCCTTCGAGGTTGTTTATACCTGTTGTGTCTGCAACATACAACATCTGTGCTGTCTGACTTTGTCTTACTCTTTAACATGAACAGAACAACAACCAACAACCCTTCCGGAAGTCCACAAACGCCCCCTTGGCTGAACTGGCCAATAAACCCATAGTCTGATTTTGTCCAGTCATGCCTGAATTGGAGCTAATGGTCGGTTACAATTTAAGAGTTCAGCAGCAACAAGGAAAGCACTCTTTGGGAATCGATTGGCCATGTAGAATTTAGAGCAAAGGCTACTGTATATTTTATTCTTCTTTGTAAATGGAGGGTCTGGCTTTCCAGATGAAAGCCCATTAAGGTCCCAATAAATGAACACAAAAGAGTCCCACATGGAAACACATCATGGAGATCTCAGAATACTGGGGCGGGGAAATGGATGATGCTAAATGCATCCAGAAGAGAAAACAGACATAAACCCACAGCCCAGGTCATCACGTAGGAAGGACAGATCCCTGGCCAACACGGACTGCTGGGGGGTAAGGGAGCAGCACCTTCTAAACCCTGAGCAGTAATGGTTTCTAACCTGGAAACATGCACCCAAACAAAGTGTCAATGGATGTCACAGCAAAGACTTTTTCAGAGACAAGACGTCTCAGAAAGGCTACTCTCATATGCCCTTCCTTAGGAAGCTTCTGGAAAACGTGCTCCTCCCAAATGGGGGGTTGACTCAGAAAGAGGGAGGAAAGAGACCCAGGAAACAGAGGTGAAGGGAATCCTGGGGTGTTGTTGGTGGCTGGGAGAGTGCCGGCTCCGGCCGAGACAGCTCTGGGCAGACCGGAGCAGGACAAAAAGCTCATCTTGGTTTGTGTACATTTTTGACAATCATCTCCCACGTCAATTATAAGAAGCCTGGGACTTGCGTATGAAAAACCCTTGGGTCAAAACCCCTTGGGTTTGGTTCAATCAAAAGAAAGTGCATCTGAATCTTGTTTTCTGGTCTGTGACTCAGGTGCTCTCAGGCTTCCCGGAGACTTTTGTGAAGGCTGCAAAGAACCAAGGGAGGATGTGTGGATGGAGGTCCCCAAGAAACTGGGGCAGGGTGCCAATGGCCAGGTAAGGCGTGTAGTGAGTGCTGACTCTCTTTCTCTGGCCACTCAGTACCAAAGTAAGCACCACGCGTTTGCAAAGCATCACAACCACATTGTCCCACGAGCCACCCACACCGGGACCAGCCAGATGCAACAGTCTTGAAACTGATAGTGTCACAGGGGGAACCAGGGACACCTGGTGTAGAGGAAGGTGGCAGTACCCCGGTGCTGGTTACTAATCCACGCCATTTACCGTATCCATGGCCCTTCCCCCAACACTCTGCTTTGGAGGTGGGGCTATAGAGTGGTGCAGCTTCTTCCAAAATAACCCTCAGTCCTGTGCATGCAAATGAGCTCTTGCTCCCTGTCGATGGCCAGTGGGGGAGGCCACCTTTCTACTGCAACCCAAACTACTGCTTTTCCCAAAGTTCAGGGAGGACCTCCTCTGCCGCTGCCCACAGCCCCCTGTGGCATATTCTCTTGAACCGCCTCCATGGAGAAAGGCTGTTATCCTTTGAGAGTTTGGAGGGCATTCACAGCCGTGATATCCCAGGTGATAGGAAATGGGAATATTTTTTTGACCAGAAAGCAAACCTGAACCCCAGCAGTGAGGTGATGGCGCTGATCTAGAGCTAGGCCCACAAGCGAGCGGGTTTGCAGACTGTGGGTCTGGGCGTGGGCCCCTGCAGTGCAGGACCATTGTCCCATTTCACAGACAAGGAAGCTGAGGCTCGGGGAGGTTAAGTAGTTTGGTTAAGACCTCGTGGCTACTAGGTGGCAGAGTATGGCCTGGGAACCGGCTCTGTCTGCTCCCCAGGCTCTGTCAGGGCTGGGGAAAGGGCTGGGGGCCGCTGCTTGGGGAAGCTGGCTTTGTGCAGGGTGCTGACACAGAGGGCCTGGCGTGGGCAGAGGATGGAGGAAAGTTGGGTGGCCCTGGGAGAACTGTGACAGGGGGAGCAGCGACTAATATGGACAAAGAAGCCTCAACACTTCCATATAAGGGTTTAAAAAGCCATATGTTGCTTTTTTTGCAGTGAGCCCAGATTAGCAAATTATTGTAAAAAGTTTCCATTTTCTTGCTTCTGAGAATTTCAGGGGCCCTGACGTGGCTACAAGGGTAGGCGAGGGGAGTCCCTGCAAGAATGTGGATTTGCTAACCTAGGGAGTTCCCCAGGTGAAATCCGAAACTGGCCCCACACACAGGAGGGCAAGGAGGCGCTGAAGAAAAAGGCCACTCCAAACTGGTAGGTGTCAGGCGTCATCAAGCTGCAAGACCCGTAGATCCCCGCCCCCACCCCTGCCCGCCACAACCGTAAAACTTTCTGTGGAGGCCTTAACATGGTTCAGTTATGTCTAGACCATCCAGATGGTCTCAACACCAAGACTACATCCTTGAAACAGCTTCCCCTGTGGGAACGATGGGCAGAGCTACATTCCAAGGCCAGGGGAAGGGGGTGAGGATTGCTGGATTGCTGCGGGGGGAGGGGAGGAGGGGGTAAGTTTGGGGGGGGATGGACAACAGACAGCTCCTGGGTCAGCCAGAGGTCACATCCTCTTCAGGATCTCTTCCAACAAAGGAATAGCAAAGAATGCCTTGAAATTGGGTTTTACACTGGTAAGGTCATTCACTGGTTTTGTATTAACACACTGCTGAGATGCTTGAAAATGTTGCTTTTGCAACCAATTAAATATGACCCTTCTCCCTGCAAACTTTTTGCACAGTGCCATTTGCTTAGCAAATCTTTTTTTTTTTTTTTTTTTTTCCAAAAATAGACCAAAACTTCTCTACTTGAAATGAGTAGGATCCGAATTAGTAAGACTGGAGCGGAGGTAGACGAGCGTTTCGGCGGGCACTCACAGCAACCTCACCCGGTCCAGAAGCCACTGGCCATGCCAGGAAGGAAAGAGCAAACCAGAAGGTTTACCAGCTTGAGAAGGAAAAGGGCTTGTCAGCCAGGCCCCGAGGGCTTTCTCCTGGGTGCCTGGGCTACCCCCCCAACCCCTCGCTGGAGGCTCTCAGTTCCTAGGGACAGTACCATCTTCCAATCTAAGTAAAAGTTGGGAAACCTGCAGCTCGATCAGCCTCCATCCAAAACCACACACAAGCCTGCCTGGTCATGAGTCCAAAGATGAACCCGGGAATGACAGCCTTTGCGGGGCCCAGGATGATGTGGAAATATGGAAACCCCTGTCCAGAATCCCCGGGCGGCGACAGCAGGGTGACAGACTGAACCTACAAATGGATGGTCAGTTGCCAGGAGCATGTATAAAAGGAGGACTCTGACCCCCAGCCTGCAGCAACCCGGCCAGGACACCAGCACCCCACCCATGACGCTCAGCCCAGGGGGCCAGCCTGCCCGCTGTCATTCCTGCAGGAAGTCACACTACTCTCTCCTGTGACAATCCGAAAGACCAAACAATAACGCTTGTAACAACCCTCCCCAAGTGGCCGGGACTTGATCAATAAGCAAGAGCTTCCTTAGTGTCTGCTCCCAGTTTGCACTTGGCACCACCCAGAGGACGCCCAGCCTGCACCCCGCACCAGTCCCAGAGGTGGCCCAGTTTCCAGGTTGCCTGCCTCCCGCTTCCCTGCCTGGACACTCCCCTCTTCTGCCTTCCAAAGCTGCCCCACTGCTCCTCCACCTTCGAGTCTCTACCAACACGCAAGGGACCGGGGCTGGCACCCCTGCTCAGGGTAAGCAGCCTTTGCTTCTGCTCACTTGGTTGGTCCTCATTTAGCCTCCCTAAGCCAAGCCCTTCGGAGCTCGCAGCCCTGGACCCACTGACAGGTGGCCCAGCCGAGCCTCACAGGAATGTGCAAACAAGCGAACTACTGCCCTCTGCTGGGATTTCCGACCTCCTCCAACTGCCAGGCCAAGACGACCTCAAGGACCCCATTTCCAGATGGGGAGCCTCCCACACAATCTCCCCCTCAGGGATGTCCATCGCAGGCCCCTGGACCTGGCAGAGCACTGCCTGATGACCAGCATAACCCATGCTGTGCCTGGGTTGCCTGGGTGGAGGCATTCCCACAGAGCACCCTCCCTTCAGAAACCCATGTGGCTATGGCCGTGGCCGTGGGGAGCAGTCCCTCCTACCTTAGACGGCTGGCTCTGTGGACCTGGCCCTGCAGGCTGGGAGCCTGGACTCAAGGGGGGCTCAAGTGAGCTTTCCTCAGGCCCCAGGCAGTGCTGTGGCTTCCCAAAAAGGACTCAGGGGGCTCAGACCCCACCAGTTTCAGGGGCAGAGCTTCCCAGGGGCCACGGATCATAAGTGAGTGGCATTGCTGAGCCAATCTGCAAATCTGTTCCTTTAACTTCCACTTCTCAGATGGAAGCTGCATTATTATGTGGCCCCGCTCTGCCACACAGCCCCCCCCCCCACTGCCCCTGCCAGGCTCTCTCGCTCCATCACACCCCCTTTACCTGTCGGATGAGTAAGCAGCATCATTGGCCTGTGGTGTTCCGAGCTACTTTGTGCAAAAACAGAAGATGTCCCTGGTGTTTTCTGACGCTGCATTATCACAGTTTCTAGCTTACAATTAATGGCCCGAGTGTGTTATTCTCGTTTGGGTTTCATGAAGTTTCACCGTCTTCCTCAGGGTTCACAGCTGACCATCCTGGGTTCAGTGGTTGCCCACCATAGACCGCAGAATCGCCCTTTGCTCGGCCCATGTTTTCAGACTGAAGATCAGTTCCCTGCCTCTCCCAAGCTCATCTGCTGTCCGTCCATCCGCTGCGGGCGTCCTTACCCACAGAAAGTCTGCAGACAAACAAAACGCAGCACAGTCTTGATGAATTGGGCCCTGCTGGGGAGAAAGCATGGCTCTCTCTCTGACACATGGACCCACACATTCCAGAACCTTCCCAGGAGGTGAAGGAAGAGGACATGGGCAGTTGGCTGTGGGCAGTACTGTCTGGGAGGAAACCACCCTCCTCTTGGGGGTCAGAACTTGGGCTTCACACCCCAGCTGGGCCACATGCCACCCCCATGTCTGCAGGAGGAAAAGCATTGCTCCACCTCGCAGCCTGTCTGCTCACAGAGCTGACAGCAATCCTGAATGAAGGAGCTCGGCCAGAGCGGAAGCTGTGTTGTCATCCGGTCCACGTGGCACAGACAAGATGGTGACCAGGCCATTGAGGGAAGACTGTGCTCAAGAGACAACTGTGGGCAAGGCAGCTGGCAGGGGGGTAGGGGTGTTTTGGAACAAACCAGATCCCAGATGCAAGGGTCCTGCCCTGTACCGCCTGGCCTCACCCCCCCTACACACACCCCCCGCTGCCCATGTCACTGCCATGGACAGGTCAGAAAACTGCCCTCCACCTCGGTTTCCTCATCTGTGAATTAGGGATGGTGTCAGTAAGAGCACTTGCCTCGCAGGACCGTGGTGGGCGTCAGTGCATTACTCATGAGCGGTGGCTGGCACAGCACATAGTGCCTCCTAAGCCCTCGAACACGGTCAGCAATCGTTGTTACCTGGGCTCAGATCATTAGTATTGCCTCCGGGCTCCACCACCTACGAGTGTGTCTGAGACACAGCAAAGACCTCTGAACTTACTTTCTTTTCTATAAGGTTGCAGAGCTCATCAGAGGATTCTAGGGGACCTTGCGGTCCTTCTCCTGCTGTTCCTCCTCTGGGACAGACGTCTGCACAGGGGAACCTGGACAAGCCACAGGTGGAGAAGGACGAAGGGGATGGACGTCCGCAGGTGCGGGAAAAGACCCTGGGATGACGAAGGCCTCAGACCTGGCCCCAGAAGGCCTGTAGCCCCAAGCACAGGGGATTTTCACGTACAGCCTTGCAGACCTGCAGGTTCCTAGAGCCAGGTCTGCTGACCCAGAGCCAGCAGGCCCTGACTGGCACCTCCGCACAGTGGGGCAGGCGGATGGCTCTGTTTGAGTTCCTCCAGGGCCCTGTCCAGCCCTTGAGCCAGATTCCCTCAAGCTCAAAGCAATTCCCTCGTGGCTGTTTCCGCAAGCAGTCCTACACCAAGGGTGGGATTCAGCCAGACGGCCACCCTAGACACAGCATGGTTATGTTTCCAGCTCCTCTGGGGCAGTTGGCCTGGGACCTGGGAGCTGGCGTGGCCTCAGCCTGCCTAGGATCAAATCCCAGCCTCATCACCTACCAAGTAAATGAGTCACTGACTCCCTCCAGGCCTCTGGAAGCACAGACATCTTCCCGTCTCTGCTGTTGTGCTCAGTCCTGTCCTCGCCACTCACAGGCGACCTCTGGTCCATGTCTTCCAACTTTACCCACCATCGCGGCTGTCACCGCTCCGGGACTGTCATAGCCATCCTGAAACCCCAGCCCCTCCGTTCTTGACCCACCTGGCTCCAGTGAGTCCCTCATTCCCGGAGGAAGCCCCCAGCCCTGCAGTTGCCCTGCAGGAAACACATGGGCTCCATCAGTTCTGGAACAGTCACTGAAAATGGCCCTCTCTGGCTACCATCTCTCCTTGTCCTCCCAATGCTGATTCCAGAATCCCACAATTCCCCACCCTCTAACCCACTGCCCCTGTCATGGTGTGACTACCTTCCCAACCCCCTCACCCTCTCTGTCTGGTCCTAATGGGTTGACAAAACCCCAACCCGGATGAAACTCAACAGCCCAGTGGAGAAGAAGATCCCATGAACTGGACTCCCCTGAAATGGACACCACAGGTCTCCTGGGTGCTCTCGACATTCCCACCTCCCCAGCAAGCGGGGGGAAGCCACGGCTCGGGGCTCTAGGCTGAGACCTTGACACCTAAGTTCCCTGGGGAAATTGTATGGACCGCCCACCCGTGTTCCCACGCAGTCCCCGTTAGGATGCAAGGGACATCGTGCTCCCTCCCAGCGCTGAGATCTCCCCTGGTCGCTGGGTCTCAAACGTTTGGGCTTCTTAAGGAATTCGCTCTCACACTTCCCCTTCTCTTCAGACATGGCCAGTCTCTCACCCTTCAGCACGTCACTGCTGTGGATGTCTAGCTATGCCTCCATGTCATCGGTCTTTTTTGAAGCTTCCTGATGCCATACATGACCCCTCCTACTCTGGCAGCAAGACTCTTTGTGCATTGCCCTCTGGGTGGCCTCTGCTTCTCACCTCACCCCTGCTCCACATCCACTCGCACCCAGCTGCTGCCACCGCCTCCGCTACCCTGAGAAACCATGCCTGTTGTTGTCATGACTGATTTTTTTTTTTTTTAAACTATAGGTCATCTTTTAAATACATCGTTTCTTAAGCTTACAAAATCAGAGACTTTAAAAATTATGTGGAGGCTGAAAACTAGGGATTCTGATTTGGAAATATGGGTGTAAGGTCACCAGCATTTGGTTGGAGGGCAGGGTCCCGGAAGATCGGTAATGGTCACTTTCAGTGGGCGCAGCCTGGACCATCCATGGCAGTTTTTCAGGAGATGAAGGTAATCTGTCAATCAGTTTGCAAATTTGGAGGTCCAACCTGTTTGTGAACAAATTCAAAGCACTATACTGTTGTTAAAATTTCAAGATAACTTATCTTTCATATCTCAAACCAGTGTCCACTTTGCTCTGTGTTAGGACTTATTTCTTGAGCACCTACTATGTGCTAGGTACTCTGGTAGGCACTGGGTATAGAGAGGTAAACAAAATGGGCATGATCTCTGTCACAGGGTTTATAATTTAATTTAGGCAATAAAATAAGCACCTGATTAGGATGTAAGTGCAAACTAACATCTGGCCTGATGGGGGAGGGGAGGAGGGACTCTTGAAATCTCAGTGGGTTTTCTGAGAATGACATAGCCTGAGGAATTGAGTCAGGAGTAAGGGAAGGGCATTCCTGGCAAACGGCACATCCCAAATCTCTGGGGCAGAAAGAATCTGGTTCCTCCAAGAAGGAGAAAGAAAACTAAGATGAGCCCCGAGATGATGCCAGGGAAGACTGCAGGGGCTGCCGAGCCTTGGGGAACATGCTCGCAAGACTGTAATTTGTTCCAGATGCAACCACCACTGACTCAAGTGTTCAGACATACTAGCCAGTCCTCATCACTCCCTTCCTCCACTTCTTGGCAGC
Organism: Mustela erminea; assembly: GCF_009829155.1. NCBI lineage: Eukaryota > Metazoa > Chordata > Mammalia > Carnivora > Mustelidae > Mustela > Mustela erminea. The sequence goes on along the minus strand of NC_045615.1, from coordinate 117,597,623 downwards.
ATTTGACAGGAATGAAGGCTCCCCTGACTGGGTTGCAATTAAAGGCGTCACCTGGGTCTCCTCCAGCTTCTACGGACCACTCTTCCTAAGTCTTCTCCAATGGCTCCTTTCCTAGCACGGAGAGAATGGGCTCTACACCCCATAGGACCCCACAGCCATGGTCTTTGCCCCTTCCATGTCCACTCTGCGACTCAGAGATCTTGACTGTACAGCCTAAGACAGCAAACCGTACCATATATATTAAATCTCATCCTTCATACCTCTTCCTGCAGTAGACAGGCAGGGCACAGTGGTGCAAAGTAAGTGGTAGAAGGGAAAACAGGAAAATGTGTTATCATCATGAGAACACTTCGCAGCATCATTTGACATGCCGACAGTCACAGGTGCCAGTTCATAGTATCTGGTTGGGCTCCTAAATATCCAGTTCTACAAGGGCGCATGGATGGCTCAGTTGGTTAAGCATCTGCCTTCAGCTCAGGTGTCATGATCTTAGGATTCCGGGGTGGAGTCCCTCATCAGGCTCCCTGCTCAGCAGGAAATCTGCTTCTCGCTCTACTATCTGAAAAGTGGGGGAAAAAAATACAACTTAAAATTATAATGGTCATTCTGGAACAATAATTAGGAATATAGAACTGAATAGAAATAGTTCCTAAAGTTTTCCAGCCTGGTTGGGAGAATATGGGAACACTGGCAGTTGGAAGGGAGGAGGCACAAATTACAAGCTTGTCTCCCTGCTTTAACATCGCAAGTATCTATGCAGCTGGTGCCACATGTCAGGCAGTCACGTCTGCAGGGTGGACTGGTCATCTGGATGGCAGTAACCACACAGTCCACTTAGCATCTGGGGTACTGTGTGTTCAGTCTGAGTACACACCCCAGAGCGAGGGTGTCATTTATGAGTCATAATCGCCTATTGGCCGGCCTGCCTGGCATCTCAGCACACAGACCCACTCGGCATCTACCATTCTGTGGAACGTGAGCTTAGGGTTGAAATGTGGCCTTCCGGGATTGGGTTCTACATGCTGCGGTACACAGACTCGGGATAATTAGGCTCACCATCGTTTAAACAAATTTACAGAACTGTGAGCATGTTGCATGTAAAATTAATCACATCAGGGTCATTCGTAGGGAAAAAAAATATATGTTTCCAATGCATCTAAGGGAGCAGCTTCTAATTAAAAAATGATAAACATCTAATTATTAAAAAGTAGCTTCTGTAGACTACAAAGGTTCTCAACTTTAGTGGGCATAAGATCAGATGAGTTGGTTAAAAATGCAGGCCAGGGCCCTACCACCACATTCTGAATGGTCTTGGGTGGCGCCTATAAATTTGCATTGTTAATCACGGGCCCAGGAAATTTTGATGTGATAGGTGTGTGCTTCATGTAAGATCCTGCTCCAGTGACCCCAGAAAGTGAAAAACATTATCTATATATTAATAAATCATTTACTTAAAACCAACCCTTTAATAAGTGAGAATTTCTAAACTGAATATTCCTAAGAGTTCACATACTATTGCCTGCTCTAAAATAATCCTTATTCTCATACTGTTAAGGTTTTTGTGACCTTGACTTGGTATAATCCTAAGTACCATCTCCCTCTACTCAGTGAGAACTAAAAATGATATGTTGGTCAGACGCATATTCTAATAAATGCAATCAGTCTACAATAACTGTCACAAATGCAAGAGATGCCAAAGAAATTGATTTGCCCTGGAGAATTCATGCAACCCATGATTTCAATTATAGCATTCTCTAGAAGTATTTAGCACGTCTGCTTGCTGGATTTCCTCAAGAACTGCAAGTATTTAGATTAACTCAGACATCTGTATCTGTACCTATATCTAAGAGACATTTTCTAGTTATGGGGTCATAAACCCAAGGTTATTCTATAATGAATAGTTTTCTTCACATTTATATTCAAACGCTCTGAATAAAGAAGAGAAAATGTTTTAGCATTTTGCTAAGTGTAAAATTTTTTTTTTGGAAAAAAGTCAAGAAGAAAATGGGAAAAAAAAAACAACCCTACAAAGCCAGAGAATTAGCAAGACTATTATCATAGTCCCATTAAGTCAGGCACCCCCCCCCAAAGTGGGGGGGCTCTATTTGAATTCCTAGAATATCAATACATTTTATCCTGGAAAAGAGCAGCACAGAATTTTAGTAAATGCTGATCTTCATCAGGGGCCTCCTATGGGCCAAACACAATGCTCTTACGACACCCATTTAGTCCTCAGACAGTGAGATAGGTAATCAATTTATCCCCACTGACCCCTGAAGGTCAGGGATCAGGATCCCACATGTTCCATTTTTCTTGTCATTAACTCAATTCAAAACTCAAATTCAGCATCTGCTAAATAAACTAGAAATGATAGTCTATAATGCTCAAATTCTTTCTAAATATTAAAAGTAAAGTTTCTAATGGTGTGGAAATCATAGCCTCTATCTAAAAATATAATAAAACATTATCTGCACTACAATTATTAAAACTTTAAGAAGGAATTCAGGTATCAGCTCAAATTTTCTGCTTTGGTGTAACACAAAGCCAGTTCCTAAATTATTTATGATAATCATTAAAATCATTAATGGAAAAGCACTCCTCCTAAAATTAGGAATGATTCACAATTATTTAACTTGATGATAAGGGATAGTTAGTACATCAGTAGAACTAGTACTGATGCCTGGTTTGAGATGAAGGCAATTGGTTTCAATTCATCCCTAGCCTGGAACTGCAGAAAGCAAGCATGTACAAACCAAAAAATCTTTATAAATTTCATGCTGAAGTCACATGGGACAGATTACCGTCTAATGAACTGATGGCTCATTGGAAAATTGTAATTCATTCTAACAAGCTATAGTAGCACCTGAGAGATTACCTTTATGGCTCACAAAAGCTCATTCAAGACATCTGCACTATGCCATGAAACTGACCAACCACCACAAAGTACTGATGTAAACCATATATTAAGCAAGTTGGAGGCCTGCTATGTGCCAGGCCACACACGGACATAGCCCGGCTCCTGAAGATCATAGTTCTCATCGCCAAACTCATGCACACAATAGTGGTTTCTCTTCAGTTTCCCCTTCGAAACCAACACAGATCAGACCAACTGAGGTACCTGGAGTATCCAAAGCATGACGTACCTAAATTCCAAGTGCAATGGGTATTATGAAAGAAACAGACAAATGACACCGAATCTGGCAGTTAGCCACTCATGTGGTTATAGTGCATTTTCCTGCCTGAAGATACTAAAAGCTTTAAAAAGTAATGCTTTCATTCATCGATGAACTGATACTAGAATTCATATATAAAACAGAAACTCTTTGAACGTCTCATGAGAACACTACTCAACTTTAGGAATGAGCTCCAGGAAATCAATAGGAGCTCATTTGCACTAATGCTACATTAGGCTTAGTTGATCCACATTTCTTGTGTTTATAAGACGTTGCACACAAAGCCACCATGTGTCCTTGGCCAATTCCAAACAGAGGAAAAAGACACATCTAAACGCTGCCAATTCAAAGTAGTCAGAGCTCAAATCCAGTAACAAAATGAGAAGGTAATTACGTAGGTGTCAAGCAGTGTTTTTGCTGTTTAGATGATAAAGACAGTACCCATCTTTTGGCTTATTTAGCATTACAGTAAAGCAGTATAATTTTGAAAATATAATTTTGAAAGCATTCTAGAGACCGAGAATCAAATAGAAGGGGGAAGATGGAAAAGGAATAAGTATTTATGTTTTTAAAATACTAAAGGCATCAAAAATTCTAGTGATGAATGACTACTTAAATGTAATTTCTTCTTGATATAGGAATGATTCCTGATACCTATCTTTTAACAGAAAAGACTGAAATTTTCTTCACATTCAATTTATGTTTTCTTTAAACATGAGTTCTGCACACAGTATTAAAAAGAAATCTCACCAAAAAGAAAGTCTATCATAGTGATTCTACTACTAAGAGAAGCTGAAGCAGAATAAGGAAAAATAAAATGTATGGTTTATTTCTTTGTTATACAAAGAAAATTAAAAGTGATCCAAAACATCTTCACCCATCTCCCATGTCCTTCCTGACATAATGAGGACATACAAAATCAGGGCAAGCTAGTCCAGCTCAGGGTCAAGTTTTTCCACTTTGATGACTATCTCTGGAGCGGATGCGGCAGCACTGGCCTGCTGGTTCTCAACCTCTGATTCTGACAACACTTCTTCCTTTATCTTCACAGGCTTATTACTGGCTTCCTCCTCTTCATCCGAAGATTCATCAAGCTCCCATTCATCATCTATGTCCATTTCAAATACTCTTACATGACGGAGATTTGAGCTTAACTGGAGAAGAAAAGGTCAAATAAAGAATCTTTAAATTCATGACTGAACTAATAAATGATATATAAGAAATCAAAATTTTGAAAAATGGTTTTGTATGAGTTATTTCCCATTGATTTACAACAAAATCACTAAACTTAGCCTCATTTGCTATAAAAGGATCTCTATATACAATAGTGACAATTTTCCTAATAATTGAAATCAAGGGGTGCCTGGTGGCTCAGTCACAAATGCATGAGATACTTGATCCCAGGGTCATGAGGTTGAGCCCCAGGCTGGGTGTCAAGACCACTTTAAAAATTATTTATTTATTTATTTATTTAACATCTAATACTGTATTACTCAGTCAACTTTCTCAAAAACAAGAAAGCTACATAGCTACGGCCACATGTTCATGTTCATAATCAATAAAAGCAATACACCATGAAATGCTTACACTTTCTGAAAGGACCTTATAGATCCAAAGTCACTTCCTCCCATTACTGTCAGTAAACAACCTGTAAATACTTACCACACAGGACACTTTGCGAAAACCATTCCCAGCAACATACTGTGCTTTCATACTTTCCAGTAATCGCCAATGCTTTTCAAAATGCATGGTACGTGTGGGAATAGCACTGCACTGTTCATCTAGCCTGGAGAAGGGAAAATCCAACCCCAAAATGAAAAGGCGATCTTCTCTCTGGTTTACAAGGAGGTAATATAAGGATCTACCATGGGTTTGATTTCTACCAACATTCCCAATTCCAAAATAATTCTATCAGCCACTGTATAAAAGGCATTTTCCTATATCCTAGGAAAATACTGCAATTCCAAATAGCTAGAATGGCATCTTACTAAGGTTTCTGATTCCTGCTCAAGGAAAGCAAACAGACAAATTTTTTAATTAGAGAAGGGACCTACTCACTTAAATCTAAGAAAACTAAAGCCATCTCTAGAATTGGCTGTGTACACTCCACTGACTACTGAAGTCCTGATACTGGGAGCAAACCAACAGAAGCAAATCTAAAATAACTAATTCTGTTATTAACTGAGGCTCAAGCTACCCTTGAAAACAGTACGTAAGTCCCATTCGCTACTCCAAATAATTCCCCACCTTATTTCACCAAATAATCTTGATTTATTAGCAAAGCACAAGGGCAGGAGAGCTGTTGAAGCCAGTATTTAAAAAAAAAAAAATAGTACTTCTGTCCAGCTGATTTTCCTACTATCCCTCGTAAGCACTGCCTAGCATACCTAAGGAACCACAATGTACAATACATATTCAAAAGCACAGAACTATTTCGTCAGCAAGAGTTTCTTACTGATGAGTTAGTTACCTTGTGGAGTAAGCCCCCGTGAACTGATACTCTGAGGCATCCTCGCTATTATACACTGAAGATAATGGCAACTGGACCAGAAGCCTATCTCTCCCTTCACGTCCCACGGTGTCTTTCAGAACTACTGTTACAGTCTCATCATCATAGAACTGTGCATCTAAGCAGCTGTAGGCGCTAGAAGTGAATGACGTTCTGTTACATCATAGATGACTGGGACAACTGAGAAAGTATTATGGTACCATGCAAAAATTTAATACAACAAAAACCAAGTGACATTCTATACTCATACACTGAAAATACATCATCAGTTTGCATTAAAATCAGTTACCAATTGCAGTGATTATTCACAAACAGAAGTAGGCCCTAAAAAACAGGTCACCATGAAAAAAGAAAAATCTGGGAGGGTGAGATTGGTTCACAGTTTCAGAAAACTCCTGATACCAATAGTCAGGCCTTAAGGCTGTGGAAATTCCAGGAATGGCACCTTGTAGATATACTGGCTAAACAAAAAGGGCTAACTAGACTGAGAAGTAAAAACAAGATTGACAGAGGAAAATTCACAACAACTTTAAAGACATTATCATAAAAAACTCCTTTTATGTAAGGAAAAGAGAGTGAGGAAAGGTTTGGCCTGTGAGGAGTGTCCACTCCACAGCCTCAGGGATGACTTTGCTACTGTTACCCTTTTATATTCTAAGAACATCCCAGAGCAGTGACAATGAGGCCACCACATGTTACTGCTGGTTGTAACAACAACTTCAGTCACATGCCCCCTGAAGCCATCTTGCTTTCTGAACAGACGGGGAGCTCAGAAGTATTATCACAGGAAACCACTGTTATGTAAGTTCCTGAAGCGAAGTAAGGTTCTATTCTTGTTAAGTCAATCGAAGTATAAGCTATGTAAGCAATCCTGTGCACTCTGCTGCAAGTTACAAAGGCCTCCTAAGTGTAACATAATCACTGTACCTGAATCTGACCATATTTCTATAATTAAACATATGCACATATCATTTGTATATGTATATAATCTCATTCAAACAAGATTCAAGATTTACCTTCGTCTCACTTTTTCAGTTGTGGCATATGTGAAGCTCCCAAATTTAATAGCTATTAGTCCATTACTTACAGATCTTGAAGAAAGAAGGGGGGGAAAAAAGACTGTGGAACAACTTGGATAGCCAATAATCTAAATGCTTGAAAGAACATGATTGTCAGTGTTAGTATATTTATCTAAACAGCCAAGTCCCAGGCCCAAAATACCATTATGCTCACTCTGCAAAACCGACAATTAATTTAAACCCCTAGATAGACAAACCTACATCAAAATTGCAACTTGTTTAAAATCTTAGTCACTGATACCTTATAAAATTAAGGACAATTGGGAACAACCAAATTATTTCTCTTCGGCCCATCTCAGGTCTCAAAACATTTCCTTCAAATTCAGATTAAAACCATCTGCGATATTAATGGTATTCTGTACATGATTTATTTTTTAGAACTTCTACTTCAGATTCTCAAAAGAAGTCTCTACAGGCAGGCCTCTTGTTTAATGAAAGGCATACCTAACCCGAGGCTAAACTCCTTTCCATAAGGAACCCAGGCCACAGTTCCAAATGCTTCAAGTTCGTGAGATATAATCCTGAGTGTTCCGCTGTTGTATTTTTCTTAATGCTAAAGAAATCCTACAAGTCACAACTATACCTGTACAAAATTAATAATCTAGAATCAAAAGGGATCATGAAGCTTGTGAATTGGCATTATCATCTTAATGATGTGAAATGTAAGACTAAGAACAGTGCACCAGCAAGCCTAAACTCATAAGGTAGCTAACTGAATCCCAAAATATAAGGGAGGGAAGCGGTACATTTATTACTAAAAATAATAAAATCTCACTCTCTATCTCAACTTTAGATTAATACTTACTGGGAAATATCAGTATGTCTCCTTAAAATGCACATTTTATAAAGAGAATCTTCTAAAATAGTAAAAAGAAGATAATGTAGATTTGAGGTTTTATTATTCCACCTAAGGAAAAAAATTTAATGTCAAAACACGGTATTTAGCTATCACATCAGAGAACAAAAATGTATTGCTCGTATGAGACAAGAAGAAACACACACTTACAGAAAAGGAAATTTGAATAATCTGCGTGTACAGTCCTGACTAAAACAAAAGAAAAAAAGGTAAGAAAAAATTAAATTGGCCACTAAATTTTACCACCCAAAAAGTAAACAGAATTACCTTCTAGCATCCCTGTATAATGGAATACAGATTGCTTGATTCATCGATTTTCCAATGACATCCTAAATAAAATAGATTTTTAAAAGTACAATCAAAGCATTTACATACACACAAGTACTCTACAGAAAGTACCTGATCTTCACTATTCAAGTCTAGTAAAAAACCATCTAGATCAGCAAGCTTTCACACAAGAAACTTCAATGACAGTTCTAACAGCAAGGAAAAGAAATTCTGAAGAATTTCTGAAATTCTGAAATTCAGAAGAAATTCTGAAAAATACACCAGAAAGAAGTATGCATAGAAGACTAGGAACACCCAGCCCGTCATCCCCTTCTCTCACAGAATCTGACTTCCCTCCTGCAGCAGTAAGCTAGACACATGATAGCTCTCTAGCCGAGACTGTTTATAAGAAGTTTGTTCTAGGAACAAATAAAATAATAGGGATACCAACACTCCTAATAACCTTGTTATCTGTTTACTTCTTAGTATACTTAAGAAACTAACAGGTAGAGGAAATGTTAGGGTGAACCCAATGAACCTGCCATTTTTGTCAGCCACAGGGTGAACAAGCCACAGGGTGAATACTTAGTAACTATGACCGTTTACATAAGTGAACCCCATACTGCAGATATTCTCACTCCTCCACAAAGGCAAGCATTGCTTTTTCAAACTTACTGCTGGTTTTTGCAAGCACAGATCAATAATGTTCTCCATCCGCCTTTTCACAAAATGCAATGATTTTCGAGGATAATAAGGAAACAGCAAAGGACTTTCTGGTTTCAAACAAGAAGAGAAACAAAAACAAAATCACAAAGTTATAGTAAACCAAATGATTAGGAGAAAATAATCTGTCAGAGGCAGCCGGCACCGCTCACCTGACAGTGGCAATCTCCCTGGCTGCTTCATTAGCCCCTCACACAACCTCACCACGAATGACTGTGGCCTCCTGCCTTTTCTTCACCATCCCCTGCTGCCGGCCCACTAAAACCTGCCGCACCCACTGCAGGCCGAGGCCTAGCAGCTCTGTACTCTTTATTCTATTTTCCCCTACCCAAATCTGACAGTTTGCTTCTGCTGGGTATAGGAAGGAAGGGGTGATCTGGGAACCACAAGACACAATAAAATAGAGTTCATTCTCTACTCTTTGCCACAACGGGCTGACAACAGCAGTCCAGTATTGTTTTCGAAAAGTATAATACTGAAAACAGAAACAAGACACAAGAAACTAGTGCGGTGTAAATAAGCACTTTACTTTGCAAAAGGCTACTTTACCAGTAGAGTAATACATAATTAAGCACTCAGGGGTAGCGACTATGTGAGATTCCATCCTGTTACTTCTATTGCTTGTAACAGCTGGACAAAGTAAGCATCACACTCTTCAAATTACAGATTTAAAAAATGAGGCCCAGGAGGTTTGGGCAATCTGCCTGGGGTGAAAATGATAACGAATTCACACCTCTGAATCCAACCCTCAGACTTCCAGGCCCACCCTCTTCTCCTGAGCTCTGTAGGCTTCCCTCACTCCCAGCATCTCATGTCCCAGCTATGCTGGACAAAGTGAGTTTTAATCAGGTTAACATTTTAAGCTTCCCACAGGTGAGAGATGCTGGGGAGCAGAGAAAGGTATCAGATCTTTGTCCCTGGTTCCTGGCACAGAGCATCTAAAACCCTCAGAATTTCCTGAGTGATAAGGGTGATAGGAACATCTTTTGGTGTAACAATGCAACTGTGGGAAGATCCCTAGACAGTTTCAGAATGAGGACTGGTCACCAGAGAGACTAAGCCCTGATAGAAGCCTGGACTTTCTAGCCCTCATCCCCCATCTACCAGGGTGGGGAGAGGAGCTGGACTTGAGTCCAATCACCAGTCATCGATCACTTAATCAATCCCACCCGCATAATGAAAACCCCATAAAGAACCCCTGAACAGAGGGCTTCTGGGTGCTGGGTGACACACCCAGAGCAGGCGCGGGGGCTCTGAGCCCTTCCCTCCACACCCTGACTCTGCAGCTCTTCCACTTGGCTGTTCTGACTTGTGTCTTTATAATAAAGCAGTAAACCGAAGTGAAGTGTTTGGGTTTTATGGGCCATTTTAGCAAATAACCAACCTGAAAGGGGGAGGGAGGGAGGGTGGGGACAGAAATGTAGGCCACCTGGGGACCTAATCCTCAGGACTGAAGCCACAGAGGCGGTCCTGTGGGACTGAGCCATGGAAGCTGTGGAGTCTGGGGAGTCAGCATCAGAAATGAATCACAGGACACACAGTTGGTTTCAGAATTGGTCTCAGGAGGAAAACCCTCTCATTTTAGTGTCAGAAGTGTTCTGAGTACCCACAGCTCACGTGAGAGCATCCCTACTGCTCAGGAGCCATGAACTGGGCACCCAGCGCTCCACCTGCATTTACAGAATCCTCACAATGGTGTTTTGAGGGAGGCACCACTACTGCCCTCATTTTACTGATGAGAAAACGGGCAGAGAGGTTAGACAGTCTGCCCTCAGCCACATCACAAGAAGTCGCAGAGCAGATTCCAACCCCCGAAGCTCAGAGCAGCGACTTTCACCCATCCTACAGCCCCAGCACTCCCTCATGTACCCTGAGAAAGTACATGTAGCAAATATTGAGCACATGATTTTTGCAAAGTGCTAGAAAGAAGTTTCACAAAAGTTTTCTTAACAGTTTTCATAACAGTTTTCTTAACAGTTCCATAACAATGTGGCGTCTGGGTGACACAGTCAATTGGGCATCCAAGTCTTGGTTTTGGCTCAGGTCTTGAGCTCAGGGTCATGGGACTGAGCTCTGTTGGGCTTCATGGTCAGCCCCGAGTCTGTCTGAGATTCTCTCTCCCTCTTGCTCCATCCCTCCCCACCACATACTCTAATAAATAAAGCTTACAAAAAAAGACAAAAACCAGAAACAGTTCCATAATGAGAGTATTTCTTCACACTAGACTAAGAAACGATAATTAATGAACTTGCCCCAATTCATATACTAGCAAAACCTTGAGATGAAGTTAATAATACGAGGTGTTATCTTGGTTAAACGTCATGCTCCTAGCTAAGATTAGGCCTTCCTGTTCAGCCATAGATGTGAGGAAAAAGAGGGTAGGGCCCATTTTTAGCCCACCCAAGTTCCCAGGACCAGTATTAGCCCACTCTCAGACAGGGCACTGGTGCCACCACTCTTGGCACACTGCCACGAGCCCTCCTCAGGCTGGGGATGCATCCTGATTAAACAGCAATGAGCTGAGTCAGCTGTACCTTTATTCTCCCTCCTTTCAATAACTAACTGAATCAATAGATCTCGAGAAATACAAAATGTGCTGCTCTGAAAAAGAATTTAAACTTCTAAGGTTAAAATAAAAGGGCAACAAGTGAAGTTTTGGGCTTCAGAGAATTCTCTCCTTCTCCCATCCATCCTCATTCATTCAGATAAACAGAAACCAGAGAAGAGTGGCAGAGGTCACCACTGAGTCGAGTTAAAAACTCGGGCTTTGAGGTCAGCAGACACCTAGCTTCATCACGTACCAGCTTGTGTGATTTGGGCCTTCTCTGATCTTCAGCTTCGTTATTAAGAAATGGGGATAACAGGTGCCTAGGTTCCTGGGGGCATGAAGGAAAGAACTACATGCTGGGGGCTATTACCCTAATGACCTAAGAAATGACAGGCTATGATCAAATTACTCTGTGAGGCAGGCAAAGAAATACTGCTCCCAAAATATCTGCATCTAAAATACTGAAGTTCTGATATATTTAGTGGTTGCTATTTTGTGTTGCATCCTGAATAATGTTGCATCATTTTACTATACCAACATTTCAAGATCCTAGAGAATGAAAAGCACAAGTACACAAAAAAACCTACAATCTCAGGAGAATAGTTAAGCATCACTATGCTTTCAGAGTTCACAAATGGGAATCAGCAAAAGACTTCTCTCACTAGCAGGCTGTGGAATTTTCTTCCTAATATCCTATTTTTTTCACAGGGTACAAAACAGACAAGAGTATCTGAGAATAAACAATCTTACCCTATCACAGTTAATTTCGGACTGTTTTCTATCACGGTAAAGTCATATACTATTTATTTTGCTGTTTCTCTAATCAAAAACAATAGGCACAACTGATCTAAAGACCTGAAATAAATATTCAGTAATTGTCCAGCAACACTCCTAGTTAATAAACTGGTCTCAAAGCAAGTATAAACATGGCCCAAATCCACAAAGTTCATTAAATACCTTTAAGGTGGTTGCTATTTTGAAGAAAATCATACCACTGGTTTCCTTCTGTGTTAGGTGGTGACACGAGATCATCATCTTCATCTTTCAAGTACTAGAATTAATACCAAATCAAAATTTTAAATGTCATAAACAAAGGAGGAGGCTTCAAAGACTTATTGTTAGCATTATTCTATTTTAAAAGTGATTGTTTTACTGACAAGTGCTCTGAAATTGCACGGCTATTATTCCAAGTGAAGTGACCAAAATTCACTAAATGCCGAGCCACTTGGCAAACTGCAAACTTCTGGAAGATCAGAATGCTATGGATACAGAGACGACACACAGAGTTTAAATTTTGTGTTCCATTTTCAATGAAGGACATTTTAATCTTGTGTGTGTGTATGTGTGTGTGTGTGTGAGCGAGAGAGAGAGATCGTGCATCCGCACCTATGTTATACATTAATTTTAAAAGTATCAACTTGTCAATCTACTCTAGGATAGTAGTCCTCAAAGTGTGGTCGACAGACCCCCTGGAGCCCTAAAGATGCTTCAAGGATCCATGCAGTCAACACTATTTTTATTTATCTTTTTTTTTTTTTAAGTATTTCTAGATTTCATTATACTATTTTTATAATGTTGAAATGTTATTTGCCCTTTCAACTCTGTTGACATCTGCACTAAGGGTCAAAAGCGCAGGTGGGGAAAACTGACGCCGGGAGGCAAGGTGGTGGTCTTAAGCCACACTAGTGGGCACTGTATTCCTTTTTGTTACATACTGACAGTTTCACTTATTTAATGAAGCTATTAAAATAATTAATTTTATTAAATCTCAAACCTGGGGTACAAATCTTTTTACTGTTCTCTGTGACAAAGTTGAGAAGTAAACATAAAGCACTTTGGCCAATACCAAAGTACAATGGTGACCATGAGGAAAAACATTTAAGAAATTGTTGTAGTTGTGGGGTAAGCCAGGCACTTTGTTGCTGTTAATGGAATTCTATTTTTATTTGAAAGAATGACTGGCAGATAAGCTATGATTATTCGTACGTGGGTATTTGGTAGATATTTTCTTCAAAATAAAGCAAGCCTGTCACTTTAAGCAAAACAACTGACAGTATTTGCTGCCAATGATAAAATTTAAACATTCAAGCAAAAATTAAAATTTTGGAAAATCTATATCTACCACTGTGTACTTGACAGCCATGGTACTTGAAGATTTTCTGATGATATTGTTGCAGATATTCTTAAATCTGACTTTTGGATACTGCATAGGGAAAGATGTCAGCATTCAGAAGATCTGCATAACTCAGTGAGCCAGTATTTTCCAAATGACCAATACATAATACTACAAAATCATACACAGGTAAAAGATCCATTCAAAGCATAAGACAGATGAATGGATTTTAATGTATCAGAGTATGAAAAGTTCACTGATGCAATTTTAGATTCCATATTAAAGCTAACCTTAAGATACTATCTCTTATCAAGACTCGGTATAATATCAAATAACATCCACAATTATCGGAAACAGCCATTACAATACTTCTCCCTTTCTAAAACCTATGTGAGGCCAGATTTTCTTTACATACATTAAACATAAAAACCCAACATGGGAGACGAAGCAGCAGCTATGAGAAGCTGTCTTCTATTAAGGCAGACAGCAGAGATTTGCAAAACTACAAAACAATGTCACTCTTCACTAAACTGTTTAAAAAAATATAGTCATTTTTATTATAAATATTTCTATAACATGTAACAGTTAAGTGGAATTGCTGTTACTTTTAAATAATTTTGTATTCTGTTATATTTCTAATGCCTACTAACATCTCCCATTGATAAATATAACCTATATTAGCAAAACTCTTCAGAGTCTTCAATAGTTATTAAGAATATAAACAAGTTCTGAGACCAAAAGTTTAAAAACTGCTCCTTTTTCGTTACTTTACTAAAAGAAAAGGGCTGCTGTGTAAGCTAGCACTGTATTATTTTCCAGAAACTTTGGATAATAAAGACTAACACTGCTAAAGTTTTAGCATTAGTTTTAATAATTTCTAAAAAAAAGTAATATCCACATTCAATCAAATGCCCATACCTGACCAACTTTTTCAACATTGAAGTATTTTCCTTTTCGATTATAAAGGTCTGGAGCCTAGAAAGAATAAGCATAGTTTAGCTCTTAACTCACAGAAGAGAAAGAAAAAAAAAAATTCTTAAGCTTAATGAAAACGTTTATTTTTTAAGAGAGCCGTTAGTGGCAGTTATCTTCTTCTTCTAGGGATTGTATGACACACATCCAAACAAAAGTTGGATTTATAAAGGCTCTAAAATAAGTATTGCCATTAATTAGTTCAATAGTTTAAAAAGCACAGCTGCTAAAAATGTCAATTAAATTGGATTAAATGTGATTACTTCTCACCATTACCCAGGTTTATGGCAACTGTTTAACTCTTTCAAAAAAAACCACAAAAATCCCAGCATTATAGAAATAACACTTTCATACCTCATTGAAATGTTCAGTAAGAAATTCAGCAACAAATGTGATATCTTTCTGAGTCATCTATCAAAATCAAAAAGGAACAAAAGGAAAAACAAATCAAGGAAAAAGAAAGCTTCCCAAAAGATCTTATATTATGTAATAATAAATGTGACTTTTTTTTTTTACTGTCTACTAAAAGCCATGATACAAAGAGGCAAAGTTCCTTCAAAGAAACATCAATAGAAATCCAAAAGATTATGCAACTGTGAAAATATGAAATCTTGAAGCTTTGACAAGCATGTAATTAAACATTTTAAACCCCTTTTTCCAATCAGCTAATCCAAGAGCTACAGCTAATCCAAGAGCTACAGAATTCCTTATGGCCTGAAGTTGTTTATTATTTTAGGCCTTGTGCTAATAAGACTGTGTACAGGGTCCCTGCTCTGGAAGAAGAGACTACGTCCAGAGAAGTCACCTTGACTTGAGTGAGGACCTACAACTCAACAGTGATACTTGCTTAGCAGTTGGTCTCTGCTTCTTGCAGTGACCCTGCATTCACCCCACCCCAGTTCTTCAGTCCCCACAGAATTATACCTGGGGATTACACCCAGGGGTCTCCCCCATTAACAGACACATTTTACTTCCCCAAACAAAAGAGTGGTCTCAGTGAAACAGCTAACGTGAACCTCCCTGGTTTGTGAGGCCAGTCATCCACAGCACAAAAGATGTGCTTCTTGTAAAAGTCTCAGAATGGCGATCCCTTATTCATCCAGTCCACTGGAGCTAATTCTAATACTCTCTCTCCATTTTCACAGGCCCCAGATTACCTCATCTATCTGAACCAGAGTGTGGGTAGGGGTGAGGATGAGTGACCACAGAAATCAGGTGGGAATATTGCCCTAGTCTGAAAGTTCTTACTTAAAGGAAATTCCAATGCCACTGTCACAATCCTTGTTATCAGGGAAACTACTGTTTACCAGACATCAGCATTGGGACTAATATTTAAAGTACCAGATATCCAAGGAAATAAAAATGCATTCAAAACTTAAGGAAGGTAAAGAATACAAGCACCTTACATAATACAGATTACAAAATCTTATATAAACATGAAAATTATAAAATTAGATAACCATAGTAAAGGTATTTTGTGAGATGAAAAAATAAAATTTCTTAAAGGAAAAAAAAAACTCAATTACGAAGCTGCATTTAGGGTCTACAGCCTGACACCTTGTCAACTAGCAGTGGTGTATGAATACTGAGCCAAGCAGCCAAGCTGAGCTCAGTCAGAGCAGCAGTTAACACACTGGAAAACGTACTACCACATACTACCTTATTCAGCTCTGGAAGCACATGGTCTTCTGTCATTCTCAACATTGCTGGAAACAGAAATCAAAAAACTATCTTTAAAGGAAAGGTACAAACCTAACTTTAATATAGATACATTTCAAAGACTAAATGTGTTTCATTGGACTAAATCTTCAATATTCAACCAACGAAATCTTTTCACCAAGGAAAACTTATTTTCCTTTTAAAAACTGAAGTGTGAAGACTGTAAATTTGACTTGTATTTTCAGGTTCAAAAAGGCTGGTCTAACAATCCTAAACTATTATTTTTTATTTTCTACGTCAACTCAATGACGTGCACAGACCAGATTCACTCCTCTCCTAATATATGGCATTTCTTCTCTTAAAATCTGCAAACAATTTGGTCCTTCAAAAGCTTTAGAATACCAAACAAACATGTTACTCTCCCTTGGGTCTTTTGCTACACAAAGATATTTGCACTAAGACTTTTGTGTACATACATACACTTAAATATACGTGTATTTACAGACTCTCTAATATCTGCAGCCAATTCTTTTTGTCCTCTCTGATGGCTGTATTTTTATATTATGTCCACCTAAGTCAAGGGGAATGCTGCATGTGTTTTTGCACTGTTTGAATATCCCTCATAATTGCATTCGGTCAGGAATAAGCATGCTGGATGTGATTCTGCAAACATGGATTACTTTAGAAACCGTTCTTCATTAGTTCAGACTTCTAAATTATCTGAAAAACAAGCCATGATCTAGTGCACTCATTCATTCATTTATTCATCCAAAAAGTACTCACTGAGCATACTATGGGTGCTGGGGATATAGCAGTACAAAAGAAGTTCCTGCCTTCATGGAGGCTACATTTTCCAAAGAAGCAAACCCAGGCGACACCACTAACAAGTGACAGAGCCAGGATTATAATGAGGTCTCGGGTTCTCCCATCCAGCGTGCTTTCTGCTGCCCTGCTCTAATGATAAGGATTGAGCAGTAATTCATTTCTCTCCTAATCAGGCTTCTCATTAGAGTTAGGACATGCAGCAGAATATAAACTGCCTCAACTACTCCAGTAATTACAAGTAAAACCAAACCTCTTCTGTAAAAGAAAATTATTTCGAAGATCTCATTGAGTTTTAATATTGTAATTTATTCTAATCAGCATTTCCGATATTAAACAGGCTGGCCTGATGAACACTCTGGCTCCCCATTCTGGCTAGCACTGGTACGGTTTTGAGGAGAAAAAAAAAAAAATTTTAAATGCCAACATCTGTGGATCCCATTCTTTTTTTACCACAAGCAATTACATTAGGCTGACAAATATAAAGTTTGTTTGTAAGATACCAGAATTGAAGATCTGGACATTTGTTAAAAGATGTGAGCACATTACAGATAATTTAACTTCTATTTTATTTACTCTTTAGAATTTTAACAAATGAGGAATAAATCTTATTTATAATCAAATTTTTGCCTGTGTTGGAAGGCAATGCATGCTGGATTATTTCAATGATATTAAGGGGGGGATCACAAAAATAGTTCAAATGGACCTACATAAAATACGCACATGCTGCAGAGTAAGTATGAGAACATGGACTATGAAGTCAGTTAATCCTGGTTAACTACCTACAAATGAAAAGACGCTATGTAGAACAAAGAAAGGCAATGAGTGGTCTGCATTCAGCTTAGCTAGGGCACTAGTGTCTGATGGAAAGGATGCTAGAAACTTCTTGTTTGGTGCTGTTCAATGTGGCAGGCACTGACAGTGTGTGGCTACGGAGGACTTCAAATGTGCATAACGTCACTAAAAAACTGAACACGTAACTTACATAATTTCAACTAATTTATTTATTTTAGATTTTAATAAATCTAAAATTAGGGGCTGGTGGTATGGAGGGAGGAAGGCGGGCTGTGTGTTGAAAACACTGACACCCATGAAGGGTAAAAGAGCTCTACTCCTACAGTTACTCAAAATTTTACCAGAATAACTGAAATATTCTAAATTGATACACCCACAGTTTTTAAAGAAGGGTTAAGGTAACAAGAATCCTTCATTCGACCAACTTACCCACATAAAGCCAGCGAAAAAATGCTTTGAAGTTTTTCATACTACTATCTATAACTCTGAAAAGACAAAAATAAAAGAAATCAGTGAAAAAATGCTTTGAGGTTTTTCATACTATCTATAACTCTGAAAAGATAAAAATAAAAGAAATCAGAAATAAAATTATAATGTGTGGTTCATATATCATCGTTCAATTGTTCTGGGATATAATCATCTTTACCATTCTCTTTTATCCTGTCTGAAGGACATTTAAACCTTTGATTTTACAAATCAAAAACATATCTAAAAATAAAGCTTCAGAAGAGCAAGTCCTGATTCTTCTCAAAAATAAAGCAAATGACTCAGATTCTAACTGGTTATAACAGTCTTGCCACAAACTGTGTAATGGTCTTTCCCACCATTCAGTAAAGTATGAAATCCTTTTTCAACTTTGAAAACAAAAGAAGTCGGCAAAAAACCATTTTCAGCATTTTTCTCAGTTAAAAAAAATACTGGTCAGTAAGAAGAAAAAACATCAACGCCAACAGAAAACCAGATTATAAATTTGTACTATGTCACTATCTCTGCTATCAGTGGACATTATTTTTGGAAGTTGATTTTTGATGCTTATAGTAGCTGATCTCAAAAACTGAATTTCCAGGGCCCCTGGGTGGCTCAGTGGGTTAAGCCTCTACCTTCGGCTCAGGTCATGATCTCAGGGTCCTGAGATCGAGCCCTGCATGAGGCTCTCTGCTCAGCAGGGAGCCTGCCTCCTCCTCCTCTCTCTCTCTCTCTCTCTCTCTCTGCCTGCTTCTCTGCCTACTTGTGATCTCTCTTTGTCAAATAAATAAATAAAATCTTTAAAAGAAAAAAAAAACTGAATTTCCTTGAGCCTTACAGAAATGGACTCCCCAAATTTAAGTATTAAAAGTGGAAGTCACGTTCATTTCGATGAAACTATCTTTAAATATGGACAGGGCTATCACTTAAAAAAAAAATCTCTTTAGGCTCACATCTACAGGGTAACTACTCTAAGCAAGTGATACCTGCATCTTTCTTTCCTAAATTTCAAAGCCCCTTCCAAGAAAGAAGTTTCATACTACTGGAGAGGTGGGTCAGCATCATTAACGTAGCTCTCTAGAGTAAAACACCTGACATAAAAAGACTGCCACATTTCTGATATTACCAAGTAATATAATCAAAACTCTCTTGTGGCAAAACAAAAAAGGAAAGAAAAGTTCCTTTCTGTCTTTCCCAATCAATACTCTGACCGGCCCCTACACCCAGCAAGCAATCCCTGGTCTGCTGGAGGTGAACATCAAAATTCTCACTGCCTCACCTTCTTCATCTATAACCTAAAATAACAATGCTATATTCAACTTCTTCCAGGGAGCAAAAAAGTTAAATAAACTACCTTCCATTCATATTGAAAAGTGATCACAAAAAGCTTAGTATTTTATATCTACTCTCTGGAAATACGGTGGACCAAAAACTAATTCAACATATAGGAAAAGCAATGTCATCTCTTCTCTCATTTTGTCTTCTGAACACAAATGTCTCCAACCTCTACCTTCTAAAACCCCATTAAAATGATAATGGGGTGGAGGGGAGGGGTGTACTATAAACTCACAAAAACAAAAAGGATGGTAGAAAAGACATTAATTTCAGAAATGTCAGAAAGGACACGTGGCTGATGAAGCTCAACAGAGGCAGTCACACGCAGAACATGGAGAGGACAACAAGGACACTTCCGGCCTGCAGAATCCCAGGGACACTCTGGACCTTGCAAATGTCAGGCTCGACAGCAGCCCTCAGGATCACACATGGGGCTGGACACAGGAGGACAAACCGAAATACAGAGCAGTCAATATGTTCTTTCCTCCTAAACATGAATGCCTATGGGTCTATGCCCCAAACAGAAATGAACAGGGTTTTCCCAAGAAAGTGCATAAACTGGGAAGAGCTGAGGTGGTCCCATGCGGGTGCTGGCAGCCCACCAAACAGCTCTACATGCCTGCCCGAGTGCCAAAGCCAGCTTTCTGCTGCCCTGTCCACACAGATTCCAAGCAGCTTCAAATCACCTCACGAAGAAACATGAGTAAACACTGGAGCATCAGGTATCTGAAGAAAGCTGGCAACGAGACCAAAACAAAGCAGATAAGTGACCCGGGAAGTGGAGATCATTCAGGGAACGGCAGGCTTATAAAAATATCTAATTAACGTCCTCAGAGATTTGAGAAGATGTCATCTACAAAGCAAGAACACAGCTTTGAAAAATGATTAAAGAAATAAGAAAACACGTTTGGAAATTGAAAGACAAGGACTGCTGTGATAAAGAATTCAATGCGACAGTTCAGGTAACGGTCAAGTCCTCCACTCACCTTGACTACTAACTCCAAAGCTGACAGCCTACACCCCTTCACTACCAACTTGAACCCTCGGACTCTCAACATCAAGCATGCCACTCACCAACAACCACCTGTCTTCCCAGGGACCTCTCTTCAGCACCCCAGCTTTCGTCTCCCTAACTACCACCTACTGGTTCCCCCACCTCTCCTCCCTGTTTCTTACTCACACTGTGTTCCCACTTTCCCCCCCAAAACAGCTCCAATTCAAGGTTCATTTGAATCGTACCCTCGCTTTAATTCCCTGGCCCCACTTTGGCTTCGCTTTGGTCACCAAGCCTAGCAAATCTAAGTGCTCACCTGCCCTGTGCCCCGGCACACTTGGCTGACCCCGGCTGGAGAAAAGCCAGCAGCCATGCTGACCTGGGGCACTTCTACATTCTCACAAGGGCTCCCCAAGTGACCCTCAGCACCAGCAGCATCTGCCTGTTTCACCTACTCGTTCTTTCTCTCACTTCCCTGAAGGCAACTGGCTCACACCTTTTCCTTTATCTTTTTTTTTTTTTTAAAGATTTATTTATTTATTTGACAGACAGAGATCACAAGTAGGCAGAGAGGCAGGCAGAGAGAAAGAGGAGGAAGCAGGCTCCCCGCTTGAGCAGAGAGCCCAATGCAGGGCTCGATCCCAGGACCCTGAGATCAGGACCTGAGCCGAAGGCAGAGGCTTTAACCCACTGAGCCACCCAGGCGCCCCCTTTTCCTTTATTCTTAAACCACCTCCCCACTCTTACCTCCAGCTGACAGAACATTACCTATCTCATTAAGACGGTAAGAACAGTTGGAAGTGAACCTCCCCAAGCCTCCATGTGCCCAGATACTAGCGTCTGTGACCCTTTACACAGCCTTCTCTCCTGTAATTATAGATATGCTATCTTTCCAGACCATTCCCCCCATGCGCACATGGCCCTCTATCTTTCCAGACCATTCCCCACATGCACCACACGGCCCTCCCCTCCCATACTCTTACTCCATCAATCCTCTCCTCTCTCTGCCATCATCAACTGTTTCCCTTCCAGAATACCCCATCACATATAAATATGCTCTAACTTCTCCCGTCGTAAGACAGAAAAACCCAACAACTGTTTGCAACCACTGGCCATTCTGTTCACAACAAAACTACTCAAGAGAGGATACTTGCTGTTTTCTTTGCATCTGCTCTCATTCTGCATCCCAATGGCTCCATGACTCCATGACATGGCTCTGATCAAGGTCACCAATAATCGTTTCTAGTAATACTCTGATTATCTGTTCTATTCTTGATCTTCATCTTACCTGACTTAGCAGCATCTGACAACTGATCCCTCATTCCTTTTTACGATGTTTCCATTGCTTAGCCTATAGGACACACACCCACTCTCCTGGTCTTTCTACCTCTTTAGTTTCCTTTGCTAGCTCCCCATCAATACCCTTTCTAAATGTTGGAATGCTCATTGCTGTCTTCAGATCTGTCCTCTTCTCCAAGCACACAGACTACCTCATCCAGCCTCATGGCTCAAGATAACACCAATGTGTTGATGGCTCTCAAACTACCATCTCCAGCCTGGACCCTTCCCTTGAATATTAATCTAATATGATCAACAATTTCTTGGACAGATACCCATGAGGGTATCTAACAGACATTTCAAATTTAATACGGCTGACACATTCATCAGGTCATCAAAATTCACGCCACTAAGGAGAAGCAGACAGACATCATTTGCCTCTGGATGTGACATCTTGAGAAGGACACTCTACCAGATATGTATATTCTGGCCAGGGATGTATAACCTAAATCTAATTGTAAAAATACCAGATAAACCCAAATTGAGGAACACAAGATACATATATATAATTTATATATTCTCTCCCTAGTTTTCCACATTTTAGTAAATGTCAATCCTACTTTTCCAGGTGCTCAGACCCTAAATTCATAATTATCAATAACTCTTTTATTTTACCATTCACACACTCATTTAGCAAATCCTGTTATTTCTACTTTGAAAATGCACCCAGATTCTGACCTCTTCGGATTGTAACCACCATTTCTCTCTTGGCTTCTGTCCTTGCCCTCTTTTAATTTATTCTCAAAACTAAGCAATGAACAAGAGGATCTTTTAAAAACCTAAGTCATAGCCTGTCACTCCATAACCTTAATTGCTTCTTCTTACATCCAGAGTAAAAGCCAAAGTCCTTCCAACTGCCTATAGGCGCTACACAACGTGGCCTATCCTCCATGAGCTCTCTCAGCTCATCCTCTCTCACACTCTGTTCCATTCACTTCAGCTAGAGTGGCTCCTGAGGTATGCTCCAAACTCAGCGCCTTCATACTTGCTATCTCTTTTACCAAATATCGATGACTCACTCCTTCCAACATCATCATCTTGGTGAGGTCTGCCCTATATAAATCGCATCTCAAAGGTCTCCCTTCCGTGCTTGGTTTTTCTCACCACTCCTGACACTTATCTGTCCTGCTAGGTATTTTCATCATTCATTTCTTTATTGTCTATCTCACCACATTAGAATATAAGACCCATATAGATTTTATCAGTTTTGTTCACTGCTATACCCTCAGCATCTAGAATAATGTTTAAAATATAGTTAAGTACTTAATAAAGGTCCACGATGAATGACAATGTTGCATAATTCAGTCAAGAAAATTTCTCAGGAAATAGAAAAGAAACAGTTTTGAGAATTACGTGAAGAAAAACAGAAGATACAGGTCAGTTCACGGCCTAGTATCTGACCAACCAAGTTTCTAGAACAAAAAAATCTAATTAAAAAAACAAAACAAAACAAAAAAACAAGAGGAGGAGAAAGAGAAAAGGAGATTACTAAAATAGTAATACAGTAGAGTTCAGGTTCAAATATTTTCTTATTACCAGCACAATGAAAAGACTCACATCTAAAAACACTACTGTGAAATTTCAACATATCAAGGATAAAGAATGAAGCTTTGAGAGATGAAAAACAAACAAAAAAAACCCTATAGAGGGATGAGAATCAGAAGCACCAGACCTTCCAACAGCGACAGAAAGACCAGCATATCATACAGCAATACTTTCAAAGTTCTCTGAGAAAATGATTTCCCCTTCATCATCCTATACCCATTGGAAACCATCAATAATAAAGCGTGAAGGTAGGAGAAAAGACACAGAGTTTATCATTGCATAACTACTTCCTGAGCAAGTTACTGGAGATGTTTCCCAACAAAGTGATGAAAGGAAGCAAGAAGCAAAGGCGATTGTGATGTCTGGACCTAACCCAAGAAAGCACCGAAATGCCTGCCTGGCAGGCTGTTGCGGCAGCGACAACAGCGCATCCAGACCAGCGTGAGGGAGGGAAGGCTGGAGGAGAAATGTCAGGGAGGGAGGGGGTTCCAGGGTGTGATCCTGCCTTGGAGACAGGGGAAGAATCTAAGGATATAAAAAAGGCAAACAACACAAGAAAAGAGAAAACAACGTCTAGGAAAAATGAAACAAAGAATTTCTAAAACTGGATAAATAAAATAATTGCAGTATAGTTATACAATTTAGAGGTATGGAGATAAGAACTAAAAACAGAAACAGTTACAGGAGTTCAAGGAATCCCCCTGGAGAGGGGACTGGAATGAGGACAGGCGGGAGAATACGATACCGCTTTAACTGGTAAGACAGCTATGTTATTGGCTTGTTTTAATCATGTAAAGGTGATAACTTTGATAAAAACTTATAAAACCAATTTTAAAAAAATCATGACAATTTGTTGTGTTCTTGCTTATAAGAATAAAATATTCTCACGTCAATGATTCCAGGTATCCCCAATACTTACTGAAGAAGTTCATTTGCCTTGAGTATGAAAGAACCCACAGCAGTAATAGCATCTAAAGAGAAATAAATAAGTATCATTTGTCCATTAAGTAAAGTGTGTTTAATGTACTCTACCAAAAAACTAAATTACTACCTTCAATTCCTGCAGCATCTAGTCCAAGAGGTTCATATTTTTGCTTCCATGAAGCCATTCCTTTCAGTTCACTCAAATGGTATAATAAAGACTCGGAACCGCTATCAGAACAGAGCAGAAATAAGTTATTATCATTACCATCATCAAGGTGGCAGATAGCTACGACCTTGCCTAAACATTTCCAAATTTTCAGAAATAAAAACTGAAAGTAACAATTTTCTTTCTATGAGAAATGATCATTTCTCAAACTTTTCTCTAAAAACTCTAACAGAACCATCTAGCCATTCTGACGATGGAGATGAATACACAACTGCAAGATTTAATCTTACGAGATCACATTATGTTCTACAGTTAGACCTGGCACCCTGAAGACAGTTGGATGGTCATCCTATTCACCCAAAAGATACATATTTAACATTCAACAAACATGTATAATCTCTAACTTTAAGTCAGCACTGTGCTACATACTGGAGACACAGCAGTGACCAAAACAAAAGGATCCTTACAGCACTGACAGGATCATGGGGAAAGGACACTCATGACCA
The DNA here is from genome assembly GCF_009829155.1 of Mustela erminea. Taxonomy (NCBI): domain Eukaryota; kingdom Metazoa; phylum Chordata; class Mammalia; order Carnivora; family Mustelidae; genus Mustela; species Mustela erminea. The sequence continues at coordinate 117,572,834 of NC_045615.1, read as the reverse complement.
CAATCAGACAAAATACCATTCCCACTATCATAAGTGCCTGGAAGGAAATGCACACCAGTATAGGTGTAATGGAATAACCTGACCTAATCTGAGGAATTAGGGAAAGCCTCTTGGAACAAGTGAGATTTGAGTTAAGGGGTTCAAGTGAAGAGCAGGGTGGGAGTGTTCCAGAAGACAAGTTGAATGCACAAAAGCCCTGGGTAGGAAGAAAAAATGTCAAGTCTGGTAAGTCCACCAGCGTGCATGAAGCAGAGAGGCAGGTGTGTTAAAGACCATGAAAACGTCTTGGTCCTGAGAGCAATAGGAAGGTGCTGGAAGTTTTTAAGGAAGAGTAACATGATCAGATCTGCTCTGGGAATTTACTTGAGGGGCACAAATCTATTTGTGGACTGGAAGCCAGGCCAAAGGCTACTGCAGTGATCCAAGGCTGAGGTGATGCAGTAGGGGCTAGGGAACTCAGCATAAAGGGATATATCGAAATTTAAGTCAAACACTGAGCAGCCACATGCAAACTGCTTCACGAGGGAGCTGTGGATAGAAGTAGCATGAGACCTGAAGATCAGAGTCTGGCTGTGACACTTAGTAAGTTCAGGCCAGTTTGGATTTCAGTTTCTTTTTGCGTGAAAGGAGGATAATCATAATCAACACCTTGCAAAAGTGTTAAATGTAAAAACACGTATCCTGTTTTATAAACTGTAAAATGATAAACATAATTTCCTTGATCAAAAAAGGGTATATGGGGATGCCTGGGTGGCTCAGTGGGTTAAGTGTCTGCCTTTAGCCCAGGTCATGATACCAGTGTCCTGGGATCGAGCTCTGCATTGGGCTCCTTGTTCAGTGGGGAGCCTGCTTCTCCCTCTGCCTGTAGCTCCCCCTGCTTGTGCGCTCTCTGACAAATAAGTAAAATCTTTAAAAGAAAAAAAAAAAAAAGGGTATATGTCTTTTCAAAAGACATATACTGGCTGTCTGGCTGAGGAAAAAAAAAACCCAGACAGAGAGCCTACTCCAGTGAAAAGATGTTTGAAAATTATTTCAAAATGTACCATTATTGACTCTTTATATCTCGGGCACTCCAAGATTCTCTTCAAGTGCCAATGCAACAATTTTAGCTAGAAAAGGCTAAAAGAGAATGACAGCTGATGAAGAACACCGACACCAAGTACATACAGACACAACACCAAAAACTCGACATCACCTTCATACCTCTGTAAGTGACTTATAACCAATTTTTGTATACTGGAATATGATGACTCTATAGACTGGCCAAGTTTCTTTAAGCCCTAAGTAAGAGAAAAAAATATATTTAGCATATAAGTAAGACACTGCATGCTGCTCTAAAAAAAAAAAAAATTCAAGAAAGTGCAAATAGCCATTTAAAAACAAAAATAATTTAACTGTACCTTTACTGTTAACTGGTTCATTAAGAGGGTCTGAAGTTCAGCACTACAATGAAAAAGAAAGTATTTTTAGTCTTTCCTATTCAAAATGTAAATCCATCACTTAAAACTTTCACATTTTAAAAGTAAAAAAAACATTTTTAAACAAACAAAAAGAAACTCCAACAAAAATTAAGACTTAAGGAACAGACAGAAAACAGAAAACAATAAAGTCCAGAAATAGACTAAAGTATACTTAAGACATACCAAATGCTAAAATGGCATTTCAAATCCATAAGGAGAAAGTGTAATAGTCAATAAATTATGCTGGGCAATTATCTAAACCTTCAGGAAAGAAGAAGTTAAATCTTCCGTAGCATATAACCAAATAAATCACATCTGGAACATGCAGATGGAATAAAACATAAACTATAACAAAAACTCTCAAAGAAAATACAGATCAATCTTTGAATACACTTAAGATGGGAAAGGTCTTTTTAAGAATAACACTAAGGCAGATACCATAAAGGAGAAAACTGATGGGACCATAAAAAATTGGAAATTTTTTTACACATGCAGAAATACATACATATATTACAGCCACAGTAAATGATTACATTTACAAAAGATGAATAGGAAAATCAATACTATTTTTTATTCTTATGTACCAGAATTTTCTATTTTTTTTACAACAAACACGAATTATTAAAAAAACAAAAAACAAAAAAAAAAACACTGTAAAAAAGGAAGAAAACACAAGAGCACCTAGTATGAGTTCACTACCTTGCTTTCCCCCATAACAACAAGTGCATGAATTCATCTTGCACGGAAGTGGTTGTGCTCTTCTCCTAGAAAAAATGGATAACATCATGATACGTATTTTTAAAATTATAACTACATGTACAATTCAAAATTAAAACTACAGGAGCATGAATCCCTTGCTTTTCCTTAACCTTCTTTCAAATCCTTCTTTAAACTGATTATCTGACTATCAGTTCATGGCAAGCAGCCAGTCAGCTCTTCCAGTACCTGTCCTGACTCTCCACTCCCCACCAGCTCCACTTCACAGACCTGTCCCCACCTAGGTTGTCCCCATGCGAGGAGAGCCTTTTCTCTCTGGGGAAACAGTGCAAGGTCAGATCGAGCCATCTGAAAGCTTAACCTTCACCTTTTACAAACCCGACCAGCATCCACCAGGTAGCTCATGAAGTCAATGAAATGAAATGAAAGCAGCACAGCATGCCTGCTTTCACTCCATCCAGGGGAAACTTCACAAACACTACCTGCACAAACTTGGTGAGACGAGAATCCATCTGCATCAGTATTTCTTCCCATGCTTCACACATACATGTTAGTGACAAATTTATATACTATTAACAAGAAGGAAACAAAATATCAGAATAGTAAAAACAAACCAAAAAACCTATGTTAAATCAATGTGCTAAGTAATATATGCTTCTTCCTGCCAACTATCTCAAAGAAATCCAGAATTCACTTTCAATCATTTTCCACTCAGCCTGTGAAAGAGAAGACCACAGCTAATGCTTGATAACCACTTAACCAGCAAACATTCTGAAATTAAGTTTTTATCTGGTAAAACAGACATCCTCCAGCTTATATATATATGTTTCATGTACACTGACTGTCAAAATGCTGGTTGAGTCAGCTATTCAATTTTCAAACAAAATCCTTAAAAAGACACCATCCAGAAATCTTTGACATGTCAGGGACTGTGGCAGACTGAAAGAGAAAAGCCACAGTTCTTTGTAGCTCCTCTATCCGGATGCAGACTCGGCCTCCCCAGTCCCTGAATCTGGGCTGGTCTTGTATCGTACTGTGACCAACACACAGCAGAAGGGACACCGAGTCCAAGGCCTCCAAAGGCTCTGCATGTTCCCACTTGCACTCCTGACACCCCTGCTGTGGCTGCCACTTCACGAACAAGCCTGGGCTAGCCTGCTGGGACATGTCACGTGGGGAGCCACCACTGCTGAGGGACACTCAGAACAGCCAGCTGGCCAATGATGCTTGACCAGGCTCGGCTGAGATGAGCTAAACCTGGCCCGGATCGACAGAACCTTCTAGCTGAACCCAGCCCAAACTAAGACTTGTGGAATCAGCTAATTTGGGGTGGGTTTTTACACATATGAGTGAACTGACATAATGGCTGTTTTCCATAATGCTTGATTTGCAGTAAGACTTTTTTAAAATTCCAAAATGTTATTTCACTTAGGGGAGTATTTTTAAAAGATCTGAACTACTTTTTTCTTTTCTGGTGGGAATAGATTTTCAATTAAATTCCTTTTTCTTGTTAACAGACATTATAAGATTATCAGAACAGACATTTATACCACAGACAGTTAGCTTTACAGAATGAAATTTGTAAGTCTTTTATTTATAGACTGTGAGAAGCTTAAGAGTAAATATTCACATAAAACAAAGAAATACCTGTAAAAGTGCAGAAATGTGAGTAAACTTTCTAGCCATCCTAGTTACTTCAGGTAAGAAAGAGTACAGTAGATTGGTTTCAAGCTGTAAAATCAAAATAAAGTGAGTTACAATCACACACACACACACACACACACACACACACACACACACTTCTTTTAAAGATAAATCAGTCCCAGCTCTAAAAAAAAGAAATCCTACAATTTAAAGAGTTAAAGTCAAGGTCTAAGTATGTGTCAGAAAGACCATGTCTGAATTCTGCTATCTTTGAGCCTACTACTTTGAAGACTAACAGAACAGAACTTTAGGATTTTCTAATCTGACATGTTCACCTGTGCACAGATCAACCCTCTCTAGGTTTGCAGTGCCATCTCCAAAGCTAGATAAATACAATCTATTTTGTAACACTATTATGCTAAAATTAAGAAATGATTACAAATATACATAAAAAGTTTTTAAAGAACTATATGCTACTGATAAACACAAGTTACATATCCATTACAATGAAATAAAAATCGTATCTTTAAAAAGCTATTATTTAACAAAATATCCATGCCAAACTTCAAAGAAATAGCAAATCTTTTTATTACAGCACCAAATGCAATCCTAGAAATCATATTTTCACAGAACCCAAAGCTGAAGCGCAAATGTGACCAACTATTCTGGGCAATTAGGAAGTTAAGAGCTCCCTGGTGCTCTGAATACAACAACAAATACTGGAAATCATCAGATAGAGTGCACAATGCATCTTTTTGTTCTATTTTTGTTTAGAATGTGTGCATCCTTAGGCTAAGCAGCAGGGTTATCTGGCATGAAAATCTAGGGAAGGGGCACCTGGCTCAGTTGGTAGAGCGCAACTCGATCTTGGGGTTGTGAATTTGAGCCCTTTGTTGGGTATAGAGATTACTTAAAAATAAAATCTTTAAAAAAAAAAAAGAAACACACACACACCTATCTAGGGAAGACTTTCTTAAAGTCAAGGCTATAACCTAAATACTCTATAGGAGCCCACATGGCTTCCATATAAACAGCACAGAGTACAAAGCTTTTCCCAACGTTAAATGATCATCTGACACAAGAGGCAACATGCTGGTGATGAGCACGGACTCTGGAGCCATACTGCCCAGCATCACTTCCATGTGAGTGATGTCGAGCAAGTTCTGCAGTTTCTACTTATCTATAAAATGGGGATAATAAGATTCAAATGAATTATACTAAACTACTCAGTACTTCGCACATATTAAACAACTGATCTGTATTAGTTTTTATTTGTATTAGGATCAGAGTCCCTTTTCTTTTTTTTTTTTTTTTTAGAATAATTTATTTATTTGACAGAGAGAGGGGACACAACCAGGGAAGTAGCAGTGAGAGGGAAAAGCAGGCTCTCCCCTGAGCAGGGAGCCTGATGCAGGGCTCAATCTCAGGACCCTGAAGGACTTAAGCTGAAGGCAGATGCTTAACCAAAAGATCTACCCAGGTGCCCCTAGGATCAGAGTCCAAAGAACACACTTGATACAGGGGTGCCTAGGTGGCTTGGTCGGTTACGTGTCTGACCCCTGGTTTCAGCTCAGGTCATGATCTCCTGGGTGGTGAGATGGGGTCCCATGACAGGCTTTGCGCTCCACACAGAATCTGCTTGGGAGTCTCTCTCCCTCTCCCCCTCCCCCTGCTCATACTCTCTCTTTCAAATAAATAAATCTTAAAAAAAAAAAAATACTTGATACAAAGACAGACTGATATAGCAACCAATTAACATGGTCATTAATAAACTATCAAAACATTGTTTTTATGAAAACTATACTGGACTCTGGGAATAATGAAGTGTTCACTAGAGTAAGATTCTATACATGAGATTTAGAAGCTCCAAGTTTGTTTTTTTGCTTTGTTTTAATAACCATTAGAATCCAAAGATAAGAATAATAAAAACTATAAAACCTTAAAAAAATATATTTACTGAGGCACCTGGGTGCCTTAAGCTCAGGTCATGATCCCAGGGTCCTGGGATCGAGCCCCCTATCTGGCTCTCTGCTCAGCAGAGACCCTGCCTCACCCCCAACTGCCTGCCTCTCTGCCTACTGTGATCTCTGTTGGTCAAATAAATAAATAAAATCTTTAAAAAATATATAGATCTTTACTGTCTGCAGCTACCAGGTTTTCACACTTACCTGGAAGTATGAGACCTCCGAAGCAGTGCCAGCAGAAACCTCTGTGACCACTGATAATGACTTCAAATCACTGGATAAACACAATGCAAGGCAAGTACCAACGATCTGTAAGACAATCAAATCCTCTGGTCCATTTAGTATCACTGCTAGTCTGCACCTGCTTACGATACAGGCAACAGAAACTAATGGAACTCTCCGAAGCAAAACCACACAAGCCTGACACGTTCCACACGTTCAAGAGAGGGAAGATGTGTGTCCCCCCAGTCCACACCCCTCATGGACACACACCCCTCCATAAGGGGAACCAAATCAAGTGCTGGAGAGCCCACAATATTTCTCCCCCTTCAGAAATGGTGAGAATAGGACCGAAAAGCTGTGGAGAAGACCAAAACTAAGCAACCAGCACAGATCTCGTGCTGAGTAGAAGAGTGCTTCTCATGATGTTCCTTCACGTTCCAGTCACAAACTGCAGCTCTCGCCCTGACTACAGGCTAGAAAGACACTGAGTCAGAATCAAGTGTATCCTGTATCAATCTTTTTGTTAAGAAAAAGTTGACTAATTCCACTAATAGTACCTGAGCTTCACAGATATCATTATCACCACTATTTTATCTTAGTAAGAAAATTATCCTAACTTTTTAAAAATGAATAACTCCATAAATTGAAAGTGAGAGAGAAAAAAAAAGAAACTAGTGCTTTTTTTTTCCCCCCCATAAATCAGTTAGCTGGTATATTCTAGGTGGTATAGTCTAAGAGAAAATTTTAAAGGAAAACTTACCCCTGTGACTCGAGCAATTTTGAACATTCCATATGCATAAAGCTCAATAAATCCAGAGCTTCCTCCGAGGACAAGAATATTAAGCCTAATTAAAAGGAATGTAACAAGCTGAGGACAACAGAAAAGACCAAATTCTTAAACTAAGATATAAATTGTTCTTGCTCTCAGATAATCTGCATGCTAAGGCTCCCCTGCAGGGAAACAAGCCCCAAACAAATTCACAAATACTCAATATTCAATCACACTGGGCTGCTTCCTTTTCTCAAAGAAACATAAATTTGCTGTCACCTAAAAAACATCAGTTTATAGTAAAATAAGGATACAGTATTTTAACAACTACTGTATTTATATACTCTAAATAACACAATCTTTTTTCCAGCTGAGCAAAGCGCCATCAGTGATATCATGGCTCTGATGCTAAATGCATTAAAAGGGCTTAAAAAATCTGGAATATTTAAATTTAAATTTTAGAAATTCTAGTAACATCTATCTTCCTTTACTTCATATTTAAAAGACTATACAACAAAAACAAGTAAATAGGGGCGCCTGGGTGGCTCAGTGGGTTAAGCTGCTGCCTTCGGCTCAGGTCATGATCCCAGCGTCCTGGGATCGAGTCCCACATCGGGCTCTCTGCTCAGCGGGGAGCCTGCTTCCTCCTTCTCTGCCTGCCTCTCCGTCTACTTGTGATTTCTGTCTGTCAAATAAATAAATAAAATCTTTAAAAAATAATAAAAAAAAATACTGCAACTTCTTTAAAAAAAAACAAAAAACAAAAAACAAGGGGCGCCTGGGTGGCTCAGTGGGTTAAGCCTCTGCCTTCAGCTCAGGTCATGATCTCAGGGTCCTGGGATGGAGTCCCATATAAGGCTCTCTGCTCAGCGGAGAGCCTGCTTCCCCCTCTCTCTCTGTCTGCCTCTCTGCCTACTTGTGATCTCTCTCTGTCAAATAAATAAATAAAATCTTTAAAAAAAACAAAAACAAAAACAAAAACAAGTAAATACTTCATATTTAAAAAACCATAGAATAAATACAAGTAAATAATAGACACTAATGTCTGTATATTATTCAGTGGTGTTTGTCAGCAGGGAAATAACATAACACATAAAGGAACTGCCCTTGAAACTCTGAACTCTGTCTCAAATACCAAACATCAATGTTAAGAAATTAGACTTGTTATAAGATATTGGCAAGATTTACCTGACGTCTCCCAAAAGCTTAATAATTTCATCAGAATTTTCTTCACTAAAATATAAAAACAACTGGGTTACCTTTCAACTACAACTTTCAACTAATAAAAGATTCTTTTACCTGAAAACAAAAAAGACACATCTTACCTAAAAATTTTTGAGGTGTTGCTGTAACTAGAGAAAAACAGAGACTAGTGTAAAAAGCAGTAACAATATATTTTTCAAAACACATGAGAAAATCATCGCAATGTTTAAAGGTAAAGGAAAGGGGCACCTGGGTGGCTCAGTGGGTTAAGTCTCTGCCTTTGGCTCAGGTCATAATCTCAGGGTCCTGGGATCCAGTCCCCCATGGGGCTCTCTGCTCAGCAGGGAGCCTGCTCCCCCCTCCCCGCCTGCCTCTCTGCCTACTTGTGCTCGCTCACTCTATCAAATAAATCTTTTTTTAAAAAAATAAATAAAGCTAAAGGAAAGAGAAATCTGCAAGATGGATTCCAATAAAATTAAACTGATACATACTTTTTTGGCAAGGTGGGCAGTTTAGGTAAGAGAAGATTTGATTCATCCTCAGCATTATAAAAGGATGTTAGAACACTGAAAAGAAAAACAAAGAGGCATTACAAAAATACCAAAGATTTTGTCCTTCCATTAAAAAGTACTTTTTAAAAAATTGCCCAGTTTTATATATTATATATACATTATCAAGTAAACAGATGCCACACATATTTTACTATTATAAAACAGTCATTGTAACAATCACAAACAACAAAGAGAAAAATAGGAAATTCTTCCTTTATGAGGGGCTTTGTTTCCGGGGGGAAAAAAACCCAGCCACTTTACTTAGAGGAAAAATACTAATAAACAATTTTCTCTACGTATTCAGTATGAGATACTAAGAATTTAGAATTTTTCCTTTTTAAGATTTTGAGAGACAGAAAATGAGAGAGAGAGAGAGAACACATGAGCAGGAGGTGGTGGGGGGAGGGCAGAGGAAAAGGGGGTAACAGACTTGTCAATGAGCAAGGAGGCCAACATGGGGCTTGATCCCTGGACCCAGGCATCATGACCTGAGCTGAAGACAGACATTTACCCAACTGGGCCACCCACGTGCCCCAAGAATTTATGATTTTTTTAACTCTGAGAACCAACACTAACATATATGAGTACCAAGGATGAATGGATTTTAAAGAATACTGCAGTTATTACCTCATTTAACTGTGGGTTCTATGGCTTATATGCATTTGGGATTTGACAACCTGACAGGTATCTAAGACGGCACCACACATTCTGAAATAGTCTTGCTTGTTCCTGTTTCTCAATTCTACTTCCAAATAAGGGTGGTAATGAGTGAAAAGGTGAAAAAGTGGCAACTTGGCATGCATTTTTTTCCCATTTAAAACACAAACTAGGTGTCCTGAGAGATCCTGGAATCTCCACATTTTATTTCTCAACTATTGGCAGAAAGTATATTAGGAATACACTTAGCAGGTACCTGGAATGGGACAGAAATGACACGGTATACTCTGCTCCTCTAAGCATTGATAAATTCACATGGCTACTTGCAACCCTGGATTATCTGATGATACATCAATTATAGATAAATGTTTTATCTATAGTGAATTTCAAACACCAGGTGAGATCCTTAGTATTCTTATTATAGACTCCTCCTTAGTTAATTTGAAATTAACTTAACACTTTATTAGAAAGGAAAAACTATTGGTAAGAAAATTATCACACTTCCTAAAAACAAACAAACAAGAAAACCTTTTATTTTCAGTATTAGCTAAACAAACTCATCCTTTAAGCCATCTTGACTGCAAACCTGGTATATGACTTGAATGCAGACTAAGGCAGTTATTTTCATGAGACCAGCAAGCTATCAGGACCACAGACACAGAAAGAGCTCATTCAGCATCAAAACAAAGCGCTCAGGGGTGCCTGGCTGGTCCATCTGCCTTCAGTTCAGGTCATGATCAGGGTCCTAGGATGGAGTCAAACATCAGTGGGGGGTCTCCTTCTCCATCTCCCTCAGCCCTTCCCCCTACTCGTGCTCACTCACTCTCTTTCTCAAATAAATGAAATCTTAAAACAAAAAAACAAAAGAAAACAAAACAAAACCCCCAGAGTGCTTAACTTAGCACTTTCTATACTCTGAGGATATTTACTAAGATGCAAAAAAAACCCGAGCTCCAAAAGAAATTGGCGGCAAAAAGGAACAAAGAACCTCAACTTGTTAATCAATGATTTTAATTTCTATTACTTGAAAGTACAAATCACTACCATAGGATCTCACTCATGTAGAATTAAAAAAAAAAAAAAATGAACACACAGGAAGGGAGGAAAAGAAAAAAAGGAGAGAAATAAACAATAAAAAACTCTAAACAATAGAGAATAAACTGAGGGCTGATGGAGGGAGGCAGACAGGGGATGGGCTAAATGGGTGACGGGCATGAAGGTGGCCACTTGTGATGAGCACTGGGCACTGTATTTAAGTGAAGAACCACTGAATTCTACTCCAGAAACCAATATTGCACTGCTAACTACCTAAAATTTAAGTTAAGGAAAAATAAATAAATAATAAAGTACAAAGCACTGACATAACTACTAAAAGTAAAGAAAAATCTTAGCTTTTCAGGCATTATTGCTCCAATAAGGGGAAAAAAAAAAAATTTTTTTTTTTTTCAGAAGAAAAAAAAAACCTAACAAAGCATTACAAAATCTTATCTTGATAAACTGAAAATCCAAAGTGAAATGCAGTGTGCCCAGGCTCAATACTCAGATCCTCCCAAGGGTCTGTTTTAGTCCCGGCAAGTGCACAACTGTCCACTGTGGCTGCTGGAGTTCCTCCTTCTACTCCTTTACCTGCTTTCTGCAGTCACTTCCATCCAATGCATACAAGACACTGGGGCTTCCACAGAGAAGGAGTGCAAGCTTTCAGGTTTCTCTACATCGCACAGAACAATTTTCTTGGTGTCAGCAAGAGCAAACGCCAAAACTGAAACAAGAAGAGATGATCAGGACAAATTACTGTAAACATTCGAGAAAACAAAATGGCTATTTCACTTCTTGCCCGGTTTTACTATTTTAAATGCATCATAATCACAGAAATTACTTAACCTAAAAATCCTTCCTTTCAATAACATTTTTAAATACAGAAAGATATCTTTACATGTACTTACGCTGTTATCCAAGCTTATTTTCAAAGGCTTAAAGTCTTGTGAGTGACCTACTACTTCCTAGTGTACTGTACTTAATATCTTATGCATCTCACACATCAAAGCCTCTGGACTGGAGCCCTGCTTCCCAGAAGAAGACACAGAATAGGTCTCAACAGACAAACAACAATATCCTATCACCAAGAGATGCTGGTCTAGTGAACAAGCCTAAAATGTTAAGAAGCAATTCCATCTGCTTGGTTCTTGGAAGGCTTAGTGTCCCCTTCTGTCTCTAACCCTTAATGGGAAACGAGACTATCAAATGCTGATGAGGCTTCCTCCTTTCACTGTGGCTGAATTATCTAGTATAGTTTCTCCACATATGTCACTAATATCTTCCTAACACATCAAATTTAAGAATTTATAAGTAGGGAGCTATGCATTTCACAGTATATCAAGATACAGTTTTACAAGATGTGAGGCAATCCACATCTCCTCTTCCTCAAACAATTTAAGGCAATCTTGAAATAATCATTGCTTAAAAAGCCTTATTTCACTGTCCAAAAACACAAGGCATATTTTTTAATGATTAAAAACTTCATCTGGGGGCGCCTGGGTGGCTCAGTGGATTAAGCCGCTGCCTTCGGCTCAGGTCATGATCTCAGTGTCCTGGGATCGAGCCCCGCATCGGGCTCTTTGCTCAGCGGGAGCCTGCTTCTCTCTCTCTCTCTCTGCCTGACTCTCCGCCAACTTGTGATCTCTCTGTCAAATAAATAAATAAAATCTTTAAAAAAAAAAAAAAAAAAAAAAACTTCATCTGGTTAGGGATGAATAGTGCAAGATCTCATGATGTTACTTATAAAAGTCCTCTAATTTTACACATATGCTCCTCCTTTTTTTTTACTAAAAGAACGAGAGCTGAACAAAATGAGTATGAACAGGTAGTTGAGGCTTTCAGCATGTTTTTCCCCACTCATTTTTATTTACCAGAAAAAAAACAGGCAATAAGGAGTACATATCATTTTACAAAAATGATTCAGCTTTTTTTTCTCAAAGCACCAATGATAAGAGATGAATTTCAACCCGTGTAATTTATAGCATTTTACTGTACTGACTCTATGTGTACAGCAGCTCAAATTATGACTGCCATTGTAAAAACAACAGGTGGAAGCAGAGTTCAGTCGTCAAAGCTGTAAGAAGCTACAAAATAAAGATTAGAGGAGAAAGAGGAAGGGATGGGGTCAGAGCTGATAGTCCTTCAGGTGAGATAAGCAGTCATGCTAAGAGAATATTTATAAGCCACACATTTAATGCTAACGTACATTTTGGGGATAAAAGACCACAATGGTACTGAACGGACTAGTGAATGTAGCTGGAGCTTGGGCTATCATGGAAGGACAAGACAGCATCAAGAGCAAAGCCTAAGTATTTTGCACATTCCATCAGATTTGATTTTAGCTTTACCTTTGCCAAGAAGTCAAATTTCATTTTAGAGAACAACACAGCAAAATTAACCTCATCTCTATGAAAACACTTTAAAGCTTCCAAAAAGCAAAGTTTCCAGACTGATATTTAGTAAGTATATTTAGCATACTTACTAAGATATTTAGTAATAAATAAACTATATTTAGTAAGTAATAAGAATATAGTAAGAACAATACATTCTTTCCGGAAATAAGCTTTCTTTACAAAAGACTTTTTGGGGGAATAATAATAACAACAATGTATTTTCAAAGATTCTTATATTACGTTTGCCATCTGGTCTCCATGCCAGACAGGTAACTTCCTTTCCTGTATTTTCATTGGGTGGAAAACTCCAAACTCGATGAAAACTTGCAAGTCGATGAAGTAAAACCTAAGACAAAACAGATACAACGGCAAAAAATAAAAAACCCATTTCCAAAACTGAAATAAACCTAGATCATCACAATAAGATCTTTAAAAATAATTGCAAGCATAATGCTGAGAATTCTTTAAGACTGATGATTCACAGACCTGTACCCCTGAAACAAATAACACATTATATGTTAATAAAAATAAATAAATAATCTCAAAGCATAATATTTAGCTATCAGAAGAAATGAGAAGACAACAAGGTCTGAATGAACTGAAGGTATATTCAAAGCGATGGGTGAAACAAGACCTATTTAACCCTGTACTCTATACATTTTTCTATCTTCAATGTCAACAAGAGACATAGTTCTTAGAAAGAAATGAGGTTGTCCAAGAAGATCACAACAGAGAAAGAAACAAGGAACATAAACAGCACTAGAAAACTAGCTGTAATAGTCAAATAACACCAAACTTGAGATCAGACTCCCTGGGATGGAATTCAGCTGGCTATAGATCTTGGACAAGTCACTTAGTCATTCTAAATTTCCACTTCCACAAGGGAAAATTCCCAGAGCTCTTTCTTGCCCCCAGAGCTCTTTCTGACTCAAAACAAAAACTGTGCCTACTTCATCCTCTATACAACCATGGAAAATAAGAAATGGTATGTACCCCGACAGAGCCTCCACACCTTCTCAGGTCCTCACACTCACAGCTTCACCTCTCCTGCCCTTAGCTCACAGCACTCTTCACTCCTGGTACATCAGACCCCACAGGAAGCCAGGAATCCCACGGATTCCTTCATTCCCTAGACACACTGCTCTTTTCTGAGCCCGTCTCTGCCATTTCTTACTTCCAAAACCTTTCCTCTGCGCCCTCTGAAATTCATGGTCAGATATCATCATGATGCTCGTATCTTCCTTCTCTTCTCTGAAATCTGCTTCTCACCCTAGGACACCACTTTCCAGAGAATTCTCAGCTGATAGCCATTCTGCGTCCCATGTTCTCCATTCTACTGGGCCAGGAGATAAAGTAAGTTTCCTCCCTGATCCCTGATGCCATTTCTGGATAACTTTTCTTCTCTAAAATCCTCTAACTCTGAATCATATCCAAGCACACCATTCCACCCACTCCCCCTAATTGCCATTCCCTAAAGACCCCTAGGCATTCCCCTCATTCCTGGAAGATAAAGACGCCTGTCCTGTTCACTCGTGCTTTCCAACACTATTCATCACCATTCTTGATGATTTCAAGACCCACAATGTCCTGACTTTTCAGTTCTCAATTACCTTTCTTCCAATAACCATGTCTTCTACTCACCTCAGCCAATCCCAGAGTCATGCTCTGATCTCATCCTTCTAGTTACAAGCACTGCCATGTCTCAAACCTCCCACCTTCCATCAGTGCCTCTACCCTTCTAGTAGAGAAGGGTACTGACTTCACTTCTTCAACCTCACCAAGTCCTACAATCCATGGATTCCACCTATTCACTGTCCCTCACTGACACATACCCCCACTTCCATACATAATCATATTAGAATCCAAGGATCATTACCATCGCGCCTCTGACATGTAACTTTAACTCCCTTGCATCTCTCTATGTCTCATTTGCAAAATAACAACCCTGGTGAAACCCAACCATGTCTACACTCACCCAGTCAAACAGAACAACAGAGACACAACCGTGCTCACTAGAGTCTCTCAAAGTACAAGACCACTAACCTCCCATGGCTCTTAACACTGACCAGCAATCTCACTACAAGTTTCCCTAGTCCGCCTGCCTCGTCAGCTTCCCAGACCCCTCCTTTCTCCTCAAACTTCCAGTATTTTCTTCTCCACCCTCATTCCTGGACACCACTCTTTCTTCTTCACTGAGGAAACAGAAACAAGTGCCTATTACATCTACACATCTAGTTGCACCGATGCCCCCTTCTCTCCCTTCCATCCTGCTGCTGCGGCTCTCCTCTCCAGAGCACGAAGAGTTCCAAGGCCCAATGGCAAAGGTGAGGGACCAGGAGACATCCGAGAGGGCCTCGAAAAAGGAGACCTCAGTGCCTGGTGAGAAGCTATTAGTTGTCAGCACAGCGACACAGCTTTGCGGATGCTAAGTATTGCTTACCACCTGGTGTCCAAGCCTGTCTGCACACAACACCACTCTCACCTGGCCAGGTAATTCCTAGGAAACCTGCCCGAAGGCCAAAGGGGGAAAGATGCGGAGCTGAAGGTTTCCTCACAAAATGGTTGCCAGGTAACCAGGGACTCTCCAGAGAAAAGTAGATGCAGCGGGTATACTTGATGAAGCCTAGTGTGGTAGGAACTGGAACCCCTAAGTGACACCACTCATGTACACTCCATCAGGAACCCAAGGAAGCATCACTCCCTTCCTAAATTTAAAGGTACTTTCAGGAGGAGGTGGTGATCCCCTCCACAGTAGGGAACTTGGACAAGAGATTCTCGATTTTTTAACCCGTTCTCTGTGGCAGCTGCTTGTATGCACATTCGCAGCTCAGGTCTGAGAGGAACTCAGCTTCCTTTTGCTACGGAACCCTAAGCAAATTCAGGGCAGGGTCTGTGGATCTACGATGTCTAGTTGATGAGTGACACATTATGGGCTTTTAAAAAGCCCATCTAACAAATGACTAAAGGAGACTGGGGAATGCAGGACTGAGTGTGCTGTGTGAAAACTATTGTTTCCGCCATGAAATAGGGGAAATGGGCACACAAATGATCCTTCCCGTAGATGCTCCCTTCTACTTTCACCTAAGGTTTACAGCTGCTTGGAGAGGAAGGGGGCGGGGTCCACAGGCGGCCCAGCAAGTCCACAAAAAGGGAAACTGAGGCTGGGCCAGGCTGCAACGCGCTTGCTGTCGGGTCGGGCTCACTCACCTCGCCCGCCGTGTTGGCCAAAGCGATGAGATCCCGCTTGGGTGACCAGACCAGGAAAATTATCTCCTGCGGCAGCTGCTTCTCTCCCACCACCCGGAAGGACGGGAAACAGGTCGGAAAACGCAACATGGGGGCGACCCTGCAATGACACCACAAGTCGGAGACCGGCAGGGGCCGGAGACCGCCCTGCCCCCGGCCCTCCCCGGAGAGCTCGGACCCCGGCGGTACCTGTGAGACCCCTCTCCGCGGTCCACGCAATCCCAGCGGCCTCACCCACCCTCCCCCTCCTTCGCGCCGGAGCCTCAGCGCTGCTCCGCCGCCGCGCGCTGCAGGCACTTCCGGCGCCCGGACTTCCTCGCGAGAGGACCTGGCGGTGGGGGCGCGCGGGGCGGGGGCGCGCGGGGCGGGGGCGCGCGGGGCGGGGGCGCGCGGGTGTTCCCGGGGCCGCAGGAACGCCTGCAGGTGAGGCGTGCTCCCCACGTGTGTTCGCGCGTTCACTGGCCGGGTCCGTTGTCCCGGAAAGCTGCTAGAGGGTCGGTGGGCGGGCATAGGGTTGGGGGTGAGTCCTCAGAGACCGCGAGGAGGAAAAGGAAGGGAAACATTAGGTCCTGATCGGCTGGAACGTCCCTTGACAGTCTCTAAACAGGTAGTTAACAGTCCCAAGGCGCTCAGTAGAATCACCTGAAGACATTTATTTTCTAAACCCTAACCCTAACCCAGGCAGCACCGTAGATCAATGAAAAGATAACTGATAAGGAATGCGACCCAGTACTAATTCTTCTAGGTGAGTCTGGTTGGCAGCCAAGGTGGGAGGGCTCTGCTCTAAAACCCCTGAGTAGTCAAATACCTTGATTATCCCATTAAGCCTCAACAACTCATTGGTGGTAGTAGTCCCCGCCCCCCTTAATAAATGAGGGCTGTGGGCTCCCGCAGGGTTTATCCTACAGCTGTCTGAGATCTACCAGGAAAAAGAATCTGAAAGAATTTGGGCTACAGGCTGAAAGGCACAGGGCATGGGCTCTGCCCTAAAAGGCTTACAATTCGGCCTAACAACAAGCAAGATACTGCTTTATACGGACAAATTTAAAATGTTAGCAGGTGCAAAAGTTCACACAAGTTCTGACCCCGGTTAAGAGAACGTGACCATATCCTGTGATTCTTGAACTTAAAATCTATGGTAGAAAACCATCTACCTTTCACTTATTCAAAGGAGAAAGAAATGGTAGAATCTTCGAGTTTAACAAAACCCATCTTCTTGCACTCTATCTGGATCTAGCCCCGGGGAAGTAGGTGTCAGAGGTAGACCCATTCATTCACAAGCATATATTCGAGGCACTATTTTGTGGCAGTGTTCTTACCTGATGCCTACCCTGCTCCCCTCTTTAGAGATAGGCTTTTCCCCTTGCCTTTGCTGCAAACAATTTAGCATGACTCCCAAATTCTTCCAGAGGCAATATTTCTAAGGTGAGAATGCACTTACCTTTGTTATTCATGAAATGCATTTTCAGGCATTATTTAATGTTTTGGGGTGGCAGTAATGGATAATCTGGATGCTGGAGTTGGGGGAGGCAATATCCACCCACCTAACATTCTTAAAGAAATGGAATGCCCATTTCCTCATATAACACAGGAAGACTGTTAATAGGTACTACCTAGGGGCGCCTGGGTGGCTCAGTTTGTTAAGCAGCTGCCTTCGGCTCAAGTCATGATCCCAGGGTCCTGGAATCAAGTCCCGCATCGGGCTCCAGGCTCAGTGGGGAGCCTGCTTCTCCTTCTCTCTCTGTACCTTTGCTCCTGCTCTCTCTCTCAATAAAATCTTAAAAAAAAAAAAAAAAAAAAGTGCTACTGAACAGGAGAGTAGTGCATTCACAGGGGAGAATTGCCCAGGAAACAGTATAGCGGTGTAGTTCCACGTGTGGCCAGGATGTGGCCAGGAAAGAGCAAATGATTTTATGTAGCCAAGTGTCTCATGCATATTGGTGGGACTGGGGGACACTGTAAATTGTCCAAAGTAGCCATAGGACAAAGTAGCCACTAACACAGTGTTTCCAGCTTCTTCTTTTTCCCACTGACCCAGAGGAGATTTTGGACCTTACTCCTTTTCTTTGCCTTGCCCATTCTCTATGGAAAACATTGCTCTGGCAAATTGGTTTACCTGCACTTCTGTGGCACAGAATCAAGAGGAAAAGGGAAGAATGCCCAGGTGCTTTTTAAGGAGGTAAGGATAGGAGACAGAAATGTATAGGGGTAGGAGCGGAAGGGTTTGAGAGAAATGGAGAATACTCTTAAGAATTTCCATGCTCTTCCTAGTGCTTGGGGGGGAAAATGCAAGAACTAGCTTTCGTGAAATAACATTTTGGTAGCTAGGCTGTTTATTTGATCACTGCACCCCTTGGGCTAGCTCAAGCTGAAGGCATCATTCCATGTGTTGTAATGGTATAAGACTGGATTTTGAAGGGCAAGGCTGCTGTCAACAGATTTATTGCGGGCAGCAGGGCAGGGGGAGTTGTATCATTGGTTGCATCACACTGGTTCATTGATTATTCAGGACCTTAACTCATGTGATGGGGTGATGACTGGAGGAGTAAAGATGGGCAGGAAGACTAGTTAGGTGGGGATGGGGGAGGTGCAATTCCAGACGTTTCTGAAGGAGAATACAAAGAACTGATTATTGATTAGACTGAGGGAATGAGAGCAAGGGACTAGTCAAGACTGGGATATTTGGGTATGCAGACTCAGGGGACAGAGAAATGGTTATTGCTGGTTTAGGGCAGAGGTAATGAAGGAAGTGTGAAGGGGAAGGGAGGGAAAGCAGACCAGAGGAAAGGAGCTGAGTGAAGACTATGTTCAGGTGGAGGTATGTGTGTGAACCTACGATGACCTACAGGAACCTGGAATGGCAGGTTTGAAGGGGAAAAGTCAGGGCCTGAGCAAAGATGTGGGAAACACTGTATACAAGAATGGAAGATAGAACTATGTGGGATGTGTCTAATCTAGGCCATGTGAAAGGCTGTTATTTTGAGAGGTCTATTTCCAAGTCCTAAAATGGGTGAAACATACAAAATAAGAAATTGACCGAATTTGCTGGCAAGAGATAAATGTAGAAGATTGGTGTTAGAATCTCTTGTCCTACCATGGTTGCATTTATTAGGTAACAAATCCCAACTTAAAGTGGCAGAAGTAGTAACTGGAATGTACTGGCTCATGTAAATTACAAGTCCAAAAATAGGCTCAAGTTCAGGTCAGGCTAGATCCAGCAACCTCAGTCATCAACCCTGACCAAGCTCACGGTGTACATCATAAGTCTAGCTCCCCATGTGGTTACTGGAAAGCTACCAACAGCAACTAATCTACATGCACCTGCATTCAGAGAGAGAACAAACACCTCTTCACCCATCACAAGACTGAAGTCTTGAGCTTTCCTGTAATTAGACCAACCCCTAGCATGAACCCACCCAAAATCAGAAGGGTATGGAATTATGCCCAATAAAAAGTCCTCCCCAAGAGTTGGAGAGGATATCCGTCATCTTTCTCCCAAACCTCACAATAGGCACACGATGGAGAGAATGGGAAAGATCCTACTGACACAACCAATCAACACTGTTCAGTATGACCATCAATCACAACCACCCAAGTTTTTAAGTACAAAAGGCATTTGGGAGATTGTCCATCCCAGCAGAGAGTCTAAATCCAGGGTGTTTTTTCTCTGCAAAAGAAATTCAGAGATCAACTCAAGCGATTCCAATCTGAAGAAAGAGGTTCTAATAAGAGCTGCAGACCGGTATTCATGTCTAGAAATTTATTCTAAGGAAACAAAAGATTTGGTCATAAGTATGTTTAGCATAGGGTAGTTTACAAGAGGGAAAAAATGCAAACAAATGAGATGTTCAAACATCAGATACTGATTTAAAAAATATACCCATACTGAAGAGTATTACTGTTGTAAATATAAACTGATGTTCAGATGTTTATGAAAAAGAAGGTTATAAAACAGTATGTACTCCTAATTCCATTTCTGTGGGGAAATTTTAGAGTGTCTATTTATATGGCTATTTATACAAAAATTTACCTTTGAAGAACACACATACAAGTTCTGACTGTGGTTCTCTCCGGATGGAAAGATTGGAGAAACTTTTCATCTTCTTTTATTTACCTGACTCATGCATTAACTGTTAAGCTAACAGGCAAGCCCTTTTTCTCTTTTTGTCCTCATTAGGCATATATAACGTTCAGTCTGATTTTTCTGGTTTCTCCTACTCCTCACCCTTATATTCACAGGCAAAGAAACTGACCCATCTCCTCGGGTTCCATTTCTCAGAACAGCAACTGTCACGCTTCTCATCTGCAGTGGTACTAAGCAACTAAACAATGTGAGAATCTTGTGACTGTCCAGCTAATGGGATAAAACTCACCTCTCCGAGCTCTGAGATCTGCTTGCTCACTGTGGGGAGCTTTCTTCCCTCAGTCTTGCTGAGTTAACATTTATACTAAATCGCTTGAAATCAAATTGTCGAGATCTTATCAACACTTGATTGCAATGACCTTCTTGGCTGACCCTTGACTAATGTAACCCTGTCCTAATGTTCCAATTAAAATCGCATCAAATAAGTGAAATTGGATTTTCCTTTGCAGTCTGTGCAAGCCTTCCTTACCAAGACAGCTCTAAGCGTATTAGCTTCTTCCCCATGTAACCCAGTTAGGGTGCTGAGACCTCATGCAGTATATGACACGGCATTTCCATTCACTCAGTCCTGACTTACGAGCAGCTACCACTTGGTGGGTGAGGAAACGTGTCAGCCTGGCCACCCACTTTCTGGGGTTGGGGGGGGGGCATGGATTAGTGAAGTCACATGGGCAGCAGCTGGTTGCCTCCCTGTGCACAGGGCACAGCTCTAGGAGCTAGAGAACACACACCACGGTGTCCACAGGCCCCTGCCACCAATGAGCTTCTAATCTATACAGGAGAAATAAGTACAAAAAAGTCGATCTAATACAAGGCATACATTAAGTACCTTAAAAGAATTAGAAATGAAAGGACACACAAACACATTTTTATTTCACTGGCAAGACATGTAGTGGAGACCCCAACAATGACATTGTGAAGGAGGAAGCAACACACCAGAACCTTCTGTGGGCTGTGATTTTCTTTTAAAAAATTAGTCAAACTTCTCCTAGATGCCTAGTATTTTGTAAATGACTTTGAAGGGGCCAGACATCAACCTAAGTGTTTTTCTTAAAATAACCTTGGAAGCTGAATTATTCTAAGCTTCAAGGCTGTCAGTCTTGCTCACACAGCACATGCCAACCTTAACTACACATCTAAACCCTGAATATCAAGATGGTCTTCCTCCTGACTCTAAATAACCCCCAATATCGTTTACGCCTGTTCTCCTTTTTTCAGTCCTTATAGGAAAGAGAAAAGACCAAGGGGAGCCTGGGTGGCTCAGTCAGTTGGCCATCCAGCTCTTGATCTCAGCTCAGTTCTTGATCTAGGGGTCATGAGTTCAAGTCCCACATACTTAACAAAAATAAATGAATAAAAATTAAAAATAAATACAAGAAAAAGACCAAGTCCTCTCCATATCTTAGGTATGTCTACTGTTAGGAACTGAATCACATCCTCTAAATCCAGATGCTGAAGCCCTAGCCCCCAGTACTTCAGAATGGGGCTATATTTGGAGATGGGCCTTTAAAATGGAAATTAAGGTAAAATGAGGCTATGAGAGTGGGCCCTAATCCAACCTGACTGGTATGCTTATAAGCAGAGGGAATTTGGTCACAAAGAGATATCAGAGATACCAGGGAAGCATACACACAGAAGAAACACCACAGGAGGAGCAAGAAGGTAGGCTAAGGAGAGAGGCAGAAAATCCAAACTTGCCAACACCTCGATCTTGGACTTCCAGCCTCCAGGACTGTGAGAAAATAAGTTACTGCTATTTAAGCCACCAGACCCTGGTATTTTGTTACGGCAGCCCTAACAAACTAATGCACCCACCATGTGAAAACACCTACAAAATTTCGTGCTTTCATCAAATTTTTATTGAGCACCTACAATGCATGAGAGATATAAGATGGTATAAAATGGGTACTGATATTAAGAAACTAAAATCTTTTGGGGGAAATAGAATCTACAGATTTAATCACAGAATACATTAAAAGTGCCTCAAATGGGTTGCAGAACACCCAGGCTTCAGAGAGGAAGGCACCAGCTGGTGGCAGGGACCCAGGCAAGACTTCCCAAAGCGAGTGAGACTTGAAATAGTCCAAACAGAAAGAAGAGGATGAGATGAAAACAGTGGGGCATCCTGAAGAAATAAATTAGTCTAAATATCAAACTAAATGTAAGAAAAGCCTGAAATCTGATCATTCAGGGCCTACAAAGCAACTCTGGATTTCCTTAAATTTTGTAATATAAGCAAGAACTACAGTAAAATTTAACTGTAATAATTTAAGAAAAAAACATCCTTTTAAAAAGCTTAGAAAGTTTTATGTATCAAATTTAGGGATTTTCCTCTATGGCTGTTTTGAGTAGGTATCTTAATGTTCAGATATGCAGGTTCCTAATTAGAACAAATGACCTCATCTCGCATCACACTTTACCTTCCAGAGACATTTTTACATCCTATTAGTTTATTCCCTGAGAGAAGAAAGTCCTTAAAATTAGTATTAATTAAACAAAGAATACAATCGCCAAATTTCCTTTTTTTTTTTAAAGATTTATTGGCAGCAGGGGTTGGAGGGGGGTAGGGAAGACGGAGAGAATCTCAAGTGGACTCCCCACGAAGTGTGGAACCCAACACAGGGTTCAATCTCACAACCCTGACACCATGTCCTGAGCAAAAATAAGAGTTGTACACTTAACCAACTGAGCCACCCAGGGGGCCCCCAGAATTACCAAATTTCTTATTTTTAACTTCCTAAGCAGTTAAAGTTTTAGAGTACATAATTTCTTGTTGTAAGTAATACCCTACTTCCTCAATTCTAAGGTGTACTTTTTTTTTTTTAACATTTCAGTATCTCCAAAATAAGATACATCTAAAATTTAATATACACAATTAATGAGCTATGGGGTTTCTCTCTCAGAAAAGCCACAATCACATCAATAGTGCATTTTTCAATTGATGGTACCTTAAAACTAAGGAAATGGGGTCATGATAATAACCCATTTATCAGCAGGACCTAGTTCTTCAGGAATCACGGTCCCCTCAGGTGTCTTGAATTTCAGGGGAGATTTTGAGACTTTACCATGGTTTGGGGGGCACCATGAAGGTCAAGTAAAGTCCACGCCTATGGCTGAATCAGGGGATGGGGGGAACACTCACAATGATTCTGCAAAAGGTTCATATCTCACCCAGTCACCTCTGAATCCACCCCTCTGATCACCATAGCAACCCACGTGGAAAAGGGGGTGAGGGAAGAGTTTTATGATGCTTGCTAAATCCAGGGGGCTTAGCTCATCTTTTGATGTCACTGAATATACACCCCAAACCATGGATCAGAGCCATGCTTGTGCTTCCCCATCAGGCATCAAACAGTCCTAACTTAAAGACCAGACGGATTTTCCAGGCCAGATGGGGAGCAGCTCTTGTACCTTCACTCAAGCACTCTAGCTAAGCCCAAGCAAGCATGCCTCCAAACCTGCTCTAAAGCAGCTGTTTGGGAAGAAGAGAAAAGTCATTATGCAAATGCAAGCAGTTCCAAAGTAGGCAGTCTTCCGAAGATCATGTCAGGTACGTAGTAGAGACACGGGGAGACTGTTCTCAGAGTTCAAGCCCGGTTCCTTCACCGCTATGATCCTGGACCACCAGATGATTACACTAGGGCTCCAGCCATCTGCACTTGGTAACATTTCTCACCAATAGAACGGAGAGCCAGGCACTTGTGCCCCATTTAACGTCATCACGGAAACAAGCCTGTGGTATAACTACTGTTACATAATCAAATAATTATATAATAATAAGAAATGGGCTGCAAGTGAACGACCTGGCCAATGATTTACAGTCAAGAAGCATTCGTCAGAATAGGAATGAGAGGTTTTAATCCCCAAACTCTCCTGCCTTCTATTACTTTTACAGAGAAATAACCTTACTGCTTAAGTTAAAAGACACTGAGATGACAGAGCAAGTCATAATTCTAGATGTCTCATTTATCCTACAACATTTAAATGATTCTATTATATCAAAGGACACTATAAAAGTACTTGAGAGACAAATATTTAATAATAAAATCATAATTATAATCTTTATATCTTTAGTTTTGTCAAAATTCTTCCCATCATCTTTGCCTAAAAATAACTGTTCATTGTACTTTACTTCACAAGTGGGGTTTAAGTCATCATACAATGTTTTGATATTTAACTTAAAAGATTTCTGGACCTAATTTAACATACCCGCATTCAATGTAAACAAGAGCTCAAGTTTTCACTTTCATTTTTCTTCTGACACTTTCTACAAAAGAACACTGCATGCCCGTTTTTTCAAAAGAGGCCAAAATCATATGATTCAGAGAGAATTAGAGAGAGAAAAAAAAAAAGGCATACAGAGAGATCTGGTCAACTAGCTCAGGATGGAACACCTCCCCCAGGTCTCCAGAGGGCCTGCAGAGGGGTCCATAAACCAGCAAATACCACCTGCCCATTATCTGCCTTAGAAAGGTGCATACCTTTGAAAGTGAAAGAATTTAAGTCCAGTGTGGCACTTTCAGAAAATGGCATCAAAGGTTGGACTATAAATCTTTCTTATTCTCAAGTCACTGGACATTTAAGAGCAAAGATATTGATGGGCTCTTTCTCTCCTGCTCTTCTTCCTTGTAACAGATGTATGATTCATGGATTGTCCTTTAGTGGTCCCCATTTTCATCTTATTACTTTTTCTTTGCTTCTGCTTTCTGACAGCTCTGAAAAACAAGGTGCTAAATTATTTTGTAGAATAAGCATAGTGAATTATGTAATTATGTTGGAATTTAATTAACCAGCTGACCAAATAAGAAAACAGAAGGAAACGAATTTACTGTATCATAAGCATAAATCCTCAGGATCCTAACCATAATAACAAGGAGACAGACAGAGAGGCCTGACTAAGCAAAACGCTTGAGTAAAGAAATTTCTTTGAAAGACGGTTACTACAGATTTATTTGCGACAAACCCAGCACAGAGTCAAAGCAGGAAAAGCCCCTGCTGTGCTGAGCTGCACGGTAGCCTCTAGCCAGCGTGGGGCAACCAGGAAACCTAGGACGTGGTGAGAGCAAGTTAAAAGTGTCTAAATGTAAAATGCACACTGGATATTGAAGAAAGAATGCAAAATATCTTGTCAATAGTTTTTATGTTGATTGTTCAAATAACATTTGGGATACATATTATTTAAATTTTAAAAATCATAAAGCCAATAAGTTAGGAAGGTTTATTTATTTATTTATTTGGCGGGGCTACAGTTTTGGTTTTGGTACATCCATCCTGCTCAGCTCAGCACTTCAATCTCCAAATCCTTGAATGACATTTTTCAGGAAAAGGACCAACACATCTGCCAGTCAGCAGAGGCAGAGAAATGAAATAACACAGTGGAAAATTAGACAATGCTTACAGACGCCCATCTTATAAGTTCTACAGCTAATTCTCCTTTCCTCAGTGGGCCTAAAAGTCTTAACAAGTGCCATACAGGATGCCCACACTTTGTGGTCTTTGTCTTCCAGAAAGACTAGCTTCACATCGAACAAGTTCAACTCACGCTCTGAGGACACTAAACCATACCAGAACAAAACAGATCCTTAGTTTCTGGTGCTCTCTGCACTGAGTTACAGACTACCTATAGCTGAGAAAGATTACTGGTCTGTTCATTCACTTTCTCCAAGCTAGCAGAATCACGCCATTCATCATATAGTGAACCGAGGAAAGGCTGGGGCTACCAGCTCCTGCAAACCTGGGAAATCCCCTCAGGTACCTAGCCATATCAATCATTAGATTCCCTTCTCCTAAACCAGAAGTCCTGGGGAAAAGCTTACTCTTGATCTTCCCAGGACCCAAATCTTCAATTCACAAACAGAATAGAATCACTCCATGGAGCAAACTCTGGCCTCACTTTTGGTTCACACAACATACATATTAAGTGCTGAAAATACAAAAATGAGTGGGTATCATCTTTGACTCTAAGGATCTGGGAGACTGAGACAAGCCAGAAGTCGCTTTTCATTATCCTTCCCCCAACTCTTTTTTTGGGGAAGAAACTGAGGCTATGAAATCCTCCACTGAGGAAGTAGCAGAACCAGCTTGATTCTAGAACCTGTGCTCTTAATTACCTTGTACTATATACTCTGCTATAAATTATTCAGATATATAATGTGCTAAGCATATCGTAATCACTAAACAAATATTACCTATTATTAGTAGTACCACATGACTATTCTTCAGAATTTTGCTTGACAACTTCCATTTTTCCATATTTAGATTTTGGATCATAGACTGAAATAACCTATTGGTTCATAAATAAAACAAATACCACAGCCATCTTTATACTTTTCTGTGTATGTTACATAAATCTCTTTTCCCTCCAGCCATTATTTTAAGAAGCCTAATGTCCTGATAAGTGATTTAGCAAATTTAATGAAGTATAATTTCTTGACGGCATAGTCAGTGAAGCTGTGTGCCTGTATACAAAATTTACAGACATTTTCTTTGGCTTTTCCACTTATAAGAAGAACTAAAGATGAACCAGACCTCACTAGAGGACACAGTAAACAAAAGCAGAAAAAAAATATTCATTTTAATATGAATAAACAAACTTTCCAGAGAGAAATTCTTTCAACGCAGTATAAATTGAACTGCTTGAGTATAAATCAATTCATTATTTTGTTTTGCCTTAAAATTGAACTGACCTAGTGTTTGTCCTCTAAATTAAAGGTATTTATGTAATGATAAAAACGATTAACCACAAGAGGGAGCCAGCACCATTCCAGTTCAGAAGCAAAGGCAAATTAAAGAAAAACAAGTTAATATAAGACAGCTATGAGATATCTTTGATGCCATATATGCTTAAAAGATGATTAGAATTATTTTTTACTATTGTAAAGAAAAAAAACCCATTTTGCCTTGTCAATTTCATTAGGAAATTTTTTGGAAAGCAATACCTGAAGATAACTGTTCATAGGAGTTTAGTAGTCTTTTCTGAGAGAAAAAAGTAATACTATTTAAGACTTTTCAGGTATACCACATCCTAAAGGATTTGCTACTTGAATTGAACTTGATAAAATCTAATACTGAAAGATACTAAATAGTTTCCTTCGATGGAAACAGTACAATACCACCAAGCCAACTAGCCCAGGCTACGGAGGACCAACATAGAGCCTACAATACATTACCAAAATGCAAATTCAGTTCCTCTGTATCGTAAAATCACAGACTCAAAGTCTGAGCATGTCACTAACTTGATTTGCAACCAGATTTACCCTGTACATGGTACAACAAACCCAGACCAATAGTTTATTAGGGGGTCTCTATTCTTAAAGGTTTCTAAGAAAAAATCTTTTAGAAGATTCTTCAATACATTTCTTAATTTAGAAACTTCCATTTCTACTCTGGATTACTTAGTAGAAATAACTGTTTAGAGTAAATCTGGTGAAAAGTAATGGAAAAATAAAACAGTAGGCAGAATTCAAATGGCTGGTCCTTAATGGGAAAAACTAATTGCCACTGACCCAAAAAAATGAACTGGAAAAGAATTCTAATACAACCATAAATAGTTACAATAACATCAGATATTTCAAATATGAAGAATTTTTTTAAATCACAAGTCATAAGATGGCTCAGAAATTTTATGCTGATCCCAATTCTCTCATAATGTTAATTTGTCTATCTAGTTTTCGTAACAACAAAACAAGAAGACTCGATAACTATCATCCCTTTTAGTTTTTTTTTTAAGTGTAATCATTCAACTGCGCCCAGTTGAAATAGCAATGTTTTTTTAAAATATGCTGTTGTCACTGGTATAACTTTGCTCTGAGTGATAACCAACACCAAATACTGGTGGAGAAAGTGAAAATAAGCATAGGAAAAAAAATGGTAAAAATTAAAATTTTACACACTAAAATAGTTCATTTTTTTTGAAGTCTGATATAATTCAGAGATAAATTCATTTTCTGATGTGTTCACTGTGGGATTACATACTATATTCCACCTGAAATGCCTTCTCCAGACTCACCTGCTGTCATACGTCTGTATCTGATCTGTCCTGACTTAAATATCATGTCTGTCAATAAAGGCTGGACTCCCTCCCCACAAATTATAATTTCATATGAACCACAGGAGATAAAAAGTTAACCAGTTTCTACCTTATACTTTGGTGATTTTCATGTCTTACCTGTAAAATGTTAAACTCTTTCACTTATCTTTGTGCCCTCCCTCCTCCCATCTATGCAAACAATAAGTAACAGTAAAAACAGGAAATAATTCAGCACTTCTGAATCCTCTATTGCATACTTTTGTGGAGGACTGCTTTACACAAATCACACAAAGAAAATTTTTTTCTAGGCAATAAAAGAATTCAACTTACTTGTTCACTTTCTTAGATGTAGTGATCTTAGGACAAGTACTACGTTTGTGGTCTAATTCACCACAAATAAAGCAGCCATCTTTAGGGCCCCCGCAAGAATGATCTGGAAGAGCACAGTGACTACAAATGCTACAGTGGATCCAGGCTATAAAATAAAAATTGAGTTTTAGAAGAAGTTCATTTAATTTTTCATTTGATCAACCTTTATGACGGGGAAGCATGAACAGTGTTTACTTCAAACATCATGACCAATCTGTGTAACTGGTTATAATATGGTTAAAGACGCCAAGGTTAAGAGATACAGAATCCCACATAAAGCAACTAACTTCTTTCTGATACATGGCAGCCAGGACAGCCCTTCTTCAATGAGTCATGAGCAGCAGGCCACTGACACAATGGGGGCTGGATGAGTGACACAAAGCCTTATTAAAATGAGCCAAACCAAATGCCACACTGAAGCAGGTTACAAAGTCATGTCTCCCCAGGAAGGAGAGTGTGTATTTTGGCAACTGCAAAAATTAAAAAGCAAGTAAATCAATGTAGGTCTCTATATTAATTTTTTTTCTCTTATAAATATAATTAAATAAAAATCCCATTTAGGTAAAGAAAAACTCTAAAATTTTTTCATAGGATCTCAAACACTAAGTCTAAATACTTACAAGGTTTTACACACTTTTTGCAGAGAAAGCAATGGTTCCATTTCCTGCCATCCTACAAAAATAATTTTTAAATTATGTTTAATGTATCATTAAAAAATCAAGTTCCACAATTAAAAATTAAAATATCTTATTAAAATCTGTGTAAATTATTCATTCCTTATTTCTCACTTTCCTGGGCTTCACAATTAAATACTTTGATTTTAATCTATGCATTTTTCCACTCGACTCAAACACCTCCTTGATGGGCCCCAATTTCCTTAACTGGAAAACTAGGGTATTTATCTACATGAACTTGAAAGTCCACTCCAGTTCAAGCAACCCAAACTGCACAAAGGATTCAATAAAAATTTCAAGAGAATTAATGATTCATAACTTTTACGTGCCTATACAGCATAATCCTTAATGAAATTCGAATTTGAGAACTTTAGATCATCTAAAAAGATAGAGATTACAGGGTACTGTTTGGGTAATGTTAAATCTGTGAACTAAAACTACCTAGAAAAGTATGTAAGACTCTTACATGTCCAGTTTAATGAGAGTTATGAAGTACACACTGATGAATCCCAATAGGTCAAGAGAATACTGCTGACCCCCTAGACACTCCCCCACGTACCCTTCCCAATCCAGCATTCCTCTGCCCCACCAAGTAACACGTACTCTGATTTCTGTGATGGTCACTTCCTTGCCTTTGTTTATTTTTACCACTTATGTGTGTATCTCTAAATAATAAAATTTTGTTTTCCTCATTTTGAGCTTTATGAAAATAACCTGAGCATAATTTTTTTTAAATAAGGGACACAGATATTATCTCCGCTGACTGAAAATACATGTAATTAGATGTGCTACCACAGTTAAAAACACGTATAACCAATAAAAAAATGATAAAGCTATGCAAAATGTACTTTATGACGGTTATAAAAAATACAGCCTTTCCTTTGGCGAATCATTTGTACATATTAGCCAATCTAAACTTCACCTGTTCTTTCTGACTGGATTTAAGGCCACCTAAAGGGCTACCCTACCTCCTTAAGACAATGAGTAGGAGGTATATTCCTGTAGTCCCTCCTGACCTGTAAAAATTAGAGAGTACTTCTCCACTAGGGCTTTGTGTGGTAACTGAGTTAATCCATGGACAGCCCTCAGGGAAGGCCCTGGTACATAAAAAGTGCACAGTGTATGTTCTTACTGTTTCATCAAAATAGGGATGGTATCTTATGGTTCAGTTCCTTATTTGAAACATCTTAATTTTACCCTCAACAAAGTTCAGCCCTCACCTCATGCCTTGAGACACTCCTAATTTTAGTAATCATACAGTACCTCAAATAAAGTGAATTTAGGGGCATCTGGGTGGCTCAGTAGGTTAAGTATCTGTCTTTGGCCCAAGTCATGATCCTGGTGTCCTGGGATTGAACCCTGCGTGGTGGGGTGGGGAGTGGGGGGGGTGGGGAGGGCTGCTTCTCAGTCTACCTCTGCCCTCCAGTCCCCCCGCCTTGTGCTCTCTCTTGCCCCAATAAATAAAATCTTTAAAAAAAAAAAAAAAAAAGTGAACTCAATTAACTGCTAATAACGATGAAGGCATTTATTTTTTTTAAATGCACTTATTTTTTAAAGCCTGTCATACTTTAAAATTAGAAACATTGTATTAAAGTATAATAAATGATATACAATAATAAATAATACAGTAATACAAATTGTAATGTTATTAAAATAGCATTGGGGTCCCTCGGTGGCTCAGTCGTTTAAGCGTCTGCGTTCAGCTTGGGTCACGATCCCCAGGTCCTAGGACTGAGCCCTGCGCTTCACTTTGGGCTCCCTGCTCAGCAGGGAGTATCCTTCTGCTTCTCCCTTTTCTCCTCCCCCCAGCTTATGCTCACTCTCTCTCTCTCTCAAGTAAATAAAAATTAAAAAAAAAAAATAACATTAAGCAAATGTAATGAAATGAATAAGTTAAAATAAAACAAATACATACGAATAAGAATGCATTCTAGAGAAACTATACCTTGGAGGTGCAAGAATTACAGTGCTCACAGTGTTGATTCTCTAGGGAAACATACCGTTGACACAAAGGGCAGAATCTAAGGAAGAAAGACTTAAATCAGCTGCATATTTTCAAGAAGATTCACAGAGCAGGTAAAGGCACTTGTTACAAAAATTAAGTGTAATCCAAATTCAATTCAAAATTAAAGACCAAATTTAAAGGTAGCGGAAGAACTATATGAGTCACTATTAAAAGCATTTTGATGTTGGACATATGGAACTTGATTCTCAGTAACTCATGTATTACAAGGCCTCACTAAGATCTTACCTGTACCCTTCCTCGCTAGGAAGGATTATTTTGTTGGGTGGAATATTGGTGAAAATACGCACAGGAGACTGTTTTCGACCTGTCTTCCCATGTTTATAAAGTGCATGATTATCATAATCTACCTAGAAAGTTTAAAAAAATTGAAAAAGAAGATTTACTCAAAGGAATCAACATCTACAAAGATTCTTTAACCAATAAAGAACAAGCTGGTGCCAAGAGAGGAGTTAAACCAAAGTACTTAAGACAAAATTCTTAAAAGCAAAAGTTTACTTCTTAATCGACAGACTCTGAGGGGCCTCGGTGGCGGTGAAATTCCATTATGGAAAAGGTAAACTTTGTTATGATAAATTCATACAGCCTGATCTTAAGAGAACAACTATAATCTTTTATCCAAAAACAACAGACTTGACAAGAAGGTCTATTAAGGAATTACAAATTCAGCTTTTGGTGCTAAAGAATTCCAACCGTGAAGATGTGTGATGACTTGGCTGGAGCTTTTCATTTTTGTGTGTGAAATCGGCTGCTTCTCAGTTTGCAGGTCACCAAGTCCCAGTACAGCCTTACTTCGACCCCCCACCGTTCACCATTTGACCTCTTATGCCCTGGCCAAACACAGGGCTGGGGACCACAGAGCAGCTCTGCCACTCACCTGTTGGTGCCTCGAGGCAAATTTACATAATTCTCACCTAGAAAAGGAGGTTACTGAGGCCTGCCTCAGAGATGCTGGGAAGGGTACATGAGACAATGTGCATAAAATGCCGAGTTCGGGGCCCTGGCATATATATGGTAGAGACAGAAAGATGCAGATGAAGAGAGTGATTCACAACAATGGTTGTGACTATTTCAAACATTTACCTCTCCTCAAGAACCCTACCTCAGCTTTCAGCCTTGGCAGAGCATCTGAAGCTGGAGCTAACAGGCTCAATGTTTATTAGCTTCTTGCTCTCATCTCCTCCAGCCTCTCTGCTATCCATACACATTCTCACTTTGGATTCAAATCTGCTCAGAATCCACCTAATCACTAGGTCTATCTTTCTTTAGATCAGTAATTCTCCGAGTGCGGAGTCTGGATCAGCCACATCAGCGTCACCCCTGAGATCTTGTTAGAAAAGCACATTCTTGCCCCATCGAAGGACCTCCTAAAAGAGAAGCCCCTGGGGGTCAGGTCCCACAATCTGTATTCTTATTTTTTCTTTTAAAGATTTTATTTATTTATTTGAGAGAGAGAGAGAGATCACAAGTAGGCAGAGAGTGAGGGGGAAGCAGGCTCCCCGCTGAGCAGAAAGCCCAATGCGGGGCTCAATCCCAGGACCCTGGGATCATGACCTGAGCCGAAGGCAGAGGCTTTAACCCACGGAGCCACCCAGGCACCCCCCCCCCCACAATCTGTATTCTTAACAAGCCCTCCTGGCATACTAAAGTTTGAGCACCATTGTTCTAGATTATCCACAAGAATACTGTGAGATATTTATGAAGTCGGTAAAGTACAGCCCCACTTTCAAATATGTTAAAATGAACTGTTCAGATTCTAAACAAGAATACACTTAAGAGTTAAGCCAAAAGAAATGGCTTGCAAGCTAGCTCTATTTAATAAGCAAAGCACAAAAATTTAAGGACTAACTGACAATGGAAAGAGAGGGCTTTAATGAGAAATTCCTAAGCTCTCCGTACGGCCTTGCCCACAGCCACCACATTATCAGGTGAGCGAGTTCAGGTAGAGAGATCAACAAGTTATAAAACAGTGGGGTGGGGGGAAGTGCCATAGGAGACCCAGCTAGACAGGAGACAGTGTGGGGAAGCAAAACAAAACAACAAACCCTGGGAGTTCCGGTTAACTGTCAGCAGCAAGAGTCCATAGTCTAACTAACCGTGTGAAAGCTGGCGTGGGCTCACAGCCACCCTGTATGGAAGTACGATATCATAACAAGCAAAGGACGAGGTTAGGTCACGTGAAGCGCTACATTCAGTCACTGCATGTGAAGGGAGATGCTGATAAAATCAGTTCGTTTCTACCAAAAGTAATGGGAACGAAGAGGATTTGTCATTTAATGTGTTGGGGTGTTTATTAAGAAAAGCGCAAACTAGGAGGATCTGATAGCTATTTTATAACTGAAGGGGTGTCAGTGGAATTGAAATGAGACTCAGCCTTTATTACTTTGGAGAACAGAAGTAGGACCAATGGTTAGAAGTTAATAGGGAGCATATTTTATCTCAATATGAGAAAATTTTCTAACGATTAGAGCTATTAAATAAATTGAGTTGCCTTGTAAGGCTGCAGGACTTTGCTCACTGAAAGCATTCAAGTGAGGCTGGGTGACGGCTTGTCATGAATTTAGTGGAGAGGATTATTACAGTGGGAAGTTAGCCTACGTTACACCCCTAATGGTTCTTTCCAACTTTAAACTTCTATGAATATATGTCACCTATTAGAGGCTAAGATACAAAGCAGATTTTACTTCAAAATCACCTTAAAATATTACCACAAGTAGTTTTTTTAAATGATTTCAATTCATAATTTCCCCTAAGCACTCCTCTATGTATTAAATAAATATATGACACTTTATTAAATTCAACAAAGATATTTTGAACACTTGTGAGTGTCCTAAGGAAAAAAAAATTCTTCCCAAGAGAACCTTTCCAAGATTTTCAAATGCTGGAAAGGAGGGCCTTAGAAAGATTTCTAGTAAATGGAATATTCCATGCAATACAATACATAGCAGATGTAAAAGAAGGAAAGAAAGAACAATCTCTTTATGGTTTCCCAAGGAGTCAGAGAACGTATGTGTCAGGAAGGTGGTTGATTGCTTGATTTTGCATAACCTAATTGAGATTATTATTATTTTTAAATGCGGGTTTGTTGTGCTAATTAACTATAAACATATGGTATGTAAAACGCATGCTGCTAGGGTAAATTAATGTACCTCTAACATACATCCATATTTCATAGCTTCATCCACACAAATAAACGTCCTATGGAAGCGCTGTAAAGCAAACACAATTTTGCAAATTGCATATCACTACTGGTAGAGCTGATACACCATTTTCCCATCATTATCTCTGACATTTCACTCACAATGATGATGAGAGGCATTTTCAAATAGAAAATTTCTCCCATGGAACTGATTAATGTGATGAAGTACTGTATAGAAATGAGGGAAAGCACAGAATCTCTGCAATTCTTAACTTTTAATTTTATCTATACGCAAATTTCTTCTGTGACATGAGACTGAAACCAGTTATACAGAAACCAAGACGTTCAAGTCAACAGACATTCATTTTGCACCTACTATGATCTAGGCATCCAGCAGGGAAACAAAGATGAATGAAATAAGACAGAGTACTTGTATTTTCCTAACTTCTTCGGGATTGTGACCTACTTAATTTCACTGCATCAAAAGATCGCCATCAGCCAACTTCCACCAGAGCAAAAAGGTCTTTTAGTCATATTCCCCATATCCCACATACCTCTTATTTAGGAATGCCTGGGTGGCTCAGTCATTAAGTGTCTGCCTTCAGCTCAGGTCATGATCCCAGGGTCCTGGGATTGAGCCCTGCATCGGGCTCCCTGCTCAGCAGGTCGCCTGCTTCTCCCTCTCCCACTACCCCTGCTTGTGTTCCCTCTCTCACTGTGTCTCTGTCAAATAAATAAAATCTTTAAAAAATAAATAAAATAATAGCTATCTATATATAGTATATATTTTATTCCCCTTGTCACTCCAAACCCATTAAAAGTTTATATTTATTACACATCAGGTTTTAAGAATTTCAGTTGTCATCTTATAATTTGCAATCACTTGTCAGAAATTCCTGTCAAAATATCTTAACTTCTGAACACGAAACTAACCTTGAAAAACAGTTTTCTGCACAGGATGATTTTTTAAGGGATAGCTTTAAAACAAAACAAAACAAAGCTCTACTTTTAACAATCCAGACAAATGTCCCGGATTAAGGAGAAACAAGAGATGGATGTAGCATGTTCCTGGTGGAAGGGAAGTGAGGTGATCTAGTTCAGATATGCTAAACACAGGATCTGAATGTCAACTCGTCCCAACTGGGCCCCTGCGGCAGACATCACTAATCAATCACACACTACTCCCTGCCACTGAGCCTGGTATTCTCAACAAATTCTCCAGAAAGTCACTACGAATTCATCAGGCTTAGCACTAAAAGTGAAACTTATCTGCCATCTCTTTCCTCATTCAATCATTTTATTTTATAGGTAAGGAAACAGAGGCCAGGAAAGATAAACTGACTTTTCCCTCTTCAAATTAAAGAGCCTTTAAAAGGCAGTGTGCTAGGACTCACACTTCTGACTCTGGGTCAAAATTTCTTTTCATTATTACATTCTTCCTTTCT